>NW_027476091.1:295000-1690000 GCF_051020955.1 Megalopta genalis | reverse complement strand
TTGTTCATTTGTTCATTTGTTCATTTGTTCATTTGTTCATTTGTTCATTTGTTCATTTGTTCATTTGTTCACTTATTCATTTGTTCATTTGTTCATTTGGTCATTTTTTCATTTGTTCATTTTTTCATTTGTCCATTTGTTCATTTGTTCATTTGTTCATTTGTTCATTTGTTCATTTGTTCATTTGTTCATTTGTTCATTTGTTCATTTGTTCATTTGTTCATTTGTTCATTTGTTCATTTGTTCATTTGTTCATTTGTTCATTTGTTCATTTGTTCATTTGTTCATTTGTTCATTTGTTCATTTGTTCATTTGTTCATTTGTTCATTTGTTCATTTGTTCATTTGTTCATTTGTTCATTTCTTCATTTCTTCATTTGTTCATTTGTTCATTTGTTCATTTGTTCATTTGTTCATTTGTTCATTTGTTCATTTGTTCATTTGTTCATTTGTTCATTTGTTCATTTGTTCATTTGTTCATTCGTTCATTTGTCTATTCGCTCATTTGTTCATTTGTTCATTTGTTCATTTGTTCATTTGTTCATTTGTTCATTTGTCATTTGTTCATTTGTTCAATTGTTCATTTGTTCATTTGTTCATTTGTTCATTTGTTCATTTGTCCATTTGTTCATTTGTTCATTTGTTCATTTGTTCATTTGTTCATTTGTTCATTTGTTCATTTGATCATTTGTTCATTTGTTCATTTGTTCATTTGTTCCTTCGTTCATTTGTCTATTCGCTCATTTGTTCATTTGTTCATTTGTTCATTTGTTCATTTGTTCATTTGTTCATTTGTTCATTTGTTCATTTGTTCATTTGTTCATTTGTTCATTTGTTCATTTGTTCATTTGTTCATTTGTTCATTTGTTCATTTGTTCATTTGTTCATTTGTTCATTTGTTCATTTGTTCATTTGTTCATTTGTTCATTTGTTCATTTGTTCATTTGTTCATTTGTTCATTTGTTCATTTGTTCATTCGTTCATTTGTCTATTCGCTCATTTGTTCATTTGTTTATTTGTTCATTTGTTCATTTGTTCATTTGTTCATTTGTTCATTTCTTCATTTGTTCATTTGTTCATTTCTTCATTTGTTCATTTGTTCATTTGTTCATTTGTTCATTCCTTCATTCGTTCATTTGTTCATTTGTTCATTTGTTCATTTGTTCACTTGTTGACTTGTTCACTTGTTCATTTGATCGTTTGTTCGTTTGTTCCTTTGTTCATTTGTTCCTTTGTTCATTTGTACATTTGTTCATTTGTTCATTCGTTCATTTGTTCTTTTGTTCATTTGTTCATTTGTTCATTTCTGAATTTGTTCATTAGTTCGTTTGTTCATTTGTTCATTTGTTCATTTGTTCATTAGTTCATTTGTTCATTTGTTCATTTGTTCCTTTGTTCATTTGTTCACTTGTTCATTTGTTCATTTGTTCATTTGTTCATTTGTTCATTTGTTCATTTGTTCATTTGTTCATTTGTTCATTTGTTCATTTGTTCATTTGTTCATTTGTTCATTTGTTCATTTGTTCATTCGTTCATTTGTTCATTTGTTCATTTGTTCATTTGTTCATTTGTTCATTTGTTCATTTGTTCATTTGTTCATTTGTTCATTCGTTCATTCGTTCATTTGTTCATTTGTTCATTCGTTCATTTGTTCATTTGTTCATTCGTTCATTTGTCTATTCGCTCATTTGTTCATTTGTTCATTTGTTCATTTCTTCATTTGTTCATTTGTTCATTTGTTCATTTGTCCATTTGTTCATTTGTTCATTTGTTCATTTGTTCATTTGTTCATTCGTTCATTTGTTCATTTGTTCATTTGTTCATTCGTTCATTCGTTCATTTGTTCATTTGTTCATTTGTTCATTTGTTCATTTGTTCATTTGTTCATTTGTTCATTTGTTCATTTGTTCATTTGTTCATTTGTTCATTTGTTCATTTGTTCATTTGTTCACTTGTTCATTTGTTCATTTGTTCATTTGTTCATTTGTTCATTCGTTCATTTGTTCCTTCGTTCATTTGTCTATTCGCTCATTTGTACAATTGTTCATTCGTTCATTTGTTCATTTGTTCATTTGTTCATTCGTTCATTTGTTCATTTGTTCATTCGTTCATTTGTCTATTCGCACAATTGTTCATTCGTTCATTTGTTCATTTGTTCATTTGTTCATTCGTTCATTTGTCTATTCGCTCATTTGTTCATTTGTTCATTTGTCCATTTGTTCATTTGTTCATTTGTTCATTGGTTCATTTGTTCATTTGTTCACATCTTCAATTCTTCATTTCTTCATTTGTTCACTTGGTCATTTGTTCATTCGTTCATTTGTTCATTTGTTCATTTGTTCACTTGTTGACTTGTTCACTTGTTCATTTGATCGTTTGTTCGTTTGTTCCTTTCTTCATTTGTTCATTTGTTCATTTGTTCATTTGTTCATTCGTTCATTTGTTCTTTTGTTCATTTGTTCATTTGTTCATTTCTGCATTTGTTCATTAGTTCATTTGTTCATTTGTTCATTTGTTCATTTGTTCATTTGTTCATTTGTTCATTTGTTCATTTGTTCATTTGTTCATTTGTTCATTTGTTCATTTGTTCATTTGTTCATTTGTTCCTTTGTTCATTTGTTCACTTATTCATTTGTTCATTTGTTCATTTGGTCATTTTTTCATTTGTTCATTTGTTCGTTTGTTCCTTTGTTCATTTGTTCCTTTGTTCATTTGTTCATTTGTTCATTTGTTCATTTGTTCATTCGTTCATTTGTTCTTTTGTTCATTTGTTCATTTGTTCATTTCTGCATTTGTTCATTAGTTCTTTTGTTCATTTGTTCATTTGTTCATTTCTGCATTTGTTCATTAGTTCTTTTGTTCATTTGTTCATTTGTTCATTTCTGCATTTGTTCATTAGTTCTTTTGTTCATTTGTTCATTTGTTCATTTCTGCATTTGTTCATTAGTTCGTTTGTTCATTTGTTCATTTGTTCATTTGTTCCTTTGTTCATTTGTTCATTTTTTCATTTGTTCATTTGTTCATTTGTTCATTTGTTCATTTGTTCATTTGTTCATTTGTTCATTTGTTCATTTGTTCATTTGTTCATTTGTTCATTCGTTCATTTGTCTATTCGCTCATTTGTTCATTTGTTCATTTGTTCATTTGTTCATTTGTTCATTTGTTCATTTGTTCATTTGTTCATTTGTTCATTTGTTCATTTGTTCACTTATTCATTTGTTCATTTGTTCATTTGGTCATTTTTTCATTTGTTCATTTTTTCATTTGTCCATTTGTTCATTTGTTCATTTGTTCATTTGTTCATTTGTTCATTTGTTCATTTGTTCATTTGTTCATTTGTTCATTTGTTCATTTGTTCATTTGTTCATTTGTTCATTTGTTCATTTGTTCATTTGTTCATTTGTTCATTTGTTCATTTGTTCATTTGTTCATTTGTTCATTTGTTCATTTGTTCATTTGTTCATTTGTTCATTTGTTCATTTCTTCATTTCTTCATTTCTTCATTTCTTCATTTGTTCATTTGTTCATTTGTTCATTTGTTCATTTGTTCATTTGTTCATTTGTTCATTTGTTCATTTGTTCATTTGTTCATTCGTTCATTTGTCTATTCGCTCATTTGTTCATTTGTTCATTTGTTCATTTGTTCATTTGTTCATTTGTTCATTTGTCATTTGTTCATTTGTTCAATTGTTCATTTGTTCATTTGTTCATTTGTTCATTTGTTCATTTGTTCATTTGTTCATTTGTTCATTTGTTCATTTGTTCATTTGTTCATTTGATCATTTGTTCATTTGTTCATTTGTTCATTTGTTCCTTCGTTCATTTGTCTATTCGCTCATTTGTTCATTTGTTCATTTGTTCATTTGTTCATTTTTTCGTTTGATCGCTTGTTCATGTGTTTATTTGTTCATTTGTTCATTTGTTCATTTGTTCACTTGTTCATTTGTTCATTCGTTCATTTGTTCATTTGTTCATTTGTTCATTCGTTCATATGTTCATTTGTTCATTTGTTCATTCGTTCATTTGTCTATTCGCACATTTGTTCATTTGTTCATTTCTTCATTTGTTCATTTGTTCATTTGTTCATTTGTTCATTTGTTCATTTGTTCCTTCGTTCATTTGTCTATTCGCTCATTTGTTCATTTGTTCATTTGTTCTTTTGTTCATTTTTTCGTTTGATCGCTTGTTCATGTGTTTATTTGTTCATTTGTTCATTTGTTCATTTGTTCATTTGTTCATTTGTTCATTTGTTCATTTGTTCATTCGTTCATTCGTTCATTTGTTCATTCGTTCATTCGTTCATTTGTTCATTTGTTCATTTGTTCATTTGTTCATTTGTTCATTTGTTCATTTGTTCATTTGTTCATTTGTTCATTTGTTCATTTGTTCATTTGTTCATTTGTTCATTTGTTCATGTGTTTATTTGTTCATTTGTTCATTTGTTCATTTGTTCATTTGTTCATTTGTTCATTTGTTCATTTGTTCATTCGTTCATTCGTTCATTCGTTCATTCGTTCATTCGTTCATTCGTTCATTTGTTCATTTGTTCATTTGTTCATTTGTTCATTTGTTCATTTGTTCATTTGTTCATTTGTTCATTTGTTCATTTGTTCATTTGTTCATTTGTTCATTTGTTCATTTGTTCATTTGTTCATTTGTTCATTTGTTCATTTGTTCATTTGTTCATTTGTTCATTTGTTCATTTGTTCATTTGTTCATTTGTTCATTTGTTCATTTGTTCATGTGTTCATTTGTTCATTTGTTCACTTGTTGACTTGTTCACTTGTTCATTTGATCGTTTGTTCATTTGTTCGTTTGTTCCTTTGTTCATTTGTTCGTTTGTTCCTTTGTTCATTTGTTCATTTGTGCATTTGTTCATTTGTTCATTTGTTCCTTTGTTCATTTGTTCATTTTTTCATTTGTTCATTTGTTCATTTGTTTATTTGTTCATTTGTTCATTTGTTCATTTGTTCATTTGTCCATTTGTTCATTTGTTCATTTGTTCATTCGTTCATTTGTCTATTCGCTCATTTGTTCATTTGTTCATTTGTTCCTTTGTTCATTTGTTCACTTATTCATTTGTTCATTTGTTCATTTGGTCATTTTTTCATTTGTTCATTTTTTCATTTGTTCATTTGTTCATTTGTTCATTTGTTCATTTGTTCATTTGTTCATTTGTTCATTTGTTCATTTGTTCATTTGTTCATTTGTTCATTTGTTCATTTGTTCATTTGTTCATTTGTTCATTTGTTCATTTGTTCATTTGTTCATTTGTTCATTTGTTCATTTGTTCATTTGTTCATTTGTTCATTTGTTCATTTGTTCATTTGTTCATTTGTTCATTTCTTCATTTGTTCATTTGTTCATTTGTTCATTTGTTCATTTGTTCATTTGTTCATTTGTTCATTTGTTCATTTGATCATTTGTTCATTTGTTCATTTGTTCATTTGTTCCTTCGTTCATTTGTCTATTCGCTCATTTGTTCATTTGTTCATTTGTTCATTTGTTCATTTTTTCGTTTAATCGCTTGTTCATGTGTTTATTTGTTCATTTGTTCATTTGTTCATTTGTTCACTTGTTCATTTGTTCATTCGTTCATTTGTTCATTTGTTCATTCGTTCATATGTTCATTTGTTCATTTGTTCATTCGTTCATTTGTCTATTCGCACATTTGTTCATTTGTTCATTTGTTCATTTGTTCATTTGTTCATTTGTTCATTTGTTCCTTCGTTCATTTGTCTATTCGCTCATTTGTTCATTTGTTCATTTGTTCATTTGTTCACTTTTTCGTTTGATCGCTTGTTCATGTGTTTATTTGTTCATTTGTTCATTTGTCTATTCGCTCATTTGTTCATTTGTTCATTTGTTCATTTTTTCGTTTGATCGCTTGTTCATGTGTTTATTTGTTCATTTGTTCATTTGTTCATTTGTTCACTTGTTCATTTGTTCATTCGTTCATTTGTTCATTTGTTCATTCGTTCATATGTTCATTTGTTCATTTGTTCATTTGTTCATTCGTTCATTTGTCTATTCGCACATTTGTTCATTTGTTCATTTCTTCATTTGTTCATTTGTTCATTTGTTCATTTGTTCATTTGTTCCTTCGTTCATTTGTCTATTCGCTCATTTGTTCATTTGTTCATTTCTTCATTTGTTCATTTTTTCGTTTGATCGCTTGTTCATGTGTTTATTTGTTCATTTGTTCATTTGTTCGTTTGTTCATTTGTTCATTTGTTCATTTGTTCATTTGTTCATTTGTTCATTCGTTCATTCGTTCATTTGTTCATTCGTTCATTCGTTCATTCGTTCATTTGTTCATTTGTTCATTTGTTCATTTGTTCATTTGTTCATTTGTTCATTTGTTCATTTGTTCATTTGTTCATTTGTTCATTTGTTCATTTGTTCATTTGTTCATTTGTTCATTTGTTCATTTGTTCATTTGTTCATTTGTTCATTTGTTCATTTGTTCATTTGTTCATTTGTTCATTTTTTCATTTGTTCATTTGTTCATTTGTTCATTTGTTCATTTGTTCATTTGTTCATTTGTTCATTTGTCCATTTGTTCATTTGTTCATTTGTTCATTCGTTCATTTGTCTATTCGCTCCTTTGTTCATTTGTTCATTTGTTCATTTGTTCATTGGTTCATTTGTTCATTTGTTCCTTTGTTCATTTGTTCACTTATTCATTTGTTCATTTGTTCATTTGGTCATTTTTTCATTTGTTCATTTTTTCATTTGTTCATTTGTTCATTTGTTCATTTGTTCATTTGTTCATTTGTTCATTTGTTCATTTGTTCATTTGTTCATTTGTTCATTTGTTCATTTGTTCATTTGTTCATTTGTTCATTTGTTCATTTGTTCATTTGTTCATTTGTTCATTTGTTCATTTGTTCATTTGTTCATTTGTTCATTTGTTCATTTGTTCATTTGTTCATTTCTTCATTTCTTCATTTGTTCATTTGTTCATTTGTTCATTTGTTCATTTGTTCATTTGTTCATTTGATCATTTGTTCATTTGTTCATTTGTTCATTTGTTCATTTGTCTATTCGCTCATTTGTTCATTTGTTCATTTGTTCATTTGTTCATTTTTTCGTTTGATCGCTTGTTCATGTGTTTATTTGTTCATTTGTTCATTTGTTCACTTGTTCATTTGTTCATTCGTTCATTTGTTCATTCGTTCATATGTTCATTTATTCATTTGTTCATTCGTTCATTTGTCTATTCGCACATTTGTTCATTTGTTCATTTGTTCATTTGTTCATTTGTTCATTTGTTCATTTGTCTATTCGCTCATTTGTTCATTTGTTCATTTGTTCATTTGTTCACTTTTTCGTTTGATCGCTTGTTCATGTGTTTATTTGTTCAGTTGTTCATTTGTTCATTTGTTCATTTGTTCATTTGTTCATTTGTTCATTTGTTCATTTGTTCATTTGTTCATTTGTTCATTCGTTCATTCGTTCATTTGTTCATTCGTTCATTCGTTCATTTGTTCATTTGTTCATTTGTTCATTTGTTCATTTGTTCATTTGTTCATTTGTTCATTTGTTCATTTGTTCATTTGTTCATTTGTTCATTTGTTCATTTGTTCATTTGTTCATTTGTTCATTTGTTCATTTGTTCATTTGTTCATTTGTTCATGTGTTCATTTGTTCATTTGTTCACTTGTTGACTTGTTCACTTGTTCATTTGATCGTTTGTTCATTTGTTCGTTTGTTCGTTTGTTCCTTTGTTCATTTGTTCGTTTGTTCCTTTGTTCATTTGTTCATTTGTTCATTTGTTCATTTGTTCATTTGTTCATTCGTTCATTTGTACTTTTGTTCATTTGTTCATTTGTTCATTTCTGCATTTGTTCATTAGTTCGTTTGTTCATTTGTTCATTTGTTCATTGGTTCATTTGTTCATTTGTTCATTTGTTCCTTTGTTCATTTGTTCACTTATTCATTTGTTCATTTGTTCATTTGGTCATTTTTTCATTTGTTCATTTGTTCATTTGTTCATTTGTTCATTTGTTCATTTGTTCATTTGTTCATTTGTTCATTTGTTCATTTGTTCATTTGTTCATTTGTTCATTTGTTCATTTGTTCATTTGTTCATTTGTTCATTCGTTCATTTGGTCATTTGTTCATTCGTTCATTTGTTCATTTGTTCATTTGTTCATTTGTTCATTCGTTCATTCGTTCATTCGTTCATTCGTTCATTTGTTCATTTGTTCATTCGTTCATTTGTCTATTCGCTCATTTGTTCATTTGTTCATTCGATCATTTGTCTATTCGCTCATTTGTTCATTTATTCATTCGTTCATTTGTCTATTCGCTCATTTGTTCATTTGTTCATTTGTTCATTTGTTCATTTGTTCATTTGTTCATTTGTTCATTTGTTCATTTGTTCATTTGTTCATTTGTTCATTCGTTCATTTGTTCATTTGTTCATTCGTTCATTTGTCTATTCGCTCATTTGTTCATTTGTTCATTTGTTCCTTCGTTCATTTTTCTATTCGCTCATTTGTTCATTTGTTCATTCGATCATTTGTCTATTCGCTCATTTGTTCATTTGTTCATGTGTTCATTTGTTCATTTGTTCATTTGTTCATTTGTTCACTTGTTCATTTGTTCATTTGTTCATTTGTTCATTTGTTCATTTGTTCACTTGTTCACTTGCTCATTTGTTCGTTTGTTCATTTGTTCATTTCTTCATTTCTTCATTTCTTCATTTGTTCATTTGTTCATTTGTTCATTTGTTCATTTGTTCACTTGTCCATTTGTTTATTTGTCCACTTGTTCATTTGTTCATTTATTCATTTGTTCATTTGCTCATTTGCTCATTTGTTCATTTGTTCATTTGTTCATTTGTGCATTTGTTCATTTGTTCATTTGTGCATTTGTTCATTTGTTCATTTGTTCATTTGTTCATTTGTTCATTTGTTCATTTGTTCATTTGTTCATTTGTTCATTCGTTCATTCGTTCATTTGTTCATTTGTTCATTTGTTCATTCGTTCATTTGTCTATTCGCACATTTGTTCATTTGTTCATTTCTTCATTTGTTCATTTGTTCATTTGTTCATTTGTTCATTTGTTCCTTCGTTCATTTGTCTATTCGCTCATTTGTTCATTTGTTCATTTCTTCATTTGTTCATTTTTTCGTTTGATCGCTTGTTCATGTGTTTATTTGTTCATTTGTTCATTTGTTCGTTTGTTCATTTGTTCATTTGTTCATTTGTTCATTTGTTCATTTGTTCATTCGTTCATTCGTTCATTTGTTCATTCGTTCATTCGTTCATTCGTTCATTTGTTCATTTGTTCATTTGTTCATTTGTTCATTTGTTCATTTGTTCATTTGTTCATTTGTTCATTTGTTCATTTGTTCATTTGTTCATTTGTTCATTTGTTCATTTGTTCATTTGTTCATTTGTTCATTTGTTCATTTGTTCATTTGTTCATTTGTTCATTTGTTCATTTGTTCATTTTTTCATTTGTTCATTTGTTCATTTGTTCATTTGTTCATTTGTTCATTTGTTCATTTGTTCATTTGTCCATTTGTTCATTTGTTCATTTGTTCATTCGTTCATTTGTCTATTCGCTCCTTTGTTCATTTGTTCATTTGTTCATTTGTTCATTGGTTCATTTGTTCATTTGTTCCTTTGTTCATTTGTTCACTTATTCATTTGTTCATTTGTTCATTTGGTCATTTTTTCATTTGTTCATTTTTTCATTTGTTCATTTGTTCATTTGTTCATTTGTTCATTTGTTCATTTGTTCATTTGTTCATTTGTTCATTTGTTCATTTGTTCATTTGTTCATTTGTTCATTTGTTCATTTGTTCATTTGTTCATTTGTTCATTTGTTCATTTGTTCATTTGTTCATTTGTTCATTTGTTCATTTGTTCATTTGTTCATTTGTTCATTTGTTCATTTCTTCATTTCTTCATTTGTTCATTTGTTCATTTGTTCATTTGTTCATTTGTTCATTTGTTCATTTGATCATTTGTTCATTTGTTCATTTGTTCATTTGTTCATTTGTCTATTCGCTCATTTGTTCATTTGTTCATTTGTTCATTTGTTCATTTTTTCGTTTGATCGCTTGTTCATGTGTTTATTTGTTCATTTGTTCATTTGTTCACTTGTTCATTTGTTCATTCGTTCATTTGTTCATTCGTTCATATGTTCATTTATTCATTTGTTCATTCGTTCATTTGTCTATTCGCACATTTGTTCATTTGTTCATTTGTTCATTTGTTCATTTGTTCATTTGTTCATTTGTCTATTCGCTCATTTGTTCATTTGTTCATTTGTTCATTTGTTCACTTTTTCGTTTGATCGCTTGTTCATGTGTTTATTTGTTCAGTTGTTCATTTGTTCATTTGTTCATTTGTTCATTTGTTCATTTGTTCATTTGTTCATTTGTTCATTTGTTCATTTGTTCATTCGTTCATTCGTTCATTTGTTCATTCGTTCATTCGTTCATTTGTTCATTTGTTCATTTGTTCATTTGTTCATTTGTTCATTTGTTCATTTGTTCATTTGTTCATTTGTTCATTTGTTCATTTGTTCATTTGTTCATTTGTTCATTTGTTCATTTGTTCATTTGTTCATTTGTTCATTTGTTCATTTGTTCATGTGTTCATTTGTTCATTTGTTCACTTGTTGACTTGTTCACTTGTTCATTTGATCGTTTGTTCATTTGTTCGTTTGTTCGTTTGTTCCTTTGTTCATTTGTTCGTTTGTTCCTTTGTTCATTTGTTCATTTGTTCATTTGTTCATTTGTTCATTTGTTCATTCGTTCATTTGTACTTTTGTTCATTTGTTCATTTGTTCATTTCTGCATTTGTTCATTAGTTCGTTTGTTCATTTGTTCATTTGTTCATTGGTTCATTTGTTCATTTGTTCATTTGTTCCTTTGTTCATTTGTTCACTTATTCATTTGTTCATTTGTTCATTTGGTCATTTTTTCATTTGTTCATTTGTTCATTTGTTCATTTGTTCATTTGTTCATTTGTTCATTTGTTCATTTGTTCATTTGTTCATTTGTTCATTTGTTCATTTGTTCATTTGTTCATTTGTTCATTTGTTCATTTGTTCATTCGTTCATTTGGTCATTTGTTCATTCGTTCATTTGTTCATTTGTTCATTTGTTCATTTGTTCATTCGTTCATTCGTTCATTCGTTCATTCGTTCATTTGTTCATTTGTTCATTCGTTCATTTGTCTATTCGCTCATTTGTTCATTTGTTCATTCGATCATTTGTCTATTCGCTCATTTGTTCATTTATTCATTCGTTCATTTGTCTATTCGCTCATTTGTTCATTTGTTCATTTGTTCATTTGTTCATTTGTTCATTTGTTCATTTGTTCATTTGTTCATTTGTTCATTTGTTCATTTGTTCATTCGTTCATTTGTTCATTTGTTCATTCGTTCATTTGTCTATTCGCTCATTTGTTCATTTGTTCATTTGTTTCTTCGTTCATTTTTCTATTCGCTCATTTGTTCATTTGTTCATTCGATCATTTGTCTATTCGCTCATTTGTTCATTTGTTCATGTGTTCATTTGTTCATTTGTTCATTTGTTCATTTGTTCACTTGTTCATTTGTTCATTTGTTCATTTGTTCATTTGTTCATTTGTTCACTTGTTCACTTGCTCATTTGTTCGTTTGTTCATTTGTTCATTTCTTCATTTCTTCATTTCTTCATTTGTTCATTTGTTCATTTGTTCATTTGTTCATTTGTTCACTTGTCCATTTGTTTATTTGTCCACTTGTTCATTTGTTCATTTATTCATTTGTTCATTTGCTCATTTGCTCATTTGTTCATTTGTTCATTTGTTCATTTGTGCATTTGTTCATTTGTTCATTTGTGCATTTGTTCATTTGTTCATTTGTTCATTTGTTCATTTGTTCATTTGTTCATTTGTTCATTTGTTCATTTGTTCATTTGTTCATTCGTTCATTTGTTCTTTTGTTCATTTGTTCATTTGTTCATTTCTGCATTTGTTCATTAGTTCGTTTGTTCATTTGTTCATTTGTTCATTGGTTCATTTGTTCATTTGTTCATTTGTTCCTTTGTTCACTTGTTCACTTATTCATTTGTTCATTTGTTCATTTGGTCATTTTTTCATTTGTTCATTTTTTCATTTGTTCATTTGTTCATTTGTTCATTTGTTCATTTGTTCATTTGTTCATTTGTTCATTTGTTCATTTGTTCATTTGTTCATTTGTTCATTTGTTCATTTGTTCATTTGTTCATTTGTTCATTTGTTCATTTGTTCATTTGTTCATTTGTTCATTTGTTCATTTGTTCATTTGTTCACTTGTTGACTTGTTCACTTGTTCATTTGATCGTTTGTTCATTTGTTCGTTTGTTCGTTTGTTCCTTTGTTCATTTGTTCGTTTGTTCCTTTGTTCATTTGTTCATTTGTTCATTTGTTCATTTGTTCACTTGTTCATTTGTTCATTCGTTCATTTGTTCATTTGTTCATTCGTTCATATGTTCATTTGTTCATTTGTTCATTCGTTCATTTGTCTATTCGCACATTTGTTCATTTGTTCATTTCTTCATTTGTTCATTTGTTCATTTGTTCATTTGTTCATTTGTTCATTTGTTCATTTGTTCCTTCGTTCATTTGTCTATTCGCTCATTTGTTCATTTGTTCATTTGTTCATTTGTTCATTTTTTCGTTTGATCGCTTGTTCATGTGTTTATTTGTTCATTTGTTCATTTGTTCATTTGTTCATTTGTTCATTTGTTCATTTGTTCATTTGTTCATTCGTTCATTCGTTCATTTGTTCATTCGTTCATTCGTTCATTTGTTCATTTGTTCATTTGTTCATTTGTTCATTTGTTCATTTGTTCATTTGTTCATTTGTCCATTCGTTCATTTGTTCATTTGTTCATTTGTTCATTTGTTCATTTGTTCATTTGTTCATTTGTTCATTTGTTCATGTGTTCATTTGTTCATTTGTTCACTTGTTGACTTGTTCACTTGTTCATTTGATCGTTTGTTCATTTGTTCGTTTGTTCCTTTGTTCATTTGTTCGTTTGTTCCTTTGTTCATTTGTTCGTTTGTTCCTTTGTTCATTTGTTCATTTGTTCATTTGTTCATTTGTTCATTTGTTCATTCGTTCATTTGTTCTTTTGTTCATTTGTTCATTTCTGCATTTGTTCATTAGTTCGTTTGTTCATTTGTTCATTTGTTCATTGGTTCATTTGTTCCTTTGTTCATTTGTTCGTTTGTTCCTTTGTTCATTTGTTCATTTGTTCATTTGTTCATTTGTTCATTTGTTCATTCGTTCATTTGTTCTTTTGTTCATTTGTTCATTTGTTCATTTCTGCATTTGTTCATTAGTTCGTTTGTTCATTTGTTCATTTGTTCATTGGTTCATTTGTTCATTTGTTCATTTGTTCCTTTGTTCACTTGTTCACTTATTCATTTGTTCATTTGTTCATTTGGTCATTTTTTCATTTGTTCATTTTTTCATTTGTTCATTTGTTCACTTGTTCATTTGTTCATTTGTTCATTTGTTCATTTGTTCATTTGTTCATTCGTTCATTCGTTCATTTGTTCATTCGTTCATTCGTTCATTTGATCATTTGTTCATTTGTTCATTTGTTCATTTGTTCATTTGTTCATTTGTTCATTTGTTCATTTGTTCATTTGTTCATTTGTTCATTTGTTCATTTGTTCATTTGTTCATTTGTTCATTTGTTCATTTGTTCATTTGTTCATTTGTTCATTTGTTCATTTGTTCATTTGTTCATTTGTTCATTTGTTCATTTGTTCATTTGTTCATGTGTTCATTTGTTCATTTGTTCACTTGTTGACTTGTTCACTTGTTCATTTGATCGTTTGTTCATTTGTTCGTTTGTTCGTTTGTTCCTTTGTTCATTTGTTCGTTTGTTCCTTTGTTCATTTGCTCATTTGTTCATTTGTTCATTTGTTCATTTGTTCATTCGTTCATTTGTTCTTTTGTTCATTTGTTCATTTGTTCATTTCTGCATTTGTTCATTAGTTCGTTTGTTCGTTTGTTCATTTGTTCATTTGTTCATTGGTTCATTTGTTCATTTGTTCATTTGTTCCCTTGTTCATTTGTTCACTTATTCATTTGTTCATTTGTTCATTTGGTCATTTTTTCATTTGTTCATTTGTTCATTTGTTCATTTGTTCATTTGTTCATTTGTTCATTTGTTCATTTGTTCATTTGTTCATTTGTTCATTTGTTCATTTGTTCATTCGTTCATTTGTCTATTCGCACAATTGTTCATTCGTTCATTTGTTCATTTGTTCATTTGTTCATTCGTTCATTTGTCTATTCGCTCATTTGTTCATTTGTTCATTTGTCCATTTGTTCATTTGTTCATTTGTTCATTGGTTCATTTGTTCATTTGTTCACATCTTCAATTCTTCATTTCTTCATTTGTTCACTTGGTCATTTGTTCATTCGTTCATTTGTTCATTTGTTCATTTGTTCACTTGTTGACTTGTTCACTTGTTCATTTGATCGTTTGTTCGTTTGTTCCTTTGTTCATTTGTTCATTTGTTCATTTGTTCATTTGTTCATTCGTTCATTTGTTCTTTTGTTCATTTGTTCATTTGTTCATTTCTGCATTTGTTCATTAGTTCATTTGTTCATTTGTTCATTTGTTCATTTGTTCATTTGTTCATTTGTTCATTTGTTCATTTGTTCATTTGTTCCTTTGTTCATTTGTTCACTTATTCATTTGTTCATTTGTTCATTTGGTCATTTTTTCATTTGTTCATTTGTTCGTTTGTTCCTTTGTTCATTTGTTCCTTTGTTCATTTGTTCATTTGTTCATTTGTTCATTCGTTCATTTGTTCTTTTGTTCCTTTGTTCATTTGTTCATTTGTTCATTTGTTCATTTGTTCACTTGTTCATTTGTTCATTCGTTCATTTGTTCATTTGTTCATTCGTTCATATGTTCATTTGTTCATTTGTTCATTCGTTCATTTGTCTATTCGCACATTTGTTCATTTGTTCATTTCTTCATTTGTTCATTTGTTCATTTGTTCATTTGTTCATTTGTTCCTTCGTTCATTTGTCTATTCGCTCATTTGTTCATTTGTTCATTTGTTCATTTTTTCGTTTGATCGCTTGTTCATGTGTTTATTTGTTCATTTGTTCATTTGTTCATTTGTTCATTTGTTCATTTGTTCATTTGTTCATTTGTTCATTTGTTCATTTGTTCATTTGTTCATTTGTTCATTTGTTCATTTGTTCATTTGTTCATTTGTTCATTTGTCCATTTGTTCATTTGTTCATTTGTTCATTCGTTCATTTGTCTATTCGCTCATTTGTTCATTTGTTCATTTGTTCATTTGTTCATTTGTTCATTTGTTCATTTGTTCATTTGTTCATTTGTTCACTTATTCATTTGTTCATTTGTTCATTTGGTCATTTTTTCATTTGTTCATTTTTTCATTTGTCCATTTGTTCATTTGTTCATTTGTTCATTTGTTCATTTGTTCATTTGTTCATTTGTTCATTTGTTCATTTGTTCATTTGTTCATTTGTTCATTTGTTCATTTGTTCATTTGTTCATTTGTTCATTTGTTCATTTGTTCATTTGTTCATTTGTTCATTTGTTCATTTGTTCATTTGTTCATTTGTTCATTTGTTCATTTGTTCATTTGTTCATTTGTTCATTTGTTCATTTGTTCATTTGTTCATTTGTTCATTTGTTCATTTGTTCATTTGTTCATTTCTTCATTTCTTCATTTCTTCATTTCTTCATTTCTTCATTTGTTCATTTGTTCATTTGTTCATTTGTTCATTTGTTCATTTGTTCATTTGTTCATTTGTTCATTTGTTCATTTGTTCATTTGTTCATTTGTTCATTCGTTCATTTGTCTATTCGCTCATTTGTTCATTTGTTCATTTGTTCATTTGTTCATTTGTTCATTTGTTCATTTGTTCATTTGTCATTTGTTCATTTGTTCAATTGTTCATTTGTTCATTTGTTCATTTGTTCATTTGTTCATTTGTTCATTTGTTCATTTGTTCATTCGTTCATTTGTTCATTTGTTCATTTGATCATTTGTTCATTTGTTCATTTGTTCATTTGTTCCTTCGTTCATTTGTCTATTCGCTCATTTGTTCATTTGTTCATTTGTTCATTTGTTCATTTTTTCGTTTGATCGCTTGTTCATGTGTTTATTTGTTCATTTGTTCATTTGTTCATTTGTTCACTTGTTCATTTGTTCATTCGTTCATTTGTTCATTTGTTCATTCGTTCATATGTTCATTTGTTCATTTGTTCATTCGTTCATTTGTCTATTCGCACATTTGTTCATTTGTTCATTTCTTCATTTGTTCATTTGTTCATTTGTTCATTTGTTCATTTGTTCCTTCGTTCATTTGTCTATTCGCTCATTTGTTCATTTGTTCATTTGTTCATTTGTTCATTTTTTCGTTTGATCGCTTGTTCATGTGTTTATTTGTTCATTTGTTCATTTGTTCATTTGTTCATTTGTTCATTTGTTCATTTGTTCATTTGTTCATTCGTTCATTCGTTCATTTGTTCATTCGTTCATTCGTTCATTTGTTCATTTGTTCATTTGTTCATTTGTTCATTTGTTCATTTGTTCATTTGTTCATTTGTTCATTTGTTCATTTGTTCATTTGTTCATTTGTTCATTTGTTCATTTGTTCATTTGTTCATTTGTTCATTTGTTCATTTGTTCATTTGTTCATTTGTTCATTTGTTCATTTGTTCATTTGTTCATTTGTTCATTTGTTCATTTGTTCATTTGTTCATTTGTTCATTTGTTCATGTGTTCATTTGTTCATTTGTTCACTTGTTGACTTGTTCACTTGTTCATTTGATCGTTTGTTCATTTGTTCGTTTGTTCCTTTGTTCATTTGTTCGTTTGTTCCTTTGTTCATTTGTTCATTTGTGCATTTGTTCATTTGTTCATTTGTTCCTTTGTTCATTTGTTCATTTTTTCATTTGTTCATTTGTTCATTTGTTTATTTGTTCATTTGTTCATTTGTTCATTTGTCCATTTGTTCATTTGTTCATTTGTTCATTCGTTCATTTGTCTATTCGCTCATTTGTTCATTTGTTCATTTGTTCATTTGTTCATTTGTTCATTTGTTCATTTGTTCATTTGTTCATTTGTTCATTGGTTCATTTGTTCATTTGTTCATTTGTTCCTTTGTTCATTTGTTCACTTATTCATTTGTTCATTTGTTCATTTGGTCATTTTTTCATTTGTTCATTTTTTCATTTGTTCATTTGTTCATTTGTTCATTTGTTCATTTGTTCATTTGTTCATTTGTTCATTTGTTCATTTGTTCATTTGTTCATTTGTTCATTTGTTCATTTGTTCATTTGTTCATTTGTTCATTTGTTCATTTGTTCATTTGTTCATTTGTCCATTTGTTCATTTGTTCATTTGTTCATTTGTTCATTTGTTCATTTGTTCATTTGTTCATTTGTTCATTTGTTCATTTGTTCATTTGTTCATTTGTTCATTTGTTCATTTCTTCATTTGTTCATTTGTTCATTTGTTCATTTCTTCATTTGTTCATTTGTTCATTTGTTCATTTGTTCATTTGTTCATTTGTTCATTTGATCATTTGTTCATTTGTTCATTTGTTCATTTGTTCCTTCGTTCATTTGTCTATTCGCTCATTTGTTCATTTGTTCATTTGTTCATTTGTTCATTTTTTCGTTTGATCGCTTGTTCATGTGTTTATTTGTTCATTTGTTCATTTGTTCATTTGTTCACTTGTTCATTTGTTCATTCGTTCATTTGTTCATTTGTTCATTCGTTCATATGTTCATTTGTTCATTTGTTCATTCGTTCATTTGTCTATTCGCACATTTGTTCATTTGTTCATTTGTTCATTTGTTCATTTGTTCATTTGTTCATTTGTTCCTTCGTTCATTTGTCTATTCGCTCATTTGTTCATTTGTTCATTTGTTCACTTTTTCGTTTGATCGTTTGTTCATGTGTTTATTTGTTCATTTGTTCATTTGTCTATTCGCTCATTTGTTCATTTGTTCATTTGTTCATTTTTTCGTTTGATCGCTTGTTCATGTGTTTATTTGTTCATTTGTTCATTTGTTCATTTGTTCACTTGTTCATTTGTTCATTCGTTCATTTGTTCATTTGTTCATTCGTTCATATGTTCATTTGTTCATTTGTTCATTTGTTCATTCGTTCATTTGTCTATTCGCTCATTTGTTCATTTGTTCATTTGTTCATTTGTTCATTTTTTCGTTTGATCGCTTGTTCATGTGTTTATTTGTTCATTTGTTCATTTGTTCATTTGTTCACTTGTTCATTTGTTCATTCGTTCATTTGTTCATTTGTTCATTCGTTCATATGTTCATTTGTTCATTTGTTCATTCGTTCATTTGTCTATTCGCTCATTTGTTCATTTGTTCATTTGTTCATTTGTTCACTTTTTCGTTTGATCGCTTGTTCATGTGTTTATTTGTTCATTTGTTCATTTGTTCATTTGTTCATTTGTTCATTTGTTCATTTGTTCATTCGTTCATTCGTTCATTTGTTCATTCGTTCATTCGTTCATTTGTTCATTTGTTCATTTGTTCATTTGTTCATTTGTTCATTTGTTCATTTGTTCATTTGTTCATTTGTTCATTTGTTCATTTGTTCATTTGTTCATTTGTTCATTTGTTCATTTGTTCATTTGTTCATTTGTTCATTTGTTCATTTGTTCATTTGTTCATTTGTTCATTTGTTCATGTGTTCATTTGTTCATTTGTTCACTTGTTGACTTGTTCACTTGTTCATTTGATCGTTTGTTCATTTGTTCGTTTGTTCGTTTGTTCCTTTGTTCATTTGTTCGTTTGTTCCTTTGTTCATTTGCTCATTTGTTCATTTGTTCATTTGTTCATTTGTTCATTCGTTCATTTGTTCTTTTGTTCATTTGTTCATTTGTTCATTTCTGCATTTGTTCATTAGTTCGTTTGTTCGTTTGTTCATTTGTTCATTTGTTCATTGGTTCATTTGTTCATTTGTTCATTTGTTCCCTTGTTCATTTGTTCACTTATTCATTTGTTCATTTGTTCATTTGGTCATTTTTTCATTTGTTCATTTGTTCATTTGTTCATTTGTTCATTTGTTCATTTGTTCATTTGTTCATTTGTTCATTTGTTCATTTGTTCATTTGTTCATTTGTTCATTTGTTCATTTGTTCATTCGTTCATTTGTCTATTCGCACAATTGTTCATTCGTTCATTTGTTCATTTGTTCATTTGTTCATTCGTTCATTTGTCTATTCGCTCATTTGTTCATTTGTTCATTTGTCCATTTGTTCATTTGTTCATTTGTTCATTGGTTCATTTGTTCATTTGTTCACATCTTCAATTCTTCATTTCTTCATTTGTTCACTTGGTCATTTGTTCATTCGTTCATTTGTTCATTTGTTCATTTGTTCACTTGTTGACTTGTTCACTTGTTCATTTGATCGTTTGTTCGTTTGTTCCTTTGTTCATTTGTTCATTTGTTCATTTGTTCATTTGTTCATTCGTTCATTTGTTCTTTTGTTCATTTGTTCATTTGTTCATTTCTGCATTTGTTCATTAGTTCATTTGTTCATTTGTTCATTTGTTCATTTGTTCATTTGTTCATTTGTTCATTTGTTCATTTGTTCATTTGTTCCTTTGTTCATTTGTTCACTTATTCATTTGTTCATTTGTTCATTTGGTCATTTTTTCATTTGTTCATTTGTTCGTTTGTTCCTTTGTTCATTTGTTCCTTTGTTCATTTGTTCATTTGTTCATTTGTTCATTCGTTCATTTGTTCTTTTGTTCCTTTGTTCATTTGTTCATTTGTTCATTTGTTCATTTGTTCACTTGTTCATTTGTTCATTCGTTCATTTGTTCATTTGTTCATTCGTTCATATGTTCATTTGTTCATTTGTTCATTCGTTCATTTGTCTATTCGCACATTTGTTCATTTGTTCATTTCTTCATTTGTTCATTTGTTCATTTGTTCATTTGTTCATTTGTTCATTTGTTCCTTCGTTCATTTGTCTATTCGCTCATTTGTTCATTTGTTCATTTGTTCATTTGTTCATTTTTTCGTTTGATCGCTTGTTCATGTGTTTATTTGTTCATTTGTTCATTTGTTCATTTGTTCATTTGTTCATTTGTTCATTTGTTCATTTGTTCATTTGTTCATTTGTTCATTTGTTCATTTGTTCATTTGTTCATTTGTTCATTTGTTCATTTGTTCATTTGTCCATTTGTTCATTTGTTCATTTGTTCATTCGTTCATTTGTCTATTCGCTCATTTGTTCATTTGTTCATTTGTTCATTTGTTCATTTGTTCATTTGTTCATTTGTTCATTTGTTCATTTGTTCATTTGTTCATTTGTTCACTTATTCATTTGTTCATTTGTTCATTTGGTCATTTTTTCATTTGTTCATTTTTTCATTTGTCCATTTGTTCATTTGTTCATTTGTTCATTTGTTCATTTGTTCATTTGTTCATTTGTTCATTTGTTCATTTGTTCATTTGTTCATTTGTTCATTTGTTCATTTGTTCATTTGTTCATTTGTTCATTTGTTCATTTGTTCATTTGTTCATTTGTTCATTTGTTCATTTGTTCATTTGTTCATTTGTTCATTTGTTCATTTGTTCATTTGTTCATTTGTTCATTTGTTCATTTGTTCATTTGTTCATTTGTTCATTTGTTCATTTGTTCATTTGTTCATTTGTTCATTTGTTCATTTGTTCATTTCTTCATTTCTTCATTTCTTCATTTCTTCATTTGTTCATTTGTTCATTTGTTCATTTGTTCATTTGTTCATTTGTTCATTTGTTCATTTGTTCATTTGTTCATTTGTTCATTTGTTCATTCGTTCATTTGTCTATTCGCTCATTTGTTCATTTGTTCATTTGTTCATTTGTTCATTTGTTCATTTGTTCATTTGTTCATTTGTCATTTGTTCATTTGTTCAATTGTTCATTTGTTCATTTGTTCATTTGTTCATTTGTTCATTTGTTCATTTGTTCATTCGTTCATTTGTTCATTTGTTCATTTGATCATTTGTTCATTTGTTTATTTGTTCATTTGTTCATTTGTTCATTTGTTCATTTGTTCATTTGTTCATTTGTTCATTTGTTCATTCGTTCATTCGTTCATTTGTTCATTCGTTCATTCGTTCATTTGTTCATTTGTTCATTTGTTCATTTGTTCATTTGTTCATTTGTTCATTTGTTCATTTGTTCATTTGTTCATTTGTTCATTTGTTCATTTGTTCATTTGTTCATTTGTTCATTTGTTCATTTGTTCATTTGTTCATTTGTTCATTTGTTCATTTGTTCATTTGTTCATTTGTTCATTTGTTCATTTGTTCATTTGTTCATTTGTTCATTTGTTCATTTGTTCATGTGTTCATTTGTTCATTTGTTCACTTGTTGACTTGTTCACTTGTTCATTTGATCGTTTGTTCATTTGTTCGTTTGTTCCTTTGTTCATTTGTTCGTTTGTTCCTTTGTTCATTTGTTCATTTGTGCATTTGTTCATTCGTTCATTTGTCTATTCGCTCATTTGTTCATTTGTTCATTTGTTCATTTGTTCATTTGTTCATTTGTTCATTTGTTCATTTGTTCATTTGTTCATTGGTTCATTTGTTCATTTGTTCATTTGTTCCTTTGTTCATTTGTTCACTTATTCATTTGTTCATTTGTTCATTTGGTCCTTTTTTCATTTGTTCATTTTTTCATTTGTTCATTTGTTCATTGGTTCATTTGTTCATTTGTTCATTTGTTCCTTTGTTCATTTGTTCACTTATTCATTTGTTCATTTGTTCATTTGGTCCTTTTTTCATTTGTTCATTTTTTCATTTGTTCATTTGTTCATTTGTTCATTTGTTCATTTGTTCATTTGTTCATTTGTTCATTTGTTCATTTGTTCATTTGTTCATTTGTTCATTTGTTCATTTGTTCATTTGTTCATTTGTTCATTTGTTCATTTGTTCATTTGTTCATTTGTTCATTTGTTCATTTGTTCATTTGTTCATTTGTTCATTTGTTCATTTGTTCATTTGTTCATTTGTTCATTTGTTCATTTGTTCATTTGTTCATTTGTTCATTTGTTCATTTCTTCATTTGTTCATTTGTTCATTTGTTCGTTTCTTCATTTGTTCATTTGTTCATTTGTTCATTTGTTCATTTGTTCATTTGTTCATTTGATCATTTGTTCATTTGTTCATTTGTTCATTTGTTCCTTCGTTCATTTGTCTATTCGCTCATTTGTTCATTTGTTCATTTGTTCATTTGTTCATTTTTTCGTTTGATCGCTTGTTCATGTGTTTATTTGTTCATTTGTTCATTTGTTCATTTGTTCACTTGTTCATTTGTTCATTCGTTCATTTGTTCATTTGTTCATTCGTTCATATGTTCATTTGTTCATTTGTTCATTCGTTCATTTGTCTATTCGCACATTTGTTCATTTGTTCATTTGTTCATTTGTTCATTTGTTCATTTGTTCATTTGTTCCTTCGTTCATTTGTCTATTCGCTCATTTGTTCATTTGTTCATTTGTTCACTTTTTCGTTTGATCGTTTGTTCATGTGTTTATTTGTTCATTTGTTCATTTGTCTATTCGCTCATTTGTTCATTTGTTCATTTGTTCATTTTTTCGTTTGATCGCTTGTTCATGTGTTTATTTGTTCATTTGTTCATTTGTTCATTTGTTCACTTGTTCATTTGTTCATTCGTTCATTTGTTCATTTGTTCATTCGTTCATATGTTCATTTGTTCATTTGTTCATTTGTTCATTTGTTCCTTCGTTCATTTGTCTATTCGCTCATTTGTTCATTTGTTCATTTCTTCATTTGTTCATTTTTTCGTTTGATCGCTTGTTCATGTGTTTATTTGTTCATTTGTTCATTTGTTCATTTGTTCATTTGTTCATTTGTTCCTTTGTTCATTTGTTCATTTTTTCATTTGTTCATTTGTTCATTTGTTCATTTGTTCATTTGTTCATTTGTTCATTTGTTCATTTGTCCATTTGTTCATTTGTTCATTTGTTCATTCGTTCATTTGTCTATTCGCTCATTTGTTCATTTGTTCATTTGTTCATTTGTTCATTTGTTCATTTGTTCATTTGTTCATTTGTTCATTTGTTCATTTGTTCATTTGTTCATTTGTTCATTGGTTCATTTGTTCATTTGTTCATTTGTTCCTTTGTTCATTTGTTCACTTATTCATTTGTTCATTTGTTCATTTGGTCATTTTTTCATTTGTTCATTTTTTCATTTGTTCATTTGTTCATTTGTTCATTTGTTCATTTGTTCATTTGTTCATTTGTTCATTTGTTCATTTGTTCATTTGTTCATTTGTTCATTTGTTCATTTGTTCATTTGTTCATTTGTTCATTTGTTCATTTGTTCATTTGTTCATTTGTTCATTTGTTCATTTGTTCATTTGTTCATTTGTTCATTTGTTCATTTGTTCATTTGTTCATTTGTTCATTTGTTCATTTGTTCATTTGTTCATTTGTTCATTTGTTCATTTGTTCATTTGTTCATTTGTTCATTTGTTCATTTGTTCATTTGTTCATTTGTTCATTTGTTCATTTGTTCATGTGTTCATTTGTTCATTTGTTCACTTGTTGACTTGTTCACTTGTTCATTTGATCGTTTGTTCGTTTGTTCGTTTGTTCGTTTGTTCCTTTGTTCATTTGTTCGTTTGTTCCTTTGTTCATTTGTTCATTTGTTCATTTGTTCATTTGTTCATTTGTTCATTTGTTCATTCGTTCATTTGTACTTCTGTTCATTTGTTCATTTGTTCATTTCTGCATTTGTTCATTAGTTCGTTTGTTCATTTGTTCATTTGTTCATTGGTTCATTTGTTCATTTGTTCATTTGTTCCTTTGTTCATTTGTTCACTTATTCATTTGTTCATTTGTTCATTTGGTCATTTTTTCATTTGTTCATTTGTTCATTTGTTCATTTGTTCATTTGTTCATTTGTTCATTTGTTCATTTGTTCATTTGTTCATTTGTTCATTTGTTCATTTGTTCATTTGTTCATTTGTTCATTTGTTCATTTGTTCATTCGTTCATTTGTTCATTTGTTCATTCGTTCATTTGTTCATTTGTTCATTTGTTCATTTGTTCATTCGTTCATTCGTTCATTCGTTCATTTGTTCATTTGTTCATTTGTTCCTTTGTTCATTTGTTCACTTATTCATTTGTTCATTTGTTCATTTGGTCATTTTTTCATTTGTTCATTTGTTCATTTGTTCATTTGTTCATTTGTTCATTTGTTCATTTGTTCATTTGTTCATTTGTTCATTTGTTCATTTGTTCATTTGTTCATTTGTTCATTTGTTCATTTGTTCATTTGTTCATTTGTTCATTCGTTCATTTGTTCATTTGTTCATTCGTTCATTTGTTCATTTGTTCATTTGTTCATTTGTTCATTCGTTCATTCGTTCATTCGTTCATTTGTTCATTTGTTCATTCGTTCATTTGTCTATTCGCTCATTTGTTCATTTGTTCATTCGATCATTTGTCTATTCGCTCATTTGTTGATTTATTCATTCGTTCATTTGTCTATTCGCTCATTTGTTCATTTGTTCATTTGTTCATTTGTTCATTTGTTCATTTGTTCATTTGTTCATTTGTTCATTTGTTCATTTGTTCCTTTGTTCATTTGTTCACTTATTCATTTGTTCATTTGTTCATTTGGTCATTTTTTCATTTGTTCATTTGTTCATTTGTTCATTTGTTCATTTGTTCATTTGTTCATTTGTTCATTTGTTCATTTGTTCATTTGTTCATTCGTTCATTTGTTCATTTGTTCATTTGTTCATGTGTTCATTTGTTCATTTGTTCACTTGTTGACTTGTTCACTTGTTCATTTGATCGTTTGTTCGTTTGTTCGTTTGTTCGTTTGTTCCTTTGTTCATTTGTTCGTTTGTTCCTTTGTTCATTTGTTCATTTGTTCATTTGTTCATTTGTTCATTTGTTCATTTGTTCATTCGTTCATTTGTACTTCTGTTCATTTGTTCATTTGTTCATTTCTGCATTTGTTCATTAGTTCGTTTGTTCATTTGTTCATTTGTTCATTGGTTCATTTGTTCATTTGTTCATTTGTTCCTTTGTTCATTTGTTCACTTATTCATTTGTTCATTTGTTCATTTGGTCATTTTTTCATTTGTTCATTTGTTCATTTGTTCATTTGTTCATTTGTTCATTTGTTCATTTGTTCATTTGTTCATTTGTTCATTTGTTCATTTGTTCATTTGTTCATTTGTTCATTTGTTCATTCGTTCATTTGTTCATTTGTTCATTCGTTCATTTGTTCATTTGTTCATTTGTTCATTTGTTCATTCGTTCATTCGTTCATTCGTTCATTTGTTCATTTGTTCATTCGTTCATTTGTCTATTCGCTCATTTGTTCATTTGTTCATTCGATCATTTGTCTATTCGCTCATTTGTTGATTTATTCATTCGTTCATTTGTCTATTCGCTCATTTGTTCATTTGTTCATTTGTTCATTTGTTCATTTGTTCATTTGTTCATTTGTTCATTTGTTCATTTGTTCATTTGTTCATTTGTTCATTTGTTCATTCGTTCATTTGTTCATTTGTTCATTCGTTCATTTGTCTATTCGCTCATTTGTTCATTTGTTCATTTGTTCCTTCGTTCATTTTTCTATTCGCTCATTTGTTCATTTGTTCATTCGATCATTTGTCTATTCGCTCATTTGTTCATTTGTTCATGTGTTCATTTGTTCATTTGTTCATTTGTTCATTTGTTCACTTGTTCGTTTGTTCATTTGTTCATTTGTTCATTTGTTCATTTGTTCACTTGTTCACTTGCTCATTTGTTCGTTTGTTCATTTGTTCATTTCTCCATTTCTTCATTTCTTCATTTCTTCATTTGTTCATTTGTTCATTTGTTCATTTGTTCATTTGTTCACTTGTCCATTTGTTTATTTGTCCACTTGTTCATTTGTTCATTTATTCATTTGTTCATTTGCTCATTTGCTCATTTGTTCATTTGTTCATTTGTTCATTTGTGCATTTGTTCATTTGTTCATTTGTGCATTTGTTCATTTGTTCATTTGTTCATTTGTTCATTTGTTCATTTGATCATTTGTTCATTTGTTCATTTGTTCATTTGTTCATTTGTTCATTTGTTCATTTGTTCATTTGTTCATTTGTTCATTTCTTCATTTGTTCATTAGTTCATTTGTTCATTTGTTCATTTGTTCATTTGTTCATTAGTTCATTTGTTCATTTGTTCATTTGTTCATTTGTTCAATTGTTCATTTGTTCATTTGTTCATTTGTTCATTTTTTCATTTGTTCATTTGTTCATTTGTTCATTTGTTCATTTGTTCATTTGTTCATTTGTTCATTTGTTCATTTGTCCATTTGTTCATTTGATCATTTGTTCATTTGTTCATTTGTTCATTTGTTCATTTGTTCATTTGTTCATTTGTTCATTTGATCATTTGTTCATTTGTTCATTTGTTCATTTGCTCATTTGTTCATTTGTTCATTTGTTCATTTGTTCATTTGTTCATTTGTTCATTTGTTCATTTGTTCATTTGTTCATTTGATCATTCGTTCATTTGTTCATTTTTACATTTGTTCAGTTGTTCCTTCGTTCATTTGTCTATTCGCTCATTTGTTCATTTGTTCATTCGTTCATTCGTTCATTTGTTCATTTGTTCATTTGTTCATTTGTTCATTTGTTCATTTGTCCATTTGTTCATTTGTTCATTTGTTCATTTGTTCATTTGTTCATTTGTTCATTTGTTCATTTGTTCATTCGTTCATTTGTCTATTCGCTCATTTGTTCATTTGTTCATTTGTTCATTTGTTCATTTGTTCACTTGTTGACTTGTTCACTTGTTCATTTGTTCATTTGTTCATTTGTTCATTTGTTCATTTGTTCATTTGTACATTTGTGCATTTGTTCATTTGTTCATTTGTTCATTTGTTCATTTGTTCATTTGTATATTTGTTCATTTGTTCATTTGTTCATTTGTTCATTTGTATATTTGTTCATTTGTCCATTTGTTCATTTGTTCATTTGTTCATTTGTTCATTTGTTCATTTGTTCATTTGTTCATTTGTTCATTTGTTCATTTGTTTATTTGTTCATTTGTTCATTTGTTCATTTGTTCATTTGTTCATTTGTTCATTTGTTCATTTGTTCACTTGTTGACTTGTTCACTTGTTCATTTGATCGTTTGTTCATTTGTTCGTTTGTTCGTTTGTTCCTTTGTTCATTTGTTCGTTTGTTCCTTTGTTCATTTGTTCATTTGTTCATTTGTTCATTTGTTCACTTGTTCATTTGTTCATTCGTTCATTTGTTCATTTGTTCATTCGTTCATATGTTCATTTGTTCATTTGTTCATTCGTTCATTTGTCTATTCGCACATTTGTTCATTTGTTCATTTCTTCATTTGTTCATTTGTTCATTTGTTCATTTGTTCATTTGTTCATTTGTTCATTTGTTCCTTCGTTCATTTGTCTATTCGCTCATTTGTTCATTTGTTCATTTGTTCATTTGTTCATTTTTTCGTTTGATCGCTTGTTCATGTGTTTATTTGTTCATTTGTTCATTTGTTCATTTGTTCATTTGTTCATTTGTTCATTTGTTCATTTGTTCATTCGTTCATTCGTTCATTTGTTCATTCGTTCATTCGTTCATTTGTTCATTTGTTCATTTGTTCATTTGTTCATTTGTTCATTTGTTCATTTGTTCATTTGTTCATTCGTTCATTTGTTCATTTGTTCATTTGTTCATTTGTTCATTTGTTCATTTGTTCATTTGTTCATGTGTTCATTTGTTCATTTGTTCACTTGTTGACTTGTTCACTTGTTCATTTGATCGTTTGTTCATTTGTTCGTTTGTTCCTTTGTTCATTTGTTCGTTTGTTCCTTTGTTCATTTGTTCGTTTGTTCCTTTGTTCATTTGTTCATTTGTTCATTTGTTCATTTGTTCATTTGTTCATTCGTTCATTTGTTCTTTTGTTCATTTGTTCATTTCTGCATTTGTTCATTAGTTCGTTTGTTCATTTGTTCATTTGTTCATTGGTTCATTTGTTCCTTTGTTCATTTGTTCGTTTGTTCCTTTGTTCATTTGTTCATTTGTTCATTTGTTCATTTGTTCATTTGTTCATTTGTTCATTTGTTCATTTGTTCATTCGTTCATTTGTTCTTTTGTTCATTTGTTCATTTGTTCATTTCTGCATTTGTTCATTAGTTCGTTTGTTCATTTGTTCATTTGTTCATTGGTTCATTTGTTCATTTGTTCATTTGTTCCTTTGTTCACTTGTTCACTTATTCATTTGTTCATTTGTTCATTTGGTCATTTTTTCATTTGTTCATTTTTTCATTTGTTCATTTGTTCATTTGTTCATTTGTTCATTTGTTCATTTGTTCATTTGTTCATTTGTTCATTTGTTCATTTGTTCATTTGTTCATTTGTTCATTTGTTCATTTGTTCATTTGTTCATTTGTTCATTTGTTCATTTGTTCATTTGTTCATTTGTTCATTTGTTCATTTGTTCATTTGTTCATTTGTTCATTTGTTCATTTGTTCATTTGTTCATTTGTTCATTTGTTCATTTGTTCATTTGTTCATTTGTTCATTTGTTCATTTCTTCATTTGTTCATTTGTTCATTTGTTCATTTGTTCATTTGTTCATTTGTTCATTTGTTCATTTGTTCATTTGTTCATTTGTTCATTTGATCATTTGTTCATTTGTTCATTTGTTCATTTGTTCCTTCGTTCATTTGTCTATTCGCTCATTTGTTCATTTGTTCATTTGTTCATTTGTTCATTTTTTCGTTTGATCGCTTGTTCATGTGTTTATTTGTTCATTTGTTCATTTGTTCATTTGTTCACTTGTTCATTTGTTCATTTGTTCATGTGTTCATTTGTTCATTTGTTCACTTGTTGACTTGTTCACTTGTTCATTTGATCGTTTGTTCATTTGTTCGTTTGTTCGTTTGTTCCTTTGTTCATTTGTTCGTTTGTTCCTTTGTTCATTTGCTCATTTGTTCATTTGTTCATTTGTTCATTTGTTCATTCGTTCATTTGTTCTTTTGTTCATTTGTTCATTTGTTCATTTCTGCATTTGTTCATTAGTTCGTTTGTTCGTTTGTTCATTTGTTCTTTTGTTCATTGGTTCATTTGTTCATTTGTTCATTTGTTCCTTTGTTCATTTGTTCACTTATTCATTTGTTCATTTGTTCATTTGGTCATTTTTTCATTTGTTCATTTGTTCATTTGTTCATTTGTTCATTTGTTCATTTGTTCATTTGTTCATTTGTTCATTTGTTCATTTGTTCATTTGTTCATTTGTTCATTTGTTCATTTGTTCATTTGTTCATTCGTTCATTTGTTCATTTGTTCATTCGTTCATTTGTTCATTTGTTCATTTGTTCATTTGATCATTCGTTCATTCGTTCATTCGTTCATTTGTTCATTTGTTCATTCGTTCATTTGTCTATTCGCTCATTTGTTCATTTGTTCATTTGTTCATTTGTTCATTTGTTCATTTGTTCATTCGTTCATTCGTTCATTCGTTCATTTGTCTATTCGCTCATTTGTTCATTTGATCATTTGTTCATTTGTTCATTTGTTCATTTGTTCATTTTTTCATTTGTTCATTTGTTCATTTGTTCATTTGTTCATTTGATCATTTGTTCATTTGTTCATTTGTTCATTTGTTCATTTGTTCATTTGTTCATTTGTTCATTTGTTCATCTGTTCATCTGTTCATCTGTTCATTTGTTCATTTGTTCATTTGTTCATTCGTTCATTCGTTCATTTGTTCATTTGTTCATTTGTTCATTTGTTCATTTGTTCATTTGTTCATTCGTTCATTCGTTCATTCGTTCATTTGTCTATTCGCTCATTTGTTCATTTGATCATTTGTTCATTTGTTCATTTGTTCATTTGTTCATTTTTTCATTTGTTCATTTGTTCATTTGTTCATTTGTTCATTTGATCATTTGTTCATTTGTTCATTTGTTCATTTGTTCATTTGTTCATTTGTTCATTTGTTCATTTGTTCATTTGTTCATTTGTTCATCTGTTCATTTGTTCATCTGTTCATTTGTTCATTTGTTCATTTGTTCATTCGTTCATTCGTTCATTCGTTCATTCGTTCATTTGTTCATTTGTTCATTTGTTCATTTGTTCATTTGTTCATTTGTTCATTTGTTCATTTGTTCATTTGTTCATTTGTTCATTTGTTCATTTGTTCATTTGTTCATTTGTTCATTTGTTCATTTGTTCATTTGTTCATTTGTTCATTTGTTCATTTGTCATTTGTTCATTTCTTCAATTGTTCATTTGTTCATTTGTTCATTTCTTCATTTGTTCATTTGTTCATTTGATCATTTGTTCATTTGTTCATTTGTTCATTTGTTTCTTCGTTCATTCGTTCATTTGTTCATTTGTTCATTTGTTCATTTGTTCATTTGTTCATTTGTTCATTTGTTCATTTGTTCCTTCGTTCATTTTTCTATTCGCTCATTTGTTCATTTGTTCATTCGATCATTTGTCTATTCGCTCATTTGTTCATTTATTCATTCGTTCATTTGTCTATTCGCTCATTTGTTCATTTGTTCATTTGTTCATTTGTTCATTTGTTCATTTGTTCATTTGTTCATTTGTTCATTTGTTCATTTGTTCATTTGTTCATTTGTTCATTCGTTCATTTGTTCATTTGTTCATTCGTTCATTTGTCTATTCGCTCATTTGTTCATTTGTTCATTTGTTCATTTGTTCATTTGTTCCTTCGTTCATTTTTCTATTCGCTCATTTGTTCATTTGTTCATTCGATCATTTGTCTATTCGCTCATTTGTTCAATTGTTCATGTGTTCATTTGTTCATTTGTTCATTTGTTCATTTGTTCACTTGTTCATTTGTTCATTTGTTCATTTGTTCATTTGTTCATTTGTTCACTTGTTCACTTGCTCATTTGTTCGTTTGTTCATTTGTTCATTTCTTCATTTCTTCATTTCTTCATTTCTTCATTTGTTCATTTGTTCATTTGTTCATTTGATCATTTGTTCATTTGTGCATTTGTTCATTTGTTCATTTGTTCATTTGTTCATTTGTTCATTTGATCATTTGTTCATTTGTTCATTTGTTCATTTGTTCATTTGTTCATTCGTTCATTTCTTCATTTGTTCATTAGTTCATTTGTTCATTTGTTCATTTGTTCATTTGTTCATTAGTTCATTTGTTCATTTGTTCATTTGTTCATTTGTTCAATTGTTCATTTGTTCATTTGTTCATTTGTTCATTTGTTCATTTTTTCATTTGTTCATTTGTTCATTTGTTCATTTGTTCATTTGTTCATTTGTTCATTTGTCCATTTGTTCATTTGTCCATTTGTTCATTTGTTCATTTGTTCATTTGTTCATTTGTTCATTTGTTCATTTGTTCCTTCGTTCAATTGTCTATTCGCTCATTTGTACAATTGTTCATTCGTTCATTTGTTCATTTGTTCAATCGTTCATTTGTCTATTCGCTCATTTGTTCATTTGTTCATTTGTTCATTTGTTCATTTGTTCCTTCGTTCATTTTTCTATTCGCTCATTTGTTCATTTGTTCATTCGATCATTTGTCTATTCGCACATTTGTTCATTTGTTCATTTGTTCATTTGTTCATTTGTTCATTTGTTCATTTGTTCATTTGTTCATTTGTTCATTTGTTCATTTGCTCATTTGTTCATTCGCTCATTTGTTCATTTGTTCATTTGTTCTTTTGTTCATTTGTTCATTTGTTCATTTGTTCATTTGTTCATTTGTTCATTTGTTCATTTGTTCATTTGTTCATTTGTTCATTTGTTCTTTTGTTCATTTGTTCATTTGTTCATTTGTTCATTTGTTCATTTGTTCATTTGTTCATTTGTTCATTTGTTCATTTGTTCATTTCTTCATTTGTTCATTTGTTCATTTGTTCATTTGTTCATTTGTTCCTTCGTTCATTTGTCTATTCGCTCATTTGTTCATTTATTCATTCGTTCATTTGTCTATTCGCTCATTTGTTCATTTGATCATTTGTTCATTTGTTCATTTGTTCATTTGTTCATTTGTTCATTTGTTCATTTGTTCATTCGTTCATTTGTTCATTTGTTCATTCGTTCATTTGTCTATTCGCTCATTTGTTCATTTGTTCATTTGTTCCTTCGTTCATTTTTCTATTCGCTCATTTGTTCATTTGTTCATTCGATCACTTGTCTATTCGCTCATTTGTTCATTTGTTCATGTGTTCATTTGTTCATTTGTTCATTTGTTTATTAGTTCATTTGTTCACTTGTTCATTTGTTCATTTGTTCATTTGTTCATTTGTTCACTTGTTCACTTTGCTCATTTGTTCGTTTGTTCATTTCTTCATTTCTTCATTTCTTCATTTGTTCATTTGTTCATTTGTTCATTTGTTCATTTGTCCGTTTGTTTATTTGTCCACTTGTTCATTTGTTCACTTGTTCATTTGTTCATTTGTTCATTTGTTCATTTGCTCATTTGTTCATTTGTTCATTTGTGCATTTGTTCATTTGTTCATTTGTGCATTTGTTCATTTGTTCATTTGTTCATTTGTTCATTTGTTCATTTGATCATTTGTTCATTTGTTCATTTGTTCATTTGTTCATTTGTTCATTTGTTCATTTGTTCATTTGTTCATTTGTTCATTTGTTCATTTGTTCATTTGTTCATTTGTTCATTTGTTCATTTGTTCATTTGTTCATTTGTTCATTTGTTCATTTGTTCATTTGTTCATTTGTTCATTTGTTCATTTGTTCATTTGTTCATTTGTTCATTTGTTCATTTGTTCATTTGTTCATTTGTTCATTTGTTCCTTCGTTCATTTTTCTATTCGCTCATTTGTTCATTTGTTCATTCGATCATTTGTCTATTCGCTCATTTGTTCATTTATTCATTCGTTCATTTGTCTATTCGCTCATTTGTTCATTTGTTCATTTGTTCATTTGTTCATTTGTTCATTTGTTCATTTGTTCATTTGTTCATTTGTTCATTTGTTCATTTGTTCATTTGTTCATTCGTTCATTTGTTCATTTGTTCATTCGTTCATTTGTCTATTCGCTCATTTGTTCATTTGTTCATTTGTTCATTTGTTCCTTCGTTCATTTTTCTATTCGCTCATTTGTTCATTTGTTCATTCGATCATTTGTCTATTCGCTCATTTGTTCATTTGTTCATGTGTTCATTTGTTCATTTGTTCATTTGTTCATTTGTTCACTTGTTCATTTGTTCATTTGTTCATTTGTTCATTTGTTCATTTGTTCACTTGTTCACTTGCTCATTTGTTCGTTTGTTCATTTGTTCATTTCTTCATTTCTTCATTTCTTCATTTCTTCATTTGTTCATTTGTTCATTTGTTCATTTGATCATTTGTTCATTTGTGCATTTGTTCATTTGTTCATTTGTTCATTTGTTCATTTGTTCATTTGATCATTTGTTCATTTGTTCATTTGTTCATTTGTTCATTTGTTCATTCGTTCATTTCTTCATTTGTTCATTAGTTCATTTGTTCATTTGTTCATTTGTTCATTTGTTCATTAGTTCATTTGTTCATTTGTTCATTTGTTCATTTGTTCAATTGTTCATTTGTTCATTTGTTCATTTGTTCATTTGTTCATTTTTTCATTTGTTCATTTGTTCATTTGTTCATTTGTTCATTTGTTCATTTGTTCATTTGTCCATTTGTTCATTTGTCCATTTGTTCATTTGTTCATTTGTTCATTTGTTCATTTGTTCATTTGTTCATTTGTTCCTTCGTTCAATTGTCTATTCGCTCATTTGTACAATTGTTCATTCGTTCATTTGTTCATTTGTTCAATCGTTCATTTGTCTATTCGCTCATTTGTTCATTTGTTCATTTGTTCATTTGTTCATTTGTTCCTTCGTTCATTTTTCTATTCGCTCATTTGTTCATTTGTTCATTCGATCATTTGTCTATTCGCACATTTGTTCATTTGTTCATTTGTTCATTTGTTCATTTGTTCATTTGTTCATTTGTTCATTTGTTCATTTGTTCATTTGTTCATTTGCTCATTTGTTCATTCGCTCATTTGTTCATTTGTTCATTTGTTCTTTTGTTCATTTGTTCATTTGTTCATTTGTTCATTTGTTCATTTGTTCATTTGTTCATTTGTTCATTTGTTCATTTGTTCATTTGTTCTTTTGTTCATTTGTTCATTTGTTCATTTGTTCATTTGTTCATTTGTTCATTTGTTCATTTGTTCATTTGTTCATTTGTTCATTTCTTCATTTGTTCATTTGTTCATTTGTTCATTTGTTCATTTGTTCCTTCGTTCATTTGTCTATTCGCTCATTTGTTCATTTATTCATTCGTTCATTTGTCTATTCGCTCATTTGTTCATTTGATCATTTCTTCATTTGTTCATTTGTTCATTTGTTCATTTGTTCATTTGTTCATTTGTTCATTTGTTCATTCGTTCATTTGTTCATTTGTTCATTCGTTCATTTGTCTATTCGCTCATTTGTTCATTTGTTCATTTGTTCATTTGTTCATTTGTTCCTTCGTTCATTTTTCTATTCGCTCATTTGTTCATTTGTTCATTCGATCACTTGTCTATTCGCTCATTTGTTCATTTGTTCATGTGTTCATTTGTTCATTTGTTCATTTGTTCATTTGTTTATTAGTTCATTTGTTCACTTGTTCATTTGTTCATTTGTTCATTTGTTCATTTGTTCACTTGTTCACTTTGCTCATTTGTTCGTTTGTTCATTTCTTCATTTCTTCATTTCTTCATTTGTTCATTTGTTCATTTGTTCATTTGTTCATTTGTCCGTTTGTTTATTTGTCCACTTGTTCATTTGTTCACTTGTTCATTTGTTCATTTGTTCATTTGTTCATTTGCTCATTTGTTCATTTGTTCATTTGTGCATTTGTTCATTTGTTCATTTGTGCATTTGTTCATTTGTTCATTTGTTCATTTGTTCATTTGTTCATTTGATCATTTGTTCATTTGTTCATTTGTTCATTTGTTCATTTGTTCATTTGTTCATTTGTTCATTTGTTCATTTGTTCATTTGTTCATTTGTTCATTTGTTCATTTGTTCATTTGTTCATTTGTTCATTTGTTCATTTGTTCATTTGTTCATTTGTTCATTTGTTCATTTGTTCATTTGTTCATTTGTTCATTTGTTCATTTGTTCATTTGTTCATTTGTTCATTTGTTCATTTGTTCATTTGTTCATTTGTTCATTTGTTCATTTGTTCATTTGTTCATTTGTTCATTTGTTCATTTGTTCATTTTTTCATTTGTTCATTTGTTCATTTGTTCATTTGTTCATTTGTCCACTTGTTCATTTGTTCATTTGTTCGTTTGTTCATTTCTTCATTTGATCATTTGTTCATTTGTTCATTTGTTCATTTGTTCATTTGTTCATTTGTTCATTTGTCCACTTGTTCATTTGTTCATTTGTTCGTTTGTTCATTTGTTCATTTGATCATTTGTTCATTTGTTCATATGTCCATTTGTTCATTTGTCCACTTGTTCATTTGTTCATTTGTTCATTTGTTCATTCGTTCATTCGTTCATTCGTTCATTCGTTCATTTGTTCATTTGTTCATTTGTTCATTTGTTCATTTGTTCATTTGTTCATTTGTTCATTTGTTCATTTGTTCATTTGTTCACTTGTTTACTTGTTTACTTGTTCATTTGTTCATTTGTCCATTTGTTCATTTGTTAATTTGTTCATTTGTTCATTTGTTCATTTGTTCATTTGTTCATTTGATCATTTGATCATTTGTTCATTTGTTCACTTGTTCACTTGCTCATTTGTTCGTTTGTTCATTTCTTCATTTCGTCATTTGTTCATTTGTTCATTTGTTCATTTGTTCATTTGTCCATTTGTTCATTTGTCCACTTGTTCATTTGTTCATTTGTTCATTTGTTCATTTGTTTATTTGTTCATTTGTTCATTCGTTCATTTGTTCATTTGTTCATCTGTTCATTTGTTCATTTGTTCATTTGTTCATTCGTTCATTTGTTCATTTGTTCATTTGTTCATTTGTTCATTTGTTCACTTGTTCATTTGTTCCTTTGTTCATTTGTTCATTTGTTCATTTGTTCATTTGTTCATTCGTTCATTTGTTCATTTGTTCATTTGTTCATTTGTTCATTTGTTCATTTGTTCATTTGTTCATTTGTTCCTTCGTTCATTTGTCTATTCGCTCATTTGTTCATTTGTTCATTCGTTCATTTGTTCATTTGTTCATTCGTTCATTTGTCTATTCGCTTATTTGTTCATTTGTTCATTTGTTCATTCGTTCATTCGTTCATTTTTCTATTCGCTCATTTGTTCATTTGATCATTTGTTCATTTGTTCATTTGTTCATTTGTTCATTTTTTCATTTGTTCATTTGTTCATTTGTTCATTTGTTCATTTGTTCATTTGTTCATTTGTTCATTTGTTCATTTGTTCATTTGTTCATTTGTTCATTTGTTCATTTGTTCATTTGTTCATTTGTTCATTTGTTCATTTGTTCATTTGTTCATTTGTTCATTTGTTCATTTGTTCATTTGTTCATTTGTTCATTTGTTCATTTGTTCATTTGTTCATTTGTTCATTTGTTCATTTGTTCATTTGTTCATTTGTTCATTTGTTCATTTGTTCATTTGTTCATTTGTTCATTTGTTCATTTGTTCATTTGTTCATTTGTTCATTTGTTCATTTGTTCATTTGTTCATTTGTTCATTTGTTCATTTGTTCATTTGTTCATTTGTTCATTTGTTCATTTGTTCATTTGTTCATTTGTTCATTTGTTCATTTGTTCATTTGTTCATTTGTTCATTTGTTCATTTGTTCATTTGTTCATTTGTTCATTTGTTCATTTGTTCATTTGTTCATTTGTTCATTTGTTCATTTGTTCATTTGTTCATTTGTTCATTTGTTCACTTATTCATTTGTTCATTTTTTCATTTGGTCATTTTTTCATTTGTTCATTTGTTCATTTGTTCATTTGTTCATTTGTTCACTTGTTCATTTGTTCATTTGTTCATTTGTTCATTTGTTCATTTGTTCACTTATTCATTTGTTCATTTGTTCATTTGGTCATTTTTTCATTTGTTCATTTGTTCATTTGTTCATTTGTTCACTTGTTCATTCGTTCATTTGTTCATTTGTTCAATCGTTCATTTGTCTATTCGCTCATTTGTTCATTTGTTCATTTGTTCATTTGTTCATTTGTTCCTTCGTTCAGTTTTCTATTCGCTCATTTGTTCATTTGTTCATTCGATCATTTGTCTATTCGCACATTTGTTCATTTGTTCATTTGTTCATTTGTTCATTTGTTCATTTGTTCATTTGTTCATTTGTTCATTTGTTCATTTGTTCATTTGTTCATTTGTTCATTTGTTCATTTGTTCATTTGATCATTTGTTCATTTGTTCATTTGTTCATTTGTTCCTTCGTTCATTTGTCTATTCGCTCATTCGTTCATTTGTTCATTTGTTCATTTGTTCATTCGTTCATTTGTTCATTTGTTCATTCGTTCATTTGTCTATTCGCACATTTGTTCATTTGTTCATTTGTTCATTTGTTCATTTGTTCATTTGTTCTTTTGTTCATTTGTTCATTTGTTCATTTGTTCATTTGTTCATTTGTTCATTTGTCCATTTGTTCATTTGTTCATTTGTTCATTTGTTCATTTGTTCATTTGTTCATTAGTTCATTTGTTCATTTGTTCATTTGTTCATTTGTTCATTTGTTCATTTGTTCATTTGATCATTTGTTCATTTGTTCATTTGTTCATTTGTTCATTTGTTCACTTTTTCATTGGTTCATTTGTTCATTTGTTCATTTGTTCCTTCGTTCATTTGTCTATTCGCACATTTGTTCATTTGTTCATTTGTTCATTTGTTCATTTGTTCATTTGTTCATTTGTTCATTTGTTCATTTGTTAATTCGTTCATTTGCCTATTCGCTCATTTGTTCATTTGTTCATTTGTTCATTTGTTCATTTGTTCATTTGTTCATTTGTTCACTTATTTATTCGTTCATTTGTCTATTCGCTCATTTGTTCATTTGTTCATTTGTTCATTTGTTCATTTGTTCATTTGTTCATTCGTTCATTTGTTCATTTGTGCATTTGTTCATTTGTTCATTTGTCCACTTGTTCATTTGTTCATTTGTTCATTTGTTCATTTGTTCGTTTGTTCATTTCTTCATTTGATCATTTGTTCCTTTGTTCATTTGTTCATTTGTTCATTTGTTCATTTGTTCATTTGTTCATTTGTTCATTTGTTCATTTGTTCATTCGTTCATTTGTTCATTTGTTCATTTGTTCATTTGTTCATTTGTTCATTCGTTCATTCGTTCATTTGTCTATTCGCTCATTTGTTCATTTGTTCATTTGTTCATTTGTTCATTTGTTCATTTGTTCATTTGTCATTTGTTCATTTGTTCAATTGTTCATTTGTTCATTTGTTCATTTGTTCATTTGTTCATTCGTTCATTTGTTCATTTGTTCATTTGTTCATTCGTTCATTTGTTCATTTGTTCATTCGTTCATTTGTCTATTCGCTCATTTGTTCATTTGTTCATTTGTTCATTTGTTCATTTGTTCCTTCGTTCATTTTTCTATTCGCTCATTTGTTCATTTGTTCATTCGATCACTTGTCTATTCGCTCATTTGTTCATTTGTTCATGTGTTCATTTGTTCATTTGTTCATTTGTTCATTAGTTCATTTGTTCACTTGTTCATTTGTTCATTTGTTCATTTGTTCATTTGTTCACTTGTTCACTTTGCTCATTTGTTCGTTTGTTCATTTCTTCATTTCTTCATTTCTTCATTTCTTCATTTGTTCATTTGTTCATTTGTTCATTTGTCCGTTTGTTTATTTGTCCACTTGTTCATTTGTTCACTTGTTCATTTGTTCATTTGTTCATTTGTTCATTTGCTCATTTGTTCATTTGTTCATTTGTGCATTTGTTCATTTGTTCATTTGTGCATTTGTTCATTTGTTCATTTGTTCATTTGTTCATTTGTTCATTTGATCATTTGTTCATTTGTTCATTTGTTCATTTGTTCATTTGTTCATTTGTTCATTTGTTCATTTGTTCATTTGTTCATTTGTTCATTTGTTCATTTGTTCATTTGTTCATTTGTTCATTTGTTCATTTGTTCATTTGTTCATTTGTTCATTTGTTCATTTGTTCATTTGTTCATTTGTTCATTTGTTCATTTGTTCATTTGTTCATTTGTTCATTTGTTCATTTGTTCATTTGTTCATTTGTTCATTTGTTCATTTGTTCATTTGTTCATTTGTTCATTTGTTCATTTGTTCATTTGTTCATTTGTTCATTTGTTCATTTGTTCATTTGTTCATTTGTTCATTTGTTCATTTGTTCATTTGTTCATTTGTTCATTTGTCCACTTGTTCATTTGTTCATTTGTTCGTTTGTTCATTTCTTCATTTGATCATTTGTTCATTTGTTCATTTGTTCATTTGTTCATTTGTTCATTTGTTCATTTGTTCATTTGTCCACTTGTTCATTTGTTCATTTGTTCGTTTGTTCATTTGTTCATTTGATCATTTGTTCATTTGTTCATTTGTTCATTTGTTCATTTGTTCATTTGTTCATTTGTTCATTTGTTCATTTGTTCATTTGTTCATTTGTTCATTTGTTCATTTGTTCATTTGTTCATTTGTTCATTTGTTCATTTGTTCATTTGTTCATTTGTTCATTTGTTCATTTGTTCTTTTGTTCATTTGTTCATTTGTTCATTTGTTCATTTGTTCATTTGTTCATTTGTTCATTTGTTCATTTGTTCATTTGTTCATTTGTTCATTTGTTCATTTGTTCATTTGTTCACTTGTTCATTTGTTCATTTGTTCATTTGTTCATTTGTTCATTTGTTCATTTGTTCATTTGTTCATTTGTTCATTTGTTCATTTGTTCATTTGTTCATTTGTTCATTTGTTCATTTGTTCATTTGTTCATTTGTTCATTTGTCCACTTGTTCATTTGTTCATTTGTTCATTTGTTCGTTTGTTCATTTCTTCATTTGATCATTTGTTCAGTTGTTCATTTGTTCATTTGTTCATTTGTTCATTTGTTCATTTGTCCACTTGTTCATTTGTTCATTTGTTCGTTTGTTCATTTCTTCATTTGATCATTTGTTCATTTGTTTATTTGTTCTTTTGTTCATTTGTTCATTTGTTCATTTGTTCATTTCTTCATTTCTTCATTTCTTCATTTGTTCATTTGTTCATTTGTTCATTTGTTCATTTGTTCATTTGTTCATTTGTTCATTTGTTCATTTGTCCATTTGTTCAATTGTCCACTTGTTCATTTGTTCATTCGTTCATTTGTTCATTTGTTCATTTGTTCATTTGTTCATTTGTTCATTTGTTCATTTGTTCATTTGTTCATTTGTTCATTTGTTCATTTGTTCATTTGTTCATTTGTTCATTTGTTCATTTGTATATTTGTTCATTCGTTCATTTGTTCATTTGTTCATTTGTTCATTCGTTCATTCGTTCATTTGTCTATTCGCTCATTTGTTCATTTGTTCATTTGTTCATTTGTTCATTTGTTCATTTGTTCATTTGTTCATTTGTCATTTGTTCATTTGTTCAATTGTTCATTTGTTCATTTGTTCATTTGTTCATTTGTTCATTCGTTCATTCGTTCATTTGTCTTTTCGCACATTTGTTCATTTGTTCATTTGTTCATTTGTTCATTTGTTCATTTGTTCATTTGTTCATTTGTTCATTTGTTCATTTGTTCTTTTGTTCATTTGTTCATTTGTTCATTTGTTCATTTGTTCATTTGTTCATTTGTTCATTTGTTCATTTGTTCATTTGTTCATTTGTTCATTTGTTCATTTCTTCATTTGTTCATTTCTTCATTTCTTCATTTGCTCATTTGTTCATTTGTTCACTTGTTCATTTGTTCATTTGTTCATTTGTTCATTTGTTCATTTGTTCATTTGTCCATTTGTTCATTTGTTCATTTGTTCATTTGTTCATTTGTTCATTTGTTCATTTGTTCATTTGTTCATTTGTTCATTTGTTCCTTCGTTCAATTGTCTATTCGCTCATTTGTACAATTGTTCATTCGTTCATTTTTTCATTTGTTCAATCGTTCATTTGTCTATTCGCTCATTTGTTCATTTGTTCATTTGTTCATTTGTTCATTTGTTCCTTCGTTCATTTTTCTATTCGCTCATTTGTTCATTTGTTCATTCGATCATTTGTCTATTCGCACATTTGTTCATTTGTTCATTTGTTCATTTGTTCATTTGTTCATTTGTTCATTTGTTCATTTGTTCATTTGTTCATTTGTTCATTTGTTCATTTGTTCATTTGTTCATTTGTTCATTTGTTCATTTGTTCATTTGTTCATTTGTTCATTTGTTCATTCGTTCATTTGTTCATTTGTTCATTTGTTAATTCGTTCATTTGCCTATTCGCTCATTTGTTAATTTGTTCATTTGTTCATTTGTTCACTTGTTCATTAGTTCATTTGTTCATTTGTCCATTTTTTCATTTGTCCATTTGTTCATTTGTTCATTTGTTCATTTGTTCATTTGTTCATTTGTTCATTTGTGCATTTGTTCATTTGTTCATTTGTTCATTTGTTCATTTGTTCATTTGTTTATTTGTTCATTTGATCATTTGTTCATTTGTTCATTTGTTCATTTGTTCATTTGTTCATTTGTTCATTTGTTCATTTGTTCATTTGCTCATTTGTTCATTTGTTCATTTGTTCATTTGTTCATTTGTTCAGTTGTTCCTTCGTTCATTTGTACAATTGTTCATTCGTTCATTTGTTCATTTGTTCATTCGTTCATTTGTCTATTCGCTCATTTGTTCATTTTTTCATTTGTTCATTTGTTCATTTGTTCATTTGTATATTTGTTCATTTGTGCGATTGTCTATTCGCTCATTTGTTCATTTGTTCATTTGTTCATTTGTTCTTTTGTTCATTTGTTCATTTGTTCATTTGTTCATTTGTTCATTTGTTCATTTGTTTATTTGTTCATTTGTTCATTTGTTCTTTTGTTCATTTGTTCATTTGTTCATTTGTTCATTTGTTCATTTGTTCATTTGTTCATTTGTTCATTTGTTCATTTGTTCATTTGTTCATTTGTTCATTTGTTCATTTGTTCATTTGTTCCTTCGTACATTTGTCTATTCGCTCATTTGTTCATTTATTCATTCGTTCATTTGTCTATTCGCTCATTTGTTCATTTGATCATTTCTTCATTTGTTCATTTGTTCATTTGTTCATTTGTTCATTTGTTCATTTGTTCATTTGTTCATTTGTTCAATTGTTCATTTGTTCATTTGTTCATTTGTTCATTTGTTCATTTTTTCATTTGTTCATTTGTTCATTTGTTCATTTGTTCATTTGTCCATTTGTTCATTTGTCCATTTGTTCATTTGTTCATTTGTTCATTTGTTCATTTGTTCATTTGTTCATTTGTTCATTTGTTCCTTCGTTCAATTGTCTATTCGCTCATTTGTACAATTGTTCATTCGTTCATTTGTTCATTTGTTCAATCGTTCATTTGTCTATTCGCTCATTTGTTCATTTGTTCATTTGTTCATTTGTTCCTTCGTTCATTTTTCTATTCGCTCATTTGTTCATTTGTTCATTCGATCATTTGTCTATTCGCACATTTGTTCATTTGTTCATTTGTTCATTTGTTCATTTGTTCATTTGTTCATTTGTTCATTTGTTCATTTGTTCATTTGCTCATTTGTTCATTCGCTCATTTGTTCATTTGTTCATTTGTTCATTTGTTCTTTTGTTCATTTGTTCATTTGTTCATTTGTTCATTTGTTCATTTGTTCATTTGTTCATTTGTTCATTTGTTCATTTGTTCATTTGTTCTTTTGTTCATTTGTTCATTTGTTCATTTGTTCATTTGTTCATTTGTTCATTTGTTCATTTCTTCATTTGTTCATTTGTTCATTTGTTCATTTGTTCATTTGTTCCTTCGTTCATTTGTCTATTCGCTCATTTGTTCATTTATTCATTCGTTCATTTGTCTATTCGCTCATTTGTTCATTTGATCATTTCTTCATTTGTTCATTTGTTCATTTGTTCATTTGTTCATTTGTTCATTTGTTCATTTGTTCATTCGTTCATTTGTTCATTTGTTCATTCGTTCATTTGTCTATTCGCTCATTTGTTCATTTGTTCATTTGTTCATTTGTTCATTTGTTCCTTCGTTCATTTTTCTATTCGCTCATTTGTTCATTTGTTCATTCGATCACTTGTCTATTCGCTCATTTGTTCATTTGTTCATGTGTTCATTTGTTCATTTGTTCATTTGTTTATTAGTTCATTTGTTCACTTGTTCATTTGTTCATTTGTTCATTTGTTCATTTGTTCACTTGTTCACTTTGCTCATTTGTTCGTTTGTTCATTTCTTCATTTCTTCATTTCTTCATTTGTTCATTTGTTCATTTGTTCATTTGTTCATTTGTCCGTTTGTTTATTTGTCCACTTGTTCATTTGTTCACTTGTTCATTTGTTCATTTGTTCATTTGTTCATTTGCTCATTTGTTCATTTGTTCATTTGTGCATTTGTTCATTTGTTCATTTGTGCATTTGTTCATTTGTTCATTTGTGCATTTGTTCATTTGTTCATTTGATCATTTGTTCATTTGTTCATTTGTTCATTTGTTAATTTGTTCATTTGTTCATTTGTTCATTTGTTCATTTGTTCATTTGTTCATTTGTTCATTTGTTCATTTGTTCATTTGTTCATTTGTTCATTTGTTCATTTGTTCATTTGTTCATTTGTTCATTTGTTCATTTGTTCATTTGTTCATTTGTTCATTTGTTCATTTGTTCATTTGTTCATTTGTTCATTTGTTCATTTGTTCATTTGTTCATTTGTTCATTTGTTCATTTTTTCATTTGTTCATTTGTTCATTTGTTCATTTGTTCATTTGTCCACTTGTTCATTTGTTCATTTGTTCGTTTGTTCATTTCTTCATTTGATCATTTGTTCATTTGTTCATTTGTTCATTTGTTCATTTGTTCATTTGTTCACTTATTTATTCGTTCATTTGTCTATTCGCTCATTTGTTCATTTGTTCATTTGTTCATTTGTTCATTTGTTCATTTGTTCATTCGTTCATTTGTTCATTTGTGCATTTGTTCATTTGTTCATTTGTCCACTTGTTCATTTGTTCATTTGTTCATTTGTTCATTTGTTCGTTTGTTCATTTCTTCATTTGATCATTTGTTCCTTTGTTCATTTGTTCATTTGTTCATTTGTTCATTTGTTCATTTGTTCATTTGTTCATTTGTTCATTTGTTCATTCGTTCATTTGTTCATTTGTTCATTTGTTCATTTGTTCATTTGTTCATTCGTTCATTCGTTCATTTGTCTATTCGCTCATTTGTTCATTTGTTCATTTGTTCATTTGTTCATTTGTTCATTTGTTCATTTGTCATCTGTTCATTTGTTCAATTGTTCATTTGTTCATTTGTTCATTTGTTCATTTGTTCATTCGTTCATTTGTTCATTTGTTCATTTGTTCATTTGTTCATTCGTTCATTTGTTCATTTGTTCATTCGTTCATTTGTCTATTCGCTCATTTGTTCATTTGTTCATTTGTTCATTTGTTCATTTGTTCCTTCGTTCATTTTTCTATTCGCTCATTTGTTCATTTGTTCATTCGATCACTTGTCTATTCGCTCATTTGTTCATTTGTTCATGTGTTCATTTGTTCATTTGTTCATTTGTTCATTAGTTCATTTGTTCACTTGTTCATTTGTTCATTTGTTCATTTGTTCATTTGTTCACTTGTTCACTTTGCTCATTTGTTCGTTTGTTCATTTCTTCATTTCTTCATTTCTTCATTTCTTCATTTGTTCATTTGTTCATTTGTTCATTTGTCCGTTTGTTTATTTGTCCACTTGTTCATTTGTTCACTTGTTCATTTGTTCATTTGTTCATTTGTTCATTTGTTCATTTGCTCATTTGTTCATTTGTTCATTTGTGCATTTGTTCATTTGTTCATTTGTGCATTTGTTCATTTGTTCATTTGTTCATTTGTTCATTTGTTCATTTGATCATTTGTTCATTTGTTCATTTGTTCATTTGTTCTTTTGTTCATTTGTTCATTTGTTCATTTGTTCATTTGTTCATTTGTTCATTTGTTCATTTGTTCATTTGTTCATTTGTTCTTTTGTTCATTTGTTCATTTGTTCATTTGTTCATTTGTTCATTTGTTCATTTGTTCATTTGTTCATTTGTTCATTTCTTCATTTGTTCATTTGTTCATTTGTTCATTTGTTCATTTGTTCCTTCGTTCATTTGTCTATTCGCTCATTTGTTCATTTATTCATTCGTTCATTTGTCTATTCGCTCATTTGTTCATTTGATCATTTCTTCATTTGTTCATTTGTTCATTTGTTCATTTGTTCATTTGTTCATTTGTTCATTTGTTCATTCGTTCATTTGTTCATTTGTTCATTCGTTCATTTGTCTATTCGCTCATTTGTTCATTTGTTCATTTGTTCATTTGTTCATTTGTTCCTTCGTTCATTTTTCTATTCGCTCATTTGTTCATTTGTTCATTCGATCACTTGTCTATTCGCTCATTTGTTCATTTGTTCATGTGTTCATTTGTTCATTTGTTCATTTGTTTATTAGTTCATTTGTTCACTTGTTCATTTGTTCATTTGTTCATTTGTTCATTTGTTCACTTGTTCACTTTGCTCATTTGTTCGTTTGTTCATTTCTTCATTTCTTCATTTCTTCATTTGTTCATTTGTTCATTTGTTCATTTGTTCATTTGTCCGTTTGTTTATTTGTCCACTTGTTCATTTGTTCACTTGTTCATTTGTTCATTTGTTCATTTGTTCATTTGCTCATTTGTTCATTTGTTCATTTGTGCATTTGTTCATTTGTTCATTTGTGCATTTGTTCATTTGTTCATTTGTTCATTTGTTCATTTGTTCATTTGATCATTTGTTCATTTGTTCATTTGTTCATTTGTTAATTTGTTCATTTGTTCATTTGTTCATTTGTTCATTTGTTCATTTGTTCATTTGTTCATTTGTTCATTTGTTCATTTGTTCATTTGTTCATTTGTTCATTTGTTCATTTGTTCATTTGTTCATTTGTTCATTTGTTCATTTGTTCATTTGTTCATTTGTTCATTTGTTCATTTGTTCATTTGTTCATTTGTTCATTTGTTCATTTGTTCATTTGTTCATTTGTTCATTTGTTCATTTGTTCATTTGTTCATTTGTTCATTTGTTCATTTGTTCATTTTTTCATTTGTTCATTTGTTCATTTGTTCATTTGTTCATTTGTCCACTTGTTCATTTGTTCATTTGTTCGTTTGTTCATTTCCTCATTTGATCATTTGTTCATTTGTTCATTTGTTCATTTGTTCATTTGTTCATTTGTTCACTTATTTATTCGTTCATTTGTCTATTCGCTCATTTGTTCATTTGTTCATTTGTTCATTTGTTCATTTGTTCATTTGTTCATTTGTTCATTCGTTCATTTGTTCATTTGTGCATTTGTTCATTTGTTCATTTGTCCACTTGTTCATTTGTTCATTTGTTCATTTGTTCATTTGTTCGTTTGTTCATTTCTTCATTTGATCATTTGTTCCTTTGTTCATTTGTTCATTTGTTCATTTGTTCATTTGTTCATTTGTTCATTTGTTCATTTGTTCATTTGTTCATTCGTTCATTTGTTCATTTGTTCATTTGTTCATTTGTTCATTTGTTCATTTGTTCATTCGTTCATTTGTCTATTCGCTCATTTGTTCATTTGTTCATTTGTTCATTTGTTCATTTGTTCATTTGTTCATTTGTCATTTGTTCATTTGTTCAATTGTTCATTTGTTCATTTGTTCATTTGTTCATTTGTTCATTCGTTCATTTGTTCATTTGTTCATTTGTTCATTTGTTCATTCGTTCATTTGTTCATTTGTTCATTCGTTCATTTGTCTATTCGCTCATTTGTTCATTTGTTCATTTGTTCATTTGTTCATTTGTTCCTTCGTTCATTTTTCTATTCGCTCATTTGTTCATTTGTTCATTCGATCACTTGTCTATTCGCTCATTTGTTCATTTGTTCATGTGTTCATTTGTTCATTTGTTCATTTGTTCATTAGTTCATTTGTTCACTTGTTCATTTGTTCATTTGTTCATTTGTTCATTTGTTCACTTGTTCACTTTGCTCATTTGTTCGTTTGTTCATTTCTTCATTTCTTCATTTCTTCATTTCTTCATTTGTTCATTTGTTCATTTGTTCATTTGTCCGTTTGTTTATTTGTCCACTTGTTCATTTGTTCACTTGTTCATTTGTTCATTTGTTCATTTGTTCATTTGCTCATTTGTTCATTTGTTCATTTGTGCATTTGTTCATTTGTTCATTTGTGCATTTGTTCATTTGTTCATTTGTTCATTTGTTCATTTGTTCATTTGATCATTTGTTCATTTGTTCATTTGTTCATTTGTTCATTTGTTCATTTGTTCATTTGTTCATTTGTTCATTTGTTCATTTGTTCATTTGTTCATTTGTTCATTTGTTCATTTGTTCATTTGTTCATTTGTTCATTTGTTCATTTGTTCATTTGTTCATTTGTTCATTTGTTCATTTGTTCATTTGTTCATTTGTTCATTTGTTCATTTGTTCATTTGTTCATTCGTTCATTTGTTCATTTGTCCACTTGTTCATTTGTTCATTTGTTCGTTTGTTCATTTCTTCATTTGATCATTTGTTCATTTGTTCATTTGTTCATTTGTTCATTTGTTCATTTGTTCATTTGTTCATTTGTCCACTTGTTCATTTGTTCATTTGTTCGTTTGTTCATTTGTTCATTTGATCATTTGTTCATTTGTTCATTTGTTCATTTGTTCATTTGTTCATTTGTTCATTTGTTCATTTGTTCATTTGTTCATTTGTTCATTTGTTCATTTGTTCATTTGTTCATTTGTTCATTTGTTCATTTGTTCATTTGTTCATTTGTTCATTTGTTCTTTTGTTCATTTGCTCATTTGTTCATTTGTTCATTTGTTCATTTGTTCATTTGTTCATTTGTTCATTTGTTCATTTGTTCATTTGTTCATTTGTTCATTTGTTCATTTGTTCATTTGTTCATTTGTTCATTTGTTCACTTGTTCATTTGTTCATTTGTTCATTTGTTCATTTGTTCATTTGTTCATTTGTTCATTTGTTCATTTGTTCATTTGTTCATTTGTTCATTTGTTCATTTGTTCATTTGTTCATTTGTTCATTTGTTCATTTGTTCATTTGTTCATTTGTTCATTTGTTCATTTGTTCATTTGTTCATTTGTTCATTTGTTCATTTGTTCATTTGTTCATTTGTCCACTTGTTCATTTGTTCATTTGTTCATTTGTTCGTTTGTTCATTTCTTCATTTGATCATTTGTTCATTTGTTCATTTGTTCATTTGTTCATTTGTTCATTTGTTCATTTGTCCACTTGTTCATTTGTTCATTTGTTCGTTTGTTCATTTCTTCATTTGATCATTTGTTCATTTGTTTATTTGTTCTTTTGTTCATTTGTTCATTTGTTCATTTCTTCATTTCTTCATTTGTTCATTTGTTCATTTGTTCATTTGTTCATTTGTTCATTTGTTCATTTGTCCATTTGTTCAATTGTCCACTTGTTCATTTGTTCATTCGTTCATTTGTTCATTTGTTCATTTGTTCATTTGTTCATTTGTTCATTTGTTCATTTGTTCATTTGTTCATTTGTTCATTTGTTCATTTGTTCATTTGTTCATTTGTATATTTGTTCATTCGTTCATTTGTTCATTTGTTCATTCGTTCATTCGTTCATTTGTCTATTCGCTCATTTGTTCATTTGTTCATTTGTTCATTTGTTCATTTGTTCATTTGTTCATTTGTTCATTTGTTCATTTGTCATTTGTTCATTTGTTCAATTGTTCATTTGTTCATTTGTTCATTTGTTCATTTGTTCATTCGTTCATTCGTTCATTTGTCTTTTCGCACATTTGTTCATTTGTTCATTTGTTCATTTGTTCATTTGTTCATTTGTTCATTTGTTCATTTGTTCTTTTGTTCATTTGTTCATTTGTTCATTTGTTCATTTGTTCATTTGTTCATTTGTTCATTTGTTCATTTGTTCATTTGTTCATTTGTTCATTTCTTCATTTGTTCATTTCTTCATTTCTTCATTTGCTCATTTGTTCATTTGTTCACTTGTTCATTTGTTCATTTGTTCATTTGTTCATTTGTTCATTTGTTCATTTGTCCATTTGTTCATTTGTTCATTTGTTCATTTGTTCATTTGTTCATTTGTTCATTTGTTCATTTGTTCCTTCGTTCAATTGTCTATTCGCTCATTTGTACAATTGTTCATTCGTTCATTTTTTCATTTGTTCAATCGTTCATTTGTCTATTCGCTCATTTGTTCATTTGTTCATTTGTTCATTTGTTCATTTGTTCCTTCGTTCATTTTTCTATTCGCTCATTTGTTCATTTGTTCATTCGATCATTTGTCTATTCGCACATTTGTTCATTTGTTCATTTGTTCATTTGTTCATTTGTTCATTTGTTCATTTGTTCATTTGTTCATTTGTTCATTTGTTCATTTGTTCATTTGTTCATTTGTTCATTTGTTCATTTGTTCATTTGTTCATTTGTTCATTTGTTCATTCGTTCATTTGTTCATTTGTTCATTTGTTAATTCGTTCATTTGCCTATTCGCTCATTTGTTAATTTGTTCATTTGTTCATTTGTTCACTTGTTCATTTGTTCATTTGTTCATTTGTCCATTTTTTCATTTGTCCATTTGTTCATTTGTTCATTTGTTCATTTGTTCATTTGTTCATTTGTTCATTTGTTCATTTGTGCATTTGTTCATTTGTTCATTTGTTCATTTGTTCATTTGTTCATTTGTTTATTTGTTCATTTGATCATTTGTTCATTTGTTCATTTGTTCATTTGTTCATTTGTTCATTTGTTCATTTGTTCATTTGTTCATTTGTTCATTTGCTCATTTGTTCATTTGTTCATTTGTTCATTTGTTCATTTGTTCAGTTGTTCCTTCGTTCATTTGTACAATTGTTCATTCGTTCATTTGTTCATTTGTTCATTCGTTCATTTGTCTATTCGCTCATTTGTTCATTTTTTCATTTGTTCATTTGTTCATTTGTTCATTTGTATATTTGTTCATTTGTGCGATTGTCTATTCGCTCATTTGTTCATTTGTTCATTTGTTCATTTGTTCTTTTGTTCATTTGTTCATTTGTTCATTTGTTCATTTGTTCATTTGTTCATTTGTTCATTTGTTCATTTGTTCATTTGTTCTTTTGTTCATTTGTTCATTTGTTCATTTGTTCATTTGTTCATTTGTTCATTTGTTCATTTGTTCATTTGTTCATTTGTTCATTTGTTCATTTGTTCATTTGTTCATTTGTTCATTTGTTCATTTGTTCCTTCGTACATTTGTCTATTCGCTCATTTGTTCATTTATTCATTCGTTCATTTGTCTATTCGCTCATTTGTTCATTTGATCATTTCTTCATTTGTTCATTTGTTCATTTGTTCATTTGTTCATTTGTTCATTTGTTCATTTGTTCATTTGTTCATTTGTTCATTCGTTCATTGGTTCATTTGTTCATTCGTTCATTTGTCTATTCGCTCATTTGTTCATTTGTTCATTTGTTCATTTGTTCATTTGTTCCTTCGTTCATTTTTCTATTCGCTCATTTGTTCATTTGTTCATTCGATCATTTGTCTATTCGCTCATTTGTTCATTTGTTCATTTGTTCATTTGTTCATTTCTTCATTTGTTCATTTGTCCATTTGTTCAATTGTCCACTTGTTCATTTGTTCATTCGTTCATTTGTTCATTTGTTCATTTGTTCATTTGTTCATTTGTTCATTTGTTCATTTGTATATTTGTTCATTCGTTCATTTGTTCATTTGTTCATTTGTTCATTTGTTCATTTGTTCATTCGTTCATTTGTTCACTTGTTCATTTGTTCATTTGTTCATTTGTTCATTTGCTCATTTGTTCATTTGTTCATTTGTGCATTTGTTCATTTGTTCATTTGTTCATTTGTTCATTTGTTCATTTGATCATTTGTTCATTTGTTCATTTGCTCATTTGTTCATTTGTTCATTTGCTCATTTGTTCATTTGTTCATTTGTTCATTTGTTCATTTGTTCATTTGTTCATTTGTTCAGTTGTTCCTTCGTTCATTTGTACAATTGTTCATTCGTTCATTTGTTCATTTGTTCATTCGTTCATTTGTCTATTCGCTCATTTGTTCATTTTTTCATTTGTTCATTTGTTCATTTGTTCATTTGTATATTTGTTCATTTGTGCGATTGTCTATTCGCTCATTTGTTCATTTGTTCATTTGTTCATTTGTTCTTTTGTTCATTTGTTCATTTGTTCATTTGTTCATTTGTTCATTTGTTCATTTGTTCATTTGTTCATTTGTTCATTTGTTCATTAGTTCATTTGTTCTTTTGTTCATTTGTTCATTTGTTCATTTGTTCATTTGTTCATTTGTTCATTTGTTCATTTGTTCACTTGTTCATTTGTTCATTTGTTCATTTGTTCATTTGTTCATTTGTTCATTTGTTCATTTGTTCCTTCGTTCATTTGTCTATTCGCTCATTTGTTCATTTATTCATTCGTTCATTTGTCTATTCGCTCATTTGTTCATTTGATCATTTCTTCATTTGTTCATTTGTTCATTTGTTCATTTGTTCATTTGTTCATTTGTTCATTTATTCATTTGTTCATTCGTTCATTTGTTCATTTGTTCATTCGTTCATTTGTCTATTCGCTCATTTGTTCATTTGTTCATTTGTTCATTTGTTCATTTGTTCCTTCGTTCATTTTTCTATTCGCTCATTTGTTCATTTGTTCATTCGATCATTTGTCTATTCGCTCATTTGTTCATTTGTTCATTTGTTCATTTGTTCATTAGTTCATTTGTTCACTTGTTCATTTGTTCATTTGTTCATTTGTTCATTTGTTCACTTGTTCACTTTGCTCATTTGTTCGTTTGTTCATTTCTTCATTTCTTCATTTCTTCATTTGTTCATTTGTTCATTTGTTCATTCGTTCATTCGTTCATTTGTCTTTTCGCACATTTGTTCATTTGTTCATTTGTTCATTTGTTCATTTGTTCATTTGTTCATTTGTTCATTTGTTCATTTGTTCTTTTGTTCATTTGTTCATTTGTTCATTTGTTCATTTGTTCATTTGTTCATTTGTTCATTTGTTCATTTGTTCATTTGTTCATTTGTTCATTTGTTCATTTGTTCTTTTGTTCATTTGTTCATTTGTTCATTTGTTCATTTGTTCATTTGTTCATTTGTTCATTTGTTCATTTGTTCATTTGTTCATTTGTTCATTTGTTCATTTGTTCATTTGTTCATTTGTTCATTTGTTCATTTGTTCATTTGTTCCTTCGTACATTTGTCTATTCGCTCATTTGTTCATTTATTCATTCGTTCATTTGTCTATTCGCTCATTTGTTCATTTGATCATTTCTTCATTTGTTCATTTGTTCATTTGTTCATTTGTTCATTTGTTCATTTGTTCATTTGTTCATTTGTTCATTTGTTCATTTGTTCATTCGTTCATTGGTTCATTTGTTCATTCGTTCATTTGTCTATTCGCTCATTTGTTCATTTGTTCATTTGTTCATTTGTTCCTTCGTTCATTTTTCTATTCGCTCATTTGTTCATTTGTTCATTCGATCATTTGTCTATTCGCTCATTTGTTCATTTGTTCATGTGTTCATTTGTTCATTTCTTCATTTGTTCATTAGTTCATTTGTTCACTTGTTCATTTGTTCATTTGTTCATTTGTTCATTTGTTCACTTGTTCACTTTGCTCATTTGTTCGTTTGTTCATTTCTTCATTTCTTCATTTCTTCATTTGTTCATTTGTTCATTTGTTCATTTGTTCATTTGTCCATTTGTTTATTTGTCCACTTGTTCATTTGTTCACTTGTTCGATTGTTCATTTGTTCATTTGTTCATTTGCTCATTTGTTCATTTGTTCATTTGTGCATTTGTTCATTTATTCACTTGTGCATTTGTTCATTTGTTCATTTGTTCATTTGTTCATTTGTTCATTTGATCATTTGTTCATTTGTTCATTTGCTCATTTGTTCATTTGTTCATTTGCTCATTTGTTCATTTGTTCATTTGTTCATTTGTTCATTTGTTCATTTGTTCAGTTGTTCCTTCGTTCATTTGTACAATTGTTCATTCGTTCATTTGTTCATTTGTTCATTCGTTCATTTGTCTATTCGCTCATTTGTTCATTTTTTCATTTGTTCATTTGTTCATTTGTTCATTTGTATATTTGTTCATTTGTGCGATTGTCTATTCGCTCATTTGTTCATTTGTTCATTTGTTCATTTGTTCTTTTGTTCATTTGTTCATTTGTTCATTTGTTCATTTGTTCATTTGTCCATTTGTTCATTTGTTCATTTGTTCATTTGTTCATTTGTTCATTAGTTCATTTGTTCTTTTGTTCATTTGTTCATTTGTTCATTTGTTCATTTGTTCATTTGTTCATTTGTTCATTTGTTCATTTGTTCATTTGTTCATTTGTTCATTTGTTCATTTGTTCATTTGTTCCTTCGTTCATTTGTCTATTCGCTCATTTGTTCATTTATTCATTCGTTCATTTGTCTATTCGCTCATTTGTTCATTTGATCATTTCTTCATTTGTTCATTTGTTCATTTGTTCATTTGTTCATTTGTTCATTTGTTCATTTGTTCATTTGTTCATTTGTTCATTCGTTCATTTGTTCATTTGTTCATTCGTTCATTTGTCTATTCGCTCATTTGTTCATTTGTTCATTTGTTCATTTGTTCATTTGTTCCTTCGTTCATTTTTCTATTCGCTCATTTGTTCATTTGTTCATTCGATCATTTGTCTATTCGCTCATTTGTTCATTTGTTCATGTGTTCATTTGTTCATTTGTTCATTTGTTCATTAGTTCATTTGTTCACTTGTTCATTTGTTCATTTGTTCATTTGTTCATTTGTTCACTTGTTCACTTTGCTCATTTGTTCGTTTGTTCATTTCTTCATTTCTTCATTTCTTCATTTGTTCATTTGTTCATTTGTTCATTTGTTCATTTGTCCATTTGTTTATTTGTCCACTTGTTCATTTGTTCACTTGTTCATTTGTTCATTTGTTCATTTGTTCATTTGTTCATTTGCTCATTTGTTCATTTGTTCATTTGTTCATTTGTGCATTTGTTCATTTGTTCATTTGTGCATTTGTTCATTTGTTCATTTGTTCATTTGTTCATTTGATCATTTGTTCATTTGTTCATTTGTTCATTTGTTCATTTGTTCATTTGTTCATTTGTCCATTTGTTCATTTGTTCATTTGTTCATTTGTTCATTTGTTCATTTGTTCATTTGTTCATTTGTTCATTTGTTCATTTGTTCATTTGTTCATTTGTTCATTTGTTCATTTGTTCATTTGTTCATTTGTTCATTTGTTCATTTGTTCATTTGTTCATTTGTTCATTTGTTCATTTGTTCATTTGTTCATTTGTTCATTTGTTCATTTGTCCACTTGTTCATTTGTTCATTTGTTCATTTGTTCGTTTGTTCATTTCTTCATTTGATCATTTGTTCATTTGTTCATTTTTTCATTTGTTCATTTGTTCATTTGTTCATTTGTTCATTTGTCCACTTGTTCATTTGTCCATTTGTTCGTTTGTTCATTTCTTCATTTGATCATTTGTTCATTTGTTTATTTGTTCTTTTGTTCATTTGTTCATTTGTTCATTTCTTCATTTCTTCATTTGTTCATTTGTTCATTTGTTCATTTGTTCATTTCTTCATTTGTTCATTTGTCCATTTGTTCAATTGTCCACTTGTTCATTTGTTCATTCGTTCATTTGTTCATTTGTTCATTTGTTCATTTGTTCATTTGTTCATTTGTTCATTTGTTCATTTGTTCATTTGTATATTTGTTCATTCGTTCATTTGTTCATTTGTTCATTTGTTCATTTGTTCATTTGTTCATTCGTTCATTCGTTCATTTGTCTATTCGCTCATTTGTTCATTTGTTCATTTGTTCATTTGTTCATTTGTTCATTTGTCATTTGTTCATTTGTTCAATTGTTCATTTGTTCATTTGTTCATTTGTTCATTTGTTCATTTGTTCATTCGTTCATTCGTTCATTTGTCTTTTCGCACATTTGTTCATTTGTTCATTTGTTCATTTGTTCATTTGTTCATTTGTTCATTTGTTCTTTTGTTCATTTGTTCATTTGTTCATTTGTTCATTTGTTCATTTGTTCATTTGTTCATTTGTTCATTTGTTCATTTGTTCATTTGTTCATTTGTTCATTTGTTCACTTGTTCATTTGTTCATTTGTTCATTTGTTCATTTGTTCATTTGTTCATTTGTTCATTTGTCCATCTGTTCATTTGTTCATTTGTTCATTTGTTCATTTGTTCATTTGTTCATTTGTTCATTTGTTCCTTCGTTCACTTGTCTATTCGCTCATTTGTACAATTGTTCATTCGTTCATTTGCTCATTTGTTCAATCGTTCATTTGTCTATTCGCTCATTTGTTCATTTGTTCATTTGTTCATTTGTTCATTTGTTCCTTCGTTCATTTTTCTATTCGCTCATTTGTTCATTTGTTCATTCGATCATTTGTCTATTCGCACATTTGTTCATTTGTTCATTTGTTCATTTGTTCATTTGTTCATTTGTTCATTTGTTCATTTGTTCATTTGTTCATTTGTTCATTTGTTCATTTGTTCATTTGTTCATTTGTTCATTTGTTCATTTGTTCATTTGTTCATTTGTTCATTTGTTCATTTGTTCATTTGTTCATTTGTTCATTTGTTCATTTGTTCATTTGTTCATTTGTTCATTTGTTCATTTGTTCATTTGTTCATTTGTTCATTTGTTCATTTGTTCATTTGTTCATTTGTTCATTTGTTCATTTGTTCATTTGTTCATTTGTTCATTTGTTCATTTGTTAATTCGTTCATTTGCCTATTCGCTCATTTGTTAATTTGTTCATTTGTTCACTTGTTCATTTGTTCATTTGTTCATTTTTTCATTTGTCCATTTGTTCATTTGTTCATTTGTTCATTTGTTCATTTGTTCATTTGTTCATTTGTGCATTTGTTCATTTGTTCATTTGTTCATTTGTTCATTTGTTCATTTGTTTATTTGTTCATTTGATCATTTGTTCATTTGTTCATTTGTTCATTTGTTCATTTGTTCATTCGTTCATTCGTTCATTTGTTCATTTTCTCATTTGTTCATTTGTTCATTTGTTCATTTGTTCATTTGTTCAGTTGTTCCTTCGTTCATTTGTACAATTGTTCATTCGTTCATTTGTTCATTTGTTCATTCGTTCATTTGTCTATTCGCTCATTTGTTCATTTTTTCATTTGTTCATTTGTTCATTTGTTCATTTGTATATTTGTTCATTTGTGCGATTGTCTATTCGCTCATTTGTTCATTTGTTCATTTGTTCATTTGTTCCTTCGTTCATTTGTCTATTCGCTCATTTGTTCATTTATTCATTCGTTCATTTGTCTATTCGCTCATTTGTTCATTTGATCATTTGTTCATTTGTTCATTTGTTCATTTGTTCATTTGTTCATTTGTTCATTTGTTCATTTGTTCATTTGTTCATTTGTTCATTCGTTCATTTGTTCATTTGTTCATTCGTTCATTTTTCTATTCGCTCATTTGTTCATTTGTTCATTTGTTCATTTGTTCATTTGTTCCTTCGTTCATTTTTCTATTCGCTCATTTGTTCATTTGTTCATTCGATCATTTGTCTATTCGCACATTTGGTCATTTGTTCATTTGTTCATTTGTTCATTTGTTCATTTGTTCATTTGTTCATTTGTTCATTTGTTCATTTGTTCATTTGTTCATTTGTTCATTTGTTCATTTGTTCATTTGTTCATTTGTTCATTTGTTCATTCGTTCATTTGTTCATTTGTTCATTTGTTCATTTGTTAATTCGTTCATTTGCCTATTCGCTCATTTGTTAATTTGTTCATTTGTTCATTTGTTCACTTGTTCATTTGTTCATTTGTTCATTTGTCCATTTTTTCATTTGTCCATTTGTTCATTTGTTCATTTGTTCATTTGTTCATTTGTTCATTTGTTCATTTGCTCATTTGTTCATTTGTTCATTTGTTCATTTGTTCATTTGTTCAGTTGTTCCTTCGTTCATTTGTACAATTGTTCATTCGTTCATTTGTTCATTTGTTCATTCGTTCATTTGTCTATTCGCTCATTTGTTCATTTTTTCATTTGTTCATTTGTTCATTTGTTCATTTGTATATTTGTTCATTTGTGCGATTGTCTATTCGCTCATTTGTTCATTTGTTCATTTGTTCATTTGTTCATTTGTTCTTTTGTTCATTTGTTCATTTGTTCATTTGTTCATTTGTTCATTTGTTCATTTGTTCATTTGTTCATTTGTTCATTAGTTCATTTGTTCTTTTGTTCATTTGTTCATTTGTTCATTTGTTCATTTGTTCATTTGTTCATTTGTTCATTTGTTCATTTGTTCATTTGTTCATTTGTTCATTTGTTCATTTGTTCCTTCGTTCATTTGTCTATTCGCTCATTTGTTCATTTATTCATTCGTTCATTTGTCTATTCGCTCATTTGTTCATTTGATCATTTCTTCATTTGTTCATTTGTTCATTTGTTCATTTGTTCATTTGTTCATTTGTTCATTTGTTCATTCGTTCATTTGTTCATTTGTTCATTCGTTCATTTGTCTATTCGCTCATTTGTTCATTTGTTCATTTGTTCATTTGTTCATTTGTTCCTTCGTTCATTTTTCTATTCGCTCATTTGTTCATTTGTTCATTCGATCATTTGTCTATTCGCTCATTTGTTCATTTGTTCATGTGTTCATTTGTTCATTTGTTCATTTGTTCATTAGTTCATTTGTCCACTTGTTCATTTGTTCATTTGTTCATTTGTTCAATTGTTCATTTGTTCATTTGTTCATTTGTTCATTTGTTCATTCGTTCATTCGTTCATTTGTCTTTTCGCACATTTGTTCATTTGTTCATTTGTTCATTTGTTCATTTGTTCATTTGTTCATTTGTTCATTTGTTCTTTTGTTCATTTGTTCATTTGTTCATTTGTTCATTTGTTCATTTGTTCATTTGTTCATTTGTTCATTTGTTCATTTGTTCATTTGTTCATTTGTTCATTTGTTCATTTGTTCATTTGTTCATTTGTTCATTTCTTCATTTGTTCATTTCTTCATTTCTTCATTTGCTCATTTGTTCATTTGTTCATTTGTTCATTTGTTCATTTGTTCATTTGTTCATTTGTTCATTTGTTCACTTGTTCATTTGTTCAATTGTTCATTTGTTCATTTGTTCATTTGTTCATTTGTTCATTTGTTCATTTGTCCATTTGTTCATTTGTTCATTTGTTCATTTGTTCATTTGTTCATTTGTTCATTTGTTCATTTGTTCATTTGTTCATTTGTTCATTTGTTCCTTCGTTCAATTGTCTATTCGCTCATTTGTACAATTGTTCATTCGTTCATTTGTTCATTTGTTCAATCGTTCATTTGTCTATTCGCTCATTTGTTCATTTGTTCATTTGTTCATTTGTTCCTTCGTTCATTTGTCTATTCGCTCATTTGTTCATTTATTCATTCGTTCATTTGTCTATTCGCTCATTTGTTCATTTGATCATTTCTTCATTTGTTCATTTGTTCATTTGTTCATTTGTTCATTTGTTCATTTGTTCATTTGTTCATTTGTTCATTTGTTCATTTGTTCATTTGTTCATTTGTTCATTTGTTCATTTGTTCATTCGTTCATTTGTTCATTAGTTCATTTGTTCATTTGTTAATTCGTTCATTTGCCTATTCGCTCATTTGTTAATTTGTTCATTTGTTCATTTGTTCACTTGTTCATTTGTTCATTTGTTCATTTGTCCATTTTTTCATTTGTCCATTTGTTCATTTGTTCATTTGTTCATTTGTTCATTTGTTCATTTGTTCATTTGTTCATTTGTGCATTTGTTCATTTGTTCATTTGTTCATTTGTTCATTTGTTCATTTGTTTATTTGTTCATTTGATCATTTGTTCATTTGTTCATTTGTTCATTTGTTCATTTGTTCATTTATTCATTTGTTCATTTGTTCATTTGCTCATTTGTTCATTTGTTCATTTGTTCATTTGTTCATTTGTTCAGTTGTTCCTTCGTTCATTTGTACAATTGTTCATTCGTTCATTTGTTCATTTGTTCATTCGTTCATTTGTCTATTCGCTCATTTGTTCATTTTTTCATTTGTTCATTTGTTCATTTGTTCATTTGTATATTTGTTCATTTGTGCGATTCTCTATTCGCTCATTTGTTCATTTGTTCTTTTGTTCATTTGTTCATTTGTTCATTTGTTCATTTGTTCATTTGTTCATTTGTTCATTTGTTCATTTGTTCATTTGTTCATTTGTTCATTTGTTCATTTGTTCTTTTGTTCATTTGTTCATTTGTTCATTTGTTCATTTGTTCATTTGTTCATTTGTTCATTTGTTCATTTGTTCATTTGTTCATTTGTTCATTTGTTCATTTGTTCATTTGTTCATTTGTTCCTTCGTTCATTTGTCTATTCGCTCATTTGTTCATTTATTCATTCGTTCATTTGTCTATTCGCTCATTTGTTCATTTGATCATTTCTTCATTTGTTCATTTGTTCATTTGTTCATTTGTTCATTTGTTCATTTGTTCATTTGTTCATTCGTTCATTTGTTCATTTGTTCATTCGTTCATTTGTCTATTCGCTCATTTGTTCATTTGTTCATTTGTTCATTTGTTCATTTGTTCATTTGTTCCTTCGTTCATTTTTCTATTCGCTCATTTGTTCATTTGTTCATTCGAACACTTGTCTATTCGCTCATTTGTTCATTTGTTCATGTGTTCATTTGTTCATTTGTTCATTTGTTCATTAGTTCATTTGTTCACTTGTTCATTTGTTCATTTGTTCATTTGTTCATTTGTTCACTTGTTCACTTTGCTCATTTGTTCGTTTGTTCATTTCTTCATTTCTTCATTTCTTCATTTGTTCATTTGTTCATTTGTTCATTTGTTCATTTGTCCGTTTGTTTATTTGTCCACTTGTTCATTTGTTCATTTGTTCATTTGTTCATTTGTTCATTTGTTCATTTGCTCATTTGTTCATTTGTTCATTTGTGCATTTGTTCATTTGTTCATTTGTGCATTTGTTCATTTGTTCATTTGTTCATTTGTTCATTTGTTCATTTGATCATTTGTTCATTTGTTCATTTGTTCATTTGTTCATTTGTTCATTTGTTCATTTGTTCATTTGTTCATTTGTTCATTTGTCCATTTGTTCATTTGTTCATTTGTTCATTTGTTCATTTGTTCATTTGTTCATTTGTTCATTTGTTCATTTGTTCATTTGTTCATTTGTTCATTTGTTCATTTGTTCATTTGTTCATTTGTTCATTTGTCCACTTGTTCATTTGTTCATTTGTTCGTTTGTTCATTTCTTCATTTGATCATTTGTTCATTTGTTCATTTGTTCATTTGTTCATTTGTTCATTTGTTCATTTGTCCACTTGTTCATTTGTTCATTTGTTCGTTTGTTCTTTTGTTCATTTGTTCATTTGTTCATTTGTTCATTTGTTCATTTGTTCATTTGTTCATTTGTTCATTTGTTCATTTGTTCTTTTGTTCATTTGTTCATTTGTTCATTTGTTCATTTGTTCATTTGTTCATTTGTTCATTTGTTCATTTGTTCATTTGTTCATTTGTTCATTTGTTCATTTGTTCATTTGTTCCTTCGTTCATTTGTCTATTCGCTCATTTGTTCATTTATTCAGTCGTTCATTTGTCTATTCGCTCATTTGTTCATTTGATCATTTCTTCATTTGTTCATTTGTTCATTTGTTCATTTGTTCATTTGTTCATTTGTTCATTTGTTCATTTGTCCACTTGTTCATTTGTTCATTTGTTCGTTTGTTAATTTCTTCATTTGATCATTTGTTCATTTGTTTATTTGATCATTTGTTCATTTGTTTATTTGTTCTTTTGTTCATTTGTTCATTTGTTCATTTCTTCATTTCTTCATTTGTTCATTTGTTCATTTGTTCATTTGTTCATTTGTTCATTTGTTCATTTGTCCATTTGTTCAATTGTCCACTTGTTCATTTGTTCATTCGTTCATTTGTTCATTTGTTCATTTGTTCATTTGTTCATTTGTTCATTTGTTCATTTGTTCATTTGTTCATTTGTTCATTTGTTCATTTGTATATTTGTTCATTCGTTCATTTGTTCATTTGTTCATTTGTTCATTCGTTCATTCGTTCATTTGTCTATTCGCTCATTTGTTCATTTGTTCATTTGTTCATTTGTTCATTTGTTCATTCGTTCATTCGTTCATTTGTCTTTTCGCACATTTGTTCATTTGTTCATTTGTTCATTTGTTCATTTGTTCTTTTGTTCATTTGTTCATTTGTTCATTTGTTCATTTGTTCATTTGTTCATTTGTTCATTTGTTCATTTGTTCATTTGTTCATTTGTTCATTTGTTCATTTGTTCATTTGTTCATTTCTTCATTTGTTCATTTCTTCATTTCTTCATTTGCTCATTTGTTCATTTGTTCATTTGTTCATTTGTTCATTTGTTCACTTGTTCATTTGTTCATTTGTTCATTTGTTCATTTGTTCATTTGTTCATTTGTCCATTTGTTCATTTGTTCATTTGTTCATTTGTTCATTTGTTCATTTGTTCATTTGTTCATTTGTTCATTTGTTCCTTCGTTCAATTGTCTATTCGCTCATTTGTACAATTGTTCATTCGTTCATTTGTTCATTTGTTCAATCGTTCATTTGTCTATTCGCTCATTTGTTCATTTGTTCATTTGTTCATTTGTTCATTTGTTCCTTCGTTCATTTTTCTATTCGCTCATTTGTTCATTTGTTCATTCGATCACTTGTCTATTCGCTCATTTGTTCATTTGTTCATGTGTTCATTTGTTCATTTGTTCATTTGTTCATTAGTTCATTTGTTCACTTGTTCATTTGTTCATTTGTTCATTTGTTCATTTGTTCACTTGTTCACTTTGCTCATTTGTTCGTTTGTTCATTTCTTCATTTCTTCATTTGTTCATTTGTTCATTTGTTCATTTGTTCATTTGTTCATTTGTCCGTTTGTTTATTTGTCCACTTGTTCTTTGTTCACTTGTTCATTTGTTCATTTGTTCATTTGTTCATTTGCTCATTTGTTCATTTGTTCATTTGTGCATTTGTTCATTTGTTCATTTGTGCATTTGTTCATTTGTTCATTTGTTCATTTGTTCATTTGTTCATTTGATCATTTGTTCATTTGTTCATTTGTTCATTTGTTCATTTGTTCATTTGTTCATTTGTTCATTTGTTCATTTGTTCATTTGTTCATTTGTTCATTTGTTCATTTGTTCATTTGTTCATTTGTTCATTTGTTCATTTGTTCATTTGTTCATTTGTTCATTTGTTCATTTGTTCATTTGTTCATTTGTTCATTTGTTCATTTGTTCATTTGTTCATTTGTTCATTTGTTCATTTGTTCATTTGTTCATTTGTTCATTTGTTCATTTGTTCATTTGTTCATTTGTTCATTTGTTCATTTGTTCATTTGTTCATTTGTTCATTTGTTCATTTGTTCATTTGTTCATTTGTCCACTTGTTCATTTGTTCATTTGTTCGTTTGTTCATTTCTTCATTTGATCATTTGTTCATTTGTTCATTTGTTCATTTGTTCATTTGTTCATTTGTTCATTTGTCCACTTGTTCATTTGTTCATTTGTTCGTTTGTTCATTTGTTCATTTGATCATTTGTTCATTTGTTCATTTGTTCATTTGTTCATTTGTTCATTTGTTCATTTGTTCATTTGTTCATTTGTTCATTTGTTCATTTGTTCATTTGTTCATTTGTTCATTTGTTCATTTGTTCATTTGTTCATTTGTTCATTTGTTCATTTGTTCATTTGTTCATTTGTTCATTTGTTCATTTGTTCATTTGTTCATTTGTTCATTTGTTCATTTGTTCATTTGTTCTTTTGTTCATTTGTTCATTTGTTCATTTGTTCATTTGTTCATTTGTTCATTTGTTCATTTGTTCATTTGTTCATTTGTTCATTTGTTCATTTGTTCATTTGTTCATTTGTTCATTTGTCCACTTGTTCATTTGTTCATTTGTTCGTTTGTTAATTTCTTCATTTGATCATTTGTTCATTTGTTCATTTGTTTATTTGTTCTTTTGTTCATTTGTTCATTTGTTCATTTCTTCATTTGTTCATTTGTTCATTTGTTCATTTGTCCATTTGTTCATTTGTTCATTTGTTCATTTGTTCATTTGTTCATTTGTTCATTTGTTCATTTGTTCATTTGTTCCTTCGTTCAATTGTCTATTCGCTCATTTGTACAATTGTTCATTCGTTCATTTGTTCATTTGTTCCTTCGTTCATTTTTCTATTCGCTCATTTGTTCATTTGTTCATTCGATCATTTGTCTATTCGCACATTTGTTCATTTGTTCATTTGTTCATTTGTTCATTTGTTCATTTGTTCATTTGTTCATTTGTTCATTTGTTCATTTGTTCATTCGTTCATTTGTTCATTTGTTCATTTGTTCATTTGTTAATTCGTTCATTTGCCTATTCGCTCATTTGTTAATTTGTTCATTTGTTCATTTGTTCACTTGTTCATTTGTTCATTTGTTCATTTGTCCATTTTTTCATTTGTCCATTTGTTCATTTGTTCATTTGTTCATTTGTTCATTTGTTCATTTTTTCATTTGTGCATTTGTTCATTTGTTCATTTGTTCATTTGTTCATTTGTTCATTTGTTTATTTGTTCATTTGATCATTTGTTCATTTGTTCATTTGTTCATTTGTTCATTTGTTCATTTATTCATTTGTTCATTTGTTCATTTGCTCATTTGTTCATTTGTTCATTTGTTCATTTGTTCATTTGTTCAGTTGTTCCTTCGTTCATTTGTACAATTGTTCATTCGTTCATTTGTTCATTTGTTCATTCGTTCATTTGTCTATTCGCTCATTTGTTCATTTTTTCATTTGTTCATTTGTTCATTTGTTCATTTGTATATTTGTTCATTTGTGCGATTGTCTATTCGCTCATTTGTTCATTTGTTCATTTGTCCATTTGTTCTTTTGTTCATTTGTTCATTTGTTCATTTGTTCATTTGTTCATTTGTTCATTTGTTCATTTGTTCATTTGTTCATTTGTTCATTTGTTCTTTTGTTCATTTGTTCATTTGTTCATTTGTTCATTTGTTCATTTGTTCATTTGTTCATTTGTTCATTTGTTCATTTGTTCATTTGTTCATTTGTTCATTTGTTCATTTGTTCATTTGTTCATTTGTTCATTTGTTCATTTGTTCATTTGTTCATTTGTTCATTTGTTCATTTGTTCATTTGTTCATTTGTTCATTTGTTCATTTGTTCATTTGTTCATTTGTTCATTTGTTCATTTGTTCATTTGTTCATTTGTTCATTTGTTCATTTGTTCACTTGTTCATTTGTTCATTTGTTCATTTGTTCACTTGTTCATTTGTTCATTTGTTCATTTGTTCATTTGTTCATTTGTTCATTTGTTCATTTGTGCATTTGTTCATTTGTTCATTTGTGCATTTGTTCATTTGTTCATTTGTTCATTTGTTCATTTGATCATTTGTTCATTTGTTCATTTGTTCATTTGTTCATTTGTTCATTTGTTCATTTGTTCATTTGTTCATTTGTTCATTTGTTCATTTGTTCATTTGTTCATTTGTTCATTTGTTCATTTGTTCATTTGTTCATTTGTTCATTTGTTCATTTGTTCATTTGTTCATTTGTTCATTTGTTCATTTGTTCATTTGTTCATTTGTTCATTTGTTCATTTGTTCATTTGTTCATTTGTCCACTTGTTCATTTGTTCATTTGTTCATTTGTTCGTTTGTTCCTTTCTTCATTTGTTCATTTGTTCATTTGTTCATTTGTTCATTTGTTCATTTGTTCATTTGTTCATTTGTTCATTTGTTCATTTGTTCATTTGTTCATTTGTTCATTTGTTCATTTGTTCATTTGTTCATTTGTCCACTTGTTCATTTGTTCATTTGTTCATTTGTTCATTTGTCCACTTGTTCATTTGTTCATTTGTTCATTTGTTCGTTTGTTCATTTGTTCATTTGATCATTTGTTCATTTGTTCATTTGTTCATTTGTTCATTTGTTCATTTGTTCATTTGTTCATTTGTTCATTTGTTCATTTGTTCATTTGTTCATTTGTTCATTTGTTCATTTGTTCATTTGTTCATTTGTTCATTTGTTCATTTGTTCATTTGTTCATTTGTTCATTTGTTCATTTGTTCATTTGTTCATTTGTTCATTTGTTCATTTGTTCATTTGTTCATTTGTTCATTTGTTCATTTGTTCATTTGTTCATTTGTTCATTTGTTCATTTGTTCATTTGTTCATTTGTTCATTTGTTCATTTGTTCATTTGTTCATTTGTTCATTTGTTCATTTGTTCATTTGTTCATTTGTTCATTTGTTCATTTGTTCACTTGTTCATTTGTTCATTTGTTCATTTGTTCACTTGTTCATTTGTTCATTTGTTCATTTGTTCATTTGTTCATTTGTTCATTTGTTCATTTGTGCATTTGTTCATTTGTTCATTTGTGCATTTGTTCATTTGTTCATTTGTTCATTTGTTCATTTGTTCATTTGATCATTTGTTCATTTGTTCATTTGTTCATTTGTTCATTTGTTCATTTGTTCATTTGTTCATTTGTTCATTTGTTCATTTGTTCATTTGTTCATTTGTTCATTTGTTCATTTGTTCATTTGTTCATTTGTTCATTTGTTCATTTGTTCATTTGTTCATTTGTTCATTTGTTCATTTGTTCATTTGTTCATTTGTTCATTTGTTCATTTGTTCATTTGTTCATTTGTTCATTTGTTCATTTGTTCATTTGTTCATTTGTTCATTTGTTCATTTGTCCACTTGTTCATTTGTTCATTTGTTCATTTGTTCGTTTGTTCCTTTCTTCATTTGTTCATTTGTTCATTTGTTCATTTGTTCATTTGTTCATTTGTTCATTTGTTCATTTGTTCATTTGTTCATTTGTTCATTTGTTCATTTGTTCATTTGTTCATTTGTTCATTTGTCCACTTGTTCATTTGTTCATTTGTTCATTTGTTCGTTTGTTCATTTGTTCATTTGTTCATTTGTTCGTTTGTTCATTTCTTCATTTGATCATTTGTTCATTTGTTCATTTGTTCATTTGTTCATTTGTTCATTTGTCCATTTGTTCAATTGTCCACTTGTTCATTTGTTCATTCGTTCATTTGTTCATTTGTTCATGTGTTCATTTGTTCATTTGTTCATTTGTTCATTTGTTCATTTGTTCATTTGTTCATTTGTTCATTTGTTCATTTGTATATTTGTTCATTCGTTCATTTGTTCATTTGTTCATTTGTTCATTCGTTCATTCGTTCATTTGTCTATTCGCTCATTTGTTCATTTGTTCATTTGTTCATTTGTTCATTTGTTCATTTGTTCATTTGTCATTTGTTCATTTGTTCAATTGTTCATTTGTTCATTTGTTCATTTGTTCTTTTGTTCATTTGTTCATTCGTTCATTCGTTCATTTGTCTTTTCGCACATTTGTTCATTTGTTCATTTGTTCATTTGTTCATTTGTTCACTTGTTCATTTGTTCTTTTGTTCATTTGTTCATTTGTTCATTTGTTCATTTGTTCATTTGTTCATTTGTTCATTTGTTCATTTGTTCATTTGTTCATTTGTTCATTTCTTCATTTGTTCATTTCTTCATTTCTTCATTTGCTCATTTGTTCATTTGTTCATTTGTTCATTTGTTCATTTGTTCACTTGTTCATTTGTTCATTTGTTCATTTGTTCATTTGTTCATTTGTTCATTTGTCCATTTGTTCATTTGTTCATTTGTTCATTTGTTCATTTGTTCATTTGTTCATTTGTTCATTTGTTCATTTGTTCAATCGTTCATTTGTCTATTCGCTCATTTGTTCATTTGTTCATTTGTTCATTTGTTCATTTGTTCCTTCGTTCATTTTTCTATTCGCTCATTTGTTCATTTGTTCATTCGATCATTTGTCTATTCGCACATTTGTTCATTTGTTCATTTGTTCATTTGTTCATTTGTTCATTTGTTCATTTGTTCATTTGTTCATTTGTTCATTTGTTCATTTGTTCATTTGTTCATTTGTTCATTTGTTCATTTGTTCATTTGTTCATTTGTTCATTTGTTCATTTGTTCATTCGTTCATTTGTTCATTTGTTCATTTGTTCATTTGTTAATTCGTTCATTTGCCTATTCGCTCATTTGTTAATTTGTTCATTTGTTCATTTGTTCACTTGTTCATTTGTTCATTTGTTCATTTGTCCATTTTTTCATTTGTCCATTTGTTCATTTGTTCATTTGTTCATTTGTTCATTTGTTCATTTGTTCATTTGTTCATTTGTGCATTTGTTCATTTGTTCATTTGTTCATTTGTTCATTTGTTCATTTGTTTATTTGTTCATTTGATCATTTGTTCATTTGTTCATTTGTTCATTTGTTCATTTGTTCATTTGTTCATTTGTTCATTTGCTCATTTGTTCATTTGTTCATTTGTTCATTTGTTCATTTGTTCAGTTGTTCCTTCGTTCATTTGTACAATTGTTCATTCGTTCATTTGTTCATTTGTTCATTCGTTCATTTGTCTATTCGCTCATTTGTTCATTTTTTCATTTGTTCATTTGTTCATTTGTTCATTTGTATATTTGTTCATTTGTGCGATTGTCTATTCGCTCATTTGTTCATTTGTTCATTTGTTCATTTGTTCTTTTGTTCATTTGTTCATTTGTTCATTTGTTCATTTGTTCATTTGTTCATTTGTTCATTTGTTCATTTGTTCATTTGTTCTTTTGTTCATTTGTTCATTTGTTCATTTGTTCATTTGTTCATTTGTTCATTTGTTCATTTGTTCATTTGTTCATTTGTTCATTTGTTCATTTGTTCATTTGTTCATTTGTTCATTTGTTCATTTGTTCATTTGTTCCTTCGTTCATTTGTCTATTCGCTCATTTGTTCATTTATTCATTCGTTCATTTGTCTATTCGCTCATTTGTTCATTTGATCATTTCTTCATTTGTTCATTTGTTCATTTGTTCATTTGTTCATTTGTTCATTTGTTCATTTGTTCATTTGTTCATTCGTTCATTTGTTCATTTGTTCATTCGTTCATTTGTCTATTCGCTCATTTGTTCATTTGTTCATTTGTTCATTTGTTCATTTGTTCCTTCGTTCATTTTTCTATTCGCTCATTTGTTCATTTGTTCATTCGATCATTTGTCTATTCGCTCATTTGTTCATTTGTTCATGTGTTCATTTGTTCATTTGTTCATTTGTTCATTAGTTCATTTGTTCACTTGTTCATTTGTTCATTTGTTCATTTGTTCATTTGTTCACTTGTTCACTTTGCTCATTTGTTCGTTTGTTCATTTCTTCATTTCTTCATTTCTTCATTTGTTCATTTGTTCATTTGTTCATTTGTTCATTTGTCCATTTGTTTATTTGTCCACTTGTTCATTTGTTCACTTGTTCATTTGTTCATTTGTTCATTTGTTCATTTGCTCATTTGTTCATTTGTTCATTTGTGCATTTGTTCATTTGTTCATTTGTGCATTTGTTCATTTGTTCATTTGTTCATTTGTTCATTTGTTCATTTGTTAATTTGATCATTTGTTCATTTGTTCATTTGCTCATTTGTTCATTTGTTCATTTGCTCATTTGTTCATTTGTTCATTTGTTCATTTGTTCATTTGTTCATTTGTTCAGTTGTTCCTTCGTTCATTTGTACAATTGTTCATTCGTTCATTTGTTCATTTGTTCATTCGTTCATTTGTCTATTCGCTCATTTGTTCATTTGTTCATTTGTTCATTTGTATATTTGTTCATTTGTGCGATTGTCTATTCGCTCATTTGTTCATTTGTTCATTTGTTCATTTGTTCATTTGTTCATTTGTTCATTTGTTCATTTTCTCATTTGTTCATTTGTTCATTTGTTCATTTGTTCATTTGTTCCTTCGTTCATTTGTCTATTCGCTCATTTGTTCATTTATTCATTCGTTCATTTGTCTATTCGCTCATTTGTTCATTTGATCATTTGTTCATTTGTTCATTTGTTCATTTGTTCATTTGTTCATTTGTTCATTTGTTCATTCGTTCATTTGTTCATTTGTCTATTCGCTCATTTGTTCATTTGTTCATTTGTTCATTTGTTCATTTGTTCCTTCGTTCACTTTTCTATTCGCTCATTTGTTCATTTGTTCATTCGATCATTTGTCTATTCGCACATTTGTTCATTTGTTCATTTGTTCATTTGTTCATTTGTTCATTTGTTCATTTGTTCATTTGTTCATTTGTTCATTTGTTCAATTGTTCATTTGTTCATTTGTTCATTTGTTCATTTGTTCATTTGTTCATTCGTTCATTTGTTCATTTGTTCATTTGTTCATTTGTTAATTCGTTCATTTGCCTATTCGCTCATTTGTTAATTTGTTCATTTGTTCATTTGTTCACTTGTTCATTTGTTCATTTGTTCATTTGTCCATTTTTTCATTTGTCCATTTGTTCATTTGTTCATTTGTTCATTTGTTCATTTGTTCATTTGTTCATTTGTGCATTTGTGCATTTGTTCATTTCTTCATTTCTTCATTTGTTCATTTGTTCATTTGTTCATTTGTTTATTTGTTCATTTGATCATTTGTTCATTTGTTCATTTGTTCATTTGTTCATTTGTTCATTTGTTCATTTGTTCATTTGTTCATTTGTTCATTTGTTCATTTGCTCATTTGTTCATTTGTTCATTTGTTCATTTGTTCATTTGTTCATTTGTTCATTTGTTCATTTGTTCATTTGCTCATTTGTTCATTTGTTCATTTGTTCATTTGTTCATTTGTTCATTTGTTCAGTTGTTCCTTCGTTCATTTGTACAATTGTTCATTCGTTCATTTGTTCATTTGTTCATTCGTTCATTTGTCTATTCGCTCATTTGTTCATTTTTTCATTTGTTCATTTGTTCATTTGTTCATTTGTATATTTGTTCATTTGTGCGATTGTCTATTCGCTCATTTGTTCATTTGTTCATTTGTTCTTTTGTTCATTTGTTCATTTGTTCATTTGTTCATTTGTTCATTTGTTCATTTGTTCATTTGTTCATTTGTTCATTTGTTCATTAGTTCATTTGTTCTTTTGTTCATTTGTTCATTTGTTCATTTGTTCATTTGTTCATTTGTTCATTTGTTCATTTGTTCATTTGTTCATTTGTTCATTTGTTCATTCGTTCATTTGTTCATTTGTTCATTTGTTCATTTGTTAATTCGTTCATTTGCATTTGTTCATTAGTTCATTTGTTCTTTTGTTCATTTGTTCATTTGTTCATTTGTTCATTTGTTCATTTGTTCATTTGTTCATTTGTTCATTTGTTCATTTGTTCATTTGTTCATTCGTTCATTTGTTCATTTGTTCATTTGTTCATTTGTTAATTCGTTCATTTGCCTATTCGCTCATTTGTTAATTTGTTCATTTGTTCATTTGTTCATTTGTTCATTTGTTCATTTGCTCATTTGTTCATTTGTTCATTTGTTCATTTGTTCATTTGTTCATTTGTTCAGTTGTTCCTTCGTTCATTTGTACAATTGTTCATTCGTTCATTTGTTCATTTGTTCATTCGTTCATTTGTCTATTCGCTCATTTGTTCATTTTTTCATTTGTTCATTTGTTCATTTTTTCATTTGTATATTTGTTCATTTGTGCGATTGTCTATTCGCTCATTTGTTCATTTGTTCATTTGTTCATTTGTTCTTTTGTTCATTTGTTCATTTGTTCATTTGTTCCTTCGTTCATTTTTCTATTCGCTCATTTGTTCATTTGTTCATTCTATCATTTGTCTATTCGCACATTTGATCATTTGTTCATTTGTTCATTTGTTCATTTGTTCATTTGTTCATTTGTTCATTTGTTCATTTGTTCATTTGTTCATTTGTTCATTTGTTCATTTGTTCATTTGTTCATTTGTTCATTTGTTCATTTGTTCATTTGTTCATTTGTTCATTTGTTCATTTGTTAATTCGTTCATTTGCCTATTCGCTCATTTGTTAATTTGTTCATTTGTTCATTTGTTCACTTGTTCATTTGTTCATTTGTTCATTTGTTCATTTGTTCATTTGTTCATTTGTTCATTTGTTCATTTGTTCATTTGTTCATTTGTTCATTTGTTCATTTGTTCATTTTCTCATTTGTTCATTTGTTCATTTGTTCATTTTCTCATTTGTTCATTTGTTCATTTGTTCATTTGTTCATTTGTTCAGTTGTTCCTTCGTTCATTTGTACAATTGTTCATTCGTTCATTTGTTCATTTGTTCATTTGTTCATTCGTTCATTTGTCTATTCGCTCATTTGTTCATTTTTTCATTTGTTCATTTGTGCATTTGTTCATTTGTTCATTTGTTCATTTGTTCATTTGTTTATTTGTTCATTTGATCATTTGTTCATTTGTTCATTTGTTCATTTGTTCATTTGTTCATTTGTTCATTTGTTCATTTGTTCATTTGTTCATTCGTTCATTTGTTCATTTGTTCATTCGTTCATTTGTCTATTCGCTCATTTGTTCATTTGTTCATTTGTTCATTTGTTCATTTGTTCCTTCGTTCATTTTTCTATTCGCTCATTTGTTCATTTGTTCATTCGATCATTTGTCTATTCGCTCATTTGTTCATTTGTTCATGTGTTCATTTGTTCATTTGTTCATTAGTTCATTTGTTCACTTGTTCATTTGTTCATTTGTTCATTTGTTCATTTGTTCACTTGTTCACTTTGCTCATTTGTTCGTTTGTTCATTTCTTCATTTCTTCATTTGTTCATTTGTTCATTTGTTCATTTCTTCATTTGTCCATTTGTTTATTTGTCCACTTGTTCATTTGTTCACTTGTTCATTTGTTCATTTGTTCATTTGTTCATTTGCTCATTTGTTCATTTGTTCATTTGTTCATTTGTTCATTTGTGCATTTGTTCATTTGTTCATTTGTGCATTTGTTCATTTGTTCATTTGTTCATTTGTTCATTTGTTCATTTGATCATTTGTTCATTTGTTCATTTGTTCATTTGTCCATTTGTTCATTTGTTCATTTGTTCATTTGTTCATTTGTTCATTTCTTCATTTCTTCATTTCTTCACTTGTTCATTTGTTCATTTGTTCATTTGCTCATTTGTTCATTTGTTCATTTGTTCATTTGTGCATTTGTTCATTTGTTCATTTGTTCATTTGTCCATTTGTTCATTTCTTCATTTGTTCATTTGTTCCTTCGTTCATTTGTCTATTCGCTCATTTGTTCACTTATTTATTCGTTCATTTGTCTATTCGCTCATTTGTTCATTTGATCATTTCTTCATTTGTTCATTTGTTCATTTGTTCATTTGTTCATTTGTTCATTCGTTCATTTGTTCATTTGTTCATTCGTTCATTTGTCTATTCGCTCATTTGTTCATTTGTTCATTTGTTCATTTGTTCATTTGTTCATTTGTTCCTTCGTTCATTTTTCTATTCGCTCATTTGTTCATTTGTTCATTCGATCATTTGTCTATTCGCTCATTTGTTCATTTGTTCATGTGTTCATTTGTTCATTTGTTCATTTGTTCATTAGTTCATTTGTTCACTTGTTCATTTGTTCATTTGTTCATTTGTTCATTTGTTCACTTGTTCACTTTGCTCATTTGTTCGTTTGTTCATATCTTCATTTCTTCATTTCTTCATTTGTTCATTTGTTCATTTGTTCATTTGTTCATTTGTTCACTTGTTCACTTGTTCATTTGTTCATTTGTTCATTTGTGCATTTGTTCATTTGTTCATTTGTTCATTTGTTCATTTGTTCATTTGTTCATTTGTTCATTTGATCATTTGTTCATTTGTTCATTTGTTCATTTGTTCATTTGTTCATTTGTTCATTTGTTCATTTGTTCATTTGTTCATTTGTTCATTTGTTCATTTGTTCATTTGTTCATTAGTTCATTTGTTCATTTGTTCATTTGTTCATTTGTTCATTTGTTCATTTGTTCATTTGTTCATTTGTTCATTTGTTCATTTGTTCATTTGTTCATTTGTTCATTTGTTCATTTGTTCATTTGTTCATTTGTTCATTTGTTCATTTGTTCATTTGTTCATTTGTTCATTTGTTCATTTGTTCATTTGTTCATTTGTTCATTTGTTCATTTGTTCATTTGTTCATTTGTTCATTTGTTCATTTGTTCATTTGTTCATTTGTTCATTTGTTCATTTGTTCATTTGTTCATTTGTTCAGTTGTTCCTTCGTTCATTTGTTCATTTGTTCATTTGTTCATTTGTTCATTTGTTCATTTGTTCTTTTGTTCATTTGTTCATTTGTTCATTTGTTCATTTGTTCATTTGTTCATTTGTTCTTTTGTTCATTTGTTCATTTGTTCATTTGTTCATTTGTTCATTTGTTCATTTGTTCATTTGTTCATTTGTTCATTTGTTCATTTGTTCATTTGTTCATTTGTTCATTTGTTCATTTGTTCATTTGTTCATTTGTTCATTTGTTCATTTGTTCATTTGTTCATTTGTTCATTTGTTCATTCGTTCATTTGTTCATTTGTTCATTCGTTCATTTGTCTATTCGCTCATTTGTTCATTTGTTCATTTGTTCATTTGTTCATTTGTTCATTTGTTCCTTCGTTCATTTTTCTATTCGCTCATTTGTTCATTTGTTCATTCGATCATTTGTCTATTCGCTCATTTGTTCATTTGTTCATGTGTTCATTTGTTCATTTTTTCATTTGTTCATTTGTTCATTTGTTCATTTGTTCATTTGTTCATTTGTTCATTTGTTCATTTGTTCATTTGTTCATTTGTTCATTTGTTCATTTGTTCATTTGTTCATTTGTTCATTTGTTCATTTGTTCATTTGTTCATTTGTTCATTTGTTCATTTGTTCATTTGTTCATTTGTTCATTTGTTCATTTGTTCATTTGTTCATTTGTTCATTTGTTCATTTGTTCATTTGTTCATTTGTTCATTTGTTCATTTGTTCATTTGTTCATTTGTTCATTTGTTCATTTGTTCATTTGTTCATTTGTTCATTTGTTCATTTGTTCATTTGTTCATTTGTTCATTTGTTCATTTGTTCATTTGTTCATTTGTTCATTTGTTCATTTGTTCATTTGTTCATTTGTTCATTTGTGCGATTGTCTATTTGCTCATTTGTTCATTTGTTAATTCGTTCATTTGCCTATTCGCTCATTTGTTCATTTGTTCATTTGTTCATTTGTTCATTTGATCATTTGTTCATGTGTTCATTTGTTCATTTGTTCATTTGTTCATTTGTTCATTTGTTCATTTGTTCATTTGTTCATTTGTTCATTTGTTCATTTGTTCATTTGTTCATTTGTTCATTTGTTCATTTGTTCATTTGTTCATTTGTTCATTTGTTCATTTGTTCATTTGTTCATTTGTTCATTTGTTCATTTGTTCATTTGTTCATTTGTTCATTTGTTCATTTGTTCATTTGTTCATTTGTTCATTTGTTCATTTGTTCATTTGTTCATTTGTTCATTTGTTCATTTGTTCATTTGTTCATTTGTTCATTTGTTCATTTGTTCATTTGTTCATTTGTTCATTTGTTCATTTGTTCATTTGTTCATTTGTTCATTTGTTCATTTGTTCATTTGTTCAGTTGTTCCTTCGTTCATTTGTTCATTTGTTCATTCGTTCATTTGTCTATTCGCTCATTTGTTCATTTGTTCATTTGTTCATTTGTTCCTTCGTTCATTTTTCTATTCGCTCATTTGTTCATTTGTTCATTTCGTTCATTTGTTCATTTGTTCATTTGTTCATTTGTTCATTTGTTCATTTGTTCATTTGTTCATTTGTTCATTTGTTCATTCTTGTTCATTGTTCATTTGTTCATTTGTTCATTTGTTCATTTGTTCATTTGTTCATTTGTCATTTGTTCATTTGTTCATTTGTTCATTTCTTGTTCATTTGTCTATTCGTCATTTGTTCATTTATTCATTCGTTCATTTGTCTATTCGCTCATTTGTTCATTTGTTCATTTATTCATTCGTTCATTTGTCTATTCGCTCATTTGTTCATTTGTTCATTTGTTCATTTGTTCATTTGTTCATTTGTTCTTTTGTTCATTTGTTCATTTGTTCATTTGTTCATTTGTTCATTTGTTCATTTGTTCATTTGTTCATTTGTTCATTTGTTCATTTGTTCATTTGTTCATTTGTTCATTTGTTCATTTGTTCATTTGTTCATTTGTTCATTTGTTCATTTGTTCATTTGTTCATTTGTTCATTTGTTCATTTGTTCATTTGTTCATTAGTTCCTTCGTTCATTTGTCTATTCGCTCATTTGTTCATTTATTCATTCGTTCATTTGTCTATTCGCTCATTTGTTCATTTGTCTATTCGCTCATTTGTTCATTTGTTCATTTGTTCATTTGTTCATTTGTTGATTTGTTCATTTGTTCATTTGTTCATTTGTTCATTTGTTCATTTGTTCATTCGTTCATTTGTTCATTTGTTCATTCGTTCATTTGTCTATTCGCTCATTTGTTCATTTGTTCATTTGTTCAATTGTTCACTTGTTCCTTCGTTCATTTTTCTATTCGCTCATTTGTTCATTTGTTCATTCGATCATTTGTCTATTCGCTCATTTGTTCATTTGTTCATGTGTTCATTTGTTCATTTGTTCATTTGTTCACTTGTTCATTTGTTCATTTGTTCATTTGTTCATTTGTTCACTTGTTCACTTTGCTCATTTGTTCGATTGTTCATTTCTTCATTTCTTCATTTCTTCATTTGTTCATTTCTTCATTTCTTCATTTGTTCATTTGTTCATTTGTTCATATGTTCATTTGTTAATTCGTTCATTTGCCTATTCGCTCATTTGTTCGTTTGTTCATTTCTTCATTTCTTCATTTCTTCATTTGTTCATTTGTTCATTTGTTCATTTGATCATTTGTTCATTTGTTCATTTGTTCATTTGTTCATTTGTTCATTTGTTCATTTGTTCATTTGTTCATTTGTTCATTTGTTCATTTGTTCATTTGTTCATTTGTTCATTTGTTCATTTGTTCATTTGTTCATTTGTTCATTTGTTCATTTGTTCATTTGTTCATTTGTTCATTTGTTCATTTGTTCATTTGTTCATTTGTTCAGTTGTTCCTTCGTTCATTTGTTCATTTGTTCATTCGTTCATTTGTCTATTCGCTCATTTGTTCATTTTTTCATTTGTTCATTTGTTCATTTGTATATTTGTTCATTTGTGCGATTGTCTATTCGCTCATTTGTTCATTTGTTCATTTGTTCATTTGTTCATTTGTGCGATTGTCTATTCGCTCATTTGTTCATTTGTTCATTTGTTCATTTGTTCATTTGTTCATTTGTTCATTTGTTCATTTGTTCTTTTGTTCATTTGTTCATTTGTTCATTTGTTCATTTGTTCATTTGTTCATTTGTTCATTTGTTCTTTTGTTCATTTGTTCATTTGTACATTTGTTCATTTGTTCATTTGTTCATTTGTTCATTTGTTCATTTGTTCATTTGTTCATTCGTTCATTTGTTCATTTGTTCATTCGTTCATTTGTCTATTCGCTCATTTGTTCATTTGTTCATTTGTTCATTTGTTCATTTGTTCCTTCGTTCATTTTTCTATTCGCTCATTTGTTCATTTGTTCATTCGATCATTTTTCTATTCGCTCATTTGTTCATTTGTTCATTCGATCATTTGTCTATTCGCTCATTTGTTCATTTGTTCATGTGTTCATTTGTTCATTTGTTCATTTGTTCATTTGTTCACTTGTTCATTTGTTCATTTGTTCATTTGTTCATTTGTTGATTTGTTCACTTGTTCACTTTGCTCATTTGTTCGTTTGTTCATTTCTTCATTTCTTCATTTCTTCATTTCTTCATTTGTTCATTTGTTCATTTGTTCATTTGTTCATTTGTTCATTTGTTCATTTGTTCATTTGTTCATTTGTTCATTTGTTCATTTGTTCATTTGTTCATTTGTTCATTTGTTCATTTGTTAATTCGTTCATTTGCCTATTCGCTCATTTGTTAATTTGTTCATTTGTTCATTTGTTCACTTGTTCATTTGTTCATTTGTTCATTTGTTCATTTGATCATTTGTTCATTTGTTCATTTGTTCACTTGTTCAGTTGCTCATTTGTTCGTTTGTTCATTTGTTAATTCGTTCATTTGCCTATTCGCTCATTTGTTAATTTGTTCATTTGTTCATTTGCTCATTTGCTCATTTGCTCATTTGCTCATTTGCTCATTTGTTCATTTGTTCATTTGTTCATTTGCTCATTTGTTCATTTGTTCATTTGTTCATTTGTTCATTTGTTCATTTGTTCATTTGTTCATTTGTTCATCTGTTCATTTGTTCATTTGTTCATTTGTTCATTTGTTCATTTTTTCATTTGTTCATTTGTTCATTTGTTCATTTGTTCATTTGTTCATTTGTTCATTTGTTCATTTGTTCACTTGTTCATTTGTCCACTTGTTCATTTGTTCATTTGTTCATTTGTTCGTTTGTTCATTTGTTCATTTGTTCATTTCTTCATTTGATCATTTGTTCATTTGTTCATTTGTTCATTTGTTCATTTGTTCTTTTGTTCATTTGTTCATTTGTTCATTTGTTCATTTGTTCATTTGTTCATTTGTTCATTCGTTCATTTGTTCATTTGTTCATTTGTTCATTTGTTCATTTGTTCATTTGTTCATTTGTTCATTTGATCATTTGTTCATTTGTTCATTTGTTCACTTGTTCACTTGCTCATTTGTTCGTTTGTTCATTTCTTCACTACTTCATTTCTTCATTTGTTCATTTGTTCATTTGTTCATTTGTTCATTTGTTCATTTGTTCATTTGTTCATTTGTTCACTTGTTCATTTGTTCATTTGTTCATTTGTTCATTTGTTCATTCGTTCATTTGTTCATTCGTTCATTCGTTCATTCGTTCATTTGTTCATTTGTTCATTTGTTCATTTGTCCATTTGTTCATTTGTCCACTTGTTCATTTGTTCGTTTGTTCATTTCTTCATTTCTTCATTTCTTCATTTCTTCATTTCTTCATTTGTTCATTTGTTCATTTGTTCATTTGTCCATTTGTCCATTTGTCCATTTGTCCATTTGTTCATTTGTCCACTTGTTCATTTGTTCATTTGTTCATTTGTTCATTCGTTCATTCGTTCATTCGTTCATTCGTTCATTTGTTCATTTGTTCATTTGTTCATTTGTTCAGTTGTTCATTTGTTCATTTGTTCATTCGTTCACTTGTTCATTTGTTCATTTGTTCATTCGTAAATTTGTTCATTTGTTCATTTGTTCATTCGTTCATTTGTTCATTTGTTCATTTGTTCATTCGTTCATTTGTTCATTTGTTCATTCGTTCATTTGTCTATTCGCTCATTTGTTCATTTGTTCATTTGTTCATTTGTTCATTTGTTCATTTGTTCATTTGTTCATTTGTTCATTCGTTCATTCGTTCATTTGTCTATTCGATCATTTGTTCATTTGATCATTTGTTCATTTGTTCATTTGTTCATTTGTTCATTTTTTCATTTATTCATTTGTTCATTTGTTCATTTGTTCATTTGTTCATTTGTTCATTTGTTCATTTGTTCATTTGTTCATTTGTTCCTTTGTTCATTCGTTCATTCGTTCATTCGTTAATTTGTTCATTTGATCATTTGTTCCTTCGTTCATTTGTCTATTCGCTCATTTGTTCATTTGTTCATTTGTTCATTTGTTCATTTGTTCATTTGTTCATTTGTTCATTTGTTCATTTGTTCATTTGTTCATTTGATCATTTGTTCATTTGTTCATTTGTTCATTTGTTCATTTGTTCATTTGTTCATTTGTTCATTTGTTCATTTGTTCATTTGTTCATTTGTTCATTTGTTAATTCGTTCATTTGCCTATTCGCTCATTTGTTAATTTGTTCATTTGTTCATTTGTTCACTTGTTCATTTGTACATTTGTTCATTTGTTCATTTGTTCATTTGTTCACTTGTTCATTTGTTCATTTGTTCATTTGTTCATTTGTTCATTTGTTCATTTGATCATTTGTTCAATTGTTCATTTGTTCACTTGTTCATTTGCTCAATTGTTCGTTTGTTCATTTCTTCCTTTCTTCATTTCTTCATTTGTTCATTTGTTCATTTGTTAATTCGTTCATTTGCCTATTCGCTCATTTGTTAATTTGTTCATTTGTTCATTTGCTCATTTGCTCATTTGCTCATTTGCTCATTTGCTCATTTGTTCATTTGTTCATTTGTTCATTTGCTCATTTGTTCATTTGTTCATTTGTTCATTTGTTCATTTGTTCTTTTGTTCATTTGTTCATTTGTTCATTTGTTCATTTGTTCATTTGTTCATTTGTTCATTTGTTCATTTGTTCATTTGTTCATTTGTTTATTTGTTCATTTGTTCATTTGTTCATTTCTTCATTTGTTCATTTGTTCATTTGTTCATTTGTTCATTTGTTCATTTGTTCATTTGTTCATTTGTTCATTTGTTCATTTGTTCATTTGTTCATTTGTTCATTTGTTCATTTGTTCATTTGTTCATTTGTTCATTTGTTCATTTGTTCATTTGTTCATTTGTTCATTTGTTCATTTGTTCATTTGTTCATTTGTTCATTTGTTCATTTGTTCATTTGTTCATTTGTTCATTTGTTCATTTGTTCATTTGTTCATTTGTTCATTTGTTCATTTGTTCATTTGTTCATTTGTTCATTTGTTCATTTGTTCCTTCGTTCAATTGTCTATTCGCTCATTTGTACAATTGTTCATTCGTTCATTTGTTCATTTGTTCAATCGTTCATTTGACTATTCGCTCATTTGTTCATTTGTTCATTTGTTCATTTGTTCCTTCGTTCATTTTTCTATTCGCTCATTTGTTCATTTGTTCATTCGATCATTTGTCTATTCGCTCATTTGTTCATTTGTTCATTTGTTCATTTGTTCATTTGTTCATTTGTTCATTTGTTCATTTGTTCATATGTTCATTTGTTAATTCGTTCATTTGCCTATTCGCTCATTTGTTCGTTTGTTCATTTCTTCATTTCTTCATTTCTTCATTTCTTCATTTCTTCATTTGTTCATTTGTTCATTTGTTCATTTGATCATTTGTTCATTTGTTCATTTGTTCATTTGTTCATTTGTTCATTTGTTCATTTGTTCATTTGTTCATTTGTTCATTTGTTCATTTGTTCATTTGTTCATTTGTTCATTTGTTCATTTGTTCATTTGTTCATTTGTTCATTTGTTCATTTGTTCATTTGTTCATTTGTTCATTTGTTCATTTGTTCATTTGTTCATTTGTTCAGTTGTTCCTTCGTTCATTTGTTCATTTGTTCATTCGTTCATTTGTCTATTCGCTCATTTGTTCATTTTTTCATTTGTTCATTTGTTCATTTGTATATTTGTTCATTTGTGCGATTGTCTATTCGCTCATTTGTTCATTTGTTCATTTGTTCATTTGTTCATTTGTGCGATTGTCTATTCGCTCATTTGTTCATTTGTTCATTTGTTCATTTGTTCATTTGTTCATTTGTTCATTTGTTCTTTTGTTCATTTGTTCATTTGTTCATTTGTTCATTTGTTCATTTGTTCATTTGTTCATTTGTTCTTTTGTTCATTTGTTCATTTGTACATTTGTTCATTTGTTCATTTGTTCATTTGTTCATTTGTTCATTTGTTCATTTGTTCATTTGTTCATTCGTTCATTTGTTCATTTGTTCATTCGTTCATTTGTCTATTCGCTCATTTGTTCATTTGTTCCTTCGTTCATTTTTCTATTTGCTCATTTGTTCATTTTTCTATTCGCTCATTTGTTCATTTGTTCATTCGATCATTTGTCTATTCGCTCATTTGTTCATTTGTTCATGTGTTCATTTGTTCATTTGTTCATTTGTTCATTTGTTCACTTGTTCATTTGTTCATTTGTTCATTTGTTCATTTGTTGATTTGTTCACTTGTTCACTTTGCTCATTTGTTCGTTTGTTCATTTCTTCATTTCTTCATTTCTTCATTTCTTCATTTCTTCATTTCTTCATTTGTTCATTTGTTCATTTGTTCATTTGTTCATTTGTTCATTTGTTCATTTGTTCATTTGTTCATTTGTTCATTTGTTCATTTGTTCATTTGTTCATTTGTTCATTTGTTCATTTGTTCATTTGTTCATTTGTTCATTTGTTCATTTGTTCATTTGTTCATTTGTTAATTCGTTCATTTGCCTATTCGCTCATTTGTTAATTTGTTCATTTGTTCATTTGTTCACTTGTTCATTTGTTCATTTGTTCATTTGTTCATTTGATCATTTGTTCATTTGTTCATTTGTTCATTTGTTCACTTGTTCAGTTGCTCATTTGTTCGTTTGTTCATTTGTTAATTCGTTCATTTGCCTATTCGCTCATTTGTTAATTTGTTCATTTGTTCATTTGCTCATTTGCTCATTTGCTCATTTGCTCATTTGCTCATTTGTTCATTTGTTCATTTGTTCATTTGCTCATTTGTTCATTTGTTCATTTGTTCATTTGTTCATTTGTTCATTTGTTCATTTGTTCATTTGTTCATTTGTTCATTTGTTCATTTGTTCATTTGTTCATTTGTTCATCTGTTCATTTGTTCATTTGTTCATTTGTTCATTTGTTCATTTTTTCATTTGTTCATTTGTTCATTTGTTCATTTGTTCATTTGTTCATTTGTTCATTTGTTCATTTGTTCATTTGTTCACTTGTTCATTTGTCCACTTGTTCATTTGTTCATTTGTTCATTTGTTCGTTTGTTCATTTGTTCATTTGTTCATTTCTTCATTTGATCATTTGTTCATTTGTTCATTTGTTCATTTGTTCATTTGTTCATTTGTTCTTTTGTTCATTTGTTCATTTGTTCATTTGTTCATTTGTTCATTTGTTCATTTGTTCATTCGTTCATTTGTTCATTTGATCATTTGTTCATTTGTTCATTTGTTCACTTGTTCACTTGCTCATTTGTTCGTTTGTTCATTTCTTCACTACTTCATTTCTTCATTTGTTCATTTGTTCATTTGTTCATTTGTTCATTTGTTCATTTGTTCATTTGTTCATTTGTTCACTTGTTCATTTGTTCATTTGTTCATTTGTTCATTTGTTCATTCGTTCATTTGTTCATTCGTTCATTCGTTCATTCGTTCATTTGTTCATTTGTTCATTTGTTCATTTGTTCATTTGTTCATTTGTTCATTTGTTCATTTGTTCATTTGTTCATTTGTTCATTTGTTCATTTGTTCATTTGGTCATTTGTTCATTTGTTCATTTGTTCACTTGTTTACTTGTTTACTTGTTCATTTGTTCATTTGTTCATTTGTTCATTTGTTCATTTGTTCATTTGATCATTTGTTCATTTGTTCATTTGTTCACTTGCTCATTTGTTCGTTTGTTCATTTCTTCATTTCTTCATTTCTTCATTTCTTCATTTCTTCATTTGTTCATTTGTTCATTTGTTCATTTGTCCATTTGTCCATTTGTCCATTTGTCCATTTGTTCATTTGTCCACTTGTTCATTTGTTCATTTGTTCATTTGTTCATTCGTTCATTCGTTCATTCGTTCATTCGTTCATTTGTTCATTTGTTCATTTGTTCATTTGTTCAGTTGTTCATTTGTTCATTTGTTCATTTGTTCATTTGTTCATTTGTTCATTTGTTCATTTGTTCATTTGTTCATTTGTTCATTTGTTCATTTGTTCATTTGTTCCTTTGTTCATTTGTTCACTTATTCATTTGTTCATTTGTTCATTTGGTCATTTGTTCATTTGTTCATTTGTTCATTTGTTCATTTGTTCATTTGTTCATTTGTTCATTTGTTCATTTGTTCATTTGTTCATTTGTTCATTTGTTCATTTGTTCATTTGTTCATTTGTTCATTTGTTCATTTGTTCATTTGTTCATTTGTTCATTTGTTCATTTGTTCATTTGTTCATTGGTTCATTTGTTCATTTGTTCATTTGTTCATTCGTTCACTTGTTCATTTGTTCATTTGTTCATTCGTAAATTTGTTCATTTGTTCATTTGTTCATTCGTTCATTTGTTCATTTGTTCATTTGTTCATTCGTTCATTTGTTCATTTGTTCATTCGTTCATTTGTCTATTCGCTCATTTGTTCATTTGTTCATTTGTTCATTTGTTCATTTGTTCATTTGTTCATTTGTTCATTTGTTCATTCGTTCATTCGTTCATTTGTCTATTCGATCATTTGTTCATTTGATCATTTGTTCATTTGTTCATTTGTTCATTTGTTCATTTTTTCATTTATTCATTTGTTCATTTGTTCATTTGTTCATTTGTTCATTTGTTCATTTGTTCATTTGTTCATTTGTTCATTTGTTCCTTTGTTCATTCGTTCATTCGTTCATTCGTTAATTTGTTCATTTGTTCATTTGTTCCTTCGTTCATTTGTCTATTCGCTCATTTGTTCATTTGTTCATTTGTTCATTTGTTCATTTGTTCATTTGTTCATTTGTTCATTTGTTCATTTGTTCATTTGTTCATTTGTTCATTTGATCATTTGTTCATTTGTTCATTTGTTCATTTGTTCATTTGTTCATTTGTTCATTTGTTCATTTGTTCATTTGTTCATTTGTTCATTTGTTCATTTGTTCATTTGTTAATTCGTTCATTTGCCTATTCGCTCATTTGTTAATTTGTTCATTTGTTCATTTGTTCACTTGTTCATTTGTTCATTTGTTCATTTGTTCATTTGTTCATTTGTTCACTTGTTCATTTGTTCATTTGTTCATTTGTTCATTTGTTCATTTGTTCATTTGATCATTTGTTCATTTGTTCATTTGTTCACTTGTTCATTTGCTCAATTGTTCGTTTGTTCATTTCTTCATTTCTTCATTTCTTCATTTGTTCATTTGTTCATTTGTTAATTCGTTCATTTGCCTATTCGCTCATTTGTTAATTTGTTCATTTGTTCATTTGCTCATTTGCTCATTTGCTCATTTGCTCATTTGCTCATTTGTTCATTTGTTCATTTGTTCATTTGCTCATTTGTTCATTTGTTCATTTGTTCATTTGTTCATTTGTTCTTTTGTTCATTTGTTCATTTGTTCATTTGTTCATTTGTTCATTTGTTCATTTGTTCATTTGTTCATTTGTTCATTTGTTTATTTGTTCATTTGTTCATTTGTTCATTTGTTAATTTGTTCATTTGTTCATTTGTTCATTTGTTCATTTGTTCATTTGTTCATTTGTTCATTTGTTCATTTGTTCATTTGTTCATTTGTTCATTTGTTCATTTGTTCATTTGTTCATTTGTTCATTTGTTCATTTGTTCATTTGTTCATTTGTTTATTTGTTCATTTGTTCATTTGTTCATTTGTTCATTTGTTCATTTGTTCATTTGTTCATTTGTTCATTTGTTCATTTGTTCATTTGTTCATTTGTTCATTTGTTCATTTGTTCCTTCGTTCAATTGTCTATTCGCTCATTTGTACAATTGTTCATTCGTTCATTTGTTCATTTGTTCAATCGTTCATTTGTCTATTCGCTCATTTGTTCATTTGTTCATTTGTTCATTTGTTCATTTGTTCCTTCGTTCATTTTTCTATTCGCTCATTTGTTCATTTGTTCATTCGATCATTTGTCTATTCGCTCATTTGTTCATTTGTTCATTTGTTCATTTGTTCATTTGTTCATTTGTTCATTTGTTCATTTGTTCATTTGTTCATTTGTTCATATGTTCATTTGTTAATTCGTTCATTTGCCTATTCGCTCATTTGTTCGTTTGTTCATTTCTTCATTTCTTCATTTCTTCATTTCTTCATTTCTTCATTTGTTCATTTGTTCATTTGTTCATTTGTCCATTTGTCCATTTGTCCATTTGTCCATTTGTTCATTTGTCCACTTGTTCATTTGTTCATTTGTTCATTTGTTCATTCGTTCATTCGTTCATTCGTTCATTCGTTCATTCGTTCATTTGTTCATTTGTTCATTTGTTCATTTGTTCATTTGTTCATTTGTTCATTTGTTCATTTGTTCATTTGTTCATTTGTTCATTTGTTCATTTGTTCATTTGTTCATTTGTTCATTTGTTCATTTGTTCATTTGTTCATTTGTTCATTTGTTCATTTGTTCATTTGTTCATTTGTCTATTCGCTCATTTGTTCATTTGTTCATTTGTTTACTTGTTTACTTGTTCATTTGTTCATTTGTTCATTTGTTCATTCGATCATTTGTTCATTTGTTCATTTGTTCACTTGTTCACCTGCTCATTTGTTCGTTTGTTCATTTCTTCACTTCTTCATTTCATCATTTGTTCATTTGTTCATTTGTTCATTTGTTCATTTGTTCATTTGTTCATTTGTTCATTTGTTCATTTGTTCATTTGTTCATTTGTTCATTTGTTCATTTGTTCACTTATTCATTTGTTCATTTGTTCATTTGGTCATTTTTTCATTTGTTCATTTGTTCATTTGTTCATTTGTTCATTTGTTCATTTGTTCATTTGTTCATTTGTTCATTTGTTCATTTGTTCCTTTGTTCATTCGTTCATTCGTTCATTCGTTAATTTGTTCATTTGTTCATTTGTTCCTTCGTTCATTTGTCTATTCGCTCATTTGTTCATTTGTTCATTTGTTCATTTGTTCATTTGTTCATTTGTTCATTTGTTCATTTGTTCATTTGATCATTTGTTCATTTGTTCATTTGTTCATTTGTTCATTTGTTCATTTGTTCATTTGTTCATTTGTTCATTTGTTCATTTGTTCATTTGTTCATTTGTTAATTCGTTCATTTGCCTATTCGCTCATTTGTTAATTTGTTCATTTGTTCATTTGTTCACTTGTTCATTTGTTCATTTGTTCATTTGTTCATTTGTTCATTTGTTCACTTGTTCATTTGTTCATTTGTTCATTTGTTCATTTGTTCATTTGTTCATTTGATCATTTGTTCATTTGTTCATTTGTTCACTTGTTCATTTGCTCAATTGTTCGTTTGTTCATTTCTTCATTTCTTCATTTCTTCATTTGTTCATTTGTTCATTTGTTAATTCGTTCATTTGCCTATTCGCTCATTTGTTAATTTGTTCATTTGTTCATTTGCTCATTTGCTCATTTGCTCATTTGCTCATTTGCTCATTTGTTCATTTGTTCATTTGTTCATTTGCTCATTTGTTCATTTGTTCATTTGTTCATTTGTTCATTTGTTCTTTTGTTCATTTGTTCATTTGTTCATTTGTTCATTTGTTCATTTGTTCATTTGTTCATTTGTTTATTTGTTCATTTGTTCATTTGTTCATTTGTTCATTTGTTCATTTGTTCATTTGTTCATTTGTTCATTTGTTCATTTGTTCATTTGTTCATTTGTTCATTTGTTCATTTGTTCATTTGTTCATTTGTTCATTTGTTCATTTGTTCATTTGTTCATTTGTTCATTTGTTCATTTGTTTATTTGTTCATTTGTTCATTTGTTCATTTGTTCATTTGTTCATTTGTTCATTTGTTCATTTGTTCATTTGTTCATTTGTTCATTTGTTCATTTGTTCCTTCGTTCAATTGTCTATTCGCTCATTTGTACAATTGTTCATTCGTTCATTTGTTCATTTGTTCAATCGTTCATTTGTCTATTCGCTCATTTGTTCATTTGTTCATTTGTTCATTTGTTCATTTGTTCCTTCGTTCATTTTTCTATTCGCTCATTTGTTCATTTGTTCATTCGATCATTTGTCTATTCGCTCATTTGTTCATTTGTTCATTTGTTCATTTGTTCATTTGTTCATTTGTTCATTTGTTCATTTGTTCATTTGTTCATTTGTTCATATGTTCATTTGTTAATTCGTTCATTTGCCTATTCGCTCATTTGTTCGTTTGTTCATTTCTTCATTTCTTCATTTCTTCATTTCTTCATTTCTTCATTTGTTCATTTGTTCATTTGTTCATTTGTCCATTTGTCCATTTGTCCATTTGTCCATTTGTTCATTTGTCCACTTGTTCATTTGTTCATTTGTTCATTTGTTCATTCGTTCATTCGTTCATTCGTTCATTTGTTCATTTGTTCATTTGTTCATTTGTTCATTTGTTCATTTGTTCATTTGTTCATTTGTTCATTTGTTCATTTGTTCATTTGTTCATTTGTTCATTTGTTCATTTGTTCATTTGTTCATTTGTTCATTTGTTCATTTGTTCATTTGTTCATTTGTTCATTTGTTCATTTGTCTATTCGCTCATTTGTTCATTTGTTCATTTGTTTACTTGTTTACTTGTTCATTTGTTCATTTGTTCATTTGTTCATTCGATCATTTGTTCATTTGTTCATTTGTTCACTTGTTCACCTGCTCATTTGTTCGTTTGTTCATTTCTTCACTTCTTCATTTCTTCATTTGTTCATTTGTTCATTTGTTCATTTGTTCATTTGTTCATTTGTTCATTTGTTCATTTGTTCATTTCTTCATTTGTTCCTTTGTTCATTTGTTCACTTATTCATTTGTTCATTTGTTCATTTGGTCATTTGTTCATTTGTTCATTTGTTCATTTGTTCATTTGTTCATTTGTTCATTTGTTCATTTGTTCATTTGTTCATTTGTTCATTTGTTCATTTGTTCATTTGTTCATTTGTTCATTTGTTCATTTGTTCATTTGTTCATTTGTTCATTTGTTCATTTGTTCATTTGTTCATTTGTTCATTCGTTCATTCGTTCATTTGTTCATTTGTTCATTTGTTCATTCGTTCATTTGTTCATTTGTTCATTCGTTCATTTGTCTATTCGCTCATTTGTTCATTTGTTCATTTGTTCATTTGTTCATTTGTTCATTTGTTCATTTGTTCATTTGTTCATTCGTTCATTCGTTCATTTGTCTATTCGATCATTTGTTCATTTGATCATTTGTTCATTTGTTCATTTGTTCCTTCGTTCATTTGTCTATTCGCTCATTTGTTCATTTGTTCATTTGTTCATTTGTTCATTTGTTCATTTGTTCATTTGTTCATTTGTTCATTTGTTCATTTGTTCATTTGTTCATTTGTTCATTTGTTCATTTGTTCATTTGTTCATTTGTTCATTTGTTCATTCGTTCATTCGTTCATTTGTCTATTCGATCATTTGTTCATTTGATCATTTGTTCATTTGTTCATTTGTTCCTTCGTTCATTTGTCTATTCGCTCATTTGTTCATTTGTTCATTTGTTCATTTGTTCATTTGTTCATTTGTTCATTTGTTCATTTGTTCATTTGTTCATTTGTTCATTTGTTCATTCGTTCATTCGTTCATTTGTCTATTCGATCATTTGTTCATTTGATCATTTGTTCATTTGTTCATTTGTTCATTTGTTCATTTTTTCATTTATTCATTTGTTCATTTGTTCATTTGTTCATTTGTTCATTTGTTCATTTGTTCATTTGTTCATTTGTTCATTTGTTCCTTTGTTCATTCGTTCATTCGTTCATTCGTTAATTTGTTCATTTGTTCATTTGTTCCTTCGTTCATTTGGCTATTCGCTCATTTGTTCATTTGTTCATTTGTTCATTTGTTCATTTGTTCATTTGTTCATTTGTTCATTTGTTCATTTGATCATTTGTTCATTTGTTCATTTGTTCATTTGTTCATTTGTTCATTTGTTCATTTGTTCATTTGTTCATTTGTTCATTTGTTCATTTGTTCATTTGTTCATTTGTTCATTTGTTCATTTGTTCATTTGTTCATTTGTTCATTTGTTAATTCGTTCATTTGCCTATTCGCTCATTTGTTAATTTGTTCATTTGTTCATTTGTTCACTTGTTCATTTGTTCATTTGTTCATTTGTTCATTTGTTCATTTGTTCACTTGTTCATTTGTTCATTTGTTCATTTGTTCATTTGTTCATTTGTTCATTTGATCATTTGTTCATTTGTTCATTTGTTCACTTGTTCATTTGCTCAATTGTTCGTTTGTTCATTTCTTCATTTCTTCATTTCTTCATTTGTTCATTTGTTCATTTGTTAATTCGTTCATTTGCCTATTCGCTCATTTGTTAATTTGTTCATTTGTTCATTTGCTCATTTGCTCATTTGCTCATTTGCTCATTTGCTCATTTGTTCATTTGTTCATTTGTTCATTTGCTCATTTGTTCATTTGTTCATTTGTTCATTTGTTCATTTGTTCTTTTGTTCATTTGTTCATTTGTTCATTTGTTCATTTGTTCATTTGTTCATTTGTTCATTTGTTTATTTGTTCATTTGTTCATTTGTTCATTTGTTCATTTGTTCATTTGTTCATTTGTTCATTTGTTCATTTGTTCATTTGTTCATTTGTTCATTTGTTCATTTGTTCATTTGTTCATTTGTTCTTTGTTCATTTGTTCATTTGTTCATTTGTTCATTTGTTCATTTGTTCATTTGTTCATTTGTTCATTTGTTTATTTGTTCATTTGTTCATTTGTTCATTTGTTCATTTGTTCATTTGTTCATTTGTTCAATTGTTCATTTGTTCATTTGTTCATTTGTTCCTTCGTTCAATTGTCTATTCGCTCATTTGTACAATTGTTCATTCGTTCATTTGTTCATTTGTTCAATCGTTCATTTGTCTATTCGCTCATTTGTTCATTTGTTCATTTGTTCATTTGTTCATTTGTTCCTTCGTTCATTTTTCTATTCGCTCATTTGTTCATTTGTTCATTCGATCATTTGTCTATTCGCTCATTTGTTCATTTGTTCATTTGTTCATTTGTTCATTTGTTCATTTGTTCATTTGTTCATTTGTTCATTTGTTCATTTGTTCATATGTTCATTTGTTAATTCGTTCATTTGCCTATTCGCTCATTTGTTCGTTTGTTCATTTCTTCATTTCTTCATTTCTTCATTTCTTCATTTCTTCATTTGTTCATTTGTTCATTTGTTCATTTGTCCATTTGTCCATTTGTCCATTTGTTCATTTGTCCACTTGTTCATTTGTTCATTTGTTCATTTGTTCATTCGTTCATTCGTTCATTCGTTCATTTGTTCATTTGTTCATTTGTTCATTTGTTCATTTGTTCATTTGTTCATTTGTTCATTTGTTCATTTGTTCATTTGTTCATTTGTTCATTTGTTCATTTGTTCATTTGTTCATTTGTTCATTTGTTCATTTGTTCATTTGTACATTTGTTCATTTGTTCATTTGTTCATTTGTTCATTTGTTCATTTGTTCATTTGTCTATTCGCTCATTTGTTCATTTGTTCATTTGTTTACTTGTTTACTTGTTCATTTGTTCATTTGTTCATTTGTTCATTCGATCATTTGTTCATTTGTTCATTTGTTCACTTGTTCACCTGCTCATTTGTTCGTTTGTTCATTTCTTCACTTCTTCATTTCTTCATTTGTTCATTTGTTCATTTGTTCATTTGTTCATTTGTTCATTTGTTCATTTGTTCATTTGTTCATTTGTTCATTTGTTCATTTGTTCATTTGTTCATTTGTTCCTTTGTTCATTTGTTCACTTATTCATTTGTTCATTTGTTCATTTGGTCATTTTTTCATTTGTTCATTTGTTCATTTGTTCATTTGTTCATTTGTTCATTTGTTCATTTGTTCATTTGTTCATTTGTTCATTTGTTCATTTGTTCATTTGTTCATTTGTTCATTTGTTCATTTGTTCATTTGTTCATTTGTTCATTTGTTCATTTGTTCATTTGTTCATTTGTTCATTTGTTCATTTGTTCATTTGTTCATTCGTTCATTCGTTCATTTGTTCATTTGTTCATTTGTTCATTCGTTCATTTGTTCATTTGTTCATTCGTTCATTTGTCTATTCGCTCATTTGTTCATTTGTTCATTTGTTCATTTGTTCATTTGTTCATTTGTTCATTTGTTCATTTGTTCATTCGTTCATTCGTTCATTCGTCTATTCGATCATTTGTTCATTTGATCATTTGTTCATTTGTTCATTTGTTCCTTCGTTCATTTGTCTATTCGCTCATTTGTTCATTTGTTCATTTGTTCATTTGTTCATTTGTTCATTTGTTCATTTGTTCATTTGTTCATTTGTTCATTTGTTCATTTGTTCATTTGTTCATTTGTTCATTTGTTCATTTGTTCATTTGATCATTTGTTCATTTGTTCATTTGTTCATTTGCTCATTTGTTCATTTGTTCATTTGTTCATTTGTTCATTTGTTCATTTGTCCACTTGTTCATTTGTTCATTTGTTCATTTGTTCGTTTGTTCATTTGTTCATTTGTTCATTTCTTCATTTGATCATTTGTTCATTTGTTCATTTGTTCTTTTGTTCATTTGTTCATTTGTTCATTTGTTCATTTGTTCATTTGTTCATTTGTTCATTTGTTCATTTGTTCATTTGTTCATTTGTTCATTTGTTCATTTGTTCATTTGTTCATTTGTTCATTTGTTCATTTGTTCATTTGTTCATTTGGTCATTTGTTCATTTGTTCATTTGTTCACTTGTTTACTTGTTCATTTGTTCATTTGTTCATTTGTTCATTTGTTCATTTGATCATTTGTTCATTTGTTCATTTGTTCACTTGTTCACTTGCTCATTTGTTCGTTTGTTCATTTGTTCATTTCTTCATTTGTTCATTTGTTCATTTGTTCATTTGTTCATTTGTTCATTTGTTCATTTGTCCATTTGTTCATTTGTCCACTTGTTCATTTGTTCATTTGTTCATTTGTTCATTTGTTCATTCGTTCATTCGTTCATTCGTTCATTCGTTCATTCGTTCATTTGTTCATTTGTTCATTTGTTCATTTGTTCATTTGTTCATTTGTTCATTTGTTCATTTGTTCATTTGTTCATTTGTTCATTTGTTCATTTGTTCATTTGTTCCTTCGTTCAATTGTCTATTCGCTCATTTGTACAATGGTTCATTCGTTCATTTGTTCATTTGTTCCATCGTTCATTTGTCTATTCGCTCATTTGTTCATTTGTTCATTTGTTCCTTCGTTCATTTTTCTATTCGCTCATTTGTTCATTTGTTCATTCAATCATTTGTCTATTCGCTCATTTGTTCATTTGTTCATTTGTTCATTTGTTCATTTGTTCATTTGTTCATTTGTTCATTTGTTCATTTGTTCATTTGTTCATTTGTTCATTTGTTCATTTGTTCATTTGTTCATTTGTTCATTTGTTAATTCGTTCATTTGCCTATTCGCTCATTTGTTAATTTGTTCATTTGTTCATTTGCTCATTTGCTCATTTGCTCATTTGCTCATTTGCTCATTTGTTCATTTGTTCATTTGTTCATTTGCTCATTTGTTCATTTGTTCATTTGTTCATTTGTTCATTTGTTCATTTGTTCATTTGTTCATCTGTTCACTTGTTCATTTGTTCATTTGTTCATTTGTTCATTTTTTCATTTGTTCATTTGTTCATTTGTTCATTTGTTCATTTGTTCATTTGTTCATTTGTTCATTTGTTCATTTGTCCACTTGTTCATTTGTTCATTTGTTCATTTGTTCGTTTGTTCATTTGTTCATTTGTTCATTTCTTCATTTGATCATTTGTTCATTTGTTCATTTGTTCTTTTGTTCATTTGTTCATTTGTTCATTTGTTCATTTGTTCATTTGTTCATTTGTTCATTTGTTCATTCGTTCATTTGTTCATTTGTTCATTTGTTCATTTGTTCATTTGTTCATTTGTTCATTTGATCATTTGTTCATTTGTTCATTTGTTCACTTGTTCACTTGCTCATTTGTTCGTTTGTTCATTTCTTCACTACTTCATTTCTTCATTTGTTCATTTGTTCATTTGTTCATTTGTTCATTTGTTCATTTGTTCATTTGTTCATTTGTTCACTTGTTCATTTGTTCATTTGTTCATTTGTTCATTCGTTCATTCGTTCATTCGTTCATTCGTTCATTCGTTCATTCGTTCATTCGTTCATTCGTTCATTTGTTCATTTGTTCATTTGTTCATTTGTTCATTTGTTCATTTGTTCATTTGTTCATTTGTTCATTTGGTCATTTGTTCATTTGTTCATTTGTTCACTTGTTTACTTGTTTACTTGTTCATTTGTTCATTTGTTCATTTGTTCATTTGTTCATTTGTTCATTTGTTCATTTGATCATTTGTTCATTTGTTCATTTGTTCACTTGCTCATTTGTTCGTTTGTTCATTTCTTCATTTCTTCATTTCTTCATTTCTTCATTTGTTCATTTGTTCATTTGTTCATTTGTTCATTTGTCCATTTGTCCATTTGTCCATTTGTCCATTTGTTCATTTGTCCAATTGTTCATTTGTTCATTTGTTCATTTGTTCATTCGTTCATTCGTTCATTCGTTCATTCGTTCATTCGTTCATTTGTTCATTTGTTCATTTGTTCATTTGTCCATTTGTTCATTTGTTCACTTGTTTACTTGTTTACTTGTTCATTTGTTCATTTGTTCATTTGTTCATTTGTTCATTTGTTCATTTGTTCATTTGTTCATTTGATCATTTGATCATTTGATCATTTGTTCACTTGTTCACTTGCTCATTTGTTCGTTTGTTCATTTCTACATTTCTTCATTTGTTCATTTGTTCATTTGTTCATTTGTTCATTTGTTCATTTGTCCATTTGTTCATTTGTCCACTTGTTCATTTGTTCATTTGTTCATTTGTTCATTTGTTCATTTGTTCATTTGTTCATTTGTTCATTTGTTCATTTGTTCATTTGTTCATTTGTTCATTTGTTCATTTGTTCATTTGTTCATTTGTTCATTTGTTCATTTGTTCATTTGTTCACTTGTTCACTTGCTCATTTGTTCGTTTGTTCATTTGTACATTTGTTCATTTGTTCGTTTGTTCATTTTTTCATTTGTTCACTTATTCATTTGTTCATATGTTCATTTGGTCATTTTTTCATTTGTATATTTGTTCATTTGTTCATTTGTCCATTTGTTCATTTGTTCAGTTGTTCATTTGTTCATTTGTTCATTTGTTCATTTGTTCATTCGTTCATTTGTTCATTTGTTCATTTGTTCATTTGTTCATTTGTTCATTTGTTCATTTGTTCCTTCGTTCATTTGTCTATTCGCTCATTTGTTCATTGGTTCATTCGTTCATTCGTTCATTTGTTCATTTGTTCATTCGTTCATTCGTTCATTTGTCTATTCGCTCATTTGTTCATTTGTTCATTTGTTCATTTGTTCATTTGTTCATTTGTTCATTTGTTCATTTGTTCATTTGTTCATTTGTTCATTTGTTCACTTGTTCATTTGTTAATTTGGTTATTTTTTCATTTGTTCATTTGGTCATTTGTTCATTTGTTCATTTGTACATTTGTTCATTTGTTCATTTGTTCATTTGTTCATTTGTTCATTTGTTCATTTGTTCATTTGTTCATTTGTTCATTAGTTCATTAGTTCATTTGTTCATTTGTTCATTTGATCATTTGTTCATTTGTTCATTTGTTCACTTGATCATTTGTTCATTTGTTCATTTTTTCATTTGTTCATTTGTTAATTTGTTAATTTGTTCATTTGCTCATTTGCTCATTTGCTCATTTGCTCATTTGCTCATTTGTTCATTTGTTCATTTGTTCATTTGTTCATTTGTTCATTTGCTCATTTGTTAATTTGTTCATTTGTTCATTTGCTCATTTGCTCATTTGCTCATTTGCTCATTTGCTCATTTGCTCATTTGTTCATTTGTTCATTTGTTCATTTGTTCATTTGTTCATTTGCTCATTTGTTCATTTGTTCATTTGTTCATTTGTTCATTTGTTCATTTGTTCATTTGTTCATTTTTTCATTTTTTCATTTTTTCATTTGTTCATTTGTTCCTTTGTTCATTTGTTCATTTGTTCATTTGTTCATTTGTTCATTTGTTCACTTGTTGACTTGTTCACTTGTTCATTTGATCGTTTGTTCATTTGTTCTTTTGTTCGTTTGTTCCTTTGTTCATTTGTTCGTTTGTTCCTTTGTTCATTTGTTCATTTGTTCATTTGTTCATTTGTTCATTTGTTCATTCGTTCATTCGTTCATTTGTTCTCTTGTTCATTTGTTCATTTGTTCATTTCTGCATTTGTTCATTAGTTCGTTTGTTCATTAGTTCGTTTGTTCATTTGTTCATTTGTTCATTTGTTCATTTGTTCATTTGTTCATTTGTTCATTTGTTCCTTTGTTCATTTGTTCACTTATTCATTTGTTCGTTTGTTCATTTGGTCATTTGTTCATTTGTTCATTTGTTCATTTGTTCATTTGTTCATTTGTTCATTTGTTCATTTGTTCATTTGTTCATTTGTTCATTTGTTCATTTGTTCATTTGTTCATTTGATCATTTGTTCATTTGTTCATTTGTTCATTTGTTCATTTGTTCATTTGTTCATTTGTTCATTTGTTCATTTGTTCATTTGTTCATTTGTTCATTTGTTCATTTGTTCATTTGTTCATTTGTTCTTTTGTTCATTTGTTCATTTGTTCATTTGTTCATTCGTTCATTCGTTCATTTGTCTATTCGATCATTTGTTCATTTGATCATTTGTTCATTTGTTCATTTGTTCATTTGTTCATTTTTTCATTGGTTCATTTGTTCATTTGTTCATTTGTTCATTTGTTCATTTGTTCATTTGTTCATTTGTTCATTTGTTCATTTGTTCATTTGTTCATTTGTTCATTTGTTCATTTGTTCATTTGTTCATTTGTTCATTTGTTCATTTGTTCATTTGTTCATTTGTTCATTCGTTCATTCGTTCATTTGTTCATTTGTTCATTTTTTCCTTCGTTCATTTGTCTATTCGCTCATTTGTTCATTTGTTCATTTGTTCATTTGTTCATTTGTTCATTTGTTCATTTGTTCATTTGTTCATTTGTTCATTTGTTCATTTGTTCATTTGTTCATTTGTTCATTTGTTCATTTGTCCACTTGTTCATTTTTTCATTTGTTCATTTGTTCGTTTGTTCATTTGTTCATTTGTTCATTTCTTCATTTGATCATTTGTTCATTTGTTCATTTGTTCTTTTGTTCATTTGTTCATTTGTTCATTTGTTCATTTGTTCATTTGTTCATTTGTTCATTTGTTCATTTGTTCATTTGTTCATTTGTTCATTTGCTCATTTGTTCATTTGGTCATTTGTTCATTTGTTTATTTGTTCACTTGTTTACTTGTTTACTTGTTCATTTGTTCATTTGTTCATTTGTTCATTTGATCATTTGTTCATTTGTTCATTTGTTCACTTGTTCACTTGCTCATTTGTTCGTTTGTTCATTTCTTCATTTCTTCATTTCTTCATTTGTTCATTTGTTCATTTGTTCATTTGTTCATTTGTCCATTTGTTCATTTGTCCACTTGTTCATTAGTTCGTTTGTTCATTTGTTCATTTGTTCATTTGTTCATTTGTTCATTTGTTCCTTTGTTCATTTGTTCACTTATTCATTTGTTCATTTGTTCATTTGGTCATTTTTTCATTTGTTCCTTCGTTCATTTGTCTATTCGCTCATTTGTTCATTTGTTCGTTCGTTCATTTGTTCATTTGTTCATTCGTTCATTTGTCTATTCGCTTATTTGTTCATTTGTTCATTTGTTCATTTGTTCATTTGTTCATTTGTTCATTCGTTCATTCGTTCATTCGTTCATTTGTCTATTCGCTCATTTGTTCATTCGTTCATTCGTTCATTCGTTCATTCGTTCATTTGTTCATTTGTTCATTTGTTCATTTGTTCATTTGTTCATTTGTTCATTTGTTCATGTGCTCATTTGTTCATTTGTTCATTTGATCATTTGTTCATTTGTTCATTTGTTCATTTGTTCATTTGTTCATTTGTTCATTTGTTCATTTGTTCATTTGTTCATTTGTTCATTTGTTCATTTGTTCATTTGTTCATTTGTTCATTTGTTCATTTGTTCATTTGTTCATTTGTTCATTTGTTCATTTGTTCATTTGTTCATTTGTTCATTTGTTCATTTGTTCATTTGTTCATTTGTTCATTTGTTCATTTGTTGATTTGTTCATTTGTTCATTTGTTCATTTGTTCATTTGTTCATTTGTTCATTTGTTCCTTCGTTCAATTGTCTATTCGCTCATTTGTACAATTGTTCATTCGTTCATTTGTTCATTTGTTCATTTGTTCATTTGTTCATTCGTTCATTTGTTCATTTGTTCATTTGTTCCTTCGTCCATTTGTCTATTCGCTCATTTGTTCATTTGTTCATTCGCTCATTTGTTCATTTGTTCATTCGTTCATTTGTTCATTTGTTCATTCGTTCATTTGTTCATTTGTTCATTCGTTCATTTGTCTATTCGCTCATTTGTTCATTTGTTCATTTGTTCATTTGTTCATTTGTTCATTTGTTCATTTGTTCATTTGTTCATTTGTTCATTTGTTCATTTGTTCATTTGTTCATTTGTTCACTTGTTCATTCGTTCATTCGTTCATTTGTTCATTTGTTCATTTGTTCATTTGTTCATTTGTTCATTTGTTCATTTGTTCCTTCGTTCATTTGTCTATTCGCTCATTTGTTCATTTGTTCATTCGTTCATTCGTTCATTTGTTCATTTGTTCATTCGTTCATTTGTTCATTTGTTCATTTGTTCATTTGTTCATTCGTTCATTTGTCTATTCGCTCATTTGTTCATTTGTTCATTTGTTCATTTGTTCATTTGTTCATTTGTTCATTTGTTCATTTTTTCATTTGTTCATTTGTTCATTTGTTCATTTGTTCATTTCTTCATTTGTTCATTTGTTCATTTGTTCCTTCGTTCAATTGTCTATTCGCTCATTTGTACAATTGTTCATTCGTTCATTTGTTCATTTGTTCAATCGTTCATTTGTCTATTCGCTCATTTGTTCATTTGTTCATTTGTTCATTTGTTCCTTCGTTCATTTTTCTATTCGCTCATTTGTTCATTTGTTCATTCGATCATTTGTCTATTCGCTCATTTGTTCATTTGTTCATTTGTTCATTTGTACATTTGTTCATTTGTTCATTTGTTCATTTGTTCATTTGTCCACTTGTCCACTTATTCATTTGTTCATTTGTTCGTTTGTTCATTTCATTTGATCATTTGTTCATTTGTTCATTTGTTCATTTGTTCATTTGTTCATTTGTTCATTTGTTCATTTGTTCATTTGTTCATTTGTTCTTTTGTTCATTTGTTCTTTTGTTCATTTGTTCATTTGTTCATTTGTTCATTTGTTCATTTGTTCATTTGTTCATTTGTTCATTTGTTCATTTGTTCATTTGTTCATTTGTTCATTTGTTCATTTGTTCATTTGTTCATTTGTTCATTTGTTCATTTGTTCATTTGTTCATTTGTTCATTTGTTCATTTGTTCATTTGTTCATTTGTTCATTTGTTCATTTGTTCATTTGTTCATTTGTTCATTTGTTCATTTGTTCATTTGTTCATTTGTTCATTTGTTCATTTGTTCATTTGTTCATTTGTCCACTTGTTCATTTGTTCATTTGTTCATTTGTTCGTTTGTTCATTTCTTCATTTGATCATTTGTTCATTTGTTTATTTGTTCTTATGTTCATTTGTTCATTTGTTCATTTGTTCATTTCTTCATTTCTTCATTTGTTCATTTGTTCATTTGTTCATTTGTTCATTTGTTCATTTGTCCATTTGTTCAATTGTCCACTTGTTCATTTGTTCATTTGTTCATTTGTTCATTTGTGCATTTGTTCATTTGTTCATTTGTTCATTTGTTCATTTGTTCATTTGTTCATTTGTTCATTTGTTCATTTGTTCATTTGTTCATTTGTCCACTTGTTCATTTGTTCGTTTGTTCATTTGTTCGTTTGTTCATTTGTTCGTTTGTTCATTTGTTCGTTTGTTCATTTCTTCATTTGATCATTTGTTCATTTGTTCATTTGTTCATTTGTTCATTTGTTCTTTTGTTTATTTGTTCATCTGTTCATTTGTTCATTTGTTCATTTGTTCATTTGTTCATTCGTTCATTTGTTCATTTGTTCATTTGTTCATTTGTTCATTTGTTCATTTGTTCATTTGTTCATTTGATCATTTGTTCATTTGTTCATTTGTTCACTTGTTCACTTGCTCATTTGTTCGTTTGTTCATTTCTTCACTACTTCATTTCTTCATTTGTTCATTTGTTCATTTGTTCATTTGTTCATTTGTTCATTTGTTCATTTGTTCATTTGTTCACTTGTTCATTTGTTCATTTGTTCATTTGTTCATTTGTTCATTCGTTCATTTGTTCATTCGTTCATTCGTTCATTCGTTCATTTGTTCATTTGTTCATTTGTTCATTTGTTCATTTGTTCATTTGTTCATTTGTTCATTTGTTCATTTGTTCATTCGTTCATTTGTTCATTTATTCATTTGTTCCTTCGTCCATTTGTCTATTCGCTCATTTGTTCATTTGTTCATTCGTTCATTTGTTTATTTGTTCATTCGTTCATTTGTTCATTTGTTCATTCGTTCATTTGTCTATTCGCTCATTTGTTCATTTGTTCATTTGTTCATTTGTTCATTTGTTCATTTGTTCATTTGTTCATTTGTTCATTTGTTCATTTGTTCATTTGTTCATTCGTTCATTCGTTCATTTGTTCATTTGTTCATTTGTTCATTTGTTCATTTGTTCATTTGTTCATTTGTTCCTTCGTTCATTTGTCTATTCGCTCATTTGTTCATTTGTTCATTCGTTCATTCGTTCATTTGTTCATTTGTTCATTCGTTCATTTGTTCATTTGTTCATTTGTTCATTCGTTCATTTGTCTATTCGCTCATTTGTTCATTTGTTCATTTGTTCATTTGTTCATTTGTTCATTTGTTCATTTTTTCATTTGTTCATTTGTTCATTTGTTCATTTGTTCATTTGTTCATTTGTTCTTTTGTTCATTTGTTCATTTGTTTATTTGTTTATTTGTTCATTTGTTCATTTGTTCATTTGTTCATTTGTTCATTTGTTCATTTGTTCATTTGTTCATTTGTTCATTTGTTCATTTGTTCATTTGTTCATTTGTTCATTTGTTCACTTGTTCATTTGTTCATTTTTTCATTTGTTCATTTGTTCATTTGTTCATTTGTTCATTTGTTCATTTGTTCATTTGTTCATTTGTTCATTTGTTCATTTGTTCATTTGTCCACTTGTTCATTTGTTCATTTGTTCATTTGTTCGTTTGTTCGTTTGTTCATTTCTTCATTTGATCATTTGTTCATTTGTTCATTTGTTCATTTGTTCATTTGTTCATTTGTTCATTTGTTCATTTGTTCATTTGTCCACTTGTCCACTTGTTCATTTGTTCATTTGTTCGTTTGTTCATTTCATTTGATCATTTGTTCATTTGTTCATTTGTTCATTTGTTCATTTGTTCATTTGTTTATTTGTTCATTTGTTCATTTGTTCATTTGTTCATTTGTTCTTTTGTTCATTTGTTCATTTGTTCATTTGTTCATTTGTTCATTTGTTCATTTGTTCATTTGTTCATTTGTTCATTTGTTCATTTGTTCATTTGTTCATTTGTTCTTTTGTTCATTTGTTCTTTTGTTCATTTGTTCATTTGTTCATTTGTTCATTTGTTCATTTGTTCATTTGTTCATTTGTTCATTTGTTCATTTGTTCATTTGTTCATTTGTTCATTTGTTCATTTGTTCATTTGTTCATTTGTTCATTTGTTCATTTGTTCATTTGTTCATTTGTTCATTTGTTCATTTGTTCATTTGTTCATTTGTTCATTTGTTCATTTGTTCATTTGTTCATTTGTTCATTTGTTCATTTGTTCATTTGTCCACTTGTTCATTTGTTCATTTGTTCGTTTGTTCATTTCTTCATTTGATCATTTGTTCATTTGTTTATTTGTTCTTTTGTTCATTTGTTCATTTGTTCATTTGTTCATTTCTTCATTTCTTCATTTCTTCATTTCTTCATTTGTTCATTTGTTCATTTGTTCATTTGTTCATTTGTTCATTTGTCCATTTGTTCAATTGTCCACTTGTTCATTTGTTCATTCGTTCATTTGTTCATTTGTTCATTTGTTCATTTGTTCATTTGTTCATTTGTTCATTTGTTCATTTGTTCATTTGTTCATTTGTTCATTTGTTCATTTGTATATTTGTTCATTCGTTCATTTGTTCATTTGTTCATTTGTTCATTTGTTCATTTGTTCATTTGTTCATTCGTTCATTCGTTCATTTGTCTATTCGCTCATTTGTTCATTTGTTCATTTGTTCATTTGTTCATTTGTTCATTTGTCATTTGTTCATTTGTTCAATTGTTCATTTGTTCATTTGTTCATTTGTTCATTTGTTCATTTGTTCATTTGTCCATTTGTTCATTTGTCCACTTGTTCATTTGTTCATTTGTTCATTTGTTCATTTGTTCATTCGTTCATTCGTTCATTCGTTCATTCGTTCATTTGTTCATTTGTTCATTTGTTCATTTGTTCATTTGTTCATTTGTTCATTTGTTCATTTGTTCATTTGTTCATTTGTTCATGTGTTCATTTGTTCATTTGTTCATTTGTTCATTTGTACATTTGTTCATTTGTTCATTTGTTCATTTGTTCATTTGTTCATTTGTTCATTTGTTCATTTGTTCATTTGTTCATTTGTTCATTTGTTCATTTGTTCATTTGTTCATTTGTTCATTTGTTCATTTGTTCATTTGTTCATTTGTTCATTTGTTCATTTGTTCATTTGTTCATTTGTTCATTTGTTCATTTGTTCATTTGTTCATTTGTTCATTTGTTCATTTGTTCATTTGTTCATTTGTTCATTTGTTCATTTGTTCATTTGTTCATTTGTTCATTTGTTCATTTGTTCATTTGTTCATTTGTTCATTTGTTCATTTGTTCATTTGTTCATTTGTTCATTTGTTCATTTGTTCATTTGTTCATTTGTTCATTTGTTCATTTGTTCCTTCGTTCAATTGTCTATTCGCTCATTTGTACAATTGTTCATTCGTTCATTTGTTCATTTGTTCAATCGTTCATTTGTCTATTCGCTCATTTGTTCATTTGTACATTTGTTCATTTGTTCCTTCGTTCATTTTTCTATTCGCTCATTTGTTCATTTGTTCATTCGATCATTTGTCTATTCGCTCATTTGTTCATTTGTTCATTTGTTCATTTGTTCATTTGTTCATTTGATCATTTGTTCATTTGTTAATTCGTTCATTTGCCTATTCGCTCATTTGTTAATTTGTTCATTTGATCATTTGTTCATTTGTTCATTTGTTCACTTGTTCATTTGCTCATTTGTTCGTTTGTTCATTTCTTCATTTCTTCATTTCTTCATTTCTTCATTTGTTCATTTGTTCATTTGTTAATTCGTTCATTTGCCTATTCGCTCATTTGTTAATTTGTTCATTTGTTCATTTGCTCATTTGCTCATTTGCTCATTTGCTCATTTGCTCATTTGTTCATTTGTTCATTTGTTCATTTGCTCATTTGTTCATTTGTTCATTTGTTCATTTGTTCATTTGTTCATTTGTTCATTTGTTCATCTGTTCATTTGTTCATTCGTTCATTTGTTCATTTGTTCATTTGTTCATTTGTTCATTTGTTCATTTGTTCATTTGTTCATTTGTTCATTTGTTCATTTGTTCATTTGTATATTTGTTCATTCGTTCATTTGTTCATTTGTTCATTTGTTCATTTGTTCATTTGTTCATTTGTCCACTTGTTCATTTGTTCGTTTGTTCGTTTGTTCATTTGTTCATTTGTTCATTTCTTCATTTGATCATTTGTTCATTTGTTCATTTGTTCATTTGTTCATTTGTTCATTTGTTCATTTGTTCATTTGTTCATTTGTTCATTTGTTCATTTGTTCATTTGTTCATTTGTTCATTTGTTCATTCGTTCATTTGTTCATTTGTTCATTTGTTCATTTGTTCATTTGTTCATTCGTTCATTTGTTCATTTGTTCATTTGTTCATTTGTTCATTTGTTCATTTGTTCATTTGTTCATTTGATCATTTGTTCATTTGTTCATTTGTTCACTTGTTCACTTGCTCATTTGTTCGTTTGTTCATTTCTTCACTACTTCATTTCTTCATTTGTTCATTTGTTCATTTGTTCATTTGTTCATTTGTTCATTTGTTCACTTGTTCATTTGTTCATTTGTTCATTTGTTCATTTGTTCATTCGTTCATTTGTTCATTCGTTCATTCGTTCATTCGTTCATTTGTTCATTTGTTCATTTGTTCATTTGTTCATTTGTTCATTTGTTCATTTGTTCATTTGTTCATTTGTTCATTTGTTCATTTGTTCATTTGTTCATTTGTTCATTTGTTCATTTGTTCATTTGTTCATTTGGTCATTTGTTCATTTGTTCATTTGTTCACTTGTTTACTTGTTTACTTGTTCATTTGTTCATTTGTTCATTTGTTCATTTGTTCATGTGATCATTTGTTCATTTGTTCATTTGTTCACTTGCTCATTTGTTCGTTTGTTCATTTCTTCATTTCTTCACTTCTTCATTTCTTCATTTGTTCATTTGTTCATTTGTTCATTTGTCCATTTGTCCATTTGTCCATTTGTCCATTTGTTCATTTGTCCACTTGTTCATTTGTTCATTTGTTCATTTGTTCATTCGTTCTTTCGTTCATTCGTTCATTCGTTCATTTGTTCATTTGTTCATTTGTTCATTTGTTCATTTGTTCATTTGTTCATTTGTTCATTTGTTCACTTGTTTACTTGTTTACTTGTTCATTTGTTCATTTGTTCATTTGTTCATTTGTTCATTTGTTCATTTGATCATTTGATCATTTGTTCACTTGTTCACTTGCTCATTTGTTCGTTTGTTCATTTCTACATTTCTTCATTTGTTCATTTGTTCATTTGTTCATTTGTTCATTTGTCCATTTGTTCATTTGTCCACTTGTTCATTTGTTCATTTGTTCATTTGTTCATTCGTTCATTTGTTCATTTGTTCATTTGTTCATTTGTTCATTTGTTCATTTGTTCATTTGTTCATTTGTTCATTTGTTCATTTGTTCATTTGTTCATTTGTTCATTTGTTCATTTGTTCCTTCGTTCATTCGTTCTTTTGTTCATTTGTTCCTTCGTTCATTCGTTCTTTTGTTCATTTGTTCATTTGTTCATTTGTTCATTTGTTCACTTGCTCACTTGTTCATTTGTTCATTTGGTCATTTTTTCATTTGTTCATTTGTTCATTTGTTCATTTGTACATTTGTTCATTTGTTCGTTTGTTCATTTTTTCATTTGTTCACTTATTCATTTGTTCATATGTTCATTTGGTCATTTTTTCATTTGTATATTTGTTCATTTGTTCATTTGTTCATTTGTCCATTTGTTCATTTGTTCATTTGTTCATTTGTTCATTTGTTCATTTGTTCATTCGTTCATTTGTTCATTTGTTCATTTGTTCATTTGTGCATTTGTTCCTTCGTTCATTTGTCTATTCGCTCATTTGTTCATTGGTTCATTCGTTCATTCGTTCATTTGTTCATTTGTTCATTCGTTCATTCGTTCATTTGTCTATTCGCTCATTTGTTCATTTGTTCATTTGTTCATTTGTTCATTTGTTCATTTGTTCATTTGTCCACTTGTTCATTTGTTCATTTGTTCATTTGTTCATTTGTTCATTCGTTCATTCGTTCATTCGTTCATTCGTTCATTTGTTCATTTGTTCATTTGTTCATTTGTTCATTTGTTCATTTGTTCATTTGTTCATTTGTTCATGTGTTCATTTGTTCATTTGTTCATTTGTTCATTTGTTCATTTGTATATTTGTTCATTCGTTCATTTGTTCATTTGTTCATTTGTTCATTTGTTCATTTGTTCATTTGTTCATTCGTTCATTCGTTCATTTGTCTATTCGCTCATTTGTTCATTTGTTCATTTGTTCATTTGTTCATTTGTTCATTTGTTCATTTGTCATTTGTTCATTTGTTCAATTGTTCATTTGTTCATTTGTTCATTTGTTCATTTGTTCATTTGTTCATTTGTTCATTTGTCCATTTGTTCATTTGTCCACTTGTTCATTTGTTCATTTGTTCATTTGTTCATTTGTTCATTCGTTCATTCGTTCATTCGTTCATTCGTTCATTTGTTCATTTGTTCATTTGTTCATTTGTTCATTTGTTCATTTGTTCATTTGTTCATTTGTTCATATGTTCATGTGTTCATTTGTTCATTTGTTCATTTGTTCATTTGTACATTTGTTCATTTGTTCATTTGTTCATTTGTTCATTTGTTCATTTGTTCATTTGTTCATTTGTTCATTTGTTCATTTGTTCATTTGTTCATTTGTTCATTTGTTCATTTGTTCATTTGTTCATTTGTTCATTTGTTCATTTGTTCATTTGTTCATTTGTTCATTTGTTCATTTGTTCATTTGTTCATTTGTTCATTTGTTCCTTCGTTCAATTGTCTATTCGCTCATTTGTACAATTGTTCATTCGTTCATTTGTTCATTTGTTCAATCGTTCATTTGTCTATTCGCTCATTTGTTCATTTGTTCATTTGTTCATTTGTTCCTTCGTTCATTTTTCTATTCGCTCATTTGTTCATTTGTTCATTCGATCATTTGTCTATTCGCTCATTTGTTCATTTGTTCATTTGTTCATTTGTTCATTTGTTCATTTGTTAATTCGTTCCTTTGCCTATTCGCTCATTTGTTAATTTGTTCATTTGTTCATTTGTTCACTCGTTCATTTGTTCATTTGTTCATTTGTTCATTTGTTCATTTGATCATTTGTTCATTTGTTCATTTGTTCACTTGTTCATTTGCTCATTTGTTCGTTTGTTCATTTCTTCATTTCTTCATTTCTTCATTTCTTCATTTCTTCATTTGTTCATTTGTTCATTTGTTAATTCGTTCATTTGCCTATTCGCTCATTTGTTAATTTGTTCATTTGTTCATTTGCTCATTTGCTCATTTGCTCATTTGCTCATTTGCTCATTTGTTCATTTGTTCATTTGTTCATTTGCTCATTTGTTCATTTGTTCATTTGTTCATTTGTTCATTTGTTCATTTGTTCATTTGTTCATTTGTTCATTTGTTCATTTGTTCATCTGTTCATTTGTTCATTTGTTCATTTGTTCATTTGTTCATTTGTTCATTTTTTCATTTGTTCATTTGTTCATTTGTTCATTTGTTCATTTGTTCATTTGTTCATTTGTTCATTTGTTCATTTGTTCATTTGTTCATTTGTTCATTTGTTCAATTGTCCACTTGTTCATTTGTTCATTTGTTCGTTTGTTCGTTTGTTCATTTGTTCATTTGTTCATTTCTTCATTTGATCATTTGTTCATTTGTTCATTTGTTCATTTGTTCATTTGTTCTTTTGTTCATTTGTTCATTTGTTCATTAGTTCATTTGTTCATTTGTTCATTTGTTCATTCGTTCATTTGTTCATTTGTTCATTTGTTCATTTGTTCATTTGTTCATTTGTTCGTTTGATCATTTGTTCATTTGTTCATTTGTTCACTTGCTCACTTGCTCATTTGTTCGTTTGTTCATTTCTTCACTACTTCATTTCTTCATTTGTTCATTTGTTCATTTGTTCATTTGTTCATTTGTTCATTTGTTCATTTGTTCATTTGTTCATTTGTTCATTTGTTCATTTGTTCATTTGTTCACTTGTTCATTTGTTCATTTGTTCATTTGTTCATTTGTTCATTCGTTCATTTGTTCATTTGTTCATTCGTTCATTCGTGCATTCGTTCATTTGTTCATTTGTTCATTTGTTCATTTGTTCATTTGTTCATTTGTTCATTTGTTCATTTGTTCATTTGTTCATTTGTTCATTTGTTCATTTGTTCATTTGGTCATTTGTTCATTTGTTCATTTGTTCATTTGTTCACTTGTTTACTTGTTTACTTGTTCATTTGTTCATTTGTTCATTTGTTCATTTGTTCATTTGATCATTTGTTCATTTGTTCATTTGTTCACTTGCTCATTTGTTCGTTTGTTCATTTCTTCATTTCTTCACTTCTTCATTTCTTCATTTGTTCATTTGTTCATTTGTTCATTTGTTCATTTGTCCATTTGTCCATTTGTCCATTTGTCCATTTGTTCATTTGTCCACTTGTTCATTTGTTCATTTGTTCATTTGTTCATTCGTTCATTCGTTCATTCGTTCATTCGTTCATTTGTTCATTTGTTCATTTGTTCATTTGTTCATTTGTTCATTTGTTCATTTGTTCACTTGTTTACTTGTTTACTTGTTCATTTGTTCATTTGTTCATTTGTTCATTTGTTCATTTGATCATTTGATCATTTGTTCACTTGTTCACTTGCTCATTTGTTCGTTTGTTCATTTCTACATTTCTTCATTTGTTCATTTCTACATTTCTTCATTTGTTCATTTGTTCATTTCTTCATTTGTTCATTTGTTCATTTGTTCATTTGTTCATTTGTTCATTTGTTCATTTGTCCATTTGTTCATTTGTCCACTTGTTCATTTGTTCATTTGTTCATTTGTTCATTTGTTCATTCGTTCATTTGTTCATTTGTTCATTTGTTCATTTGGTCATTTTTTCATTTGTATATTTGTTCATTTGTTCATTTGTTCATTTGTCCATTTGTTCATTTGTTCATTTGTTCATTTGTTCATTTGTTCATTTGTTCATTTGTTCATTTGTTCATTTGTTCATTTGTTCATTCGTTCATTTGTTCATTTGTTCATTTGTTCATTTGTTCATTGGTGCATTTGTTCCTTCGTTCATTTGTCTATTCGCTCATTTGTTCATTGGTTCATTCGTTCATTCGTTCATTTGTTCATTTGTTCATTCGTTCATTCGTTCATTTGTCTATTCGCTCATTTGTTCATTTGTTCATTTGTTCATTTGTTCATTTGTTCATTTGTTCACTTGTTCATTTGTTAATTTGGTTATTTTTTCATTTGTTCATTTGGTCATTTGTTCATTTGTTCATTTGTACATTTGTTCATTTGTTCATTTGTTCATTTGTTCATTTGTTCATTTCTTCATTTGTTCATTTGTTCATTTGTTCATTAGTTCATTAGTTCATTTGTTCATTTGTTCATTTGATCATTTGTTCATTTGTTCATTTGTTCACTTGATCATTTGTTCATTTGTTCATTTTTTCATTTGTTCATTTGTTAATTTGTTCATTTGTTCATTTGCTCATTTGCTCATTTGCTCATTTGCTCATTTGCTCATTTGTTCATTTGTTCATTTGTTCATTTGTTCATTTGTTCATTTGCTCATTTGTTAATTTGTTCATTTGTTCATTTGCACATTTGCTCATTTGCTCATTTGCTCATTTGCTCATTTGTTCATTTGTTCATTTGTTCATTTGTTCATTTGTTCATTTGCTCATTTGTTCATTTGTTCATTTGTTCATTTGTTCATTTGTTCATTTGTTCATTTGTTCATTTGTTCATTTGTTCATTTGTTCATTTTTTCATTTTTTCATTTCTTCATTTGTTCATTTGTTCATTTGTTCATTTGTTCATTTGTTCATTTGTTCATTTGTTCATTTGTTCATTTGTTCATTTGTTCATTTGTTCATTTGTTCATTTGTTCATTTGTTCATTTGTTCATTTGTTCATTTGTTCATTTGTTCATTTGTTCATTTGTCCACTTGTTCATTTGTTCATTTGTTCATTTGTTCATATGTTCATTTGTTCATTTGTTCATTTGTTCATTTGTTCATTTGTTCATTCGTTCATTTGTTCATTTGTTCATTCGTTCATTTGTTCATTTGTTCATTCGTTCATTTGTCTATTCGCACATTTGTTCATTTGTTCATTTGTTCATTACTTCATTTGATCATTTGTTCATTTGTTCATTTGTTCATTTGTTCATTTGTTCATTTGTTCATTTGTTCATTTGTTCATTTGTTCATTTGTTCATTTGTTCATTTGTTCATTTGTTCATTTGTTCATTTGTTCATTTGTTCATTTGTTCATTTGTTCATTTGTTCATTTGTTCATTTGTTCATTTGTTCATTTGTTCATTTGTTCATTTGTTCATTTGTTCATTTGTTCATTTGTTCATTTGTTCATTTGTTCATTTGTTTATTTGTTCACTTGTTTACTTGTTTACTTGTTCATTTGTTCATTTGTTCATTTGTTCATTTGATCATTTGTTCATTTGTTCATTTGTTCACTTGTTCACTTGCTCATTTGTTCGTTTGTTCATTTCTTCATTTCTTCATTTGTTCATTTGTTCATTTGTTCATTTGTTCATTTGTTCATTTGTTCATTTGTTCATTTGTTCACTTGTTCATTTGTTCATCTGTTCATTCGTTCATTTGTTCATTCGTTCATTCGTTCATTTGTTCATTTGTTCATTTGTTCATTTCTTCATTTGTTCATTTGTTCATTTGTTCACTTGTTTACTTGTTCATTTGTTCATTTGTTCATTTGTTCATTTGTTCATTTGTTCATTTGTTCATTTGTTCATTTGATCATTTGTTCATTTGTTCACTTGTTCACTAGCTCATTTGTTCGTTTGTTCATTTGTTCATTTGTTCATTTGTTCATTTGTTCATTCGTTCATTCGTTCATTTGTCTATTCGATCATTTGTTCATTTGATCATTTGTTCATTTGTTCATTTGTTCATTTGTTCATTTTTTCATTTGTTCATTTGTTCATTTGTTCATTTGTTCATTTGTTCATTTGTTCATTTGTTCATTTGTTCATTTGTTCATTTGTTCATTTGTTCATTTGTTCATTTGTTCATTTGTTCATTTGTTCATTTGTTCATTTGTTCATTTGTTCATTTGTTCATTTGTTCATTTGTTCATTTGTTCATTTGTTCATTTGTTTATTTGTTCATTTGTTCATTTGTTCATTTGTCCACTTGTTCATTTGTTCATTTGTTCGTTTGTTCGTTTGTTCATTTGTTCATTTCTTCATTTGATCATTTGTTCATTTGTTCATTTGTTCTTTTGTTCATTTGTTCATTTGTTCATTTGTTCATTTGTTCATTTGTTCATTTGTCCATTTGTTCATTTGTTCATTTGTTCATTTGTTCATTTGTTCACTTGGTCATTTGTTCATTTGTTCACTTGTTCACTTGCTCATTTGTTCGTTTGTTCGTTTGTTCATTTGTTCATTTGTTCATTTGTTCATTTGTTCATTTGTTCATTTGTTCATTTGTTCATTTGTTCATTTGTCCATTTGTTCATTTGTCCACTTGTTCATTTGTTCATTTGTTCATTCGTTCATTTGTTCATTTGTTCATTTGTTCATTTGTTCATTTGTTCATTTGTTCATTTGTTCATTTGTTCATTTGTTCATTTGTTCATTTGTTCATTTGTTCATTTGTTCATTTGTTCATTTGTTCATTTGTTCATTTGTTCATTTGTTCATTTGTTCATTTGTTCATTTGTTCATTTGTTCATTTGTTCATTTGTTCATTTGTTCATTTGTTCATTTGTTCATTTGTTCATTTGTCCACTTGTTCATTTGTTCATTTGTTCGTTTGTTCATTTCTTCATTTGATCATTTGTTCATTTGTTTATTTGTTCTTTTGTTCATTTGTTCATTTGTTCATTTGTTCATTTCTTCATTTCTTCATTTGTTCATTTGTTCATTTGTTCATTTGTTCATTTGTTCATTTGTCCATTTGTTCAATTGTCCACTTGTTCATTTGTTCATTCGTTCATTTGTTCATTTGTTCATTTGTTCATTTGTTCATTTGTTCATTTGTTCATTTGTTCATTTGTTCATTTGTTCATTTGTATATTTGTTCATTCGTTCATTTGTTCATTTGTTCATTTGTTCATTTGTTCATTTGTTCATTCGTTCATTCGTTCATTTGTCTATTCGCTCATTTGTTCATTTGTTCATTTGTTCATTTGTTCATTTGTTCATTTGTTCATTTGTTCATTTGTCATTTGTTCATTTGTTCAATTGTTCATTTGTTCATTTGTTCATTTGTTCATTTGTTCATTTGTTCATTTGTCCATTTGTTCATTTGTCCACTTGTCCACTTGTTCATTTGTTCATTTGTTCATTTGTTCATTTGTTCATTCGTTCATTCGTTCATTCGTTCATTCGTTCATTCGTTCATTTGTTCATTTGTTCATTTGTTCATTTGTTCATTTGTTCATTTGTTCATTTGTTCATTTGTTCATTTGTTCATGTGTTCATTTGTTCATTTGTTCATTTGTTCATTTGTACATTTGTTCATCTGATCATTTGTTCATTTGTTCATTTGTTCATTTGTTCATTTGTTCATTTGTTCATTTGTTCATTTGTTCATTTGTTCATTTGTTCATTTGTTCATTTGTTCCTTCGTTCAATTGTCTATTCGCTCATTTGTACAATTGTTCATTCGTTCATTTGTTCATTTTTTCAATCGTTCATTTGTCTATTCGCTCATTTGTTCATTTGTTCATTTGTTCATTTGTTCCTTCGTTCATTTTTCTACTCGCTCATTTGTTCATTTGTTCATTCGATCATTTGTCTATTCGCTCATTTGTTCATTTGTTCATTTGTTCATTTGTTCATTTGATCATTTGTTCATTTGTTCATTTGTTCATTTGTTAATTCGTTCATTTGCCTATTCGCTCATTTGTTAATTTGTTCATTTGTTCATTTGTTCACTTGTTCATTTGTTCATTTGTTCATTTGTTCATTTGATCATTTGTTCATTTGTTCATTTGTTCATTTGATCATTTGTTCATTTGTTCATTTGTTCACTTGTTCATTTGCTCATTTGTTCGTTTGTTCATTTCTTCATTTCTTCATTTCTTCATTTCTTCATTTGTTCATTTGTTCATTTGTTAATTCGTTCATTTGCCTATTCGCCCATTTGTTAATTTGTTCATTTGTTCATTTGCTCATTTGCTCATTTGCTCATTTGCTCATTTGCTCATTTGTTCATTTGTTCATTTGTTCATTTGCTCATTTGTTCATTTGTTCATTTGTTCATTTGTTCATTTGTTCATCTGTTCATTTGTTCATTTGTTCATTTGTTCATTTGTTCATTTTTTCATTTGTTCATTTGTTCATTTGTTCATTTGTTCATTTGTTCATTTGTTCATTTGTTCATTTGTTCATTTGTTCATTTGTTCATTTGTCCACTTGTTCATTTGTTCATTTGTTCGTTTGTTCGTTTGTTCATTTGTTCATTTCTTCATTTGATCATTTGTTCATTTGTTCATTTGTTCATTTGTTCATTTGTTCTTTTGTTCATTTGTTCATTTGTTCATTTGTTCATTTGTTCATTTGTTCATTTGTTCATTCGTTCATTTGTTCATTTGTTCATTTGTTCATTTGTTCATTTGTTCATTTGTTCATTTGATCATTTTTTCATTTGTTCATTTCTTCACTTGTTCACTTGCTCATTTGTTCGTTTGTTCATTTCTTCACTACTTCATTTGTTCATTTGTTCATTTGTTCATTTGTTCATTTGTTCATTTGTTCATTTGTTCATTTGTTCATTCGTTCATTTGTTCATTCGTTCATTCGTTCATTCGTTCATTTGTTCATTTGTTCATTTGTTCATTTGTTCATTTGTTCATTTGTTCATTTGTTCATTTGTTCATTTGTTCATTTGTTCATTTGTTCATTTGTTCATTTGGTCATTTGTTCATTTGTTCATTTGTTCACTTGTTTACTTGTTCATTTGTTCATTTGTTCATTTGTTCATTTGTTCATTTGATCATTTGTTCATTTGTTCATTTGTTCACTTGCTCATTTGTTCGTTTGTTCATTTCTTCATTTCTTCATTTCTTCATTTCTTCATTTGTTCATTTGTTCATTTGTTCATTTGTTCATTTGTCCATTTGTCCATTTGTCCATTTGTCCATTTGTTCATTTGATCATTTGATCATTTGATCATTTGTTCACTTGTTCACTTTCTCATTTGTTCGTTTGTTCATTTCTACATTTCTTCATTTGTTCATTTGTTCATTTGTTCATTTGTTCATTTGTCCATTTGTTCATTTGTCCACTTGTTCATTTGTTCATTTGTTCATTTGTTCATTTGTTCATTTGTTCATTTGTTCATTTGTTCATTTGTTCATTTGTTCATTTGTTCATTTGTTCATTTGTTCATTTGTTCATTTGTTCATTTGTTCATTTGTTCATTTGTTCATTTGTTCATTTGTTCATTTGTTCATTTGTTCATTTGTTCATTTGTTCATTTGTTTATTTGTTCATTTGTTCATTTGTTCATTTGTTCCTTCGTTCATTCGTTCTTTTGTTCATTTGTTCCTTCGTTCATTCGTTCTTTTGTTCATTTGTTCATTTGTTCATTTGTTCATTTTTTCATTTGTTCATTTGTTCATTTGTTCATTTGTTCATTTGTTCATTTGTTCATTTGTTCATTTGTTCATTTGTTCATTTGTTCATTTGTTCATTTGTTCATTTGTTCATTTGTTCATTTGTTCATTCGTTCATTCGTTCATTTGTTCATTTGTTCATTTGTTCATTTGTTCATTTGTTCATTTGTTCATTTGTTCATTTGTTCATTTGTTCATTTGTTTATTTGTTCATTTGTTCATTTGTTCATTTGTCCACTTGTTCATTTGTTCATTTGTTCGTTTGTTCGTTTGTTCATTTGTTCATTTGTTCATTTCTTCATTTGATCATTTGTTCATTTGTTCATTTGTTCTTTTGTTCATTTGTTCATTTGTTCATTTGTTCATTTGTTCATTTGTTCATTTGTTCATTTGTTCATTTGTTCATTTGGTCATTTGTTCATTTGTTCATTTGTTCACTTGTTTACTTGTTTACTTGGTCATTTGTTCATTTGTTCATTTGTTCATTTGATCATTTGTTCATTTGTTCATTTGTTCACTTGTTCACTTGCTCATTTGTTCGTTTGTTCATTTCTTCATTTGTTCATTTGTTCATTTGTTCATTTGTTCATTTGTTCATTTGTCCATTTGTTCATTTGTCCACTTGTTCATTTGTTCATTTGTTCATTTGTTCATTCGTTCATTCGTTCATTCGTTCATTCGTTCATTTGTTCATTTGTTCATTTGTTCATTTGTTCATTTGTTCATTTGTTCATTTGTTCATTTGTTCATTTGTTCACTTGTTTACTTGTTCATTTGTTCATTTGTCCATTTGTTCATTTGTTCATTTGTTCATTTGTTCATTTGTTCATTTGTTCATTTGATCATTTGATCATTTGTTCATTTGTTCACTTGTTCACTTGCTCATTTGTTCGTTTGTTCATTTGTTCATTTGTTCATTTGTTCATTTGTTCATTTGTTCATTTGTTCATTTGTTCATTTGTCCATTTGTTCATTTGTCCACTTGTTCATTTGTTCATTTGTTCATTTGTTCATTCGTTCATTTGTTCATTTGTTCATCTGTTCATTTGTTCATTTGTTCATTTGTTCATTCGTTCATTTGTTCATTTGTTCATTTGTTCATTTGTTCATTTGTTCACTTGTTCATTTGTTCCTTTGTTCATTTGTTCATTTGTTCATTTGTTCATTCGTTCATTTGTTCATTTGTTCATTTGTTCATTTGTTCATTTGTTCATTTGTTCATTTGTTCATTTGTTCATTTGTTCCTTCGTTCATTTGTCTATTCGCTCATTTGTTCATTTGTTCATTCGTTCATTTGTTCATTTGTTCATTCGTTCATTTGTCTATTCGTTCATTTGTCTATTCGCTTATTTGTTCATTTGTTCATTTGTTCATTTGTTCATTTGTTCATTTGTTCATTCGTTCATTCGTTCATTTTTCTATTCGCTCATTTGTTCATTTGTTCATTTGTTCATTTGATCATTTGTTCATTTGTTCATTTGTTCATTTGTTCATTTGTTCATTTGTTCATTTGTTCATTTGTTCATTTGTTCATTTGTTCATTTGTTCATTTGTTCATTTGTTCATTTGTTCATTTGTTCATTTGTTCATTTGTTCATTTGTTCATTTGTTCATTTGTTCATTTGTTCATTTGTTCATTTGTTCATTTGTTCATTTGTTCATTTGTTCATTTGTTCATTTGTTCATTTGTTCATTTGTTCATTTGTTCATTTGTTCATTTGTTCCTTTGTTCATTTGTTCACTTATTCATTTGTTCATTTGTTCTTTTATTCATTTTTTCATTTGTTCATTTGTTCATTTGTTCATTTGTTCATTTGTTCATTTGTTCATTTGTTCATTTGTTCATTTGTTCATTTGTTCATTTGTTCATTTGTTCATTTGTTCATTTGTTCATTTGGTCATTTGTTCATTTGTTTATTTGTTCACTTGTTTACTTGTTTACTTGTTCATTTGTTCATTTGTTCATTTGTTCATTTGTTCATTTGATCATTTGTTCATTTGTTCATTTGTTCACTTGTTCACTTGCTCATTTGTTCGTTTGTTCATTTCTTCATTTCTTCATTTCTTCATTTGTTCATTTGTTCATTTGTTCATTTGTTCATTTGTCCATTTGTTCATTTGTCCACTTGTTCATTTGTTCATTTGTTCATTTGTTCATTCGTTCATTCGTTCATTCGTTCATTCGTTCATTCGTTCATTTGTTCATTTGTTCATTTGTTCATTTGTTCATTTGTTCATTTGTTCACTTGTTTACTTGTTTACTTGTTCATTTGTTCATTTGTCCATTTGTTCATTTGTTCATTTGTTCATTTGTTCATTTGTTCATTTTTCATTTGTTCATTTGTTCATTTGTTCATTTGTTCATTTGTTCATTTGTTCATTTGTTCATTTGTTCATTTGTTCATTTGTTCATTTGTTCATTTGTTCATTTGTTCATTTGTTCATTTGTTCATTTGTTCATTTGTTCATTTGTTCATTTGTTCATTTGTTCATTTGTTCATTTGTTCATTTGTTCATTTGTCCACTTGTTCATTTGTTCGTTTGTTCGTTTGTTCATTTCTTCATTTGATCATTTGTTCATTTGATTATTTGTTCTTTTGTTCAATTGTTCATTTGTTCATTTGTTCATTTGTTCATTTCTTCATTTCTTCATTTGTTCATTTGTTCATTTGTTCATTTGTTCATTTGTTCATTTGTTCATTTGTCCATTTGTTCAATTGTCCACTTGTTCATTTGTTCATTCGTTCATTTGTTCATTTGTTCATTTGTTCATTTGTTCATTTGTTCATTTGTTCATTTGTTCATTTGTTCATTTGTTCATTTGTTCATTTGTATATTTGTTCATTCGTTCATTTGTTCATTTGTTCATTTGTTCATTCGTTCATTCGTTCATTTGTCTATTCGCTCATTTGTTCATTTGTTCATTTGTTCATTTGTTCATTTGTTCATTTGTTCATTTGTCATTTGTTCATTTGTTCAATTGTTCATTTGTTCATTTGTTCATTTGTTCATTTGTTCATTTGTTCATTCGTTCATTCGTTCATTTGTCTTTTCGCACATTTGTTCATTTGTTCATTTGTTCATTTGTGCATTTGTTCATTTGTTCTTTTGTTCATTTGTTCATTTGTTCATTTGTTCATTTGTTCATTTGTTCATTTGTTCATTTGTTCATTTGTTCATTTGTTCATTTGTTCATTTCTTCATTTCTTCATTTGTTCATTTCTTCATTTCATCATTTGCTCATTTGTTCATTTGTTCATTTGTTCATTTGTTCATTTGTTCATTTGTTCATTTGTTCATTTGTTCATTTGTTCATTTGTTCATTTGTTCACTTGTTCATTTGTTCATTTGTTCATTTGTTCATTTGTTCATTTGTCCATTTGTTCATTTGTTCATTTGTTCATTTGTTCATTTGTTCATTTTTTCATTTGTTCATTTGTTCATTTGTTCATTTGTTCATTTGTTCATTTGTTCCTTCGTTCAATTGTCTATTCGCTCATTTGTACAATTGTTCATTCGTTCATTTGTTCATTTGTTCAATCGTTCATTTGTCTATTCGCTCATTTGTTCATTTGTTCATTTGTTCATTTGTTCAGTTGTTCCTTCGTTCAGTTTTCTATTCGCTCATTTGTTCATTTGTTCATTCGATCATTTGTCTATTCGCACATTTGTTCATTTGTTCATTTGTTCATTTGTTCATTTGTTCATTTGTTCATTTGTTCATTTGTTCATTTGTTCATTCGTTCATTTGTTCATTTGTTCATTTGTTCATTTGTTAATTCGTTCATTTGCCTATTCGCTCATTTGTTAATTTGTTCATTTGTTCATTTGTTCACTTGTTCACTTGTTCATTTGTTCATTTGTTCATTTGTCCATTTTTTCATTTGTCCATTTGTTCATTTGTTCATTTGTTCATTTGTTCATTTGTTCATTTGTTCATTTGTTCATTTGTGCATTTGTTCATTTGTTCATTTGTTCATTTGTTCATTTGTTTATTTTTTCATTTGATGATTTGTTCATTTGTTCATTTGTTCATTTGTTCATTTGTTCATTTATTCATTTGTTCATTTGTTCATTTGTTCATTTGCTCATTTGTTCATTTGTTCATTTGTTCATTTGCTCATTTGTTCATTTGTTCATTTGTTCCTTCGTTCATTTGTCTATTCGCTCATTTGTTCATTTATTCATTCGTTCATTTGTCTATTCGCTCATTTGTTCATTTGATCATTTCTTCATTTGTTCATTTCTTCATTTGTTCATTTGTTCATTTGTTCATTTGTTCATTTGTTCATTTGTTCATTCGTTCATTCGTTCATTTGTTCATTCGTTCATTTGTCTATTCGCTCATTTGTTCATTTGTTCATTTGTTCATTTGTTCATTTGTTCCTTCGTTCATTTTTCTATTCGCGCATTTGTTCATTTGTTCATTCGATCATTTGTCTATTCGCTCATTTGTTCATTTGTTCATTTGTTCACTTGTTCACTTTGCTCATTTGTTCGTTTGTTCATTTCTTCATTTCTTCATTTCTTCATTTGTTCATTTGTTCATTTGTTCATTTGTTCATTTGTTCATTTGTTCGTTTGTTCGTTTGTTCATTTGTTCATTTGTTCATTTCTTCATTTGATCATTTGTTCATTTGTTCATTTGTTCATTTGTTCATTTGTTCTTTTGTTCATTTGTTCATTTGTTCATTTGTTCATTTGTTCATTTGTTCATTCGTTCATTTGTTCATTTGTTCATTTGTTCATTTGTTCATTTGTTCATTTGTTCATTTGTTCATTTGATCATTTGTTCATTTGTTCATTTGTTCACTTGTTCACTTGCTCATTTGTTCGTTTGTTCATTTCTTCACTACTTCATTTGTTCATTTGTTCATTTGTTCGTTTGTTCATTTCTTCACTACTTCATTTGTTCATTTGTTCATTTGTTCATTTGTTCATTTGTTCATTTGTTCATTTGTTCATTTGTTCATTTGTTCATTTGTTCATTTGTTCATTTGTTCACTTGTTCATTTGTTCATTTGTTCATTTGTTCATTTGTTCATTCGTTCATTTGTTCATTCGTTCATTCGTTCATTCGTTCATTTGTTCATTTGTTCATTTGTTCATTTGTTCATTTGTTCATTTGTTCATTTGTTCATTTGTTCATTTGTTCATTTGTTCATTTGTTCATTTGTTCATTTGTTCATTTGTTCATTTGGTCATTTGTTCATTTGTTCATTTGTTCACTTGTTTACTTGTTTACTTGTTCATTTGTTCATTTGTTCATTTGTTCATTTGTTCATTTGATCATTTGTTCATTTGTTCATTTGTTCACTTGCTCATTTGTTCGTTTGTTCATTTCTTCATTTCTTCATTTCTTCATTTCTTCATTTGTTCATTTGTTCATTTGTTCATTTGTTCATTTGTCCATTTGTCCATTTGTCCATTTGTCCATTTGTTCATTTGTCCACTTGTTCATTTGTTCATTTGTTCATTTGTTCATTCGTTCATTCGTTCATTCGTTCATTTGTTCATTTGTTCATTTGTTCATTTGTTCATTTGTTCATTTGTTCATTTGTTCACTTGTTTACTTGTTTACTTGTTTACTTGTTCATTTGTTCATTTGTTCATTTGTTCATTTGTTCATTTGTTCATTTTTTCATTTGTTCATTTGTTCATTTGTTCATTTGTTTATTTGTGCATTTGTTCATTTGTTCATTTGTTCATTTGTTCATTTGTTCATTTGTTCATTTGTTCATTTGTTCATTTGATCATTTGTTCATTTGTTCATTTGTTCATTTGTTCATTTGTTCATTTATTCATTTGTTTATTTGTTCATTTGTTCATTTGCTCATTTGTTCATTTGTTCATTTGTTCATTTGCTCATTTGTTCATTTGTTCCTTCGTTCATTTGTCTATTCGCTCATTTGTTCATTTATTCATTCGTTCATTTGTCTATTCGCTCATTTGTTCATTTGATCATTTCTTCATTTGTTCATTTGTTCATTTGTTCATTTGTTCATTTGTTCATTTGTTCATTTGTTCATTCGTTCATTTGTTCATTTGTTCATTCGTTCATTTGTCTATTCGCTCATTTGTTCATTTGTTCATTTGTTCATTTGTTCATTTGTTCCTTCGTTCATTTTTCTATTCGCTCATTTGTTCATTTGTTCATTCGATCATTTGTCTATTCGCTCATTTGTTCATTTGTTCATGTGTTCATTTGTTCATTTGTTCATTTGTTCATTAGTTCATTTTTTCACTTGTTCATTTGTTCATTTGTTCATTTGTTCATTTGTTCACTTGTTCACTTTGCTCATTTGTTCGTTTGTTCATTTCTTCATTTCTTCATTTCTTCATTTGTTCATTTGTTCATTTGTTCATTTGTTCATTTGTTCATTTGTTCGTTTGTTCGTTTGTTCATTTGTTCATTTGTTCATTTCTTCATTTGATCATTTGTTCATTTGTTCATTTGTTCATTTGTTCATTTGTTCTTTTGTTCATTTGTTCATTTGTTCATTTGTTCATTTGTTCATTTGTTCATTCGTTCATTTGTTCATTTGTTCATTTGTTCATTTGTTCATTTGTTCATTTGTTCATTTGTTCATTTGTTCATTTGTTCATTCGTTCATTTGTTCATTTGTTCATTTGTTCATTTGTTAATTCGTTCATTTGCCTATTCGCTCATTTGTTAATTTGTTCATTTGTTCATTTGTTCACTTGTTCATTTGTTCATTTGTTCATTTGTCCATTTTTTCATTTGTCCATTTGTTCATTTGTTCATTTGTTCATTTGTTCATTTGTTCATTTGTTCATTTGTTCATTTGTGCATTTGTTCATTTGTTCATTTGTTCATTTGTTCATTTGTTCATTTGTTCATTTGTTTATTTGTTCATTTGATCATTTGTTCATTTGTTCATTTGTTCATTTGTTCATTTGTTCATTTGTTCATTTGTTCATTTATTCATTTGTTCATTTGCTCATTTGTTCATTTGTTCATTTGTTCATTTGCTCATTTGTTCATTTGTTCATTTGTTCCTTCGTTCATTTGTCTATTCGCTCATTTGTTCATTTATTCATTCGTTCATTTGTCTATTCGCTCATTTGTTCATTTGATCATTTCTTCATTTGTTCATTTGTTCATTTGTTCATTTGTTCATTTGTTCATTTGTTCATTTGTTCATTCGTTCATTTGTTCATTTGTTCATTCGTTCATTTGTCTATTCGCTCATTTGTTCATTTGTTCATTTGTTCATTTGTTCATTTGTTCATTTGTTCCTTCGTTCATTTTTCTATTCGCTCATTTGTTCATTTGTTCATTCGATCATTTGTCTATTCGCTCATTTGTTCATTTGTTCATGTGTTCATTTGTTCATTTGTTCATTTGTTCATTAGTTCATTTGTTCACTTGTTCATTTGTTCATTTGTTCATTTGTTCATTTGTTCACTTGTTCACTTTGCTCATTTGTTCGTTTGTTCATTTCTTCATTTCTTCATTTCTTCATTTGTTCATTTGTTCATTTGTTCATTTGTTCATTTGTTCATTTGTTCATTTGTTCGTTTGTTCGTTTGTTCATTTGTTCATTTGTTCATTTCTTCATTTGATCATTTGTTCATTTGTTCATTTGTTCATTTGTTCATTTGTTCTTTTGTTCATTTGTTCATTTGTTCATTTGTTCATTTGTTCATTTGTTCATTCGTTCATTTGTTCATTTGTTCATTTGTTCATTTGTTCATTTGTTCATTTGTTCATTTGATCATTTGTTCATTTGTTCATTTGTTCACTTGTTCACTTGCTCATTTGTTCGTTTGTTCATTTCTTCACTACTTCATTTGTTCATTTGATCATTTGTTCATTTGTTCATTTGTTCACTTGCTCATTTGTTCGTTTGTTCATTTCTTCACTACTTCATTTGTTCATTTGATCATTTGTTCATTTGTTCATTTGTTCACTTGCTCATTTGTTCGTTTGTTCATTTCTTCATTTCTTCATTTCTTCATTTCTTCATTTGTTCATTTGTTCGTTTGTTCATTTGTTCATTTGTTCATTTCTTCATTTGTTCATTTGTTCATTTGTTCATTTGTTCATTTGTCCATTTGTCCATTTGTCCATTTGTCCATTTGTTCATTTGTCCACTTGTTCATTTGTTCATTTGTTCATTTGTTCATTCGTTCATTCGTTCATTCGTTCATTCGTTCATTTGTTCATTTGTTCATTTGTTCATTTGTTCATTTGTTCATTTGTTCATTTGTTCACTTGTTTACTTGTTTACTTGTTCATTTGTTCATTTGTTCATTTGTTCATTTGTTCATTTGATCATTTGATCATTTGTTCACTTGTTCACTTGCTCATTTGTTCGTTTGTTCATTTCTACATTTCTTCATTTGTTCATTTCTACATTTCTTCATTTGTTCATTTGTTCATTTCTTCATTTGTTCATTTGTTCATTTGTTCATTTGTTCATTTGTTCATTTGTTCATTTGTCCATTTGTTCATTTGTCCACTTGTTCATTTGTTCATTTGTTCATTTGTTCATTTGTTCATTCGTTCATTTGTTCATTTGTTCATTTGTTCATTTGGTCATTTTTTCATTTGTATATTTGTTCATTTGTTCATTTGTTCATTTGTCCATTTGTTCATTTGTTCATTTGTTCATTTGTTCATTTGTTCATTTGTTCATTTGTTCATTTGTTCATTTGTTCATTTGTTCATTCGTTCATTTGTTCATTTGTTCATTTGTTCATTTGTTCATTGGTGCATTTGTTCCTTCGTTCATTTGTCTATTCGCTCATTTGTTCATTGGTTCATTCGTTCATTCGTTCATTTGTTCATTTGTTCATTCGTTCATTCGTTCATTTGTCTATTCGCTCATTTGTTCATTTGTTCATTTGTTCATTTGTTCATTTGTTCATTTGTTCACTTGTTCATTTGTTAATTTGGTTATTTTTTCATTTGTTCATTTGGTCATTTGTTCATTTGTTCATTTGTACATTTGTTCATTTGTTCATTTGTTCATTTGTTCATTTGTTCATTTCTTCATTTGTTCATTTGTTCATTTGTTCATTAGTTCATTAGTTCATTTGTTCATTTGTTCATTTGATCATTTGTTCATTTGTTCATTTGTTCACTTGATCATTTGTTCATTTGTTCATTTTTTCATTTGTTCATTTGTTAATTTGTTCATTTGTTCATTTGCTCATTTGCTCATTTGCTCATTTGCTCATTTGCTCATTTGTTCATTTGTTCATTTGTTCATTTGTTCATTTGTTCATTTGCTCATTTGTTAATTTGTTCATTTGTTCATTTGCACATTTGCTCATTTGCTCATTTGCTCATTTGCTCATTTGTTCATTTGTTCATTTGTTCATTTGTTCATTTGTTCATTTGCTCATTTGTTCATTTGTTCATTTGTTCATTTGTTCATTTGTTCATTTGTTCATTTGTTCATTTGTTCATTTGTTCATTTGTTCATTTGTTCATTTGTTCGTTTGTTCGTTTGTTCATTTGTTCATTTGTTCATTTCTTCATTTGATCATTTGTTCATTTGTTCATTTGTTCATTTGTTCATTTGTTCTTTTGTTCATTTGTTCATTTGTTCATTTGTTCATTTGTTCATTTGTTCATTCGTTCATTTGTTCATTTGTTCATTTGTTCATTTGTTCATTTGTTCATTTGTTCATTTGATCATTTGTTCATTTGTCCATTTGTCCATTTGTCCATTTGTCCATTTGTTCATTTGTCCACTTGTTCATTTGTTCATTTGTTCATTTGTTCATTCGTTCATTCGTTCATTCGTTCATTCGTTCATTTGTTCATTTGTTCATTTGTTCATTTGTTCATTTGTTCATTTGTTCATTTGTTCACTTGTTTACTTGTTTACTTGTTCATTTGTTCATTTGTTCATTTGTTCATTTGTTCATTTGTTCATTTGTTCATTTGTTCATTTGTTCATTTGATCATTTGATCATTTGATCATTTGTTCACTTGTTCACTTGCTCATTTGTTCGTTTGTTCATTTCTACATTTCTTCATTTGTTCATTTGTTCATTTGTTCATTTGTTCATTTGTCCATTTGTTCATTTGTCCACTTGTTCATTTGTTCATTTGTTCATTTGTTCATTTGTTCATTCGTTCATTTGTTCATTTGTTCATTTGTTCATTTGTTCATTTGTTCATTTGTTCATTTGTTCATTTGTTCATTTGTTCATTTGTTCATCTGTTCATTTGTTCATTTGTTCATTTGTTCATTTGTTCATTTGTTCATTTGTTCATTTGTTCATTTGTTCATTTGTTCATTTGTTCATTTGTTCATTTGTTCATTTGTTCATTTGTTCATTTGTTCATTTGTTCATTTGTTCATTTGTTCATTTGTTCATTTGTTCATTTGTTCATTTGTTCATTTGTTCATTTGTTCATTTGTTCATTTGTTCATTTGTTCATTTGTTCATTTGTTCATTTGTTCATTTGTTCATTTGTTCATTTGTTCATTTGTTCATTTGTTCATTTGTTCATTTGTTCATTTGTTCATTTGTTCATTTGTTCATTTGTTCATTTGTTCATTTGTTCATTTGTTCATTTGTTCATTTGTTCATTTGTTCATTTGTTCATTTGTTCATTTGTTCATTTGTTCATTTGTTCATTTGTTCATTTGTTCATTTGTTCCTTCGTTCATTCGTTCTTTTGTTCATTTGTTCCTTCGTTCATTCGTTCTTTTGTTCATTTGTTCATTTGTTCATTTGTTCATTTGTTCACTTGCTCACTTGTTCATTTGTTCATTTGGTCATTTTTTCATTTGTTCATTTGTTCATTTGTTCATTTGTTCATTTGTACATTTGTTCATTTGTTCGTTTGTTCATTTTTTCATTTGTTCACTTATTCATTTGTTCATATGTTCATTTGGTCATTTTTTCATTTGTATATTTGTTCATTTGTTCATTTGTTCATTTGTCCATTTGTTCATTTGTTCATTTGTTCATTTGTTCATTCGTTCATTTGTTCATTTGTTCATTTGTTCATTTGTTCATTTGTGCATTTGTTCCTTCGTTCATTTGTCTATTCGCTCATTTGTTCATTGGTTCATTCGTTCATTCGTTCATTTGTTCATTTGTTCATTCGTTCATTCGTTCATTTGTCTATTCGCTCATTTGTTCATTTGTTCATTTGTTCATTTGTTCATTTGTTCATTTGTTCATTTGTTCATTTGTTCATTTGTTCATTTGTTCATTTGTTCATTTGTTCATTTGTTCATTTGTTCATTTGTTCACTTGTTCATTTGTTAATTTGGTTATTTTTTCATTTGTTCATTTGGTCATTTGTTCATTTGTTCATTTGTACATTTGTTCATTTGTTCATTTGTTCATTTGTTCACTTGATCATTTGTTCATTTGTTCATTTTTTCATTTGTTCATTTGTTAATTTGTTCATTTGTTCATTTGCTCATTTGCTCATTTGCTCATTTGCTCATTTGCTCATTTGTTCATTTGTTCATTTGTTCATTTGTTCATTTGTTCATTTGTTAATTTGTTCATTTGTTCATTTGCTCATTTGCTCATTTGCTCATTTGCTCATTTGCTCATTTGTTCATTTGTTCATTTGTTCATTTGTTCATTTGTTCATTTGTTCATTTGCTCATTTGTTAATTTGTTCATTTGTTCATTTGCTCATTTGCTCATTTGCTCATTTGCTCATTTGCTCATTTGCTCATTTGTTCATTTGTTCATTTGATCATTTGTTCATTTGTTCATTTGCTCATTTGTTCATTTGTTCATTTGTTCATTTGTTCATTTGTTCATTTGTTCATTTGTTCATTTGTTCATTTGTTCATTTGTTCATTTGTTCATTTGTTCATTTGTTCATTTGGTCATTTGTTCATTTGTTCATTTGTTCACTTGTTTACTTGTTTACTTGTTTACTTGTTTATTTGTTCATTTGTTCATTTGTTCATTTGTTCACTTGTTCACTTGCTCATTTGTTCGTTTGTTCATTTCTTCATTTCTTCATTTGTTCATTTGTTCATTTGTTCATTTGTTCATTTGTTCATTTGTTCATTTGTTCATTTGTTCACTTGTTCATTTGTTCATTTGTTCATTCGTTCATTTGTTCATTCATCCATTCGTTCATTTGTTCATTTGTTCATTTGTTCATTTCTTCATTTGTTCATTTGTTCATTTGTTCACTTGTTTACTTGTTCATTTGTTCATTTGTTCATTTGTTCATTTGTTCATTTGTTCATTTGTTCATTTGATCATTTGATCATTTGTTCATTTGTTCACTTGTTCACTAGCTCATTTGTTCGTTTGTTCATTTGTTCATTTGTTCATTTGTTCATTTGTTCATTCGTTCATTCGTTCATTTGTCTATTCGATCATTTGTTCATTTGATCATTTGTTCATTTGTTCATTTGTTCATTTGTTCATTTGTTCATTTGTTCATTTGTTCATTTGTTCATTTGTTCATTTGTTCATTTGTTCATTTGTTCATTTGTTCATTTGTTCATTTGTTCATTTGTTCATTTGTTCATTTGTTCATTTGTTCATTTGTTCATTTGTTCATTTGTTCATTTGTTCATTCGTTCATTCGTTCATTTGTTCATTTGTTCATTTGTTCATTTGTTCATTTGTTCATTTGTTCACTTGTTTACTTGTTTACTTGTTCATTTGTTCATTTGTCCATTTGTTCATTTGTTCATTTGTTCATTTGTTCATTTGTTCATTTGATCATTTGATCATTTGTTCATTTGTTCACTTGTTCATTTGTTCATTTGTTCATTTGTTCATTTGTTCATTTGTTCATTTGTTCATTTGTTCATTTGTTCATTTGTTCATTTGTTCATTTGTTCATTTGTTCATTTGTTCATTTGTTCATTTGTTTATTTGTTCATTTGTTCATTTGTTCATTTGTTCATTCGTTCATTTGTTCTCTTGTTCATTTGTTCATTTGTTCATTTCTGCATTTGTTCATTAGTTCGTTTGTTCATTAGTTCGTTTGTTCATTTGTTCATTTGTTCATTTGTTCATTTCTGCATTTGTTCATTAGTTCGTTTGTTCATTAGTTCGTTTGTTCATTTGTTCATTTGTTCATTTGTTCATTTGTTCATTTGTTCCTTTGTTCATTTGTTCACTTATTCATTTGTTCATTTGTTCATTTGGTCATTTTTTCATTTGTTCATTTGTTCATTTGTTCATTTGTTCATTTGTTCATTTGTTCATTTGTTCATTTGTTCATTTGTTCCTTTGTTCATTTGTTCACTTATTCATTTGTTCATTTGTTCATTTGGTCATTTTTTCATTTGCTCATTTGTTCATTTGTTCATTTGTTCATTTGTTCATTTGTTCATTTGTTCATTTGTTCATTCGTTCATTTGTTCATTCTTTCATTCGTTCATTTGTCTATTCGCTCATTCGTTCATTTGTCTATTCGCTCATTCGTTCATTTGTCTATTCGCTCATTTGTTCATTTGTTCATTTGTTCATTCGTTCATTTGTCTATTCGTTCATTTGTCTATTCGCTTATTTGTTCATTTGTTCATTTGTTCATTTGTTCATTTGTTCATTCGTTCATTCGTTCATTTTTCTATTCGCTCATTTGTTCATTTGATCATTTGTTCATTTGTTCATTTGTTCATTTGTTCATTTGTTCATTTGTTCATTTGTTCATTTGTTCATTTGTTCATTTGTTCATTTGTTCATTTGTTCATTTGTTCATTTGTTCATTTGTTCATTTGTTCATTTGTTCATTTGTTCATTTGTTCATTTGTTCATTTGTTCATTTGTTCATTTGTTCATTTGTTCATTTGTTCATTTGTTCATTTGTTCATTTGTTCATTTGTTCATTTGTTCATTTGTTCATTTGTTCATTTGTTCATTTGTTCATTTGTTCATTTGTTCATTTGTTCATTTGTTCATTTGTTCATTTGTTCATTTGTTCATTTGTTCATTTGTTCATTTGTTCATTTGTTCATTTGTTCATTTGTCCACTTGTTCATTTTTTCATTTGTTCATTTGTTCGTTTGTTCATTTGTTCATTTGTTCATTTCTTCATTTGATCATTTGTTCATTTGTTCATTTGTTCTTTTGTTCATTTGTTCATTTGTTCATTTGTTCATTTGTTCATTTGTTCCTTTGTTCATTTGTTCATTTGTTCATTTGTTCATTTGGTCATTTGTTCATTTGTTTATTTGTTCACTTGTTTACTTGTTTACTTGTTCATTTGTTCATTTGTTCATTTGTTCATTTGATCATTTGTTCATTTGTTCATTTGTTCACTTGTTCACTTGCTCATTTGTTCGTTTGTTCATTTCTTCATTTCTTCATTTCTTCATTTGTTCATTTGTTCATTTGTTCATTTGTTCATATGTCCATTTGTTCATTTGTCCACTTGTTCATTTGTTCATTTGTTCATTTGTTCATTCGTTCATTCGTTCATTCGTTCATTCGTTCATTTGTTCATTTGTTCATTTGTTCATTTGTTCATTTGTTCATTTGTTCATTTGTTCACTTGTTTACTTGTTTACTTGTTTACTTGTTCATTTGTTCATTTGTCCATTTGTTCATTTGTTCATTTGTTCATTTGTTCATTTGTTCATTTGTTCATTTGATCATTTGATCATTTGTTCATTTGTTCACTTGTTCACTTGCTCATTTGTTCGTTTGTTCATTTCTTCATTTCTTCATTTGTTCATTTGTTCATTTGTTCATTTGTTCATTTGTCCATTTGTTCATTTGTCCACTTGTTCATTTGTTCATTTGTTCATTTGTTCATTTGTTTATTTGTTCATTTGTTCATTCGTTCATTTGTTCATTTGTTCATCTGTTCATTTGTTCATTTGTTCATTTGTTCATTCGTTCATTTGTTCATTTGTTCATTTGTTCATTTGTTCATTTGTTCATTTGTTCACTTGTTCATTTGTTCCTTTGTTCATTTGTTCATTTGTTCATTTGTTCATTCGTTCATTTGTTCATTTGTTCATTTGTTCATTTGTTCATTTGTTCATTTGTTCATTTGTTCATTTGTTCATTTGTTCATTTGTTCATTTGTTCATTTGTTCATTTGTTCCTTCGATCATTTGTCTATTCGCTCATTTGTTCATTTGTTCATTCGTTCATTTGTTCATTTGTTCATTCGTTCATTTGTCTATTCGTTCATTTGTCTATTCGCTTATTTGTTCATTTGTTCATTTGTTCATTTGTTCATTTGTTCATTCGTTCATTCGTTCATTTTTCTATTCGCTCATTTGTTCATTTGATCATTTGTTCATTTGTTCATTTGTTCATTTGTTCATTTTTTCATTTGTTCATTTGTTCATTTGTTCATTTGTTCATTTGTTCATTTGTTCCTTTGTTCATTTGTTCATTTGTTCATTTGTTCATTCGTTCATTTGTTCATTTGTTCATTTGTTCATTTGTTCATTTGTTCATTTGTTCATTTGTTCATTTGTTCATTTGTTCATTTGTTCATTTGTTCATTTGTTCATTTGTTCATTTGTTCATTTGTTCATTTGTTCATTTGTTCATTTGTTCATTTGTTCATTTGTTCATTTGTTCATTTGTTCATTTGTTCATTTGTTCATTTGTTCATTTGTTCATTTGTTCCTTTGTTCATTTGTTCACTTATTCATTTGTTCATTTGTTCATTTGGTCATTTTTTCATTTGTTCATTTGTTCATTTGTTCATATGTTCACTTGTTCATTTGTTCATTTGTTCATTTGTTCATTTGTTCATTTGTCCATTTGTTCATTTGTTCATTTGTTCATTTGTTCATTTGTTCATTTGTTCATTTGTTCATTTGTTCATTTGTTCCTTCGTTCAATTGTCTATTCGCTCATTTGTACAATTGTTCATTCGTTCATTTGTTCATTTGTTCAATCGTTCATTTGTCTATTCGCTCATTTGTTCATTTGTTCATTTGTTCATTTGTTCATTTGTTCCTTCGTTCAGTTTTCTATTCGCTCATTTGTTCATTTGTTCATTCGATCATTTGTCTATTCGCACATTTGTTCATTTGTTCATTTGTTCATTTGTTCATTTGTTCATTTGTTCATTTGTTCATTTGTTCATTTGTTCATTTGTTCATTTGTTCATTTGTTCATTTGTTCATTTGTTCATTCGTTCATTTGTTCATTTGTTCATTTGTTCATTTGTTAATTCGTTCATTTGCCTATTCGCTCATTTGTTAATTTGTTCATTTGTTCATTTGTTCACTTGTTCATTTGTTCATTTGTTCATTTGTCCATTTTTTCATTTGTCCATTTGTTCATTTGTTCATTTGTTCATTTGTTCATTTGTTCATTTGTTCATTTGTTCATTTGTGCATTTGTTCATTTGTTCATTTGTTCATTTGTTCATTTGTTCATTTGTTTATTTGTTCATTTGATCATTTGTTCATTTGTTCATTTGTTCATTTGTTCATTTGTTCATTTATTCATTTGTTCATTTGTTCATTTGTTCATTTGCTCATTTGTTCATTTGTTCATTTGTTCATTTGCTCATTTGTTCATTTGTTCCTACGTTCATTTGTCTATTCGCTCATTTGTTCATTTATTCATTCGTTCATTTGTCTATTCGCTCATTTGTTCATTTGATCATTTCTTCATTTGTTCATTTGTTCATTTGTTCATTTGTTCATTTGTTCATTTATTCATTCGTTCATTTGTTCATTTGTTCATTCGTTCATTTGTCTATTCGCTCATTTGTTCATTTGTTCATTTGTTCATTTGTTCATTTGTTCCTTCGTTCATTTTTCTATTCGCTCATTTGTTCATTTGTTCATTCGATCATTTGTCTATTCGCTCATTTGTTCATTTGTTCATGTGTTCATTTGTTCATTTGTTCATTTGTTCATTAGTTCATTTGTTCACTTGTTCACTTGTTCATTTGTTCATTTGTTCATTTGTTCATTTGTTCACTTGTTCACTTTGCTCATTTGTTCGTTTGTTCATTTCTTCATTTCTTCATTTCTTCATTTCTTCATTTGTTCATTTGTTCATTTGTTCATTTGTTCATTTGTCCATTTGTTTATTTGTCCACTTGTTCATTTGTTCACTTGTTCATTTGTTCATTTGTTCATTTGTTCCTTCGTTCATTTTTCTATTCGCTCATTTGTTCATTTGTTCATTCGATCATTTGTCTATTCGCTCATTTGTTCATTTGTTCATGTGTTCATTTGTTCATTTGTTCATTTGTTCATTAGTTCATTTGTTCACTTGTTCACTTGTTCATTTGTTCATTTGTTCATTTGTTCATTTGTTCACTTGTTCACTTTGCTCATTTGTTCGTTTGTTCATTTCTTCATTTCTTCATTTCTTCATTTCTTCATTTGTTCATTTGTTCATTTGTTCATTTGTTCATTTGTCCATTTGTTTATTTGTCCACTTGTTCATTTGTTCACTTGTTCATTTGTTCATTTGTTCATTTGTCCACTTGTTCATTTGTTCATTTGTTCATTTGTTCATTTGTTCGTTTGTTCATTTCTTCATTTGATCATTTGTTCATTTGTTCATTTGTTCATTTGTTCATTTGTTCATTTGTTCATTTGTTCATTTGTTCATTTGTTCATTTGTTCATTTGTCCACTTGTTCATTTGTTCATTTGTTCGTTTGTTCATTTCTTCATTTGATCATTTGTTCATTTGTTCATTTGTTCATTTGTTCATTTGTTCATTTGTTCATTTGTTCATTTGTTCATTTGTTCATTTGTTCTTTTGTTCATTTGTTCATTTGTTCATTTGTTCATTTGTTCATTTGTTCATTTGTTCATTTGTTCATTTGTTCATTTGTTCATTTGTTCATTTGTTCATTTGTTCATTTGTTCACTTGTTCATTTGTTCACTTGTTCATTTGTTCATTTGTTCATTTGTTCATTTGTTCATTTGTTCATTTGTTCATTTGTTCATTTGTTCATTTGTTCATTTGTTCATTTGTTCATTTGTTCATTTGTGCATTTGTTCATTTGTTCATTTGTCCACTCGTTCATTTGTTCATTTGTTCATTTGTTCGTTTGTTCATTTCTTCATTTGATCATTTGTTCATTTGTTCATTTGTTCATTTGTTCATTTGTTCATTTGTTCATTTGTTCATTTGTTCCTTTGTCCACTTGTTCATTTGTTCATTTGTTCGTTTGTTCATTTCTTCATTTGATCATTTGTTCATTTGTTTATTTGTTCTTTTGTTCATTTGTTCATTTGTTCATTTCTTCATTTCTTCATTTGTTCATTTGTTCATTTGTTCATTTGTTCATTTGTCCATTTGTTCAATTGTCCACTTGTTCATTTGTTCATTCGTTCATTTGTTCATTTGTTCATTTGTTCATTTGTTCATTTGTTCATTTGTTCATTTGTTCATTTGTTCATTTGTTCATTTGTTCATTTGTTCATTCGTTCATTTGTTCATTTGTTCATTTGTTCATTTGTTCATTTGTTCATTCGTTCATTCGTTCATTTGTCTATTCGCTCATTTGTTCATTTGTTCATTTGTTCATTTGTTCATTTGTTCATTTGTCATTTGTTCATTTGTTCAATTGTTCATTTGTTCATTTGTTCATTTGTTCATTTGTTCATTCGTTCATTCGTTCATTTGTCTTTTCGCACATTTGTTCATTTGTTCATTTGTTCATTTGTTCATTTGTTCATTTGTTCATTTGTTCATTTGTTCATTTGTTCTTTTGTTCATTTGTTCATTTGTTCATTTGTTCATTTGTTCATTTGTTCATTTGTTCATTTGTTCATTTGTTCATTTGTTCATTTGTTCATTTGTTCATTTCTTCATTTGTTCATTTCTTCATTTCTTCATTTGCTCATTTGTTCATTTGTTCATTTGTTCATTTGTTCATTTGTTCATTTGTTCATTTGTTCATTTGTTCATTTGTTCATTTGTTCATTTGTTCATTTGTTCACTTGTTCATTTGTTCAATTGTTCATTTGTTCATTTGTTCATTTGTTCATTTGTTCATTTGTTCATTTGTCCATTTGTTCATTTGTTCATTTGTTCATTTGTTCATTTGTTCATTTGTTCATTTGTTCATTTGTTCCTTCGTTCAATTGTCTATTCGCTCATTTGTACAATTGTTCATTCGTTCATTTGTTCATTTGTTCAATCGTTCATTTGTCTATTCGCTCGTTTGTTCATTTGTTCATTTGTTCATTTGTTCATTTGTTCCTTCGTTCATTTTTCTATTCGCTCATTTGTTCATTTGTTCATTCGATCATTTGTCTATTCGCTCATTTGTTCATTTGTTCATTTGTTCATTTGTTCATTTGTTAATTTGTTCATTTGTTCCTTCGTTCATTTTTCTATTCGCTCATTTGTTCATTTGTTCATTCGATCATTTGTCTATTCGCTCATTTGTTCATTTGTTCATGTGTTCATTTGTTCATTTGTTCATTTGTTCATTAGTTCATTTGTTCACTTGTTCATTTGTTCATTTGTTCATTTGTTCATTTGTTCACTTGTTCACTTTGCTCATTTGTTCGTTTGTTCATATCTTCATTTCTTCATTTCTTCATTTGTTCATTTGTTCATTTGTTCATTTGTTCATTTGTTCACTTGTTCATTTGTTCATTTGTTCATTTGTGCATTTGTTCATTTGTTCATTTGTTCATTTGTTCATTTGTTCATTTGTTCATTTGTTCATTTGATCATTTGTTCATTTGTTCATTTGTTCATTTGTTCATTTGTTCATTTGTTCATTTGTTCATTTGTTCATTTGTTCATTTGTTCATTTGTTCATTTGTTCATTTGTTCATTTGTTCATTTGTTCATTTGTTCATTTGTTCATTTGTTCATTTGTTCATTTGTTCATTTGTTCATTTGTTCATTTGTTCATTTGTTCATGTGTTCATTTGTTCATTTGTTCATTTGTTCATTAGTTCATTTGTTCACTTGTTCACTTGTTCATTTGTTCATTTGTTCATTTGTTCATTTGTTCACTTGTTCACTTTGCTCATTTGTTCGTTTGTTCATTTCTTCATTTCTTCATTTCTTCATTTCTTCATTTGTTCATTTGTTCATTTGTTCATTTGTTCATTTGTCCATTTGTTTATTTGTCCACTTGTTCATTTGTTCACTTGTTCATTTGTTCATTTGTTCATTTGTTCCTTCGTTCATTTTTCTATTCGCTCATTTGTTCATTTGTTCATTCGATCATTTGTCTATTCGCTCATTTGTTCATTTGTTCATGTGTTCATTTGTTCATTTGTTCATTTGTTCATTAGTTCATTTGTTCACTTGTTCACTTGTTCATTTGTTCATTTGTTCATTTGTTCATTTGTTCACTTGTTCACTTTGCTCATTTGTTCGTTTGTTCATTTCTTCATTTCTTCATTTCTTCATTTCTTCATTTGTTCATTTGTTCATTTGTTCATTTGTTCATTTGTCCATTTGTTTATTTGTCCACTTGTTCATTTGTTCACTTGTTCATTTGTTCATTTGTTCATTTGTCCACTTGTTCATTTGTTCATTTGTTCATTTGTTCATTTGTTCGTTTGTTCATTTCTTCATTTGATCATTTGTTCATTTGTTCATTTGTTCATTTGTTCATTTGTTCATTTGTTCATTTGTTCATTTGTTCATTTGTTCATTTGTTCATTTGTCCACTTGTTCATTTGTTCATTTGTTCGTTTGTTCATTTCTTCATTTGATCATTTGTTCATTTGTTCATTTGTTCATTTGTTCATTTGTTCATTTGTTCATTTGTTCATTTGTTCATTTGTTCATTTGTTCTTTTGTTCATTTGTTCATTTGTTCATTTGTTCATTTGTTCATTTGTTCATTTGTTCATTTGTTCATTTGTTCATTTGTTCATTTGTTCATTTGTTCATTTGTTCATTTGTTCACTTGTTCATTTGTTCACTTGTTCATTTGTTCATTTGTTCATTTGTTCATTTGTTCATTTGTTCATTTGTTCATTTGTTCATTTGTTCATTTGTTCATTTGTTCATTTGTTCATTTGTGCATTTGTTCATTTGTTCATTTGTCCACTCGTTCATTTGTTCATTTGTTCATTTGTTCGTTTGTTCATTTCTTCATTTGATCATTTGTTCATTTGTTCATTTGTTCATTTGTTCATTTGTTCATTTGTTCATTTGTTCATTTGTTCCTTTGTCCACTTGTTCATTTGTTCATTTGTTCGTTTGTTCATTTCTTCATTTGATCATTTGTTCATTTGTTTATTTGTTCTTTTGTTCATTTGTTCATTTGTTCATTTCTTCATTTCTTCATTTGTTCATTTGTTCATTTGTTCATTTGTTCATTTGTCCATTTGTTCAATTGTCCACTTGTTCATTTGTTCATTCGTTCATTTGTTCATTTGTTCATTTGTTCATTTGTTCATTTGTTCATTTGTTCATTTGTTCATTTGTTCATTTGTTCATTTGTTCATTTGTTCATTTGTTCATTCGTTCATTTGTTCATTTGTTCATTTGTTCATTTGTTCATTTGTTCATTCGTTCATTCGTTCATTTGTCTATTCGCTCATTTGTTCATTTGTTCATTTGTTCATTTGTTCATTTGTTCATTTGTCATTTGTTCATTTGTTCAATTGTTCATTTGTTCATTTGTTCATTTGTTCATTTGTTCATTCGTTCATTCGTTCATTTGTCTTTTCGCACATTTGTTCATTTGTTCATTTGTTCATTTGTTCATTTGTTCATTTGTTCATTTGTTCATTTGTTCATTTGTTCTTTTGTTCATTTGTTCATTTGTTCATTTGTTCATTTGTTCATTTGTTCATTTGTTCATTTGTTCATTTGTTCATTTGTTCATTTGTTCATTTGTTCATTTCTTCATTTGTTCATTTCTTCATTTCTTCATTTGCTCATTTGTTCATTTGTTCATTTGTTCATTTGTTCATTTGTTCATTTGTTCATTTGTTCATTTGTTCATTTGTTCATTTGTTCATTTGTTCACTTGTTCATTTGTTCAATTGTTCATTTGTTCATTTGTTCATTTGTTCATTTGTTCATTTGTTCATTTGTCCATTTGTTCATTTGTTCATTTGTTCATTTGTTCATTTGTTCATTTGTTCATTTGTTCATTTGTTCCTTCGTTCAATTGTCTATTCGCTCATTTGTACAATTGTTCATTCGTTCATTTGTTCATTTGTTCAATCGTTCATTTGTCTATTCGCTCGTTTGTTCATTTGTTCATTTGTTCATTTGTTCATTTGTTCCTTCGTTCATTTTTCTATTCGCTCATTTGTTCATTTGTTCATTCGATCATTTGTCTATTCGCTCATTTGTTCATTTGTTCATTTGTTCATTTGTTCATTTGTTCATTTGTTCATTTGTTCCTTCGTTCATTTTTCTATTCGCTCATTTGTTCATTTGTTCATTCGATCATTTGTCTATTCGCTCATTTGTTCATTTGTTCATGTGTTCATTTGTTCATTTGTTCATTTGTTCATTAGTTCATTTGTTCACTTGTTCATTTGTTCATTTGTTCATTTGTTCATTTGTTCATTTGTTCATTTGTTCATTTGTTCATTTGTTCATTTGTTCATTTGTTCATTTGTTCATTTGTTCATTTGTTCATTTGTTCATTTGTTCATTTGTTCATTTGTTCATTTGTTCATTTGTTCATTTGTTCATTTGTTCATTTGTTCATTTGTTCATTTGTTCATTTGTTCATTTGTTCATTTGTTCATTTGTTCATTTGTTCATTTGTTCATTTGTTCATTTGTTCATTTGTTCATTTGTTCATTTGTTCATTTGTTCATTTGTTCATTTGTTCATTTGTTCATTTGTTCATTTGTTCATTTGTTCATTTGTTCATTTGTTCATTTGTTCATTTGTTCATTTGTTCATTTGTTCATTTGTTCATTTGTTCATTTGTTCATTTGTTCATTTGTTCATTTGTTCATTTGTTAATTCGTTCATTTGCCTATTCGCTCATTTGTTAATTTGTTCATTTGTTCATTTGTTCACTTGTTCATTTGTTCATTTGTTCATTTGTCCATTTTTTCATTTGTCCATTTGTTCATTTGTTCATTTGTTCATTTGTTCATTTGTTCATTTGTGCATTTGTTCATTTGTTCATTTGTTCATTTGTTCATTTGTTCATTTGTTTATTTGTTCATTTGATCATTTGTTCATTTGTTCATTTGTTCATTTGTTCATTTGTTCATTTATTCATTTGTTCATTTGTTCATTTGCTCATTTGTTCATTTGTTCATTTGTTCATTTGTTCATTTGTTCAGTTGTTCCTTCGTTCATTTGTACAATTGTTCATTCGTTCATTTGTTCATTTGTTCATTCGTTCATTTGTCTATTCGCTCATTTGTTCATTTTTTCATTTGTTCATTTGTTCATTTGTTCCTTCGTTCATTTGTCTATTCGCTCATTTGTTCATTTGATCATTTCTTCATTTGTTCATTTGTTCATTTCTTCATTTGTTCATTTGTTCATTTGTTCATTTGTTCATTCGTTCATTTGTTCATTTGTTCATTCGTTCATTTGTCTATTCGCTCATTTGTTCATTTGTTCATTTGCTCATTTGTTCATTTGTTCCTTCGTTCATTTTTCTATTCGCTCATTTGTTCATTTGTTCATTCGATCACTTGTCTATTCGCTCATTTGTTCATTTGTTCATGTGTTCATTTGTTCATTTGTTCATTTGTTCATTAGTTCATTTGTTCACTTGTTCATTTGTTCATTTGTTCATTTGTTCATTTGTTCACTTGTTCACTTTGCTCATTTGTTCGTTTGTTCATTTCTTCATTTCTTCATTTGTTCATTTGTTCATTTGTCCGTTTGTTTATTTGTCCACTTGTTCATTTGTTCACTTGTTCATTTGTTCATTTGTTCATTTGTTCATTTGCTCATTTGTTCATTTGTTCATTTGTGCATTTGTTCATTTGTTCATTTGTGCATTTGTTCATTTGTTCATTTGTTCATTTGTTCATTTGTTCATTTGATCATTTGTTCATTTGTTCATTTGTTCATTTGTTCATTTGTTCATTTGTTCATTTGTTCATTTGTTCATTTGTTCATTTGTTCATTTGTTCATTTGTTCATTTGTTCATTTGTTCATTTGTTCATTTGTTCATTTGTTCACTTGTTCATTTGTTCATTTGTTCATTTGTTCATTTGTTCATTTGTTCATTTGTTCATTTGTTCATTTGTTCATTTGTTCATTTGTTCATTTGTTCATTTGTTCATTTGTTCATTTGTTCATTTGTTCATTTGTTCATTTGTTCATTTGTTCATTTGTTCATTTGTTCATTTGTTCATTTGTTCATTTGTCCACTTGTTCATTTGTTCATTTGTTCGTTTGTTCATTTCTTCATTTGATCATTTGTTCATTTGTTCATTTGTTCATTTGTTCATTTGTTCATTTGTTCATTTGTCCACTTGTTCATTTGTTCATTTGTTCGTTTGTTCATTTGTTCATTTGATCATTTGTTCATTTGTTCATATGTCCATTTGTTCATTTGTCCACTTGTTCATTTGTTCATTTGTTCATTTGTTCATTCGTTCATTCGTTCATTCGTTCATTCGTTCATTTGTTCATTTGTTCATTTGTTCATTTGTTCATTTGTTCATTTGTTCATTTGTTCATTTGTTCACTTGTTTACTTGTTTACTTGTTCATTTGTTCATTTGTCCATTTGTTCATTTGTTCATTTGTTCATTTGTTCATTTGTTCATTTGTTCATTTGTTCATTTGATCATTTGATCATTTGTTCATTTGTTCACTTGTTCACTTGCTCATTTGTTCGTTTGTTCATTTCTTCATTTCTTCATTTGTTCATTTGTTCATTTGTTCATTTGTTCATTTGTCCATTTGTTCATTTGTCCACTTGTTCATTTGTTCATTTGTTCATTTGTTCATTTGTTTATTTGTTCATTTGTTCATTCGTTCATTTGTTCATTTGTTCATCTGTTCATTTGTTCATTTGTTCATTTGTTCATTCGTTCATTTGTTCATTTGTTCATTTGTTCATTTGTTCATTTGTTCATTTGTTCACTTGTTCATTTGTTCCTTTGTTCATTTGTTCATTTGTTCATTTGTTCATTCGTTCATTTGTTCATTTGTTCATTTGTTCATTTGTTCATTTGTTCATTTGTTCATTTGTTCATTTGTTCATTTGTTCATTTGTTCATTTGTTCATTTGTTCATTTGTTCATTTGTTCATTTGTTCCTTCGTTCATTTGTCTATTCGCTCATTTGTTCATTTGTTCATTCGTTCATTTGTTCATTTGTTCATTCGTTCATTTGTCTATTCGCTTATTTGTTCATTTGTTCATTTGTTCATTTGTTCATTTGTTCATTCGTTCATTCGTTCATTTTTCTATTCGCTCATTTGTTCATTTGATCATTTGTTCATTTGTTCATTTGTTCATTTGTTCATTTTTTCATTTGTTCATTTGTTCATTTGTTCATTTGTTCATTTGTTCATTTGTTCATTTGTTCATTTGTTCATTTGTTCATTTGTTCATTTGTTCATTTGTTCATTTGTTCGTTTGTTCATTTGTTCGTTTGTTCATTTGTTCATTTGTTCATTTGTTCATTTGTTCATTTGTTCATTTGTTCATTTGTTCATTTGTTCATTTGTTCATTTGTTCATTTGTTCATTTGTTCATTTGTTCATTTGTTCATTTGTTCATTTGTTCATTTGTTCATTTGTTCATTTGTTCATTTGTTCCTTCGTTCAGTTTTCTATTCGCTCATTTGTTCATTTGTTCATTCGATCATTTGTCTATTCGCACATTTGTTCATTTGTTCATTTGTTCATTTGTTCATTTGTTCATTTGTTCATTTGTTCATTTGTTCATTTGTTCATTTTTTCGTTTGATCGCTTGTTCATGTGTTTATTTGTTCATTTGTTCATTTGTTCATTTGTTCATTTGTTCATTTGTTCATTTGTTCATTTGTTCATTTGTTCATTTGTTCATTTGTTCATTCGTTCATTCGTTCATTTGTTCATTCGTTCATTCGTTCATTTGTTCATTCGTTCATTCGTTCATTTGTTCATTTGTTCATTTGTTCATTTGTTCATTTGTTCATTTGTTCATTTGTTCATTTGTTCATTTGTTCATTTGTTCATTTGTTCATTTGTTCATTTGTTCATTTGTTCATTTGTTCATTTGTTCATTTGTTCATTTGTTCATTTGTTCATTTGTCCACTTGTTCATTTGTTCATTTGTTCATTTGTTCATTTGTTCATTTGTTCGTTTGTTCATTTCTTCATTTGATCATTTGTTCATTTGTTCATTTGTTCATTTGTTCATTTGTTCATTTGTTCATTTGTTCATTTGTTCATTTGTTCATTTGTTCATTTGTTCATTTGTTCATTCGTTCATTTGTTCATTTGTTCATTTGTTAATTCGTTCATTTGCCTATTCGCTCATTTGTTAATTTGTTCATTTGTTCATTTGTTCACTTGTTCATTTGTTCATTTGTTCATTTGTCCATTTGTTCATTTGTTCATTTGTTCATTTGTTCATTTGTTCATTTGTTCATTTGTTCATTCGTTCATTTGTTCATTTGTTCATTTGTTCATTTGTTAATTCGTTCATTTGCCTATTCGCTCATTTGTTAATTTGTTCATTTGTTCATTTGTTCACTTGTTCATTTGTTCATTTGTTCATTTGTCCATTTTTTCATTTGTCCATTTGTTCATTTATTCATTTGTTCATTTGTTCATTTGTTCATTTGTTCATTTGTGCATTTGTTCATTTGTTCATTTGTTCATTTGTTCATTTGTTCATTTGTTTATTTGTTCATTTGATCATTTGTTCATTTGTTCATTTGTTCATTTGTTCATTTGTTCATTTATTCATTCGTTCATTTGTTCATTCATCCATTCGTTCATTTGTTCATTTGTTCATTTGTTCATTTGTTCAGTTGTTCCTTCGTTCATTTGTACAATTGTTCATTCGTTCATTTGTTCATTTGTTCATTCGTTCATTTGTCTATTCGCTCATTTGTTCATTTTTTCATTTGTTCATTTGTTCATTTGTATATTTGTTCATTTGTGCGATTGTCTATTCGCTCATTTGTTCATTTGTTCATTTGTTTATTTGTTCTTTTGTTCATTTGTTCATTTGTTCATTTGTTCATTTGTTCATTTGTTCATTTGTTCATTTGTTCATTTGTTCATTTGTTCATTTGTTCATTTGTTCATTTGTTCATTTGTTCATTTGTTCATTTGTTCATTTGTTCATTTGTTCTTTTGTTCATTTGTTCATTTGTTCATTTGTTCATTTGTTCATTTGTTCATTTGTTCATTTGTTCATTTGTTCATTTGTTCATTTGTTCCTTCGTTCATTTGTCTATTCGCTCATTTGTTCATTTATTCATTCGTTCATTTGTTCATTTGATCATTTCTTCATTTGTTCATTTGTTCATTTGTTCATTTGTTCATTTGTTCATTTGTTCATTTGTTCATTCGTTCATTTGTTCATTTGTTCATTCGTTCATTTGTCTATTCGCTCATTTGTTCATTTGTTCATTTGTTCATTTGTTCATTTGTTCCTTCGTTCATTTTTCTATTCGCTCATTTGTTCATTTGTTCATTCGATCACTTGTCTATTCGCGCATTTGTTCATTTGTTCATGTGTTCATTTGTTCATTTGTTCATTTGTTCATTTGTTCATTTGTTTATTTGTTCATTTGATCATTTGTTCATTTGTTCATTTGTTCATTTGTTCATTTGTTCATTTATTCATTTGTTCATTTGTTCATTTGCTCATTTGTTCATTTGTTCATTTGTTCATTTGTTCATTTGTTCATTTGTTCATTTGTTCATTTGTTCATTTGTTCATTTGTTCATTTGTTCATTTGTTCATTTGTTCATTTGTTCCTTCGTTCATTTGTCTATTCGCTCATTTGTTCATTTATTCATTCGTTCATTTGTTCATTTGATCATTTCTTCATTTGTTCATTTATTCATTCGTTCATTTGTTCATTTGATCATTTCTTCATTTGTTCATTTGTTCATTTGTTCATTTGTTCATTTGTTCATTTGTTCATTTGTTCATTTGTTCATTTGTTCATTTGTTCATTTGTTCATTTGTTCATTTGTTCATTTGTTCATTTGTTCATTTGTTCATTTATTCATTTGTTCATTTGTTCATTTGTTCATTTGTTCATTTGTTCATTTGTTCATTTGTTCATTTGTTCATTTGTTCATTTGTTCATTTGTTCATTTGTTCATTTGTTCATTTGTTCATTTGTTCATGTGTTCATTTGTTCATTTGTTCATTTGTTCATTTGTTCATTTGTTCACTTGTTCATTTGTTTATTTGTTCATTTTCCACTTGTTCATTTGTTCATTTGTTCATTTGTTCATTTGTTCATTTGTTCTTTTGTTCATTTGTTCATTTGTTCATTTGTTCATTTGTTCATTTGTTCATTTGTTCATTTGTTCATTTGTTCATTTGTTCATTTCTTCATTTGTTCATTTCTTCATTTCTTCATTTGCTCATTTGTTCATTTGTTCATTTGTTCATTTGTTCATTTGTTCACTTGTTCATTTGTTCATTTGTTCATTTGTTCATTTGTTCATTTGTTCATTTGTTCATTTGTTCATTTGTTCATTCGTTCATTTGTTCATTTGTTCATTTGTTAATTCGTTCATTTGCCTATTCGCTCATTTGTTAATTTGTTCATTTGTTCATTTGTTCACTTGTTCATTTGTTCATTTGTTCATTTGTCCATTTGTTCATTTGTTCATTTGTTCATTTGTTCATTTGTTCATTTGTTCATTTGTTCATTCGTTCATTTGTTCATTTGTTCATTTGTTCATTTGTTAATTCGTTCATTTGCCTATTCGCTCATTTGTTAATTTGTTCATTTGTTCATTTGTTCACTTGTTCATTTGTTCATTTGTTCATTTGTCCATTTTTTCATTTGTCCATTTGTTCATTTATTCATTTGTTCATTTGTTCATTTGTTCATTTGTTCATTTGTGCATTTGTTCATTTGTTCATTTGTTCATTTGTTCATTTGTTCATTTGTTTATTTGTTCATTTGATCATTTGTTCATTTGTTCATTTGTTCATTTGTTCATTTGTTCATTTATTCATTCGTTCATTTGTTCATTCATCCATTCGTTCATTTGTTCATTTGTTCATTTGTTCATTTGTTCAGTTGTTCCTTCGTTCATTTGTACAATTGTTCATTCGTTCATTTGTTCATTTGTTCATTCGTTCATTTGTCTATTCGCTCATTTGTTCATTTTTTCATTTGTTCATTTGTTCATTTGTATATTTGTTCATTTGTGCGATTGTCTATTCGCTCATTTGTTCATTTGTTCATTTGTTTATTTGTTCTTTTGTTCATTTGTTCATTTGTTCATTTGTTCATTTGTTCATTTGTTCATTTGTTCATTTGTTCATTTGTTCATTTGTTCATTTGTTCATTTGTTCATTTGTTCATTTGTTCATTTGTTCATTTGTTCATTTGTTCATTTGTTCTTTTGTTCATTTGTTCATTTGTTCATTTGTTCATTTGTTCATTTGTTCATTTGTTCATTTGTTCATTTGTTCATTTGTTCCTTCGTTCATTTGTCTATTCGCTCATTTGTTCATTTATTCATTCGTTCATTTGTTCATTTGATCATTTCTTCATTTGTTCATTTGTTCATTTGTTCATTTGTTCATTTGTTCATTTGTTCATTTGTTCATTCGTTCATTTGTTCATTTGTTCATTCGTTCATTTGTCTATTCGCTCATTTGTTCATTTGTTCATTTGTTCATTTGTTCATTTGTTCCTTCGTTCATTTTTCTATTCGCTCATTTGTTCATTTGTTCATTCGATCACTTGTCTATTCGCGCATTTGTTCATTTGTTCATGTGTTCATTTGTTCATTTGTTCATTTGTTCATTTGTTCATTTGTTTATTTGTTCATTTGATCATTTGTTCATTTGTTCATTTGTTCATTTGTTCATTTGTTCATTTATTCATTTGTTCATTTGTTCATTTGCTCATTTGTTCATTTGTTCATTTGTTCATTTGTTCATTTGTTCATTTGTTCATTTGTTCATTTGTTCATTTGTTCATTTGTTCATTTGTTCATTTGTTCATTTGTTCATTTGTTCCTTCGTTCATTTGTCTATTCGCTCATTTGTTCATTTATTCATTCGTTCATTTGTTCATTTGATCATTTCTTCATTTGTTCATTTATTCATTCGTTCATTTGTTCATTTGATCATTTCTTCATTTGTTCATTTGTTCATTTGTTCATTTGTTCATTTGTTCATTTGTTCATTTGTTCATTTGTTCATTTGTTCATTTGTTCATTTGTTCATTTGTTCATTTGTTCATTTGTTCATTTGTTCATTTATTCATTTGTTCATTTGTTCATTTGTTCATTTGTTCATTTGTTCATTTGTTCATTTGTTCATTTGTTCATTTGTTCATTTGTTCATTTGTTCATTTGTTCATTTGTTCATTTGTTCATTTGTTCATGTGTTCATTTGTTCATTTGTTCATTTGTTCATTTGTTCATTTGTTCACTTGTTCATTTGTTTATTTGTTCATTTTCCACTTGTTCATTTGTTCATTTGTTCATTTGTTCATTTGTTCATTTGTTCTTTTGTTCATTTGTTCATTTGTTCATTTGTTCATTTGTTCATTTGTTCATTTGTTCATTTGTTCATTTGTTCATTTGTTCATTTCTTCATTTGTTCATTTCTTCATTTCTTCATTTGCTCATTTGTTCATTTGTTCATTTGTTCATTTGTTCATTTGTTCACTTGTTCATTTGTTCATTTGTTCATTTGTTCATTTGTTCATTTGTTCATTTGTCCATTTGTTCATTTGTTCATTTGTTCATTTGTTCATTTGTTCATTTGTTCATTTGTTCATTTGTTCATTTGTTCATTTGTTCATTTGTTCCTTCGTTCAATTGTCTATTCGCTCATTTGTACAATTGTTCATTCGTTCATTTGTTCATTTGTTCAATCGTTCATTTGTCTATTCGCTCATTTGTTCATTTGTTCATTTGTTCATTTGTTCATTTGTTCCTTCGTTCATTTTTCTATTCGCTCATTTGTTCATTTGTTCATTCGATCATTTGTCTATTCGCACATTTGTTCATTTGTTCATTTGTTCATTTGTTCATTTGTTCATTTGTCCACTTGTTCATTTGTTCATTTGTTCATTTGTTCGTTTGTTCATTTCTTCATTTGATCATTTGTTCATTTGTTCATTTGTTCATTTGTTCATTTGTTCATTTGTTCATTTGTTCATTTGTCCACTTGTTCATTTGTTCATTTGTTCGTTTGTTCATTTCTTCATTTGATCATTTGTTCATTTGTTTATTTGTTCTTTTGTTCATTTGTTCATTTGTTCATTTCTTCATTTGTTCATTTGTTCATTTGTTCATTTGTTCATTTCTTCATTTGTTCATTTGTCCATTTGTTCAATTGTCCACTTGTTCATTTGTTCATTCGTTCGTTTGTTCATTTGTTCATTTGTTCATTTGTTCATTTGTTCATTTGTTCATTTGTTCATTTGTTCATTTGTTCATTTGTTCATTTGTTCATTCGTTCATTCGTTCATTTGTTCATTTGTTCATTTGTTCATTTGTTCATTTGTTCATTCGTTCATTTGTTCATTCGTTCATTCGTTCATTTGTTCATTTGTTCATTTGTTCATTTGTTCATTTGTTCATTTGTTCATTTGTTCATTTGTTCATTTGTTCATTTGTTCATTTGTTCATTTGTTCATTTGTTCATTTGTTCATTTGTTCATTTGTTCATTTGTTCATTTGTTCATTTGTTCATTTGTTCATTTGTTCATTTGTTCATTTGTTCATTTGTTCATTTGTTCATTTGTTCATTTGTTCATTTGTTCATTTGTTCATTTGTTCATTTGTTCATTTGTTCATTTGTTCATTTGTTCATTTGTTCATTTGTCCACTTGTTCATTTGTTCATTTGTTCATTTGTTCATTTGTTCGTTTGTTCATTTCTTCATTTGATCATTTGTTCATTTGTTCATTTGTTCATTTGTTCATTTGTTCATTTGTTCATTTGTTCATTTGTTCATTTGTTCATTTGTTCATTTGTTCATTCGTTCATTTGTTCATTTGTTCATTTGTTAATTCGTTCATTTGCCTATTCGCTCATTTGTTAATTTGTTCATTTGTTCATTTGTTCACTTGTTCATTTGTTCATTTGTTCATTTGTCCATTTGTTCATTTGTTCATTTGTTCATTTGTTCATTTGTTCATTTGTTCATTTGTTCATTTGTTCATTTGTTCATTCGTTCATTTGTTCATTTGTTCATTTGTTCATTTGTTAATTCGTTCATTTGCCTATTCGCTCATTTGTTAATTTGTTCATTTGTTCATTTGTTCCTTCGTTCATTCGTTCATTTGTTCATTTGTTCATTCGTTCATTTGTCTATTCGCTCATTTGTTCATTTGTTCATTTGTTCATTTGTTCATTTGTTCATTCGTTCATTTGTTCATTTGTTCATTCGTTCATTTGTTCATTTGTTCATTTGTTCATTTGTTCATTTATTCATTTGTTCATTTGTTCATTTGCTCATTTGTTCATTTGTTCATTTGTTCATTTGTTCATTTGTTCATTTGTTCATTTGTTCATTTGTTCATTTGTTCATTTGTTCATTTGTTCATTTGTTCATTTGTTCATTTGTTCATTTGTTCATTTGTTCCTTCGTTCATTTGTCTATTCGCTCATTTGTTCATTTATTCATTCGTTCATTTGTTCATTTGATCATTTCTACATTTGTTCATTTATTCATTCGTTCATTTGTTCATTTGATCATTTCTTCATTTGTTCATTTGTTCATTTGTTCATTTGTTCATTTGTTCATTTGTTCATTTGTTCATTTGTTCATTTGTTCATTTGTTCATTTGTTCATTTGTTCATTTGTTCATTTGTATATTTGTTCATTCGTTCATTTGTTCATTTGTTCATTTGTTCATTCGTTCATTCGTTCATTTGTCTATTCGCTCATTTGTTCATTTGTTCATTTGTTCATTTGTTCATTTGTTCATTTGTCATTTGTTCATTGTTTAATTCTTGATTTGTTCATTTGTTCATTTGTTCATTTGTTCATTCGTTCATTCGTTCATTTGTCTTTTCGCACATTTGTTCATTTGTTCATTTGTTCATTTGTTCATTTGTTCATTTGTTCTTTTGTTCATTTGTTCATTTGTTCATTTGTTCATTTGTTCATTTGTTCATTTGTTCATTTGTTCATTTGTTCATTTGTTCATTTGTTCATTTGTTCATTTCTTCATTTGTTCATTTCTTCATTTCTTCATTTGCTCATTTGTTCATTTGTTCATTTGTTCATTTGTTCATTTGTTCACTTGTTCATTTGTTCATTTGTTCATTTGTTCATTTGTTCATTTGTTCATTTGTCCATTTGTTCATTTGTTCATTTGTTCATTTGTTCATTTGTTCATTTGTTCATTTGTTCATTTGTTCATTTGTTCATTTGTTCATTTGTTCATTTGTTCCTTCGTTCAATTGTCTATTCGCTCATTTGTACAATTGTTCATTCGTTCATTTGTTCATTTGTTCAATCGTTCATTTGTCTATTCGCTCATTTGTTCATTTGTTCATTTGTTCATTTGTTCATTTGTTCCTTCGTTCATTTTTCTATTCGCTCATTTGTTCATTTGTTCATTCGATCATTTGTCTATTCGCACATTTGTTCATTTGTTCATTTGTTCATTTGTTCATTTGTTCATTTGTCCACTTGTTCATTTGTTCATTTGTTCATTTGTTCGTTTGTTCATTTCTTCATTTGATCATTTGTTCATTTGTTCATTTGTTCATTTGTTCATTTGTTCATTTGTTCATTTGTCCACTTGTTCATTTGTTCATTTGTTCGTTTGTTCATTTCTTCATTTGATCATTTGTTCATTTGTTTATTTGTTCTTTTGTTCATTTGTTCATTTGTTCATTTCTTCATTTCTTCATTTGTTCATTTGTTCATTTGTTCATTTGTTCATTTGTTCATTTGTTCATTTGTCCATTTGTTCAATTGTCCACTTGTTCATTTGTTCATTCGTTCATTTGTTCATTTGTTCATTTGTTCATTTGTTCATTTGTTCATTTGTTCATTTGTTCATTTGTTCATTTGTTCATTTGTTCATTTGTTCATTTGTATATTTGTTCATTCGTTCATTTGTTCATTTGTTCATTTGTTCATTCGTTCATTCGTTCATTTGTCTATTCGCTCATTTGTTCATTTGTTCATTTGTTCATTTGTTCATTTGTTCATTTGTCATTTGTTCATTGTTTAATTGTTGATTTGTTCATTTGTTCATTTGTTCATTTGTTCATTCGTTCATTCGTTCATTTGTCTTTTCGCACATTTGTTCATTTGTTCATTTGTTCATTTGTTCATTTGTTCTTTTGTTCATTTGTTCATTTGTTCATTTGTTCATTTGTTCATTTGTTCATTTGTTCATTTGTTCATTTGTTCATTTGTTCATTTGTTCATTTGTTCATTTCTTCATTTCTTGATTTGCTCATTTGTTCATTTGTTCATTTGTTCATTTGTTCATTTGTTCACTTGTTCATTTGTTCATTTGTTCATTTGTTCATTTGTTCATTTGTTCATTTGTCCATTTGTTCATTTGTTCATTTGTTCATTTGTTCATTTGTTCATTTGTTCATTTGTTCATTTGTTCATTTGTTCATTTGTTCATTTGTTCCTTCGTTCAATTGTCTATTCGCTCATTTGTACAATTGTTCATTCGTTCATTTGTTCATTTGTTCAATCGTTCATTTGTCTATTCGCTCATTTGTTCATTTGTTCATTTGTTCATTTGTTCATTTGTTCCTTCGTTCATTTTTCTATTCGCTCATTTGTTCATTTGTTCATTCGATCATTTGTCTATTCGCACATTTGTTCATTTGTTCATTTGTTCATTTGTTCATTTGTTCATTTGTTCATTTGTTCATTTGTTCATTTGTTCATTTGTTCATTTGTTCATTTGTTCATTTGTTCATTCGTTCATTTGTTCATTTGTTCATTTGTTAATTCGTTCATTTGCCTATTCGCTCATTTGTTAATTTGTTCATTTGTTCATTTGTTCACTTGTTCATTTGTTCATTTGTTCATTTGTCCATTTTTTCATTTGTCCATTTGTTCATTTGTTCATTTGTTCATTTGTTCATTTGTTCATTTGTTCATTTGTTCATTTGTGCATTTGTTCATTTGTTCATTTGTTCATTTGTTCATTTGTTCATTTGTTTATTTGTTCATTTGATCATTTGTTCATTTGTTCATTTGTTCATTTGTTCATTTGTTCATTTGTTCATTTGTTCATTTGTTCATTTGCTCATTTGTTCATTTGTTCATTTGTTCATTTGTTCATTTGTTCAGTTGTTCCTTCGTTCATTTGTACAATTGTTCATTCGTTCATTTGTTCATTTGTTCATTTGTTCATTTGTTCATTTGTTCCTTCGTTCATTTGTCTATTCGCTCATTTGTTCATTTATTCATTCGTTCATTTGTCTATTCGCTCATTTGTTCATTTGATCATTTCTTCATTTGTTCATTTGTTCATTTGTTCATTTGTTCATTTGTTCATTTGTTCATTTGTTCATTTGTTCATTTGTTCATTTGTTCATTCGTTCATTGGTTCATTTGTTCATTCGTTCATTTGTCTATTCGCTCATTTGTTCATTTGTTCATTTGTTCATTTGTTCCTTCGTTCATTTTTCTATTCGCTCATTTGTTCATTTGTTCATTCGATCATTTGTCTATTCGCTCATTTGTTCATTTGTTCATGTGTTCATTTGTTCATTTGTTCATTTGTTCATTAGTTCATTTGTTCACTTGTTCATTTGTTCATTTGTTCATTTGTTCACTTGTTCACTTTGCTCATTTGTTCGTTTGTTCATTTCTTCATTTCTTCATTTCTTCATTTGTTCATTTGTTCATTTGTTCATTTGTTCATTTGTCCATTTGTTTATTTGTCCACTTGTTCATTTGTTCACTTGTTCATTTGTTCATTTGTTCATTTGTTCATTTGCTCATTTGTTCATTTGTTCATTTGTGCATTTGTTCATTTGTTCATTTGTGCATTTGTTCATTTGTTCATTTGTTCATTTGTTCATTTGTTCATTTGATCATTTGTTCATTTGTTCATTTGCTCATTTGTTCATTTGTTCATTTGCTCATTTGTTCATTTGTTCATTTGTTCATTTGTTCATTTGTTCATTTGTTCAGTTGTTCCTTCGTTCATTTGTACAATTGTTCATTCGTTCATTTGTTCATTTGTTCATTCGTTCATTTGTCTATTCGCTCATTTGTTCATCTTTTCATTTGTTCATTTGTTCATTTGTTCATTTGTATATTTGTTCATTTGTGCGATTGTCTATTCGCTCATTTGTTCATTTGTTCATTTGTTCATTTGTTCTTTTGTTCATTTGTTCATTTGTTCATTTGTTCATTTGTTCATTTGTTCATTTGTTCATTTGTTCATTTGTTCATTTGTTCATTTGTTCATTTGTTCATTAGTTCATTTGTTCTTTTGTTCATTTGTTCATTTGTTCATTTGTTCATTTGTTCATTTGTTCATTTGTCCATTTGTTCATTTGTTCATTTGTTCATTTGTTCATTTGTTCATTTGTTCATTTGTTCATTTGTTCATTTGTTCATTTGTTCATTTGTTCATTTGTTCATTTGTTCCTTCGTTCACTTGTCTATTCGCTCATTTGTACAATTGTTCATTCGTTCATTTGTTCATTTGTTCAATCGTTCATTTGTCTATTCGCTCATTTGTTCATTTGTTCATTTGTTCATTTGTTCCTTCGTTCATTTTTCTATTCGCTCATTTGTTCATTTGTTCATTCGATCATTTGTCTATTCGCACATTTGTTCATTTGTTCATTTGTTCATTTGTTCATTTGTTCATTTGTTCATTTGTTCATTTGTTCATTTGTTCATTTGTTCATTTGTTCATTTGTTCATTTGTTCATTTGTTCATTTGTTCATTTGTTCATTTGTTCATTTGTTCATTTGTTCATTTGTTCATTTGTTCATTTGTTCATTTGTTCATTTGTTCATTTGTTCATTTGTTCATTTGTTCATTTGTTCATTTGTTCATTTGTTCATTTGTTCATTTGTTCATTTGTTCATTTGTTCATTTGTTCATTTGTTCATTTGTTCATTTGTTAATTCGTTCATTTGCCTATTCGCTCATTTGTTAATTTGTTCATTTGTTCATTTGTTCACTTGTTCATTTGTTCATTTGTTCATTTGTTCATTTGTTCATTTGTCCATTTGTTCATTTGTTCATTTGTTCATTTGTTCATTTGTTCATTTGTTCATTTGTGCATTTGTTCATTTGTTCATTTGTTCATTTGTTCATTTGTTCATTTGTTTATTTGTTCATTTGATCATTTGTTCATTTGTTCATTTGTTCATTTGTTCATTTGTTCATTTGTCCATTTGTTCATTTGTTCATTTGTTCATTTGTTCATTTGTTCATTTGTTCATTTGTTCATTTGTTCATTTGTTCATTTGTTCATTTGTTCATTTGTTCATTTGTTCCTTCGTTCACTTGTCTATTCGCTCATTTGTACAATTGTTCATTCGTTCATTTGTTCATTTGTTCAATCGTTCATTTGTCTATTCGCTCATTTGTTCATTTGTTCATTTGTTCATTTGTTCCTTCGTTCATTTTTCTATTCGCTCATTTGTTCATTTGTTCATTCGATCATTTGTCTATTCGCACATTTGTTCATTTGTTCATTTGTTCATTTGTTCATTTGTTCATTTGTTCATTTGTTCATTTGTTCATTTGTTCATTTGTTCATTTGTTCATTTGTTCATTTGTTCATTTGTTCATTTGTTCATTTGTTCATTTGTTCATTTGTTCATTTGTTCATTTGTTCATTTGTTCATTTGTTCATTTGTTCATTTGTTCATTTGTTCATTTGTTCATTTGTTCATTTGTTCATTTGTTCATTTGTTCATTTGTTCATTTGTTCATTTGTTCATTTGTTCATTTGTTCATTTGTTCATTTGTTCATTTGTTCATTTGTTCATTTGTTCATTTGTTAATTCGTTCATTTGCCTATTCGCTCATTTGTTAATTTGTTCATTTGTTCATTTGTTCACTTGTTCATTTGTTCATTTGTTCATTTGTTCATTTGTTCATTTGTCCATTTGTTCATTTGTTCATTTGTTCATTTGTTCATTTGTTCATTTGTTCATTTGTGCATTTGTTCATTTGTTCATTTGTTCATTTGTTCATTTGTTCATTTGTTTATTTGTTCATTTGATCATTTGTTCATTTGTTCATTTGTTCATTTGTTCATTTGTTCATTTGTTCATTTGTTCATTTGTTCATTTTCTCATTTGTTCATTTGTTCATTTGTTCATTTGTTCATTTGTTCATTTGTTCAGTTGTTCCTTCGTTCATTTGTACAATTGTTCATTCGTTCATTTGTTCATTTGTTCATTCGTTCATTTGTCTATTCGCTCATTTGTTCATTTTTTCATTTGTTCATTTGTTCATTTGTATATTTGTTCATTTGTGCGATTGTCTATTCGCTCATTTGTTCATTTGTTCATTTGTTCATTTGTTCCTTCGTTCATTTGTCTATTCGCTCATTTGTTCATTTATTCATTCGTTCATTTGTCTATTCGCTCATTTGTTCATTTCATCATTTGTTCATTTGTTCATTTGTTCATTTGTTCATTTGTTCATTTGTTCATTTGTTCATTTGTTCATTCGTTCATTTGTTCATTTGTTCATTCGTTCATTTGTCTATTCGCTCATTTGTTCATTTGTTCATTTGTTCATTTGTTCCTTCGTTCATTTTTCTATTCGCTCATTTGTTCATTTGTTCATTCGATCATTTGTCTATTCGCACATTTGTTCATTTGTTCATTTGTTCATTTGTTCATTTGTTCATTTGTTCATTTGTTCATTTGTTCATTTGTTCATTTGTTCATTTGTTCATTTGTTCATTTGTTCATTTGTTCATTTGTTCATTTGTTCATTCGTTCATTTGTTCATTCGTTCATTTGTTCATTTGTTCATTTGTTCATTTGTTAATTCGTTCATTTGCCTATTCGCTCATTTGTTAATTTGTTCATTTGTTCATTTGTTCACTTGTTCATTTGTTCATTTGTTCATTTTTTCATTTGTTCATTTGTTCATTTGTTCATTTGTATATTTGTTCATTTGTGCGATTGTCTATTCGCTCATTTGTTCATTTGTTCATTTGTTCATTTGTTCTTTTGTTCATTTGTTCATTTGTTCATTTGTTCATTTGTTCATTTGTTCATTTGTTCATTTGTTCATTTGTTCATTTGTTCATTAGTTCATTTGTTCTTTTGTTCATTTGTTCATTTGTTCATTTGTTCATTTGTTCATTTGTTCATTTGTTCATTTGTTCATTTGTTCATTTGTTCATTTGTTCCTTCGTTCATTTGTCTATTCGCTCATTTGTTCATTTATTCATTCGTTCATTTGTCTATTCGCTCATTTGTTCATTTGATCATTTCTTCATTTGTTCATTTGTTCTTTTGTTCATTTGTTCATTTGTTCATTCGTTCATTTGTTCATTTGTTCATTCGTTCATTTGTCTATTCGCTCATATGTTCATTTGTTCATTTGTTCATTTGTTCATTTGTTCCTTCGTTCATTTTTCTATTCGCTCATTTGTTCATTTGTTCATTCGATCATTTGTCTATTCGCTCATTTGTTCATTTGTTCATTTGTTCATTTGTTCATTTGTTCATTTGTTCATTTGTTCATTTGTTCATTTGTTCATTTGTTCATTTGTTCATTTGTTCATTTGTTCATTTGTTCATTTGTTCATTTGTTCATTTGTTCATTTGTTCATTTGTTCATTTGTTCATTTGTTCATTTGTTCATTTGTTCATTTGTTCATTTGTTCATTTGTTCATTTGTTCATTTGTTCATTTGTTCATTTGTTCATTTGTTCATTTGTTCATTTGTTCATTTGTTCATTTGTTCATTTGTTCATTTGTTAATTCGTTCATTTGCCTATTCGCTCATTTGTTAATTTGTTCATTTGTTCATTTGTTCACTTGTTCATTTGTTCATTTGTTCATTTGTTCATTTGTTCATTTGTCCATTTGTTCATTTGTTCATTTGTTCATTTGTTCATTTGTTCATTTGTTCATTTGTGCATTTGTTCATTTGTTCATTTGTTCATTTGTTCATTTGTTCATTTGTTTATTTGTTCATTTGATCATTTGTTCATTTGTTCATTTGTTCATTTGTTCATTTGTTCATTTGTTCATTTGTTCATTTGTTCATTTTCTCATTTGTTCATTTGTTCATTTGTTCATTTGTTCATTTGTTCATTTGTTCAGTTGTTCCTTCGTTCATTTGTACAATTGTTCATTCGTTCATTTGTTCATTTGTTCATTCGTTCATTTGTCTATTCGCTCATTTGTTCATTTTTTCATTTGTTCATTTGTTCATTTGTATATTTGTTCATTTGTGCGATTGTCTATTCGCTCATTTGTTCATTTGTTCATTTGTTCATTTGTTCCTTCGTTCATTTGTCTATTCGCTCATTTGTTCATTTATTCATTCGTTCATTTGTCTATTCGCTCATTTGTTCATTTCATCATTTGTTCATTTGTTCATTTGTTCATTTGTTCATTTGTTCATTTGTTCATTTGTTCATTTGTTCATTCGTTCATTTGTTCATTTGTTCATTCGTTCATTTGTCTATTCGCTCATTTGTTCATTTGTTCATTTGTTCATTTGTTCCTTCGTTCATTTTTCTATTCGCTCATTTGTTCATTTGTTCATTCGATCATTTGTCTATTCGCACATTTGTTCATTTGTTCATTTGTTCATTTGTTCATTTGTTCATTTGTTCATTTGTTCATTTGTTCATTTGTTCATTTGTTCATTTGTTCATTTGTTCATTTGTTCATTTGTTCATTTGTTCATTTGTTCATTTGTTCATTCGTTCATTTGTTCATTCGTTCATTTGTTCATTTGTTCATTTGTTCATTTGTTAATTCGTTCATTTGCCTATTCGCTCATTTGTTAATTTGTTCATTTGTTCATTTGTTCACTTGTTCATTTGTTCATTTGTTCATTTTTTCATTTGTTCATTTGTTCATTTGTTCATTTGTATATTTGTTCATTTGTGCGATTGTCTATTCGCTCATTTGTTCATTTGTTCATTTGTTCATTTGTTCTTTTGTTCATTTGTTCATTTGTTCATTTGTTCATTTGTTCATTTGTTCATTTGTTCATTTGTTCATTTGTTCATTTGTTCATTAGTTCATTTGTTCTTTTGTTCATTTGTTCATTTGTTCATTTGTTCATTTGTTCATTTGTTCATTTGTTCATTTGTTCATTTGTTCCTTCGTTCATTTGTCTATTCGCTCATTTGTTCATTTATTCATTCGTTCATTTGTCTATTCGCTCATTTGTTCATTTGATCATTTCTTCATTTGTTCATTTGTTCATTTGTTCATTTGTTCATTTGTTCATTCGTTCATTTGTTCATTTGTTCATTCGTTCATTTGTCTATTCGCTCATTTGTTCATTTGTTCATTTGTTCATTTGTTCATTTGTTCCTTCGTTCATTTTTCTATTCGCTCATTTGTTCATTTGTTCATTCGATCATTTGTCTATTCGCTCATTTGTTCATTTGTTCATGTGTTCATTTGTTCATTTGTTCATTTGTTCATTAGTTCATTTGTTCACTTGTTCATTTGTTCATTTGTTCATTTGTTCAATTGTTCATTTGTTCATTTGTTCATTTGTTCATTTGTTCATTTGTTCATTCGTTCATTCGTTCATTTGTCTTTTCGCACATTTGTTCATTTGTTCATTTGTTCATTTGTTCATTTGTTCATTTGTTCATTTGTTCATTTGTTCTTTTGTTCATTTGTTCATTTGTTCATTTGTTCATTTGTTCATTTGTTCATTTGTTCATTTGTTCATTTGTTCATTTGTTCATTTGTTCATTTGTTCATTTGTTCATTTGTTCATTTCTTCATTTGTTCATTTCTTCATTTCTTCATTTGCTCATTTGTTCATTTGTTCATTTGTTCATTTGTTCATTTGTTCATTTGTTCATTTGTTCATTTGTTCATTTGTTCATTTGTTCATTTGTTCATTTGTTCATTTGTTCATTTGTTCATTTGTTCATTTGTTCATTTGTTCATTTGTTCATTTGTTCATTTGTTCATTTGTTCATTTGTTCATTTGTTCGTTTGTTAATTTCTTCATTTGATCATTTGTTCATTTGTTTATTTGTTCTTTTGTTCATTTGTTCATTTGTTCATTTCTTCATTTCTTCATTTGTTCATTTGTTCATTTGTTCATTTGTTCATTTGTTCATTTGTTCATTTGTCCATTTGTTCAATTGTCCACTTGTTCATTTGTTCATTCGTTCATTTGTTCATTTGTTCATTTGTTCATTTGTTCATTTGTTCATTTGTTCATTTGTTCACTTGTTCACTTTGCTCATTTGTTCGTTTGTTCATTTCTTCATTTCTTCATTTCTTCATTTGTTCATTTGTTCATTTGTTCATTTGTTCATTTGTCCGTTTGTTTATTTGTCCACTTGTTCATTTGTTCACTTGTTCATTTGTTCATTTGTTCATTTGCTCATTTGTTCATTTGTTCATTTGTGCATTTGTTCATTTGTTCATTTGTGCATTTGTTCATTTGTTCATTTGTTCATTTGTTCATTTGATCATTTGTTCATTTGTTCATTTGTTCATTTGTTCATTTGTTCATTTGTTCATTTGTTCATTTGTTCATTTGTTCATTTGTTCATTTGTTCATTTGTTCATTTGTTCATTTGTTCATTTGTTCATTTGTTCATTTGTTCATTTGTTCATTTGTTCATTTGTTCATTTGTTCATTTGTTCATTTGTTCATTTGTTCATTTGTTCATTCGTTCATTTGTTCATTTGTTCATTTGTTCATTTGTTCATTTGTTCATTTGTTCATTTGTTCATTTGTTCATTTGTTCATTTGTTCATTTGTTCATTTGTCCACTTGTTCATTTGTTCATTTGTTCGTTTGTTCATTTCTTCATTTGATCATTTGTTCATTTGTTCATTTGTTCATTTGTTCATTTGTTCATTTGTTCATTTGTTCATTTGTCCACTTGTTCATTTGTTCATTTGTTCGTTTGTTCATTTGTTCATTTGATCATTTGTTCATTTGTTCATTTGTTCATTTGTTCATTTGTTCATTTGTTCATTTGTTCATTTGTTCATTTGTTCATTTGTTCATTTGTTCATTTGTTCATTTGTTCATTTGTTCATTTGTTCATTTGTTCATTTGTTCATTTGTTCATTTGTTCATTTGTTCATTTGTTCATTTGTTCATTTGTTCATTTGTTCATTTGTTCTTTTGTTCATTTGTTCATTTGTTCATTTGTTCATTTGTTCATTTGTTCATTTGTTCATTTGTTCATTTGTTCATTTGTTCATTTGTTCATTTGTTCATTTGTTCATTTGTTCATTTGTTCACTTGTTCATTTGTTCATTTGTTCATTTGTTCATTTGTTCATTTGTTCATTTGTTCATTTGTTCATTTGTTCATTTGTTCATTTGTTCATTTGTTCATTTGTTCATTTGTTCATTTGTTCATTTGTTCATTTGTTCATTTGTTCATTTGTTCATTTGTCCACTTGTTCATTTGTTCATTTGTTCGTTTGTTAATTTCTTCATTTGATCATTTGTTCATTTGTTTATTTGTTCTTTTGTTCATTTGTTCATTTGTTCATTTCTTCATTTCTTCATTTGTTCATTTGTTCATTTGTTCATTTGTTCATTTGTTCATTTGTTCATTTGTTCATTTGTCCATTTGTTCAATTGTCCACTTGTTCATTTGTTCATTCGTTCATTTGTTCATTTGTTCATTTGTTCATTTGTTCATTTGTTCATTTGTTCATTTGTTCATTTGTTCATTTGTTCATTTGTATATTTGTTCATTCGTTCATTTGTTCATTTGTTCATTTGTTCATTCGTTCATTCGTTCATTTGTCTATTCGCTCATTTGTTCATTTGTTCATTTGTTCATTTGTTCATTTGTTCATTTGTCATTTGTTCATTTGTTCAATTGTTCATTTGTTCATTTGTTCATTTGTTCATTTGTTCATTTGTTCATTCGTTCATTCGTTCATTTGTCTTTTTGCACATTTGTTCATTTGTTCATTTGTTCATTTGTTCATTTGTTCATTTGTTCATTTGTTCATTTGTTCATTTGTTCATTTGTTCTTTTGTTCATTTGTTCATTTGTTCATTTGTTCATTTGTTCATTTGTTCATTTGTTCATTTGTTCATTTGTTCATTTGTTCATTTGTTCATTTGTTCATTTGTTCATTTGTTCATTTGTTCACTTGTTCATTTGTTCATTTGTTCATTTGTTCATTTGTTCATTTGTTCATTTGTTCATTTGTTCATTTGTTCATTTGTTCATTTGTTCATTTGTTCATTTGTTCATTTGTCCACTTGTTCATTTGTTCATTTGTTCGTTTGTTAATTTCTTCATTTGATCATTTGTTCATTTGTTTATTTGTTCTTTTGTTCATTTGTTCATTTGTTCATTTCTTCATTTCTTCATTTGTTCATTTGTTCATTTGTTCATTTGTTCATTTGTTCATTTGTCCATTTGTTCAATTGTCCACTTGTTCATTTGTTCATTTGTTCATTCGTTCATTTGTTCATTTGTTCATTTGTTCATTTGTTCATTTGTTCATTTGTTCATTTGTTCATTTGTTCATTTGTTCATTTGTATATTTGTTCATTCGTTCATTTGTTCATTTGTTCATTTGTTCATTCGTTCATTCGTTCATTTGTCTATTCGCTCATTTGTTCATTTGTTCATTTGTTCATTTGTTCATTTGTTCATTTGTTCATTTGTCATTTGTTCATTTGTTCATTTGTTCATTTGTTCATTTGTTCATTTGTTCCTTCGTTCATTTGTCTATTCGCTCATTTGTTCATTCGTTCATTCGTTCATTTGTCTATTCGCTCATTTGTTCATTTGTTCATTTGTTCATTTGTTCATTTGTTCATTTGTTCATTTGTTCTTTTGTTCATTTGTTCATTTGTTCATTTGTTCATTTGTTCATTTGTTCATTTGTTCATTTGTTCATTTGTTCATTTGTTCATTTGTTCATTTGTTCATTTGTTCATTTGTTCATTTGTTCATTTGTTCATTTGTACATTTGTTCATTTCTTCATTTGTTCATTTCTTCATTTCTTCATTTGCTCATTTGTTCATTTGTTCATTTGTTCATTTGTTCATTTGTTCACTTGTTCATTTGTTCATTTGTTCATTTGTTCATTTGTTCATTTGTTCATTTGTCCATTTGTTCATTTGTTCATTTGTTCATTTGTTCATTTGTTCATTTGTTCATTTGTTCATTTGTTCATTTGTTCATTTGTTCATTTGTTCATTTGTTCATTTGTTCATTTGTTCATTTGTTCCTTCGTTCAATTGTCTATTCGCTCATTTGTACAATTGTTCATTCGTTCATTTGTTCATTTGTTCAATCGTTCATTTGTCTATTCACTCATTTGTTCATTTGTTCATTTGTTCATTTGTTCATTTGTTCCTTCGTTCATTTTTCTATTCGCTCATTTGTTCATTTGTTCATTCGATCACTTGCCTATTCGCTCATTTGTTCATTTGTTCATGTGTTCATTTGTTCATTTGTTCATTTGTTCATTAGTTCATTTGTTCACTTGTTCATTTGTTCATTTGTTCATTTGTTCCTTCGTTCAATTGTCTATTCGCTCATTTGTACAATTGTTCATTCGTTCATTTGTTCATTTGTTCAATCGTTCATTTGTCTATTCGCTCATTTGTTCATTTGTTCATTTGTTCATTTGTTCATTTGTTCCTTCGTTCATTTTTCTATTCGCTCATTTGTTCATTTGTTCATTCGATCATTTGTCTATTCGCACATTTGTTCATTTGTTCATTTGTTCATTTGTTCATTTGTTCATTTGTTCATTTGTTCATTTGTTCATTTGTTCATTTGTTCATTTGTTCATTCGTTCATTTGTTCATTTGTTCATTTGTTCATTTGTTAATTCGTTCATTTGCCTATTCGCTCATTTGTTAATTTGTTCATTTGTTCATTTGTTCACTTGTTCATTTGTTCATTTGTTCATTTGTCCATTTTTTCATTTGTCCATTTGTTCATTTGTTCATTTGTTCATTTGTTCATTTGTTCATTTGTTCATTTGTTCATTTGTGCATTTGTTCATTTGTTCATTTGTTCATTTGTTCATTTGTTCATTTGTTCATTTGTTCATTTGTTCCTTCGTTCATTTTTCTATTCGCTTATTTGTTCATTTGTTCTTTCGATCACTTGTCTATTCGCTCATTTGTTCATTTGTTCATGTGTTCATTTGTTCATTTGTTCATTTGTTCATTAGTTCATTTGTTCACTTGTTCATTTGTTCATTTGTTCATTTGTTCATTTGTTCACTTGTTCACTTTGCTCATTTGTTCGTTTGTTCATTTGTTCATTTGTCCATTTGTTCAATTGTCCACTTGTTCATTTGTTCATTCGTTCATTTGTTCATTTGTTCATTTGTTCATTTGTTCATTTGTTCATTTGTTCATTTGTTCACTTGTTCACTTTGCTCATTTGTTCGTTTGTTCATTTCTTCATTTCTTCATTTCTTCATTTGTTCATTTGTTCATTTGTTCATTTGTTCATTTGTCCGTTTGTTTATTTGTCCACTTGTTCATTTGTTCACTTGTTCATTTGTTCATTTGTTCATTTGCTCATTTGTTCATTTGTTCATTTGTGCATTTGTTCATTTGTTCATTTGTGCATTTGTTCATTTGTTCATTTGTTCATTTGTTCATTTGTTCATTTGATCATTTGTTCATTTGTTCATTTGTTCATTTGTTCATTTGTTCATTTGTTCATTTGTTCATTTGTTCATTTGTTCATTTGTTCATTTGTTCATTTGTTCATTTGTTCATTTGTTCATTTGTTCATTTGTTCATTTGTTCATTTGTTCATTTGTTCATTTGTTCATTTGTTCATTTGTTCATTTGTTCATTTGTTCATTCGTTCATTTGTTCATTTGTTCATTTGTTCATTTGTTCATTTGTTCATTTGTTCATTTGTTCATTTGTTCATTTGTTCATTTGTCCACTTGTTCATTTGTTCATTTGTTCGTTTGTTCATTTCTTCATTTGATCATTTGTTCATTTGTTCATTTGTTCATTTGTTCATTTGTTCATTTGTTCATTTGTTCATTTGTCCACTTGTTCATTTGTTCATTTGTTCGTTTGTTCATTTGTTCATTTGATCATTTGTTCATTTGTTCATTTGTTCATTTGTTCATTTGTTCATTTGTTCATTTGTTCATTTGTTCATTTGTTCATTTGTTCATTTGTTCATTTGTTCATTTGTTCATTTGTTCATTTGTTCATTTGTTCATTTGTTCATTTGTTCATTTGTTCATTTGTTCATTTGTTCATTTGTTCATTTGTTCATTTGTTCATTTGTTCTTTTGTTCATTTGTTCATTTGTTCATTTGTTCATTTGTTCATTTGTTCATTTGTTCATTTGTTCATTTGTTCATTTGTTCATTTGTTCATTTGTTCATTTGTTCATTTGTTCACTTGTTCATTTGTTCATTTGTTCATTTGTTCATTTGTTCATTTGTTCATTTGTTCATTTGTTCATTTGTTCATTTGTTCATTTGTTCATTTGTTCATTTGTTCATTTGTTCATTTGTTCATTTGTTCATTTGTTCATTTGTTCATTTGTTCATTTGTCCACTTGTTCATTTGTTCATTTGTTCGTTTGTTAATTTCTTCATTTGATCATTTGTTCATTTGTTTATTTGTTCTTTTGTTCATTTGTTCATTTGTTCATTTCTTCATTTCTTCATTTGTTCATTTGTTCATTTGTTCATTTGTTCATTTGTTCATTTGTTCATTTGTTCATTTGTCCATTTGTTCAATTGTCCACTTGTTCATTTGTTCATTCGTTCATTTGTTCATTTGTTCATTTGTTCATTTGTTCATTTGTTCATTTGTTCATTTGTTCATTTGTTCATTTGTTCATTTGTATATTTGTTCATTCGTTCATTTGTTCATTTGTTCATTTGTTCATTCGTTCATTCGTTCATTTGTCTATTCGCTCATTTGTTCATTTGTTCATTTGTTCATTTGTTCATTTGTTCATTTGTTCATTTGTCATTTGTTCATTTGTTCAATTGTTCATTTGTTCATTTGTTCATTTGTTCATTTGTTCATTTGTTCATTCGTTCATTCGTTCATTTGTCTTTTTGCACATTTGTTCATTTGTTCATTTGTTCATTTGTTCATTTGTTCATTTGTTCATTTGTTCATTTGTTCATTTGTTCTTTTGTTCATTTGTTCATTTGTTCATTTGTTCATTTGTTCATTTGTTCATTTGTTCATTTGTTCATTTGTTCATTTGTTCATTTGTTCATTTGTTCATTTGTTCATTTGTTCATTTGTTCACTTGTTCATTTGTTCATTTGTTCATTTGTTCATTTGTTCATTTGTTCATTTGTTCATTTGTTCATTTGTTCATTTGTTCATTTGTTCATTTGTTCATTTGTTCATTTGTTCATTTGTCCACTTGTTCATTTGTTCATTTGTTCGTTTGTTAATTTCTTCATTTGATCATTTGTTCATTTGTTTATTTGTTCTTTTGTTCATTTGTTCATTTGTTCATTTCTTCATTTCTTCATTTGTTCATTTGTTCATTTGTTCATTTGTTCATTTGTTCATTTGTCCATTTGTTCAATTGTCCACTTGTTCATTTGTTCATTTGTTCATTCGTTCATTTGTTCATTTGTTCATTTGTTCATTTGTTCATTTGTTCATTTGTTCATTTGTTCATTTGTTCATTTGTTCATTTGTATATTTGTTCATTCGTTCATTTGTTCATTTGTTCATTTGTTCATTCGTTCATTCGTTCATTTGTCTATTCGCTCATTTGTTCATTTGTTCATTTGTTCATTTGTTCATTTGTTCATTTGTTCATTTGTTCATTTGTCATTTGTTCATTTGTTCATTTGTTCATTTGTTCATTTGTTCATTTGTTCCTTCGTTCATTTGTCTATTCGCTCATTTGTTCATTCGTTCATTCGTTCATTTGTCTATTCGCTCATTTGTTCATTTGTTCATTTGTTCATTTGTTCATTTGTTCATTTGTTCATTTGTTCTTTTGTTCATTTGTTCATTTGTTCATTTGTTCATTTGTTCATTTGTTCATTTGTTCATTTGTTCATTTGTTCATTTGTTCATTTGTTCATTTGTTCATTTGTTCATTTGTTCATTTGTTCATTTGTTCATTTGTTCATTTGTTCATTTCTTCATTTGTTCATTTCTTCATTTCTTCATTTGCTCATTTGTTCATTTGTTCATTTGTTCATTTGTTCATTTGTTCACTTGTTCATTTGTTCATTTGTTCATTTGTTCATTTGTTCATTTGTTCATTTGTCCATTTGTTCATTTGTTCATTTGTTCATTTGTTCATTTGTTCATTTGTTCATTTGTTCATTTGTTCATTTGTTCATTTGTTCATTTGTTCATTTGTTCATTTGTTCATTTGTTCATTTGTTCCTTCGTTCAATTGTCTATTCGCTCATTTGTACAATTGTTCATTCGTTCATTTGTTCATTTGTTCAATCGTTCATTTGTCTATTCACTCATTTGTTCATTTGTTCATTTGTTCATTTGTTCATTTGTTCCTTCGATCATTTTTCTATTCGCTCATTTGTTCATTTGTTCATTCGATCACTTGCCTATTCGCTCATTTGTTCATTTGTTCATGTGTTCATTTGTTCATTTGTTCATTTGTTCATTAGTTCATTTGTTCACTTGTTCATTTGTTCATTTGTTCATTTGTTCCTTCGTTCAATTGTCTATTCGCTCATTTGTACAATTGTTCATTCGTTCATTTGTTCATTTGTTCAATCGTTCATTTGTCTATTCGCTCATTTGTTCATTTGTTCATTTGTTCATTTGTTCATTTGTTCCTTCGTTCATTTTTCTATTCGCTCATTTGTTCATTTGTTCATTCGATCATTTGTCTATTCGCACATTTGTTCATTTGTTCATTTGTTCATTTGTTCATTTGTTCATTTGTTCATTTGTTCATTTGTTCATTTGTTCATTTGTTCATTTGTTCATTCGTTCATTTGTTCATTTGTTCATTTGTTCATTTGTTAATTCGTTCATTTGCCTATTCGCTCATTTGTTAATTTGTTCATTTGTTCATTTGTTCACTTGTTCATTTGTTCATTTGTTCATTTGTCCATTTTTTCATTTGTCCATTTGTTCATTTGTTCATTTGTTCATTTGTTCATTTGTTCATTTGTTCATTTGTTCATTTGTGCATTTGTTCATTTGTTCATTTGTTCATTTGTTCATTTGTTCATTTGTTCATTTGTTCATTTGTTCCTTCGTTCATTTTTCTATTCGCTTATTTGTTCATTTGTTCTTTCGATCACTTGTCTATTCGCTCATTTGTTCATTTGTTCATGTGTTCATTTGTTCATTTGTTCATTTGTTCATTAGTTCATTTGTTCACTTGTTCATTTGTTCATTTGTTCATTTGTTCATTTGTTCACTTGTTCACTTTGCTCATTTGTTCGTTTGTTCATTTCTTCATTTCTTCATTTGTTCATTTGTTCATTTGTTCATTTGTTCATTTGTCCGTTTGTTTATTTGTCCACTTGTTCATTTGTTCACTTGTTCATTTGTTCATTTGTTCATTTGTTCATTTGTTCATTTGCTCATTTGTTCATTTGTTCATTTGTGCATTTGTTCATTTGTTCATTTGTGCATTTGTTCATTTGTTCATTTGTTCATTTGTTCATTTGTTCATTTGATCATTTGTTCATTTGTTCATTTGTTCATTTGTTCATTTGTTCATTTGTTCATTTGTTCATTTGTTCATTTGTTCATTTGTTCATTTGTTCATTTGTTCATTTGTTCATTTGTTCATTAGTTCATTTGTTCATTTGATCATTTGTTCATTTGTTCATTTGTTCATTTGTTCATTTGTTCATTTGTTCATTTGTTCATTTGTTCATTTGTTCATTTGTTCATTTGTTCATTTGTTCATTTGTTCATTTGTTCATTTGTTCATTTGTTCATTTGTTCATTTGTTCATTTGTCCACTTGTTCATTTGTTCATTTGTTCGTTTGTTCATTTCTTCATTTGATCATTTGTTCATTTGTTCATTTGTTCATTTGTTCATTTGTTCATTTGTTCATTTGTCCACTTGTTCATTTGTTCATTTGTTCGTTTGTTCATTTGTTCATTTGATCATTTGTTCATTTGTTCATTTGTTCATTTGTTCATTTGTTCATTTGTTCATTTGTTCATTTGTTCATTTGTTCATTTGTTCATTTGTTCATTTGTTCATTTGTTCATTTGTTCATTTGTTCATTTGTTCATTTGTTCATTTGTTCATTTGTTCATTTGTTCTTTTGTTCTTTTGTTCATTTGTTCATTTGTTCATTTGTTCATTTGTTCATTTGTTCATTTGTTCATTTGTTCATTTGTTCATTTGTTCATTTGTTCATTTGTTCATTTGTTCATTTGTTCATTTGTTCATTTGTTCATTTGTTCATTTGTTCACTTGTTCATTTGTTCATTTGTTCATTTGTTCATTTGTTCATTTGTTCATTTGATCATTTGTTCATTTGTTCATTTGTTCATTTGTTCATTTGTTCATTTGTTCATTTGTTCATTTGTTCATTTGTCCACTTGTTCATTTGTTCATTTGTTCGTTTGTTAATTTCTTCATTTGATCATTCGTTCATTTGTTTATTTGTTCTTTTGTTCATTTGTTCATTTGTTCATTTCTTCATTTCTTCATTTGTTCATTTGTTCATTTGTTCATTTGTTCGTTTGTTCATTTGTTCATTTGTCCATTTGTTCAATTGTCCACTTGTTCATTTGTTCATTCGTTCATTTGTTCATTTGTTCATTTGTTCATTTGTTCATTTGTTCATTTGTTCATTTGTTCATTTGTTCATTTGTTCATTTGTTCATTTGTATATTTGTTCATTCGTTCATTTGTTCATTTGTTCATTTGTTCATTCGTTCATTCGTTCATTTGTCTATTCGCTCATTTGTTCATTTGTTCATTTGTTCATTTGTTCATTTGTTCATTTGTTCATTTGTCATTTGTTCATTTGTTCAATTGTTCATTTGTTCATTTGTTCATTTGTTCATTTGTTCATTTGTTCATTCGTTCATTCGTTCATTTGTCTTTTCGCACATTTGTTCATTTGTTCATTTGTTCATTTGTTCATTTGTTCATTTGTTCTTTTGTTCATTTGTTCATTTGTTCATTTGTTCATTTGTTCATTTGTTCATTTGTTCATTTGTTCATTTGTTCATTTGTTCATTTGTTCATTTGTTCATTTGTTCATTTGTTCATTTGTTCATTTTTTCATTTCTTCATTTGTTCATTTCTTCATTTCTTCATTTGCTCATTTGTTCATTTGTTCATTTGTTCATTTGTTCATTTGTTCATTTGTTCATTTGTTCATTTGTTCATTTGTTCATTTGTTCATTTGTTCATTTGTCCATTTGTTCATTTGTTCATTTGTTCATTTGTTCATTTGTTCATTTGTTCATTTGTTCATTTGTTCATTTGTTCATTTGTTCATTTGTTCATTTGTTCATTTGTTCATTTGTTCATTTGTTCATTTGTTCATTCGTTCATTTGTTCATTTGTTCATTTGTTCATTTGTTAATTCGTTCATTTGCCTATTCGCTCATTTGTTAATTTGTTCATTTGTTCATTTGTTCACTTGTTCATTTGTTCATTTGTTCATTTGTCCATTTTTTCATTTGTCCATTTGTTCATTTGTTCATTTGTTCATTTGTTCATTTGTTCATTTGTTCATTTGTGCATTTGTTCATTTGTTCATTTGTTCATTTGTTTATTTGTTCATTTGATCATTTGTTCATTTGTTCATTTGTTCATTTGTTCATTTGTTCATTTGTTCATTTGTTCATTTGTTCATTTGCTCATTTGTTCATTTGTTCATTTGTTCATTTGTTCATTTGTTCAGTTGTTCCTTCGTTCATTTGTACAATTGTTCATTCGTTCATTTGTTCATTTGTTCATTCGTTCATTTGTCTATTCGCTCATTTGTTCATTTTTTCATTTGTTCATTTGTTCATTTGTATATTTGTTCATTTGTGCGATTGTCTATTCGCTCATTTGTTCATTTGTTCATTTGTTCATTTGTTCTTTTGTTCATTTGTTCATTTGTTCATTTGTTCATTTGTTCATTTGTTCATTTGTTCATTTGTTCATTTTTTCATTTGTTCATTTGTTCTTTTGTTCATTTGTTCATTTGTTCATTTGTTCATTTGTTCATTTGTTCATTTGTTCATTTGTTCATTTGTTCATTTGTTCATTTGTTCATTTGTTCATTTGTTCATTTGTTCCTTCGTTCATTTGTCTATTCGCTCATTTGTTCATTTATTCATTCGTTCATTTGTCTATTCGCTCATTTGTTCATTTGATCATTTCTTCATTTGTTCATTTGTTCATTTGTTCATTTGTTCATTTGTTCATTTTTTCATTTGTTCATTTGTTCATTTGTTCATTTGTTCATTCGTTCATTTGTTCATTTGTTCATTCGTTCATTTGTCTATTCGCTCATTTGTTCATTTGTTCATTTGTTCATTTGTTCATTTGTTCCTTCGTTCATTTTTCTATTCGCTCATTTGTTCATTTGTTCATTCGATCATTTGTCTATTCGCTCATTTGTTCATTTGTTCATGTGTTCATTTGTTCATTTGTTCATTTGTTCATTAGTTCATTTGTTCACTTGTTCATTTGTTCATTTGTTCATTTGTTCACTTGTTCACTTTGCTCATTTGTTCATTTGTTCATTTGTTCAGTTGTTCCTTCGTTCATTTGTACAATTGTTCATTCGTTCATTTGTTCATTTGTTCATTCGTTCATTTGTCTATTCGCTCATTTGTTCATTTTTTCATTTGTTCATTTGTTCATTTGTTCATTTGTATATTTGTTCATTTGTGCGATTGTCTATTCGCTCATTTGTTCATTTGTTCATTTGTTCATTTGTTCTTTTGTTCATTTGTTCATTTGTTCATTTGTTCATTTGTTCATTTGTTCATTTGTTCATTTGTTCATTTGTTCATTTGTTCATTTGTTCATTTGTTCATTTGTCCACTTGTTCATTTGTTCATTTGTTCGTTTGTTAATTTCTTCATTTGATCATTTGTTCATTTGTTTATTTGTTCTTTTGTTCATTTGTTCATTTGTTCATTTCTTCATTTGTTCATTTGTTCATTTGTTCATTTGTTCATTTGTTCATTTGTTCATTTGTTCATTTGTCCATTTGTTCAATTGTCCACTTGTTCATTTGTTCATTCGTTCATTTGTACATTTGTTCATTTGTTCATTTGTTCATTTGTTCATTTGTTCATTTGTTCATTTGTTCATTTGTTCATTTGTTCATTTGATCATTTGTATATTTGTTCATTCGTTCATTCGTTCATTTGTTCATTTGTTCATTTGTTCATTCGTTCATTCGTTCATTTGTCTATTCGCTCATTTGTTCATTTGTTCATTTGTTCATTTGTTCATTTGTTCATTTGTCATTTGTTCATTTGTTCAATTGTTCATTTGTTCATTTGTTCATTTGTTCATTTGTTCATTTGTTCATTTGTTCATTCGTTCATTCGTTCATTTGTCTTTTCGCACATTTGTTCATTTGTTCATTTGTTCATTTGTTCATTTGTTCATTTGTTCTTTTGTTCATTTGTTCATTTGTTCATTTGTTCATTTGTTCATTTGTTCATTTGTTCATTTGTTCATTTGTTCATTTGTTCATTTGTTCATTTGTTCATTTCTTCATTTGTTCATTTCTTCATTTCTTCATTTGCTCATTTGTTCATTTGTTCATTTGTTCATTTGTTCATTTGTTCACTTGTTCATTTGTTCATTTGTTCATTTGTTCATTTGTTCATTTGTTCATTTGTCCATTTGTTCATTTGTTCATTTGTTCATTTGTTCATTTGTTCATTTGTTCATGTTCATTTGTTCAGTTGTTCCTTCGTTCAATTGTCTATTCGCTCATTTGTACAATTGTTCATTCGTTCATTTGTTCATTTGTTCAATCGTTCATTTGTCTATTCGCTCATTTGTTCATTTGTTCATTTGTTCATTTGTTCATTTGTTCATTTGTTCATTTGTTCATTTGTTCATTTGTTCATTTGTTCATTTGTTCATTTGTTCATTTGTTCATTTGTTCATTTGTATATTTGTTCATTCGTTCATTTGTTCATTTGTTCATTTGTTCATTCGTTCATTCGTTCATTTGTCTATTCGCTCATTTGTTCATTTGTTCATTTGTTCATTTGTTCATTTGTTCATTTGTTCATTTGTCATTTGTTCATTTGTTCAATTGTTCATTTGTTCATTTGTTCATTTGTTCATTTGTTCATTTGTTCATTCGTTCATTCGTTCATTTGTCTTTTCGCACATTTGTTCATTTATTCATTTGTTCATTTGTTCATTTGTTCATTTGTTCTTTTGTTCATTTGTTCATTTGTTCATTTGTTCATTTGTTCATTTGTTCATTTGTTCATTTGTTCATTTGTTCATTTGTTCATTTGTTCATTTGTTCATTTGTTCATTTGTTCATTTGTTCATTTCTTCATTTGTTCATTTCTTCATTTCTTCATTTGCTCATTTGTTCATTTGTTCATTTGTTCATTTGTTCATTTGTTCACTTGTTCATTTGTTCATTTGTTCATTTGTTCATTTGTTCATTTGTTCATTTGTCCATTTGTTCATTTGTTCATTTGTTCATTTGTTCATTTGTTCATTTGTTCATTTGTTCATTTGTTCATTTGTTCATTTGTTCCTTCGTTCAATTGTCTATTCGCTCATTTGTACAATTGTTCATTCGTTCATTTGTTCATTTGTTCAATCGTTCATTTGTCTATTCGCTCATTTGTTCATTTGTTCATTTGTTCATTTGTTCATTTGTTCCTTCGTTCATTTTTCTATTCGCTCATTTGTTCATTTGTTCATTCGATCACTTGTCTATTCGCTCATTTGTTCATTTGTTCATGTGTTCATTTGTTCATTTGTTCATTAGTTCATTTGTTCACTTGTTCATTTGTTCATTTGTTCATTTGTTCACTTGTTCACTTTGCTCATTTGTTCGTTTGTTCATTTCTTCATTTCTTCATTTCTTCATTTGTTCATTTGTTCATTTGTTCATTTGTTCATTTGTCCGTTTGTTTATTTGTCCACTTGTTCATTTGTTCACTTGTTCATTTGTTCATTTGTTCATTTGTTCATTTGCTCATTTGTTCATTTGTTCATTTGTGCATTTGTTCATTTGTTCATTTGTGCATTTGTTCATTTGTTCATTTGTTCATTTGTTCATTTGTTCATTTGATCATTTGTTCATTTGTTCATTTGTTCATTTGTTCATTTGTTCATTTGTTCATTTGTTCATTTGTTCATTTGTTCATTTGTTCATTTGTTCATTTGTTCATTTGTTCATTTGTTCATTTGTTCATTTGTTCATTTGTTCATTTGTTCATTTGTTCATTTGTTCATTTGTTCATTTGTTCATTTGTTCATTTGTTCATTTGTTCATTTGTTCATTTGTTCATTTGTTCATTTGTTCATTTGTTCATTTGTTCATTTGTTCATTTGTTCATTTGTTCATTTGTTCATTTGTTCATTTGTTCATTTGTTCATTTGTTCATTTGTCCACTTGTTCGTTTGTTCATTTGTTCGTTTGTTCATTTCTTCATTTGATCATTTGATCATTTGTTCATTTGTTCATTTGTTCATTTGTTCATTTGTTCATTTGTTCACTTGTTCATTTGTTCATTTGTTCATTTGTTCATTTGTTCATTTGTTCATTTGTTCATTTGTTCATTTGTTCATTTGTTCATTTGTTCTTTTGTTCATTTGTTCATTTGTTCATTTGTTCATTTGTTCATTTGTTCATTTGTTCATTTGTTCATTTGTTCATTTGTTCATTTGTTCATTTGTTCATTTGTTCATTTGTTCATTTGTTCATTTGTTCATTTGTTCATTTGTTCACTTGTTCATTTGTTCATTTGTTCATTTGTTCATTTGTTCATTTGTTCATTTGTTCATTTGTTCATTTGTTCATTTGTTCATTTGTTCATTTGTTCATTTGTGCATTTGTTCATTTGTTCATTTGTTCATTTGTCCACTTGTTCATTTGTTCATTTGTTCGTTTGTTAATTTCTTCATTTGTTCATTTGTCCACTTGTTCATTTGTTCATTTGTTCGTTTGTTAATTTCTTCATTTGATCATTTGTTCATTTGTTTATTTGTTCTTTTGTCCATTTGTTCATTTGTTCATTTCTTCATTTCTTCATTTGTTCATTTGTTCATTTGTTCATTTGTTCATTTGTTCATTTGTTCATTTGTTCATTAGTTCATTTGTTCATTTGATCATTTGTTCATTTGTTCATTTGTTCATTTGTTCATTTGTTCATTTGTTCATTTGTTCATTTGTTCATTTGTTCATTTGTTCATTTGTTCATTTGTTCATTTGTTCATTTGTTCATTTGTTCATTTGTTCATTTGTTCATTTGTTCATTTGTTCATTTGTTCATTTGTCCACTTGTTCATTTGTTCATTTGTTCGTTTGTTCATTTCTTCATTTGATCATTTGTTCATTTGTTCATTTGTTCATTTGTTCATTTGTTCATTTGTTCATTTGTCCACTTGTTCATTTGTTCATTTGTTCGTTTGTTCATTTGTTCATTTGATCATTTGTTCATTTGTTCATTTGTTCATTTGTTCATTTGTTCATTTGTTCATTTGTTCATTTGTTCATTTGTTCATTTGTTCATTTGTTCATTTGTTCATTTGTTCATTTGTTCATTTGTTCATTTGTTCATTTGTTCATTTGTTCATTTGTTCATTTGTTCATTTGTTCATTTGTTCTTTTGTTCTTTTGTTCATTTGTTCATTTGTTCATTTGTTCATTTGTTCATTTGTTCATTTGTTCATTTGTTCATTTGTTCATTTGTTCATTTGTTCATTTGTTCATTTGTTCATTTGTTCATTTGTTCATTTGTTCATTTGTTCATTTGTTCACTTGTTCATTTGTTCATTTGTTCATTTGTTCATTTGTTCATTTGTTCATTTGATCATTTGTTCATTTGTTCATTTGTTCATTTGTTCATTTGTTCATTTGTTCATTTGTTCATTTGTCCACTTGTTTATTTGTTCTTTTGTTCATTTGTTCATTTGTTCATTTCTTCATTTCTTCATTTGTTCATTTGTTCATTTGTTCATTTGTTCATTTGTTCATTTGTTCATTTGTCCATTTGTTCAATTGTCCACTTGTTCATTTGTTCATTCGTTCATTTGTTCATTTGTTCATTTGTTCATTTGTTCATTTGTTCATTTGTTCATTTGTTCATTTGTTCATTTGTTCATTTGTTCATTTGTATATTTGTTCATTCGTTCATTTGTTCATTTGTTCATTTGTTCATTCGTTCATTCGTTCATTTGTCTATTCGCTCATTTGTTCATTTGTTCATTTGTTCATTTGTTCATTTGTTCATTTGTTCATTTGTCATTTGTTCATTTGTTCAATTGTTCATTTGTTCATTTGTTCATTTGTTCATTTGTTCATTTGTTCATTTGTTCATTCGTTCATTCGTTCATTTGTCTTTTCGCACATTTGTTCATTTGTTCATTTGTTCATTTGTTCATTTGTTCATTTGTTCTTTTGTTCATTTGTTCATTTGTTCATTTGTTCATTTGTTCATTTGTTCATTTGTTCATTTGTTCATTTGTTCATTTGTTCATTTGTTCATTTGTTCATTTGTTCATTTGTTCATTTGTTCATTTGTTCATTTGTTCATTTTTTCATTTCTTCATTTGTTCATTTCTTCATTTCTTCATTTGCTCATTTGTTCATTTGTTCATTTGTTCATTTGTTCATTTGTTCATTTGTTCATTTGTTCATTTGTTCATTTGTTCATTTGTTCATTTGTTCATTTGTTCATTTGTTCATTTGTTCATTTGTCCATTTGTTCATTTGTTCATTTGTTCATTTGTTCATTTGTTCATTTGTTCATTTGTTCATTTGTTCATTTGTTCATTTGTTCATTTGTTCATTTGTTCATTTGTTCATTTGTTCATTTGTTCATTCGTTCATTTGTTCATTTGTTCATTTGTTCATTTGTTAATTCGTTCATTTGCCTATTCGCTCATTTGTTAATTTGTTCATTTGTTCATTTGTTCACTTGTTCATTTGTTCATTTGTTCATTTGTCCATTTTTTCATTTGTCCATTTGTTCATTTGTTCATTTGTTCATTTGTTCATTTGTTCATTTGTTCATTTGTTCATTTGTGCATTTGTTCATTTGTTCATTTGTTCATTTGTTCATTTGTTTATTTGTTCATTTGATCATTTGTTCATTTGTTCATTTGTTCATTTGTTCATTTGTTCATTTGTTCATTTGTTCATTTGTTCATTTGCTCATTTGTTCATTTGTTCATTTGTTCATTTGTTCATTTGTTCAGTTGTTCCTTCGTTCATTTGTACAATTGTTCATTCGTTCATTTGTTCATTTGTTCATTCGTTCATTTGTCTATTCGCTCATTTGTTCATTTTTTCATTTGTTCATTTGTTCATTTGTATATTTGTTCATTTGTGCGATTGTCTATTCGCTCATTTGTTCATTTGTTCATTTGTTCATTTGTTCTTTTGTTCATTTGTTCATTTGTTCATTTGTTCATTTGTTCATTTGTTCATTTGTTCATTTGTTCATTTTTTCATTTGTTCATTTGTTCTTTTGTTCATTTGTTCATTTGTTCATTTGTTCATTTGTTCATTTGTTCATTTGTTCATTTGTTCATTTGTTCATTTGTTCATTTGTTCATTTGTTCATTTGTTCCTTCGTTCATTTGTCTATTCGCTCATTTGTTCATTTATTCATTCGTTCATTTGTCTATTCGCTCATTTGTTCATTTGATCATTTCTTCATTTGTTCATTTGTTCATTTGTTCATTTGTTCATTTGTTCATTTTTTCATTTGTTCATTTGTTCATTTGTTCATTTGTTCATTCGTTCATTTGTTCATTTGTTCATTCGTTCATTTGTCTATTCGCTCATTTGTTCATTTGTTCATTTGTTCATTTGTTCATTTGTTCCTTCGTTCATTTTTCTATTCGCTCATTTGTTCATTTGTTCATTCGATCATTTGTCTATTCGCTCATTTGTTCATTTGTTCATGTGTTCATTTGTTCATTTGTTCATTTGTTCATTAGTTCATTTGTTCACTTGTTCATTTGTTCATTTGTTCATTTGTTCACTTGTTCACTTTGCTCATTTGTTCATTTGTTCATTTGTTCAGTTGTTCCTTCGTTCATTTGTACAATTGTTCATTCGTTCATTTGTTCATTTGTTCATTCGTTCATTTGTCTATTCGCTCATTTGTTCATTTTTTCATTTGTTCATTTGTTCATTTGTTCATTTGTATATTTGTTCATTTGTGCGATTGTCTATTCGCTCATTTGTTCATTTGTTCATTTGTTCATTTGTTCTTTTGTTCATTTGTTCATTTGTTCATTTGTTCATTTGTTCATTTGTTCATTTGTTCATTTGTTCATTTGTTCATTTGTTCATTTGTTCATTTGTTCATTTGTTCATTTGTCCACTTGTTCATTTGTTCATTTGTTCGTTTGTTAATTTCTTCATTTGATCATTTGTTCATTTGTTTATTTGTTCTTTTGTTCATTTGTTCATTTGTTCATTTCTTCATTTGTTCATTTGTTCATTTGTTCATTTGTTCATTTGTTCATTTGTTCATTTGTTCATTTGTCCATTTGTTCAATTGTCCACTTGTTCATTTGTTCATTCGTTCATTTGTACATTTGTTCATTTGTTCATTTGTTCATTTGTTCATTTGTTCATTTGTTCATTTGTTCATTTGTTCATTTGTTCATTTGTTCATTTGTATATTTGTTCATTCGTTCATTCGTTCATTTGTTCATTTGTTCATTTGTTCATTCGTTCATTCGTTCATTTGTCTATTCGCTCATTTGTTCATTTGTTCATTTGTTCATTTGTTCATTTGTTCATTTGTCATTTGTTCATTTGTTCAATTGTTCATTTGTTCATTTGTTCATTTGTTCATTTGTTCATTTGTTCATTTGTTCATTCGTTCATTCGTTCATTTGTCTTTTCGCACATTTGTTCATTTGTTCATTTGTTCATTTGTTCATTTGTTCATTTGTTCTTTTGTTCATTTGTTCATTTGTTCATTTGTTCATTTGTTCATTTGTTCATTTGTTCATTTGTTCATTTGTTCATTTGTTCATTTGTTCATTTGTTCATTTCTTCATTTGTTCATTTCTTCATTTCTTCATTTGCTCATTTGTTCATTTGTTCATTTGTTCATTTGTTCATTTGTTCACTTGTTCATTTGTTCATTTGTTCATTTGTTCATTTGTTCATTTGTTCATTTGTCCATTTGTTCATTTGTTCATTTGTTCATTTGTTCATTTGTTCATTTGTTCATTTGTTCATTTGTTCAGTTGTTCCTTCGTTCAATTGTCTATTCGCTCATTTGTACAATTGTTCATTCGTTCATTTGTTCATTTGTTCAATCGTTCATTTGTCTATTCGCTCATTTGTTCATTTGTTCATTTGTTCATTTGTTCATTTGTTCATTTGTTCATTTGTTCATTTGTTCATTTGTTCATTTGTTCATTTGTTCATTTGTATATTTGTATATTTGTTCATTCGTTCATTTGTTCATTTGTTCATTTGTTCATTCGTTCATTCGTTCATTTGTCTATTCGCTCATTTGTTCATTTGTTCATTTGTTCATTTGTTCATTTGTTCATTTGTTCATTTGTCATTTGTTCATTTGTTCAATTGTTCATTTGTTCATTTGTTCATTTGTTCATTTGTTCATTTGTTCATTCGTTCATTCGTTCATTTGTCTTTTCGCACATTTGTTCATTTATTCATTTGTTCATTTGTTCATTTGTTCATTTGTTCTTTTGTTCATTTGTTCATTTGTTCATTTGTTCATTTGTTCATTTGTTCATTTGTTCATTTGTTCATTTGTTCATTTGTTCATTTGTTCATTTGTTCATTTCTTCATTTGTTCATTTCTTCATTTCTTCATTTGCTCATTTGTTCATTTGTTCATTTGTTCATTTGTTCATTTGTCCATTTGTTCAATTGTCCACTTGTTCATTTGTTCATTCGTTCATTTGTACATTTGTTCATTTGTTCATTTGTTCATTTGTTCATTTGTTCATTTGTTCATTTGTTCATTTGTTCATTTGTTCATTTGTTCATTTGTATATTTGTTCATTCGTTCATTCGTTCATTTGTTCATTTGTTCATTTGTTCATTCGTTCATTCGTTCATTTGTCTATTCGCTCATTTGTTCATTTGTTCATTTGTTCATTTGTTCATTTGTTCATTTGTTCCTTCGTTCATTTTTCTATTCGCTCATTTGTTCATTTGTTCATTCGATCACTTGTCTATTCGCTCATTTGTTCATTTGTTCATGTGTTCATTTGTTCATTTGTTCATTAGTTCATTTGTTCACTTGTTCATTTGTTCATTTGTTCATTTGTTCACTTGTTCACTTTGCTCATTTGTTCGTTTGTTCATTTCTTCATTTCTTCATTTCTTCATTTGTTCATTTGTTCATTTGTTCATTTGTTCATTTGTCCGTTTGTTTATTTGTCCACTTGTTCATTTGTTCACTTGTTCATTTGTTCATTTGTTCATTTGTTCATTTGCTCATTTGTTCATTTGTTCATTTGTGCATTTGTTCATTTGTTCATTTGTGCATTTGTTCATTTTTTCATTTGTTCATTTGTTCATTTGTTCATTTGATCATTTGTTCATTTGTTCATTTGTTCATTTGTTCATTTGTTCATTTGTTCATTTGTTCATTTGTTCATTTGTTCATTTGTTCATTTGTTCATTTGTTCATTTGTTCATTTGTTCATTTGTTCATTTGTTCATTTGTTCATTTGTTCATTTGTTCATTTGTTCATTTGTTCATTTGTTCATTTGTTCATTTGTTCATTTGTTCATTTGTTCATTTGTTCATTTGTTCATTTGTTCATTTGTTCATTTGTTCATTTGTTCATTTGTTCATTTGTTCATTTGTTCATTTGTTCATTTGTTCATTTGTTCATTTGTTCATTTGTTCATTTGTCCACTTGTTCGTTTGTTCATTTGTTCGTTTGTTCATTTCTTCATTTGATCATTTGATCATTTGTTCATTTGTTCATTTGTTCATTTGTTCATTTGTTCATTTGTTCACTTGTTCATTTGTTCATTTGTTCATTTGTTCATTTGTTCATTTGTTCATTTGTTCATTTGTTCATTTGTTCATTTGTTCATTTGTTCATTTGTTCTTTTGTTCATTTGTTCATTTGTTCATTTGTTCATTTGTTCATTTGTTCATTTGTTCATTTGTTCATTTGTTCATTTGTTCATTTGTTCATTTGTTCATTTGTTCATTTGTTCATTTGTTCATTTGTTCATTTGTTCATTTGTTCATTTGTTCATTTGTTCATTTGTTCATTTGTTCACTTGTTCATTTGTTCATTTGTTCATTTGTTCATTTGTTCATTTGTTCATTTGTTCATTTGTTCATTTGTTCATTTGTTCATTTGTTCATTTGTTCATTTGTTCATTTGTTCATTTGTTCATTTGTCCACTTGTTCATTTGTTCATTTGTTCGTTTGTTAATTTCTTCATTTGATCATTTGTTCATTTGTTTATTTGTTCTTTTGTCCATTTGTTCATTTGTTCATTTCTTCATTTCTTCATTTGTTCATTTGTTCATTTGTTCATTTGTTCATTTGTTCATTTGTTCATTTGTCCATTTGTTCAATTGTCCACTTGTTCATTTGTTCATTCGTTCATTTGTTCATTTGTTCATTTGTTCATTTGTTCATTTGTTCATTTGTTCATTTGTTCATTTGTTCATTTGTTCATTTGTATATTTGTTCATTCGTTCATTTGTTCATTTGTTCATTTGTTCATTTGTTCATTCGTTCATTCGTTCATTTGTCTATTCGCTCATTTGTTCATTTGTTCATTTGTTCATTTGTTCATTTGTTCATTTGTTCATTTGTCATTTGTTCATTTGTCCAATTGTTCATTTGTTCATTTGTTCATTTGTTCATTTGTTCATTCGTTCATTCGTTCATTTGTTCATTTGTTCATTTGTTCATTTGTTCATTTGTTCATTTGTTCATTTGTTCTTTTGTTCATTTGTTCATTTGTTCATTTGTTCATTTGTTCATTTGTTCATTTGTTCATTTGTTCATTTGTTCATTTGTTCATTTGTTCATTTCTTCATTTCTTCATTTGTTCATTTCTTCATTTCTTCATTTGCTCATTTGTTCATTTGTTCATTTGTTCATTTGTTCATTTGTTCACTTGTTCATTTGTTCATTTGTTCATTTGTTCATTTGTTCATTTGTTCATTTGTTCACTTGTTCATTTGTTCAATTGTTCATTTGTTCATTTGTTCATTTGTTCATTTGTTCATTTGTTCATTTGTCCATTTGTTCATTTGTTCATTTGTTCATTTGTTCATTTGTTCATTTGTTCCTTCGTTCAATTGTCTATTCGCTCATTTGTACAATTGTTCATTCGTTCATTTGTTCATTTGTTCAATCGTTCATTTGTCTATTCGCTCATTTGTTCATTTGTTCATTTGTTCATTTGTTCCTTCGTTCATTTTTCTATTCGCTCATTTGTTCATTTGTTCATTCGATCATTTGTCTATTCGCACATTTGTTCATTTGTTCATTTGTTCATTTGTTCATTTGTTCATTTGTTCATTTGTTCATTTGTTCATTTGTTCATTTGTTCATTTGTTCATTTGTTCATTCGTTCATTTGTTCATTTGTTCATTTGTTCATTTGTTAATTCGTTCATTTGCCTATTCGCTCATTTGTTAATTTGTTCATTTGTTCATTTGTTCACTTGTTCATTTGTTCATTTGTTCATTTGTCCATTTTTTCATTTGTCCATTTGTTCATTTGTTCATTTGTTCATTTGTTCATTTGTTCATTTGTTCATTTGTGCATTTGTTCATTTGTTCATTTGTTCATTTGTTCATTTGTTCATTTGTTTATTTGTTCATTTGATCATTTGTTCATTTGTTCATTTGTTCATTTGTTCATTTGTTCATTTATTCATTTGTTCATTTGTTCATTTGCTCATTTGTTCATTTGTTCATTTGTTCATTTGTTCATTTGTTCATTTGTTCAGTTGTTCCTTCGTTCATTTGTACAATTGTTCATTCGTTCATTTGTTCATTTGTTCATTCGTTCATTTGTCTATTCGCTCATTTGTTCATTTTTTCATTTGTTCATTTGTTCATTTGTATATTTGTTCATTTGTGCGATTGTCTATTCGCTCATTTGTTCATTTGTTCATTTGTTCATTTGTTCTTTTGTTCATTTGTTCATTTGTTCATTTGTTCATTTGTTCATTTGTTCATTTGTTCATTTGTTCATTTGTTCATTTGTTCATTTGTTCTTTTGTTCATTTGTTCATTTGTTCATTTGTTCATTTGTTCATTTGTTCATTTGTTCATTTGTTCATTTGTTCATTTGTTCATTTGTTCATTTGTTCATTTGTTCATTTGTTCCTTCGTTCATTTGTCTATTCGCTCATTTGTTCATTTATTCATTCGTTCATTTGTCTATTCGCTCATTTGTTCATTTGATCATTTCTTCATTTGTTCATTTGTTCATTTGTTCATTTGTTCATTTGTTCATTTGTTCATTTTTTCGTTTGATCGCTTGTTCATGTGTTTATTTGTTCATTTGTTCATTTGTTCATTTGTTCATTTGTTCATTTGTTCATTTGTTCATTTGTTCATTTGTTCATTTGTTCATTTGTTCATTTGTTCATTTGTTCATTTGTTCATTTGTTCATTCGTTCATTCGTTCATTTGTTCATTTGTTCATTTGTTCCTTCGTTCATTTGTCTATTCGCTCATTTGTTCATTTATTCATTCGTTCATTTGTCCATTTGTTCATTTGTTCATTTGTTCATTTGTTCATTTGTTCATTTGTTCATTTGTTCATTTGTTCATTTGTTCATTTGTTCCTTCGTTCATTTGTCTATTCGCTCATTTGTTCATTTATTCATTCGTTCATTTGTCTATTCGCTCATTTGTTCATTTGATCATTTGTTCATTTGTTCATTTGTTCATTTGTTCATTTGTTCATTTGTTCATTTGTTCATTTGTTCATTTGTTCATTCGTTCATTTGTTCATTTGTTCATTCGTTCATTTGTCTATTCGCTCATTTGTTCATTTGTTCATTTGTTCATTTGTTCATTTGTTCCTTCGTTCATTTTTCTATTCGCTCATTTGTTCATTTGTTCATTCGATCATTTGTCTATTCGCTCATTTGTTCATTTGTTCATGTGTTCATTTGTTCATTTGTTCATTTGTTCATTAGTTCATTTGTTCACTTGTTCATTTGTTCATTTGTTCATTTGTTCATTTGTTCACTTGTTCACTTTGCTCATTTGTTCGTTTGTTCATTTCTTCATTTCTTCATTTCTTCATTTGTTCATTTGTTCATTTGTTCATTTGTTCATTTGTCCATTTGTTTATTTGTCCACTTGTTCATTTGTTCACTTGTTCATTTGTTCATTTGTTCATTTGTTCATTTGCTCATTTGTTCATTTGTTCATTTGTTCATTTGTGCATTTGTTCATTTGTTCATTTGTGCATTTGTTCATTTGTTCATTTGTTCATTTGTTCATTTGTTCATTTGATCATTTGTTCATTTGTTCATTTGTTCATTTGTTCATTTGTTCATTTGTTGATTTGTTCATTTGTTCATTTGTTCATTTGTTCATTTGTTCATTTGTTCATTTGTTCATTTGTTCATTTGTTCATTTGTTCATTTGTTCATTTGTTCATTTGTTCATTTGTTCATTTGTTCATTTGTTCATTTGTTCATTTGTTCATTTGTTCATTTGTTCATTTGTTCATTTGTTCATTTGTTCATTTGTCCACTTGTTCATTTGTTCATTTGTTCATTTGTTCGTTTGTTCATTTCTTCATTTGATCATTTGTTCATTTGTTCATTTTTTCATTTGTTCATTTGTTCATTTGTTCATTTGTTCATTTGTTCATTTGTTCATTTGTTCATTTGTCCACTTGTTCATTTGTTCATTTGTTCGTTTGTTCATTTCTTCATTTGATCATTTGTTCATTTGTTTATTTGTTCTTTTGTTCATTTGTTCATTTGTTCATTTGTTCATTTGTTCATTTGTTCATTTGTTCATTTGTTCATTTGTCCACTTGTTCATTTGTTCATTTGTTCATTTGTTCGTTTGTTCATTTCTTCATTTGATCATTTGTTCATTTGTTCATTTTTTCATTTGTTCATTTGTTCATTTGTTCATTTGTTCATTTGTCCACTTGTTCATTTGTTCATTTGTTCGTTTGTTCATTTCTTCATTTGATCATTTGTTCATTTGTTTATTTGTTCTTTTGTTCATTTGTTCATTTGTTCATTTCTTCATTTCTTCATTTCTTCATTTGTTCATTTGTTCATTTGTTCATTTGTTCATTTCTTCATTTGTTCATTTGTCCATTTGTTCAATTGTCCACTTGTTCATTTGTTCATTCGTTCATTTGTTCATTTGTTCATTTGTTCATTTGTTCATTTGTTCATTTGTATATTTGTTCATTCGTTCATTTGTTCATTTGTTCATTTGTTCATTTGTTCATTTGTTCATTTGTTCATTTGTTCATTTGTTCATTTGTTCATTTGTTCATTTGTTCATGTGTTCATTTGTTCATTTGTTCATTTGTTCATTTGTTCATTTGTTCATTTGTTCATTTGTTCATTTGTTCATTTGTTCATTTGTTCATTTGTTCATTTGTTCATTTGTTCATTTGTTCATTTGTTCATTTGTTCATTTGTTCATTTGTTCATTTGTTCATTTGTTCATTTGTTCATTTGTTCATTTGTTCATTTGTTCATTTGTTCATTTGTTCATTTGTTCATTTGTTCATTTGTTCATTTGTTCATTTGTTAATTCGTTCATTTGTCTATTCGCTCATTTGTTCATTTGTTCATTTGTTCAATTGTTCACTTGTTCCTTCGTTCATTTTTCTATTCGCTCATTTGTTCATTTGTCCATTTGTTCATTTGTTCATTTGTTCATTTGTTCATTTGTTCATTTGTTCATTTGTTCATTTGTTCATTTGTTCATTTGTTAATTCGTTCATTTGTCTATTCGCTCATTTGTTCATTTGTTCATTTGTTCAATTGTTCACTTGTTCCTTCGTTCATTTTTCTATTCGCTCATTCGTTCATTTGTTCATTTGTTCATTTGTTCATTTGTCTATTCGCTCATTTGTTCATTTGTTCATTTGTTCATTTGTTCATTTGTTCATTTGTTCCTTCGTTCATTTTTCTATTCGCTCATTTGTTCATTTGTTCATTTGTTCATTTGTTCATTTGTTCATTTGTTCATTTGTTCATTTGTTCATTTGTTCATTTGTTCATTTGTTCATTTGTTCATTTGTTCATTTGTTCATTTGTTCATTTGTTCATTTGTTCATTCGTTTATTTGTTCATTTGTTCATTTGTTCATTTGTTAATTCGTTCATTTGCCTATTCGCTCATTTGTTAATTTGTTCATTTGTTCATTTGTTCACTTGTTCATTTGTTCATTTGTTCATTTGTCCATTTTTTCATTTGTCCATTTGTTCATTTGTTCATTTGTTCATTTGTTCATTTGTTCATTTGTTCATTCGTTCATTTGTTCATTTGTTCATTCGTTCATTTGTCTATTCGCTCATTTGTTCATTTGTTCATTTGTTCATTTGTTCCTTCGTTCATTTTTCTATTCGCTCATTTGTTCATTTGTTCATTCGATCATTTGTCTATTCGCTCATTTGTTCATTTGTTCATGTGTTCATTTGGTCATTTGTTCATTTGTTCATTAGTTCATTTGTTCACTTGTTCATTTGTTCATTTGTTCATTTGTTCATTTGTTCACTTGTTCACTTTGCTCATTTGTTCGTTTGTTCATTTCTTCATTTCTTCATTTGTTCATTTGTTCATTTGTTCATTTGTTCATTTGTTCATTTGTCCATTTGTTTATTTGTCCACTTGTTCATTTGTTCACTTGATCATTTGTTCATTTGTTCATTTGTTCATTTGTTCATTTGTTCATTTGTTCATTTGTTCATTTGTTCATTTGTTCATTTGTTCATTTGTTCATTTGTTCATTTGTTCATTTGTTCATTTGTTCATTTGTTCATTTGTTCATTTGTTCATTTGTTCATTTGTTCATTTGTTCATTTGTTCATTTGTTCATTTGTTCATTTGTTCATTTGTTCATTTGTTCATTTGTTCATTTGTTCATTTGTTCATTTGTTCATTTGTCCACTTGTTCATTTGTTCATTTGTTCATTTGTTCGTTTGTTCATTTCTTCATTTGATCATTTGTTCATTTGTTCATTTGTTCATTTGTTCATTTGTTCATTTGTTCATTTGTCCATTTGTTCATTTGTTCATTTGTTCGTTTGTTCATTTCTTCATTTGATCATTTGTTCATTTGTTTATTTGTTCTTTTGTTCATTTGTTCATTTGGTCATTTCTTCATTTCTTCATTTGTTCATTTGTTCATTTGTTCATTTGTTCATTTCTTCATTTGTTCATTTGTCCATTTGTTCAATTGTCCACTTGTTCATTTGTTCATTCGTTCATTTGTTCATTTGTTCATTTGTTCATTTGTTCATTTGTTCATTTGTTCATTTGTTCATTTGTTCATTTGTTCATTTGTTCATTTGTTCATTTGTTCATTTGTTGATTTGATCATTTGTTCATTTGTTCATTTGTTCATTTGTTCATTTGTTCATTTGTTCATTTGTTCATTTGTTCATTTGTTCATTTGTTCATTTGTCCACTTGTTCATTTGTTCATTTGTTCATTTGTTCGTTTGTTCATTTCTTCATTTGATCATTTGTTCATTTTTTCATTTGTTCATTCGTTCATTCGTTCATTTGTCTATTCGCTCATTTGTTCATTTGTTCATTTGTTCATTTGTTCATTTGTTCATTTGTTCATTTGTCATTTGTTCATTTGTCCAATTGTTCATTTGTTCATTTGTTCATTTGTTCATTTGTTCATTTGTTCATTCGTTCATTCGTTCATTTGTTCATTTGTTCATTTGTTCATTTGTTCATTTGTTCATTTGTTCATTTGTTCTTTTGTTCATTTGTTCATTTGTTCATTTGTTCATTTGTTCATTTGTTCATTTGTTCATTTGTTCATTTGTTCATTTGTTCATTTGTTCATTTGTTCATTTGTTCATTTCTTCATTTCTTCATTTGTTCATTTCTTCATTTCTTCATTTGCTCATTTGTTCATTTGTTCATTTGTTCATTTGTTCATTTGTTCACTTGTTCATTTGTTCATTTGTTCATTTGTTCATTTGTTCATTTGTTCATTTGTTCACTTGTTCATTTGTTCAATTGTTCATTTGTTCATTTGTTCATTTGTTCATTTGTTCATTTGTTCATTTGTCCATTTGTTCATTTGTTCATTTGTTCATTTGTTCATTTGTTCATTTGTTCCTTCGTTCAATTGTCTATTCGCTCATTTGTACAATTGTTCATTCGTTCATTTGTTCATTTGTTCAATCGTTCATTTGTCTATTCGCTCATTTGTTCATTTGTTCATTTGTTCATTTGTTCCTTCGTTCATTTTTCTATTCGCTCATTTGTTCATTTGTTCATTCGATCATTTGTCTATTCGCACATTTGTTCATTTGTTCATTTGTTCATTTGTTCATTTGTTCATTTGTTCATTTGTTCATTTGTTCATTTGTTCATTTGTTCATTTGTTCATTCGTTCATTTGTTCATTTGTTCATTTGTTCATTTGTTAATTCGTTCATTTGCCTATTCGCTCATTTGTTAATTTGTTCATTTGTTCATTTGTTCACTTGTTCATTTGTTCATTTGTTCATTTGTCCATTTTTTCATTTGTCCATTTGTTCATTTGTTCATTTGTTCATTTGTTCATTTGTTCATTTGTTCATTTGTTCATTTGTGCATTTGTTCATTTGTTCATTTGTTCATTTGTTCATTTGTTCATTTGTTTATTTGTTCATTTGATCATTTGTTCATTTGTTCATTTGTTCATTTGTTCATTTGTTCATTTATTCATTTGTTCATTTGTTCATTTGCTCATTTGTTCATTTGTTCATTTGTTCATTTGTTCATTTGTTCATTTGTTCAGTTGTTCCTTCGTTCATTTGTACAATTGTTCATTCGTTCATTTGTTCATTTGTTCATTCGTTCATTTGTCTATTCGCTCATTTGTTCATTTTTTCATTTGTTCATTTGTTCATTTGTATATTTGTTCATTTGTGCGATTGTCTATTCGCTCATTTGTTCATTTGTTCATTTGTTCATTTGTTCTTTTGTTCATTTGTTCATTTGTTCATTTGTTCATTTGTTCATTTGTTCATTTGTTCATTTGTTCATTTGTTCATTTGTTCATTTGTTCTTTTGTTCATTTGTTCATTTGTTCATTTGTTCATTTGTTCATTTGTTCATTTGTTCATTTGTTCATTTGTTCATTTGTTCATTTGTTCATTTGTTCATTTGTTCATTTGTTCCTTCGTTCATTTGTCTATTCGCTCATTTGTTCATTTATTCATTCGTTCATTTGTCTATTCGCTCATTTGTTCATTTGATCATTTCTTCATTTGTTCATTTGTTCATTTGTTCATTTGTTCATTTGTTCATTTGTTCATTTGTTCATTTGTTCATTTTTTCGTTTGATCGCTTGTTCATGTGTTTATTTGTTCATTTGTTCATTTGTTCATTTGTTCATTTGTTCATTTGTTCATTTGTTCATTTGTTCATTTGTTCATTTGTTCATTTGTTCATTTGTTCATTTGTTCATTTGTTCATTCGTTCATTCGTTCATTTGTTCATTTGTTCATTTGTTCCTTCGTTCATTTGTCTATTCGCTCATTTGTTCATTTATTCATTCGTTCATTTGTCCATTTGTTCATTTGTTCATTTGTTCATTTGTTCATTTGTTCATTTGTTCATTTGTTCATTTGTTCATTTGTTCCTTCGTTCATTTGTCTATTCGCTCATTTGTTCATTTATTCATTCGTTCATTTGTCTATTCGCTCATTTGTTCATTTGATCATTTGTTCATTTGTTCATTTGTTCATTTGTTCATTTGTTCATTTGTTCATTTGTTCATTTGTTCATTTGTTCATTTGTTCATTCGTTCATTTGTTCATTTGTTCATTCGTTCATTTGTCTATTCGCTCATTTGTTCATTTGTTCATTTGTTCATTTGTTCATTTGTTCCTTCGTTCATTTTTCTATTCGCTCATTTGTTCATTTGTTCATTCGATCATTTGTCTATTCGCTCATTTGTTCATTTGTTCATGTGTTCATTTGTTCATTTGTTCATTTGTTCATTAGTTCATTTGTTCACTTGTTCATTTGTTCATTTGTTCATTTGTTCATTTGTTCACTTGTTCACTTTGCTCATTTGTTCGTTTGTTCATTTCTTCATTTCTTCATTTGTTCATTTGTTCATTTGTTCATTTGTTCATTTGTTCATTTGTCCATTTGTTTATTTGTCCACTTGTTCATTTGTTCACTTGTTCATTTGTTCATTTGTTCATTTGTTCATTTGCTCATTTGTTCATTTGTTCATTTGTTCATTTGTGCATTTGTTCATTTGTTCATTTGTGCATTTGTTCATTTGTTCATTTGTTCATTTGTTCATTTGTTCATTTGATCATTTGTTCATTTGTTCATTTGTTCATTTGTTCATTTGTTCATTTGTTGATTTGTTCATTTGTTCATTTGTTCATTTGTTCATTTGTTCATTTGTTCATTTGTTCATTTGTTCATTTGTTCATTTGTTCATTTGTTCATTTGTTCATTTGTTCATTTGTTCATTTGTTCATTTGTTCATTTGTTCATTTGTTCATTTGTTCATTTGTTCATTTGTTCATTTGTTCATTTGTTCATTTGTCCACTTGTTCATTTGTTCATTTGTTCATTTGTTCGTTTGTTCATTTCTTCATTTGATCATTTGTTCATTTGTTCATTTTTTCATTTGTTCATTTGTTCATTTGTTCATTTGTTCATTTGTCCACTTGTTCATTTGTTCATTTGTTCGTTTGTTCATTTCTTCATTTGATCATTTGTTCATTTGTTTATTTGTTCTTTTGTTCATTTGTTCATTTGTTCATTTGTTCATTTGTTCATTTGTTCATTTGTTCATTTGTTCATTTGTTCATTTGTTCATTTGTTCATTTGTTCATTTGTTCATTTGTTCATTTGTTCATTTGTTCATTTGTTCATTTGTTCATTTGTTCATTTGTTCATTTGTTCATTTGTTCATTTGTTCATTTGTTCATTTGTTCATTTGTTCATTTGTTCATTTGTTCATTTGTTCATTTGTTCATTTGTTCATTTGTTCATTTGTTCATTTGTTCATTTGTTCATTTGTTCATTTGTTAATTCGTTCATTTGTCTATTCGCTCATTTGTTCATTTGTTCATTTGTTCAATTGTTCACTTGTTCCTTCGTTCATTTTTCTATTCGCTCATTTGTTCATTTGTCCATTTGTTCATTTGTTCATTTGTTCATTTGTTCATTTGTTCATTTGTTCATTTGTTCATTTGTTCATTTGTTCATTTGTTAATTCGTTCATTTGTCTATTCGCTCATTTGTTCATTTGTTCATTTGTTCAATTGTTCACTTGTTCCTTCGTTCATTTTTCTATTCGCTCATTTGTTCATTTGTCCATTTGTTCATTTGTTCATTTGTTCATTTGTTCATTTGTTCATTTGTGCATTTGTTCATTTGTTCATTTGTTCATTTGTTCATTTGTTCATTTGTTTATTTGTTCATTTGATCATTTGTTCATTTGTTCATTTGTTCATTTGTTCATTTGTTCATTTGTTCATTTGTTCATTTGTTCATTTTCTCATTTGTTCATTTGTTCATTTGTTCATTTGTTCAGTTGTTCCTTCGTTCATTTGTACAATTGTTCATTCGTTCATTTGTTCATTTGTTCATTCGTTCATTTGTCTATTCGCTCATTTGTTCATTTGTTCATTTGTTCATTTGTTCATTTGTTCATTTGTTCATTTGTTCATTTGTTCATTTGTTCATTTGTTCATTTGTTCATTTGTTCATTTGTTCATTTGTTCATTTGTTCATTTGTTCATTTGTTCATTTGTCCACTTGTTCATTTGTTCATTTGTTCATTTGTTCGTTTGTTCATTTCTTCATTTGATCATTTGTTCATTTGTTCATTTTTTCATTTGTTCATTTGTTCATTTGTTCATTTGTTCATTTCTTCATTTGTTCATTTGTCCATTTGTTCAATTGTCCACTTGTTCATTTGTTCATTCGTTCATTTGTTCATTTGTTCATTTGTTCATTTGTTCATTTGTTCATTTGTTCATTTGTTCATTTGTTCATTTGTATATTTGTTCATTCGTTCATTTGTTCATTTGTTCATTTGTTCATTTGTTCATTTGTTCATTTGTTCATTTGTTCATTTGTTCATTTGTTCATTTGTTCATTTGTTCATTTGTTCATTTGTTCATTTGTTCATTTGTTCATTTGTTCATTTGTTCATTTGTTCATTTGTTCATTTGTTCATTTGTTCATTTGTTCATTTGTTCATTTGTTCATTTGTTCATTTGTTCATTTGTTCATTTGTTCATTTGTTCATTTGTTCATTTGTTCATTTGTTCATTTGTTCATTTGTTCATTTGTTCATTTGTTCATTTGTTCATTTGTTCATTTGTTAATTCGTTCATTTGTCTATTCGCTCATTTGTTCATTTGTTCATTTGTTCAATTGTTCACTTGTTCCTTCGTTCATTTTTCTATTCGCTCATTTGTTCATTTGTCCATTTGTTCATTTGTTCATTTGTTCATTTGTTCATTTGTTCATTTGTTCATTTGTTCATTTGTTCATTTGTTTATTTGTTCATTTGATCATTTGTTCATTTGTTCATTTGTTCATTTGTTCATTTGTTCATTTTCTCATTTGTTCATTTGTTCATTTGTTCATTTGTTCATTTGTTCATTTGTTCAGTTGTTCCTTCGTTCATTTGTACAATTGTTCATTCGTTCATTTGTTCATTTGTTCATTCGTTCATTTGTCTATTCGCTCTTTTGTTCATTTTTTCATTTGTTCATTTGTTCATTTGTTCATTTGTATATTTGTTCATTTGTGCGATTGTCTATTTGCTCATTTGTTCATTTGTTCATTTGTTCATTTGTTCATTTGTTCCTTCGTTCATTTGTCTATTCGCTCATTTGTTCATTTATTCATTCGTTCATTTGTCTATTCGCTCATTTGTTCATTTGATCATTTGTTCATTTGTTCATTTGTTCATTTGTTCATTTGTTCATTTGTTCATTTGTTCATTTGTTCATTCGTTCATTTGTTCATTTGTTCATTCGTTCATTTGTCTATTCGCTCATTTGTTCATTTGTTCATTTGTTCATTTGTTCATTTGTTCATTTGTTCCTTCGTTCATTTTTCTATTCGCTCATTTGTTCATTTGTTCATTCGATCATTTGTCTATTCGCACATTTGTTCATTTGTTCATTTGTTCATTTGTTCATTTGTTCATTTGTTCATTTGTTCATTTGTTCATTTGTTCATTTGTTCATTTGTTCATTTGTTCATTTGTTCATTCGTTTATTTGTTCATTTGTTCATTTGTTCATTTGTTAATTCGTTCATTTGCCTATTCGCTCATTTGTTAATTTGTTCATTTGTTCATTTGTTCACTTGTTCATTTGTTCATTTGTTCATTTGTCCATTTTTTCATTTGTCCATTTGTTCATTTGTTCATTTGTTCATTTGTTCATTTGTTCATTTGTTCATTCGTTCATTTGTTCATTTGTTCATTCGTTCATTTGTCTATTCGCTCATTTGTTCATTTGTTCATTTGTTCATTTGTTCCTTCGTTCATTTTTCTATTCGCTCATTTGTTCATTTGTTCATTCGATCATTTGTCTATTCGCTCATTTGTTCATTTGTTCATGTGTTCATTTGGTCATTTGTTCATTTGTTCATTAGTTCATTTGTTCACTTGTTCATTTGTTCATTTGTTCATTTGTTCATTTGTTCACTTGTTCACTTTGCTCATTTGTTCGTTTGTTCATTTCTTCATTTCTTCATTTGTTCATTTGTTCATTTGTTCATTTGTTCATTTGTTCATTTGTCCATTTGTTTATTTGTCCACTTGTTCATTTGTTCACTTGATCATTTGTTCATTTGTTCATTTGTTCATTTGTTCATTTGTTCATTTGTTCATTTGTTCATTTGTTCATTTGTTCATTTGTTCATTTGTTCATTTGTTCATTTGTTCATTTGTTCATTTGTTCATTTGTTCATTTGTTCATTTGTTCATTTGTTCATTTGTTCATTTGTTCATTTGTTCATTTGTTCATTTGTTCATTTGTTCATTTGTTCATTTGTTCATTTGTTCATTTGTTCATTTGTTCATTTGTTCATTTGTTCATTTGTTCATTTGTCCACTTGTTCATTTGTTCATTTGTTCATTTGTTCGTTTGTTCATTTCTTCATTTGATCATTTGTTCATTTGTTCATTTGTTCATTTGTTCATTTGTTCATTTGTTCATTTGCCCATTTGTTCATTTGTTCATTTGTTCGTTTGTTCATTTCTTCATTTGATCATTTGTTCATTTGTTTATTTGTTCTTTTGTTCATTTGTTCATTTGGTCATTTCTTCATTTCTTCATTTGTTCATTTGTTCATTTGTTCATTTGTTCATTTCTTCATTTGTTCATTTGTCCATTTGTTCAATTGTCCACTTGTTCATTTGTTCATTCGTTCATTTGTTCATTTGTTCATTTGTTCATTTGTTCATTTGTTCATTTGTTCATTTGTTCATTTGTTCATTTGTTCATTTGTTCATTTGTTCATTTGTTCATTTGTTGATTTGATCATTTGTTCATTTGTTCATTTGTTCATTTGTTCATTTGTTCATTCGTTCATTTGTTCATTTGTTCATTTGTTCATTTGTTCATTTGTTCATTTGTTCATTTGTTCATTTGTTCATTTGTTCATTTGTTCATTTGTTCATTTGTTCATTTGTTCATTTGTTCATTTGTTCATTTGTTCATTTGTCCACTTGTTCATTTGTTCATTTGTTCATTTGTTCGTTTGTTCATTTCTTCATTTGATCATTTGTTCATTTGTTCATTTGTTCATTTGTTCATTTGTTCATTTGTTCATTTGTCCATTTGTTCATTTGTTCATTTGTTCGTTTGTTCATTTCTTCATTTGATCATTTGTTCATTTGTTTATTTGTTCTTTTGTTCATTTGTTCATTTGGTCATTTCTTCATTTCTTCATTTGTTCATTTGTTCATTTGTTCATTTGTTCATTTGTTCATTTGTTCATTTGTCCATTTGTTCAATTGTCCACTTGTTCATTTGTTCATTCGTTCATTTGTTCATTTGTTCATTTGTTCATTTGTTCATTTGTTCATTTGTTCATTTGTTCATTTGTTCATTTGTATATTTGTTCATTCGTTCATTTGTTCATTTGTTCATTTGTTCATTTGTTCATTTGTTCATTCGTTCATTCGTTCATTTGTCTATTCGCTCATTTGTTCATTTGTTCATTTGTTCATTTGTTCATTTGTTCATTTGTTCATTTGTTCATTTGTTCATTTGTTCATTTGTTCATTTGTCATTTGTTCATTTGTTCAATTGTTCATTTGTTCATTTGTTCATTTGTTCATTTGTTCATTTGTTCATTTGTTCATTTGTTCATTTGTTCATTTGTTCATTTGTTCATTTGTTCATTTGTTCATTTGTTCATTTGTTCATTTGTTCATTTGTTCATTTGTTCATTTGTTCATTTGTTCATTTGTTCATTTGTTCATTTGTTCATTTGTTCATTTGTTCATTTGTTCATTTGTTCATTTGTTCATTTGTTCATTTGTTCATTTGTTCATTTGTTCATTTGTTCATTTGTTCATTTGTTCATTTGTTCATTTGTCCACTTGTTCATTTGTTCATTTGTTCATTTGTTCGTTTGTTCATTTCTTCATTTGATCATTTGTTCATTTGTTCATTTGTTCATTTGTTCATTTGTTCATTTGTTCATTTGTCCATTTGTTCATTTGTTCATTTGTTCGTTTGTTCATTTCTTCATTTGATCATTTGTTCATTTGTTTATTTGTTCTTTTGTTCATTTGTTCATTTGGTCATTTCTTCATTTCTTCATTTGTTCATTTGTTCATTTGTTCATTTGTTCATTTCTTCATTTGTTCATTTGTCCATTTGTTCAATTGTCCACTTGTTCATTTGTTCATTCGTTCATTTGTTCATTTGTTCATTTGTTCATTTGTTCATTTGTTCATTTGTTCATTTGTTCATTTGTTCATTTGTTCATTTGTTCATTTGTATATTTGTTCATTCGTTCATTTGTTCATTTGTTCATTTGTTCATTTGTTCATTTGTTCATTCGTTCATTCGTTCATTTGTCTATTCGCTCATTTGTTCATTTGTTCATTTGTTCATTTGTTCATTTGTTCATTTGTTCATTTGTTCATTTGTTCATTTGTTCATTTGTCATTTGCTCATTTGTTCATTTGTTCATTTGTTCATTTGTTCATTTGTTCATTTGTTCAGTTGTTCCTTCGTTCATTTGTACAATTGTTCATTCGTTCATTTGTTCATTTGTTCATTCGTTCATTTGTCTATTCGCTCATTTGTTCATTTTTTCATTTGTTCATTTGTTCATTTGTTCATTTGTATATTTGTTCATTTGTGCGATTGTCTATTCGCTCATTTGTTCATTTGTTCATTTGTTCATTTGTTCTTTTGTTCATTTGTTCATTTGTTCATTTGTTCATTTGTTCATTTGTTCATTTGTTCATTTGTTCATTTGTTCATTTGTTCATTAGTTCATTTGTTCTTTTGTTCATTTGTTCATTTGTTCATTTGTTCATTTGTTCATTTGTTCATTTGTTCATTTGTTCATTTGTTCATTTGTTCATTTGTTCATTTGTTCATTTGTTCATTTGTTCATTTGTTCATTTGTTCATTTGTTCATTTGTTCCTTCGTTCATTTGTCTATTCGCTCATTTGTTCATTTATTCATTCGTTCATTTGTCTATTCGCTCATTTGTTCATTTGATCATTTCTTCATTTGTTCATTTGTTCATTTGTTCATTTGTTCATTTGTTCAATTGTTCATTTGTTCATTAGTTCATTTGTTCATTCGTTCATTTGTTCATTTGTTCATTCGTTCATTTGTCTATTCGCTGATTTGTTCATTTGTTCATTTGTTCATTTGTTCCTTCGTTCATTTTTCTATTCGCTCATTTGTTCATTTGTTCATTCGATCATTTGTCTATTCGCTCATTTGTTCATTTGTTCATGTGTTCATTTGTTCATTTGTTCATTTGTTCATTAGTTCATTTGTTCACTTGTTCATTTGTTCATTTGTTCATTTGTTCATTTGTTCACTTGTTCACTTTGCTCATTTGTTCGTTTGTTCATTTCTTCATTTCTTCATTTGTTCATTTGTTCATTTGTTCATTTGTTCATTTGTTCATTTGTCCATTTGTTTATATGTCCACTTGTTCATTTGTTCACTTGATCATTTGTTCATTTGTTCATTTGTTCATTTGTTCATTTGTTCATTTGTTCATTTGTTCATTTGTTCATTTGTTCATTTGTTCATTTGTTCATTTGTTCATTTGTTCATTTGTTCATTTGTTCATTTGTTCATTTGTTCATTTGTTCATTTGTTCATTTGTTCATTTGTTCATTTGTTCATTTGTTCATTTGTTCATTTGTTCATTTGTTCATTTGTTCATTTGTTCATTTGTTCATTTGTTCATTTGTTCATTTGTTCATTTGTCCACTTGTTCATTTGTTCATTTGTTCATTTGTTCGTTTGTTCATTTCTTCATTTGATCATTTGTTCATTTGTTCATTTGTTCATTTGTTCATTTGTTCATTTGTTCATTTGTTCATTTGTCCATTTGTTCATTTGTTCATTTGTTCGTTTGTTCATTTCTTCATTTGATCATTTGTTCATTTGTTTATTTGTTCTTTTGTTCATTTGTTCATTTGGTCATTTCTTCATTTCTTCATTTGTTCATTTGTTCATTTGTTCATTTGTTCATTTCTTCATTTGTTCATTTGTCCATTTGTTCAATTGTCCACTTGTTCATTTGTTCATTCGTTCATTTGTTCATTTGTTCATTTGTTCATTTCTTCATTTGTTCATTTGTTCATTTGTTCATTTGTTCATTTGTTCATTTGTTCATTTGTATATTTGTTCATTCGTTCATTTGTTCATTCGTTCATTTGTTCATTTGTTCATTTGTTCATTTGTTCATTCGTTCATTCGTTCATTTGTCTATTCGCTCATTTGTTCATTTGTTCATTTGTTCATTTGTTCATTTGTTCATTTGTTCATTTGTTCATTTGTTCATTTGTTCATTTGTCATTTGTTCATTTGTTCAATTGTTCATTTGTTCATTTGTTCATTTGTTCATTTGTTCATTCGTTCATTCGTTCATTTGTCTTTTCGCACATTTGTTCATTTGTTCATTTGTTCATTTGTTCATTTGTTCATTTGTTCATTTGTTCATTTGTTCATTTGTTCTTTTGTTCATTTGTTCATTTGTTCATTTGTTCATTTGTTCATTTGTTCATTTGTTCATTTGTTCATTTGTTCATTTGTTCATTTGTTCATTTCTTCATTTCTTCATTTGCTCATTTGTTCATTTGTCCATTTGTTCAATTGTCCACTTGTTCATTTGTTCATTCGTTCATTTGTTCATTTGTTCATTTGTTCATTTGTTCATTCGTTTATTTGTTCATTTGTTCATTTGTTCATTTGTTAATTCGTTCATTTGCCTATTCGCTCATTTGTTAATTTGTTCATTTGTTCATTTGTTCACTTGTTCATTTGTTCATTTGTTCATTTGTCCATTTTTTCATTTGTCCATTTGTTCATTTGTTCATTTGTTCATTTGTTCATTTGTTCATTTGTTCATTTGTTCATTCGTTCATTTGTTCATTTGTTCATTCGTTCATTTGTCTATTCGCTCATTTGTTCATTTGTTCATTTGTTCATTTGTTCCTTCGTTCATTTTTCTATTCGCTCATTTGTTCATTTGTTCATTCGATCATTTGTCTATTCGCTCATTTGTTCATTTGTTCATGTGTTCATTTGGTCATTTGTTCATTTGTTCATTAGTTCATTTGTTCACTTGTTCATTTGTTCATTTGTTCATTTGTTCATTTGTTCACTTGTTCACTTTGCTCATTTGTTCGTTTGTTCATTTCTTCATTTCTTCATTTGTTCATTTGTTCATTTGTTCATTTGTTCATTTGTTCATTTGTCCATTTGTTTATTTGTCCACTTGTTCATTTGTTCACTTGATCATTTGTTCATTTGTTCATTTGTTCATTTGTTCATTTGTTCATTTGTTCATTTGTTCATTTGTTCATTTGTTCATTTGTTCATTTGTTCATTTGTTCATTTGTTCATTTGTTCATTTGTTCATTTGTTCATTTGTTCATTTGTTCATTTGTTCATTTGTTCATTTGTTCATTTGTTCATTTGTTCATTTGTTCATTTGTTCATTTGTTCATTTGTTCATTTGTTCATTTGTTCATTTGTTCATTTGTTCATTTGTTCATTTGTCCACTTGTTCATTTGTTCATTTGTTCATTTGTTCGTTTGTTCATTTCTTCATTTGATCATTTGTTCATTTGTTCATTTGTTCATTTGTTCATTTGTTCATTTGTTCATTTGTCCATTTGTTCATTTGTTCATTTGTTCGTTTGTTCATTTCTTCATTTGATCATTTGTTCATTTGTTTATTTGTTCTTTTGTTCATTTGTTCATTTGGTCATTTCTTCATTTCTTCATTTGTTCATTTGTTCATTTGTTCATTTGTTCATTTCTTCATTTGTTCATTTGTCCATTTGTTCAATTGTCCACTTGTTCATTTGTTCATTCGTTCATTTGTTCATTTGTTCATTTGTTCATTTGTTCATTTGTTCATTTGTTCATTTGTTCATTTGTTCATTTGTTCATTTGTTCATTTGTTCATTTGTTGTTTTGATCATTTGTTCATTTGTTCATTTGTTCATTTGTTCATTTGTTCATTCGTTCATTTGTTCATTTGTTCATTTGTTCATTTGTTCATTTGTTCATTTGTTCATTTGTTCATTTGTTCATTTGTTCATTTGTTCATTTGTTCATTTGTTCATTTGTTCATTTGTTCATTTGTCCACTTGTTCATTTGTTCATTTGTTCATTTGTTCGTTTGTTCATTTCTTCATTTGATCATTTGTTCATTTGTTCATTTGTTCATTTGTTCATTTGTTCATTTGTTCATTTGTCCATTTGTTCATTTGTTCATTTGTTCGTTTGTTCATTTCTTCATTTGATCATTTGTTCATTTGTTTATTTGTTCTTTTGTTCATTTGTTCATTTGGTCATTTCTTCATTTCTTCATTTGTTCATTTGTTCATTTGTTCATTTGTTCATTTGTTCATTTGTTCATTTGTCCATTTGTTCAATTGTCCACTTGTTCATTTGTTCATTCGTTCATTTGTTCATTTGTTCATTTGTTCATTTGTTCATTTGTTCATTTGTTCATTTGTTCATTTGTTCATTTGTATATTTGTTCATTCGTTCATTTGTTCATTTGTTCATTTGTTCATTTGTTCATTTGTTCATTCGTTCATTCGTTCATTTGTCTATTCGCTCATTTGTTCATTTGTTCATTTGTTCATTTGTTCATTTGTTCATTTGTTCATTTGTTCATTTGTTCATTTGTTCATTTGTTCATTTGTTCATTTGTCCATTTGTTCATTTGTTCATTTGTTCGTTTGTTCATTTCTTCATTTGATCATTTGTTCATTTGTTTATTTGTTCTTTTGTTCATTTGTTCATTTGTTCATTTGTTCATTTGTTCATTTGTTCATTTGTTCATTTGTTCATTTGTTCATTTGTTCATTTGTTCATTTGTTCATTTGTTCATTTGTTCATTTGTTCATTTGTTCATTTGTTCATTTGTTCATTTGTTCATTTGTTCATTTGTTCATTTGTTCATTTGTTCATTTGTTCATTTGTTCATTTGTTCATTTGTTCATTTGTTCATTTGTTCATTTGTTCATTTGTTCATTTGTTCATTTGTTCATTTGTTCATTTGTTCATTTGTTCATTTGTTCATTTGTTCATTTGTTCATTTGTTCATTTGTTCATTTGTCCACTTGTTCATTTGTTCATTTGTTCATTTGTTCGTTTGTTCATTTCTTCATTTGATCATTTGTTCATTTGTTCATTTGTTCATTTGTTCATTTGTTCATTTGTTCATTTGTCCATTTGTTCATTTGTTCATTTGTTCGTTTGTTCATTTCTTCATTTGATCATTTGTTCATTTGTTTATTTGTTCTTTTGTTCATTTGTTCATTTGGTCATTTCTTCATTTCTTCATTTGTTCATTTGTTCATTTGTTCATTTGTTCATTTCTTCATTTGTTCATTTGTCCATTTGTTCAATTGTCCACTTGTTCATTTGTTCATTCGTTCATTTGTTCATTTGTTCATTTGTTCATTTGTTCATTTGTTCATTTGTTCATTTGTTCATTTGTTCATTTGTTCATTTGTTCATTTGTATATTTGTTCATTCGTTCATTTGTTCATTTGTTCATTTGTTCATTTGTTCATTTGTTCATTCGTTCATTCGTTCATTTGTCTATTCGCTCATTTGTTCATTTGTTCATTTGTTCATTTGTTCATTTGTTCATTTGTTCATTTGTTCATTTGTTCATTTGTTCATTTGTCATTTGCTCATTTGTTCATTTGTTCATTTGTTCATTTGTTCATTTGTTCATTTGTTCAGTTGTTCCTTCGTTCATTTGTACAATTGTTCATTCGTTCATTTGTTCATTTGTTCATTCGTTCATTTGTCTATTCGCTCATTTGTTCATTTTTTCATTTGTTCATTTGTTCATTTGTTCATTTGTATATTTGTTCATTTGTGCGATTGTCTATTCGCTCATTTGTTCATTTGTTCATTTGTTCATTTGTTCTTTTGTTCATTTGTTCATTTGTTCATTTGTTCATTTGTTCATTTGTTCATTTGTTCATTTGTTCATTTGTTCATTTGTTCATTAGTTCATTTGTTCTTTTGTTCATTTGTTCATTTGTTCATTTGTTCATTTGTTCATTTGTTCATTTGTTCATTTGTTCATTTGTTCATTTGTTCATTTGTTCATTTGTTCATTTGTTCATTTGTTCCTTCGTTCATTTGTCTATTCGCTCATTTGTTCATTTATTCATTCGTTCATTTGTCTATTCGCTCATTTGTTCATTTGATCATTTCTTCATTTGTTCATTTGTTCATTTGTTCATTTGTTCATTTGTTCAATTGTTCATTTGTTCATTAGTTCATTTGTTCATTCGTTCATTTGTTCATTTGTTCATTCGTTCATTTGTCTATTCGCTGATTTGTTCATTTGTTCATTTGTTCATTTGTTCCTTCGTTCATTTTTCTATTCGCTCATTTGTTCATTTGTTCATTCGATCATTTGTCTATTCGCTCATTTGTTCATTTGTTCATGTGTTCATTTGTTCATTTGTTCATTTGTTCATTAGTTCATTTGTTCACTTGTTCATTTGTTCATTTGTTCATTTGTTCATTTGTTCACTTGTTCACTTTGCTCATTTGTTCGTTTGTTCATTTCTTCATTTCTTCATTTGTTCATTTGTTCATTTGTTCATTTGTTCATTTGTTCATTTGTCCATTTGTTTATATGTCCACTTGTTCATTTGTTCACTTGATCATTTGTTCATTTGTTCATTTGTTCATTTGTTCATTTGTTCATTTGTTCATTTGTTCATTTGTTCATTTGTTCATTTGTTCATTTGTTCATTTGTTCATTTGTTCATTTGTTCATTTGTTCATTTGTTCATTTGTTCATTTGTTCATTTGTTCATTTGTTCATTTGTTCATTTGTTCATTTGTTCATTTGTTCATTTGTTCATTTGTTCATTTGTTCATTTGTTCATTTGTTCATTTGTTCATTTGTTCATTTGTCCACTTGTTCATTTGTTCATTTGTTCATTTGTTCGTTTGTTCATTTCTTCATTTGATCATTTGTTCATTTGTTCATTTGTTCATTTGTTCATTTGTTCATTTGTTCATTTGTTCATTTGTCCATTTGTTCATTTGTTCATTTGTTCGTTTGTTCATTTCTTCATTTGATCATTTGTTCATTTGTTTATTTGTTCTTTTGTTCATTTGTTCATTTGGTCATTTCTTCATTTCTTCATTTGTTCATTTGTTCATTTGTTCATTTGTTCATTTCTTCATTTGTTCATTTGTCCATTTGTTCAATTGTCCACTTGTTCATTTGTTCATTCGTTCATTTGTTCATTTGTTCATTTGTTCATTTGTTCATTTGTTCATTTGTTCATTTGTTCATTTGTTCATTTGTTCATTTGTTCATTTGTATATTTGTTCATTCGTTCATTTGTTCATTCGTTCATTTGTTCATTTGTTCATTTGTTCATTTGTTCATTCGTTCATTCGTTCATTTGTCTATTCGCTCATTTGTTCATTTGTTCATTTGTTCATTTGTTCATTTGTTCATTTGTTCATTTGTTCATTTGTTCATTTGTTCATTTGTCATTTGTTCATTTGTTCAATTGTTCATTTGTTCATTTGTTCATTTGTTCATTTGTTCATTCGTTCATTCGTTCATTTGTCTTTTCGCACATTTGTTCATTTGTTCATTTGTTCATTTGTTCATTTGTTCATTTGTTCATTTGTTCATTTGTTCATTTGTTCTTTTGTTCATTTGTTCATTTGTTCATTTGTTCATTTGTTCATTTGTTCATTTGTTCATTTGTTCATTTGTTCATTTGTTCATTTGTTCATTTGTTCATTTCTTCATTTCTTCATTTGCTCATTTGTTCATTTGTCCATTTGTTCAATTGTCCACTTGTTCATTTGTTCATTCGTTCATTTGTTCATTTGTTCATTTGTTCATTTGTTCATTTGTTCATTTGTTCATTTGTTCATTTGTATATTTGTTCATTCGTTCATTTGTCATTTGTTCATTTGTTCAATTGTTCATTTGTTCATTTGTTCATTTGTTCATTTGTTCATTCGTTCATTCGTTCATTTGTCTTTTCGCACATTTGTTCATTTGTTCATTTGTTCATTTGTTCATTTGTTCATTTGTTCATTTGTTCATTTGTCCATTTGTTCATTTGTTCATTTGTTCATTTGTTCATTTGTTCATTTCTTCATTTCTTCATTTCTTCACTTGTTCATTTGTTCATTTGTTCATTTGCTCATTTGTTCATTTGTTCATTTGTTCATTTGTGCATTTGTTCATTTGTTCATTTGTTCATTTGTCCATTTGTTCATTTGTTCATTTGTTCATTTGTTCCTTCGTTCATTTGTCTATTCGCTCATTTGTTCACTTATTTATTCGTTCATTTGTCTATTCGCTCATTTGTTCATTTGATCATTTCTTCATTTGTTCATTTGTTCATTTGTTCATTTGTTCATTTGTTCATGTGTTCATTTGTTCATTTGTTCATTTGTTCATTAGTTCATTTGTTCACTTGTTCATTTGTTCATTTGCTCATTTGTTCATTTGTTCACATGTTCACTTTGCTCATTTGTTCGTTTGTTCATATCTTCATTTCTTCATTTCTTCATTTGTTCATTTGTTCATTTGTTCATTTGTTCATTTGTTCATTTGTTCACTTGTTCATTTGTTCATTTGTTCTTTTGTGCATTTGTTCATTTGTTCATTTGTTCATTTGTTCATTTGTTCATTTGTTCATTTGTTCATTTGTTCATTTGTTCATTTGTTCATTTGTTCATTTGTTCATTTGTTCATTTGTTCATTTGTTCATTTGTTCATTTGTTCATTTGTTCATTTGTTCATTTGTTCATTTGTTCATTTGTTCATTTGTTCATTTGTTCATTTGTTCATTTGTTCATTTGTTCATTTGTTCATTTGTTCATTTGTTCATTTGTTCATTTGTTCATTTGTTCATTTGTTCATTTGTTCATTTGTTCATTTGTTCATTTGTTCATTTGTTCATTTGTTCATTTGTTCATTTGTTCATTTGTTCATTTGTTCATTTGTTCATTTGTTCATTTGTTCATTTGTTCATTTGTTCATTTGTTCATTTGTTCATTTGTTCATTTGTTCATTTGTTCATTTGTTCATTTGTTCATTTGTTCATTTGTTCATTTGTTCATTTGTTCATTTGTTCATTTGTCCACTTGTTCATTTGTTCATTTGTTCATTTGTTCGTTTGTTCATTTCTTCATTTGATCATTTGTTCATTTGTTCATTTTTTCATTTGTTCATTTGTTCATTTGTTCATTTGTTCATTTGTCCACTTGTTCATTTGTTCATTTGTTCATTTGTTCATTTGTCCACTTGTTCATTTGTTCATTTGTTCGTTTGTTCATTTCTTCATTTGATCATTTGTTCATTTGTTTATTTGTTCTTTTGTTCATTTGTTCATTTGTTCATTTCTTCATTTCTTCATTTGTTCATTTGTTCATTTGTTCATTTGTTCATTTCTTCATTTGTTCATTTGTCCATTTGTTCAATTGTCCACTTGTTCATTTGTTCATTCGTTCATTTGTTCATTTGTTCATTTGTTCATTTGTTCATTTGTTCATTTGTTCATTTGTTCATTTGTTCATTTGTATATTTGTTCATTCGTTCATTTGTTCATTTGTTCATTTGTTCATTTGTTCATTTGTTCATTTGTTCATTTGTTCATTTGTTCATTTGTTCATTTGTTCATTTGTTCATTTGTTCATTTGTTCATTTGTTCATTTGTTCATTTGTTCATTTGTTCATTTGTTCATTTGTTCATTTGTTCATTTGTTCATTTGTTCATTTGTTCATTTGTTCATTTGTTCATTTGTTCATTTGTTCATTTGTTCATTTGTTCATTTGTTCATTTGTTCATTTGTTCATTTGTTAATTCGTTCATTTGTCTATTCGCTCATTTGTTCATTTGTTCATTTGTTCAATTGTTCACTTGTTCCTTCGTTCATTTTTCTATTCGCTCATTTGTTCATTTGTCCATTTGTTCATTTGTTCATTTGTTCATTTGTTCATTTGTTCATTTGTTCATTTGTTCATTTGTTCATTTGTTTATTTGTTCATTTGATCATTTGTTCATTTGTTCATTTGTTCATTTGTTCATTTGTTCATTTGTTCATTTGTTCATTTGTTCATTTTCTCATTTGTTCATTTGTTCATTTGTTCATTTGTTCATTTGTTCATTTGTTCAGTTGTTCCTTCGTTCATTTGTACAATTGTTCATTCGTTCATTTGTTCATTTGTTCATTCGTTCATTTGTCTATTCGCTCATTTGTTCATTTTTTCATTTGTTCATTTGTTCATTTGTTCATTTGTATATTTGTTCATTTGTGCGATTGTCTATTCGCTCATTTGTTCATTTGTTCATTTGTTCATTTGTTCATTTGTTCCTTCGTTCATTTGTCTATTCGCTCATTTGTTCATTTATTCATTCGTTCATTTGTCTATTCGCTCATTTGTTCATTTGATCATTTGTTCATTTGTTCATTTGTTCATTTGTTCATTTGTTCATTTGTTCATTTGTTCATTTGTTCATTCGTTCATTTGTTCATTTGTTCATTCGTTCATTTGTCTATTCGCTCATTTGTTCATTTGTTCATTTGTTCATTTGTTCATTTGTTCCTTCGTTCATTTTTCTATTCGCTCATTTGTTCATTTGTTCATTCGATCATTTGTCTATTCGCACATTTGTTCATTTGTTCATTTGTTCATTTGTTCATTTGTTCATTTGTTCATTTGTTCATTTGTTCATTTGTTCATTTGTTCATTTGTTCATTTGTTCATTCGTTTATTTGTTCATTTGTTCATTTGTTCATTTGTTAATTCGTTCATTTGCCTATTCGCTCATTTGTTAATTTGTTCATTTGTTCATTTGTTCACTTGTTCATTTGTTCATTTGTTCATTTGTCCATTTTTTCATTTGTCCATTTGTTCATTTGTTCATTTGTTCATTTGTTCATTTGTTCATTTGTTCATTTGTTCATTCGTTCATTTGTTCATTTGTTCATTCGTTCATTTGTCTATTCGCTCATTTGTTCATTTGTTCATTTGTTCATTTGTTCCTTCGTTCATTTTTCTATTCGCTCATTTGTTCATTTGTTCATTCGATCATTTGTCTATTCGCTCATTTGTTCATTTGTTCATGTGTTCATTTGGTCATTTGTTCATTTGTTCATTAGTTCATTTGTTCACTTGTTCATTTGTTCATTTGTTCATTTGTTCATTTGTTCACTTGTTCACTTTGCTCATTTGTTCGTTTGTTCATTTCTTCATTTCTTCATTTGTTCATTTGTTCATTTGTTCATTTGTTCATTTGTTCATTTGTCCATTTGTTTATTTGTCCACTTGTTCATTTGTTCACTTGATCATTTGTTCATTTGTTCATTTGTTCATTTGTTCATTTGTTCATTTGTTCATTTGTTCATTTGTTCATTTGTTCATTTGTTCATTTGTTCATTTGTTCATTTGTTCATTTGTTCATTTGTTCATTTGTTCATTTGTTCATTTGTTCATTTGTTCATTTGTTCATTTGTTCATTTGTTCATTTGTTCATTTGTTCATTTGTTCATTTGTTCATTTGTTCATTTGTTCATTTGTTCATTTGTTCATTTGTCCACTTGTTCATTTGTTCATTTGTTCATTTGTTCGTTTGTTCATTTCTTCATTTGATCATTTGTTCATTTGTTCATTTGTTCATTTGTTCATTTGTTCATTTGTTCATTTGTTCATTTGTCCATTTGTTCATTTGTTCATTTGTTCGTTTGTTCATTTCTTCATTTGATCATTTGTTCATTTGTTTATTTGTTCTTTTGTTCATTTGTTCATTTGGTCATTTCTTCATTTCTTCATTTGTTCATTTGTTCATTTGTTCATTTGTTCATTTCTTCATTTGTTCATTTGTCCATTTGTTCAATTGTCCACTTGTTCATTTGTTCATTCGTTCATTTGTTCATTTGTTCATTTGTTCATTTGTTCATTTGTTCATTTGTTCATTTGTTCATTTGTTCATTTGTTCATTTGTTCATTTGTTCATTTGTTCATTTGTTCATTTGTTGATTTGATCATTTGTTCATTTGATCATTTGTTCATTTGTTCATTTGTTCATTTGTTCATTTGTTCATTTGTTCATTTGTTCATTTGTTCATTTGTTCATTTGTTCATTTGTTCATTTGTTCATTTGTTCATTTGTTCATTTGTTCATTTGTTCATTTGTTCATTTGTCCACTTGTTCATTTGTTCATTTGTTCATTTGTTCGTTTGTTCATTTCTTCATTTGATCATTTGTTCATTTGTTCATTTGTTCATTTGTTCATTTGTTCATTTGTTCATTTGTCCATTTGTTCATTTGTTCATTTGTTCGTTTGTTCATTTCTTCATTTGATCATTTGTTCATTTGTTTATTTGTTCTTTTGTTCATTTGTTCATTTGGTCATTTCTTCATTTCTTCATTTGTTCATTTGTTCATTTGTTCATTTGTTCATTTCTTCATTTGTTCATTTGTCCATTTGTTCAATTGTCCACTTGTTCATTTGTTCATTCGTTCATTTGTTCATTTGTTCATTTGTTCATTTGTTCATTTGTTCATTTGTTCATTTGTTCATTTGTTCATTTGTATATTTGTTCATTCGTTCATTTGTTCATTTGTTCATTTGTTCATTTGTTCATTTGTTCATTCGTTCATTCGTTCATTTGTCTATTCGCTCATTTGTTCATTTGTTCATTTGTTCATTTGTTCATTTGTTCATTTGTTCATTTGTTCATTTGTTCATTTGTTCATTTGTTCATTTGTCATTTGTTCATTTGTTCAATTGTTCATTTGTTCATTTGTTCATTTGTTCATTTGTTCATTTGTTCATTTGTTCATTTGTTCATTTGTTCATTTGTTCATTTGTTCATTTGTTCATTTGTTCATTTGTTCATTTGTTCATTTGTTCATTTGTTCATTTGTTCATTTGTTCATTTGTCCACTTGTTCATTTGTTCATTTGTTCATTTGTTCGTTTGTTCATTTCTTCATTTGATCATTTGTTCATTTGTTCATTTGTTCATTTGTTCATTTGTTCATTTGTCCATTTGTTCATTTGTTCATTTGTTCGTTTGTTCATTTCTTCATTTGATCATTTGTTCATTTGTTTATTTGTTCTTTTGTTCATTTGTTCATTTGGTCATTTCTTCATTTCTTCATTTGTTCATTTGTTCATTTGTTCATTTGTTCATTTCTTCATTTGTTCATTTGTCCATTTGTTCAATTGTCCACTTGTTCATTTGTTCATTCGTTCATTTGTTCATTTGTTCATTTGTTCATTTGTTCATTTGTTCATTTGTTCATTTGTTCATTTGTTCATTTGTTCATTTGTATATTTGTTCATTCGTTCATTTGTTCATTTGTTCATTTGTTCATTTGTTCATTTGTTCATTCGTTCATTCGTTCATTTGTCTATTCGCTCATTTGTTCATTTGTTCATTTGTTCATTTGTTCATTTGTTCATTTGTTCATTTGTTCATTTGTTCATTTGTTCATTTGTCATTTGTTCATTTGTTCAATTGTTCATTTGTTCATTTGTTCATTTGTTCATTTGTTCATTCGTTCATTCGTTCATTTGTCTTTTCGCACATTTGTTCATTTGTTCATTTGTTCATTTGTTCATTTGTTCATTTGTTCATTTGTTCATTTGTTCATTTGTTCTTTTGTTCATTTGTTCATTTGTTCATTTGTTCATTTGTTCATTTGTTCATTTGTTCATTTGTTCATTTCTTCATTTCTTCATTTGCTCATTTGTTCATTTGTCCATTTGTTCAATTGTCCACTTGTTCATTTGTTCATTCGTCCATTTGTTCATTTGTTCATTTGTTCATTTGTTCATTTGTTCATTTGTATATTTGTTCATTCGTTCATTTGTCATTTGTTCATTTGTTCAATTGTTCATTTGTTCATTTGTTCATTTGTTCATTTGTTCATTCGTTCATTCGTTCATTTGTCTTTTCGCACATTTGTTCATTTGTTCATTTGTTCATTTGTTCATTTGTTCATTTGTTCATTTGTTCATTTGTTCATTTGTTCATTTGTTCATTTGTTCATTTGTTCTTTTGTTCATTTGTTCATTTGTTCATTTGTTCATTTGTTCATTTGTTCATTTGTTCATTTGTTCATTTGTTCATTTGTTCATTTGTTCATTTGTTCATTTGTTCATTTGTTCATTTGTTCATTTGTTCATTTGTTCATTTGCTCATTTGTTCATTTGTTCATTTGTTCATTTGTTCATTTGTTCATTTGTTCATTTGTTCATTTGTTCATTTGTTCATTTGTTCATTTGTTCATTTGTTCATTTGTTCATTTGTTCACTTGTTCATTTGTTCATTTGTTCATTTGTTCATTTGTTCATTTGTTCATTTGTTCATTTGTTCATTTGTCCATTTGTTCATTTGTTCATTTGTTCATTTGTTCATTTGTTCATTTGTTCATTTGTTCATTTGTTCATTTGTTCACTTGTTCACTTTGCTCATTTGTTCGTTTGTTCATTTCTTCATTTCTTCATTTGTTCATTTGTTCATTTGTTCATTTGTTCATTTGTTCATTTGTCCATTTGTTTATTTGTCCACTTGTTCATTTGTTCACTTGATCATTTGTTCATTTGTTCATTTGTTCATTTGTTCATTTGTTCATTTGTTCATTTGTTCATTTGTTCATTTGTTCATTTGTTCTTTTGTTCATTTGTTCATTTGTTCATTTCTTCATTTGTTCATTTGTTCATTTGTTCATTTGTTCATTTGTCCATTTGTTTATTTGTCCACTTGTTCATTTGTTCACTTGTTCATTTGTCCATTTGTTCATTTGTTCATTTGCTCATTTGTTCATTTGTTCATTTGTGCATTTGTTCATTTGTTCATTTGTGCATTTGTTCATTTGTTCATTTGTTCATTTGTTCATTTGTTAATTTGATCATTTGTTCATTTGTTCATTTGTTCATTTGTTCATTTGTTCATTTGTTCATTTGTTCATTTGTTCATTTGTTCATTTGTTCATTTGTTCATTTGTTCATTTGTTCATTTGTTCATTTGTTCATTTGTTCATTAGTTCATTTGTTCTTTTGTTCATTTGTTCATTTGTTCATTTGTTCATTTGTTCATTTGTTCATTTGTTCATTTGTTCATTTGTTCATTTGTTCATTTGTTCATTTGTTCATTTGTTCCTTCGTTCATTTGTCTATTCGCTCATTTGTTCATTTATTCATTCGTTCATTTGTCTATTCGATCATTTGTTCATTTGATCATTTGTTCATTTGTTCATTTGTTCATTTGTTCATTTGTTCATTTGTTCATTTGTTCATTTGTTCATTTGTTCATTCGTTCATTTGTTCATTTGTTCATTCGTTCATTTGTCTATTCGCTCATTTGTTCATTTGTTCATTTGTTCATTTGTTCATTTGTTCCTTCGTTCATTTTTCTATTCGCTCATTTGTTCATTTGTTCATTCGATCATTTGTCTATTCGCTCATTTGTTCATTTGTTCATGTGTTCATTTGTTCATTTGTTCATTTGTTCATTAGTTCATTTGTTCACTTGTTCATTTGTTCATTTGTTCATTTGTTCATTTGTTCACTTGTTCACTTTGCTCATTTGTTCGTTTGTTCATTTCTTCATTTCTTCATTTCTTCATTTGTTCATTTGTTCATTTGTTCATTTGTTCATTTGTCCATTTGTTTATTTGTCCACTTGTTCATTTGTTCACTTGTTCATTTGTTCATTTGTTCATTTGTTCATTTGCTCATTTGTTCATTTGTTCATTTGTTCATTTGTGCATTTGTTCATTTGTTCATTTGTGCATTTGTTCATTTGTTCATTTGTTCATTTGTGCATTTGTTCATTTGTTCATTTGTGCATTTGTTCATTTGTTCATTTGTTCATTTGTTCATTTGTTCATTTGATCATTTGTTCATTTGTTCATTTGTTCATTTGTTCATTTGTTCATTTGTTCATTTGTTCATTTGTTCATTTGTTCATTTGTTCATTTGCTCATTTGTTCATTTGTTCATTTGTTCATTTGTTCATTTGTTCATTTGTTCATTTGTTCATTTGTTCAGTTGTTCCTTCGTTCATTTGTACAATTGTTCATTCGTTCATTTGTTCATTTGTTCATTCGTTCATTTGTCTATTCGCTCATTTGTTCATTTTTTCATTTGTTCATTTGTTCATTTGTTCATTTGTATATTTGTTCATTTGTGCGATTGTCTATTCGCTCATTTGTTCATTTGTTCATTTGTTCATTTGTTCTTTTGTTCATTTGTTCATTTGTTCATTTGTTCATTTGTTCATTTGTTCATTTGTTCATTTGTTCATTTGTTCATTTGTTCATTTGTTCATTAGTTCATTTGTTCTTTTGTTCATTTGTTCATTTGTTCATTTGTTCATTTGTTCATTTGTTCATTTGTTCATTTGTTCATTTGTTCATTTGTTCATTTGTTCATTTGTTCATTTGTTCATTTGTTCCTTCGTTCATTTGTCTATTCGCTCATTTGTTCATTTATTCATTCGTTCATTTGTCTATTCGCTCATTTGTTCATTTGATCATTTCTTCATTTGTTCATTTGTTCATTTGTTCATTTGTTCATTTGTTCATTTGTTCATTCGTTCATTTGTTCATTTGTTCATTCGTTCATTTGTCTATTCGCTCATTTGTTCATTTGTTCATTCGTTCATTTGTCTATTCGCTCATTTGTTCATTTGTTCATTTGTTCATTTGTTCCTTCGTTCATTTTTCTATTCGCTCATTTGTTCATTTGTTCATTCGATCATTTGTCTATTCGCTCATTTGTTCATTTGTTCATGTGTTCATTTGTTCATTTGTTCATTTGTTCATTAGTTCATTTGTTCACTTGTTCATTTGTTCATTTGTTCATTTGTTCATTTGTTCACTTGTTCACTTTGCTCATTTGTTCGTTTGTTCATTTCTTCATTTCTTCATTTGTTCATTTGTTCATTTGTTCATTTGTTCATTTGTTCATTTGTCCATTTGTTTATTTGTCCACTTGTTCATTTGTTCACTTGATCATTTGTTCATTTGTTCATTTGTTCATTTGTTCATTTGTTCATTTGTTCATTTGTTCATTTGTTCATTTGTTCATTTGTTCATTTGTTCATTTGTTCATTTGTTCATTTGTTCATTTGTTCATTTGTTCATTTGTTCATTTGTTCATTTGTTCATTTGTTCATTTGTTCATTTGTTCATTTGTTCATTTGTTCATTTGTCCACTTGTTCATTTGTTCATTTGTTCATTTGTTCATTTGTTCATTTGTTCGTTTGTTCATTTCTTCATTTGATCATTTGTTCATTTGTTCATTTGTTCATTTGTTCATTTGTTCATTTGTTCATTTGTCCATTTGTTCATTTGTTCATTTGTTCGTTTGTTCATTTCTTCATTTGATCATTTGTTCATTTGTTTATTTGTTCTTTTGTTCATTTGTTCATTTGGTCATTTCTTCATTTCTTCATTTGTTCATTTGTTCATTTGTTCATTTGTTCATTTCTTCATTTGTTCATTTGTCCATTTGTTCAATTGTCCACTTGTTCATTTGTTCATTCGTTCATTTGTTCATTTGTTCATTTGTTCATTTGTTCATTTGTTCATTTGTTCATTTGTTCATTTGTTCATTTGTTCATTTGTTCATTTGTTCATTTGTTCATTTGTTCATTTGTTCATTTGTTCATTTGTTCATTTGTTCATTTGTTCACTTGTTCACTTTGCTCATTTGTTCGTTTGTTCATTTCTTCATTTCTTCATTTGTTCATTTGTTCATTTGTTCATTTGTTCATTTGTTCATTTGTCCATTTGTTTATTTGTCCACTTGTTCATTTGTTCACTTGATCATTTGTTCATTTGTTCATTTGTTCATTTGTTCATTTGTTCATTTGTTCATTTGTTCATTTGTTCATTTGTTCATTTGTTCATTTGTTCATTTGTTCATTTGTTCATTTGTTCATTTGTTCATTTCTTCATTTGTTCATTTGTTCATTTGTTCATTTGTTCATTTGTCCATTTGTTTATTTGTCCACTTGTTCATTTGTTCACTTGTTCATTTGTCCATTTGTTCATTTGTTCATTTGCTCATTTGTTCATTTGTTCATTTGTGCATTTGTTCATTTGTTCATTTGTGCATTTGTTCATTTGTTCATTTGTTCATTTGTTCATTTGTTAATTTGATCATTTGTTCATTTGTTCATTTGCTCATTTGTTCATTTGTTCATTTGCTCATTTGTTCATTTGTTCATTTGTTCATTTGTTCATTTGTTCATTTGTTCAGTTGTTCCTTCGTTCATTTGTACAATTGTTCATTCGTTTATTTGTTCATTTGTTCATTCGTTCATTTGTCTATTCGCTCATTTGTTCATTTTTTCATTTGTTCATTTGTTCATTTGTTCATTTGTATATTTGTTCATTTGTGCGATTGTCTATTCGCTCATTTGTTCATTTGTTCATTTGTTCATTTGTTCTTTTGTTCATTTGTTCATTTGTTCATTTGTTCATTTGTTCATTTGTTCATTTGTTCATTTGTTCATTTGTTCATTTGTTCATTTGTTCATTTGTTCATTTGTTCATTAGTTCATTTGTTCTTTTGTTCATTTGTTCATTTGTTCATTTGTTCATTTGTTCATTTGTTCATTTGTTCATTTGTTCATTTGTTCATTTGTTCATTTGTTCATTTGTTCATTTGTTCCTTCGTTCATTTGTCTATTCGCTCATTTGTTCATTTATTCATTCGTTCATTTGTCTATTCGATCATTTGTTCATTTGATCATTTGTTCATTTGTTCATTTGTTCATTTGTTCATTTGTTCATTTGTTCATTTGTTCATTTGTTCATTTGTTCATTTGTTCATTCGTTCATTTGTTCATTTGTTCATTCGTTCATTTGTCTATTCGCTCATTTGTTCATTTGTTCATTTGTTCATTTGTTCATTTGTTCCTTCGTTCATTTTTCTATTCGCTCATTTGTTCATTTGTTCATTCGATCATTTGTCTATTCGCTCATTTGTTCATTTGTTCATGTGTTCATTTGTTCATTTGTTCATTTGTTCATTAGTTCATTTGTTCACTTGTTCATTTGTTCATTTGTTCATTTGTTCATTTGTTCACTTGTTCACTTTGCTCATTTGTTCGTTTGTTCATTTCTTCATTTCTTCATTTCTTCATTTGTTCATTTGTTCATTTGTTCATTTGTTCATTTGTCCATTTGTTTATTTGTCCACTTGTTCATTTGTTCACTTGTTCATTTGTTCATTTGTTCATTTGTTCATTTGCTCATTTGTTCATTTGTTCATTTGTTCATTTGTGCATTTGTTCATTTGTTCATTTGTGCATTTGTTCATTTGTTCATTTGTTCATTTGTGCATTTGTTCATTTGTTCATTTGTGCATTTGTTCATTTGTTCATTTGTTCATTTGTTCATTTGTTCATTTGATCATTTGTTCATTTGTTCATTTGTTCATTTGTTCATTTGTTCATTTGTTCATTTGTTCATTTGTTCATTTGTTCATTTGTTCATTTGTTCATTTGCTCATTTGTTCATTTGTTCATTTGTTCATTTGTTCATTTGTTCATTTGTTCAGTTGTTCCTTCGTTCATTTGTACAATTGTTCATTCGTTCATTTGTTCATTTGTTCATTCGTTCATTTGTCTATTCGCTCATTTGTTCATTTTTTCATTTGTTCATTTGTTCATTTGTTCATTTGTATATTTGTTCATTTGTGCGATTGTCTATTCGCTCATTTGTTCATTTGTTCATTTGTTCATTTGTTCTTTTGTTCATTTGTTCATTTGTTCATTTGTTCATTTGTTCATTTGTTCATTTGTTCATTTGTTCATTTGTTCATTTGTTCATTAGTTCATTTGTTCTTTTGTTCATTTGTTCATTTGTTCATTTGTTCATTTGTTCATTTGTTCATTTGTTCATTTGTTCATTTGTTCATTTGTTCATTTGTTCATTTGTTCATTTGTTCCTTCGTTCATTTGTCTATTCGCTCATTTGTTCATTTATTCATTCGTTCATTTGTCTATTCGCTCATTTGTTCATTTGATCATTTCTTCATTTGTTCATTTGTTCATTTGTTCATTTGTTCATTTGTTCATTTGTTCATTCGTTCATTTGTTCATTTGTTCATTCGTTCATTTGTCTATTCGCTCATTTGTTCATTTGTTCATTCGTTCATTTGTCTATTCGCTCATTTGTTCATTTGTTCATTTGTTCATTTGTTCATTTGTTCATTTGTTCATTTGTTCATTTGTTCATTTGTTCATTTGTCCATTTGTTCATTTGTTCATTTGTTCATTTGTTCATTTGTTCATTTCTTCATTTCTTCATTTCTTCATTTGCTCATTTGTTCATTTGTCCATTTGTTCAATTGTCCACTTGTTCATTTGTTCATTCGTTCATTTGTTCATTTGTTCATTTGTTCATTTGTTCATTTGTTCATTTGTTCATTTGTTCATTTGTTCATTTGTTCATTTGTTCATTTGTTCATTTGTTCATTTGTCATTTGTTCATTTGTTCAATTGTTCATTTGTTCATTTGTTCATTTGTTCATTTGTTCATTCGTTCATTCGTTCATTTGTCTTTTCGCACATTTGTTCATTTGTTCATTTGTTCATTTGTTCATTTGTTCATTTGTTCATTTGTTCATTTGTTCATTTGTTCATTTGTTCATTTGTTCATTTGTTCATTTGTTCTTTTGTTCATTTGTTCATTTGTTCATTTGTTCATTTGTTCATTTGTTCATTTGTTCATTTGTTCATTTGTTCATTTGTTCATTTGTCCACTTGTTCATTTGTTCATTTGTTCATTTGTTCGTTTGTTCATTTCTTCATTTGATCATTTGTTCATTTGTTCATTTGTTCATTTGTTCATTTGTTCATTTGTTCATTTGTTCATTTGTCCATTTGTTCATTTGTTCATTTGTTCGTTTGTTCATTTCTTCATTTGATCATTTGTTCATTTGTTGATTTGTTCTTTTGTTCATTTGTTCATTTGTTCATTTGTTCATTTGTTCATTTGTTCATTTGTTCATTTGTTCATTTGTTCATTTGTTCATTTGTTCATTTGTTCATTTGTTCATTTGTTCATTTGTTCATTTGTTCATTTGTTCTTTTGTTCATTTGTTCATTTGTTCATTTGTTCATTTGTTCATTTGTTCATTTGTTCATTTGTTCATTTGTTCATTTGTTCATTTGTTCATTTGTTCATTTGTTCATTTGTTCATTTGTTCATTTGCTCATTTGTTCATTTGGTCATTTCTTCATTTCTTCATTTGTTCATTTGTTCATTTGTTCATTTGTTCATTTCTTCATTTGTTCATTTGTCCATTTGTTCAATTGTCCACTTGTTCATTTGTTCATTCGTTCATTTGTTCATTTGTTCATTTGTTCATTTGTTCATTTGTTCATTTGTTCATTTGTTCATTTGTTCATTTGTTCATTTGTTCATTTGTTCATTTGTTCATTTGTTCATTTGTATATTTGTTCATTCGTTCATTTGTTCATTTGTTCATTTGTTCATTTGTTCATTTGTTCATTCGTTCATTTGTCTATTCGCTCATTTGTTCATTTGTTCATTTGTTCATTTGTTCATTTGTTCATTTGTTCATTTGTTCATTTGTTCATTTGTTCATTTGTCATTTGTTCATTTGTTCAATTGTTCATTTGTTCATTTGTTCATTTGTTCATTTGTTCATTCGTTCATTCGTTCATTTGTCTTTTCGCACATTTGTTCATTTGTTCATTTGTTCATTTGTTCATTTGTTCATTTGTTCATTTGTTCATTTGTTCTTTTGTTCATTTGTTCATTTGTTCATTTGTTCATTTGTTCATTTGTTCATTTGTTCATTTGTTCATTTCTTCATTTCTTCATTTCTTCATTTGCTCATTTGTTCATTTGTCCATTTGTTCAATTGTCCACTTGTTCATTTGTTCATTCGTTCATTTGTTCATTTGTTCATTTGTTCATTTGTTCATTTGTTCATTTGTTCATTTGTTCATTTGTTCATTTGTTCATTTGTTCATTTGTTCATTTGTCATTTGTTCATTTGTTCAATTGTTCATTTGTTCATTTGTTCATTTGTTCATTTGTTCATTCGTTCATTCGTTCATTTGTCTTTTCGCACATTTGTTCATTTGTTCATTTGTTCATTTGTTCATTTGTTCATTTGTTCATTTGTTCATTTGTTCATTTGTTCATTTGTTCATTTGTTCATTTGTTCATTTGTTCTTTTGTTCATTTGTTCATTTGTTCATTTGTTCATTTGTTCATTTGTTCATTTGTTCATTTGTTCATTTGTTCATTTGTTCATTTGTTCATTTGTTCATTTGTTCATTTGTTCATTTGTTCATTTGTTCATTTGTTCATTTGCTCATTTGTTCATTTGTTCATTTGTTCATTTGTTCATTTGTTCATTTGTTCATTTGTTCATTTGTTCATTTGTTCATTTGTTCATTTGTTCATTTGTTCAATTGTTCATTTGTTCATTTGTCCATTTGTTCATTTGTTCATTTGTTCATTTGTTCATTTGTTCATTTGTTCATTTGTTCATTTGTTCATTTGTTCATTTGTTCCTTCGTTCACTTGTCTATTCGCTCATTTGTACAATTGTTCATTCGTTCATTTGTTCATTTGTTCAATCGTTCATTTGTCTATTCGCTCATTTGTTCATTTGTTCATTTGTTCATTATTTCATTTGTTCCTTCGTTCATTTTTCTATTCGCTCATTTGTTCATTTGTTCATTCTATCATTTGTCTATTCGCACATTTGTTCATTTGTGCATTTGTTCATTTGTTCATTTGTTCATTTGTTCATTTGTTCATTTGTTCATTTGTTCATTTGTTCATTTGTTCATTTGATCATTTGTTCATTTGTTCATTCGTTCATTCGTTCATTTGTCTTTTCGCACATTTGTTCTTTTGTTCATTTGTTCATTTGTTCATTTGTTCATTTGTTCATTTGTTCATTTGTTCATTTGTTCTTTTGTTCATTTGTTCATTTGTTCATTTGTTCATTTGTTCTTTTGTTCATTTGTTCATTTGTTCATTTGTTCATTTGTTCATTTGTTCATTTGTTCATTTGTTCATTTGTTCATTTGTTCATTTGTTCATTTGTTCATTTGTTCATTTGTTCATTTGTTCATTTGTTCATTTGTTCATTTGTTCATTTGCTCATTTGTTCATTTGTTCATTTGTTCATTTGTTCATTTGTTCATTTGTTCATTTGTTCATTTGTTCATTTGTTCATTTGTTCATTTGTTCATTTGTTCATTTGTTCATTTGTTCATTTGTTCATTTGTTCATTTGTTCATTTGTTCATTTGTTCATTTGTTCATTTGTTCATTTGTTCATTTGTTCATTTGTTCATTTGTTCATTTGTTCATTTGTTCATTTGTTCATTTGTTCATTTGTTCATTTGTCCACTTGTTCATTTGTTCATTTGTTCATTTGTTCGTTTGTTCATTTCTTCATTTGATCATTTGTTCATTTGTTCATTTGTTCATTTGTTCATTTGTTCATTTGTTCATTTGTTCATTTGTTCATTTGTTCATTTGTTCATTTGTCCATTTGTTCATTTGTTCATTTGTTCGTTTGTTCATTTCTTCATTTGATCATTTGTTCATTTGTTTATTTGTTCTTTTGTTCATTTGTTCATTTGGTCATTTCTTCATTTCTTCATTTGTTCATTTGTTCATTTGTTCATTTGTTCATTTCTTCATTTGTTCATTTGTCCATTTGTTCAATTGTCCACTTGTTCATTTGTTCATTCGTTGATTTGTTCATTTGTTCATTTGTTCATTTGTTCATTTGTTCATTTGTTCATTTGTTCATTTGTTCATTTGTTCATTTGTTCATTTGTTCATTTGTTCATTTGTTCATTTGTATATTTGTTCATTCGTTCATTTGTTCATTTGTTCATTTGTTCATTTGTTCATTTGTTCATTCGTTCATTTGTCTATTCGCTCATTTGTTCATTTGTTCATTTGTTCATTTGTTCATTTGTTCATTTGTTCATTTGTTCATTTGTTCATTTGTTCATTTGTCATTTGTTCATTTGTTCAATTGTTCATTTGTTCATTTGTTCATTTGTTCATTTGTTCATTCGTTCATTCGTTCATTTGTCTTTTCGCACATTTGTTCATTTGTTCATTTGTTCATTTGTTCATTTGTTCATTTGTTCATTTGTTCATTTGTTCTTTTGTTCATTTGTTCATTTGTTCATTTGTTCATTTGTTCATTTGTTCATTTGTTCATTTGTTCATTTCTTCATTTCTTCATTTCTTCATTTGCTCATTTGTTCATTTGTCCATTTGTTCAATTGTCCACTTGTTCATTTGTTCATTCGTTCATTTGTTCATTTGTTCATTTGTTCATTTGTTCATTTGTTCATTTGTTCATTTGTTCATTTGTTCATTTGTATATTTGTTCATTCGTTCATTTGTCATTTGTTCATTTGTTCAATTGTTCATTTGTTCATTTGTTCATTTGTTCATTTGTTCATTCGTTCATTCGTTCATTTGTCTTTTCGCACATTTGTTCATTTGTTCATTTGTTCATTTGTTCATTTGTTCATTTGTTCATTTGTTCATTTGTTCATTTGTTCATTTGTTCTTTTGTTCATTTGTTCATTTGTTCATTTGTTCATTTGTTCATTTGTTCATTTGTTCATTTGTTCATTTGTTCATTTGTTCATTTGTTCATTTGTTCATTTGTTCATTTGTTCATTTGTTCATTTGCTCATTTGTTCATTTGGTCATTTCTTCATTTCTTCATTTGTTCATTTGTTCATTTGTTCATTTGTTCATTTCTTCATTTGTTCATTTGTCCATTTGTTCAATTGTCCACTTGTTCATTTGTTCATTCGTTCATTTGTTCATTTGTTCATTTGTTCATTTGTTCATTTGTTCATTTGTTCATTTGTTCATTTGTTCATTTGTTCATTTGTTCATTTGTTCATTTGTTCATTTGTATATTTGTTCATTCGTTCATTTGTTCATTTGTTCATTTGTTCATTTGTTCATTTGTTCATTCGTTCATTTGTCTATTCGCTCATTTGTTCATTTGTTCATTTGTTCATTTGTTCATTTGTTCATTTGTTCATTTGTTCATTTGTTCATTTGTTCATTTGTCATTTGTTCATTTGTTCAATTGTTCATTTGTTCATTTGTTCATTTGTTCATTTGTTCATTCGTTCATTCGTTCATTTGTCTTTTCGCACATTTGTTCATTTGTTCATTTGTTCATTTGTTCATTTGTTCATTTGTTCATTTGTTCATTTGTTCTTTTGTTCATTTGTTCATTTGTTCATTTGTTCATTTGTTCATTTGTTCATTTGTTCATTTGTTCATTTCTTTATTTCTTCATTTCTTCATTTGCTCATTTGTTCATTTGTCCATTTGTTCAATTGTCCACTTGTTCATTTGTTCATTCGTTCATTTGTTCATTTGTTCATTTGTTCATTTGTTCATTTGTTCATTTGTTCATTTGTTCATTTGTTCATTTGTTCATTTGTTCATTTGTTCATTTGTCATTTGTTCATTTGTTCAATTGTTCATTTGTTCATTTGTTCATTTGTTCATTTGTTCATTCGTTCATTCGTTCATTTGTCTTTTCGCACATTTGTTCATTTGTTCATTTGTTCATTTGTTCATTTGTTCATTTGTTCATTTGTTCATTTGTTCATTTGTTCATTTGTTCATTTGTTCTTTTGTTCATTTGTTCATTTGTTCATTTGTTCATTTGTTCATTTGTTCATTTGTTCATTTGTTCATTTGTTCATTTGTTCATTTGTTCATTTGTTCATTTGTTCATTTGTTCATTTGTTCATTTGTTCATTTGTTCATTTGTTCATTTGCTCATTTGTTCATTTGTTCATTTGTTCATTTGTTCATTTGTTCATTTGTTCATTTGTTCATTTGTTCATTTGTTCATTTGTTCATTTGTCCATTTGTTCATTTGTTCATTTGTTCATTTGTTCATTTGTTCATTTGTTCATTTGTTCATTTGTTCATTTGTTCCTTCGTTCACTTGTCTATTCGCTCATTTGTACAATTGTTCATTCGTTCATTTGTTCATTTGTTCAATCGTTCATTTGTCTATTCGCTCATTTGTTCATTTGTTCATTTGTTCATTATTTCATTTGTTCCTTCGTTCATTTTTCTATTCGCTCATTTGTTCATTTGTTCATTCTATCATTTGTCTATTCGCACATTTGTTCATTTGTGCATTTGTTCATTTGTTCATTTGTTCATTTGTTCATTTGTTCATTTGTTCATTTGTTCATTTGTTCATTTGTTCATTTGTTCATTTGATCATTTGTTCATTTGTTCATTCGTTCATTCGTTCATTTGTCTTTTCGCACATTTGTTCATTTGTTCATTTGTTCATTTGTTCATTTGTTCATTTGTTCATTTGTTCATTTGTTCATTTGTTCTTTTGTTCATTTGTTCATTTGTTCATTTGTTCATTTGTTCTTTTGTTCATTTGTTCATTTGTTCATTTGTTCATTTGTTCATTTGTTCATTTGTTCATTTGTTCATTTGTTCATTTGTTCATTTGTTCATTTGTTCATTTGTTCATTTGTTCATTTGTTCATTTGTTCATTTGCTCATTTGTTCATTTGTTCATTTGTTCATTTGTTCATTTGTTCATTTGTTCATTTGTTCATTTGTTCATTTGTTCATTTGTTCATTTGTCCATTTGTTCATTTGTTCATTTGTTCATTTGTTCATTTGTTCATTTGTTCATTTGTTCATTTGTTCCTTCGTTCACTTGTCTATTCGCTCATTTGTACAATTGTTCATTCGTTCATTTGTTCATTTGTTCAATCGTTCATTTGTCTATTCGCTCATTTGTTCATTTGTTCATTTGTTCATTTGTTCATTTGTTCCTTCGTTCATTTTTCTATTCGCTCATTTGTTCATTTGTTCATTCTATCATTTGTCTATTCGCACATTTGTTCATTTGTGCATTTGTTCATTTGTTCATTTGTTCATTTGTTCATTTGTTCATTTGTTCATTTGTTCATTTGTTCATTTGTTCATTTGTTCATTAGTTCATTTGTTCTTTTGTTCATTTGTTCATTTGTTCATTTGTTCATTTGTTCATTTGTTCATTTGTTCATTTGTTCTTTTGTTCATTTGTTCATTTGTTCATTTGTTCCTTCGTTCATTTGTCTATTCGCTCATTTGTTCATTTATTCATTCGTTCATTTGTCTATTCGCTCATTTGTTCATTTGATCATTTCTTCATTTGTTCATTTGTTCATTTGTTCATTTGTTCATTTGTTCATTTGTTCATTCGTTCATTTGTTCATTTGTTCATTCGTTCATTTGTCTATTCGCTCATTTGTTCATTTGTTCATTTGTTCATTTGTTCCTTCGTTCATTTTTCTATTCGCTCATTTGTTCATTTGTTCATTCGATCATTTGTCTATGCGCTCATTTGTTCATTTGTTCATGTGTTCATTTGTTCATTTGTTCATTTGTTCATTAGTTCATTTGTTCACTTGTTCATTTGTTCATTTGTTCATTTGTTCATTTGTTCACTTGTTCACTTTGCTCATTTGTTCGTTTGTTCATTTCTTCATTTCTTCATTTGTTCATTTGTTCATTTGTTCATTTGTTCATTTGTTCATTTGTCCATTTGTTTATTTGTCCACTTGTTCATTTGTTCATTTGTTCATTTGTTCATTTGATCATTTGTTCATTTGTTCATTTGTTCATTTGTTCATTTGTTCATTTGTTCATTTGTTCATTTGTTCATTTGTTCATTTGTTCATTTGCTCATTTGTTCATTTGTTCATTTGTTCATTTGTTCATTTGTTCATTTGTTCAGTTGTTCCTTCGTTCATTTGTACAATTGTTCATTCGTTCATTTGTTCATTTGTTCATTCGTTCATTTGTCTATTCGCTCATTTGTTCATTTTTTCATTTGTTCATTTGTTCATTTGTTCATTTGTATATTTGTTCATTTGTGCGATTGTCTATTCGCTCATTTGTTCATTTGTTCTTTTGTTCATTTGTTCATTTGTTCATTTGTTCATTTGTTCATTTGTTCATTTGTTCATTTGTTCATTTGTTCATTTGTTCATTAGTTCATTTGTTCTTTTGTTCATTTGTTCATTTGTTCATTTGTTCATTTGTTCATTTGTTCATTTGTTCATTTGTTCATTTGTTCATTTGTTCATTTGTTCCTTCGTTCATTTGTCTATTCGCTCATTTGTTCATTTATTCATTCGTTCATTTGTCTATTCGCTCATTTGTTCATTTGATCATTTCTTCATTTGTTCATTTGTTCATTTGTTCATTTGTTCATTTGTTCATTTGTTCATTCGTTCATTTGTTCATTTGTTCATTTGTTCCTTCGTTCATTTTTCTATTCGCTCATTTGTTCATTTGTTCATTCGATCATTTGTCTATTCGCTCATTTGTTCATTTGTTCATGTGTTCATTTGTTCATTTGTTCATTTGTTCATTAGTTCATTTGTTCACTTGTTCATTTGTTCATTTGTTCATTTGTTCATTTGTTCACTTGTTCACTTTGCTCATTTGTTCGTTTGTTCATTTCTTCATTTCTTCATTTGTTCATTTGTTCATTTGTTCATTTGTTCATTTGTTCATTTGTCCATTTGTTTATTTGTCCACTTGTTCACTTGTTCACTTGATCATTTGTTCATTTGTTCATTTGTTCATTTGTTCATTTGTTCATTTGTTCATTTGTTCATTTGTTCATTTGTTCATTTGTTCATTTGTTCATTTGTTCATTTGTTCATTTGTTCATTTGTTCATTTGTTCATTTGTTCATTTGTTCATTTGTTCATTTGTTCATTTGTTCATTTGTTCATTTGTTCATTTGTTCATTTGTTCATTTGTTCATTTGTTCATTTGTTCATTTGTTCATTTGTTCATTTGTTCATTTGTTCATTTGTTCATTTGTTCATTTGTCCACTTGTTCATTTGTTCATTTGTTCATTTGTTCGTTTGTTCATTTCTTCATTTGATCATTTGTTCATTTGTTCATTTGTTCATTTGTTCATTTGTTCATTTGTTCATTTGTTCATTTGTTCATTTGTCCATTTGTTCATTTGTTCATTTGTTCGTTTGTTCATTTCTTCATTTGATCATTTGTTCATTTGTTTATTTGTTCTTTTGTTCATTTGTTCATTTGGTCATTTCTTCATTTCTTCATTTGTTCATTTGTTCATTTGTTCATTTGTTCATTTGTTCATTTCTTCATTTGTTCATTTGTTCATTTGTTCATTCGTTCATTCGTTCATTTGTCTTTTCGCACATTTGTTCATTTGTTCATTTGTTCATTTGTTCATTTGTTCATTTGTTCATTTGTTCATTTGTTCATTTGTTCATTTGTTCATTTGTTCTTTTGTTCATTTGTTCATTTGTTCATTTGTTCATTTGTTCATTTGTTCATTTGTTCATTTGTTCATTTGTTCATTTGTTCATTTGTTCATTTGTTCATTTGTTCATTTGTTCATTTGTTCATTTGTTCATTTGTTCATTTGTTCATTTGCTCATTTGTTCATTTGTTCATTTGTTCATTTGTTCATTTGTTCATTTGTTCATTTGTTCATTTGTTCATTTGTTCATTTGTTCATTTGTCCATTTGTTCATTTGTTCATTTGTTCATTTGTTCATTTGTTCATTTGTTCATTTGTTCATTTGTTCATTTGTTCCTTCGTTCACTTGTCTATTCGCTCATTTGTACAATTGTTCATTCGTTCATTTGTTCATTTGTTCAATCGTTCATTTGTCTATTCGCTCATTTGTTCATTTGTTCATTTGTTCATTATTTCATTTGTTCCTTCGTTCATTTTTCTATTCGCTCATTTGTTCATTTGTTCATTCTATCATTTGTCTATTCGCACATTTGTTCATTTGTGCATTTGTTCATTTGTTCATTTGTTCATTTGTTCATTTGTTCATTTGTTCATTTGTTCATTTGTTCATTTGTTCATTTGATCATTTGTTCATTTGTTCATTCGTTCATTCGTTCATTTGTCTTTTCGCACATTTGTTCATTTGTTCATTTGTTCATTTGTTCATTTGTTCATTTGTTCATTTGTTCATTTGTTCATTTGTTCTTTTGTTCATTTGTTCATTTGTTCATTTGTTCATTTGTTCTTTTGTTCATTTGTTCATTTGTTCATTTGTTCATTTGTTCATTTGTTCATTTGTTCATTTGTTCATTTGTTCATTTGTTCATTTGTTCATTTGTTCATTTGTTCATTTGTTCATTTGTTCATTTGTTCATTTGTTCATTTGTTCATTTGCTCATTTGTTCATTTGTTCATTTGTTCATTTGTTCATTTGTTCATTTGTTCATTTGTTCATTTGTTCATTTGTTCATTTGTTCATTTGTCCATTTGTTCATTTGTTCATTTGTTCATTTGTTCATTTGTTCATTTGTTCATTTGTTCCTTCGTTCACTTGTCTATTCGCTCATTTGTACAATTGTTCATTCGCTCATTTGTTCATTTATTCATTCGTTCATTTGTCTATTCGCTCATTTGTTCATTTGATCATTTCTTCATTTGTTCATTTGTTCATTTGTTCATTTGTTCATTTGTTCATTTGTTCATTCGTTCATTTGTTCATTTGTTCATTCGTTCATTTGTCTATTCGCTCATTTGTTCATTTGTTCATTTGTTCATTTGTTCCTTCGTTCATTTTTCTATTCGCTCATTTGTTCATTTGTTCATTCGATCATTTGTCTATTCGCTCATTTGTTCATTTGTTCATGTGTTCATTTGTTCATTTGTTCATTTGTTCATTAGTTCATTTGTTCACTTGTTCATTTGTTCATTTGTTCATTTGTTCATTTGTTCACTTGTTCACTTTGCTCATTTGTTCGTTTGTTCATTTCTTCATTTCTTCATTTGTTCATTTGTTCATTTGTTCATTTGTTCATTTGTTCATTTGTCCATTTGTTTATTTGTCCACTTGTTCATTTGTTCATTTGTTCATTTGTTCATTTGATCATTTGTTCATTTGTTCATTTGTTCATTTGTTCATTTGTTCATTTGTTCATTTGTTCATTTGTTCATTTGTTCATTTGTTCATTTGCTCATTTGTTCATTTGTTCATTTGTTCATTTGTTCATTTGTTCATTTGTTCAGTTGTTCCTTCGTTCATTTGTACAATTGTTCATTCGTTCATTTGTTCATTTGTTCATTCGTTCATTTGTCTATTCGCTCATTTGTTCATTTTTTCATTTGTTCATTTGTTCATTTGTTCATTTGTATATTTGTTCATTTGTGCGATTGTCTATTCGCTCATTTGTTCATTTGTTCATTTGTTCATTTGTTCTTTTGTTCATTTGTTCATTTGTTCATTTGTTCATTTGTTCATTTGTTCATTTGTTCATTTGTTCATTTGTTCATTTGTTCATTAGTTCATTTGTTCTTTTGTTCATTTGTTCATTTGTTCATTTGTTCATTTGTTCATTTGTTCATTTGTTCATTTGTTCATTTGTTCATTTGTTCATTTGTTCATTTGTTCCTTCGTTCATTTGTCTATTCGCTCATTTGTTCATTTATTCATTCGTTCATTTGTCTATTCGCTCATTTGTTCATTTGATCATTTGTTCATTTGATCATTTCTTCATTTGTTCATTTGTTCATTTGTTCATTTGTTCATTTGTTCATTTGTTCATTCGTTCATTTGTTCATTTGTTCATTTGTTCCTTCGTTCATTTTTCTATTCGCTCATTTGTTCATTTGTTCATTCGATCATTTGTCTATTCGCTCATTTGTTCATTTGTTCATGTGTTCATTTGTTCATTTGTTCATTTGTTCATTAGTTCATTTGTTCACTTGTTCATTTGTTCATTTGTTCATTTGTTCATTTGTTCACTTGTTCACTTTGCTCATTTGTTCGTTTGTTCATTTCTTCATTTCTTCATTTGTTCATTTGTTCATTTGTTCATTTGTTCATTTGTTCATTTGTCCATTTGTTTATTTGTCCACTTGTTCATTTGTTCACTTGATCATTTGTTCATTTGTTCATTTGTTCATTTGTTCATTTGTTCATTTGTTCATTTGTTCATTTGTTCATTTGTTCATTTGTTCATTTGTTCATTTGTTCATTTGTTCATTTGTTCATTTGTTCATTTGTTCATTTGTTCATTTGTTCATTTGTTCATTTGTTCATTTGTTCATTTGTTCATTTGTTCATTTGTTCATTTGTTCATTTGTTCATTTGTTCATTTGTTCATTTGTTCATTTGTTCATTTGTTCATTTGTTCATTTGTTCATTTGTTCATTTGTCCACTTGTTCATTTGTTCATTTGTTCATTTGTTCGTTTGTTCATTTCTTCATTTGATCATTTGTTCATTTGTTCATTTGTTCATTTGTTCATTTGTTCATTTGTTCATTTGTCCATTTGTTCATTTGTTCATTTGTTCGTTTGTTCATTTCTTCATTTGATCATTTGTTCATTTGTTTATTTGTTCTTTTGTTCATTTGTTCATTTGGTCATTTCTTCATTTCTTCATTTGTTCATTTGTTCATTTGTTCATTTGTTCATTTGTTCATTTCTTCATTTGTTCATTTGTCCATTTGTTCAATTGTCCACTTGTTCATTTGTTCATTCGTTCATTTGTTCATTTGTTCATTTGTTCATTTGTTCATTTGTTCATTTGTTCATTTGTTCATTTGTTCATTTGTTCATTTGTTCATTTGTATATTTGTTCATTCGTTCATTTGTTCATTTGTTCATTTGTTCATTTGTTCATTTGTTCATTCGTTCATTTGTCTATTCGCTCATTTGTTCATTTGTTCATTTGTTCATTTGTTCATTTGTTCATTTGTTCATTTGTTCATTTGTTCATTTGTTCATTTGTCATTTGTTCATTTGTTCAATTGTTCATTTGTTCATTTGTTCATTTGTTCATTTGTTCATTCGTTCATTCGTTCATTTGTCTTTTCGCACATTTGTTCATTTGTTCATTTGTTCATTTGTTCATTTGTTCATTTGTTCATTTGTTCATTTGTTCATTTGTTCATTTGTTCATTTGTTCATTTGTTCATTTGTTCTTTTGTTCATTTGTTCATTTGTTCATTTGTTCATTTGTTCATTTGTTCATTTGTTCATTTGTTCATTTGTTCATTTCTTCATTTCTTCATTTCTTCATTTGCTCATTTGTTCATTTGTCCATTTGTTCAATTGTCCACTTGTTCATTTGTTCATTCGTTCATTTGTTCATTTGTTCATTTGTTCATTTGTTCATTTGTTCATTTGTTCATTTGTTCATTTGTTCATTTGTTCATTTGTTCATTTGTATATTTGTTCATTCGTTCATTTGTCATTTGTTCATTTGTTCAATTGTTCATTTGTTCATTTGTTCATTTGTTCATTTGTTCATTCGTTCATTCGTTCATTTGTCTTTTCGCACATTTGTTCATTTGTTCATTTGTTCATTTGTTCATTTGTTCATTTGTTCATTTGTTCATTTGTTCATTTGTTCTTTTGTTCATTTGTTCATTTGTTCATTTGTTCATTTGTTCATTTGTTCATTTGTTCATTTGTTCATTTGTTCATTTGTTCATTTGTTCATTTGTTCATTTGTTCATTTGTTCATTTGTTCATTTGTTCATTTGTTCATTTGTTCATTTGTTCATTTGTTCATTTGTTCATTTGTTCATTTGTTCATTTGTTCATTTGATCATTTGTTCATTTGTTCATTTGTTCATTTGTTCATTTGTTCATTTCTTCATTTGTTCATTTGTTCATTTGTTCATTTGTTCATTTGTTCATTTGTTCATTTGTTCATTTGTTCATTTGTCCATTTGTTCATTTGTTCATTTGTTCATTTGTTCATTTGTTCATTTGTTCATTTGTTCATTTGTTCATTTGTTCATTTGTTCCTTCGTTCACTTGTCTATTCGCTCATTTGTACAATTGTTCATTCGTTCATTTGTTCATTTGTTCAATCGTTCATTTGTCTATTCGCTCATTTGTTCATTTGTTCATTTGTTCATTTGTTCATTTATTCCTTCGTTCATTTTTCTATTCGCTCATTTGTTCATTTGTTCATTCTATCATTTGTCTATTCGCACATTTGTTCATTTGTGCATTTGTTCATTTGTTCATTTGTTCATTTGTTCATTTGTTCATTTGTTCATTTGTTCATTTGTTCATTTGTTCATTTGATCATTTGTTCATTTGTTCATTTGTTCATTTGTTCATTTGTTCATTTGTTCATTTGTTCATTTGTTCATTTGTTCATTTGTTCATTTGTTCATTTGTTCATTTGTTCATTTGTTCATTTGTTCATTTGTTCATTTGTTCATTTGTTCATTTGTTCATTTGTTCATTTGTTCATTTGTTCATTTGTTCATTTGTTCATTTGTTCATTTGATCATTTGTTCATTTGTTCATTTGTTCATTTGTTCATTTGTTCATTTCTTCATTTGTTCATTTGTTCATTTGTTCATTTGTTCATTTGTTCATTTGTTCATTTGTTCATTTGTTCAATTGTTCATTTGTTCATTTGTTCATTTGTTCAATTGTTCATTTGTTCATTTCTTCATTTGTTCATTTGTTCATTTGTTCATTTGTTCATTTGTTCATTTGATCATTAGTTCATTTGTTCATTTGTTCATTTGTTCATTCGTTCATTTGTCTATTTGCTCATTTGTTCATTTGTTCATTTGTTCATTTGTCCATTTGTTCATTTGTTAATTTGTTCAATTGTTCATTTGTTCATTTCTTCATTTGTTCATTTGTTCATTTGTTCATTTTTTCATTTGTTCATTTGTTCATTTGTTCATTTGTTCATTTGTTCATTTGTTCATTTGTTCATTTGTTCATTTGTTCATTTGTTCATTTGTTCATTTGTTCATTTGTTCATTTGTTCATTTGTTCATTTGTTCATTTGTTCATTTGTTCATTTGTTCATTTGTTCATTTGTTCATTTGTTCATTTGTTCATTTGTTCATTTGTTCATTTGTTCATTTGTTCATTTGTTCATTTGTGCGATTGTCTATTCGCTCATTTGTTCATTTGTTAATTCGTTCATTTGCCTATTCGCTCATTTGTTCATTTGTTCATTTGTTCATTTGTTCATTTGTTCATTTGTTCATTTGTTCATTTGTTCATTTGTTCATTTGTTCATTTGTTCATTTGTTCACTTGTTCATTTGTTCATTTGTTCATTTGTTCATTTGTTCATTTGTTCATTTGTTCATTTGTTCATTTGTTCACTTGTTCACATTGCTCATTTGTTCATTTGTTCATTTGTTCATTTGTTCATTTCTTCATTTGTTCATTTGTTCATTTGTTCATTTGTTCATTTGTTCATTTGTTCATTTGTTCATTTGTTCATTTGTTCATTTGTTCATTTGTTCATTTGTTCATTTGTTCATTTGTTCATTTGTTCAGTTGTTCCTTCGTTCATTTGTTCATTTATTCATTCGTTCATTTGTCTATTCGCTCATTTGTTCATTTGTTCATTTTTTCATTTGTTCATTTGTTCATTTGTTCATTTTTTCATTTTTTCATTTGTTCATTTGTTCATTTGTTCATTTGTTCATTTGTTCATTTGTTCATTTGTTCATTTGTTCATTTGTTCATTTGTTCATTTGTTCATTTGTTCATTTGTTAATTCGTTCATTTGCCTATTCGCTCATTTGTTCATTTGTTCATTTGTTCATTTGTTCATTTGTTCATTTGTTCATTTGTTCATTTGTTCATTTGTTCATTTGTTCATTTGATCATTTGATCATTTGTTCATTTGTTCATTTGTTCATTTGTTCATTTGTTCATTTGTTCATTTGTTCATTTGTTCATTTGTTCATTTGTTCATTTGTTCATTTGTTCATTTGTTCATTTGTTCATTTGTTCATTTGTTCATTTGTTCATTTGTTCATTTGTTCATTTGTTCATTTGTTCTTTTGTTCGTTTGTTCATTTGTTCATTTGTTCATTTGTTCATTTGTTCATTTGTTCACTTGTCTATTCTCTCATTTGTTCATTTTTTCATTTGTTCATTTGTCTATTCGCTCATTTGTTCATTTGTTCATTTGTTCATTTGTTCATTTGTTCATTTGTTCTTTTGTTCATTTGTTCATTTGTTCATTTGTTCATTTGTTCATTTGTTCATTTGTTCATTTGTTCATTTGTTCATTTGTTCATTTGTTCATTTGTTCATTTGTTCCTTCGTTCATTTGTCTATTCGCTCATTTGTTCATTTATTCATTCGTTCATTTGTCTATTCGCTCATTTATTTCATTTGTTCATTTGTTCATTTGTTCATTTGTTCATTTGTTCATTTGTTCATTCGTTCATTTGTTCATTTGTTCATTCGTTCATTTGTCTATTCGCTCATTTGTTCATTTGTTCATTTGTTCATTTGTTCATTTGTTCCTTCGTTCATTTTTCTATTCGCTCATTTGTTCATTTGTTCATTCGATCATTTGTCTATTCGCTCATTTGTTCATTTGTTCATGTGTTCATTTGTTCATTTGTTCATTTGTTCATTTGTTCATTTGTTCACTTGTTCATTTGTTCATTTGTTCATTTGTTCATTTGTTCATTTGTTCACTTGTTCACTTTGCTCATTTGTTCGTTTGTTCATTTCTTCATTTCTTCATTTCTTCATTTCTTAATTTCTTCATTTGTTCATTTGTTCATTTGTTCATTTGTTCATTTGTTCATTTATTCATTTGTTCATTTGTTCATTTGTTCATTTGTTCATTTGTTCATTTGTTCATTTGTTCATTTGTTCATTTGTTCATTTGTTCATTTGTTCATTTGTTCATTTGTTCCTTCGTTCATTTGTCTATTCGCTTATTTGTTCATTTATTCATTCGTTCATTTGTCTATTCTCTCATTTGTTCATTTGTTCATTTGTTCATTTGTTCATTTGTTCATTTGTTCATTTGTTCATTTGTTCATTTGTTCATTTGTTCATTTGTTCATTTGTTCATTCGTTCAGTTGTTCCTTCGTTCATTTGTACAATTGTTCATTCGTTCATTTGTTCATTTGTTCATTCGTTCATTTGTCTATTCGCTCATTTGTTCATTTGTTCATTTGTTCATTTGTTCATTTGTTCATTTGTTCATTTGTTCCTTCGTTCATTTGTCTATTCGCTCATTTGTTCATTTATTCATTCGTTCATTTGTCTATTCGCTCATTTGTTCATTTATTCATTCGTTCATTTGTCTATTCGCTCATTTGTTCATTTGTTCATTTGTTCATTTGTTCATTTGTTCATTTGTTCATTTGTTCATTTGTTCATTTGTTCATTTGTTCATTTGTTCATTTGTTCATTTGTTCATTTGTTCATTTGTTCTTTTGTTCATTTGTTCATTTGTTCATTTGTTCATTTGTTCATTTGTTCATTTGTTCATTTGTTCATTTGTTCATTTGTTCATTTGTTCATTTGTTCATTTGTTCATTTGTTCATTTGTTCATTTGTTCATTTGTTCATTTGTTCATTTGTTCATTTGTTCATTTGTTCATTTGTTCCTTCGTTCATTTGTCTATTCGCTCATTTGTTCATTTATTCATTCGTTCATTTGTCTATTCGCTCATTTGTTCATTTGTTCCTTTGTTCATTTGTTCATTTGTTCATTTGTTCATTTGTTCATTTGTTCATTTGTTGATTTGTTCATTTGTTCATTTGTTCATTTGTTCATTTGTTCATTTGTTCATTTGTTCATTTGTTCATTTGTTCATTTGTTCGTTTGTTCATTTCTTCATTTGTTCATTTGTTCATTTGTTCATTTGTTCATTTGTTCATTTGTTCATTTGTTCATTTGTTCATTTGTTCATTTGTTCATTTGTTCATTTGTTCATTTGTTCATTTGTTCATTTTTTCATTTGTTCATTTGTTCATTTTTTCATTTGTTCATTTGTTCATTTTTTCATTTGTTCATTTGTTCATTTGTTCATTTGTTCATTTTTTCATTTTTTCATTTTTTCATTTGTTCATTTGTTCATTTGTTCATTTGTTCATTTGTTCATTTGTTCATTTGTTCATTTGTTCATTTGTTCATTTGTTCATTTGTTAATTCGTTCATTTGCCTATTCGCTCATTTGTTCATTTGTTCATTTGTTCATTTGTTCATTTGTTCATTTGTTCATTTGTTCATTTGATCATTTGTTCATTTGTTCATTTGTTCATTTGTTCATTTGTTCATTTGTTCATTTGTTCATTTGTTCATTTGTTCATTTGTTCATTTGTTCATTTGTTCATTTGTTCATTTGTTCATTTGTTCATTTGTTCATTTGTTCATTTGTTCATTTGTTCATTTGTTCATTTGTTCATTTGTTCATTTGTTCATTTGTTCATTTGTTCATTTGTTCATTTGTTCATTTGTTCATTTGTTCATTTGTTCATTTGTTCATTTGTTCTTTTGTTCATTTGTTCATTTGTTCATTTGTTCATTTGTTCATTTGTTCATTTGTCTATTCTCTCATTTGTTCATTTTTTCATTTGTTCATTTGTCTATTCGCTCATTTGTTCATTTGTTCATTTGTTCATTTGTTCATTTGTTCATTTGTTCATTTGTTCTTTTGTTCATTTGTTCATTTGTTCATTTGTTCATTTGTTCATTTGTTCATTTGTTCATTTGTTCCTTCGTTCATTTGTCTATTCGCTCATTTGTTCATTTATTCATTCGTTCATTTGTCTATTCGCTCATTTATTTCATTTGTTCATTTGTTCATTTGTTCATTTGTTCATTTGTTCATTCGTTCATTTGTTCATTTGTTCATTCGTTCATTTGTCTATTCGCTCATTTGTTCATTTGTTCATTTGTTCACTTGTTCACTTTGCTCATTTGTTCGTTTGTTCATTTCTTCATTTCTTCATTTCTTCATTTCTTCATTTCTTCATTTGTTCATTTGTTCATTTGTTCATTTGTTCATTTGTTCATTTGTTCATTTGTTCATTTGTTCATTTGTTCATTTGTTCATTCGTTCATTTGTTCATTTGTTCATTTGTTCATTCGTTCATTTGTTCATTTGTTCATTCGTTCATTTGTCTATTCGCACATTTGTTCATTTGTCCACTTGTTCATTTGTTCATTTGTTCTTTTGTTCATTTGTTCATTTGTTCATTTGTTCATTTGTTCATTTGTTCACTTTTTCATTGGTTCATTTGTTCATTTGTTCCTTCGTTCATTTGTCTATTCGCACATTTGTTCATTTGTTCATTTGTTCATTTTTTCATTTGTTCATTTGTTCATTTGTTCATTTGTTCATTTGTTCATTTGTTCATTTGTTCATTTGTTCATTTGTTCATTTGTTCATTTGTTCATTTGTTCATTTGTTCATTTGTTCATTTGTTCATTTGTTCATTTGTTCATTCGTTCATTTGTTCATTTGTTCATTCGTTCGTTTGTCTATTCGCACATTTGTTCATTTGTTCATTTGTTCATTTGTTCATTTGTTCATTTGTTCATTTGCTCATTTGTTCATTTGTTCATTTGTTCATTTGTGCGATTGTCTATTCGCTCATTTGTTCATTTGTTAATTCGTTCATTTGCCTATTCGCTCATTTGTTCATTTGTTCATTTGTTCATTTGTTCATTTGCTCACTTGCTCATTTGTTCATTTGTTCATATGTTCATTTGTTCATTTGTTCATTTGTTCATTTGTTCGTTTGTTCATTTCTTCATTTGTTCATTTGTTCATTTGTTCATTTGTTCATTTGTTCATTTGTGCGATTGTCTATTCGCTCATTTGTTCATTTGTTAATTCGTTCATTTGCCTATTCGCTCATTTGTTCATTTGTTCATTTGTTCATTTGTGCATTTGTTCATTTGTTCATTTGTTCATTTGTTCATTTGTTCATTTGTTCATTTGTTCATTTGTTCATTTGTTCATTTGTTCATTTGTTCATTTGTTCATTTGTTCATTTGTTCATTTGTTCATTTGTTCATTTCTTCATTTGTTCATTTGTTCATTTGTTCATTTGTTCATTTGTTCATCTGTTCATTTGTTCATTTGTTCATTTGTTCATTTGTTCGTTTGTTCGTTTGTTCATTTCTTCATTTGTTCATTTGTTCATTTGTTCATTTGTTCATTTGTTCATTTGTTCATTTGTTCTTTTGTTCATTTGTTCATTTGTTCATTTGTTCATTTTTTCATTTGTTCATTTGTTCATTTGTTCATTTGTTCATTTTTTCATTTTTTCATTTGTTCATTTGTTCATTTGTTCATTTGTTCATTTGTTCATTTGTTCATTTGTTCATTTGTTCATTTGTTCATTTGTTCATTTGTTCATTTGTTCATTTGTTCATTTGTTCATTTGTTCATTTGTTCATTTGTTCATTTGTTCATTTGTTCATTTGTGCGATTGTCTATTCGCTCATTTGTTCATTTGTTAATTCGTTCATTTGCCTATTCGCTCATTTGTTCATTTGTTCATTTGTTCATTTGTGCATTTGTTCATTTGTTCATTTGTTCATTTGTTCATTTGTTCATTTGTTCATTTGTTCATTTGTTCATTTGTTCATTTGTTCATTTGTTCATTTGTTCATTTGTTCATTTGTTCATTTGTTCATTTGTTCATTTGTTCATTTGTTCATTTGTTCATTTGTTCATTTGTTCATTTGTTCATTTGTTCATTTGTTCATTTGTTCATTTGTTCATTCGATCATTTGTCTATTCGCTCATTTGTTCATTTGTTCATGTGTTCATTTGTTCATTTGTTCATTTCTTCATTTCTTCATTTGTTCATTTGTTCATTTGTTCATTTGTTCATTTGTTCATTTGTTCATTTGTTCATTTGTTCATTTGTTCATTTGTTCATTTGTTCATTTGTTCATTTGTTCATTTGTTCATTTGTTCATTTGTTCATTTGTTCGTTTGTTCATTTCTTCATTTCTTCATTTGTTCATTTATTCATTTGTTCATTTGTTCATTTGTTCATTTGTTCATTTGTTCATTTGTTCATTTGTTCATTTGTTCATTTGTTCATTTGTTCATTTGTTCATTTGTTCATTTGTTCAGTTGTTCATTTGTTCATTTTTTCATTTGTTCATTTGTTCATTTTTTCATTTGTTCATTTGTTCATTTGTTCATTTTTTCATTTTTTCATTTGTTCATTTGTTCATTTGTTCATTTGTTCATTTGTTCATTTGTTCATTTGTTCATTTGTTCATTTGTTCATTTGTTCATTTGTTCATTTGTTCATTTGTTAATTCGTTCATTTGCCTATTCGCTCATTTGTTCATTTGTTCATTTGTTCATTTGTTCATTTGTTCATTTGTTCATTTGTTCATTTGTTCATTTGTTCATTTGTTCATTTGTTCATTTGTTCATTTGTTCATTTGTTCATTTGATCATTTGTTCATTTGTTCATTTGTTCATTTGTTCATTTGTTCATTTGTTCATTTGTTCATTTGTTCATTTGTTCATTTGTTCATTTGTTCATTTGTTCATTTGTTCATTTGTTCATTTGTTCATTTGTTCATTTGTTCATTTGTTCATTTGTTCATTTGTTCATTTGTTCATTTGTTCATTTGTTCATTTGTTCTTTTGTTCATTTGTTCATTTGTTCATTTGTTCATTTGTTCATTTGTTCATTTGTTCACTTGTCTATTCTCTCATTTGTTCATTTTTTCATTTGTTCATTTGTCTATTCGCTCATTTGTTCATTTGTTCATTTGTTCATTTGTTCATTTGTTCATTTGTTCTTTTGTTCATTTGTTCATTTGTTCATTTGTTCATTTGTTCATTTGTTCATTTGTTCATTTGTTCATTTGTTCATTTGTTCATTTGTTCCTTCGTTCATTTGTCTATTCGCTCATTTGTTCATTTATTCATTCGTTCATTTGTCTATTCGCTCATTTATTTCATTTGTTCATTTGTTCATTTGTTCATTTGTTCATTTGTTCATTTGTTCATTTGTTCATTCGTTCATTTGTTCATTTTTTCATTCGTTCATTTGTCTATTCGCTCATTTGTTCATTTGTTCATTTGTTCATTTGTTCATTTGTTCCTTCGTTCATTTTTCTATTCGCTCATTTGTTCATTTGTTCATTCGATCATTTGTCTATTCGCTCATTTGTTCATTTGTTCATGTGTTCATTTGTTCATTTGTTCATTTGTTCATTTGTTCATTTGTTCACTTGTTCATTTGTTCATTTGTTCATTTGTTCATTTGTTCATTTGTTCACTTGTTCACTTTGCTCATTTGTTCGTTTGTTCATTTCTTCATTTCTTCATTTCTTCATTTCTTAATTTCTTCATTTGTTCATTTGTTCATTTGTTCATTTGTTCATTTGTTCATTTATTCATTTGTTCATTTGTTCATTTGTTCATTTGTTCATTTGTTCATTTGTTCATTTGTTCATTTGTTCATTTGTTCATTTGTTCATTTGTTCATTTGTTCATTTGTTCATTTGTTCATTTGTTCATTTGTTCCTTCGTTCATTTGTCTATTCGCTTATTTGTTCATTTATTCATTCGTTCATTTGTCTATTCTCTCATTTGTTCATTTGTTCATTTGTTCATTTGTTCATTTGTTCATTTGTTCATTTGTTCATTTGTTCATTTGTTCATTTGTTCATTTGTTCATTTGTTCATTCGTTCAGTTGTTCCTTCGTTCATTTGTACAATTGTTCATTCGTTCATTTGTTCATTTGTTCATTCGTTCATTTGTCTATTCGCTCATTTGTTCATTTGTTCATTTGTTCATTTGTTCATTTGTTCATTTGTTCATTTGTTCCTTCGTTCATTTGTCTATTCGCTCATTTGTTCATTTATTCATTCGTTCATTTGTCTATTCGCTCATTTGTTCATTTATTCATTCGTTCATTTGTCTATTCGCTCATTTGTTCATTTGTTCATTTGTTCATTTGTTCATTTGTTCATTTGTTCATTTGTTCATTTGTTCATTTGTTCATTTGTTCATTTGTTCATTTGTTCATTTGTTCATTTGTTCTTTTGTTCATTTGTTCATTTGTTCATTTGTTCATTTGTTCATTTGTTCATTTGTTCATTTGTTCATTTGTTCATTTGTTCATTTGTTCATTTGTTCATTTGTTCATTTGTTCATTTGTTCATTTGTTCATTTGTTCATTTGTTCATTTGTTCATTTGTTCCTTCGTTCATTTGTCTATTCGCTCATTTGTTCATTTATTCATTCGTTCATTTGTCTATTCGCTCATTTGTTCATTTGTTCCTTTGTTCATTTGTTCATTTGTTCATTTGTTCATTTGTTCATTTGTTCATTTGTTGATTTGTTCATTTGTTCATTTGTTCATTTGTTCATTTGTTCATTTGTTCATTTGTTCATTTGTTCATTTGTTCATTTGTTCGTTTGTTCATTTCTTCATTTGTTCATTTGTTCATTTGTTCATTTGTTCATTTGTTCATTTGTTCATTTGTTCATTTGTTCATTTGTTCATTTGTTCATTTGTTCATTTGTTCACTTTTTCATTGGTTCATTTGTTCATTTGTTCCTTCGTTCATTTGTCTATTCGCACATTTGTTCATTTGTTCATTTGTTCATTTGTTCATTTTTTCATTTGTTCATTTGTTCATTTGTTCATTTGTTCATTTGTTCATTTGTTCATTTGTTCATTTGTTCATTTGTTCATTTGTTCATTTGTTCATTTGTTCATTTGTTCATTTGTTCATTTGTTCATTTGTTCATTTGTTCATTTGTTCATTCGTTCATTTGTTCATTTGTTCATTCGTTCGTTTGTCTATTCGCACATTTGTTCATTTGTTCATTTGTTCATTTGTTCATTTGTTCATTTGCTCATTTGTTCATTTGTTCATTTGTTCATTTGTGCGATTGTCTATTCGCTCATTTGTTCATTTGTTAATTCGTTCATTTGCCTATTCGCTCATTTGTTCATTTGTTCATTTGTTCATTTGTTCATTTGCTCACTTGCTCATTTGTTCATTTGTTCATATGTTCATTTGTTCATTTGTTCATTTGTTCATTTGTTCGTTTGTTCATTTCTTCATTTGTTCATTTGTTCATTTGTTTATTTGTTCATTTGTTCATTTGTGCGATTGTCTATTCGCTCATTTGTTCATTTGTTAATTCGTTCATTTGCCTATTCGCTCATTTGTTCATTTGTTCATTTGTTCATTTGTGCATTTGTTCATTTGTTCATTTGTTCATTTGTTCATTTGTTCATTTGTTCATTTGTTCATTTGTTCATTTGTTCATTTGTTCATTTGTTCATTTGTTCATTTGTTCATTTGTTCATTTGTTCATTTGTTCATTTGTTCATTTGTTCATTTGTTCATTTGTTCATTTGTTCATTTGTTCATCTGTTCATTTGTTCATTTGTTCATTTGTTCATTTGTTCGTTTGTTCGTTTGTTCATTTCTTCATTTGTTCGTTTGTTCATTTCTTCATTTGTTCATTTGTTCATTTGTTCATTTGTTCATTTGTTCATTTGTTCATTTGTTCATTTGTTCTTTTGTTCATTTGTTCATTTGTTCATTTGTTCATTTTTTCATTTGTTCATTTGTTCATTTGTTCATTTGTTCATTTTTTCATTTTTTCATTTGTTCATTTGTTCATTTGTTCATTTGTTCATTTGTTCATTTGTTCATTTGTTCATTTGTTCATTTGTTCATTTGTTCATTTGTTCATTTGTTCATTTGTTCATTTGTTCATTTGTTCATTTGTTCATTTGTTCATTTGTTCATTTGTGCGATTGTCTATTCGCTCATTTGTTCATTTGTTAATTCGTTCATTTGCCTATTCGCTCATTTGTTCATTTGTTCATTTGTTCATTTGTGCATTTGTTCATTTGTTCATTTGTTCATTTGTTCATTTGTTCATTTGTTCATTTGTTCATTTGTTCATTTGTTCATTTGTTCATTTGTTCATTTGTTCATTTGTTCATTTGTTCATTTGTTCATTTGTTCATTTGTTCATTTGTTCATTTGTTCATTTGTTCATTTGTTCATTTGTTCATTTGTTCATTTGTTCATTCGATCATTTGTCTATTCGCTCATTTGTTCATTTGTTCATGTGTTCATTTGTTCATTTGTTCATTTGTTCATTTGTTCATTTGTTCACTTGTTCATTTGTTCGTTTGTTCATTTCTTCATTTGTTCATTTGTTCATTTGTTCATTTGTTCATTTGTTCATTTGTTCATTTGTTCATTTGTTCATTTGTTCATTTGTTCATTTGTTCATTTGTTCATTTGTTCATTTGTTCATTTGTTCATTTGTTCATTTGTTCATTTGTTCATTTGTTCATTTGTTCATTTGTTCATTTGTTCATTTGTTCGTTTGTTCATTTCTTCATTTCTTCATTTGTTCATTTATTCATTTGTTCATTTGTTCATTTGTTCATTTGTTCATTTGTTCATTTGTTCATTTGTTCATTTGTTCATTTGTTCATTTGTTCATTTGTTCATTTTTTCATTTGTTCATTTGTTCATTTTTTCATTTGTTCATTTGTTCATTTGTTCATTTTTTCATTTTTTCATTTGTTCATTTGTTCATTTGTTCATTTGTTCATTTGTTCATTTGTTCATTTGTTCATTTGTTCATTTGTTCATTTGTTCATTTGTTCATTTGTTCATTTGTTCATTTGTTAATTCGTTCATTTGCCTATTCGCTCATTTGTTCATTTGTTCATTTGTTCATTTGTTCATTTGTTCATTTGTTCATTTGTTCATTTGTTCATTTGTTCATTTGTTCATTTGTTCATTTGATCATTTGTTCATTTGTTCATTTGTTCATTTGTTCATTTGTTCATTTGTTCATTTGTTCATTTGTTCATTTGTTCATTTGTTCATTTGTTCATTTGTTCATTTGTTCATTTGTTCATTTGTTCATTTGTTCATTTGTTCATTTGTTCATTTGTTCATTTGTTCATTTGTTCATTTGTTCTTTTGTTCGTTTGTTCATTTGTTCATTTGTTCATTTGTTCATTTGTTCATTTGTTCACTTGTCTATTCTCTCATTTGTTCATTTTTTCATTTGTTCATTTGTCTATTCGCTCATTTGTTCATTTGTTCATTTGTTCATTTGTTCATTTGTTCATTTGTTCTTTTGTTCATTTGTTCATTTGTTCATTTGTTCATTTGTTCATTTGTTCATTTGTTCATTTGTTCATTTGTTCATTTGTTCATTTGTTCATTTGTTCATTTGTTCATTTGTTCCTTCGTTCATTTGTCTATTCGCTCATTTGTTCATTTATTCATTCGTTCATTTGTCTATTCGCTCATTTATTTCATTTGTTCATTTGTTCATTTGTTCATTTGTTCATTTGTTCATTTGTTCATTCGTTCATTTGTTCATTTGTTCATTCGTTCATTTGTCTATTCGCTCATTTGTTCATTTGTTCATTTGTTCATTTGTTCATTTGTTCCTTCGTTCATTTTTCTATTCGCTCATTTGTTCATTTGTTCATTCGATCATTTGTCTATTCGCTCATTTGTTCATTTGTTCATGTGTTCATTTGTTCATTTGTTCATTTGTTCATTTGTTCATTTGTTCACTTGTTCATTTGTTCATTTGTTCATTTGTTCATTTGTTCATTTGTTCACTTGTTCACTTTGCTCATTTGTTCGTTTGTTCATTTCTTCATTTCTTCATTTCTTCATTTCTTAATTTCTTCATTTGTTCATTTGTTCATTTGTTCATTTGTTCATTTGTTCATTTATTCATTTGTTCATTTGTTCATTTGTTCATTTGTTCATTTGTTCATTTGTTCATTTGTTCATTTGTTCATTTGTTCATTTGTTCATTTGTTCATTTGTTCATTTGTTCCTTCGTTCATTTGTCTATTCGCTTATTTGTTCATTTATTCATTCGTTCATTTGTCTATTCTCTCATTTGTTCATTTGTTCATTTGTTCATTTGTTCATTTGTTCATTTGTTCATTTGTTCATTTGTTCATTTGTTCATTTGTTCATTTGTTCATTTGTTCATTTGTTCATTCGTTCAGTTGTTCCTTCGTTCATTTGTACAATTGTTCATTCGTTCATTTGTTCATTTGTTCATTCGTTCATTTGTCTATTCGCTCATTTGTTCATTTGTTCATTTGTTCATTTGTTCATTTGTTCATTTGTTCATTTGTTCCTTCGTTCATTTGTCTATTCGCTCATTTGTTCATTTATTCATTCGTTCATTTGTCTATTCGCTCATTTGTTCATTTATTCATTCGTTCATTTGTCTATTCGCTCATTTGTTCATTTGTTCATTTGTTCATTTGTTCATTTGTTCATTTGTTCATTTGTTCATTTGTTCATTTGTTCATTTGTTCATTTGTTCATTTGTTCATTTGTTCATTTGTTCATTTGTTCATTTGTTCTTTTGTTCATTTGTTCATTTGTTCATTTGTTCATTTGTTCATTTGTTCATTTGTTCATTTGTTCATTTGTTCATTTGTTCATTTGTTCATTTGTTCATTTGTTCATTTGTTCATTTGTTCATTTGTTCATTTGTTCATTTGTTCATTTGTTCCTTCGTTCATTTGTCTATTCGCTCATTTGTTCATTTATTCATTCGTTCATTTGTCTATTCGCTCATTTGTTCATTTGTTCCTTTGTTCATTTGTTCATTTGTTCATTTGTTCATTTGTTCATTTGTTCATTTGTTGATTTGTTCATTTGTTCATTTGTTCATTTGTTCATTTGTTCATTTGTTCATTTGTTCATTTGTTCATTTGTTCGTTTGTTCATTTCTTCATTTGTTCATTTGTTCATTTGTTCATTTGTTCATTTGTTCATTTGTTCATTTGTTCATTTGTTCATTTGTTCATTTGTTCATTTGTTCATTTGTTCATTTGTTCATTTTTTCATTTGTTCATTTGTTCATTTTTTCATTTGTTCATTTGTTCATTTGTTCATTTGTTCATTTTTTCATTTTTTCATTTTTTCATTTGTTCATTTGTTCATTTGTTCATTTGTTCATTTGTTCATTTGTTCATTTGTTCATTTGTTCATTTGTTCATTTGTTAATTCGTTCATTTGCCTATTCGCTCATTTGTTCATTTGTTCATTTGTTCATTTGTTCATTTGTTCATTTGTTCATTTGTTCATTTGTTCATTTGTTCATTTGATCATTTGTTCATTTGTTCATTTGTTCATTTGTTCATTTGTTCATTTGTTCATTTGTTCATTTGTTCATTTGTTCATTTGTTCATTTGTTCATTTGTTCATTTGTTCATTTGTTCATTTGTTCATTTGTTCATTTGTTCATTTGTTCATTTGTTCATTTGTTCATTTGTTCATTTGTTCATTTGTTCATTTGTTCATTTGTTCATTTGTTCATTTGTTCATTTGTTCATTTGTTCATTTGTTCATTTGTTCATTTGTTCATTTGTTCATTTGTTCTTTTGTTCATTTGTTCATTTGTTCATTTGTTCATTTGTTCATTTGTTCATTTGTCTATTCTCTCATTTGTTCATTTTTTCATTTGTTCATTTGTCTATTCGCTCATTTGTTCATTTGTTCATTTGTTCATTTGTTCATTTGTTCATTTGTTCATTTGTTCTTTTGTTCATTTGTTCATTTGTTCATTTGTTCATTTGTTCATTTGTTCATTTGTTCATTTGTTCCTTCGTTCATTTGTCTATTCGCTCATTTGTTCATTTATTCATTCGTTCATTTGTCTATTCGCTCATTTATTTCATTTGTTCATTTGTTCATTTGTTCATTTGTTCATTTGTTCATTCGTTCATTTGTTCATTTGTTCATTCGTTCATTTGTCTATTCGCTCATTTGTTCATTTGTTCATTTGTTCATTTGTTCATTTGTTCCTTCGTTCATTTTTCTATTCGCTCATTTGTTCATTTGTTCATTCGATCATTTGTCTATTCGCTCATTTGTTCATTTGTTCATGTGTTCATTTGTTCATTTGTTCATTTGTTCATTTGTTCATTTGTTCACTTGTTCATTTGTTCATTTGTTCATTTGTTCATTTGTTCATTTGTTCACTTGTTCACTTTGCTCATTTGTTCGTTTGTTCATTTCTTCATTTCTTCATTTCTTCATTTCTTCATTTGTTCATTTGTTCATTTGTTCATTTGTTCATTTGTTCATTTGTTCATTTGTTCATTTGTTCATTTGTTCATTTGTTCATTTGTTCATTTGTTCATTTGTTCATTTGTTCATTTGTTCATTTGTTCATTTGTTCATTTGTTCATTTGTTCATTTGTTCATTTGTTCATTTGTTCATTTGTTCATTTGTTCATTTGTTCATTTGTTCATTTTTTCATTTGTTCATTTGTTCATTTTTTCATTTGTTCATTTGTTCATTTGTTCATTTTTTCATTTTTTCATTTTTTCATTTGTTCATTTGTTCATTTGTTCATTTGTTCATTTGTTCATTTGTTCATTTGTTCATTTGTTCATTTGTTCATTTGTTCATTTGTTAATTCGTTCATTTGCCTATTCGCTCATTTGTTCATTTGTTCATTTGTTCATTTGTTCATTTGTTCATTTGTTCATTTGTTCATTTGTTCATTTGTTCATTTGTTCATTTGTTCATTTGTTCATTTGTTCATTTGTTCATTTGATCATTTGTTCATTTGTTCATTTGTTCATTTGTTCATTTGTTCATTTGTTCATTTGTTCATTTGTTCATTTGTTCATTTGTTCATTTGTTCATTTGTTCATTTGTTCATTTGTTCATTTGTTCATTTGTTCATTTGTTCATTTGTTCATTTGTTCATTTGTTCATTTGTTCATTTGTTCATTTGTTCATTTGTTCATTTGTTCATTTGTTCATTTGCTCATTTGTTCATTTGTTCATTTGTTCTTTTGTTCATTTGTTCATTTGTTCATTTGTTCATTTGTTCATTTGTTCATTTGTCTATTCTCTCATTTGTTCATTTTTTCATTTGTTCATTTGTCTATTCGCTCATTTGTTCATTTGTTCATTTGTTCATTTGTTCATTTGTTCATTTGTTCATTTGTTCATTTGTTCATTTGTTCATTTGTTCTTTTGTTCATTTGTTCATTTGTTCATTTGTTCATTTGTTCATTTGTTCATTTGTTCATTTGTTCCTTCGTTCATTTGTCTATTCGCTCATTTGTTCATTTATTCATTCGTTCATTTGTCTATTCGCTCATTTATTTCATTTGTTCATTTGTTCATTTGTTCATTTGTTCATTTGTTCATTTGTTCATTTGTTCATTCGTTCATTTGTTCATTTGTTCATTCGTTCATTTGTCTATTCGCTCATTTGTTCATTTGTTCATTTGTTCATTTGTTCATTTGTTCCTTCGTTCATTTTTCTATTCGCTCATTTGTTCATTTGTTCATTCGATCATTTGTCTATTCGCTCATTTGTTCATTTGTTCATGTGTTCATTTGTTCATTTGTTCATTTCTTCATTTCTTCATTTCTTCATTTCTTCATTTGTTCATTTGTTCATTTGTTCATTTGTTCATTTGTTCATTTGTTCATTTGTTCATTTGTTCATTTGTTCATTTGTTCATTTGTTCATTTGTTCATTTGTTCATTTGTTCATTTGTTCATTTGTTCATTTGTTCATTTGTTCCTTCGTTCATTTGTCTATTCGCTTATTTGTTCATTTATTCATTCGTTCATTTGTCTATTCTCTCATTTGTTCATTTGTTCATTTGTTCATTTGTTCATTTGTTCATTTGTTCATTTGTTGATTTGTTCATTTGTTCATTTGTTCATTTGTTCATTTGTTCATTCGTTCAGTTGTTCCTTCGTTCATTTGTACAATTGTTCATTCGTTCATTTGTTCATTTGTTCATTCGTTCATTTGTCTATTCGCTCATTTGTTCATTTGTTCATTTGTTCATTTGTTCATTTGTTCATTTGTTCATTTGTTCCTTCGTTCATTTGTCTATTCGCTCATTTGTTCATTTATTCATTCGTTCATTTGTCTATTCGCTCATTTGTTCATTTATTCATTCGTTCATTTGTCTATTCGCTCATTTGTTCATTTGTTCATTTGTTCATTTGTTCATTTGTTCATTTGTTCATTTGTTCATTTGTTCATTTGTTCATTTGTTCATTTGTTCATTTGTTCATTTGTTCATTTGTTCATTTGTTCATTTGTTCATTTGTTCTTTTGTTCATTTGTTCATTTGTTCATTTGTTCATTTGTTCATTTGTTCATTTGTTCATTTGTTCATTTGTTCATTTGTTCATTTGTTCATTTGTTCATTTGTTCATTTGTTCATTTGTTCATTTGTTCATTTGTTCATTTGTTCAGTTGTTCCTTCGTTCATTTGTTCATTTGTTCATTCGTTAATTTGTCTATTCGCTCATTTGTTCATTTTTTCATTTGTTCATTTGTTCATTTGTTCATTTGTATATTTGTTCATTTGTTCATTTGTTCATTTGTTCATTCGTTCATTTGTTCATTTGTTCATTCGTTCATTTGTCTATTCGCTCATTTGTTCATTTGTTCATTTGTTCATTTGTTCATTTGTTCCTTCGTTCATTTTTCTATTCGCTCATTTGTTCATTTGTTCATTCGATCATTTGTCTATTCGCTCATTTGTTCATTTGTTCATGTGTTCATTTGTTCATTTGTTCATTTGTTCATTTGTTCACTTGTTCATTTGTTCATTTGTTCATTTGTTCATTTGTTGATTTGTTCACTTGTTCACTTTGCTCATTTGTTCGTTTGTTCATTTCTTCATTTCTTCATTTCTTCATTTCTTCATTTCTTCATTTGTTCATTTGTTCATTTGTTCATTTGTTCATTTGTTCATTTGTTCATTTGTTCATTTGTTCATTTGTTCATTTGTTCATTTGTTCATTTGTTCATTTGTTCATTTGTTCATTTGTTCATTTGTTCATTTGTTCATTTGTTCATTTGTTCATTTGTTCCTTCGTTCATTTGTCTATTCGCTTATTTGTTCATTTATTCATTCGTTCATTTGTCTATTCGCTCATTTGTTCATTTGTTCATTTGTTCATTTGTTCATTTGTTCATTTGTTCATTTGTTCACTTGTTCATTTGTTCATTTGTTCATTTGTTCATTTGTTCATTTGTTCATTTGTTCATTTGTTCATTTGTTCACTTGTTCATTTGTTCATTTGTTCATTTGTTCATTTGTTCATTTGTTCATTTGTTCATTTGTTCATTTGTTCATTTGTTCATTTGTTCATTTGTTCATTTGTTCATTTGTTCATTTGTTCATTCGTTCAGTTGTTCCTTCGTTCATTTGTACAATTGTTCATTCGTTCATTTGTTCATTTGTTCATTCGATCATTTGTCTATTCGCTCATTTGTTCATTTGTTCATTTGTTCATTTGTTCATTTGTTCCTTCGTTCATTTTTCTATTCGCTCATTTGTTCATTTGTTCATTCGATCATTTGTCTATTCGCTCATTTGTTCATTTGTTCATGTGTTCATTTGTTCATTTGTTTATTTGTTCATTTGTTCATTTGTTCACTTGTTCATTTGTTCATTTGTTCATTTGTTCATTTGTTCATTTGTTCACTTGTTCACTTTGCTCATTTGTTCATTTGTTCATTTCTTCATTTGTTCATTTGTTCATTTGTTCTTTTGTTCATTTGTTCATTTGTTCATTTGTTCATTTTTTCATTTGTTCATTTGTTCATTTGTTCATTTGTTCATTTGTTCATTTGTTCATTTGTTCATTTGTTCATTTGTTCATTTGTTCATTTGTTCATTTGTTCATTTGTTCATTCGTTCATTTGTTCATTTGTTCATTCGTTCATTTGTCTATTCGCTCATTTGTTCATTTGTTCATTTGTTCATTTGTTCATTTGTTCATTTGTTCATTTGTTCCTTCGTTCATTTTTCTATTCGCTCATTTGTTCATTTGTTCATTCGATCATTTGTCTATTCGCTCATTTGTTCATTTGTTCATGTGTTCATTTGTTCATTTGTTCATTTGTTCATTTGTTCACTTGTTCATTTGTTCATTTGTTCACTTGTTCATTTGTTCATTTGTTCATTTGTTCATTTGTTCATTTGTTCATTTGTTCATTTGTTCACTTGTTCACTTTGCTCATTTGTTCGTTTGTTCATTTCTTCATTTCTTCATTTCTTCATTTCTTCATTTCTTCATTTCTTCATTTGTTCATTTGTTCATTTGTTCATTTGTTCATTTCTTCATTTGTTCATTTGTTCATTTGTTCATTTGTTCATTTGTTCATTTGTTCATTTGTTCATTCGTTCATTTGTTCATTTGTTCATTCGTTCATTTGTCTATTCGCTCATTTGTTCATTTGTTCATGTGTTCATTTGTTCATTTGTTCCTTCGTTCATTTGTCTATTCGCTTATTTGTTCATTTATTCATTCGTTCATTTGTCTATTCGCTCATTTGTTCATTTGTTCATTTGTTCATTTGTTCATTTGTTCATTTGTTCATTTGTTCATTTGTTCATTTGTTCATTTGTTCATTTGTTCATTTGTTCATTTGTTCATTTGTTCATTTGTTCATTTGTTCATTTGTTCATTTGTTTATATGTTCATTTGTTCATTCGTTCAGTTGTTCCTTCGTTCATTTGTACAATTGTTCATTCGTTCATTTGTTCATTTGTTCATTCGTTCATTTGTCTATTCGCTCATTTGTTCATTTGTTCATTTGTTCATTTGTTCATTTGTTCCTTCGTTCATTTTTCTATTCGCTCATTTGTTCATTTGTTCATTCGATCATTTGTCTATTCGCTCATTTGTTCATTTGTTCATGTGTTCATTTGTTCATTTGTTTATTTGTTCATTTGTTCATTTGTTCATTTGTTCACTTGTTCATTTGTTCATTTGTTCATTTGTTCATTTGTTCATTTGTTCACTTGTTCACTTTGCTCATTTGTTCGTTTGTTCATTTCTTCATTTCTTCATTTGTTCATTTGTTCATTTGTTCATTTGTTCATTTGTTCATTTGTTCATTTGTTCATTTGTTCATTTGTTCATTTGTTCATTTGTTCATTTGTTCATTTGTTCATTTGTTCATTTGTTCCTTCGTTCATTTGTCTATTCGCTTATTTGTTCATTTATTCATTCGCTCATTTGTTCATTTGTTCATTTGTTCATTTGTTCATTTGTTCATTTGTTCATTTGTTCATTTGTTCATTTGTTCATTTGTTCATTTGTTCATTTGTTCATTTGTTCATTTGTTCATTCGTTCAGTTGTTCCTTCGTTCATTTGTACAATTGTTCATTCGTTCATTTGTTCATTTGTTCATTCGTTCATTTGTCTATTCGCTCATTTGTTCATTTGTTCATTTGTTCATTTGTTCATTTGTTCATTTGTTCCTTCGTTCATTTGTCTATTCGCTCATTTGTTCATTTATTCATTCGTTCATTTGTCTATTCGCTCATTTGTTCATTTGTTCATTTGTTCATTTGTTCATTTGTTCATTTGTTCATTTGTTCATTTGTTCATTTGATCATTTGTTCATTTGTTCTTTTGTTCATTTGTTCATTTGTTCATTTGTTCATTTGTTCATTTGTTCATTTGTTCATTTGTTCATTTGTTCATTTGTTCATTTGTTCATTTGTTCATTTGTTCATTTGTTCATTTGTTCATTTGTTCATTTGTTCATTTGTTCATTTGTTCATTTGTTCCTTCGTTCATTTGTCTATTCGCTCATTTGTTCATTTATTCATTCGTTCATTTGTCTATTCGCTCATTTGTTCATTTGTTCCTTTGTTCATTTGTTCATTTGTTCATTTGTTCATTTGTTCATTTGTTCATTTGTTCATTTGTTCATTTGTTCATTTGTTCATTTGTTCATTTGTTCATTTGTTCATTTGTTCATTTGTTCATTTGTTCATTTGTTCATTTGTTCATTTGTTCCTTCGTTCATTTTTCTATTCGCTCATTTGTTCATTTGTTCATTCGATCATTTGTCTATTCGCTCATTTGTTCATTTGTTCATGTGTTCATTTGTTCATTTTTTTATTTGTTCATTTGTTCATTTGTTCACTTGTTCATTTGTTCATTTGTTCATTTGTTCATTTGTTCATGTGTTCATTTGATCATTTGTTCATTTGTGCACTTGTTCATTTGTTCATTTGTTCATTTGTTCATTTGTTCATTTGTTCACTTGTTCACTTTGCTCATTTGTTCGTTTGTTCATTTCTTCATTTCTTCATTTGTTCATTTGTTCATGTGTTCATTTGTTCATTTGTTCATTTGTTCATTTGTTCACTTGTTCATTTGTTCATTTGTTCATTTGTTCATTTGTTCATTTGTTCACTTGTTCACTTTGCTCATTTGTTCGTTTGTTCATTTCTTCATTTGTTCATTTGTTCATTTGTTCATTTGTTCATTTGTTCATTTGTTCATTTGTTCATTTGTTCATTTGTTCACTTGTTCACTTTGCTCATTTGTTCGTTTGTTCATTTCTTCATTTCTTCATTTCCTCATTTGTTCATTTGTTCATTTGTTCATTTGTTCATTTGTTCATTTGTTCATTTGTTCATTTGTTCATTTGTTCATTTGTTCATTTGTTCATTTGTTCATTTGTTCATTTGTTCATTTGTTCATTTGTTCATTTGTTCATTTGTTCATTTGTTCATTTGTTCATTTGTTCATTTGTTCCTTCGTTCATTTTTCTATTCGCTCATTTGTTCATTTGTTCATTCGATCATTTGTCTATTCGCTCATTTGTTCATTTGTTCATGTGTTCATTTGTTCATTTGTTTATTTGTTCATTTGTTCATTTGTTCACTTGTTCATTTGTTCATTTGTTCATTTGTTCATGTGTTCATTTGATCATTTGTTCATTTGTGCACTTGTTCATTTGTTCATTTGTTCATTTGTTCATTTGTTCATTTGTTCACTTGTTCACTTTGCTCATTTGTTCGTTTGTTCATTTCTTCATTTCTTCATTTGTTCATTTGTTCATGTGTTCATTTGTTCATTTGTTCATTTGTTCATTTGTTCACTTGTTCATTTGTTCATTTGTTCATTTGTTCATTTGTTCACTTGTTCACTTTGCTCATTTGTTCGTTTGTTCATTTCTTCATTTGTTCATTTGTTCATTTGTTCATTTGTTCATTTGTTCATTTGTTCATTTGTTCATTTGTTCATTTGTTCACTTGTTCACTTTGCTCATTTGTGCGTTTGTTCATTTCTTCATTTCTTCATTTCCTCATTTGTTCATTTGTTCATTTGTTCATTTGTTCATTTGTTCATTTGTTCATTTGTTCATTTGTTCATTTGTTCATTTGTTCATTTGTTCATTTGTTCATTTGTTCATTTGTTCATTTGTTCATTTGTTCATTTGTTCATTTGTTCCTTCGTTCATTTGTCTATTCGCTTATTTGTTCATTTATTCATTCGTTCATTTGTCTATTCGCTCATTTGTTCATTTGTTCATTTGTTCATTTGTTCATTTGTTCATTTGTTCATTTGTTCATTTGTTCATTTGTTCATTTGTTCATTTGTTCATTTGTTCATTTGTTCATTTGTTCATTTGTTCATTCGTTCAGTTGTTCCTTCGTTCATTTGTACAATTGTTCATTCGTTCATTTGTTTATTTGTTCATTCGTTCATTTGTCTATTCGCTCATTTGTTCATTTGTTCATTTGTTCATTTGTTCATTTGTTCCTTCGTTCATTTTTCTATTCGCTCATTTGTTCATTTGTTCATTCGATCATTTGTCTATTCGCTCATTTGTTCATTTGTTCATGTGTTCATTTGTTCATTTGTTCATTTGCTCATTTGTTCATTTGTTCATTTTTTCATTTGTTCATTTGTTCATTTGTTCATTTGATCATTTGTTCATTTGCTCATTTGCTCATTTGCTCATTTGTTCATTTGTTCATTTGTTCATTTGTTCATTTGTTCATTTGTTCATTTGCTCATTTGCTCATTTGTTCATTTGTTCATTTGTTCATTTGTTCATTTGTTCATTTGTTCATTTGTTCATTTGTTCATTTGTTCATTTGTTCATTTGTTCATTTGTTCATTTGTTCATTTGTTCATTTGTTCATTCGTTCATTTGTTCATTTGTTCATTCGTTCATTTGTTCATTTGTTCATTCGTTCATTTGTCTATTCGCACATTTGTTCATTTGTTCATTTGTTCATTTGTTCATTACTTCATTTGATCATTTGTTCATTTGTTCATTTGTTCATTTGTTCATTTGTTCATTTGTTCATTTGTTCATTTGTTCATTTGTTCATTTGTTCATTTGTTCATTTGTTCATTTGTTCATTTGTTCATTTGTTCATTTGTTCATTTGTTCATTTGTTCATTTGTTCATTTGTTCATTTGGTCATTTGTTCATTTGTTCATTTGTTCACTTGTTTACTTGTTTACTTGTTCATTTGTTCATTTGTTCATTTGTTCATTTGATCATTTGTTCATTTGTTCATTTGTTCACTTGTTCACTTGCTCATTTGTTCGTTTGTTCATTTCTTCATTTCTTCATTTGTTCATTTGTTCATTTGTTCATTTGTTCATTTGTTCATTTGTTCATTTGTTCATTTGTTCATTTGTTCACTTGTTCATTTGTTCATTTGTTCATTCGTTCATTTGTTCATTCGTTCATTCGTTCATTTGTTCATTTGTTCATTTGTTCATTTCTTCATTTGTTCATTTGTTCATTTGTTCACTTGTTTACTTGTTCATTTGTTCATTTGTTCATTTGTTCATTTGTTCATTTGTTCATTTGTTCATTTGTTCATTTGTTCATTTGTTCATTTGTTCATTTGTTCATTTGTTCATTTGTTCATTTGATCATTTGATCATTTGTTCATTTGTTCACTTGTTCACTAGCTCATTTGTTCGTTTGTTCATTTGTTCATTTGTTCATTTGTTCATTTGTTCATTCGTTCATTCGTTCATTTGTCTATTCGATCATTTGTTCATTTGATCATTTGTTCATTTGTTCATTTGTTCATTTTTTCATTTTTTCATTTGTTCATTTGTTCATTTGTTCATTTGTTCATTTGTTCATTTGTTCATTTGTTCATTTGTTCATTTGTTCATTTGTTCATTTGTTCATTTGTTCATTTGTTCATTTGTTCATTTGTTCATTCGTTCATTTGTTCATTTGTTCATTCGTTCATTTGTTCATTTGTTCATTCGTTCATTTGTCTATTCGCACATTTGTTCATTTGTTCATTTGTTCATTTGTTCATTACTTCATTTGATCATTTGTTCATTTGTTCATTTGTTCATTTGTTCATTTGTTCATTTGTTCATTTGTTCATTTGTTCATTTGTTCATTTGTTCATTTGTTCATTTGTTCATTTGTTCATTTGTTCATTTGTTCATTTGTTCATTTGTTCATTTGTTCATTTGTTCATTTGGTCATTTGGTCATTTGTTCATTTGTTCATTTGTTCACTTGTTTACTTGTTTACTTGTTCATTTGTTCATTTGTTCATTTGTTCATTTGATCATTTGTTCATTTGTTCATTTGTTCACTTGTTCACTTGCTCATTTGTTCGTTTGTTCATTTCTTCATTTCTTCATTTGTTCATTTGTTCATTTGTTCATTTGTTCATTTGTTCATTTGTTCATTTGTTCATTTGTTCATTTGTTCACTTGTTCATTTGTTCATTTGTTCATTCGTTCATTTGTTCATTCGTTCATTCGTTCATTTGTTCATTTGTTCATTTCTTCATTTCTTCATTTGTTCATTTGTTCATTTGTTCACTTGTTTACTTGTTCATTTGTTCATTTGTTCATTTGTTCATTTGTTCATTTGTTCATTTGTTCATTTGTTCACTTGTTCATTTGATCATTTGATCATTTGTTCATTTGTTCACTTGTTCACTAGCTCATTTGTTCGTTTGTTCATTTGTTCATTTGTTCATTTGTTCATTTGTTCATTTGTTCATTCGTTCATTCGTTCATTTGTCTATTCGATCATTTGTTCATTTGATCATTTGTTCATTTGTTCATTTGTTCATTTGTTCATTTGTTCATTTGTTCATTTGTTCATTTGTTCATTTGTTCATTTGTTCATTTGTTCATTTGTTCACTTGTTCATTTGTTCATTTGTTCATTTGTTCATTCGTTCATTCGTTCATTTGTTCATTTGTTCATTTGTTCCTTCGTTCATTTGTCTATTCGCTCATTTGTTCATTTGTTCATTTGTTCATTTGTTCATTTGTTCATTTGTTCATTTGTTCATTTGTTCATTTGTTCATTTGTTCATTTGTTCATTTGTTCATTTGTTCATTTGTTCATTTGTTCATTTGTTCATTTGTTCATTTGTTCATTTGTCCATTTGTTCATTTGTCCACTTGTTCATTTGTTCATTTGTTCATTTGTTCATTCGTTCATTCGTTCATTCGTTCATTCGTTCATTTGTTCATTTGTTCATTTGTTCATTTGTTCATTTGTTCATTTGTTCATTTGTTCATTTGTTCATTTGTTCATTTGTTCATTTGTTCATTTGTTCATTTGTTCATTTGTTCATTTGTTCATTCGTTCATTTGTTCATTTGTTCATTCGTTCATTTGTTCATTTGTTCATTCGTTCATTTGTCTATTCGCACATTTGTTCATTTGTTCATTTGTTCATTTGTTCATTACTTCATTTGATCATTTGTTCATTTGTTCATTTGTTCATTTGTTCATTTGTTCATTTGTTCATTTGTTCATTTGTTCATTTGTTCATTTGTTCATTTGTTCATTTGTTCATTTGTTCATTTGTTCATTTGTTCATTTGTTCATTTGTTCATTTGTTCATTTGGTCATTTGTTCATTTGTTCATTTGTTCACTTGTTTACTTGTTTACTTGTTCATTTGTTCATTTGTTCATTTGTTCATTTGATCATTTGTTCATTTGTTCATTTGTTCACTTGTTCACTTGCTCATTTGTTCGTTTGTTCATTTCTTCATTTCTTCATTTGTTCATTTGTTCATTTGTTCATTTGTTCATTTGTTCATTTGTTCATTTGTTCATTTGTTCATTTGTTCACTTGTTCATTTGTTCATTTGTTCATTCGTTCATTTGTTCATTCGTTCATTCGTTCATTTGTTCATTTGTTCATTTGTTCATTTCTTCATTTGTTCATTTGTTCATTTGTTCACTTGTTTACTTGTTCATTTGTTCATTTGTTCATTTGTTCATTTGTTCATTTGTTCACTTGTTCATTTGTTCATTTGTTCATTTGTTCATTCGTTCATTCGTTCATTCGTTCATTCGTTCATTTGTTCATTTGTTCATTTGTTCATTTGTTCATTTGTTCATTTGTTCATTTGTTCACTTGTTTACTTGTTCATTTGTTCATTTGTTCATTTGTTCATTTGTTCATTTGTTCATTTGTTCATTTGTTCATTTGTTCATTTGTTCATTTGATCATTTGATCATTTGTTCATTTGTTCACTTGTTCACTAGCTCATTTGTTCGTTTGTTCATTTGTTCATTTGTTCATTTGTTCATTTGTTCATTCGTTCATTCGTTCATTTGTCTATTCGATCATTTGTTCATTTGATCATTTGTTGATTTGTTCATTTGTTCATTTTTTCATTTTTTCATTTGTTCATTTGTTCATTTGTTCATTTGTTCATTTGTTCATTTGTTCATTTGTTCATTTGTTCATTTGTTCATTTGTTCATTTGTTCATTTGTTCATTTGTTCATTTGTTCATTTGTTCATTTGTTCATTTGTTCATTCGTTCATTCGTTCATTTGTTCATTTGTTCATTTGTTCCTTCGTTCATTTGTCTATTCGCTCATTTGTTCATTTGTTCATTTGTTCATTTGTTTATTTGTTCATTTGTTCATTTGTTCATTTGTTCATTTGTCCACTTGTTCATTTGTTCATTTGTTCGTTTGTTCATTTGTTCATTTGTTCATTTCTTCATTTGATCATTTGTTCATTTGTTCATTTGTTCTTTTGTTCATTTGTTCATTTGTTCATTTGTTCATTTGTTCATTTGTTCATTTGTTCATTTGTTCATTTGTTCATTTGGTCATTTGTTCATTTGTTCATTTGTTCACTTGTTTACTTGTTTACTTGTTCATTTGTTCATTTGTTCATTTGTTCATTTGATCATTTGTTCATTTGTTCATTTGTTCACTTGTTCACTTGCTCATTTGTTCGTTTGTTCATTTCTTCATTTCTTCATTTGTTCATTTGTTCATTTGTTCATTTGTTCATTTGTTCATTTGTCCATTTGTTCATTTGTCCACTTGTTCATTTGTTCATTTGTTCATTTGTTCATTCGTTCATTCGTTCATTCGTTCATTCGTTCATTTGTTCATTTGTTCATTTGTTCATTTGTTCATTTGTTCATTTGTTCATTTGTTCATTTGTTCACTTGTTTACTTGTTTACTTGTTCATTTGTTCATTTGTTCATTTGTTCATTTGTTCATTTGTTCATTTGTTCATTTGTTCATTTGTTCATTTGTTCATTCGTTCATTCGTTCATTTGTTCATTTGTTCATTTGTTCCTTCGTTCATTTGTCTATTCGCTCATTTGTTCATTTGTTCATTTGTTCATTTGTTCATTTGTTCATTTGTTCATTTGTTCATTTGTTCATTTGTTCATTTGTTCATTTGTTCATTTGTTCATTTGTTCATTTGTTTATTTGTTCATTTGTTCATTTGTTCATTTGTCCACTTGTTCATTTGTTCATTTGTTCGTTTGTTCGTTTGTTCATTTGTTCATTTGTTCATTTCTTCATTTGATCATTTGTTCATTTGTTCATTTGTTCTTTTGTTCATTTGTTCATTTGTTCATTTGTTCATTTGTTCATTTGTTCATTTGTTCATTTGTTCATTTGGTCATTTGTTCATTTGTTCATTTGTTCACTTGTTTACTTGTTCATTTGTTCATTTGTTCATTTGTTCATTTGATCATTTGTTCATTTGTTCATTTGTTCACTTGTTCACTTGCTCATTTGTTCGTTTGTTCATTTCTTCATTTCTTCATTTGTTCATTTGTTCATTTGTTCATTTGTTCATTTGTTCATTTGTCCATTTGTTCATTTGTCCACTTGTTCATTTGTTCATTTGTTCATTCGTTCATTCGTTCATTCGTTCATTCGTTCATTTGTTCATTTGTTCATTTGTTCATTTGTTCATTTGTTCATTTGTTCATTTGTTCATTTGTTCATTTGTTCATTTGTTCACTTGTTTACTTGTTTACTTGTTCATTTGTTCATTTGTTCATTTGTTCATTTGTTCATTTGTTCATTTGTTCATTTGTTCATTTGTTCACTTGTTTACTTGTTTACTTGTTCATTTGTTCATTTGTCCATTTGTTCATTTGTTCATTTGTTCATTTGTTCATTTGTTCATTTGTTCATTTGTTCATTTGTTCATTTGTTCATTTGTTCATTTGTTCATTTGTTCATTTGTTCATTTGTTCATTTGTTCATTTGTCCATTTGTTCATTTGTCCACTTGTTCATTTGTTCATTTGTTCATTTGTTCATTCGTTCATTTGTTCATTTGTTCATTCGTTCATTTGTCTATTCGCACATTTGTTCATTTGTTCATTTGTTCATTTGTTCATTACTTCATTTGATCATTTGTTCATTTGTTCATTTGTTCATTTGTCCACTTGTTCATTTGTTCATTTGTTCATTTGTTCATTCGTTCATTCGTTCATTCGTTCATTCGTTCATTTGTTCATTTGTTCATTTGTTCATTTGTTCATTTGTTCATTTGTTCATTTGTTCATTTGTTCACTTGTTTACTTGTTTACTTGTTCATTTGTTCATTTGTTCATTTGTTCATTTGTTCATTTGTTCATTTGTTCATTTGTTCATTTGTTCATTTGTTCATTTGTTCATTTGTTCATTTGTTCATTTGTTCATTTGTTCATTTGTTCATTTGTTCATTCGTTCATTCGTTCATTTGTTCATTTGTTCATTTGTTCCTTCGTTCATTTGTCTATTCGCTCATTTGTTCATTTGTTCATTTGTTCATTTGTTCATTTGTTCATTTGTTCATTTGTTCATTTGTTCATTTGTTCATTTGTTCATTTGTTCATTTGTTCATTTGTTCATTTGTTCATTTGTTCATTTGTTCATTTGTTCATTTGTTCATTTGTTTATTTGTTCATTTGTTCATTTGTTCATTTGTCCACTTGTTCATTTGTTCATTTGTTCATTTGTTCGTTTGTTCGTTTGTTCATTTGTTCATTTGTTCATTTCTTCATTTGATCATTTGTTCATTTGTTCATTTGTTCATTTGTTCATTTGTTCTTTTGTTCATTTGTTCATTTGTTCATTTGTTCATTTGTTCATTTGTTCATTTGGTCATTTGTTCATTTGTTCATTTGTTCACTTGTTTACTTGTTTACTTGTTCATTTGTTCATTTGTTCATTTGTTCATTTGATCATTTGTTCATTTGTTCATTTGTTCACTTGTTCACTTGCTCATTTGTTCGTTTGTTCATTTCTTCATTTCTTCATTTGTTCATTTGTTCATTTGTTCATTTGTTCATTTGTTCATTTGTCCATTTGTTCATTTGTCCACTTGTTCATTTGTTCATTTGTTCATTCGTTCATTCGTTCATTCGTTCATTCGTTCATTTGTTCATTTGTTCATTTGTTCATTTGTTCATTTGTTCATTTGTTCATTTGTTCATTTGTTCACTTGTTTACTTGTTTACTTGTTCATTTGTTCATTTGTTCATTTGTTCATTTGTTCATTTGTTCATTTGTTCATTTGTTCATTTGTTCACTTGTTTACTTGTTTACTTGTTCATTTGTTCATTTGTCCATTTGTTCATTTGTTCATTTGTTCATTTGTTCATTTGTTCATTTGTTCATTTGTTCATTTGTTCATTTGTTCATTTGTTCATTTGTTCATTTGTTCATTTGTTCATTTGTTCATTTGTCCATTTGTTCATTTGTCCACTTGTTCATTTGTTCATTTGTTCATTTGTTCATTCGTTCATTTGTTCATTTGTTCATTCGTTCATTTGTTCATTTGTTCATTTGTTCATTTGTTCATTTGTTCATTTGTTCATTTGTTCATTTGTTCATTTGTTCATTTGTTCATTTGTTCATTTGTTCATTTGTTCATTTGTTCATTTGTTCATTTGTTCATTTGTTCATTTGTTCATTTGTTCATTTGTTCATTTGTTCATTTGTTCATTTGTTCATTTGTTCATTTGTTCATTTGTTCATTTGTTCATTTGTTCATTTGTTCATTTGTTCATTTGTTCATTTGTTCATTTGTTCATTTGTTCATTTGTTCATTTGTTCATTTGTTCATTTGTTCATTTGTTCATTTGTTCATTTGTTCATTTGTTCATTTGTTCATTTGTTCATTTGTTCATTTGTTCATTTGTTCATTTGTTCATTTGTTCCTTCGTTCAATTGTCTATTCGCTCATTTGTACAATTGTTCATTCGTTCATTTGTTCATTTGTTCAATCGTTCATTTGTCTATTCGCTCATTTGTTCATTTGTTCATTTGTTCATTTGTTCCTTCGTTCATTTTTCTATTCGCTCATTTGTTCATTTGTTCATTCGATCATTTGTCTATTCGCTCATTTGTTCATTTGTTCATTTGTTCATTTGTTCATTTGTTCATTTGTTCATTTGTTCATTTGTTCATTTGTTCATTTGTTCATTTGTTCATTTGTTCATTTGTTCATTTGTTCACTTGTTGACTTGTTCACTTGTTCATTTGATCGTTTGTTCATTTGTTCTTTTGTTCGTTTGTTCCTTTGTTCATTTGTTCGTTTGTTCCTTTGTTCCTTTGTTCATTTGTTCATTTGTTCATTTGTTCATTTGTTCATTTGTTCATTTGTTCATTTGTTCATTCGTTCATTTGTTCTCTTGTTCATTTGTTCATTTGTTCATATCTGCATTTTTTCATTAGTTCGTTTGTTCATTAGTTCGTTTGTTCATTTGTTCATTTGTTCATTTGTTCATTTGTTCCTTTGTTCATTTGTTCACTTATTCATTTGTTCATTTGTTCATTTGGTCATTTTTTCATTTGTTCATTTGTTCATTTGTTCATTAGTTCATTTGTTCATTTGTTCATTTGATCATTTGTTCATTTGTTCATTTGTTCACTTGATCATTTGTTCATTTGTTCCTTTTTTTCATTTGTTCATTTGTTAATTTGTTCATTTGTTCATTTGCTCATTTGCTCATTTGCTCATTTGCTCATTTGCTCATTTGTCCATTTGTTCATTTGTTCATTTGTTCATTTGTTCATTTGCTCATTTGTTAATTTGTTCATTTGTTCATTTGCTCATTTGCTCATTTGCTCATTTGCTCATTTGCTCATTTGTTCATTTGTTCATTTGTTCATTTGTTCATTTGTTCATTTGTTCATTTGCTCATTTGCTCATTTGTTCATTTGTTCATTTGTTCATTTGTTCATTTGTTCATTTGTTCATTTTTTCATTTGTTCATTTGTTCATTTGTTCATTTGTTCATTTGTTCATTTGTTCATTTGTTCATTTGTTCATTTGTTCATTTGTTCATTTGTTCATTTGTTCATTTGTTCATTTGTTCATTTGTTCATTTGTTCATTTGTTCATTTGTCCACTTGTTCATTTGTCCACTTGTTCATTTGTTCATTTGTTCATTTGTTCATATGTTCATTTGTTCATTTGTTCATTTGTTCATTTGTTCATTTGTTCATTCGTTCATTTGTTCATTTGTTCATTCGTTCATTTGTTCATTTGTTCATTCGTTCATTTGTCTATTCGCACATTTGTTCATTTGTTCATTTGTTCATTTGTTCATTACTTCATTTGATCATTTGTTCATTTGTTCATTTGTTCATTTGTTCATTTGTTCATTTTTTCATTTGTTCATTTGTTCATTTGTTCATTTGTTCATTTGTTCATTTGTTCATTTGTTCATTTGTTCATTTGTTCATTTGTTCATTTGTTCATTTGTTCATTTGGTCATTTGTTCATTTGTTCATTTGTTCACTTGTTTACTTGTTTACTTGTTCATTTGTTCATTTGTTCATTTGTTCATTTGATCATTTGTTCATTTGTTCATTTGTTCACTTGATCATTTGTTCATTTGTTCATTTTTTCATTTGTTCATTTGTTAATTTGTTCATTTGTTCATTTGCTCATTTGCTCATTTGCTCATTTGCTCATTTGCCCATTTGTTCATTTGTTCATTTGTTCATTTGTTCATTTATTCATTTGCTCATTTGTTAATTTGTTCATTTGTTCATTTGCTCATTTGCTCATTTGCTCATTTGCTCATTTGCTCACTTGTTCATTTGTTCATTTGTTCATTTGTTCATTTGTTCATTTGCTCATTTGTTCATTTGTTCATTTGTTCATTTGTTCATTTGTTCATTTGTTCATTTGTTCATTTGTTCATTTGTTCATTTTTTCATTTGTTCATTTGTTCATTTGTTCATTTTTTTCATTTGTTCATTTGTTCATTTGTTCATTTGTTCATTTGTTCATTTGTTCATTTGTTCATTTGTTCATTTGTTCATTTGTTCATTTGTTCATTTGTTCATTTGTTCATTTGTTCATTTGTTCATTTGTCCACTTGTTCATTTGTTCATTTGTTCATTTGTTCATATGTTCATTTGATCATTTGTTCATTTGTTCATTTGTTCATTTGTTCATTCGTTCATTTGTTCATTTGTTCATTCGTTCATTTGTTCATTTGTTCATTTGTTCATTCGTTCATTTGTCTATTCGCACATTTGTTCATTTGTTCATTTGTTCATTTGTTCATTACTTCATTTGATCATTTGTTCATTTGTTCATTTGTTCATTTGTTCATTTGTTCATTTGTTCATTTGTTCATTTGTTCATTTGTTCATTTGTTCATTTGTTCATTTGTTCATTTGTTCATTTGTTCATTTGTTCATTTGTTCATTTGTTCATTTGTTCATTTGTTCATTTGTTCATTTGTTCATTTGTTCATTTGTTCATTTGTTCATTTCTTCATTTGTTCATTTGGTCATTTGTTCATTTGTTCATTTGTTCACTTGTTTACTTGTTTACTTGTTCATTTGTTCATTTGTTCATTTGTTCATTTGTTCATTTGTTCATTTGATCATTTGTTCATTTGTTCATTTGTTCACTTGTTCACTTGCTCATTTGTTCGTTTGTTCATTTCTTCATTTCTTCATTTGTTCATTTGTTCATTTGTTCATTTGTTCATTTGTTCATTTGTTCATTTGTTCATTTGTTCACTTGTTCATTTGTTCATTTGTTCATTCGTTCATTTGTTCATTCGTTCATTCGTTCATTTGTTCATTTGTTCATTTGTTCATTTCTTCATTTGTTCATTTGTTCATTTGTTCACTTGTTTACTTGTTCATTTGTTCATTTGTTCATTTGTTAATTTGCTCATTTGCTCATTTGTCTATTCGATCATTTGTTCATTTGTTCATTTGTTCATTTGTTCATTACTTCATTTGATCATTTGTTCATTTGTTCATTTGTTCATTTGTTCATTTGTTCATTTTTTCATTTGTTCATTTGTTCATTTGTTCATTTGTTCATTTGTTCATTTGTTCATTTGTTCATTTGTTCATTTGTTCATTTGTTCATTTGTTCATTTGTTCATTTGTTCATTTGTTCATTTGTTCATTTGTTCATTTGTTCATTTGTTCATTTGTTCATTTGTTCATTTGTTCATTTGTTCATTTGTTCATTTGTTCATTTGTTCATTTGTTCATTTGTTCATTTGTTCATTTGTTCATTTGTTCATTTGTTCATTTGTTCATTTGTTCATTTGTTCATTTGTTCATTTGTTCATTTGTTCATTTGTTCATTTGTTCATTTGTTCATTTGTTCATTTGTTCATTTGTTCATTTGTTCATTTGTTCCTTCGTTCAATTGTCTATTCGCTCATTTGTACAATTGTTCATTCGTTCATTTGTTCATTTGTTCAATCGTTCATTTGTCTATTCGCTCATTTGTTCATTTGTTCATTTGTTCATTTGTTCCTTCGTTCATTTTTCTATTCGCTCATTTGTTCATTTGTTCATTCGATCATTTGTCTATTCGCTCATTTGTTCATTTGTTCATTTGTTCATTTGTTCATTTGTTCATTTGTTCATTTGTTCATTTGTTCATTTGTTCATTTGTTCATTTGTTCATTTGTTCATTTGTTCATTTGTTCACTTGTTGACTTGTTCACTTGTTCATTTGATCGTTTGTTCATTTGTTCTTTTGTTCGTTTGTTCCTTTGTTCATTTGTTCGTTTGTTCCTTTGTTCCTTTGTTCATTTGTTCATTTGTTCATTTGTTCATTTGTTCATTTGTTCATTTGTTCATTCGTTCATTTGTTCTCTTGTTCATTTGTTCATTTGTTCATATCTGCATTTTTTCATTAGTTCGTTTGTTCATTAGTTCGTTTGTTCATTTGTTCATTTGTTCATTTGTTCATTTGTTCCTTTGTTCATTTGTTCACTTATTCATTTGTTCATTTGTTCATTTGGTCATTTTTTCATTTGTTCATTTGTTCATTTGTTCATTAGTTCATTTGTTCATTTGTTCATTTGATCATTTGTTCATTTGTTCATTTGTTCACTTGATCATTTGTTCATTTGTTCATTTTTTCATTTGTTCATTTGTTAATTTGTTCATTTGTTCATTTGCTCATTTGCTCATTTGCTCATTTGCTCATTTGCTCATTTGTCCATTTGTTCATTTGTTCATTTGTTCATTTGTTCATTTGCTCATTTGTTAATTTGTTCATTTGTTCATTTGCTCATTTGCTCATTTGCTCATTTGCTCATTTGCTCATTTGTTCATTTGTTCATTTGTTCATTTGTTCATTTGTTCATTTGTTCATTTGCTCATTTGCTCATTTGTTCATTTGTTCATTTGTTCATTTGTTCATTTGTTCATTTGTTCATTTTTTCATTTGTTCATTTGTTCATTTGTTCATTTGTTCATTTGTTCATTTGTTCATTTGTTCATTTGTTCATTTGTTCATTTGTTCATTTGTTCATTTGTTCATTTGTTCATTTGTTCATTTGTTCATTTGTTCATTTGTTCATTTGTTCATTTGTCCACTTGTTCATTTGTCCACTTGTTCATTTGTTCATTTGTTCATTTGTTCATATGTTCATTTGTTCATTTGTTCATTTGTTCATTTGTTCATTTGTTCATTCGTTCATTTGTTCATTTGTTCATTCGTTCATTTGTTCATTTGTTCATTCGTTCATTTGTCTATTCGCACATTTGTTCATTTGTTCATTTGTTCATTTGTTCATTACTTCATTTGATCATTTGTTCATTTGTTCATTTGTTCATTTGTTCATTTGTTCATTTTTTCATTTGTTCATTTGTTCATTTGTTCATTTGTTCATTTGTTCATTTGTTCATTTGTTCATTTGTTCATTTGTTCATTTGTTCATTTGTTCATTTGTTCATTTGGTCATTTGTTCATTTGTTCATTTGTTCACTTGTTTACTTGTTTACTTGTTCATTTGTTCATTTGTTCATTTGTTCATTTGATCATTTGTTCATTTGTTCATTTGTTCACTTGATCATTTGTTCATTTGTTCATTTTTTCATTTGTTCATTTGTTAATTTGTTCATTTGTTCATTTGCTCATTTGCTCATTTGCTCATTTGCTCATTTGCCCATTTGTTCATTTGTTCATTTGTTCATTTGTTCATTTGTTCATTTGCTCATTTGTTAATTTGTTCATTTGTTCATTTGCTCATTTGCTCATTTGCTCATTTGCTCATTTGCTCACTTGTTCATTTGTTCATTTGTTCATTTGTTCATTTGTTCATTTGCTCATTTGTTCATTTGTTCATTTGTTCATTTGTTCATTTGTTCATTTGTTCATTTGTTCATTTGTTCATTTGTTCATTTTTTCATTTGTTCATTTGTTCATTTGTTCATTTTTTTCATTTGTTCATTTGTTCATTTGTTCATTTGTTCATTTGTTCATTTGTTCATTTGTTCATTTGTTCATTTGTTCATTTGTTCATTTGTTCATTTGTTCATTTGTTCATTTGTTCATTTGTTCATTTGTTCATTTGTCCACTTGTTCATTTGTTCATTTGTTCATTTGTTCATATGTTCATTTGATCATTTGTTCATTTGTTCATTTGTTCATTTGTTCATTCGTTCATTTGTTCATTTGTTCATTCGTTCATTTGTTCATTTGTTCATTTGTTCATTCGTTCATTTGTCTATTCGCACATTTGTTCATTTGTTCATTTGTTCATTTGTTCATTACTTCATTTGATCATTTGTTCATTTGTTCATTTGTTCATTTGTTCATTTGTTCATTTGTTCATTTGTTCATTTGTTCATTTGTTCATTTGTTCATTTGTTCATTTGTTCATTTGTTCATTTGTTCATTTGTTCATTTGTTCATTTGTTCATTTGTTCATTTGTTCATTTGTTCATTTGTTCATTTGTTCATTTGTTCATTTGTTCATTTGTTCATTTCTTCATTTGTTCATTTGGTCATTTGTTCATTTGTTCATTTGTTCACTTGTTTACTTGTTTACTTGTTCATTTGTTCATTTGTTCATTTGTTCATTTGTTCATTTGTTCATTTGATCATTTGTTCATTTGTTCATTTGTTCACTTGTTCACTTGCTCATTTGTTCGTTTGTTCATTTCTTCATTTCTTCATTTGTTCATTTGTTCATTTGTTCATTTGTTCATTTGTTCATTTGTTCATTTGTTCATTTGTTCACTTGTTCATTTGTTCATTTGTTCATTCGTTCATTTGTTCATTCGTTCATTCGTTCATTTGTTCATTTGTTCATTTGTTCATTTCTTCATTTGTTCATTTGTTCATTTGTTCACTTGTTTACTTGTTCATTTGTTCATTTGTTCATTTGTTAATTTGTTCATTTGTTCATTTGCTCATTTGCTCATTTGTCTATTCGATCATTTGTTCATTTGTTCATTTGTTCATTTGTTCATTACTTCATTTGATCATTTGTTCATTTGTTCATTTGTTCATTTGTTCATTTGTTCATTTTTTCATTTGTTCATTTGTTCATTTGTTCATTTGTTCATTTGTTCATTTGTTCATTTGTTCATTTGTTCATTTGTTCATTTGTTCATTTGTTCATTTGTTCATTTGGTCATTTGTTCATTTGTTCATTTGTTCACTTGTTTACTTGTTTACTTGTTCATTTGTTCATTTGTTCATTTGTTCATTTGATCATTTGTTCATTTGTTCATTTGTTCACTTGATCATTTGTTCATTTGTTCATTTTTTCATTTGTTCATTTGTTAATTTGTTCATTTGTTCATTTGCTCATTTGCTCATTTGCTCATTTGCTCATTTGCCCATTTGTTCATTTGTTCATTTGTTCATTTGTTCATTTGTTCATTTGCTCATTTGTTAATTTGTTCATTTGTTCATTTGCTCATTTGCTCATTTGCTCATTTGCTCATTTGCTCACTTGTTCATTTGTTCATTTGTTCATTTGTTCATTTGTTCATTTGCTCATTTGTTCATTTGTTCATTTGTTCATTTGTTCATTTGTTCATTTGTTCATTTGTTCATTTGTTCATTTGTTCATTTGTTCATTTTTTCATTTGTTCATTTGTTCATTTGTTCATTTTTTTCATTTGTTCATTTGTTCATTTGTTCATTTGTTCATTTGTTCATTTGTTCATTTGTTCATTTGTTCATTTGTTCATTTGTTCATTTGTTCATTTGTTCATTTGTTCATTTGTTCATTTGTCCACTTGTTCATTTGTTCATTTGTTCATTTGTTCATATGTTCATTTGATCATTTGTTCATTTGTTCATTTGTTCATTTGTTCATTCGTTCATTTGTTCATTTGTTCATTCGTTCATTTGTTCATTTGTTCATTTGTTCATTCGTTCATTTGTCTATTCGCACATTTGTTCATTTGTTCATTTGTTCATTTGTTCATTACTTCATTTGATCATTTGTTCATTTGTTCATTTGTTCATTTGTTCATTTGTTCATTTGTTCATTTGTTCATTTGTTCATTTGTTCATTTGTTCATTTGTTCATTTGTTCATTTGTTCATTTGTTCATTTGTTCATTTGTTCATTTGTTCATTTGTTCATTTGTTCATTTGTTCATTTGTTCATTTGTTCATTTGTTCATTTGTTCATTTGTTCATTTGTTCATTTCTTCATTTGTTCATTTGGTCATTTGTTCATTTGTTCATTTGTTCACTTGTTTACTTGTTTACTTGTTCATTTGTTCATTTGTTCATTTGTTCATTTGATCATTTGTTCATTTGTTCATTTGTTCACTTGTTCACTTGCTCATTTGTTCGTTTGTTCATTTCTTCATTTCTTCATTTGTTCATTTGTTCATTTGTTCATTTGTTCATTTGTTCATTTGTTCATTTGTTCATTTGTTCACTTGTTCATTTGTTCATTTGTTCATTCGTTCATTTGTTCATTCGTTCATTCGTTCATTTGTTCATTTGTTCATTTGTTCATTTCTTCATTTGTTCATTTGTTCATTTGTTCACTTGTTTACTTGTTCATTTGTTCATTTGTTCATTTGTTAATTTGTTCATTTGTTCATTTGCTCATTTGCTCATTTGTCTATTCGATCATTTGTTCATTTGATCATTTGTTCATTTTTTCATTTGTTCATTTGTTCATTTGTTCATTTGTTCATTTGTTCATTTGTTCATTTGTTCATTTGTTCATTTGTTCATTTGTTCATTTGTTCATTTGTTCATTCGTTCATTCGTTCATTTGTTCATTTGTTCATTTGTTCCTTCGTTCATTTGTCTATTCGCTCATTTGTTCATTTGTTCATTTGTTCATTTGTTCATTTGTTCATTTGTTCATTTGTTCATTTGTTCATTTGTTCATTTGTTCATTTGTTCATTTGTTCATTTGTTCATTTGTTCATTTGTTCATTTGTTCATTTGTTCATTTGTTCATTTGTTCATTTGTTCATTTGTTTATTTGTTCATTTGTTCATTTGTTCATTTGTCCACTTGTTCATTTGTTCATTTGTTCGTTTGTTCGTTTGTTCATTTGTTCATTTGTTCATTTCTTCATTTGATCATTTGTTCATTTGTTCATTTGTTCTTTTGTTCATCTGTTCATTTGTTCATTTGTTCATTTGTTCATTTGTTCATTTGTTCATTTGTTCATTTGTTCATTTGTTCATTTGGTCATTTGTTCATTTGTTCATTTGTTCACTTGTTTACTTGTTTACTTGTTCATTTGTTCATTTGTTCATTTGTTCATTTGTTCATTTGATCATTTGTTCATTTGTTCCTTCGTTCATTTGTCTATTCGCTCATTTGTTCATTGGTTCATTCGTTCATTCGTTCATTCGTTCATTTGTTCATTTGTTCATTCGTTCATTCGTTCATTTGTCTATTCGCTCATTTGTTCATTTGTTCATTTGTTCATTTGTTCATTTGTTCATTTGTTCATTTGTTCATTTGTTCATTTGTTCATTTGTTCATTTGTTCATTTGTTCATTTGTTCATTTGTTCATTTGTTCATTTGTTCATTTGTTCATTTGTTCACTTGTTCATTTATTAATTTGGTTATTTTTTCATTTGTTCATTTGGTCATTTGTTCATTTGTTCATTTGTACATTTGTTCATTTGTTCATTTGTTCATTTGTTCATTTGTTCATTTGTTCATTTGTTCATTTCTTCATTTGTTCATTTGTTCATTTGTTCATTAGTTCATTAGTTCATTTGTTCATTTGTTCATTTGATCATTTGTTCATTTGTTCATTTGTTCACTTGATCATTTGTTCATTTGTTCATTTTTTCATTTGTTCATTTGTTAATTTGTTCATTTGTTCATTTGCTCATTTGCTCATTTGCTCATTTGCTCATTTGCTCATTTGTTCATTTGTTCATTTGTTCATTTGTTCATTTGTTCATTTGCTCATTTGTTAATTTGTTCATTTGTTCATTTGTTCATTTGTTCATTTGTTCATTTGTTCATTTGTTCATTTGTTCATTTGTTCATTTGTTCATTTGTTCATTTGTTCATTTGTTCATTTGTTCATTTGTTCATTTGGTCATTTGTTCATTTGTTCATTTGTTCACTTGTTTACTTGTTTACTTGTTCATTTGTTCATTTGTTCATTTGCTCATTTGCTCATTTGCTCATTTGCTCATTTGTTCATTTGTTCATTTGTTCATTTGTTCATTTGTTCATTTGTTCATTTGCTCATTTGCTCATTTGTTCATTTGTTCATTTGTTCATTTGTTCATTTGTTCATTTGTTCATTTGTTCATTTGTTCATTTGTTCATTTGTTCATTTGTTCATTTTTTCATTTGTTCATTTGTTCATTTGTTCATTTGTTCATTTGTTCATTTGTTCATTTGTTCATTTGTTCATTTGTTCATTTGTTCATTTGTTCATTTGTTCATTTGTTCACTTGTTTACTTGTTTACTTGTTCATTTGTTCATTTGTCCATTTGTTCATTTGTTCATTTGTTCATTTGTTCATTTGTTCATTTGTTCATTTGTTCATTTGTTCATTTGTTCATTTGTTCATTTGTTCATTTGTCCATTTGTTCATTTGTCCACTTGTTCATTTGTTCATTTGTTCATTTGTTCATTCGTTCATTTGTTCATTTGTTCATTCGTTCATTTGTTCATTTGTTCATTTGTTCATTTGTTCATTTGTTCATTTGTTCATTTGTTCATTTGTTCATTTGTTCATTTGTTCATTTGTTCATTTGTTCATTTGTTCATTTGTTCATTTGTTCATTTGTTCATTTGTACATTTGTTCATTTGTTCATTTGTTCATTTGTTCATTTGTTCATTTGTTCATTTCTTCATTTGTTCATTTGTTCATTTGTTCATTTGTTCATTTGTTCATTTGTTCATTTGTTCATTTTTTCATTTGTTCATTTGTTCATTTGTTCATTTTTTTCATTTGTTCATTTGTTCATTTGTTCATTTGTTCATTTGTTCATTTGTTCATTTGTTCATTTGCTCATTTGCTCATTTGCTCATTTGCTCATTTGCTCATTTGTTCATTTGTTCATTTGTTCATTTGTTCATTTGTTCATTTGCTCATTTGTTAATTTGTTCATTTGTTCATTTGCTCATTTGCTCATTTGCTCATTTGTTCATTTGTTCATTTGTTCATTTGTTCATTTGTTCATTTGTTCATTTGCTCATTTGCTCATTCGTTCATTTGTCTATTCGCACATTTGTTCATTTGTTCATTTGTTCATTTGTTCATTTGTTCATTTTTTCATTTGTTCATTTGTTCATTTGTTCATTTGTTCATTTGTTCATTTGTTCATTTGTTCATTTGTTCATTTGTTCATTTGTTCATTTGTTCATTTGTTCATTTGTTCATTTGTTCATTTGTCCACTTGTTCATTTGTTCATTTGTTCATTTGTTCATATGTTCATTTGTTCATTTGTTCATTTGTCCACTTGTTCATTTGTTCATTTGTTCATTTGTTCATATGTTCATTTGTTCATTTGTTCATTTGTTCATTTGTTCATTTGTTCATTTGTTCATTCGTTCATTTGTTCATTTGTTCATTCGTTCATTTGTTCATTTGTTCATTCGTTCATTTGTCTATTCGCACATTTGTTCATTTGTTCATTTGTTCATTTGTTCATTACTTCATTTGATCATTTGTTCATTTGTTCATTTGTTCATTTGTTCATTTGTTCATTTGTTCATTTGTTCATTTGTTCATTTGTTCATTTGTTCATTTGTTCATTTGTTCATTTGTTCATTTGTTCATTTGTTAATTTGTTCATTTGGTCATTTGGTCATTTGTTCATTTGTTCATTTGTTCACTTGTTTACTTGTTTACTTGTTCATTTGTTCATTTGTTCATTTGTTCATTTGATCATTTGTTCATTTGTTCATTTGTTCATTTGTTCACTTGTTCACTTGCTCATTTGTTCGTTTGTTCATTTCTTCATTTCTTCATTTGTTCATTTGTTCATTTGTTCATTTGTTCATTTGTTCATTTGTTCATTTGTTCATTTGTTCATTTGTTCACTTGTTCATTTGTTCATTTGTTCATTCGTTCATTTGTTCATTCGTTCATTCGTTCATTTGTTCATTTGTTCATTTGTTCATTTCTTCATTTGTTCATTTGTTCATTTGTTCACTTGTTTACTTGTTCATTTGTTCATTTGTTCATTTGTTCATTTGTTCATTTGTCCATTTGTTCATTTGTTCATTTGTTCATTTGTTCATTTGATCATTTGATCATTTGTTCATTTGTTCACTTGTTCACTAGCTCATTTGTTCGTTTGTTCATTTGTTCATTTGTTCATTTGTTCATTTGTTCATTTGTTCATTCGTTCATTCGTTCATTTGTCTATTCGATCATTTGTTCATTTGATCATTTGTTCATTTGTTCATTTGTTCATTTTTTCATTTTTTCATTTGTTCATTTGTTCATTTGTTCATTTGTTCATTTGTTCATTTGTTCATTTGTTCATTTGTTCATTTGTTCATTTGTTCATTTGTTCATTTGTTCATTTGTTCATTTGTTCATTTGTTCATTTGTTCATTTGTTCATTTGTTCATTCGTTCATTCGTTCATTTGTTCATTTGTTCATTTGTCTATTCGCTCATTTGTTCATTTGTTCATTTGTTCATTTGTTCATTTGTTCATTTGTTCATTTGTTCATTTGTTCATTTGTTCATTTGTTCATTTGTTCATTTGTTCATTTGTTCATTTGTTCATTTGTTCATTTGTTCATTTGTTCATTTGTTCATTTGTTTATTTGTTCATTGGTTCATTTGTTCATTTGTCCACTTGTTCATTTGTTCATTTGTTCGTTTGTTCGTTTGTTCATTTGTTCATTTGTTCATTTCTTCATTTGATCATTTGTTCATTTGTTCATTTGTTCTTTTGTTCATTTGTTCATTTGTTCATTTGTTCATTTGTTCATTTGTTCATTTGTTCATTTGTTCATTTGGTCATTTGTTCATTTGTTCATTTGTTCACTTGTTTACTTGTTTACTTGTTCATTTGTTCATTTGTTCATTTGTTCATTTGATCATTTGATCATTTGTTCATTTGTTCATTTGTTCACTTGTTCACTTGCTCATTTGTTCGTTTGTTCATTTCTTCATTTCTTCATTTGTTCATTTGTTCATTTGTTCATTTGTTCATTTGTTCATTTGTCCATTTGTTCATTTGTCCACTTGTTCATTTGTTCATTTGTTCATTTGTTCATTCGTTCATTCGTTCATTCGTTCATTCGTTCATTTGTTCATTTGTTCATTTGTTCATTTGTTCATTTGTTCATTTGTTCATTTGTTCACTTGTTCACTTGTTTACTTGTTCATTTGTTCATTTGTTCATTTGTTCATTTGTTCATTTGTTCATTTGTTCATTTGTTCATTTGTTCATTTGTTCATTTGTTCATTTGTTCACTTGTTTACTTGTTTACTTGTTCATTTGTTCATTTGTCCATTTGTTCATTTGTTCATTTGTTCATTTGTTCATTTGTTCATTTGTTCATTTGTTCATTTGTTCATTTGTTCATTTGTTCATTTGTTCATTTGTTCATTTGTTCATTTGTTCATTTGTTCATTTGTTCATTTGTTCATTTGTTCATTTGTTCATTTGTTCATTTGTTCATTTGTTCATTTGTTCATTTGTTCATTTGTTCATTTGTTCATTTGTCCATTTGTTCATTTGTCCACTTGTTCATTTGTTCATTTGTTCATTTGTTCATTTGTTCATTTGTCCACTTGTTCATTTGTTCATTTGTTCATTTGTTCATTTGTTCATTCGTTCATTTGTTCATTTGTTCATTCGTTCATTCGTTCATTTGTTCATTTGTTCATTTGTTCATTTGTTCATTTGTTCATTTGTTCATTTGTTCATTTGTTCATTTGTTCATTTGTTCATTTGTTCATTTGTTCATTTGTTCATTTGTTCATTTGTTCATTTGTTCATTTGTTCATTTGTTCATTTGTTCATTTGTTCATTTGTTCATTTGTTCATTTGTTCATTTGTTCATTTGTTCATTTGTTCATTTGTTCATTTGTTCATTTGTTCATTTGTTCATTTGTTCATTTGTTCATTTGTTCATTTGTTCATTTGTTCATTTGTTCATTTGTTCCTTCGTTCAATTGTCTATTCGCTCATTTGTACAATTGTTCATTCGTTCATTTGTTCATTTGTTCAATCGTTCATTTGTCTATTCGCTCATTTGTTCATTTGTTCATTTGTTCATTTGTTCCTTCGTTCATTTTTCTATTCGCTCATTTGTTCATTTGTTCATTCGATCATTTGTCTATTCGCTCATTTGTTCATTTGTTCATTTGTTCATTTGTTCATTTGTTCATTTGTTCATTTGTTCATTTGTTCATTTGTTCATTTGTTCATTTGATCACTTGTTGACTTGTTCACTTGTTCATTTGATCGTTTGTTCATTTGTTCTTTTGTTCGTTTGTTCCTTTGTTCATTTGTTCGTTTGTTCCTTTGTTCCTTTGTTCATTTGTTCATTTGTTCATTTGTTCATTTGTTCATTTGTTCATTTGTTCATTCGTTCATTTGTTCTCTTGTTCATTTGTTCATTTGTTCATTTCTGCATTTGTTCATTAGTTCGTTTGTTCATTAGTTCGTTTGTTCATTTGTTCATTTGTTCATTTGTTCATTTGTTCATTTGTTCATTTGTTCCTTTGTTCATTTGTTCACTTATTCATTTGTTCATTTGTTCATTTGGTCATTTTTTCATTTGTTCATTTGTTCATTTGTTCATTTGTTCATTTGTTCATTTGTTCATTTGTTCATTAGTTCATTTGTTCATTTGTTCATTTGATCATTTGTTCATTTGCTCATTTGCTCATTTGCTCATTTGTTCATTTGTTCATTTGTTCATTTGTTCATTTGTTCATTTGTTCATTTGCTCATTTGCTCATTTGTTCATTTGTTCATTTGTTCATTTGTTCATTTGTTCATTTGTTCATTTGTTCATTTGTTCATTTGTTCATTTGTTCATTTGTTCATTTGTTCATTTGTTCATTTGTTCATTTGTTCATTCGTTCATTTGTTCATTTGTTCATTCGTTCATTTGTTCATTTGTTCATTCGTTCATTTGTCTATTCGCACATTTGTTCATTTGTTCATTTGTTCATTTGTTCATTACTTCATTTGATCATTTGTTCATTTGTTCACTTGTTTACTTGTTTACTTGTTCATTTGTTCATTTGTTCATTTGTTCATTTGATCATTTGTTCATTTGTTCATTTGTTCACTTGTTCACTTGCTCATTTGTTCGTTTGTTCATTTCTTCATTTCTTCATTTGTTCATTTGTTCATTTGTTCATTTGTTCATTTGTTCATTTGTTCATTTGTCCATTTGTTCATTTGTCCACTTGTTCATTTGTTCATTTGTTCATTTGTTCATTCGTTCATTCGTTCATTCGTTCATTCGTTCATTTGTTCATTTGTTCATTTGTTCATTTGTTCATTTGTTCATTTGTTCATTTGTTCATTTGTTCACTTGTTTACTTGTTTACTTGTTCATTTGTTCATTTGTTCATTTGTTCATTTGTTCATTTGTTCATTTGTTCATTTGTTCATTTGTTCATTTGTTCATTTGTTCACTTGTTTACTTGTTTACTTGTTCATTTGTTCATTTGTCCATTTGTTCATTTGTTCATTTGTTCATTTGTTCATTTGTTCATTTGTTCATTTGTTCATTTGTTCATTTGTTCATTTGTTCATTTGTTCATTTGTTCATTTGTCCATTTGTTCATTTGTCCACTTGTTCATTTGTTCATTTGTTCATTTGTTCATTCGTTCATTTGTTCATTTGTTCATTCGTTCATTTGTTCATTTGTTCATTTGTTCATTTGTTCATTTGTTCATTTGTTCATTTGTTCATTTGTTCATTTGTTCATTTGTTCATTTGTTCATTTGTTCATTTGTTCATTTGTTCATTTGTTCATTTGTTCATTTGTTCATTTGTACATTTGTTCATTTGTTCATTTGTTCATTTGTTCATTTGTTCATTTCTTCATTTGTTCATTTGTTCATTTGTTCATTAGTTCATTAGTTCATTTGTTCATTTGTTCATTTGATCATTTGTTCATTTGTTCATTTGTTCACTTGATCATTTGTTCATTTGTTCATTTTTTCATTTGTTCATTTGTTAATTTGTTCATTTGTTCATTTGCTCATTTGCTCATTTGCTCATTTGCTCATTTGCTCATTTGTTCATTTGTTCATTTGTTCATTTGTTCATTTGTTCATTTGCTCATTTGTTCATTTGTTCCTTCGTTCATTTGTCTATTCGCTCATTTGTTCATTTGTTCATTTGTTCATTTGTTCATTTGTTCATTTGTTCATTTGTTCATTTGTTCATTTGTTCATTTGTTCATTTGTTCATTTGTTCATTTGTTCATTTGTTCATTTGTTCATTTGTTCATTTGTTCATTTGTTCATTTGTTCATTTGTTCATTTGTTCATTTGTTCATTTGTTTATTTGTTCATTTGTTTATTTGTTCATTTGTTCATTTGTTCATTTGTCCACTTGTTCATTTGTTCATTTGTTCGTTTGTTCATTTGTTCATTTGTTCATTTCTTCATTTGATCATTTGTTCATTTGTTCATTTGTTCTTTTGTTCATTTGTTCATTTGTTCATTTGTTCATTTGTTCATTTGTTCATTTGTTCATTTGTTCATTTGTTCATTTGGTCATTTGTTCATTTGTTCATTTGTTCACTTGTTTACTTGTTTACTTGTTCATTTGTTCATTTGTTCATTTGTTCATTTGATCATTTGTTCATTTGTTCATTTGTTCATTTGTTCACTTGTTCACTTGCTCATTTGTTCGTTTGTTCATTTCTTCATTTCTTCATTTGTTCATTTGTTCATTTGTTCATTTGTTCATTTGTTCATTTGTTCATTTGTCCATTTGTTCATTTGTCCACTTGTTCATTTGTTCATTTGTTCATTTGTTCATTCGTTCATTCGTTCATTCGTTCATTCGTTCATTTGTTCATTTGTTCATTTGTTCATTTGTTCATTTGTTCATTTGTTCATTTGTTCATTTGTTCACTTGTTTACTTGTTCATTTGTTCATTTGTTCATTTGTTCATTTGTTCATTTGTTCATTTGTTCATTTGTTCATTTGTTCATTTGTTCACTTGTTTACTTGTTTACTTGTTCATTTGTTCATTTGTCCATTTGTTCATTTGTTCATTTGTTCATTTGTTCATTTGTTCATTTGTTCATTTGTTCATTTGTTCATTTGTTCATTTGTTCATTTGTTCATTTGTTCATTTGTTCATTTGTTCATTTGTTCATTTGTCCATTTGTTCATTTGTCCACTTGTTCATTTGTTCATTTGTTCATTTGTTCATTCGTTCATTTGTTCATTTGTTCATTCGTTCATTTGTTCATTTGTTCATTTGTTCATTTGTTCATTTGTTCATTTGTTCATTTGTTCATTTGTTCATTTGTTCATTTGTTCATTTGTTCATTTGTTCATTTGTTCATTTGTTCATTTGTTCATTTGTTCATTTGTTCATTTGTACATTTGTTCATTTGTTCATTTGTTCATTTGTTCATTTGTTCATTTCTTCATTTGTTCATTTCTTCATTTGTTCATTTGTTCATTAGTTCATTAGTTCATTTGTTCATTTGTTCATTTGATCATTTGTTCATTTGTTCATTTGTTCACTTGATCATTTGTTCATTTGTTCATTTTTTCATTTGTTCATTTGTTAATTTGTTCATTTGTTCATTTGCTCATTTGCTCATTTGCTCATTTGCTCATTTGCTCATTTGTTCATTTGTTCATTTGTTCATTTGTTCATTTGTTCATTTGCTCATTTGTTAATTTGTTCATTTGCTCATTTGCTCATTTGCTCATTTGCTCATTTGCTCATTTGTTCATTTGTTCATTTGTTCATTTGTTCATTTGTTCATTTGTTCATTTGCTCATTTGCTCATTTGTTCATTTGTTCATTTGTTCATTTGTTCATTTGTTCATTTGTTCATTTGTTCATTTGTTCATTTTTTCATTTGTTCATTTGTTCATTTGTTCATTTGTTCATTTGTTCATTTGTTCATTTGTTCATTTGTTCATTTGTTCATTTGTTCATTTGTTCATTTGTCCACTTGTTCATTTGTTCATTTGTTCATTTGTTCATATGTTCATTTGTTCATTTGTTCATTTGTTCATTTGTTCATTTGTTCATTCGTTCATTTGTTCATTTGTTCATTCGTTCATTTGTTCATTTGTTCATTCGTTCATTTGTCTATTCGCACATTTGTTCATTTGTTCATTTGTTCATTTGTTCATTACTTCATTTGATCATTTGTTCATTTGTTCATTTGTTCATTTGTTCATTTGTTCATTTGTTCATTTGTTCATTTGTTCATTTGTTCATTTGTTCATTTGTTCATTTGTTCATTTGTTCATTTGTTCATTTGTTCATTTGTTCATTTGGTCATTTGGTCATTTGTTCATTTGTTCATTTGTTCACTTGTTTACTTGTTTACTTGTTCATTTGTTCATTTGTTCATTTGTTCATTTGATCATTTGTTCATTTGTTCATTTGTTCACTTGTTCACTTGCTCATTTGTTCGTTTGTTCATTTCTTCATTTCTTCATTTGTTCATTTGTTCATTTGTTCATTTGTTCATTTGTTCATTTGTTCATTTGTTCACTTGTTCATTTGTTCATTTGTTCATTCGTTCATTTGTTCATTCGTTCATTCGTTCATTTGTTCATTTGTTCATTTCTTCATTTCTTCATTTGTTCATTTGTTCATTTGTTCACTTGTTTACTTGTTCATTTGTTCATTTGTTCATTTGTTCATTTGTTCATTTGTTCATTTGTTCATTTGTTCATTTGTTCATTTGTTCATTTGATCATTTGATCATTTGTTCATTTGTTCACTTGTTCACTTGTTTACTTGTTTACTTGTTCATTTGTTCATTTGTTCATTTGTTCATTTGTTCATTTGTTCATTTGTTCATTTGTTCATTTGTTCATTTGTTCATTTGTTCACTTGTTTACTTGTTTACTTGTTCATTTGTTCATTTGTCCATTTGTTCATTTGTTCATTTGTTCATTTGTTCATTTGTTCATTTGTTCATTTGTTCATTTGTTCATTTGTTCATTTGTTCATTTGTTCATTTGTTCATTTGTCCATTTGTTCATTTGTCCACTTGTTCATTTGTTCATTTGTTCAGTTGTTCATTTGTTCATTCGTTCATTTGTTCATTCGTTCATTCGTTCATTTGTTCATTTGTTCATTTGTTCATTTGTTCATTTGTTCATTTGTTCATTTGTTCATTTGTTCATTTGTTCATTTGTTCATTTGTTCATTTGTTCATTTGTTCATTTGTTCATTTGTTCATTTGATCATTTGTTCATTTGTTCCTTCGTTCATTTGTCTATTCGCTCATTTGTTCATTGGTTCATTCGTTCATTCGTTCATTTGTTCATTTGTTCATTCGTTCATTCGTTCATTTGTCTATTCGCTCATTTGTTCATTTGTTCATTTGTTCATTTGTTCATTTGTTCATTTGTTCATTTGTTCATTTGTTCATTTGTTCATTTGTTCATTTGTTCATTTGTTCATTTGTTCATTTGTTCACTTGTTCATTTATTAATTTGGTTATTTTTTCATTTGTTCATTTGGTCATTTGTTCATTTGTTCATTTGTACATTTGTTCATTTGTTCATTTGTTCATTTGTTCATTTGTTCATTTGTTCATTTGTTCATTTCTTCATTTGTTCATTTGTTCATTTGTTCATTAGTTCATTAGTTCATTTGTTCATTTGTTCATTTGATCATTTGTTCATTTGTTCATTTGTTCACTTGATCATTTGTTCATTTGTTCATTTTTTCATTTGTTCATTTGTTAATTTGTTCATTTGTTCATTTGCTCATTTGCTCATTTGCTCATTTGCTCATTTGCTCATTTGTTCATTTGTTCATTTGTTCATTTGTTCATTTGTTCATTTGCTCATTTGTTAATTTGTTCATTTGTTCATTTGTTCATTTGTTCATTTGTTCATTTGTTCATTTGTTCATTTGTTCATTTGTTCATTTGTTCATTTGTTCATTTGTTCATTTGTTCATTTGTTCATTTGTTCATTTGGTCATTTGTTCATTTGTTCATTTGTTCACTTGTTTACTTGTTTACTTGTTCATTTGTTCATTTGTTCATTTGCTCATTTGCTCATTTGCTCATTTGCTCATTTGTTCATTTGTTCATTTGTTCATTTGTTCATTTGTTCATTTGTTCATTTGCTCATTTGCTCATTTGTTCATTTGTTCATTTGTTCATTTGTTCATTTGTTCATTTGTTCATTTGTTCATTTGTTCATTTGTTCATTTGTTCATTTGTTCATTTGTTCATTTGTTCATTTGTTCATTTTTTCATTTGTTCATTTGTTCATTTGTTCATTTGTTCATTTGTTCATTTGTTCATTTGTTCATTTGTTCATTTGTTCATTTGTTCATTTGTTCATTTGTTCATTTGTTCATTTGTTCACTTGTTTACTTGTTTACTTGTTCATTTGTTCATTTGTCCATTTGTTCATTTGTTCATTTGTTCATTTGTTCATTTGTTCATTTGTTCATTTGTTCATTTGTTCATTTGTTCATTTGTTCATTTGTTCATTTGTTCATTTGTTCATTTGTCCATTTGTTCATTTGTCCACTTGTTCATTTGTTCATTTGTTCATTTGTTCATTCGTTCATTTGTTCATTTGTTCATTCGTTCATTTGTTCATTTGTTCATTTGTTCATTTGTTCATTTGTTCATTTGTTCATTTGTTCATTTGTTCATTTGTTCATTTGTTCATTTCTTCATTTGTTCATTTGTTCATTTGTTCATTTGTTCATTTGTTCATTTGTTCATTTGTTCATTTTTTCATTTGTTCATTTGTTCATTTGTTCATTTTTTTCATTTGTTCATTTGTTCATTTGTTCATTTGTTCATTTGTTCATTTGTTCATTTGTTCATTTGCTCATTTGCTCATTTGCTCATTTGCTCATTTGCTCATTTGTTCATTTGTTCATTTGTTCATTTGTTCATTTGTTCATTTGCTCATTTGTTAATTTGTTCATTTGTTCATTTGCTCATTTGCTCATTTGCTCATTTGTTCATTTGTTCATTTGTTCATTTGTTCATTTGTTCATTTGTTCATTTGTTCATTTGTTCATTTGTTCATTTGTTCATTTGTTCATTTGTTCATTTGTTCATTTGTTCATTTGTTCATTTGTTCATTTGTTCATTTGTTCATTTGTTCATTTGTTCATTTGTTCATTTGTTCATTTGTTCATTTGTTCATTTGTTCATTTGTTCATTTGTTCATTTGTTCATTTGTTCATTTGTTCATTTGTTCATTTGTTCATTTGTTCATTTGTTCATTTGTTCATTTGTTCATTTGTTCATTTGTTCCTTCGTTCAATTGTCTATTCGCTCATTTGTACAATTGTTCATTCGTTCATTTGTTCATTTGTTCAATCGTTCATTTGTCTATTCGCTCATTTGTTCATTTGTTCATTTGTTCATTTGTTCCTTCGTTCATTTTTCTATTCGCTCATTTGTTCATTTGTTCATTCGATCATTTGTCTATTCGCTCATTTGTTCATTTGTTCATTTGTTCATTTGTTCATTTGTTCATTTGTTCATTTGTTCATTTGTTCATTTGTTCATTTGTTCATTTGATCACTTGTTGACTTGTTCACTTGTTCATTTGATCGTTTGTTCATTTGTTCTTTTGTTCGTTTGTTCCTTTGTTCATTTGTTCGTTTGTTCCTTTGTTCCTTTGTTCATTTGTTCATTTGTTCATTTGTTCATTTGTTCATTTGTTCATTTGTTCATTCGTTCATTTGTTCTCTTGTTCATTTGTTCATTTGTTCATTTCTGCATTTGTTCATTAGTTCGTTTGTTCATTAGTTCGTTTGTTCATTTGTTCATTTGTTCATTTGTTCATTTGTTCATTTGTTCATTTGTTCCTTTGTTCATTTGTTCACTTATTCATTTGTTCATTTGTTCATTTGGTCATTTTTTCATTTGTTCATTTGTTCATTTGTTCATTTGTTCATTTGTTCATTTGTTCATTTGTTCATTAGTTCATTTGTTCATTTGTTCATTTGATCATTTGTTCATTTGCTCATTTGCTCATTTGCTCATTTGTTCATTTGTTCATTTGTTCATTTGTTCATTTGTTCATTTGTTCATTTGCTCATTTGCTCATTTGTTCATTTGTTCATTTGTTCATTTGTTCATTTGTTCATTTGTTCATTTGTTCATTTGTTCATTTGTTCATTTGTTCATTTGTTCATTTGTTCATTTGTTCATTTGTTCATTTGTTCATTCGTTCATTTGTTCATTTGTTCATTCGTTCATTTGTTCATTTGTTCATTCGTTCATTTGTCTATTCGCACATTTGTTCATTTGTTCATTTGTTCATTTGTTCATTACTTCATTTGATCATTTGTTCATTTGTTCACTTGTTTACTTGTTTACTTGTTCATTTGTTCATTTGTTCATTTGTTCATTTGATCATTTGTTCATTTGTTCATTTGTTCACTTGTTCACTTGCTCATTTGTTCGTTTGTTCATTTCTTCATTTCTTCATTTGTTCATTTGTCCACTTGTTCATTTGTTCATTTGTTCATTTGTTCATTCGTTCATTCGTTCATTCGTTCATTCGTTCATTTGTTCATTTGTTCATTTGTTCATTTGTTCATTTGTTCATTTGTTCACTTGTTTACTTGTTTACTTGTTCATTTGTTCATTTGTTCATTTGTTCATTTGTTCATTTGTTCATTTGTTCATTTGTTCATTTGTTCATTTGTTCATTTGTTCACTTGTTTACTTGTTTACTTGTTCATTTGTTCATTTGTCCATTTGTTCATTTGTTCATTTGTTCATTTGTTCATTTGTTCATTTGTTCATTTGTTCATTTGTTCATTTGTTCATTTGTTCATTTGTTCATTTGTTCATTTGTCCATTTGTTCATTTGTCCACTTGTTCATTTGTTCATTTGTTCATTTGTTCATTCGTTCATTTGTTCATTTGTTCATTCGTTCATTTGTTCATTTGTTCATTTGTTCATTTGTTCATTTGTTCATTTGTTCATTTGTTCATTTGTTCATTTGTTCATTTGTTCATTTGTTCATTTGTTCATTTGTTCATTTGTTCATTTGTTCATTTGTTCATTTGTTCATTTGTACATTTGTTCATTTGTTCATTTGTTCATTTGTTCATTTGTTCATTTCTTCATTTGTTCATTTGTTCATTTGTTCATTAGTTCATTAGTTCATTTGTTCATTTGTTCATTTGATCATTTGTTCATTTGTTCATTTGTTCATTTGTTCATTTGCTCATTTGCTCATTTGTTCATTTGTTCATTTGTTCATTTGTTCATTTGTTCATTTGCTCATTTGCTCATTTGCTCATTTGCTCATTTGCTCATTTGTTCATTTGTTCATTTGTTCATTTGTTCATTTGTTCATTTGCTCATTTGTTCATTTGTTCCTTCGTTCATTTGTCTATTCGCTCATTTGTTCATTTGTTCATTTGTTCATTTGTTCATTTGTTCATTTGTTCATTTGTTCATTTGTTCATTTGTTCATTTGTTCATTTGTTCATTTGTTCATTTGTTCATTTGTTCATTTGTTCATTTGTTCATTTGTTCATTTGTTCATTTGTTCATTTGTTCATTTGTTCATTTGTTTATTTGTTCATTTGTTTATTTGTTCATTTGTTCATTTGTTCATTTGTCCACTTGTTCATTTGTTCATTTGTTCGTTTGTTCATTTGTTCATTTGTTCATTTCTTCATTTGATCATTTGTTCATTTGTTCATTTGTTCTTTTGTTCATTTATTCATTTGTTCATTTGTTCATTTGTTCATTTGTTCATTTGTTCATTTGTTCATTTGTTCATTTGGTCATTTGTTCATTTGTTCATTTGTTCACTTGTTTACTTGTTTACTTGTTCATTTGTTCATTTGTTCATTTGTTCATTTGATCATTTGTTCATTTGTTCATTTGTTCACTTGTTCACTTGCTCATTTGTTCGTTTGTTCATTTCTTCATTTCTTCATTTGTTCATTTGTTCATTTGTTCATTTGTTCATTTGTTCATTTGTTCATTTGTCCATTTGTTCATTTGTCCACTTGTTCATTTGTTCATTTGTTCATTTGTTCATTCGTTCATTCGTTCATTCGTTCATTCGTTCATTTGTTCATTTGTTCATTTGTTCATTTGTTCATTTGTTCATTTGTTCATTTGTTCATTTGTTCACTTGTTTACTTGTTCATTTGTTCATTTGTTCATTTGTTCATTTGTTCATTTGTTCATTTGTTCATTTGTTCATTTGTTCATTTGTTCACTTGTTTACTTGTTTACTTGTTCATTTGTTCATTTGTCCATTTGTTCATTTGTTCATTTGTTCATTTGTTCATTTGTTCATTTGTTCATTTGTTCATTTGTTCATTTGTTCATTTGTTCATTTGTTCATTTGTTCATTTGTTCATTTGTTCATTTGTTCATTTGTCCATTTGTTCATTTGTCCACTTGTTCATTTGTTCATTTGTTCATTTGTTCATTCGTTCATTTGTTCATTTGTTCATTCGTTCATTTGTTCATTTGTTCATTTGTTCATTTGTTCATTTGTTCATTTGTTCATTTGTTCATTTGTTCATTTGTTCATTTGTTCATTTGTTCATTTGTTCATTTGTTCATTTGTTCATTTGTTCATTTGTTCATTTGTTCATTTGTACATTTGTTCATTTGTTCATTTGTTCATTTGTTCATTTGTTCATTTCTTCATTTGTTCATTTCTTCATTTGTTCATTTGTTCATTAGTTCATTAGTTCATTTGTTCATTTGTTCATTTGATCATTTGTTCATTTGTTCATTTGTTCACTTGATCATTTGTTCATTTGTTCATTTTTTCATTTGTTCATTTGTTAATTTGTTCATTTGTTCATTTGCTCATTTGCTCATTTGCTCATTTGCTCATTTGCTCATTTGTTCATTTGTTCATTTGTTCATTTGTTCATTTGTTCATTTGCTCATTTGTTAATTTGTTCATTTGCTCATTTGCTCATTTGCTCATTTGCTCATTTGCTCATTTGTTCATTTGTTCATTTGTTCATTTGTTCATTTGTTCATTTGTTCATTTGCTCATTTGCTCATTTGTTCATTTGTTCATTTGTTCATTTGTTCATTTGTTCATTTGTTCATTTGTTCATTTGTTCATTTTTTCATTTGTTCATTTGTTCATTTGTTCATTTGTTCATTTGTTCATTTGTTCATTTGTTCATTTGTTCATTTGTTCATTTGTTCATTTGTTCATTTGTCCACTTGTTCATTTGTTCATTTGTTCATTTGTTCATATGTTCATTTGTTCATTTGTTCATTTGTTCATTTGTTCATTTGTTCATTCGTTCATTTGTTCATTTGTTCATTCGTTCATTTGTTCATTTGTTCATTCGTTCATTTGTCTATTCGCACATTTGTTCATTTGTTCATTTGTTCATTTGTTCATTACTTCATTTGATCATTTGTTCATTTGTTCATTTGTTCATTTGTTCATTTGTTCATTTGTTCATTTGTTCATTTGTTCATTTGTTCATTTGTTCATTTGTTCATTTGTTCATTTGTTCATTTGTTCATTTGTTCATTTGTTCATTTGGTCATTTGGTCATTTGTTCATTTGTTCATTTGTTCACTTGTTTACTTGTTTACTTGTTCATTTGTTCATTTGTTCATTTGTTCATTTGATCATTTGTTCATTTGTTCATTTGTTCACTTGTTCACTTGCTCATTTGTTCGTTTGTTCATTTCTTCATTTCTTCATTTGTTCATTTGTTCATTTGTTCATTTGTTCATTTGTTCATTTGTTCATTTGTTCACTTGTTCATTTGTTCATTTGTTCATTCGTTCATTTGTTCATTCGTTCATTCGTTCATTTGTTCATTTGTTCATTTCTTCATTTCTTCATTTGTTCATTTGTTCATTTGTTCACTTGTTTACTTGTTCATTTGTTCATTTGTTCATTTGTTCATTTGTTCATTTGTTCATTTGTTCATTTGTTCATTTGTTCATTTGTTCATTTGATCATTTGATCATTTGTTCATTTGTTCACTTGTTCACTTGTTTACTTGTTTACTTGTTCATTTGTTCATTTGTTCATTTGTTCATTTGTTCATTTGTTCATTTGTTCATTTGTTCATTTGTTCATTTGTTCACTTGTTTACTTGTTTACTTGTTCATTTGTTCATTTGTCCATTTGTTCATTTGTTCATTTGTTCATTTGTTCATTTGTTCATTTGTTCATTTGTTCATTTGTTCATTTGTTCATTTGTTCATTTGTTCATTTGTTCATTTGTCCATTTGTTCATTTGTCCACTTGTTCATTTGTTCATTTGTTCAGTTGTTCATTTGTTCATTCGTTCATTTGTTCATTCGTTCATTCGTTCATTTGTTCATTTGTTCATTTGTTCATTTGTTCATTTGTTCATTTGTTCATTTGTTCATTTGTTCATTTGTTCATTTGTTCATTTGTTCATTTGTTCATTTGTTCATTTGTTCATTTGTTCATTTGTTCATTTGATCATTTGTTCATTTGTTCCTTCGTTCATTTGTCTATTCGCTCATTTGTTCATTGGTTCATTCGTTCATTCGTTCATTTGTTCATTTGTTCATTCGTTCATTCGTTCATTTGTCTATTCGCTCATTTGTTCATTTGTTCATTTGTTCATTTGTTCATTTGTTCATTTGTTCATTTGTTCATTTGTTCATTTGTTCATTTGTTCATTTGTTCATTTGTTCATTTGTTCATTTGTTCACTTGTTCATTTATTAATTTGGTTATTTTTTCATTTGTTCATTTGGTCATTTGTTCATTTGTTCATTTGTACATTTGTTCATTTGTTCATTTGTTCATTTGTTCATTTGTTCATTTGTTCATTTGTTCATTTCTTCATTTGTTCATTTGTTCATTTGTTCATTAGTTCATTAGTTCATTTGTTCATTTGTTCATTTGATCATTTGTTCATTTGTTCATTTGTTCACTTGATCATTTGTTCATTTGTTCATTTTTTCATTTGTTCATTTGTTAATTTGTTCATTTGTTCATTTGCTCATTTGCTCATTTGCTCATTTGCTCATTTGCTCATTTGTTCATTTGTTCATTTGTTCATTTGCTCATTTGTTAATTTGTTCATTTGTTCATTTGTTCATTTGTTCATTTGTTCATTTGTTCATTTGTTCATTTGTTCATTTGTTCATTTGTTCATTTGTTCATTTGTTCATTTGTTCATTTGTTCATTTGTTCATTTGTTCATTTGGTCATTTGTTCATTTGTTCATTTGTTCACTTGTTTACTTGTTTACTTGTTCATTTGTTCATTTGTTCATTTGCTCATTTGCTCATTTGCTCATTTGCTCATTTGTTCATTTGTTCATTTGTTCATTTGTTCATTTGTTCATTTGTTCATTTGCTCATTTGCTCATTTGTTCATTTGTTCATTTGTTCATTTGTTCATTTGTTCATTTGTTCATTTGTTCATTTGTTCATTTGTTCATTTGTTCATTTGTTCATTTTTTCATTTGTTCATTTGTTCATTTGTTCATTTGTTCATTTGTTCATTTGTTCATTTGTTCATTTGTTCATTTGTTCATTTGTTCATTTGTTCATTTGTTCATTTGTTCACTTGTTTACTTGTTTACTTGTTCATTTGTTCATTTGTCCATTTGTTCATTTGTTCATTTGTTCATTTGTTCATTTGTTCATTTGTTCATTTGTTCATTTGTTCATTTGTTCATTTGTTCATTTGTTCATTTGTCCATTTGTTCATTTGTCCACTTGTTCATTTGTTCATTTGTTCATTTGTTCATTCGTTCATTTGTTCATTTGTTCATTCGTTCATTTGTTCATTTGTTCATTTGTTCATTTGTTCATTTGTTCATTTGTTCATTTGTTCATTTGTTCATTTGTTCATTTGTTCATTTCTTCATTTGTTCATTTGTTCATTTGTTCATTTGTTCATTTGTTCATTTGTTCATTTGTTCATTTTTTCATTTGTTCATTTGTTCATTTGTTCATTTTTTTCATTTGTTCATTTGTTCATTTGTTCATTTGTTCATTTGTTCATTTGTTCATTTGTTCATTTGCTCATTTGCTCATTTGCTCATTTGCTCATTTGCTCATTTGTTCATTTGTTCATTTGTTCATTTGTTCATTTGTTCATTTGCTCATTTGTTAATTTGTTCATTTGTTCATTTGCTCATTTGCTCATTTGCTCATTTGTTCATTTGTTCATTTGTTCATTTGTTCATTTGTTCATTTGTTCATTTGCTCATTTGCTCATTCGTTCATTTGTCTATTCGCACATTTGTTCATTTGTTCATTTGTTCATTTGTTCATTTGTTCATTTTTTCATTTGTTCATTTGTTCATTTGTTCATTTGTTCATTTGTTCATTTGTTCATTTGTTCATTTGTTCATTTGTTCATTTGTTCATTTGTTCATTTGTTCATTTGTTCATTTGTTCATTTGTCCACTTGTTCATTTGTTCATTTGTTCATTTGTTCATATGTTCATTTGTTCATTTGTTCATTTGTTCATTTGTTCATTTGTTCATTCGTTCATTTGTTCATTTGTTCATTCGTTCATTTGTTCATTTGTTCATTCGTTCATTTGTCTATTCGCACATTTGTTCATTTGTTCATTTGTTCATTTGTTCATTACTTCATTTGATCATTTGTTCATTTGTTCATTTGTTCATTTGTTCATTTGTTCATTTGTTCATTTGTTCATTTGTTCATTTGTTCATTTGTTCATTTGTTCATTTGTTCATTTGTTCATTTGTTCATTTGTTCATTTGTTCATTTGTTAATTTGTTCATTTGGTCATTTGGTCATTTGTTCATTTGTTCATTTGTTCACTTGTTTACTTGTTTACTTGTTCATTTGTTCATTTGTTCATTTGTTCATTTGATCATTTGTTCATTTGTTCATTTGTTCATTTGTTCACTTGTTCACTTGCTCATTTGTTCGTTTGTTCATTTCTTCATTTCTTCATTTGTTCATTTGTTCATTTGTTCATTTGTTCATTTGTTCATTTGTTCATTTGTTCATTTGTACATTTGTTCATTTGTTCATTTGTTCATTTGTTCATTTGTTCATTTCTTCATTTGTTCATTTCTTCATTTGTTCATTTGTTCATTAGTTCATTAGTTCATTTGTTCATTTGTTCATTTGATCATTTGTTCATTTGTTCATTTGTTCACTTGATCATTTGTTCATTTGTTCATTTTTTCATTTGTTCATTTGTTAATTTGTTCATTTGTTCATTTGCTCATTTGCTCATTTGCTCATTTGCTCATTTGCTCATTTGTTCATTTGTTCATTTGTTCATTTGTTCATTTGTTCATTTGCTCATTTGTTAATTTGTTCATTTGCTCATTTGCTCATTTGCTCATTTGCTCATTTGCTCATTTGTTCATTTGTTCATTTGTTCATTTGTTCATTTGTTCATTTGTTCATTTGCTCATTTGCTCATTTGTTCATTTGTTCATTTGTTCATTTGTTCATTTGTTCATTTGTTCATTTGTTCATTTGTTCATTTTTTCATTTGTTCATTTGTTCATTTGTTCATTTGTTCATTTGTTCATTTGTTCATTTGTTCATTTGTTCATTTGTTCATTTGTTCATTTGTTCATTTGTCCACTTGTTCATTTGTTCATTTGTTCATTTGTTCATATGTTCATTTGTTCATTTGTTCATTTGTTCATTTGTTCATTTGTTCATTCGTTCATTTGTTCATTTGTTCATTCGTTCATTTGTTCATTTGTTCATTCGTTCATTTGTCTATTCGCACATTTGTTCATTTGTTCATTTGTTCATTTGTTCATTACTTCATTTGATCATTTGTTCATTTGTTCATTTGTTCATTTGTTCATTTGTTCATTTGTTCATTTGTTCATTTGTTCATTTGTTCATTTGTTCATTTGTTCATTTGTTCATTTGTTCATTTGTTCATTTGTTCATTTGTTCATTTGTTCATTTGGTCATTTGGTCATTTGTTCATTTGTTCATTTGTTCACTTGTTTACTTGTTTACTTGTTCATTTGTTCATTTGTTCATTTGTTCATTTGATCATTTGTTCATTTGTTCATTTGTTCACTTGTTCACTTGCTCATTTGTTCGTTTGTTCATTTCTTCATTTCTTCATTTGTTCATTTGTTCATTTGTTCATTTGTTCATTTGTTCATTTGTTCATTTGTTCACTTGTTCATTTGTTCATTTGTTCATTCGTTCATTTGTTCATTCGTTCATTCGTTCATTTGTTCATTTGTTCATTTCTTCATTTCTTCATTTGTTCATTTGTTCATTTGTTCACTTGTTTACTTGTTCATTTGTTCATTTGTTCATTTGTTCATTTGTTCATTTGTTCATTTGTTCATTTGTTCATTTGTTCATTTGTTCATTTGATCATTTGATCATTTGTTCATTTGTTCACTTGTTCACTTGTTTACTTGTTTACTTGTTCATTTGTTCATTTGTTCATTTGTTCATTTGTTCATTTGTTCATTTGTTCATTTGTTCATTTGTTCATTTGTTCACTTGTTTACTTGTTTACTTGTTCATTTGTTCATTTGTCCATTTGTTCATTTGTTCATTTGTTCATTTGTTCATTTGTTCATTTGTTCATTTGTTCATTTGTTCATTTGTTCATTTGTTCATTTGTTCATTTGTTCATTTGTCCATTTGTTCATTTGTCCACTTGTTCATTTGTTCATTTGTTCAGTTGTTCATTTGTTCATTCGTTCATTTGTTCATTCGTTCATTCGTTCATTTGTTCATTTGTTCATTTGTTCATTTGTTCATTTGTTCATTTGTTCATTTGTTCATTTGTTCATTTGTTCATTTGTTCATTTGTTCATTTGTTCATTTGTTCATTTGTTCATTTGTTCATTTGTTCATTTGTTCATTTGATCATTTGTTCATTTGTTCCTTCGTTCATTTGTCTATTCGCTCATTTGTTCATTGGTTCATTCGTTCATTCGTTCATTTGTTCATTTGTTCATTCGTTCATTCGTTCATTTGTCTATTCGCTCATTTGTTCATTTGTTCATTTGTTCATTTGTTCATTTGTTCATTTGTTCATTTGTTCATTTGTTCATTTGTTCATTTGTTCATTTGTTCATTTGTTCATTTGTTCATTTGTTCATTTGTTCACTTGTTCATTTATTAATTTGGTTATTTTTTCATTTGTTCATTTGGTCATTTGTTCATTTGTTCATTTGTACATTTGTTCATTTGTTCATTTGTTCATTTGTTCATTTGTTCATTTGTTCATTTGTTCATTTCTTCATTTGTTCATTTGTTCATTTGTTCATTAGTTCATTAGTTCATTTGTTCATTTGTTCATTTGATCATTTGTTCATTTGTTCATTTGTTCACTTGATCATTTGTTCATTTGTTCATTTTTTCATTTGTTCATTTGTTAATTTGTTCATTTGTTCATTTGCTCATTTGCTCATTTGCTCATTTGCTCATTTGCTCATTTGTTCATTTGTTCATTTGTTCATTTGTTCATTTGTTCATTTGCTCATTTGTTAATTTGTTCATTTGTTCATTTGTTCATTTGTTCATTTGTTCATTTGTTCATTTGTTCATTTGTTCATTTGTTCATTTGTTCATTTGTTCATTTGTTCATTTGTTCATTTGTTCATTTGTTCATTTGTTCATTTGGTCATTTGTTCATTTGTTCATTTGTTCACTTGTTTACTTGTTTACTTGTTCATTTGTTCATTTGTTCATTTGCTCATTTGCTCATTTGCTCATTTGCTCATTTGTTCATTTGTTCATTTGTTCATTTGTTCATTTGTTCATTTGTTCATTTGCTCATTTGCTCATTTGTTCATTTGTTCATTTGTTCATTTGTTCATTTGTTCATTTGTTCATTTGTTCATTTGTTCATTTGTTCATTTGTTCATTTGTTCATTTTTTCATTTGTTCATTTGTTCATTTGTTCATTTGTTCATTTGTTCATTTGTTCATTTGTTCATTTGTTCATTTGTTCATTTGTTCATTTGTTCATTTGTTCATTTGTTCACTTGTTTACTTGTTTACTTGTTCATTTGTTCATTTGTCCATTTGTTCATTTGTTCATTTGTTCATTTGTTCATTTGTTCATTTGTTCATTTGTTCATTTGTTCATTTGTTCATTTGTTCATTTGTTCATTTGTTCATTTGTCCATTTGTTCATTTGTCCACTTGTTCATTTGTTCATTTGTTCATTTGTTCATTCGTTCATTTGTTCATTTGTTCATTCGTTCATTTGTTCATTTGTTCATTTGTTCATTTGTTCATTTGTTCATTTGTTCATTTGTTCATTTGTTCATTTGTTCATTTGTTCATTTCTTCATTTGTTCATTTGTTCATTTGTTCATTTGTTCATTTGTTCATTTGTTCATTTGTTCATTTTTTCATTTGTTCATTTGTTCATTTGTTCATTTTTTTCATTTGTTCATTTGTTCATTTGTTCATTTGTTCATTTGTTCATTTGTTCATTTGTTCATTTGCTCATTTGCTCATTTGCTCATTTGCTCATTTGCTCATTTGTTCATTTGTTCATTTGTTCATTTGTTCATTTGTTCATTTGCTCATTTGTTAATTTGTTCATTTGTTCATTTGCTCATTTGCTCATTTGCTCATTTGTTCATTTGTTCATTTGTTCATTTGTTCATTTGTTCATTTGTTCATTTGCTCATTTGCTCATTCGTTCATTTGTCTATTCGCACATTTGTTCATTTGTTCATTTGTTCATTTGTTCATTTGTTCATTTTTTCATTTGTTCATTTGTTCATTTGTTCATTTGTTCATTTGTTCATTTGTTCATTTGTTCATTTGTTCATTTGTTCATTTGTTCATTTGTTCATTTGTTCATTTGTTCATTTGTTCATTTGTCCACTTGTTCATTTGTTCATTTGTTCATTTGTTCATATGTTCATTTGTTCATTTGTTCATTTGTTCATTTGTTCATTTGTTCATTCGTTCATTTGTTCATTTGTTCATTCGTTCATTTGTTCATTTGTTCATTCGTTCATTTGTCTATTCGCACATTTGTTCATTTGTTCATTTGTTCATTTGTTCATTACTTCATTTGATCATTTGTTCATTTGTTCATTTGTTCATTTGTTCATTTGTTCATTTGTTCATTTGTTCATTTGTTCATTTGTTCATTTGTTCATTTGTTCATTTGTTCATTTGTTCATTTGTTCATTTGTTCATTTGTTCATTTGTTAATTTGTTCATTTGGTCATTTGGTCATTTGTTCATTTGTTCATTTGTTCACTTGTTTACTTGTTTACTTGTTCATTTGTTCATTTGTTCATTTGTTCATTTGATCATTTGTTCATTTGTTCATTTGTTCATTTGTTCACTTGTTCACTTGCTCATTTGTTCGTTTGTTCATTTCTTCATTTCTTCATTTGTTCATTTGTTCATTTGTTCATTTGTTCATTTGTTCATTTGTTCATTTGTTCATTTGTTCATTTGTTCACTTGTTCATTTGTTCATTTGTTCATTCGTTCATTTGTTCATTCGTTCATTCGTTCATTTGTTCATTTGTTCATTTGTTCATTTCTTCATTTGTTCATTTGTTCATTTGTTCACTTGTTTACTTGTTCATTTGTTCATTTGTTCATTTGTTCATTTGTTCATTTGTCCATTTGTTCATTTGTTCATTTGTTCATTTGTTCATTTGATCATTTGATCATTTGTTCATTTGTTCACTTGTTCACTAGCTCATTTGTTCGTTTGTTCATTTGTTCATTTGTTCATTTGTTCATTTGTTCATTTGTTCATTCGTTCATTCGTTCATTTGTCTATTCGATCATTTGTTCATTTGATCATTTGTTCATTTGTTCATTTGTTCATTTTTTCATTTTTTCATTTGTTCATTTGTTCATTTGTTCATTTGTTCATTTGTTCATTTGTTCATTTGTTCATTTGTTCATTTGTTCATTTGTTCATTTGTTCATTTGTTCATTTGTTCATTTGTTCATTTGTTCATTTGTTCATTTGTTCATTCGTTCATTCGTTCATTTGTTCATTTGTTCATTTGTTCCTTCGTTCATTTGTCTATTCGCTCATTTGTTCATTTGTTCATTTGTTCATTTGTTCATTTGTTCATTTGTTCATTTGTTCATTTGTTCATTTGTTCATTTGTTCATTTGTTCATTTGTTCATTTGTTCATTTGTTCATTTGTTCATTTGTTCATTTGTTCATTTGTTCATTTGTTTATTTGTTCATTGGTTCATTTGTTCATTTGTCCACTTGTTCATTTGTTCATTTGTTCGTTTGTTCGTTTGTTCATTTGTTCATTTGTTCATTTCTTCATTTGATCATTTGTTCATTTGTTCATTTGTTCTTTTGTTCATTTGTTCATTTGTTCATTTGTTCATTTGTTCATTTGTTCATTTGTTCATTTGTTCATTTGGTCATTTGTTCATTTGTTCATTTGTTCACTTGTTTACTTGTTTACTTGTTCATTTGTTCATTTGTTCATTTGTTCATTTGATCATTTGTTCATTTGTTCATTTGTTCACTTGTTCACTTGCTCATTTGTTCGTTTGTTCATTTCTTCATTTCTTCATTTGTTCATTTGTTCATTTGTTCATTTGTTCATTTGTTCATTTGTCCATTTGTTCATTTGTCCACTTGTTCATTTGTTCATTTGTTCATTTGTTCATTCGTTCATTCGTTCATTCGTTCATTCGTTCATTTGTTCATTTGTTCATTTGTTCATTTGTTCATTTGTTCATTTGTTCATTTGTTCATTTGTTCACTTGTTTACTTGTTTACTTGTTCATTTGTTCATTTGTTCATTTGTTCATTTGTTCATTTGTTCATTTGTTCATTTGTTCATTTGTTCATTTGTTCATTTGTTCACTTGTTTACTTGTTTACTTGTTCATTTGTTCATTTGTCCATTTGTTCATTTGTTCATTTGTTCATTTGTTCATTTGTTCATTTGTTCATTTGTTCATTTGTTCATTTGTTCATTTGTTCATTTGTTCATTTGTTCATTTGTTCATTTGTTCATTTGTTCATTTGTTCATTTGTTCATTTGTTCATTTGTTCATTTGTTCATTTGTTCATTTGTTCATTTGTTCATTTGTTCATTTGTTCATTTGTTCATTTGTTCATTTGTTCATTTGTTCATTTGTTCATTTGTTCATTTGTTCATTTGTCCATTTGTTCATTTGTCCACTTGTTCATTTGTTCATTTGTTCATTTGTTCATTTGTTCATTTGTCCACTTGTTCATTTGTTCATTTGTTCATTTGTTCATTTGTTCATTCGTTCATTCGTTCATTTGTTCATTTGTTCATTCGTTCATTTGTTCATTTGTTCATTTGTTCATTTGTTCATTTGTTCATTTGTTCATTTGTTCATTTGTTCATTTGTTCATTTGTTCATTTGTTCATTTGTTCATTTGTTCATTTGTTCATTTGTTCATTTGTTCATTTGTTCATTTGTTCATTTGTTCATTTGTTCATTTGTTCATTTGTTCATTTGTTCATTTGTTCATTTGTTCATTTGTTCATTTGTTCATTTGTTCATTTGTTCATTTGTTCATTTGTTCATTTGTTCATTTGTTCATTTGTTCATTTGTTCATTTGTTCATTTGTTCCTTCGTTCAATTGTCTATTCGCTCATTTGTACAATTGTTCATTCGTTCATTTGTTCATTTGTTCAATCGTTCATTTGTCTATTCGCTCATTTGTTCATTTGTTCATTTGTTCATTTGTTCCTTCGTTCATTTTTCTATTCGCTCATTTGTTCATTTGTTCATTCGATCATTTGTCTATTCGCTCATTTGTTCATTTGTTCATTTGTTCATTTGTTCATTTGTTCATTTGTTCATTTGTTCATTTGTTCATTTGTTCATTTGTTCATTTGTTCATTTGATCACTTGTTGACTTGTTCACTTGTTCATTTGATCGTTTGTTCATTTGTTCTTTTGTTCGTTTGTTCCTTTGTTCATTTGTTCGTTTGTTCCTTTGTTCCTTTGTTCATTTGTTCATTTGTTCATTTGTTCATTTGTTCATTTGTTCATTTGTTCATTCGTTCATTTGTTCTCTTGTTCATTTGTTCATTTGTTCATTTCTGCATTTGTTCATTAGTTCGTTTGTTCATTAGTTCGTTTGTTCATTTGTTCATTTGTTCATTTGTTCATTTGTTCATTTGTTCATTTGTTCCTTTGTTCATTTGTTCACTTATTCATTTGTTCATTTGTTCATTTGGTCATTTTTTCATTTGTTCATTTGTTCATTTGTTCATTTGTTCATTTGTTCATTTGTTCATTTGTTCATTAGTTCATTTGTTCATTTGTTCATTTGATCATTTGTTCATTTGCTCATTTGCTCATTTGCTCATTTGTTCATTTGTTCATTTGTTCATTTGTTCATTTGTTCATTTGTTCATTTGCTCATTTGCTCATTTGTTCATTTGTTCATTTGTTCATTTGTTCATTTGTTCATTTGTTCATTTGTTCATTTGTTCATTTGTTCATTTGTTCATTTGTTCATTTGTTCATTTGTTCATTTGTTCATTTGTTCATTTGTTCATTCGTTCATTTGTTCATTTGTTCATTCGTTCATTTGTTCAATTGTTCATTCGTTCATTTGTCTATTCGCACATTTGTTCATTTGTTCATTTGTTCATTTGTTCATTACTTCATTTGATCATTTGTTCATTTGTTCACTTGTTTACTTGTTTACTTGTTCATTTGTTCATTTGTTCATTTGTTCATTTGATCATTTGTTCATTTGTTCATTTGTTCACTTGTTCACTTGCTCATTTGTTCGTTTGTTCATTTCTTCATTTCTTCATTTGTTCATTTGTTCATTTGTTCATTTGTTCATTTGTTCATTTGTTCATTTGTCCATTTGTTCATTTGTCCACTTGTTCATTTGTTCATTTGTTCATTTGTTCATTCGTTCATTCGTTCATTCGTTCATTCGTTCATTTGTTCATTTGTTCATTTGTTCATTTGTTCATTTGTTCATTTGTTCATTTGTTCATTTGTTCACTTGTTTACTTGTTTACTTGTTCATTTGTTCATTTGTTCATTTGTTCATTTGTTCATTTGTTCATTTGTTCATTTGTTCATTTGTTCATTTGTTCATTTGTTCACTTGTTTACTTGTTTACTTGTTCATTTGTTCATTTGTCCATTTGTTCATTTGTTCATTTGTTCATTTGTTCATTTGTTCATTTGTTCATTTGTTCATTTGTTCATTTGTTCATTTGTTCATTTGTTCATTTGTTCATTTGTCCATTTGTTCATTTGTCCACTTGTTCATTTGTTCATTTGTTCATTTGTTCATTCGTTCATTTGTTCATTTGTTCATTCGTTCATTTGTTCATTTGTTCATTTGTTCATTTGTTCATTTGTTCATTTGTTCATTTGTTCATTTGTTCATTTGTTCATTTGTTCATTTGTTCATTTGTTCATTTGTTCATTTGTTCATTTGTTCATTTGTTCATTTGTTCATTTGTACATTTGTTCATTTGTTCATTTGTTCATTTGTTCATTTGTTCATTTCTTCATTTGTTCATTTGTTCATTTGTTCATTAGTTCATTAGTTCATTTGTTCATTTGTTCATTTGATCATTTGTTCATTTGTTCATTTGTTCACTTGATCATTTGTTCATTTGTTCATTTTTTCATTTGTTCATTTGTTAATTTGTTCATTTGTTCATTTGCTCATTTGCTCATTTGCTCATTTGCTCATTTGCTCATTTGTTCATTTGTTCATTTGTTCATTTGTTCATTTGTTCATTTGCTCATTTGTTCATTTGTTCCTTCGTTCATTTGTCTATTCGCTCATTTGTTCATTTGTTCATTTGTTCATTTGTTCATTTGTTCATTTGTTCATTTGTTCATTTGTTCATTTGTTCATTTGTTCATTTGTTCATTTGTTCATTTGTTCATTTGTTCATTTGTTCATTTGTTCATTTGTTCATTTGTTCATTTGTTCATTTGTTCATTTGTTCATTTGTTCATTTGTTCATTTGTTCATTTGTTTATTTGTTCATTTGTTTATTTGTTCATTTGTTCATTTGTTCATTTGTCCACTTGTTCATTTGTTCATTTGTTCGTTTGTTCATTTGTTCATTTGTTCATTTCTTCATTTGATCATTTGTTCATTTGTTCATTTGTTCTTTTGTTCATTTGTTCATTTGTTCATTTGTTCATTTGTTCATTTGTTCATTTGTTCATTTGTTCATTTGTTCTTTTGTTCATTTGTTCATTTGTTCATTTGTTCATTTGTTCATTTGTTCATTTGTTCATTTGTTCCTTCGTTCATTTGTCTATTCGCTCATTTGTTCATTTATTCATTCGTTCATTTGTCTATTCGCTCATTTATTTCATTTGTTCATTTGTTCATTTGTTCATTTGTTCATTTGTTCATTCGTTCATTTGTTCATTTGTTCATTCGTTCATTTGTCTATTCGCTCATTTGTTCATTTGTTCATTTGTTCATTTGTTCATTTGTTCATTTGTTCATTTGTTCTTTTGTTCATTTGTTCATTTGTTCATTTGTTCATTTGTTCATTTGTTCATTTGTTCATTTGTTCCTTCGTTCATTTGTCTATTCGCTCATTTGTTCATTTATTCATTCGTTCATTTGTCTATTCGCTCATTTATTTCATTTGTTCATTTGTTCATTTGTTCATTTGTTCATTTGTTCATTCGTTCATTTGTTCATTTGTTCATTCGTTCATTTGTCTATTCGCTCATTTGTTCATTTGTTCATTTGTTCATTTGTTCATTTGTTCCTTCGTTCATTTTTCTATTCGCTCATTTGTTCATTTGTTCATTCGATCATTTGTCTATTCGCTCATTTGTTCATTTGTTCATGTGTTCATTTGTTCATTTGTTCATTTGTTCATTTGTTCATTTGTTCACTTGTTCATTTGTTCATTTGTTCATTTGTTCATTTGTTCATTTGTTCACTTGTTCACTTTGCTCATTTGTTCGTTTGTTCATTTCTTCATTTCTTCATTTCTTCATTTCTTCATTTGTTCATTTGTTCATTTGTTCATTTGTTCATTTGTTCATTTGTTCATTTGTTCATTTGTTCATTTGTTCATTTGTTCATTTGTTCATTTGTTCATTTGTTCATTTGTTCATTTGTTCATTTGTTCATTTGTTCATTTGTTCATTTGTTCATTTGTTCATTTGTTCATTTGTTCATTTGTTCATTTGTTCATTTGTTCATTTGTTCATTTGTTCATTTTTTCATTTGTTCATTTGTTCATTTTTTCATTTGTTCATTTGTTCATTTGTTCATTTTTTCATTTTTTCATTTTTTCATTTGTTCATTTGTTCATTTGTTCATTTGTTCATTTGTTCATTTGTTCATTTGTTCATTTGTTCATTTGTTCATTTGTTCATTTGTTCATTTGTTAATTCGTTCATTTGCCTATTCGCTCATTTGTTCATTTGTTCATTTGTTCATTTGTTCATTTGTTCATTTGTTCATTTGTTCATTTGTTCATTTGTTCATTTGTTCATTTGTTCATTTGTTCATTTGTTCATTTGTTCATTTGATCATTTGTTCATTTGTTCATTTGTTCATTTGTTCATTTGTTCATTTGTTCATTTGTTCATTTGTTCATTTGTTCATTTGTTCATTTGTTCATTTGTTCATTTGTTCATTTGTTCATTTGTTCATTTGTTCATTTGTTCATTTGTTCATTTGTTCATTTGTTCATTTGTTCATTTGTTCATTTGTTCATTTGTTCATTTGTTCATTTGCTCATTTGTTCATTTGTTCATTTGTTCTTTTGTTCATTTGTTCATTTGTTCATTTGTTCATTTGTTCATTTGTTCATTTGTCTATTCTCTCATTTGTTCATTTTTTCATTTGTTCATTTGTCTATTCGCTCATTTGTTCATTTGTTCATTTGTTCATTTGTTCATTTGTTCATTTGTTCATTTGTTCATTTGTTCATTTGTTCTTTTGTTCATTTGTTCATTTGTTCATTTGTTCATTTGTTCATTTGTTCATTTGTTCCTTCGTTCATTTGTCTATTCGCTCATTTGTTCATTTATTCATTCGTTCATTTGTCTATTCGCTCATTTATTTCATTTGTTCATTTGTTCATTTGTTCATTTGTTCATTTGTTCATTTGTTCATTTGTTCATTCGTTCATTTGTTCATTTGTTCATTCGTTCATTTGTCTATTCGCTCATTTGTTCATTTGTTCATTTGTTCATTTGTTCATTTGTTCCTTCGTTCATTTTTCTATTCGCTCATTTGTTCATTTGTTCATTCGATCATTTGTCTATTCGCTCATTTGTTCATTTGTTCATGTGTTCATTTGTTCATTTGTTCATTTCTTCATTTCTTCATTTCTTCATTTCTTCATTTGTTCATTTGTTCATTTGTTCATTTGTTCATTTGTTCATTTGTTCATTTGTTCATTTGTTCATTTGTTCATTTGTTCATTTGTTCATTTGTTCATTTGTTCATTTGTTCATTTGTTCATTTGTTCATTTGTTCATTTGTTCATTTGTTCCTTCGTTCATTTGTCTATTCGCTTATTTGTTCATTTATTCATTCGTTCATTTGTCTATTCTCTCATTTGTTCATTTGTTCATTTGTTCATTTGTTCATTTGTTCATTTGTTGATTTGTTCATTTGTTCATTTGTTCATTTGTTCATTTGTTCATTCGTTCAGTTGTTCCTTCGTTCATTTGTACAATTGTTCATTCGTTCATTTGTTCATTTGTTCATTCGTTCATTTGTCTATTCGCTCATTTGTTCATTTGTTCATTTGTTCATTTGTTCATTTGTTCATTTGTTCATTTGTTCCTTCGTTCATTTGTCTATTCGCTCATTTGTTCATTTATTCATTCGTTCATTTGTCTATTCGCTCATTTGTTCATTTATTCATTCGTTCATTTGTCTATTCGCTCATTTGTTCATTTGTTCATTTGTTCATTTGTTCATTTGTTCATTTGTTCATTTGTTCATTTGTTCATTTGTTCATTTGTTCATTTGTTCATTTGTTCATTTGTTCATTTGTTCATTTGTTCATTTGTTCATTTGTTCTTTTGTTCATTTGTTCATTTGTTCATTTGTTCATTTGTTCATTTGTTCATTTGTTCATTTGTTCATTTGTTCATTTGTTCATTTGTTCATTTGTTCATTTGTTCATTTGTTCATTTGTTCATTTGTTCATTTGTTCAGTTGTTCCTTCGTTCATTTGTTCATTTGTTCATTCGTTAATTTGTCTATTCGCTCATTTGTTCATTTTTTCATTTGTTCATTTGTTCATTTGTTCATTTGTATATTTGTTCATTTGTTCATTTGTTCATTTGTTCATTCGTTCATTTGTTCATTTGTTCATTCGTTCATTTGTCTATTCGCTCATTTGTTCATTTGTTCATTTGTTCATTTGTTCATTTGTTCCTTCGTTCATTTTTCTATTCGCTCATTTGTTCATTTGTTCATTCGATCATTTGTCTATTCGCTCATTTGTTCATTTGTTCATGTGTTCATTTGTTCATTTGTTCATTTGTTCATTTGTTCACTTGTTCATTTGTTCATTTGTTCATTTGTTCATTTGTTGATTTGTTCACTTGTTCACTTTGCTCATTTGTTCGTTTGTTCATTTCTTCATTTCTTCATTTCTTCATTTCTTCATTTCTTCATTTGTTCATTTGTTCATTTGTTCATTTGTTCATTTGTTCATTTGTTCATTTGTTCATTTGTTCATTTGTTCATTTGTTCATTTGTTCATTTGTTCATTTGTTCATTTGTTCATTTGTTCATTTGTTCATTTGTTCATTTGTTCATTTGTTCATTTGTTCCTTCGTTCATTTGTCTATTCGCTTATTTGTTCATTTATTCATTCGTTCATTTGTCTATTCGCTCATTTGTTCATTTGTTCATGTGTTCATTTGTTCATTTGTTTATTTGTTCATTTGTTCATTTGTTCACTTGTTCATTTGTTCATTTGTTCATTTGTTCATTTGTTCATTTGTTCATTTGTTCATTTGTTCATTTGTTCATTTGTTCATTTGTTCATTTGTTCATTTGTTCATTTGTTCATTTGTTCATTTGTTCATTTGTTCATTTGTTCATTTGTTCATTTGTTCATTTGTTCATTTGTTCATTTGTTCATTTGTTCATTTGTTCCTTCGTTCATTTTTCTATTCGCTCATTTGTTCATTTGTTCATTCGATCATTTGTCTATTCGCTCATTTGTTCATTTGTTCATGTGTTCATTTGTTCATTTGTTTATTTGTTCATTTGTTCATTTGTTCACTTGTTCATTTGTTCATTTGTTCATTTGTTCATGTGTTCATTTGATCATTTGTTCATTTGTGCACTTGTTCATTTGTTCATTTGTTCATTTGTTCATTTGTTCATTTGTTCACTTGTTCACTTTGCTCATTTGTTCGTTTGTTCATTTCTTCATTTCTTCATTTGTTCATTTGTTCATGTGTTCATTTGTTCATTTGTTCATTTGTTCATTTGTTCACTTGTTCATTTGTTCATTTGTTCATTTGTTCATTTGTTCACTTGTTCACTTTGCTCATTTGTTCGTTTGTTCATTTCTTCATTTGTTCATTTGTTCATTTGTTCATTTGTTCATTTGTTCATTTGTTCATTTGTTCATTTGTTCATTTGTTCACTTGTTCACTTTGCTCATTTGTGCGTTTGTTCATTTCTTCATTTCTTCATTTCCTCATTTGTTCATTTGTTCATTTGTTCATTTGTTCATTTGTTCATTTGTTCATTTGTTCATTTGTTCATTTGTTCATTTGTTCATTTGTTCATTTGTTCATTTGTTCATTTGTTCATTTGTTCATTTGTTCATTTGTTCATTTGTTCCTTCGTTCATTTGTCTATTCGCTTATTTGTTCATTTATTCATTCGTTCATTTGTCTATTCGCTCATTTGTTCATTTGTTCATTTGTTCATTTGTTCATTTGTTCATTTGTTCATTTGTTCATTTGTTCATTTGTTCATTTGTTCATTTGTTCATTTGTTCATTTGTTCATTTGTTCATTTGTTCATTCGTTCAGTTGTTCCTTCGTTCATTTGTACAATTGTTCATTCGTTCATTTGTTCATTTGTTCATTCGTTCATTTGTCTATTCGCTCATTTGTTCATTTGTTCATTTGTTCATTTGTTCATTTGTTCCTTCGTTCATTTTTCTATTCGCTCATTTGTTCATTTGTTCATTCGATCATTTGTCTATTCGCTCATTTGTTCATTTGTTCATGTGTTCATTTGTTCATTTGTTCATTTGCTCATTTGTTCATTTGTTCATTTTTTCATTTGTTCATTTGTTCATTTGTTCATTTGATCATTTGTTCATTTGCTCATTTGCTCATTTGCTCATTTGTTCATTTGTTCATTTGTTCATTTGTTCATTTGTTCATTTGTTCATTTGCTCATTTGCTCATTTGTTCATTTGTTCATTTGTTCATTTGTTCATTTGTTCATTTGTTCATTTGTTCATTTGTTCATTTGTTCATTTGTTCATTTGTTCATTTGTTCATTTGTTCATTTGTTCATTTGTTCATTCGTTCATTTGTTCATTTGTTCATTCGTTCATTTGTTCATTTGTTCATTCGTTCATTTGTCTATTCGCACATTTGTTCATTTGTTCATTTGTTCATTTGTTCATTACTTCATTTGATCATTTGTTCATTTGTTCATTTGTTCATTTGTTCATTTGTTCATTTGTTCATTTGTTCATTTGTTCATTTGTTCATTTGTTCATTTGTTCATTTGTTCATTTGTTCATTTGTTCATTTGTTCATTTGTTCATTTGTTCATTTGTTCATTTGTTCATTTGTTCATTTGGTCATTTGTTCATTTGTTCATTTGTTCACTTGTTTACTTGTTTACTTGTTCATTTGTTCATTTGTTCATTTGTTCATTTGATCATTTGTTCATTTGTTCATTTGTTCACTTGTTCACTTGCTCATTTGTTCGTTTGTTCATTTCTTCATTTCTTCATTTGTTCATTTGTTCATTTGTTCATTTGTTCATTTGTTCATTTGTTCATTTGTTCATTTGTTCATTTGTTCACTTGTTCATTTGTTCATTTGTTCATTCGTTCATTTGTTCATTCGTTCATTCGTTCATTTGTTCATTTGTTCATTTGTTCATTTCTTCATTTGTTCATTTGTTCATTTGTTCACTTGTTTACTTGTTCATTTGTTCATTTGTTCATTTGTTCATTTGTTCATTTGTTCATTTGTTCATTTGTTCATTTGTTCATTTGTTCATTTGTTCATTTGTTCATTTGTTCATTTGTTCATTTGATCATTTGATCATTTGTTCATTTGTTCACTTGTTCACTAGCTCATTTGTTCGTTTGTTCATTTGTTCATTTGTTCATTTGTTCATTTGTTCATTCGTTCATTCGTTCATTTGTCTATTCGATCATTTGTTCATTTGATCATTTGTTCATTTGTTCATTTGTTCATTTTTTCATTTTTTCATTTGTTCATTTGTTCATTTGTTCATTTGTTCACTTGTTCATTTGTTCATTTGTTCATTTGTTCATTTGTTCATTTGTTCATTTGTTCATTTGTTCATTTGTTCATTTGTTCATTTGTTCATTTGTTCATTCGTTCATTTGTTCATTTGTTCATTCGTTCATTTGTTCATTTGTTCATTCGTTCATTTGTCTATTCGCACATTTGTTCATTTGTTCATTTGTTCATTTGTTCATTACTTCATTTGATCATTTGTTCATTTGTTCATTTGTTCATTTGTTCATTTGTTCATTTGTTCATTTGTTCATTTGTTCATTTGTTCATTTGTTCATTTGTTCATTTGTTCATTTGTTCATTTGTTCATTTGTTCATTTGTTCATTTGTTCATTTGTTCATTTGTTCATTTGTTCATTTGGTCATTTGGTCATTTGTTCATTTGTTCATTTGTTCACTTGTTTACTTGTTTACTTGTTCATTTGTTCATTTGTTCATTTGTTCATTTGATCATTTGTTCATTTGTTCATTTGTTCACTTGTTCACTTGCTCATTTGTTCGTTTGTTCATTTCTTCATTTCTTCATTTGTTCATTTGTTCATTTGTTCATTTGTTCATTTGTTCATTTGTTCATTTGTTCATTTGTTCATTTGTTCACTTGTTCATTTGTTCATTTGTTCATTCGTTCATTTGTTCATTCGTTCATTCGTTCATTTGTTCATTTGTTCATTTCTTCATTTCTTCATTTGTTCATTTGTTCATTTGTTCACTTGTTTACTTGTTCATTTGTTCATTTGTTCATTTGTTCATTTGTTCATTTGTTCATTTGTTCATTTGTTCACTTGTTCATTTGATCATTTGATCATTTGTTCATTTGTTCACTTGTTCACTAGCTCATTTGTTCGTTTGTTCATTTGTTCATTTGTTCATTTGTTCATTTGTTCATTCGTTCATTCGTTCATTTGTCTATTCGATCATTTGTTCATTTGATCATTTGTTCATTTGTTCATTTGTTCATTTGTTCATTTGTTCATTTGTTCATTTGTTCATTTGTTCATTTGTTCATTTGTTCATTTGTTCATTTGTTCACTTGTTCATTTGTTCATTTGTTCATTTGTTCATTCGTTCATTCGTTCATTTGTTCATTTGTTCATTTGTTCCTTCGTTCATTTGTCTATTCGCTCATTTGTTCATTTGTTCATTTGTTCATTTGTTCATTTGTTCATTTGTTCATTTGTTCATTTGTTCATTTGTTCATTTGTTCATTTGTTCATTTGTTCATTTGTTCATTTGTTCATTTGTTCATTTGTTCATTTGTTCATTTGTTCATTTGTTCATTTGTCCATTTGTTCATTTGTCCACTTGTTCATTTGTTCATTTGTTCATTTGTTCATTCGTTCATTCGTTCATTCGTTCATTCGTTCATTTGTTCATTTGTTCATTTGTTCATTTGTTCATTTGTTCATTTGTTCATTTGTTCATTTGTTCATTTGTTCATTTGTTCATTTGTTCATTTGTTCATTTGTTCATTTGTTCATTTGTTCATTCGTTCATTTGTTCATTTGTTCATTCGTTCATTTGTTCATTTGTTCATTCGTTCATTTGTCTATTCGCACATTTGTTCATTTGTTCATTTGTTCATTTGTTCATTACTTCATTTGATCATTTGTTCATTTGTTCATTTGTTCATTTGTTCATTTGTTCATTTGTTCATTTGTTCATTTGTTCATTTGTTCATTTGTTCATTTGTTCATTTGTTCATTTGTTCATTTGTTCATTTGTTCATTTGTTCATTTGTTCATTTGGTCATTTGTTCATTTGTTCATTTGTTCACTTGTTTACTTGTTTACTTGTTCATTTGTTCATTTGTTCATTTGTTCATTTGATCATTTGTTCATTTGTTCATTTGTTCACTTGTTCACTTGCTCATTTGTTCGTTTGTTCATTTCTTCATTTCTTCATTTGTTCATTTGTTCATTTGTTCATTTGTTCATTTGTTCATTTGTTCATTTGTTCATTTGTTCACTTGTTCATTTGTTCATTTGTTCATTCGTTCATTTGTTCATTCGTTCATTCGTTCATTTGTTCATTTGTTCATTTGTTCATTTCTTCATTTGTTCATTTGTTCATTTGTTCACTTGTTTACTTGTTCATTTGTTCATTTGTTCATTTGTTCATTTGTTCATTTGTTCACTTGTTCATTTGTTCATTTGTTCATTCGTTCATTCGTTCATTCGTTCATTCGTTCATTTGTTCATTTGTTCATTTGTTCATTTGTTCATTTGTTCATTTGTTCATTTGTTCACTTGTTTACTTGTTCATTTGTTCATTTGTTCATTTGTTCATTTGTTCATTTGTTCATTTGTTCATTTGTTCATTTGATCATTTGATCATTTGTTCATTTGTTCACTTGTTCACTAGCTCATTTGTTCGTTTGTTCATTTGTTCATTTGTTCATTTGTTCATTTGTTCATTCGTTCATTCGTTCATTTGTCTATTCGATCATTTGTTCATTTGATCATTTGTTCATTTGTTCATTTGTTCATTTTTTCATTTTTTCATTTGTTCATTTGTTCATTTGTTCATTTGTTCATTTGTTCATTTGTTCATTTGTTCATTTGTTCATTTGTTCATTTGTTCATTTGTTCATTTGTTCATTTGTTCATTTGTTCATTTGTTCATTTGTTCATTTGTTCATTCGTTCATTCGTTCATTTGTTCATTTGTTCATTTGTTCCTTCGTTCATTTGTCTATTCGCTCATTTGTTCATTTGTTCATTTGTTCATTTGTTTATTTGTTCATTTGTTCATTTGTTCATTTGTTCATTTGTCCACTTGTTCATTTGTTCATTTGTTCGTTTGTTCATTTGTTCATTTGTTCATTTCTTCATTTGATCATTTGTTCATTTGTTCATTTGTTCTTTTGTTCATTTGTTCATTTGTTCATTTGTTCATTTGTTCATTTGTTCATTTGTTCATTTGTTCATTTGTTCATTTGGTCATTTGTTCATTTGTTCATTTGTTCACTTGTTCATTTGATCATTTGATCATTTGTTCATTTGTTCACTTGTTCACTAGCTCATTTGTTCGTTTGTTCATTTGTTCATTTGTTCATTTGTTCATTTGTTCATTTGTTCATTCGTTCATTCGTTCATTTGTCTATTCGATCATTTGTTCATTTGATCATTTGTTCATTTGTTCATTTGTTCATTTGTTCATTTGTTCATTTGTTCATTTGTTCATTTGTTCATTTGTTCATTTGTTCATTTGTTCATTTGTTCACTTGTTCATTTGTTCATTTGTTCATTTGTTCATTCGTTCATTCGTTCATTTGTTCATTTGTTCATTTGTTCCTTCGTTCATTTGTCTATTCGCTCATTTGTTCATTTGTTCATTTGTTCATTTGTTCATTTGTTCATTTGTTCATTTGTTCATTTGTTCATTTGTTCATTTGTTCATTTGTTCATTTGTTCATTTGTTCATTTGTTCATTTGTTCATTTGTTCATTTGTTCATTTGTTCATTTGTCCATTTGTTCATTTGTCCACTTGTTCATTTGTTCATTTGTTCATTTGATCATTCGTTCATTCGTTCATTCGTTCATTCGTTCATTTGTTCATTTGTTCATTTGTTCATTTGTTCATTTGTTCATTTGTTCATTTGTTCATTTGTTCATTTGTTCATTTGTTCATTTGTTCATTTGTTCATTTGTTCATTTGTTCATTTGTTCATTTGTTCATTCGTTCATTTGTTCATTTGTTCATTCGTTCATTTGTTCATTTGTTCATTCGTTCATTTGTCTATTCGCACATTTGTTCATTTGTTCATTTGTTCATTTGTTCATTACTTCATTTGATCATTTGTTCATTTGTTCATTTGTTCATTTGTTCATTTGTTCATTTGTTCATTTGTTCATTTGTTCATTTGTTCATTTGTTCATTTGTTCATTTGTTCATTTGTTCATTTGGTCATTTGTTCATTTGTTCATTTGTTCACTTGTTTACTTGTTTACTTGTTCATTTGTTCATTTGTTCATTTGTTCATTTGATCATTTGTTCATTTGTTCATTTGTTCACTTGTTCACTTGCTCATTTGTTCGTTTGTTCATTTCTTCATTTCTTCATTTGTTCATTTGTTCATTTGTTCATTTGTTCATTTGTTCATTTGTTCATTTGTTCATTTGTTCATTTGTTCACTTGTTCATTTGTTCATTTGTTCATTCGTTCATTTGTTCATTCGTTCATTCGTTCATTTGTTCATTTGTTCATTTGTTCATTTCTTCATTTGTTCATTTGTTCATTTGTTCACTTGTTTACTTGTTCATTTGTTCATTTGTTCATTTGTTCATTTGTTCATTTGTTCACTTGTTCATTTGTTCATTTGTTCATTCGTTCATTCGTTCATTCGTTCATTCGTTCATTTGTTCATTTGTTCATTTGTTCATTTGTTCATTTGTTCATTTGTTCATTTGTTCACTTGTTTACTTGTTCATTTGTTCATTTGTTCATTTGTTCATTTGTTCATTTGTTCATTTGTTCATTTGTTCATTTGTTCATTTGTTCATTTGATCATTTGATCATTTGTTCATTTGTTCACTTGTTCACTAGCTCATTTGTTCGTTTGTTCATTTGTTCATTTGTTCATTTGTTCATTTGTTCATTCGTTCATTCGTTCATTTGTCTATTCGATCATTTGTTCATTTGATCATTTGTTCATTTGTTCATTTGTTCATTTTTTCATTTTTTCATTTGTTCATTTGTTCATTTGTTCATTTGTTCATTTGTTCATTTGTTCATTTGTTCATTTGTTCATTTGTTCATTTGTTCATTTGTTCATTTGTTCATTTGTTCATTTGTTCATTTGTTCATTTGTTCATTTGTTCATTCGTTCATTCGTTCATTTGTTCATTTGTTCATTTGTTCCTTCGTTCATTTGTCTATTCGCTCATTTGTTCATTTGTTCATTTGTTCATTTGTTTATTTGTTCATTTGTTCATTTGTTCATTTGTTCATTTGTCCACTTGTTCATTTGTTCATTTGTTCGTTTGTTCATTTGTTCATTTGTTCATTTCTTCATTTGATCATTTGTTCATTTGTTCATTTGTTCTTTTGTTCATTTGTTCATTTGTTCATTTGTTCATTTGTTCATTTGTTCATTTGTTCATTTGTTCATTTGTTCATTTGGTCATTTGTTCATTTGTTCATTTGTTCACTTGTTTACTTGTTTACTTGTTCATTTGTTCATTTGTTCATTTGTTCATTTGATCATTTGTTCATTTGTTCATTTGTTCACTTGTTCACTTGCTCATTTGTTCGTTTGTTCATTTCTTCATTTCTTCATTTGTTCATTTGTTCATTTGTTCATTTGTTCATTTGTTCATTTGTCCATTTGTTCATTTGTCCACTTGTTCATTTGTTCATTTGTTCATTTGTTCATTCGTTCATTCGTTCATTCGTTCATTCGTTCATTTGTTCATTTGTTCATTTGTTCATTTGTTCATTTGTTCATTTGTTCATTTGTTCATTTGTTCACTTGTTTACTTGTTTACTTGTTCATTTGTTCATTTGTTCATTTGTTCATTTGTTCATTTGTTCATTTGTTCATTTGTTCATTTGTTCATTTGTTCATTTGTTCATTTGTTCATTTGTTCATTCGTTCATTCGTTCATTTGTTCATTTGTTCATTTGTTCCTTCGTTCATTTGTCTATTCGCTCATTTGTTCATTTGTTCATTTGTTCATTTGTTCATTTGTTCATTTGTTCATTTGTTCATTTGTTCATTTGTTCATTTGTTCATTTGTTCATTTGTTCATTTGTTCATTTGTTTATTTGTTCATTTGTTCATTTGTTCATTTGTCCACTTGTTCATTTGTTCATTTGTTCGTTTGTTCGTTTGTTCATTTGTTCATTTGTTCATTTCTTCATTTGATCATTTGTTCATTTGTTCATTTGTTCTTTTGTTCATTTGTTCATTTGTTCATTTGTTCATTTGTTCATTTGTTCATTTGTTCATTTGTTCATTTGGTCATTTGTTCATTTGTTCATTTGTTCACTTGTTTACTTGTTCATTTGTTCATTTGTTCATTTGTTCATTTGATCATTTGTTCATTTGTTCATTTGTTCACTTGTTCACTTGCTCATTTGTTCGTTTGTTCATTTCTTCATTTCTTCATTTGTTCATTTGTTCATTTGTTCATTTGTTCATTTGTTCATTTGTCCATTTGTTCATTTGTCCACTTGTTCATTTGTTCATTTGTTCATTCGTTCATTCGTTCATTCGTTCATTCGTTCATTTGTTCATTTGTTCATTTGTTCATTTGTTCATTTGTTCATTTGTTCATTTGTTCATTTGTTCATTTGTTCATTTGTTCACTTGTTTACTTGTTTACTTGTTCATTTGTTCATTTGTTCATTTGTTCATTTGTTCATTTGTTCATTTGTTCATTTGTTCATTTGTTCACTTGTTTACTTGTTTACTTGTTCATTTGTTCATTTGTCCATTTGTTCATTTGTTCATTTGTTCATTTGTTCATTTGTTCATTTGTTCATTTGTTCATTTGTTCATTTGTTCATTTGTTCATTTGTTCATTTGTTCATTTGTTCATTTGTTCATTTGTTCATTTGTCCATTTGTTCATTTGTCCACTTGTTCATTTGTTCATTTGTTCATTTGTTCATTTGTTCATTCGTTCATTTGTTCATTTGTTCATTCGTTCATTTGTCTATTCGCACATTTGTTCATTTGTTCATTTGTTCATTTGTTCATTACTTCATTTGATCATTTGTTCATTTGTTCATTTGTTCATTTGTCCACTTGTTCATTTGTTCATTTGTTCATTTGTTCATTCGTTCATTCGTTCATTCGTTCATTCGTTCATTTGTTCATTTGTTCATTTGTTCATTTGTTCATTTGTTCATTTGTTCATTTGTTCATTTGTTCACTTGTTTACTTGTTTACTTGTTCATTTGTTCATTTGTTCATTTGTTCATTTGTTCATTTGTTCATTTGTTCATTTGTTCATTTGTTCATTTGTTCATTTGTTCATTTGTTCATTTGTTCATTTGTTCATTTGTTCATTTGTTCATTCGTTCATTCGTTCATTTGTTCATTTGTTCATTTGTTCCTTCGTTCATTTGTCTATTCGCTCATTTGTTCATTTGTTCATTTGTTCATTTGTTCATTTGTTCATTTGTTCATTTGTTCATTTGTTCATTTGTTCATTTGTTCATTTGTTCATTTGTTCATTTGTTCATTTGTTCATTTGTTCATTTGTTCATTTGTTCATTTGTTCATTTGTTCATTTGTTCATTTGTTTATTTGTTCATTTGTTCATTTGTTCATTTGTCCACTTGTTCATTTGTTCATTTGTTCATTTGTTCGTTTGTTCGTTTGTTCATTTGTTCATTTGTTCATTTCTTCATTTGATCATTTGTTCATTTGTTCATTTGTTCATTTGTTCATTTGTTCTTTTGTTCATTTGTTCATTTGTTCATTTGTTCATTTGTTCATTTGTTCATTTGGTCATTTGTTCATTTGTTCATTTGTTCACTTGTTTACTTGTTTACTTGTTCATTTGTTCATTTGTTCATTTGTTCATTTGATCATTTGTTCATTTGTTCATTTGTTCACTTGTTCACTTGCTCATTTGTTCGTTTGTTCATTTCTTCATTTCTTCATTTGTTCATTTGTTCATTTGTTCATTTGTTCATTTGTTCATTTGTCCATTTGTTCATTTGTCCACTTGTTCATTTGTTCATTTGTTCATTCGTTCATTCGTTCATTCGTTCATTCGTTCATTTGTTCATTTGTTCATTTGTTCATTTGTTCATTTGTTCATTTGTTCATTTGTTCATTTGTTCACTTGTTTACTTGTTTACTTGTTCATTTGTTCATTTGTTCATTTGTTCATTTGTTCATTTGTTCATTTGTTCATTTGTTCATTTGTTCACTTGTTTACTTGTTTACTTGTTCATTTGTTCATTTGTCCATTTGTTCATTTGTTCATTTGTTCATTTGTTCATTTGTTCATTTGTTCATTTGTTCATTTGTTCATTTGTTCATTTGTTCATTTGTTCATTTGTTCATTTGTTCATTTGTTCATTTGTCCATTTGTTCATTTGTCCACTTGTTCATTTGTTCATTTGTTCATTTGTTCATTCGTTCATTTGTTCATTTGTTCATTCGTTCATTTGTTCATTTGTTCATTTGTTCATTTGTTCATTTGTTCATTTGTTCATTTGTTCATTTGTTCATTTGTTCATTTGTTCATTTGTTCATTTGTTCATTTGTTCATTTGTTCATTTGTTCATTTGTTCATTTGTTCATTTGTTCATTTGTTCATTTGTTCATTTGTTCATTTGTTCATTTGTTCATTTGTTCATTTGTTCATTTGTTCATTTGTTCATTTGTTCATTTGTTCATTTGTTCATTTGTTCATTTGTTCATTTGTTCATTTGTTCATTTGTTCATTTGTTCATTTGTTCATTTGTTCATTTGTTCATTTGTTCATTTGTTCATTTGTTCATTTGTTCATTTGTTCCTTCGTTCAATTGTCTATTCGCTCATTTGTACAATTGTTCATTCGTTCATTTGTTCATTTGTTCAATCGTTCATTTGTCTATTCGCTCATTTGTTCATTTGTTCATTTGTTCATTTGTTCCTTCGTTCATTTTTCTATTCGCTCATTTGTTCATTTGTTCATTCGATCATTTGTCTATTCGCTCATTTGTTCATTTGTTCATTTGTTCATTTGTTCATTTGTTCATTTGTTCATTTGTTCATTTGTTCATTTGTTCATTTGTTCATTTGTTCATTTGTTCATTTGTTCATTTGTTCACTTGTTGACTTGTTCACTTGTTCATTTGATCGTTTGTTCATTTGTTCTTTTGTTCGTTTGTTCCTTTGTTCATTTGTTCGTTTGTTCCTTTGTTCCTTTGTTCATTTGTTCATTTGTTCATTTGTTCATTTGTTCATTTGTTCATTTGTTCATTTGTTCATTCGTTCATTTGTTCTCTTGTTCATTTGTTCATTTGTTCATATCTGCATTTTTTCATTAGTTCGTTTGTTCATTAGTTCGTTTGTTCATTTGTTCATTTGTTCATTTGTTCATTTGTTCCTTTGTTCATTTGTTCACTTATTCATTTGTTCATTTGTTCATTTGGTCATTTTTTCATTTGTTCATTTGTTCATTTGTTCATTAGTTCATTTGTTCATTTGTTCATTTGATCATTTGTTCATTTGTTCATTTGTTCACTTGATCATTTGTTCATTTGTTCATTTTTTCATTTGTTCATTTGTTAATTTGTTCATTTGTTCATTTGCTCATTTGCTCATTTGCTCATTTGCTCATTTGCTCATTTGTCCATTTGTTCATTTGTTCATTTGTTCATTTGTTCATTTGCTCATTTGTTAATTTGTTCATTTGTTCATTTGCTCATTTGCTCATTTGCTCATTTGCTCATTTGCTCATTTGTTCATTTGTTCATTTGTTCATTTGTTCATTTGTTCATTTGTTCATTTGCTCATTTGCTCATTTGTTCATTTGTTCATTTGTTCATTTGTTCATTTGTTCATTTGTTCATTTTTTCATTTGTTCATTTGTTCATTTGTTCATTTGTTCATTTGTTCATTTGTTCATTTGTTCATTTGTTCATTTGTTCATTTGTTCATTTGTTCATTTGTTCATTTGTTCATTTGTTCATTTGTTCATTTGTTCATTTGTTCATTTGTTCATTTGTTCATTTTTTCATTTGTTCATTTGTTCATTTGTTCATTTTTTTCATTTGTTCATTTGTTCATTTGTTCATTTGTTCATTTGTTCATTTGTTCATTTGTTCATTTGTTCATTTGTTCATTTGTTCATTTGTTCATTTGTTCATTTGTTCATTTGTTCATTTGTCCACTTGTTCATTTGTTCATTTGTTCATTTGTTCATATGTTCATTTGATCATTTGTTCATTTGTTCATTTGTTCATTTGTTCATTCGTTCATTTGTTCATTTGTTCATTCGTTCATTTGTTCATTTGTTCATTTGTTCATTCGTTCATTTGTCTATTCGCACATTTGTTCATTTGTTCATTTGTTCATTTGTTCATTACTTCATTTGATCATTTGTTCATTTGTTCATTTGTTCATTTGTTCATTTGTTCATTTGTTCATTTGTTCATTTGTTCATTTGTTCATTTGTTCATTTGTTCATTTGTTCATTTGTTCATTTGTTCATTTGTTCATTTGTTCATTTGTTCATTTGTTCATTTGTTCATTTGTTCATTTGTTCATTTGTTCATTTGTTCATTTGTTCATTTGTTCATTTCTTCATTTGTTCATTTGGTCATTTGTTCATTTGTTCATTTGTTCACTTGTTTACTTGTTTACTTGTTCATTTGTTCATTTGTTCATTTGTTCATTTGTTCATTTGTTCATTTGATCATTTGTTCATTTGTTCATTTGTTCACTTGTTCACTTGCTCATTTGTTCGTTTGTTCATTTCTTCATTTCTTCATTTGTTCATTTGTTCATTTGTTCATTTGTTCATTTGTTCATTTGTTCATTTGTTCATTTGTTCACTTGTTCATTTGTTCATTTGTTCATTCGTTCATTTGTTCATTCGTTCATTCGTTCATTTGTTCATTTGTTCATTTGTTCATTTCTTCATTTGTTCATTTGTTCATTTGTTCACTTGTTCACTAGCTCATTTGTTCGTTTGTTCATTTGTTCATTTGTTCATTTGTTCATTTGTTCATTTGTTCATTCGTTCATTCGTTCATTTGTCTATTCGATCATTTGTTCATTTGATCATTTGTTCATTTGTTCATTTGTTCATTTGTTCATTTGTTCATTTGTTCATTTGTTCATTTGTTCATTTGTTCATTTGTTCATTTGTTCATTTGTTCACTTGTTCATTTGTTCATTTGTTCATTTGTTCATTCGTTCATTCGTTCATTTGTTCATTTGTTCATTTGTTCCTTCGTTCATTTGTCTATTCGCTCATTTGTTCATTTGTTCATTTGTTCATTTGTTCATTTGTTCATTTGTTCATTTGTTCATTTGTTCATTTGTTCATTTGTTCATTTGTTCATTTGTTCATTTGTTCATTTGTTCATTTGTTCATTTGTTCATTTGTTCATTTGTTCATTTGTCCATTTGTTCATTTGTCCACTTGTTCATTTGTTCATTTGTTCATTTGTTCATTCGTTCATTCGTTCATTCGTTCATTCGTTCATTTGTTCATTTGTTCATTTGTTCATTTGTTCATTTGTTCATTTGTTCATTTGTTCATTTGTTCATTTGTTCATTTGTTCATTTGTTCATTTGTTCATTTGTTCATTTGTTCATTTGTTCATTCGTTCATTTGTTCATTTGTTCATTCGTTCATTTGTTCATTTGTTCATTCGTTCATTTGTCTATTCGCACATTTGTTCATTTGTTCATTTGTTCATTTGTTCATTACTTCATTTGATCATTTGTTCATTTGTTCATTTGTTCATTTGTTCATTTGTTCATTTGTTCATTTGTTCATTTGTTCATTTGTTCATTTGTTCATTTGTTCATTTGTTCATTTGTTCATTTGTTCATTTGTTCATTTGTTCATTTGTTCATTTGGTCATTTGTTCATTTGTTCATTTGTTCACTTGTTTACTTGTTTACTTGTTCATTTGTTCATTTGTTCATTTGTTCATTTGATCATTTGTTCATTTGTTCATTTGTTCACTTGTTCACTTGCTCATTTGTTCGTTTGTTCATTTCTTCATTTCTTCATTTGTTCATTTGTTCATTTGTTCATTTGTTCATTTGTTCATTTGTTCATTTGTTCATTTGTTCATTTGTTCACTTGTTCATTTGTTCATTTGTTCATTCGTTCATTTGTTCATTCGTTCATTCGTTCATTTGTTCATTTGTTCATTTGTTCATTTCTTCATTTGTTCATTTGTTCATTTGTTCACTTGTTTACTTGTTCATTTGTTCATTTGTTCATTTGTTCATTTGTTCATTTGTTCACTTGTTCATTTGTTCATTTGTTCATTCGTTCATTCGTTCATTCGTTCATTCGTTCATTTGTTCATTTGTTCATTTGTTCATTTGTTCATTTGTTCATTTGTTCATTTGTTCACTTGTTTACTTGTTCATTTGTTCATTTGTTCATTTGTTCATTTGTTCATTTGTTCATTTGTTCATTTGTTCATTTGTTCATTTGTTCATTTGATCATTTGATCATTTGTTCATTTGTTCACTTGTTCACTAGCTCATTTGTTCGTTTGTTCATTTGTTCATTTGTTCATTTGTTCATTTGTTCATTCGTTCATTCGTTCATTTGTCTATTCGATCATTTGTTCATTTGATCATTTGTTCATTTGTTCATTTGTTCATTTTTTCATTTTTTCATTTGTTCATTTGTTCATTTGTTCATTTGTTCATTTGTTCATTTGTTCATTTGTTCATTTGTTCATTTGTTCATTTGTTCATTTGTTCATTTGTTCATTTGTTCATTTGTTCATTTGTTCATTTGTTCATTTGTTCATTCGTTCATTCGTTCATTTGTTCATTTGTTCATTTGTTCCTTCGTTCATTTGTCTATTCGCTCATTTGTTCATTTGTTCATTTGTTCATTTGTTTATTTGTTCATTTGTTCATTTGTTCATTTGTTCATTTGTCCACTTGTTCATTTGTTCATTTGTTCGTTTGTTCATTTGTTCATTTGTTCATTTCTTCATTTGATCATTTGTTCATTTGTTCATTTGTTCTTTTGTTCATTTGTTCATTTGTTCATTTGTTCATTTGTTCATTTGTTCATTTGTTCATTTGTTCATTTGTTCATTTGGTCATTTGTTCATTTGTTCATTTGTTCACTTGTTTACTTGTTTACTTGTTCATTTGTTCATTTGTTCATTTGTTCATTTGATCATTTGTTCATTTGTTCATTTGTTCACTTGTTCACTTGCTCATTTGTTCGTTTGTTCATTTCTTCATTTCTTCATTTGTTCATTTGTTCATTTGTTCATTTGTTCATTTGTTCATTTGTCCATTTGTTCATTTGTCCACTTGTTCATTTGTTCATTTGTTCATTTGTTCATTCGTTCATTCGTTCATTCGTTCATTCGTTCATTTGTTCATTTGTTCATTTGTTCATTTGTTCATTTGTTCATTTGTTCATTTGTTCATTTGTTCACTTGTTTACTTGTTTACTTGTTCATTTGTTCATTTGTTCATTTGTTCATTTGTTCATTTGTTCATTTGTTCATTTGTTCATTTGTTCATTTGTTCATTTGTTCATTTGTTCATTTGTTCATTCGTTCATTCGTTCATTTGTTCATTTGTTCATTTGTTCCTTCGTTCATTTGTCTATTCGCTCATTTGTTCATTTGTTCATTTGTTCATTTGTTCATTTGTTCATTTGTTCATTTGTTCATTTGTTCATTTGTTCATTTGTTCATTTGTTCATTTGTTCATTTGTTCATTTGTTTATTTGTTCATTTGTTCATTTGTTCATTTGTCCACTTGTTCATTTGTTCATTTGTTCGTTTGTTCGTTTGTTCATTTGTTCATTTGTTCATTTCTTCATTTGATCATTTGTTCATTTGTTCATTTGTTCTTTTGTTCATTTGTTCATTTGTTCATTTGTTCATTTGTTCATTTGTTCATTTGTTCATTTGTTCATTTGGTCATTTGTTCATTTGTTCATTTGTTCACTTGTTTACTTGTTCATTTGTTCATTTGTTCATTTGTTCATTTGATCATTTGTTCATTTGTTCATTTGTTCACTTGTTCACTTGCTCATTTGTTCGTTTGTTCATTTCTTCATTTCTTCATTTGTTCATTTGTTCATTTGTTCATTTGTTCATTTGTTCATTTGTCCATTTGTTCATTTGTCCACTTGTTCATTTGTTCATTTGTTCATTCGTTCATTCGTTCATTCGTTCATTCGTTCATTTGTTCATTTGTTCATTTGTTCATTTGTTCATTTGTTCATTTGTTCATTTGTTCATTTGTTCATTTGTTCATTTGTTCACTTGTTTACTTGTTTACTTGTTCATTTGTTCATTTGTTCATTTGTTCATTTGTTCATTTGTTCATTTGTTCATTTGTTCATTTGTTCACTTGTTTACTTGTTTACTTGTTCATTTGTTCATTTGTCCATTTGTTCATTTGTTCATTTGTTCATTTGTTCATTTGTTCATTTGTTCATTTGTTCATTTGTTCATTTGTTCATTTGTTCATTTGTTCATTTGTTCATTTGTTCATTTGTTCATTTGTTCATTTGTCCATTTGTTCATTTGTCCACTTGTTCATTTGTTCATTTGTTCATTTGTTCATTTGTTCATTCGTTCATTTGTTCATTTGTTCATTCGTTCATTTGTCTATTCGCACATTTGTTCATTTGTTCATTTGTTCATTTGTTCATTACTTCATTTGATCATTTGTTCATTTGTTCATTTGTTCATTTGTCCACTTGTTCATTTGTTCATTTGTTCATTTGTTCATTCGTTCATTCGTTCATTCGTTCATTCGTTCATTTGTTCATTTGTTCATTTGTTCATTTGTTCATTTGTTCATTTGTTCATTTGTTCATTTGTTCACTTGTTTACTTGTTTACTTGTTCATTTGTTCATTTGTTCATTTGTTCATTTGTTCATTTGTTCATTTGTTCATTTGTTCATTTGTTCATTTGTTCATTTGTTCATTTGTTCATTTGTTCATTTGTTCATTTGTTCATTTGTTCATTCGTTCATTCGTTCATTTGTTCATTTGTTCATTTGTTCCTTCGTTCATTTGTCTATTCGCTCATTTGTTCATTTGTTCATTTGTTCATTTGTTCATTTGTTCATTTGTTCATTTGTTCATTTGTTCATTTGTTCATTTGTTCATTTGTTCATTTGTTCATTTGTTCATTTGTTCATTTGTTCATTTGTTCATTTGTTCATTTGTTCATTTGTTTATTTGTTCATTTGTTCATTTGTTCATTTGTCCACTTGTTCATTTGTTCATTTGTTCATTTGTTCGTTTGTTCGTTTGTTCATTTGTTCATTTGTTCATTTCTTCATTTGATCATTTGTTCATTTGTTCATTTGTTCATTTGTTCATTTGTTCTTTTGTTCATTTGTTCATTTGTTCATTTGTTCATTTGTTCATTTGTTCATTTGGTCATTTGTTCATTTGTTCATTTGTTCACTTGTTTACTTGTTTACTTGTTCATTTGTTCATTTGTTCATTTGTTCATTTGATCATTTGTTCATTTGTTCATTTGTTCACTTGTTCACTTGCTCATTTGTTCGTTTGTTCATTTCTTCATTTCTTCATTTGTTCATTTGTTCATTTGTTCATTTGTTCATTTGTTCATTTGTCCATTTGTTCATTTGTCCACTTGTTCATTTGTTCATTTGTTCATTCGTTCATTCGTTCATTCGTTCATTCGTTCATTTGTTCATTTGTTCATTTGTTCATTTGTTCATTTGTTCATTTGTTCATTTGTTCATTTGTTCACTTGTTTACTTGTTTACTTGTTCATTTGTTCATTTGTTCATTTGTTCATTTGTTCATTTGTTCATTTGTTCATTTGTTCATTTGTTCACTTGTTTACTTGTTTACTTGTTCATTTGTTCATTTGTCCATTTGTTCATTTGTTCATTTGTTCATTTGTTCATTTGTTCATTTGTTCATTTGTTCATTTGTTCATTTGTTCATTTGTTCATTTGTTCATTTGTTCATTTGTTCATTTGTTCATTTGTCCATTTGTTCATTTGTCCACTTGTTCATTTGTTCATTTGTTCATTTGTTCATTCGTTCATTTGTTCATTTGTTCATTCGTTCATTTGTTCATTTGTTCATTTGTTCATTTGTTCATTTGTTCATTTGTTCATTTGTTCATTTGTTCATTTGTTCATTTGTTCATTTGTTCATTTGTTCATTTGTTCATTTGTTCATTTGTTCATTTGTTCATTTGTTCATTTGTTCATTTGTTCATTTGTTCATTTGTTCATTTGTTCATTTGTTCATTTGTTCATTTGTTCATTTGTTCATTTGTTCATTTGTTCATTTGTTCATTTGTTCATTTGTTCATTTGTTCATTTGTTCATTTGTTCATTTGTTCATTTGTTCATTTGTTCATTTGTTCATTTGTTCATTTGTTCATTTGTTCATTTGTTCATTTGTTCATTTGTTCATTTGTTCATTTGTTCCTTCGTTCAATTGTCTATTCGCTCATTTGTACAATTGTTCATTCGTTCATTTGTTCATTTGTTCAATCGTTCATTTGTCTATTCGCTCATTTGTTCATTTGTTCATTTGTTCATTTGTTCCTTCGTTCATTTTTCTATTCGCTCATTTGTTCATTTGTTCATTCGATCATTTGTCTATTCGCTCATTTGTTCATTTGTTCATTTGTTCATTTGTTCATTTGTTCATTTGTTCATTTGTTCATTTGTTCATTTGTTCATTTGTTCATTTGTTCATTTGTTCATTTGTTCATTTGTTCACTTGTTGACTTGTTCACTTGTTCATTTGATCGTTTGTTCATTTGTTCTTTTGTTCGTTTGTTCCTTTGTTCATTTGTTCGTTTGTTCCTTTGTTCCTTTGTTCATTTGTTCATTTGTTCATTTGTTCATTTGTTCATTTGTTCATTTGTTCATTTGTTCATTCGTTCATTTGTTCTCTTGTTCATTTGTTCATTTGTTCATATCTGCATTTTTTCATTAGTTCGTTTGTTCATTAGTTCGTTTGTTCATTTGTTCATTTGTTCATTTGTTCATTTGTTCCTTTGTTCATTTGTTCACTTATTCATTTGTTCATTTGTTCATTTGGTCATTTTTTCATTTGTTCATTTGTTCATTTGTTCATTAGTTCATTTGTTCATTTGTTCATTTGATCATTTGTTCATTTGTTCATTTGTTCACTTGATCATTTGTTCATTTGTTCATTTTTTCATTTGTTCATTTGTTAATTTGTTCATTTGTTCATTTGCTCATTTGCTCATTTGCTCATTTGCTCATTTGCTCATTTGTCCATTTGTTCATTTGTTCATTTGTTCATTTGTTCATTTGCTCATTTGTTAATTTGTTCATTTGTTCATTTGCTCATTTGCTCATTTGCTCATTTGCTCATTTGCTCATTTGTTCATTTGTTCATTTGTTCATTTGTTCATTTGTTCATTTGTTCATTTGCTCATTTGCTCATTTGTTCATTTGTTCATTTGTTCATTTGTTCATTTGTTCATTTGTTCATTTTTTCATTTGTTCATTTGTTCATTTGTTCATTTGTTCATTTGTTCATTTGTTCATTTGTTCATTTGTTCATTTGTTCATTTGTTCATTTGTTCATTTGTTCATTTGTTCATTTGTTCATTTGTTCATTTGTTCATTTGTTCATTTGTCCACTTGTTCATTTGTCCACTTGTTCATTTGTTCATTTGTTCATTTGTTCATATGTTCATTTGTTCATTTGTTCATTTGTTCATTTGTTCATTTGTTCATTCGTTCATTTGTTCATTTGTTCATTCGTTCATTTGTTCATTTGTTCATTCGTTCATTTGTCTATTCGCACATTTGTTCATTTGTTCATTTGTTCATTTGTTCATTACTTCATTTGATCATTTGTTCATTTGTTCATTTGTTCATTTGTTCATTTGTTCATTTTTTCATTTGTTCATTTGTTCATTTGTTCATTTGTTCATTTGTTCATTTGTTCATTTGTTCATTTGTTCATTTGTTCATTTGTTCATTTGTTCATTTGGTCATTTGTTCATTTGTTCATTTGTTCACTTGTTTACTTGTTTACTTGTTCATTTGTTCATTTGTTCATTTGTTCATTTGATCATTTGTTCATTTGTTCATTTGTTCACTTGATCATTTGTTCATTTGTTCATTTTTTCATTTGTTCATTTGTTAATTTGTTCATTTGTTCATTTGCTCATTTGCTCATTTGCTCATTTGCTCATTTGCCCATTTGTTCATTTGTTCATTTGTTCATTTGTTCATTTATTCATTTGCTCATTTGTTAATTTGTTCATTTGTTCATTTGCTCATTTGCTCATTTGCTCATTTGCTCATTTGCTCACTTGTTCATTTGTTCATTTGTTCATTTGTTCATTTGTTCATTTGCTCATTTGTTCATTTGTTCATTTGTTCATTTGTTCATTTGTTCATTTGTTCATTTGTTCATTTGTTCATTTGTTCATTTGTTCATTTTTTCATTTGTTCATTTGTTCATTTGTTCATTTTTTTCATTTGTTCATTTGTTCATTTGTTCATTTGTTCATTTGTTCATTTGTTCATTTGTTCATTTGTTCATTTGTTCATTTGTTCATTTGTTCATTTGTTCATTTGTTCATTTGTTCATTTGTTCATTTGTCCACTTGTTCATTTGTTCATTTGTTCATTTGTTCATATGTTCATTTGATCATTTGTTCATTTGTTCATTTGTTCATTTGTTCATTCGTTCATTTGTTCATTTGTTCATTCGTTCATTTGTTCATTTGTTCATTTGTTCATTCGTTCATTTGTCTATTCGCACATTTGTTCATTTGTTCATTTGTTCATTTGTTCATTACTTCATTTGATCATTTGTTCATTTGTTCATTTGTTCATTTGTTCATTTGTTCATTTGTTCATTTGTTCATTTGTTCATTTGTTCATTTGTTCATTTGTTCATTTGTTCATTTGTTCATTTGTTCATTTGTTCATTTGTTCATTTGTTCATTTGTTCATTTGTTCATTTGTTCATTTGTTCATTTGTTCATTTGTTCATTTGTTCATTTGTTCATTTCTTCATTTGTTCATTTGGTCATTTGTTCATTTGTTCATTTGTTCACTTGTTTACTTGTTTACTTGTTCATTTGTTCATTTGTTCATTTGTTCATTTGTTCATTTGTTCATTTGATCATTTGTTCATTTGTTCATTTGTTCACTTGTTCACTTGCTCATTTGTTCGTTTGTTCATTTCTTCATTTCTTCATTTGTTCATTTGTTCATTTGTTCATTTGTTCATTTGTTCATTTGTTCATTTGTTCATTTGTTCACTTGTTCATTTGTTCATTTGTTCATTCGTTCATTTGTTCATTCGTTCATTCGTTCATTTGTTCATTTGTTCATTTGTTCATTTCTTCATTTGTTCATTTGTTCATTTGTTCACTTGTTTACTTGTTCATTTGTTCATTTGTTCATTTGTTAATTTGCTCATTTGCTCATTTGTCTATTCGATCATTTGTTCATTTGTTCATTTGTTCATTTGTTCATTACTTCATTTGATCATTTGTTCATTTGTTCATTTGTTCATTTGTTCATTTGTTCATTTTTTCATTTGTTCATTTGTTCATTTGTTCATTTGTTCATTTGTTCATTTGTTCATTTGTTCATTTGTTCATTTGTTCATTTGTTCATTTGTTCATTTGTTCATTTGTTCATTTGTTCATTTGTTCATTTGTTCATTTGTTCATTTGTTCATTTGTTCATTTGTTCATTTGTTCATTTGTTCATTTGTTCATTTGTTCATTTGTTCATTTGTTCATTTGTTCATTTGTTCATTTGTTCATTTGTTCATTTGTTCATTTGTTCATTTGTTCATTTGTTCATTTGTTCATTTGTTCATTTGTTCATTTGTTCATTTGTTCATTTGTTCATTTGTTCATTTGTTCATTTGTTCATTTGTTCCTTCGTTCAATTGTCTATTCGCTCATTTGTACAATTGTTCATTCGTTCATTTGTTCATTTGTTCAATCGTTCATTTGTCTATTCGCTCATTTGTTCATTTGTTCATTTGTTCATTTGTTCCTTCGTTCATTTTTCTATTCGCTCATTTGTTCATTTGTTCATTCGATCATTTGTCTATTCGCTCATTTGTTCATTTGTTCATTTGTTCATTTGTTCATTTGTTCATTTGTTCATTTGTTCATTTGTTCATTTGTTCATTTGTTCATTTGTTCATTTGTTCATTTGTTCATTTGTTCACTTGTTGACTTGTTCACTTGTTCATTTGATCGTTTGTTCATTTGTTCTTTTGTTCGTTTGTTCCTTTGTTCATTTGTTCGTTTGTTCCTTTGTTCCTTTGTTCATTTGTTCATTTGTTCATTTGTTCATTTGTTCATTTGTTCATTTGTTCATTCGTTCATTTGTTCTCTTGTTCATTTGTTCATTTGTTCATATCTGCATTTTTTCATTAGTTCGTTTGTTCATTAGTTCGTTTGTTCATTTGTTCATTTGTTCATTTGTTCATTTGTTCCTTTGTTCATTTGTTCACTTATTCATTTGTTCATTTGTTCATTTGGTCATTTTTTCATTTGTTCATTTGTTCATTTGTTCATTAGTTCATTTGTTCATTTGTTCATTTGATCATTTGTTCATTTGTTCATTTGTTCACTTGATCATTTGTTCATTTGTTCATTTTTTCATTTGTTCATTTGTTAATTTGTTCATTTGTTCATTTGCTCATTTGCTCATTTGCTCATTTGCTCATTTGCTCATTTGTCCATTTGTTCATTTGTTCATTTGTTCATTTGTTCATTTGCTCATTTGTTAATTTGTTCATTTGTTCATTTGCTCATTTGCTCATTTGCTCATTTGCTCATTTGCTCATTTGTTCATTTGTTCATTTGTTCATTTGTTCATTTGTTCATTTGTTCATTTGCTCATTTGCTCATTTGTTCATTTGTTCATTTGTTCATTTGTTCATTTGTTCATTTGTTCATTTTTTCATTTGTTCATTTGTTCATTTGTTCATTTGTTCATTTGTTCATTTGTTCATTTGTTCATTTGTTCATTTGTTCATTTGTTCATTTGTTCATTTGTTCATTTGTTCATTTGTTCATTTGTTCATTTGTTCATTTGTCCACTTGTTCATTTGTCCACTTGTTCATTTGTTCATTTGTTCATTTGTTCATATGTTCATTTGTTCATTTGTTCATTTGTTCATTTGTTCATTTGTTCATTCGTTCATTTGTTCATTTGTTCATTCGTTCATTTGTTCATTTGTTCATTCGTTCATTTGTCTATTCGCACATTTGTTCATTTGTTCATTTGTTCATTTGTTCATTACTTCATTTGATCATTTGTTCATTTGTTCATTTGTTCATTTGTTCATTTGTTCATTTTTTCATTTGTTCATTTGTTCATTTGTTCATTTGTTCATTTGTTCATTTGTTCATTTGTTCATTTGTTCATTTGTTCATTTGTTCATTTGTTCATTTGGTCATTTGTTCATTTGTTCATTTGTTCACTTGTTTACTTGTTTACTTGTTCATTTGTTCATTTGTTCATTTGTTCATTTGATCATTTGTTCATTTGTTCATTTGTTCACTTGATCATTTGTTCATTTGTTCATTTTTTCATTTGTTCATTTGTTAATTTGTTCATTTGTTCATTTGCTCATTTGCTCATTTGCTCATTTGCTCATTTGCCCATTTGTTCATTTGTTCATTTGTTCATTTGTTCATTTGTTCATTTGCTCATTTGTTAATTTGTTCATTTGTTCATTTGCTCATTTGCTCATTTGCTCATTTGCTCATTTGCTCACTTGTTCATTTGTTCATTTGTTCATTTGTTCATTTGTTCATTTGCTCATTTGTTCATTTGTTCATTTGTTCATTTGTTCATTTGTTCATTTGTTCATTTGTTCATTTGTTCATTTGTTCATTTTTTCATTTGTTCATTTGTTCATTTGTTCATTTTTTTCATTTGTTCATTTGTTCATTTGTTCATTTGTTCATTTGTTCATTTGTTCATTTGTTCATTTGTTCATTTGTTCATTTGTTCATTTGTTCATTTGTTCATTTGTTCATTTGTTCATTTGTTCATTTGTTCATTTGTCCACTTGTTCATTTGTTCATTTGTTCATTTGTTCATATGTTCATTTGATCATTTGTTCATTTGTTCATTTGTTCATTTGTTCATTCGTTCATTTGTTCATTTGTTCATTCGTTCATTTGTTCATTTGTTCATTTGTTCATTCGTTCATTTGTCTATTCGCACATTTGTTCATTTGTTCATTTGTTCATTTGTTCATTACTTCATTTGATCATTTGTTCATTTGTTCATTTGTTCATTTGTTCATTTGTTCATTTGTTCATTTGTTCATTTGTTCATTTGTTCATTTGTTCATTTGTTCATTTGTTCATTTGTTCATTTGTTCATTTGTTCATTTGTTCATTTGTTCATTTGTTCATTTGTTCATTTGTTCATTTGTTCATTTGTTCATTTGTTCATTTGTTCATTTCTTCATTTGTTCATTTGGTCATTTGTTCATTTGTTCATTTGTTCACTTGTTTACTTGTTTACTTGTTCATTTGTTCATTTGTTCATTTGTTCATTTGTTCATTTGTTCATTTGATCATTTGTTCATTTGTTCATTTGTTCACTTGTTCACTTGCTCATTTGTTCGTTTGTTCATTTCTTCATTTCTTCATTTGTTCATTTGTTCATTTGTTCATTTGTTCATTTGTTCATTTGTTCATTTGTTCATTTGTTCATTTGTTCATTTGTTCACTTGTTCATTTGTTCATTTGTTCATTCGTTCATTTGTTCATTCGTTCATTCGTTCATTTGTTCATTTGTTCATTTGTTCATTTCTTCATTTGTTCATTTGTTCATTTGTTCACTTGTTTACTTGTTCATTTGTTCATTTGTTCATTTGTTAATTTGTTCATTTGTTCATTTGCTCATTTGCTCATTTGTCTATTCGATCATTTGTTCATTTGTTCATTTGTTCATTTGTTCATTACTTCATATGTTCATTTGATCATTTGTTCATTTGTTCATTTGTTCATTTGTTCATTCGTTCATTTGTTCATTTGTTCATTCGTTCATTTGTTCATTTGTTCATTTGTTCATTCGTTCATTTGTCTATTCGCACATTTGTTCATTTGTTCATTTGTTCATTTGTTCATTACTTCATTTGATCATTTGTTCATTTGTTCATTTGTTCATTTGTTCATTTGTTCATTTGTTCATTTGTTCATTTGTTCATTTGTTCATTTGTTCATTTGTTCATTTGTTCATTTGTTCATTTGTTCATTTGTTCATTTGTTCATTTGTTCATTTGTTCATTTGTTCATTTGTTCATTTGTTCATTTGTTCATTTGTTCATTTCTTCATTTGTTCATTTGGTCATTTGTTCATTTGTTCATTTGTTCACTTGTTTACTTGTTTACTTGTTCATTTGTTCATTTGTTCATTTGTTCATTTGTTCATTTGTTCATTTGATCATTTGTTCATTTGTTCATTTGTTCACTTGTTCACTTGCTCATTTGTTCGTTTGTTCATTTCTTCATTTCTTCATTTGTTCATTTGTTCATTTGTTCATTTGTTCATTTGTTCATTTGTTCATTTGTTCATTTGTTCACTTGTTCATTTGTTCATTTGTTCATTCGTTCATTTGTTCATTCGTTCATTCGTTCATTTGTTCATTTGTTCATTTGTTCATTTCTTCATTTGTTCATTTGTTCATTTGTTCACTTGTTTACTTGTTCATTTGTTCATTTGTTCATTTGTTAATTTGCTCATTTGCTCATTTGTCTATTCGATCATTTGTTCATTTGTTCATTTGTTCATTTGTTCATTACTTCATTTGATCATTTGTTCATTTGTTCATTTGTTCATTTGTTCATTTGTTCATTTTTTCATTTGTTCATTTGTTCATTTGTTCATTTGTTCATTTGTTCATTTGTTCATTTGTTCATTTGTTCATTTGTTCATTTGTTCATTTGTTCATTTGTTCATTTGTTCATTTGTTCATTTGTTCATTTGTTCATTTGTTCATTTGTTCATTTGTTCATTTGTTCATTTGTTCATTTGTTCATTTGTTCATTTGTTCATTTGTTCATTTGTTCATTTGTTCATTTGTTCATTTGTTCATTTGTTCATTTGTTCATTTGTTCATTTGTTCATTTGTTCATTTGTTCATTTGTTCATTTGTTCATTTGTTCATTTGTTCATTTGTTCATTTGTTCATTTGTTCATTTGTTCATTTGTTCATTTGTTCATTTGTTCCTTCGTTCAATTGTCTATTCGCTCATTTGTACAATTGTTCATTCGTTCATTTGTTCATTTGTTCAATCGTTCATTTGTCTATTCGCTCATTTGTTCATTTGTTCATTTGTTCATTTGTTCCTTCGTTCATTTTTCTATTCGCTCATTTGTTCATTTGTTCATTCGATCATTTGTCTATTCGCTCATTTGTTCATTTGTTCATTTGTTCATTTGTTCATTTGTTCATTTGTTCATTTGTTCATTTGTTCATTTGTTCATTTGTTCATTTGTTCATTTGTTCATTTGTTCATTTGTTCACTTGTTGACTTGTTCACTTGTTCATTTGATCGTTTGTTCATTTGTTCTTTTGTTCGTTTGTTCCTTTGTTCATTTGTTCGTTTGTTCCTTTGTTCCTTTGTTCATTTGTTCATTTGTTCATTTGTTCATTTGTTCATTTGTTCATTTGTTCATTCGTTCATTTGTTCTCTTGTTCATTTGTTCATTTGTTCATATCTGCATTTTTTCATTAGTTCGTTTGTTCATTAGTTCGTTTGTTCATTTGTTCATTTGTTCATTTGTTCATTTGTTCCTTTGTTCATTTGTTCACTTATTCATTTGTTCATTTGTTCATTTGGTCATTTTTTCATTTGTTCATTTGTTCATTTGTTCATTAGTTCATTTGTTCATTTGTTCATTTGATCATTTGTTCATTTGTTCATTTGTTCACTTGATCATTTGTTCATTTGTTCATTTTTTCATTTGTTCATTTGTTAATTTGTTCATTTGTTCATTTGCTCATTTGCTCATTTGCTCATTTGCTCATTTGCTCATTTGTCCATTTGTTCATTTGTTCATTTGTTCATTTGTTCATTTGCTCATTTGTTAATTTGTTCATTTGTTCATTTGCTCATTTGCTCATTTGCTCATTTGCTCATTTGCTCATTTGTTCATTTGTTCATTTGTTCATTTGTTCATTTGTTCATTTGTTCATTTGCTCATTTGCTCATTTGTTCATTTGTTCATTTGTTCATTTGTTCATTTGTTCATTTGTTCATTTTTTCATTTGTTCATTTGTTCATTTGTTCATTTGTTCATTTGTTCATTTGTTCATTTGTTCATTTGTTCATTTGTTCATTTGTTCATTTGTTCATTTGTTCATTTGTTCATTTGTTCATTTGTTCATTTGTTCATTTGTCCACTTGTTCATTTGTCCACTTGTTCATTTGTTCATTTGTTCATTTGTTCATATGTTCATTTGTTCATTTGTTCATTTGTTCATTTGTTCATTTGTTCATTCGTTCATTTGTTCATTTGTTCATTCGTTCATTTGTTCATTTGTTCATTCGTTCATTTGTCTATTCGCACATTTGTTCATTTGTTCATTTGTTCATTTGTTCATTACTTCATTTGATCATTTGTTCATTTGTTCATTTGTTCATTTGTTCATTTGTTCATTTTTTCATTTGTTCATTTGTTCATTTGTTCATTTGTTCATTTGTTCATTTGTTCATTTGTTCATTTGTTCATTTGTTCATTTGTTCATTTGTTCATTTGTTCATTTGGTCATTTGTTCATTTGTTCATTTGTTCACTTGTTTACTTGTTTACTTGTTCATTTGTTCATTTGTTCATTTGTTCATTTGATCATTTGTTCATTTGTTCATTTGTTCACTTGATCATTTGTTCATTTGTTCATTTTTTCATTTGTTCATTTGTTAATTTGTTCATTTGTTCATTTGCTCATTTGCTCATTTGCTCATTTGCTCATTTGCCCATTTGTTCATTTGTTCATTTGTTCATTTGTTCATTTGTTCATTTGCTCATTTGTTAATTTGTTCATTTGTTCATTTGCTCATTTGCTCATTTGCTCATTTGCTCATTTGCTCACTTGTTCATTTGTTCATTTGTTCATTTGTTCATTTGTTCATTTGCTCATTTGTTCATTTGTTCATTTGTTCATTTGTTCATTTGTTCATTTGTTCATTTGTTCATTTGTTCATTTGTTCATTTTTTCATTTGTTCATTTGTTCATTTGTTCATTTTTTTCATTTGTTCATTTGTTCATTTGTTCATTTGTTCATTTGTTCATTTGTTCATTTGTTCATTTGTTCATTTGTTCATTTGTTCATTTGTTCATTTGTTCATTTGTTCATTTGTTCATTTGTTCATTTGTCCACTTGTTCATTTGTTCATTTGTTCATTTGTTCATATGTTCATTTGATCATTTGTTCATTTGTTCATTTGTTCATTTGTTCATTCGTTCATTTGTTCATTTGTTCATTCGTTCATTTGTTCATTTGTTCATTTGTTCATTCGTTCATTTGTCTATTCGCACATTTGTTCATTTGTTCATTTGTTCATTTGTTCATTACTTCATTTGATCATTTGTTCATTTGTTCATTTGTTCATTTGTTCATTTGTTCATTTGTTCATTTGTTCATTTGTTCATTTGTTCATTTGTTCATTTGTTCATTTGTTCATTTGTTCATTTGTTCATTTGTTCATTTGTTCATTTGTTCATTTGTTCATTTGTTCATTTGTTCATTTGTTCATTTGTTCATTTGTTCATTTGTTCATTTGTTCATTTGTTCATTTGTTCATTTCTTCATTTGTTCATTTGGTCATTTGTTCATTTGTTCATTTGTTCACTTGTTTACTTGTTTACTTGTTCATTTGTTCATTTGTTCATTTGTTCATTTGTTCATTTGTTCATTTGATCATTTGTTCATTTGTTCATTTGTTCACTTGTTCACTTGCTCATTTGTTCGTTTGTTCATTTCTTCATTTCTTCATTTGTTCATTTGTTCATTTGTTCATTTGTTCATTTGTTCATTTGTTCATTTGTTCATTTGTTCACTTGTTCATTTGTTCATTTGTTCATTCGTTCATTTGTTCATTCGTTCATTCGTTCATTTGTTCATTTGTTCATTTGTTCATTTCTTCATTTGTTCATTTGTTCATTTGTTCACTTGTTTACTTGTTCATTTGTTCATTTGTTCATTTGTTAATTTGTTCATTTGTTCATTTGCTCATTTGCTCATTTGTCTATTCGATCATTTGTTCATTTGTTCATTTGTTCATTTGTTCATTACTTCATTTGATCATTTGTTCATTTGTTCATTTGTTCATTTGTTCATTTGTTCATTTTTTCATTTGTTCATTTGTTCATTTGTTCATTTGTTCATTTGTTCATTTGTTCATTTGTTCATTTGTTCATTTGTTCATTTGTTCATTTGTTCATTTGTTCATTTGGTCATTTGTTCATTTGTTCATTTGTTCACTTGTTTACTTGTTTACTTGTTCATTTGTTCATTTGTTCATTTGTTCATTTGATCATTTGTTCATTTGTTCATTTGTTCACTTGATCATTTGTTCATTTGTTCATTTTTTCATTTGTTCATTTGTTAATTTGTTCATTTGTTCATTTGCTCATTTGCTCATTTGCTCATTTGCTCATTTGCCCATTTGTTCATTTGTTCATTTGTTCATTTGTTCATTTGTTCATTTGCTCATTTGTTAATTTGTTCATTTGTTCATTTGCTCATTTGCTCATTTGCTCATTTGCTCATTTGCTCACTTGTTCATTTGTTCATTTGTTCATTTGTTCATTTGTTCATTTGCTCATTTGTTCATTTGTTCATTTGTTCATTTGTTCATTTGTTCATTTGTTCATTTGTTCATTTGTTCATTTGTTCATTTGTTCATTTGTTCATTTTTTCATTTGTTCATTTGTTCATTTGTTCATTTTTTTCATTTGTTCATTTGTTCATTTGTTCATTTGTTCATTTGTTCATTTGTTCATTTGTTCATTTGTTCATTTGTTCATTTGTTCATTTGTTCATTTGTTCATTTGTTCATTTGTTCATTTGTCCACTTGTTCATTTGTTCATTTGTTCATTTGTTCATATGTTCATTTGATCATTTGTTCATTTGTTCATTTGTTCATTTGTTCATTCGTTCATTTGTTCATTTGTTCATTCGTTCATTTGTTCATTTGTTCATTTGTTCATTCGTTCATTTGTCTATTCGCACATTTGTTCATTTGTTCATTTGTTCATTTGTTCATTACTTCATTTGATCATTTGTTCATTTGTTCATTTGTTCATTTGTTCATTTGTTCATTTGTTCATTTGTTCATTTGTTCATTTGTTCATTTGTTCATTTGTTCATTTGTTCATTTGTTCATTTGTTCATTTGTTCATTTGTTCATTTGTTCATTTGTTCATTTGTTCATTTGTTCATTTGTTCATTTGTTCATTTGTTCATTTCTTCATTTGTTCATTTGGTCATTTGTTCATTTGTTCATTTGTTCACTTGTTTACTTGTTTACTTGTTCATTTGTTCATTTGTTCATTTGTTCATTTGATCATTTGTTCATTTGTTCATTTGTTCACTTGTTCACTTGCTCATTTGTTCGTTTGTTCATTTCTTCATTTCTTCATTTGTTCATTTGTTCATTTGTTCATTTGTTCATTTGTTCATTTGTTCATTTGTTCATTTGTTCACTTGTTCATTTGTTCATTTGTTCATTCGTTCATTTGTTCATTCGTTCATTCGTTCATTTGTTCATTTGTTCATTTGTTCATTTCTTCATTTGTTCATTTGTTCATTTGTTCACTTGTTTACTTGTTCATTTGTTCATTTGTTCATTTGTTAATTTGTTCATTTGTTCATTTGCTCATTTGCTCATTTGTCTATTCGATCATTTGTTCATTTGATCATTTGTTCATTTTTTCATTTGTTCATTTGTTCATTTGTTCATTTGTTCATTTGTTCATTTGTTCATTTGTTCATTTGTTCATTTGTTCATTTGTTCATTTGTTCATTTGTTCATTCGTTCATTCGTTCATTTGTTCATTTGTTCATTTGTTCCTTCGTTCATTTGTCTATTCGCTCATTTGTTCATTTGTTCATTTGTTCATTTGTTCATTTGTTCATTTGTTCATTTGTTCATTTGTTCATTTGTTCATTTGTTCATTTGTTCATTTGTTCATTTGTTCATTTGTTCATTTGTTCATTTGTTCATTTGTTCATTTGTTCATTTGTTCATTTGTTTATTTGTTCATTTGTTCATTTGTTCATTTGTCCACTTGTTCATTTGTTCATTTGTTCGTTTGTTCGTTTGTTCATTTGTTCATTTGTTCATTTCTTCATTTGATCATTTGTTCATTTGTTCATTTGTTCTTTTGTTCATCTGTTCATTTGTTCATTTGTTCATTTGTTCATTTGTTCATTTGTTCATTTGTTCATTTGTTCATTTGTTCATTTGGTCATTTGTTCATTTGTTCATTTGTTCACTTGTTTACTTGTTTACTTGTTCATTTGTTCATTTGTTCATTTGTTCATTTGTTCATTTGATCATTTGTTCATTTGTTCCTTCGTTCATTTGTCTATTCGCTCATTTGTTCATTGGTTCATTCGTTCATTCGTTCATTTGTTCATTTGTTCATTCGTTCATTCGTTCATTTGTCTATTCGCTCATTTGTTCATTTGTTCATTTGTTCATTTGTTCATTTGTTCATTTGTTCATTTGTTCATTTGTTCATTTGTTCATTTGTTCATTTGTTCATTTGTTCATTTGTTCATTTGTTCATTTGTTCACTTGTTCATTTATTAATTTGGTTATTTTTTCATTTGTTCATTTGGTCATTTGTTCATTTGTTCATTTGTACATTTGTTCATTTGTTCATTTGTTCATTTGTTCATTTGTTCATTTGTTCATTTGTTCATTTCTTCATTTGTTCATTTGTTCATTTGTTCATTAGTTCATTAGTTCATTTGTTCATTTGTTCATTTGATCATTTGTTCATTTGTTCATTTGTTCACTTGATCATTTGTTCATTTGTTCATTTTTTCATTTGTTCATTTGTTAATTTGTTCATTTGTTCATTTGCTCATTTGCTCATTTGCTCATTTGCTCATTTGCTCATTTGTTCATTTGTTCATTTGTTCATTTGTTCATTTGTTCATTTGCTCATTTGTTAATTTGTTCATTTGTTCATTTGTTCATTTGTTCATTTGTTCATTTGTTCATTTGTTCATTTGTTCATTTGTTCATTTGTTCATTTGTTCATTTGTTCATTTGTTCATTTGTTCATTTGTTCATTTGGTCATTTGTTCATTTGTTCATTTGTTCACTTGTTTACTTGTTTACTTGTTCATTTGTTCATTTGTTCATTTGCTCATTTGCTCATTTGCTCATTTGCTCATTTGTTCATTTGTTCATTTGTTCATTTGTTCATTTGTTCATTTGTTCATTTGCTCATTTGCTCATTTGTTCATTTGTTCATTTGTTCATTTGTTCATTTGTTCATTTGTTCATTTGTTCATTTGTTCATTTGTTCATTTGTTCATTTGTTCATTTTTTCATTTGTTCATTTGTTCATTTGTTCATTTGTTCATTTGTTCATTTGTTCATTTGTTCATTTGTTCATTTGTTCATTTGTTCATTTGTTCATTTGTTCATTTGTTCACTTGTTTACTTGTTTACTTGTTCATTTGTTCATTTGTCCATTTGTTCATTTGTTCATTTGTTCATTTGTTCATTTGTTCATTTGTTCATTTGTTCATTTGTTCATTTGTTCATTTGTTCATTTGTTCATTTGTCCATTTGTTCATTTGTCCACTTGTTCATTTGTTCATTTGTTCATTTGTTCATTCGTTCATTTGTTCATTTGTTCATTCGTTCATTTGTTCATTTGTTCATTTGTTCATTTGTTCATTTGTTCATTTGTTCATTTGTTCATTTGTTCATTTGTTCATTTGTTCATTTGTTCATTTGTTCATTTGTTCATTTGTTCATTTGTTCATTTGTTCATTTGTACATTTGTTCATTTGTTCATTTGTTCATTTGTTCATTTGTTCATTTGTTCATTTCTTCATTTGTTCATTTGTTCATTTGTTCATTTGTTCATTTGTTCATTTGTTCATTTGTTCATTTTTTCATTTGTTCATTTGTTCATTTGTTCATTTTTTTCATTTGTTCATTTGTTCATTTGTTCATTTGTTCATTTGTTCATTTGTTCATTTGTTCATTTGCTCATTTGCTCATTTGCTCATTTGCTCATTTGCTCATTTGTTCATTTGTTCATTTGTTCATTTGTTCATTTGTTCATTTGCTCATTTGTTAATTTGTTCATTTGTTCATTTGCTCATTTGCTCATTTGCTCATTTGTTCATTTGTTCATTTGTTCATTTGTTCATTTGTTCATTTGTTCATTTGCTCATTTGCTCATTCGTTCATTTGTCTATTCGCACATTTGTTCATTTGTTCATTTGTTCATTTGTTCATTTGTTCATTTTTTCATTTGTTCATTTGTTCATTTGTTCATTTGTTCATTTGTTCATTTGTTCATTTGTTCATTTGTTCATTTGTTCATTTGTTCATTTGTTCATTTGTTCATTTGTTCATTTGTCCACTTGTTCATTTGTTCATTTGTTCATTTGTTCATATGTTCATTTGTTCATTTGTTCATTTGTCCACTTGTTCATTTGTTCATTTGTTCATTTGTTCATATGTTCATTTGTTCATTTGTTCATTTGTTCATTTGTTCATTTGTTCATTCGTTCATTTGTCTATTCGCACATTTGTTCATTTGTTCATTTGTTCATTTGTTCATTACTTCATTTGATCATTTGTTCATTTGTTCATTTGTTCATTTGTTCATTTGTTCATTTGTTCATTTGTTCATTTGTTCATTTGTTCATTTGTTCATTTGTTCATTTGTTCATTTGTTCATTTGTTCATTTGTTCATTTGTTAATTTGTTCATTTGGTCATTTGGTCATTTGTTCATTTGTTCATTTGTTCACTTGTTTACTTGTTTACTTGTTCATTTGTTCATTTGTTCATTTGTTCATTTGATCATTTGTTCATTTGTTCATTTGTTCATTTGTTCACTTGTTCACTTGCTCATTTGTTCGTTTGTTCATTTCTTCATTTCTTCATTTGTTCATTTGTTCATTTGTTCATTTGTTCATTTGTTCATTTGTTCATTTGTTCATTTGTTCATTTGTTCACTTGTTCATTTGTTCATTTGTTCATTCGTTCATTTGTTCATTCGTTCATTCGTTCATTTGTTCATTTGTTCATTTGTTCATTTCTTCATTTGTTCATTTGTTCATTTGTTCACTTGTTTACTTGTTCATTTGTTCATTTGTTCATTTGTTCATTTGTTCATTTGTCCATTTGTTCATTTGTTCATTTGTTCATTTGTTCATTTGATCATTTGATCATTTGTTCATTTGTTCACTTGTTCACTAGCTCATTTGTTCGTTTGTTCATTTGTTCATTTGTTCATTTGTTCATTTGTTCATTTGTTCATTCGTTCATTCGTTCATTTGTCTATTCGATCATTTGTTCATTTGATCATTTGTTCATTTGTTCATTTGTTCATTTTTTCATTTTTTCATTTGTTCATTTGTTCATTTGTTCATTTGTTCATTTGTTCATTTGTTCATTTGTTCATTTGTTCATTTGTTCATTTGTTCATTTGTTCATTTGTTCATTTGTTCATTTGTTCATTTGTTCATTTGTTCATTTGTTCATTTGTTCATTCGTTCATTCGTTCATTTGTTCATTTGTTCATTTGTCTATTCGCTCATTTGTTCATTTGTTCATTTGTTCATTTGTTCATTTGTTCATTTGTTCATTTGTTCATTTGTTCATTTGTTCATTTGTTCATTTGTTCATTTGTTCATTTGTTCATTTGTTCATTTGTTCATTTGTTCATTTGTTCATTTGTTCATTTGTTTATTTGTTCATTGGTTCATTTGTTCATTTGTCCACTTGTTCATTTGTTCATTTGTTCGTTTGTTCGTTTGTTCATTTGTTCATTTGTTCATTTCTTCATTTGATCATTTGTTCATTTGTTCATTTGTTCTTTTGTTCATTTGTTCATTTGTTCATTTGTTCATTTGTTCATTTGTTCATTTGTTCATTTGTTCATTTGGTCATTTGTTCATTTGTTCATTTGTTCACTTGTTTACTTGTTTACTTGTTCATTTGTTCATTTGTTCATTTGTTCATTTGATCATTTGATCATTTGTTCATTTGTTCATTTGTTCACTTGTTCACTTGCTCATTTGTTCGTTTGTTCATTTCTTCATTTCTTCATTTGTTCATTTGTTCATTTGTTCATTTGTTCATTTGTTCATTTGTCCATTTGTTCATTTGTCCACTTGTTCATTTGTTCATTTGTTCATTTGTTCATTCGTTCATTCGTTCATTCGTTCATTCGTTCATTTGTTCATTTGTTCATTTGTTCATTTGTTCATTTGTTCATTTGTTCATTTGTTCACTTGTTCACTTGTTTACTTGTTCATTTGTTCACTTGTTCATTTGTTCATTTGTTCATTTGTTCATTTGTTCATTTGTTCATTTGTTCATTTGTTCATTTGTTCATTTGTTCACTTGTTTACTTGTTTACTTGTTCATTTGTTCATTTGTCCATTTGTTCATTTGTTCATTTGTTCATTTGTTCACTTGTTCATTTGTTCATTTGTTCATTTGTTCATTTGTTCATTTGTTCATTTGTTCATTTGTTCATTTGTTCATTTGTTCATTTGTTCATTTGTTCATTTGTTCATTTGTTCATTTGTTCATTTGTTCATTTGTTCATTTGTTCATTTGTTCATTTGTTCATTTGTTCATTTGTTCATTTGTTCATTTGTCCATTTGTTCATTTGTCCACTTGTTCATTTGTTCATTTGTTCATTTGTTCATTTGTTCATTTGTCCACTTGTTCATTTGTTCATTTGTTCATTTGTTCATTTGTTCATTCGTTCATTTGTTCATTTGTTCATTCGTTCATTCGTTCATTTGTTCATTTGTTCATTTGTTCATTTGTTCATTTGTTCATTTGTTCATTTGTTCATTTGTTCATTTGTTCATTTGTTCATTTGTTCATTTGTTCATTTGTTCATTTGTTCATTTGTTCATTTGTTCATTTGTTCATTTGTTCATTTGTTCATTTGTTCATTTGTTCATTTGTTCATTTGTTCATTTGTTCATTTGTTCATTTGTTCATTTGTTCATTTGTTCATTTGTTCATTTGTTCATTTGTTCATTTGTTCATTTGTTCATTTGTTCATTTGTTCATTTGTTCATTTGTTCCTTCGTTCAATTGTCTATTCGCTCATTTGTACAATTGTTCATTCGTTCATTTGTTCATTTGTTCAATCGTTCATTTGTCTATTCGCTCATTTGTTCATTTGTTCATTTGTTCATTTGTTCCTTCGTTCATTTTTCTATTCGCTCATTTGTTCATTTGTTCATTCGATCATTTGTCTATTCGCTCATTTGTTCATTTGTTCATTTGTTCATTTGTTCATTTGTTCATTTGTTCATTTGTTCATTTGTTCATTTGTTCATTTGTTCATTTGATCACTTGTTGACTTGTTCACTTGTTCATTTGATCGTTTGTTCATTTGTTCTTTTGTTCGTTTGTTCCTTTGTTCATTTGTTCGTTTGTTCCTTTGTTCCTTTGTTCATTTGTTCATTTGTTCATTTGTTCATTTGTTCATTTGTTCATTTGTTCATTCGTTCATTTGTTCTCTTGTTCATTTGTTCATTTGTTCATTTCTGCATTTGTTCATTAGTTCGTTTGTTCATTAGTTCGTTTGTTCATTTGTTCATTTGTTCATTTGTTCATTTGTTCATTTGTTCATTTGTTCCTTTGTTCATTTGTTCACTTATTCATTTGTTCATTTGTTCATTTGGTCATTTTTTCATTTGTTCATTTGTTCATTTGTTCATTTGTTCATTTGTTCATTTGTTCATTTGTTCATTAGTTCATTTGTTCATTTGTTCATTTGATCATTTGTTCATTTGCTCATTTGCTCATTTGCTCATTTGTTCATTTGTTCATTTGTTCATTTGTTCATTTGTTCATTTGTTCATTTGCTCATTTGCTCATTTGTTCATTTGTTCATTTGTTCATTTGTTCATTTGTTCATTTGTTCATTTGTTCATTTGTTCATTTGTTCATTTGTTCATTTGTTCATTTGTTCATTTGTTCATTTGTTCATTTGTTCATTTGTTCATTTGTTCATTCGTTCATTTGTTCATTTGTTCATTCGTTCATTTGTTCATTTGTTCATTCGTTCATTTGTCTATTCGCACATTTGTTCATTTGTTCATTTGTTCATTTGTTCATTACTTCATTTGATCATTTGTTCATTTGTTCACTTGTTTACTTGTTTACTTGTTCATTTGTTCATTTGTTCATTTGTTCATTTGATCATTTGTTCATTTGTTCATTTGTTCACTTGTTCACTTGCTCATTTGTTCGTTTGTTCATTTCTTCATTTCTTCATTTGTTCATTTGTTCATTTGTTCATTTGTTCATTTGTTCATTTGTTCATTTGTCCATTTGTTCATTTGTCCACTTGTTCATTTGTTCATTTGTTCATTTGTTCATTCGTTCATTCGTTCATTCGTTCATTCGTTCATTTGTTCATTTGTTCATTTGTTCATTTGTTCATTTGTTCATTTGTTCATTTGTTCATTTGTTCACTTGTTTACTTGTTTACTTGTTCATTTGTTCATTTGTTCATTTGTTCATTTGTTCATTTGTTCATTTGTTCATTTGTTCATTTGTTCATTTGTTCATTTGTTCACTTGTTTACTTGTTTACTTGTTCATTTGTTCATTTGTCCATTTGTTCATTTGTTCATTTGTTCATTTGTTCATTTGTTCATTTGTTCATTTGTTCATTTGTTCATTTGTTCATTTGTTCATTTGTTCATTTGTTCATTTGTCCATTTGTTCATTTGTCCACTTGTTCATTTGTTCATTTGTTCATTTGTTCATTCGTTCATTTGTTCATTTGTTCATTCGTTCATTTGTTCATTTGTTCATTTGTTCATTTGTTCATTTGTTCATTTGTTCATTTGTTCATTTGTTCATTTGTTCATTTGTTCATTTGTTCATTTGTTCATTTGTTCATTTGTTCATTTGTTCATTTGTTCATTTGTTCATTTGTACATTTGTTCATTTGTTCATTTGTTCATTTGTTCATTTGTTCATTTCTTCATTTGTTCATTTGTTCATTTGTTCATTAGTTCATTAGTTCATTTGTTCATTTGTTCATTTGATCATTTGTTCATTTGTTCATTTGTTCACTTGATCATTTGTTCATTTGTTCATTTTTTCATTTGTTCATTTGTTAATTTGTTCATTTGTTCATTTGCTCATTTGCTCATTTGCTCATTTGCTCATTTGCTCATTTGTTCATTTGTTCATTTGTTCATTTGTTCATTTGTTCATTTGCTCATTTGTTCATTTGTTCCTTCGTTCATTTGTCTATTCGCTCATTTGTTCATTTGTTCATTTGTTCATTTGTTCATTTGTTCATTTGTTCATTTGTTCATTTGTTCATTTGTTCATTTGTTCATTTGTTCATTTGTTCATTTGTTCATTTGTTCATTTGTTCATTTGTTCATTTGTTCATTTGTTCATTTGTTCATTTGTTCATTTGTTCATTTGTTCATTTGTTTATTTGTTCATTTGTTTATTTGTTCATTTGTTCATTTGTTCATTTGTCCACTTGTTCATTTGTTCATTTGTTCGTTTGTTCATTTGTTCATTTGTTCATTTCTTCATTTGATCATTTGTTCATTTGTTCATTTGTTCTTTTGTTCATTTGTTCATTTGTTCATTTGTTCATTTGTTCATTTGTTCATTTGTTCATTTGTTCATTTGTTCATTTGTTCATTTGGTCATTTGTTCATTTGTTCATTTGTTCACTTGTTTACTTGTTTACTTGTTCATTTGTTCATTTGTTCATTTGTTCATTTGATCATTTGTTCATTTGTTCATTTGTTCATTTGTTCACTTGTTCACTTGCTCATTTGTTCGTTTGTTCATTTCTTCATTTCTTCATTTGTTCATTTGTTCATTTGTTCATTTGTTCATTTGTTCATTTGTTCATTTGTCCATTTGTTCATTTGTCCACTTGTTCATTTGTTCATTTGTTCATTTGTTCATTCGTTCATTCGTTCATTCGTTCATTCGTTCATTTGTTCATTTGTTCATTTGTTCATTTGTTCATTTGTTCATTTGTTCATTTGTTCATTTGTTCACTTGTTTACTTGTTCATTTGTTCATTTGTTCATTTGTTCATTTGTTCATTTGTTCATTTGTTCATTTGTTCATTTGTTCATTTGTTCACTTGTTTACTTGTTTACTTGTTCATTTGTTCATTTGTCCATTTGTTCATTTGTTCATTTGTTCATTTGTTCATTTGTTCATTTGTTCATTTGTTCATTTGTTCATTTGTTCATTTGTTCATTTGTTCATTTGTTCATTTGTTCATTTGTTCATTTGTTCATTTGTTCATTTGTTCATTTGTCCATTTGTTCATTTGTCCACTTGTTCATTTGTTCATTTGTTCATTTGTTCATTCGTTCATTTGTTCATTTGTTCATTCGTTCATTTGTTCATTTGTTCATTTGTTCATTTGTTCATTTGTTCATTTGTTCATTTGTTCATTTGTTCATTTGTTCATTTGTTCATTTGTTCATTTGTTCATTTGTTCATTTGTTCATTTGTTCATTTGTTCATTTGTTCATTTGTTCATTTGTACATTTGTTCATTTGTTCATTTGTTCATTTGTTCATTTGTTCATTTCTTCATTTGTTCATTTCTTCATTTGTTCATTTGTTCATTAGTTCATTAGTTCATTTGTTCATTTGTTCATTTGATCATTTGTTCATTTGTTCATTTGTTCACTTGATCATTTGTTCATTTGTTCATTTTTTCATTTGTTCATTTGTTAATTTGTTCATTTGTTCATTTGCTCATTTGCTCATTTGCTCATTTGCTCATTTGCTCATTTGTTCATTTGTTCATTTGTTCATTTGTTCATTTGTTCATTTGCTCATTTGTTAATTTGTTCATTTGCTCATTTGCTCATTTGCTCATTTGCTCATTTGCTCATTTGTTCATTTGTTCATTTGTTCATTTGTTCATTTGTTCATTTGTTCATTTGCTCATTTGCTCATTTGTTCATTTGTTCATTTGTTCATTTGTTCATTTGTTCATTTGTTCATTTGTTCATTTGTTCATTTTTTCATTTGTTCATTTGTTCATTTGTTCATTTGTTCATTTGTTCATTTGTTCATTTGTTCATTTGTTCATTTGTTCATTTGTTCATTTGTTCATTTGTCCACTTGTTCATTTGTTCATTTGTTCATTTGTTCATATGTTCATTTGTTCATTTGTTCATTTGTTCATTTGTTCATTTGTTCATTCGTTCATTTGTTCATTTGTTCATTCGTTCATTTGTTCATTTGTTCATTCGTTCATTTGTCTATTCGCACATTTGTTCATTTGTTCATTTGTTCATTTGTTCATTACTTCATTTGATCATTTGTTCATTTGTTCATTTGTTCATTTGTTCATTTGTTCATTTGTTCATTTGTTCATTTGTTCATTTGTTCATTTGTTCATTTGTTCATTTGTTCATTTGTTCATTTGTTCATTTGTTCATTTGTTCATTTGGTCATTTGGTCATTTGTTCATTTGTTCATTTGTTCACTTGTTTACTTGTTTACTTGTTCATTTGTTCATTTGTTCATTTGTTCATTTGATCATTTGTTCATTTGTTCATTTGTTCACTTGTTCACTTGCTCATTTGTTCGTTTGTTCATTTCTTCATTTCTTCATTTGTTCATTTGTTCATTTGTTCATTTGTTCATTTGTTCATTTGTTCATTTGTTCACTTGTTCATTTGTTCATTTGTTCATTCGTTCATTTGTTCATTCGTTCATTCGTTCATTTGTTCATTTGTTCATTTCTTCATTTCTTCATTTGTTCATTTGTTCATTTGTTCACTTGTTTACTTGTTCATTTGTTCATTTGTTCATTTGTTCATTTGTTCATTTGTTCATTTGTTCATTTGTTCATTTGTTCATTTGTTCATTTGATCATTTGATCATTTGTTCATTTGTTCACTTGTTCACTTGTTTACTTGTTTACTTGTTCATTTGTTCATTTGTTCATTTGTTCATTTGTTCATTTGTTCATTTGTTCATTTGTTCATTTGTTCATTTGTTCATTTGTTCACTTGTTTACTTGTTTACTTGTTCATTTGTTCATTTGTCCATTTGTTCATTTGTTCATTTGTTCATTTGTTCATTTGTTCATTTGTTCATTTGTTCATTTGTTCATTTGTTCATTTGTTCATTTGTTCATTTGTTCATTTGTCCATTTGTTCATTTGTCCACTTGTTCATTTGTTCATTTGTTCAGTTGTTCATTTGTTCATTCGTTCATTTGTTCATTCGTTCATTCGTTTATTTGTTCATTTGTTCATTTGTTCATTTGTTCATTTGTTCATTTGTTCATTTGTTCATTTGTTCATTTGTTCATTTGTTCATTTGTTCATTTGTTCATTTGTTCATTTGTTCATTTGTTCATTTGATCATTTGTTCATTTGTTCCTTCGTTCATTTGTCTATTCGCTCATTTGTTCATTGGTTCATTCGTTCATTCGTTCATTTGTTCATTTGTTCATTCGTTCATTCGTTCATTTGTCTATTCGCTCATTTGTTCATTTGTTCATTTGTTCATTTGTTCATTTGTTCATTTGTTCATTTGTTCATTTGTTCATTTGTTCATTTGTTCATTTGTTCATTTGTTCATTTGTTCATTTGTTCATTTGTTCACTTGTTCATTTATTAATTTGGTTATTTTTTCATTTGTTCATTTGGTCATTTGTTCATTTGTTCATTTGTACATTTGTTCATTTGTTCATTTGTTCATTTGTTCATTTGTTCATTTGTTCATTTGTTCATTTCTTCATTTGTTCATTTGTTCATTTGTTCATTAGTTCATTAGTTCATTTGTTCATTTGTTCATTTGATCATTTGTTCATTTGTTCATTTGTTCACTTGATCATTTGTTCATTTGTTCATTTTTTCATTTGTTCATTTGTTAATTTGTTCATTTGTTCATTTGCTCATTTGCTCATTTGCTCATTTGCTCATTTGCTCATTTGTTCATTTGTTCATTTGTTCATTTGTTCATTTGTTCATTTGCTCATTTGTTAATTTGTTCATTTGTTCATTTGTTCATTTGTTCATTTGTTCATTTGTTCATTTGTTCATTTGTTCATTTGTTCATTTGTTCATTTGTTCATTTGTTCATTTGTTCATTTGTTCATTTGTTCATTTGGTCATTTGTTCATTTGTTCATTTGTTCACTTGTTTACTTGTTTACTTGTTCATTTGTTCATTTGTTCATTTGCTCATTTGCTCATTTGCTCATTTGCTCATTTGTTCATTTGTTCATTTGTTCATTTGTTCATTTGTTCATTTGTTCATTTGCTCATTTGCTCATTTGTTCATTTGTTCATTTGTTCATTTGTTCATTTGTTCATTTGTTCATTTGTTCATTTGTTCATTTGTTCATTTGTTCATTTGTTCATTTGTTCATTTGTTCATTTGTTCATTTTTTCATTTGTTCATTTGTTCATTTGTTCATTTGTTCATTTGTTCATTTGTTCATTTGTTCATTTGTTCATTTGTTCATTTGTTCATTTGTTCATTTGTTCATTTGTTCACTTGTTTACTTGTTTACTTGTTCATTTGTTCATTTGTCCATTTGTTCATTTGTTCATTTGTTCATTTGTTCATTTGTTCATTTGTTCATTTGTTCATTTGTTCATTTGTTCATTTGTTCATTTGTTCATTTGTCCATTTGTTCATTTGTCCACTTGTTCATTTGTTCATTTGTTCATTTGTTCATTCGTTCATTTGTTCATTTGTTCATTCGTTCATTTGTTCATTTGTTCATTTGTTCATTTGTTCATTTGTTCATTTGTTCATTTGTTCATTTGTTCATTTGTTCATTTGTTCATTTCTTCATTTGTTCATTTGTTCATTTGTTCATTTGTTCATTTGTTCATTTGTTCATTTGTTCATTTTTTCATTTGTTCATTTGTTCATTTGTTCATTTTTTTCATTTGTTCATTTGTTCATTTGTTCATTTGTTCATTTGTTCATTTGTTCATTTGTTCATTTGCTCATTTGCTCATTTGCTCATTTGCTCATTTGCTCATTTGTTCATTTGTTCATTTGTTCATTTGTTCATTTGTTCATTTGCTCATTTGTTAATTTGTTCATTTGTTCATTTGCTCATTTGCTCATTTGCTCATTTGTTCATTTGTTCATTTGTTCATTTGTTCATTTGTTCATTTGTTCATTTGTTCATTTGTTCATTTGTTCATTTGTTCATTTGTTCATTTGTTCATTTGTTCATTTGTTCATTTGTTCATTTGTTCATTTGTTCATTTGTTCATTTGTTCATTTGTTCATTTGTTCATTTGTTCATTTGTTCATTTGTTCATTTGTTCATTTGTTCATTTGTTCATTTGTTCATTTGTTCATTTGTTCATTTGTTCATTTGTTCATTTGTTCATTTGTTCATTTGTTCATTTGTTCATTTGTTCATTTGTTCATTTGTTCCTTCGTTCAATTGTCTATTCGCTCATTTGTACAATTGTTCATTCGTTCATTTGTTCATTTGTTCAATCGTTCATTTGTCTATTCGCTCATTTGTTCATTTGTTCATTTGTTCATTTGTTCCTTCGTTCATTTTTCTATTCGCTCATTTGTTCATTTGTTCATTCGATCATTTGTCTATTCGCTCATTTGTTCATTTGTTCATTTGTTCATTTGTTCATTTGTTCATTTGTTCATTTGTTCATTTGTTCATTTGTTCATTTGTTCATTTGATCACTTGTTGACTTGTTCACTTGTTCATTTGATCGTTTGTTCATTTGTTCTTTTGTTCGTTTGTTCCTTTGTTCATTTGTTCGTTTGTTCCTTTGTTCCTTTGTTCATTTGTTCATTTGTTCATTTGTTCATTTGTTCATTTGTTCATTTGTTCATTCGTTCATTTGTTCTCTTGTTCATTTGTTCATTTGTTCATTTCTGCATTTGTTCATTAGTTCGTTTGTTCATTAGTTCGTTTGTTCATTTGTTCATTTGTTCATTTGTTCATTTGTTCATTTGTTCATTTGTTCCTTTGTTCATTTGTTCACTTATTCATTTGTTCATTTGTTCATTTGGTCATTTTTTCATTTGTTCATTTGTTCATTTGTTCATTTGTTCATTTGTTCATTTGTTCATTTGTTCATTAGTTCATTTGTTCATTTGTTCATTTGATCATTTGTTCATTTGCTCATTTGCTCATTTGCTCATTTGTTCATTTGTTCATTTGTTCATTTGTTCATTTGTTCATTTGTTCATTTGCTCATTTGCTCATTTGTTCATTTGTTCATTTGTTCATTTGTTCATTTGTTCATTTGTTCATTTGTTCATTTGTTCATTTGTTCATTTGTTCATTTGTTCATTTGTTCATTTGTTCATTTGTTCATTTGTTCATTCGTTCATTTGTTCATTTGTTCATTCGTTCATTTGTTCATTTGTTCATTCGTTCATTTGTCTATTCGCACATTTGTTCATTTGTTCATTTGTTCATTTGTTCATTACTTCATTTGATCATTTGTTCATTTGTTCACTTGTTTACTTGTTTACTTGTTCATTTGTTCATTTGTTCATTTGTTCATTTGATCATTTGTTCATTTGTTCATTTGTTCACTTGTTCACTTGCTCATTTGTTCGTTTGTTCATTTCTTCATTTCTTCATTTGTTCATTTGTTCATTTGTTCATTTGTTCATTTGTTCATTTGTTCATTTGTCCATTTGTTCATTTGTCCACTTGTTCATTTGTTCATTTGTTCATTTGTTCATTCGTTCATTCGTTCATTCGTTCATTCGTTCATTTGTTCATTTGTTCATTTGTTCATTTGTTCATTTGTTCATTTGTTCATTTGTTCATTTGTTCACTTGTTTACTTGTTTACTTGTTCATTTGTTCATTTGTTCATTTGTTCATTTGTTCATTTGTTCATTTGTTCATTTGTTCATTTGTTCATTTGTTCATTTGTTCACTTGTTTACTTGTTTACTTGTTCATTTGTTCATTTGTCCATTTGTTCATTTGTTCATTTGTTCATTTGTTCATTTGTTCATTTGTTCATTTGTTCATTTGTTCATTTGTTCATTTGTTCATTTGTTCATTTGTTCATTTGTCCATTTGTTCATTTGTCCACTTGTTCATTTGTTCATTTGTTCATTTGTTCATTCGTTCATTTGTTCATTTGTTCATTCGTTCATTTGTTCATTTGTTCATTTGTTCATTTGTTCATTTGTTCATTTGTTCATTTGTTCATTTGTTCATTTGTTCATTTGTTCATTTGTTCATTTGTTCATTTGTTCATTTGTTCATTTGTTCATTTGTTCATTTGTTCATTTGTACATTTGTTCATTTGTTCATTTGTTCATTTGTTCATTTGTTCATTTCTTCATTTGTTCATTTGTTCATTTGTTCATTAGTTCATTAGTTCATTTGTTCATTTGTTCATTTGATCATTTGTTCATTTGTTCATTTGTTCACTTGATCATTTGTTCATTTGTTCATTTTTTCATTTGTTCATTTGTTAATTTGTTCATTTGTTCATTTGCTCATTTGCTCATTTGCTCATTTGCTCATTTGCTCATTTGTTCATTTGTTCATTTGTTCATTTGTTCATTTGTTCATTTGCTCATTTGTTCATTTGTTCCTTCGTTCATTTGTCTATTCGCTCATTTGTTCATTTGTTCATTTGTTCATTTGTTCATTTGTTCATTTGTTCATTTGTTCATTTGTTCATTTGTTCATTTGTTCATTTGTTCATTTGTTCATTTGTTCATTTGTTCATTTGTTCATTTGTTCATTTGTTCATTTGTTCATTTGTTCATTTGTTCATTTGTTCATTTGTTCATTTGTTTATTTGTTCATTTGTTTATTTGTTCATTTGTTCATTTGTTCATTTGTCCACTTGTTCATTTGTTCATTTGTTCGTTTGTTCATTTGTTCATTTGTTCATTTCTTCATTTGATCATTTGTTCATTTGTTCATTTGTTCTTTTGTTCATTTGTTCATTTGTTCATTTGTTCATTTGTTCATTTGTTCATTTGTTCATTTGTTCATTTGTTCATTTGGTCATTTGTTCATTTGTTCATTTGTTCACTTGTTTACTTGTTTACTTGTTCATTTGTTCATTTGTTCATTTGTTCATTTGATCATTTGTTCATTTGTTCATTTGTTCACTTGTTCACTTGCTCATTTGTTCGTTTGTTCATTTCTTCATTTCTTCATTTGTTCATTTGTTCATTTGTTCATTTGTTCATTTGTTCATTTGTTCATTTGTCCATTTGTTCATTTGTCCACTTGTTCATTTGTTCATTTGTTCATTTGTTCATTCGTTCATTCGTTCATTCGTTCATTCGTTCATTTGTTCATTTGTTCATTTGTTCATTTGTTCATTTGTTCATTTGTTCATTTGTTCATTTGTTCACTTGTTTACTTGTTCATTTGTTCATTTGTTCATTTGTTCATTTGTTCATTTGTTCATTTGTTCATTTGTTCATTTGTTCATTTGTTCACTTGTTTACTTGTTTACTTGTTCATTTGTTCATTTGTCCATTTGTTCATTTGTTCATTTGTTCATTTGTTCATTTGTTCATTTGTTCATTTGTTCATTTGTTCATTTGTTCATTTGTTCATTTGTTCATTTGTTCATTTGTTCATTTGTTCATTTGTTCATTTGTTCATTTGTCCATTTGTTCATTTGTCCACTTGTTCATTTGTTCATTTGTTCATTTGTTCATTCGTTCATTTGTTCATTTGTTCATTCGTTCATTTGTTCATTTGTTCATTTGTTCATTTGTTCATTTGTTCATTTGTTCATTTGTTCATTTGTTCATTTGTTCATTTGTTCATTTGTTCATTTGTTCATTTGTTCATTTGTTCATTTGTTCATTTGTTCATTTGTTCATTTGTACATTTGTTCATTTGTTCATTTGTTCATTTGTTCATTTGTTCATTTCTTCATTTGTTCATTTCTTCATTTGTTCATTTGTTCATTAGTTCATTAGTTCATTTGTTCATTTGTTCATTTGATCATTTGTTCATTTGTTCATTTGTTCACTTGATCATTTGTTCATTTGTTCATTTTTTCATTTGTTCATTTGTTAATTTGTTCATTTGTTCATTTGCTCATTTGCTCATTTGCTCATTTGCTCATTTGCTCATTTGTTCATTTGTTCATTTGTTCATTTGTTCATTTGTTCATTTGCTCATTTGTTAATTTGTTCATTTGCTCATTTGCTCATTTGCTCATTTGCTCATTTGCTCATTTGTTCATTTGTTCATTTGTTCATTTGTTCATTTGTTCATTTGTTCATTTGCTCATTTGCTCATTTGTTCATTTGTTCATTTGTTCATTTGTTCATTTGTTCATTTGTTCATTTGTTCATTTGTTCATTTTTTCATTTGTTCATTTGTTCATTTGTTCATTTGTTCATTTGTTCATTTGTTCATTTGTTCATTTGTTCATTTGTTCATTTGTTCATTTGTTCATTTGTCCACTTGTTCATTTGTTCATTTGTTCATTTGTTCATATGTTCATTTGTTCATTTGTTCATTTGTTCATTTGTTCATTTGTTCATTCGTTCATTTGTTCATTTGTTCATTCGTTCATTTGTTCATTTGTTCATTCGTTCATTTGTCTATTCGCACATTTGTTCATTTGTTCATTTGTTCATTTGTTCATTACTTCATTTGATCATTTGTTCATTTGTTCATTTGTTCATTTGTTCATTTGTTCATTTGTTCATTTGTTCATTTGTTCATTTGTTCATTTGTTCATTTGTTCATTTGTTCATTTGTTCATTTGTTCATTTGTTCATTTGTTCATTTGGTCATTTGGTCATTTGTTCATTTGTTCATTTGTTCACTTGTTTACTTGTTTACTTGTTCATTTGTTCATTTGTTCATTTGTTCATTTGATCATTTGTTCATTTGTTCATTTGTTCACTTGTTCACTTGCTCATTTGTTCGTTTGTTCATTTCTTCATTTCTTCATTTGTTCATTTGTTCATTTGTTCATTTGTTCATTTGTTCATTTGTTCATTTGTTCACTTGTTCATTTGTTCATTTGTTCATTCGTTCATTTGTTCATTCGTTCATTCGTTCATTTGTTCATTTGTTCATTTCTTCATTTCTTCATTTGTTCATTTGTTCATTTGTTCACTTGTTTACTTGTTCATTTGTTCATTTGTTCATTTGTTCATTTGTTCATTTGTTCATTTGTTCATTTGTTCATTTGTTCATTTGTTCATTTGATCATTTGATCATTTGTTCATTTGTTCACTTGTTCACTTGTTTACTTGTTTACTTGTTCATTTGTTCATTTGTTCATTTGTTCATTTGTTCATTTGTTCATTTGTTCATTTGTTCATTTGTTCATTTGTTCACTTGTTTACTTGTTTACTTGTTCATTTGTTCATTTGTCCATTTGTTCATTTGTTCATTTGTTCATTTGTTCATTTGTTCATTTGTTCATTTGTTCATTTGTTCATTTGTTCATTTGTTCATTTGTTCATTTGTTCATTTGTCCATTTGTTCATTTGTCCACTTGTTCATTTGTTCATTTGTTCAGTTGTTCATTTGTTCATTCGTTCATTTGTTCATTCGTTCATTCGTTCATTTGTTCATTTGTTCATTTGTTCATTTGTTCATTTGTTCATTTGTTCATTTGTTCATTTGTTCATTTGTTCATTTGTTCATTTGTTCATTTGTTCATTTGTTCATTTGTTCATTTGTTCATTTGTTCATTTGATCATTTGTTCATTTGTTCCTTCGTTCATTTGTCTATTCGCTCATTTGTTCATTGGTTCATTCGTTCATTCGTTCATTTGTTCATTTGTTCATTCGTTCATTCGTTCATTTGTCTATTCGCTCATTTGTTCATTTGTTCATTTGTTCATTTGTTCATTTGTTCATTTGTTCATTTGTTCATTTGTTCATTTGTTCATTTGTTCATTTGTTCATTTGTTCATTTGTTCACTTGTTCATTTATTAATTTGGTTATTTTTTCATTTGTTCATTTGGTCATTTGTTCATTTGTTCATTTGTACATTTGTTCATTTGTTCATTTGTTCATTTGTTCATTTGTTCATTTGTTCATTTGTTCATTTCTTCATTTGTTCATTTGTTCATTTGTTCATTAGTTCATTAGTTCATTTGTTCATTTGTTCATTTGATCATTTGTTCATTTGTTCATTTGTTCACTTGATCATTTGTTCATTTGTTCATTTTTTCATTTGTTCATTTGTTAATTTGTTCATTTGTTCATTTGCTCATTTGCTCATTTGCTCATTTGCTCATTTGCTCATTTGTTCATTTGTTCATTTGTTCATTTGTTCATTTGTTCATTTGCTCATTTGTTAATTTGTTCATTTGTTCATTTGTTCATTTGTTCATTTGTTCATTTGTTCATTTGTTCATTTGTTCATTTGTTCATTTGTTCATTTGTTCATTTGTTCATTTGTTCATTTGTTCATTTGTTCATTTGGTCATTTGTTCATTTGTTCATTTGTTCACTTGTTTACTTGTTTACTTGTTCATTTGTTCATTTGTTCATTTGCTCATTTGCTCATTTGCTCATTTGCTCATTTGTTCATTTGTTCATTTGTTCATTTGTTCATTTGTTCATTTGTTCATTTGCTCATTTGCTCATTTGTTCATTTGTTCATTTGTTCATTTGTTCATTTGTTCATTTGTTCATTTGTTCATTTGTTCATTTGTTCATTTGTTCATTTGTTCATTTTTTCATTTGTTCATTTGTTCATTTGTTCATTTGTTCATTTGTTCATTTGTTCATTTGTTCATTTGTTCATTTGTTCATTTGTTCATTTGTTCATTTGTTCATTTGTTCACTTGTTTACTTGTTTACTTGTTCATTTGTTCATTTGTCCATTTGTTCATTTGTTCATTTGTTCATTTGTTCATTTGTTCATTTGTTCATTTGTTCATTTGTTCATTTGTTCATTTGTTCATTTGTTCATTTGTTCATTTGTCCATTTGTTCATTTGTCCACTTGTTCATTTGTTCATTTGTTCATTTGTTCATTCGTTCATTTGTTCATTTGTTCATTCGTTCATTTGTTCATTTGTTCATTTGTTCATTTGTTCATTTGTTCATTTGTTCATTTGTTCATTTGTTCATTTGTTCATTTGTTCATTTCTTCATTTGTTCATTTGTTCATTTGTTCATTTGTTCATTTGTTCATTTGTTCATTTGTTCATTTTTTCATTTGTTCATTTGTTCATTTGTTCATTTTTTTCATTTGTTCATTTGTTCATTTGTTCATTTGTTCATTTGTTCATTTGTTCATTTGTTCATTTGCTCATTTGCTCATTTGCTCATTTGCTCATTTGCTCATTTGTTCATTTGTTCATTTGTTCATTTGTTCATTTGTTCATTTGCTCATTTGTTAATTTGTTCATTTGTTCATTTGCTCATTTGCTCATTTGCTCATTTGTTCATTTGTTCATTTGTTCATTTGTTCATTTGTTCATTTGTTCATTTGCTCATTTGCTCATTCGTTCATTTGTCTATTCGCACATTTGTTCATTTGTTCATTTGTTCATTTGTTCATTTGTTCATTTTTTCATTTGTTCATTTGTTCATTTGTTCATTTGTTCATTTGTTCATTTGTTCATTTGTTCATTTGTTCATTTGTTCATTTGTTCATTTGTTCATTTGTTCATTTGTTCATTTGTTCATTTGTCCACTTGTTCATTTGTTCATTTGTTCATTTGTTCATATGTTCATTTGTTCATTTGTTCATTTGTTCATTTGTTCATTTGTTCATTCGTTCATTTGTTCATTTGTTCATTCGTTCATTTGTTCATTTGTTCATTCGTTCATTTGTCTATTCGCACATTTGTTCATTTGTTCATTTGTTCATTTGTTCATTACTTCATTTGATCATTTGTTCATTTGTTCATTTGTTCATTTGTTCATTTGTTCATTTGTTCATTTGTTCATTTGTTCATTTGTTCATTTGTTCATTTGTTCATTTGTTCATTTGTTCATTTGTTCATTTGTTCATTTGTTCATTTGTTAATTTGTTCATTTGGTCATTTGGTCATTTGTTCATTTGTTCATTTGTTCACTTGTTTACTTGTTTACTTGTTCATTTGTTCATTTGTTCATTTGTTCATTTGATCATTTGTTCATTTGTTCATTTGTTCATTTGTTCACTTGTTCACTTGCTCATTTGTTCGTTTGTTCATTTCTTCATTTCTTCATTTGTTCATTTGTTCATTTGTTCATTTGTTCATTTGTTCATTTGTTCATTTGTTCATTTGTTCATTTGTTCACTTGTTCATTTGTTCATTTGTTCATTCGTTCATTTGTTCATTCGTTCATTCGTTCATTTGTTCATTTGTTCATTTGTTCATTTCTTCATTTGTTCATTTGTTCATTTGTTCACTTGTTTACTTGTTCATTTGTTCATTTGTTCATTTGTTCATTTGTTCATTTGTCCATTTGTTCATTTGTTCATTTGTTCATTTGTTCATTTGATCATTTGATCATTTGTTCATTTGTTCACTTGTTCACTAGCTCATTTGTTCGTTTGTTCATTTGTTCATTTGTTCATTTGTTCATTTGTTCATTTGTTCATTCGTTCATTCGTTCATTTGTCTATTCGATCATTTGTTCATTTGATCATTTGTTCATTTGTTCATTTGTTCATTTTTTCATTTTTTCATTTGTTCATTTGTTCATTTGTTCATTTGTTCATTTGTTCATTTGTTCATTTGTTCATTTGTTCATTTGTTCATTTGTTCATTTGTTCATTTGTTCATTTGTTCATTTGTTCATTTGTTCATTTGTTCATTTGTTCATTTGTTCATTCGTTCATTCGTTCATTTGTTCATTTGTTCATTTGTTCCTTCGTTCATTTGTCTATTCGCTCATTTGTTCATTTGTTCATTTGTTCATTTGTTCATTTGTTCATTTGTTCATTTGTTCATTTGTTCATTTGTTCATTTGTTCATTTGTTCATTTGTTCATTTGTTCATTTGTTCATTTGTTCATTTGTTCATTTGTTCATTTGTTCATTTGTTCATTTGTTCATTTGTTCATTTGTTCATTTGTTTATTTGTTCATTGGTTCATTTGTTCATTTGTCCACTTGTTCATTTGTTCATTTGTTCGTTTGTTCGTTTGTTCATTTGTTCATTTGTTCATTTCTTCATTTGATCATTTGTTCATTTGTTCATTTGTTCTTTTGTTCATTTGTTCATTTGTTCATTTGTTCATTTGTTCATTTGTTCATTTGTTCATTTGTTCATTTGGTCATTTGTTCATTTGTTCATTTGTTCACTTGTTTACTTGTTTACTTGTTCATTTGTTCATTTGTTCATTTGTTCATTTGATCATTTGTTCATTTGTTCATTTGTTCACTTGTTCACTTGCTCATTTGTTCGTTTGTTCATTTCTTCATTTCTTCATTTGTTCATTTGTTCATTTGTTCATTTGTTCATTTGTTCATTTGTTCATTTGTTCATTTGTCCATTTGTTCATTTGTCCACTTGTTCATTTGTTCATTTGTTCATTTGTTCATTCGTTCATTCGTTCATTCGTTCATTCGTTCATTTGTTCATTTGTTCATTTGTTCATTTGTTCATTTGTTCATTTGTTCATTTGTTCATTTGTTCACTTGTTTACTTGTTTACTTGTTCATTTGTTCATTTGTTCATTTGTTCATTTGTTCATTTGTTCATTTGTTCATTTGTTCATTTGTTCATTTGTTCATTTGTTCACTTGTTTACTTGTTTACTTGTTCATTTGTTCATTTGTCCATTTGTTCATTTGTTCATTTGTTCATTTGTTCATTTGTTCATTTGTTCATTTGTTCATTTGTTCATTTGTTCATTTGTTCATTTGTTCATTTGTTCATTTGTTCATTTGTTCATTTGTTCATTTGTTCATTTGTTCATTTGTTCATTTGTTCATTTGTTCATTTGTTCATTTGTTCATTTGTTCATTTGTTCATTTGTTCATTTGTTCATTTGTTCATTTGTTCATTTGTTCATTTGTTCATTTGTTCATTTGTTCATTTGTCCATTTGTTCATTTGTCCACTTGTTCATTTGTTCATTTGTTCATTTGTTCATTTGTTCATTTGTCCACTTGTTCATTTGTTCATTTGTTCATTTGTTCATTTGTTCATTCGTTCATTCGTTCATTTGTTCATTTGTTCATTCGTTCATTTGTTCATTTGTTCATTTGTTCATTTGTTCATTTGTTCATTTGTTCATTTGTTCATTTGTTCATTTGTTCATTTGTTCATTTGTTCATTTGTTCATTTGTTCATTTGTTCATTTGTTCATTTGTTCATTTGTTCATTTGTTCATTTGTTCATTTGTTCATTTGTTCATTTGTTCATTTGTTCATTTGTTCATTTGTTCATTTGTTCATTTGTTCATTTGTTCATTTGTTCATTTGTTCATTTGTTCATTTGTTCATTTGTTCATTTGTTCATTTGTTCCTTCGTTCAATTGTCTATTCGCTCATTTGTACAATTGTTCATTCGTTCATTTGTTCATTTGTTCAATCGTTCATTTGTCTATTCGCTCATTTGTTCATTTGTTCATTTGTTCATTTGTTCCTTCGTTCATTTTTCTATTCGCTCATTTGTTCATTTGTTCATTCGATCATTTGTCTATTCGCTCATTTGTTCATTTGTTCATTTGTTCATTTGTTCATTTGTTCATTTGTTCATTTGTTCATTTGTTCATTTGTTCATTTGTTCATTTGTTCATTTGATCACTTGTTGACTTGTTCACTTGTTCATTTGATCGTTTGTTCATTTGTTCTTTTGTTCGTTTGTTCCTTTGTTCATTTGTTCGTTTGTTCCTTTGTTCCTTTGTTCATTTGTTCATTTGTTCATTTGTTCATTTGTTCATTTGTTCATTTGTTCATTTGTTCATTCGTTCATTTGTTCTCTTGTTCATTTGTTCATTTGTTCATTTCTGCATTTGTTCATTAGTTCGTTTGTTCATTAGTTCGTTTGTTCATTTGTTCATTTGTTCATTTGTTCATTTGTTCATTTGTTCATTTGTTCCTTTGTTCATTTGTTCACTTATTCATTTGTTCATTTGTTCATTTGGTCATTTTTTCATTTGTTCATTTGTTCATTTGTTCATTTGTTCATTTGTTCATTTGTTCATTTGTTCATTAGTTCATTTGTTCATTTGTTCATTTGATCATTTGTTCATTTGCTCATTTGCTCATTTGCTCATTTGTTCATTTGTTCATTTGTTCATTTGTTCATTTGTTCATTTGTTCATTTGCTCATTTGCTCATTTGTTCATTTGTTCATTTGTTCATTTGTTCATTTGTTCATTTGTTCATTTGTTCATTTGTTCATTTGTTCATTTGTTCATTTGTTCATTTGTTCATTTGTTCATTTGTTCATTTGTTCATTTGTTCATTCGTTCATTTGTTCATTTGTTCATTCGTTCATTTGTTCAATTGTTCATTCGTTCATTTGTCTATTCGCACATTTGTTCATTTGTTCATTTGTTCATTTGTTCATTACTTCATTTGATCATTTGTTCATTTGTTCACTTGTTTACTTGTTTACTTGTTCATTTGTTCATTTGTTCATTTGTTCATTTGATCATTTGTTCATTTGTTCATTTGTTCACTTGTTCACTTGCTCATTTGTTCGTTTGTTCATTTCTTCATTTCTTCATTTGTTCATTTGTTCATTTGTTCATTTGTTCATTTGTTCATTTGTTCATTTGTCCATTTGTTCATTTGTCCACTTGTTCATTTGTTCATTTGTTCATTTGTTCATTCGTTCATTCGTTCATTCGTTCATTCGTTCATTTGTTCATTTGTTCATTTGTTCATTTGTTCATTTGTTCATTTGTTCATTTGTTCATTTGTTCACTTGTTTACTTGTTTACTTGTTCATTTGTTCATTTGTTCATTTGTTCATTTGTTCATTTGTTCATTTGTTCATTTGTTCATTTGTTCATTTGTTCATTTGTTCACTTGTTTACTTGTTTACTTGTTCATTTGTTCATTTGTCCATTTGTTCATTTGTTCATTTGTTCATTTGTTCATTTGTTCATTTGTTCATTTGTTCATTTGTTCATTTGTTCATTTGTTCATTTGTTCATTTGTTCATTTGTCCATTTGTTCATTTGTCCACTTGTTCATTTGTTCATTTGTTCATTTGTTCATTCGTTCATTTGTTCATTTGTTCATTCGTTCATTTGTTCATTTGTTCATTTGTTCATTTGTTCATTTGTTCATTTGTTCATTTGTTCATTTGTTCATTTGTTCATTTGTTCATTTGTTCATTTGTTCATTTGTTCATTTGTTCATTTGTTCATTTGTTCATTTGTTCATTTGTACATTTGTTCATTTGTTCATTTGTTCATTTGTTCATTTGTTCATTTCTTCATTTGTTCATTTGTTCATTTGTTCATTAGTTCATTAGTTCATTTGTTCATTTGTTCATTTGATCATTTGTTCATTTGTTCATTTGTTCACTTGATCATTTGTTCATTTGTTCATTTTTTCATTTGTTCATTTGTTAATTTGTTCATTTGTTCATTTGCTCATTTGCTCATTTGCTCATTTGCTCATTTGCTCATTTGTTCATTTGTTCATTTGTTCATTTGTTCATTTGTTCATTTGCTCATTTGTTCATTTGTTCCTTCGTTCATTTGTCTATTCGCTCATTTGTTCATTTGTTCATTTGTTCATTTGTTCATTTGTTCATTTGTTCATTTGTTCATTTGTTCATTTGTTCATTTGTTCATTTGTTCATTTGTTCATTTGTTCATTTGTTCATTTGTTCATTTGTTCATTTGTTCATTTGTTCATTTGTTCATTTGTTCATTTGTTCATTTGTTCATTTGTTCATTTGTTTATTTGTTCATTTGTTTATTTGTTCATTTGTTCATTTGTTCATTTGTCCACTTGTTCATTTGTTCATTTGTTCGTTTGTTCATTTGTTCATTTGTTCATTTCTTCATTTGATCATTTGTTCATTTGTTCATTTGTTCTTTTGTTCATTTGTTCATTTGTTCATTTGTTCATTTGTTCATTTGTTCATTTGTTCATTTGTTCATTTGTTCATTTGGTCATTTGTTCATTTGTTCATTTGTTCACTTGTTTACTTGTTTACTTGTTCATTTGTTCATTTGTTCATTTGTTCATTTGATCTTTTGTTCATTTGTTCATTTGTTCACTTGTTCACTTGCTCATTTGTTCGTTTGTTCATTTCTTCATTTCTTCATTTGTTCATTTGTTCATTTGTTCATTTGTTCATTTGTTCATTTGTTCATTTGTCCATTTGTTCATTTGTCCACTTGTTCATTTGTTCATTTGTTCATTTGTTCATTCGTTCATTCGTTCATTCGTTCATTCGTTCATTTGTTCATTTGTTCATTTGTTCATTTGTTCATTTGTTCATTTGTTCATTTGTTCATTTGTTCACTTGTTTACTTGTTCATTTGTTCATTTGTTCATTTGTTCATTTGTTCATTTGTTCATTTGTTCATTTGTTCATTTGTTCATTTGTTCACTTGTTTACTTGTTTACTTGTTCATTTGTTCATTTGTCCATTTGTTCATTTGTTCATTTGTTCATTTGTTCATTTGTTCATTTGTTCATTTGTTCATTTGTTCATTTGTTCATTTGTTCATTTGTTCATTTGTTCATTTGTTCATTTGTTCATTTGTTCATTTGTCCATTTGTTCATTTGTCCACTTGTTCATTTGTTCATTTGTTCATTTGTTCATTCGTTCATTTGTTCATTTGTTCATTCGTTCATTTGTTCATTTGTTCATTTGTTCATTTGTTCATTTGTTCATTTGTTCATTTGTTCATTTGTTCATTTGTTCATTTGTTCATTTGTTCATTTGTTCATTTGTTCATTTGTTCATTTGTTCATTTGTTCATTTGTACATTTGTTCATTTGTTCATTTGTTCATTTGTTCATTTGTTCATTTCTTCATTTGTTCATTTCTTCATTTGTTCATTTGTTCATTAGTTCATTAGTTCATTTGTTCATTTGTTCATTTGATCATTTGTTCATTTGTTCATTTGTTCACTTGATCATTTGTTCATTTGTTCATTTTTTCATTTGTTCATTTGTTAATTTGTTCATTTGTTCATTTGCTCATTTGCTCATTTGCTCATTTGCTCATTTGCTCATTTGTTCATTTGTTCATTTGTTCATTTGTTCATTTGTTCATTTGCTCATTTGTTAATTTGTTCATTTGCTCATTTGCTCATTTGCTCATTTGCTCATTTGCTCATTTGTTCATTTGTTCATTTGTTCATTTGTTCATTTGTTCATTTGTTCATTTGCTCATTTGCTCATTTGTTCATTTGTTCATTTGTTCATTTGTTCATTTGTTCATTTGTTCATTTGTTCATTTGTTCATTTTTTCATTTGTTCATTTGTTCATTTGTTCATTTGTTCATTTGTTCATTTGTTCATTTGTTCATTTGTTCATTTGTTCATTTGTTCATTTGTTCATTTGTCCACTTGTTCATTTGTTCATTTGTTCATTTGTTCATATGTTCATTTGTTCATTTGTTCATTTGTTCATTTGTTCATTTGTTCATTCGTTCATTTGTTCATTTGTTCATTCGTTCATTTGTTCATTTGTTCATTCGTTCATTTGTCTATTCGCACATTTGTTCATTTGTTCATTTGTTCATTTGTTCATTACTTCATTTGATCATTTGTTCATTTGTTCATTTGTTCATTTGTTCATTTGTTCATTTGTTCATTTGTTCATTTGTTCATTTGTTCATTTGTTCATTTGTTCATTTGTTCATTTGTTCATTTGTTCATTTGTTCATTTGTTCATTTGTTCATTTGGTCATTTGGTCATTTGTTCATTTGTTCATTTGTTCACTTGTTTACTTGTTTACTTGTTCATTTGTTCATTTGTTCATTTGTTCATTTGATCATTTGTTCATTTGTTCATTTGTTCACTTGTTCACTTGCTCATTTGTTCGTTTGTTCATTTCTTCATTTCTTCATTTGTTCATTTGTTCATTTGTTCATTTGTTCATTTGTTCATTTGTTCATTTGTTCACTTGTTCATTTGTTCATTTGTTCATTCGTTCATTTGTTCATTCGTTCATTCGTTCATTTGTTCATTTGTTCATTTCTTCATTTCTTCATTTGTTCATTTGTTCATTTGTTCACTTGTTTACTTGTTCATTTGTTCATTTGTTCATTTGTTCATTTGTTCATTTGTTCATTTGTTCATTTGTTCATTTGTTCATTTGTTCATTTGATCATTTGATCATTTGTTCATTTGTTCACTTGTTCACTTGTTTACTTGTTTACTTGTTCATTTGTTCATTTGTTCATTTGTTCATTTGTTCATTTGTTCATTTGTTCATTTGTTCATTTGTTCATTTGTTCACTTGTTTACTTGTTTACTTGTTCATTTGTTCATTTGTCCATTTGTTCATTTGTTCATTTGTTCATTTGTTCATTTGTTCATTTGTTCATTTGTTCATTTGTTCATTTGTTCATTTGTTCATTTGTTCATTTGTTCATTTGTTCATTTGTCCATTTGTTCATTTGTCCACTTGTTCATTTGTTCATTTGTTCAGTTGTTCATTTGTTCATTCGTTCATTTGTTCATTCGTTCATTCGTTCATTTGTTCATTTGTTCATTTGTTCATTTGTTCATTTGTTCATTTGTTCATTTGTTCATTTGTTCATTTGTTCATTTGTTCATTTGTTCATTTGTTCATTTGTTCATTTGTTCATTTGTTCATTTGTTCATTTGTTCATTTGTTCATTTGTTCATTTGTTCATTTGTTCATTTGTTCATTTGTTCATTTGTTCATTTGTTCATTTGTTCATTTGTTCATTTGTTCATTTGTTCATTTGTTCATTTGTTCATTTGTTCATTTGTTCATTTGTTCATTTGTTCCTTCGTTCAATTGTCTATTCGCTCATTTGTACAATTGTTCATTCGTTCATTTGTTCATTTGTTCAATCGTTCATTTGTCTATTCGCTCATTTGTTCATTTGTTCATTTGTTCATTTGTTCCTTCGTTCATTTTTCTATTCGCTCATTTGTTCATTTGTTCATTCGATCATTTGTCTATTCGCTCATTTGTTCATTTGTTCATTTGTTCATTTGTTCATTTGTTCATTTGTTCATTTGTTCATTTGTTCATTTGTTCATTTGATCACTTGTTGACTTGTTCACTTGTTCATTTGATCGTTTGTTCATTTGTTCTTTTGTTCGTTTGTTCCTTTGTTCATTTGTTCGTTTGTTCCTTTGTTCCTTTGTTCATTTGTTCATTTGTTCATTTGTTCATTTGTTCATTTGTTCATTTGTTCATTCGTTCATTTGTTCTCTTGTTCATTTGTTCATTTGTTCATTTCTGCATTTGTTCATTAGTTCGTTTGTTCATTAGTTCGTTTGTTCATTTGTTCATTTGTTCATTTGTTCATTTGTTCATTTGTTCCTTTGTTCATTTGTTCACTTATTCATTTGTTCATTTGTTCATTTGGTCATTTTTTCATTTGTTCATTTGTTCATTTGTTCATTTGTTCATTTGTTCATTTGTTCATTAGTTCATTTGTTCATTTGTTCATTTGATCATTTGTTCATTTGCTCATTTGCTCATTTGCTCATTTGTTCATTTGTTCATTTGTTCATTTGTTCATTTGTTCATTTGTTCATTTGTTCATTTGGTCATTTGTTCATTTGTTCATTTGTTCACTTGTTTACTTGTTTACTTGTTCATTTGTTCATTTGTTCATTTGTTCATTTGATCATTTGTTCATTTGTTCATTTGTTCACTTGTTCACTTGCTCATTTGTTCGTTTGTTCATTTCTTCATTTCTTCATTTGTTCATTTGTTCATTTGTTCATTTGTTCATTTGTTCATTTGTTCATTTGTTCATTTGTTCACTTGTTCATTTGTTCATTTGTTCATTCGTTCATTTGTTCATTCGTTCATTCGTTCATTTGTTCATTTGTTCATTTGTTCATTTCTTCATTTGTTCATTTGTTCATTTGTTCACTTGTTTACTTGTTCATTTGTTCACTTGTTTACTTGTTCATTTGTTCATTTGTTCATTTGTTCATTTGTTCATTTGTTCATTTGTTCATTTGTTCATTTGTTCATTTGTTCATTTGTTCATTTGTTCATTTGTTCATTTGTTCATTTGATCATTTGATCATTTGTTCATTTGTCACTTGTTCACTAGCTCATTTGTTCGTTTGTTCATTTGTTCATTTGTTCATTTGTTCATTTGTTCATTCGTTCATTCGTTCATTTGTCTATTCGATCATTTGATCATTTGTTCATTTGTTCATTTGTTCATTTTTTCATTTTTTCATTTTTTCATTTGTTCATTTGTTCATTTGTTCATTTGTTCATTTGTTCATTTGTTCATTTGTTCATTTGTTCATTTGTTCATTTGTTCATTTGTTCATTTGTTCATTTGTTCATTTGTTCATTTGTTCATTCGTTCATTCGTTCATTTGTTCATTTGTTCATTTGTTCCTTCGTTCATTTGTCTATTCGCTCATTTGTTCATTTGTTCATTTGTTCATTTGTTCACTTGTTCATTTGTTCATTTGTTCATTTGTTCATTTGTTCATTTGTTCGTTTGTTCATTTCTTCATTTCTTCATTTGTTCATTTGTTCATTTGTTCATTTGTTCATTTGTCCATTTGTTCATTTGTCCACTTGTTCATTTGTTCATTTGTTCATTTGTTCATTTGTTCATTTGATCATTTGTTCATTTGTTCATTTGTTCACTTGTTCACTTGCTCATTTGTTCGTTTGTTCATTTCTTCATTTCTTCATTTGTTCATTTGTTCATTTGTTCATTTGTTCATTTGTTCATTTGTCCATTTGTTCATTTGTCCACTTGTTCATTTGTTCATTTGTTCATTTGTTCATTCGTTCATTCGTTCATTCGTTCATTCGTTCATTTGTTCATTTGTTCATTTGTTCATTTGTTCATTTGTTCATTTGTTCATTTGTTCATTTGTTCATTTGTTCATTTGTTCATTTGTTCATTTGTTCATTTGTTCATTTGTTCATTTGTTCATTCGTTCATTTGTTCATTTGTTCATTCGTTCATTTGTTCATTTGTTCATTCGTTCATTTGTCTATTCGCACATTTGTTCATTTGTTCATTTGTTCATTTGTTCATTACTTCATTTGATCATTTGTTCATTTGTTCATTTGTTCATTTGTTCATTTGTTCATTTGTTCATTTGTTCATTTGTTCATTTGTTCATTTGTTCATTTGTTCATTTGTTCATTTGTTCATTTGTTCATTTGTTCATTTGTTCATTTGTTCATTTGTTCATTTGTTCATTTGGTCATTTGTTCATTTGTTCATTTGTTCACTTGTTTACTTGTTTACTTGTTCATTTGTTCATTTGTTCATTTGTTCATTTGATCATTTGTTCATTTGTTCATTTGTTCACTTGTTCACTTGCTCATTTGTTCGTTTGTTCATTTCTTCATTTCTTCATTTGTTCATTTGTTCATTTGTTCATTTGTTCATTTGTTCATTTGTTCATTTGTTCATTTGTTCATTTGTTCATTTGTTCATTTGTTCACTTGTTCATTTGTTCATTTGTTCATTCGTTCATTTGTTCATTCGTTCATTCGTTCATTTGTTCATTTGTTCATTTGTTCATTTCTTCATTTGTTCATTTGTTCATTTGTTCACTTGTTTACTTGTTCATTTGTTCATTTGTTCATTTGTTCATTTGTTCATTTGTTCATTTGTTCATTTGTTCATTTGTTCATTTGTTCATTTGATCATTTGATCATTTGTTCATTTGTTCACTTGTTCACTAGCTCATTTGTTCGTTTGTTCATTTGTTCATTTGTTCATTTGTTCATTTGTTCATTCGTTCATTCGTTCATTTGTCTATTCGATCATTTGTTCATTTGATCATTTGTTCATTTGTTCATTTGTTCATTTTTTCATTTTTTCATTTGTTCATTTGTTCATTTGTTCATTTGTTCATTTGTTCATTTGTTCATTTGTTCATTTGTTCATTTGTTCATTTGTTCATTTGTTCATTTGTTCATTTGTTCATTTGTTCATTTGTTCATTTGTTCATTTGTTCATTTGTTCATTTGTTCATTTGTTCATTCGTTCATTCGTTCATTTGTTCATTTGTTCATTTGCTCATTTGCTCATTTGTTCATTTGTTCATTTGTTCATTTGTTCATTTGTTCATTTGTTCATTTGTTCATTCGTTCATTTGTCTATTCGCACATTTGTTCATTTGTTCATTTGTTCATTTGTTCATTACTTCATTTGATCATTTGTTCATTTGTTCATTTGTTCATTTGTTCATTTGTTCATTTGTTCATTTGTTCATTTGTTCATTTGTTCATTTGTTCATTTGTTCATTTGTTCATTTGTTCATTTGTTCATTTGTTCATTTGTTCATTTGTTCATTTGTTCATTTGTTCATTTGGTCATTTGGTCATTTGTTCATTTGTTCATTTGTTCACTTGTTTACTTGTTTACTTGTTCATTTGTTCATTTGTTCATTTGTTCATTTGATCATTTGTTCATTTGTTCATTTGTTCACTTGTTCACTTGCTCATTTGTTCGTTTGTTCATTTCTTCATTTCTTCATTTGTTCATTTGTTCATTTGTTCATTTGTTCATTTGTTCATTTGTTCATTTGTTCATTTGTTCACTTGTTCATTTGTTCATTTGTTCATTCGTTCATTTGTTCATTCGTTCATTCGTTCATTTGTTCATTTGTTCATTTCTTCATTTCTTCATTTGTTCATTTGTTCATTTGTTCACTTGTTTACTTGTTCATTTGTTCATTTGTTCATTTGTTCATTTGTTCATTTGTTCATTTGTTCATTTCTTCATTTGTTCATTTGATCATTTGATCATTTGTTCATTTGTTCACTTGTTCACTAGCTCATTTGTTCGTTTGTTCATTTGTTCATTTGTTCATTTGTTCATTTGTTCATTTGTTCATTCGTTCATTCGTTCATTTGTCTATTCGATCATTTGTTCATTTGATCATTTGTTCATTTGTTCATTTGTTCATTTTTTCATTTTTTCATTTTTTCATTTGTTCATTTGTTCATTTGTTCATTTGTTCATTTGTTCATTTGTTCATTTGTTCATTTGTTCATTTGTTCATTTGTTCACTTGTTCATTTGTTCATTTGTTCATTTGTTCATTCGTTCATTCGTTCATTTGTTCATTTGTTCATTTGTTCCTTCGTTCATTTGTCTATTCGCTCATTTGTTCATTTGTTCATTTGTTCATTTGTTCATTTGTTCATTTGTTCATTTGTTCATTTGTTCATTTGTTCATTTGTTCATTTGTTCATTTGTTCATTTGTTCATTTGTTTATTTGTTCATTTGTTCATTTGTTCATTTGTCCACTTGTTCATTTGTTCATTTGTTCGTTTGTTCGTTTGTTCATTTGTTCATTTGTTCATTTCTTCATTTGATCATTTGTTCATTTGTTCATTTGTTCTTTTGTTCATTTGTTCATTTGTTCATTTGTTCATTTGTTCATTTGTTCATTTGTTCATTTGTTCATTTGGTCATTTGTTCATTTGTTCATTTGTTCACTTGTTTACTTGTTTACTTGTTCATTTGTTCATTTGTTCATTTGTTCATTTGATCATTTGTTCATTTGTTCATTTGTTCACTTGTTCACTTGCTCATTTGTTCGTTTGTTCATTTCTTCATTTCTTCATTTGTTCATTTGTTCATTTGTTCATTTGTTCATTTGTTCATTTGTCCATTTGTTCATTTGTCCACTTGTTCATTTGTTCATTTGTTCATTCGTTCATTCGTTCATTCGTTCATTCGTTCATTTGTTCATTTGTTCATTTGTTCATTTGTTCATTTGTTCATTTGTTCATTTGTTCATTTGTTCACTTGTTTACTTGTTTACTTGTTCATTTGTTCATTTGTTCATTTGTTCATTTGTTCATTTGTTCATTTGTTCATTTGTTCATTTGTTCATTTGTTCACTTGTTTACTTGTTTACTTGTTCATTTGTTCATTTGTCCATTTGTTCATTTGTCCATTTGTTCATTTGTTCATTTGTTCATTTGTTCATTTGTTCATTTGTTCATTTGTTCATTTGTTCATTTGTTCACTTGTTCATTTGTTCATTTGTTCATTCGTTCATTTGTTCATTCGTTCATTCGTTCATTTGTTCATTTGTTCATTTGTTCATTTCTTCATTTGTTCATTTGTTCATTTGTTCACTTGTTTACTTGTTCATTTGTTCATTTGTTCATTTGTTCATTTGTTCATTTGTTCATTTGTTCATTTGTTCATTTGTTCATTTGTTCATTTGTTCATTTGTTCATTTGTTCATTTGATCATTTGATCATTTGTTCATTTGTTCACTTGTTCACTAGCTCATTTGTTCGTTTGTTCATTTGTTCATTTGTTCATTTGTTCATTTGTTCATTCGTTCATTCGTTCATTTGTCTATTCGATCATTTGTTCATTTGATCATTTGTTCATTTGTTCATTTGTTCATTTTTTCATTTGTTCATTTGTTCATTTGTTCATTTGTTCATTTGTTCATTTGTTCATTTGTTCATTTGTTCATTTGTTCATTTGTTCATTTGTTCATTTGTTCATTTGTTCATTTGTTCATTTGTTCATTTGTTCATTCGTTCATTCGTTCATTTGTTCATTTGTTCATTTGTTCCTTCGTTCATTTGTCTATTCGCTCATTTGTTCATTTGTTCATTTGTTCATTTGTTCACTTGTTCATTTGTTCATTTGTTCATTTGTTCATTTGTTCATTTGTTCATTTGTTCATTTGTTCATTTGTTCATTTGTTCATTTGTTCATTTGTTCATTTGTTTATTTGTTCATTTGTTCATTTGTTCATTTGTTCATTTGTCCACTTGTTCATTTGTTCATTTGTTCGTTTGTTCATTTGTTCATTTGTTCATTTCTTCATTTGATCATTTGTTCATTTGTTCATTTGTTCTTTTGTTCATTTGTTCATTTGTTCATTTGTTCATTTGTTCATTTGTTCATTTGTTCATTTGTTCATTTGTTCATTTGGTCATTTGTTCATTTGTTCATTTGTTCACTTGTTTACTTGTTCATTTGTTCATTTGTTCATTTGTTCATTTGATCATTTGTTCATTTGTTCATTTGTTCACTTGTTCACTTGCTCATTTGTTCGTTTGTTCATTTCTTCATTTCTTCATTTGTTCATTTGTTCATTTGTTCATTTGTTCATTTGTCCATTTGTTCATTTGTCCACTTGTTCATTTGTTCATTTGTTCATTTGTTCATTCGTTCATTCGTTCATTCGTTCATTCGTTCATTTGTTCATTTGTTCATTTGTTCATTTGTTCATTTGTTCATTTGTTCATTTGTTCATTTGCTCACTTGTTTACTTGTTTACTTGTTCATTTGTTCATTTGTTCATTTGTTCATTTGTTCATTTGTTCATTTGTTCATTTGTTCATTTGTTCACTTGTTTACTTGTTTACTTGTTCATTTGTTCATTTGTCCATTTGTTCATTTGTTCATTTGTTCATTTGTTCATTTGTTCATTTGTTCATTTGTTCATTTGTTCATTTGTTCATTTGTTCATTTGTTCATTTGTTCATTTGTTCATTTGTTCATTTGTTCATTTGTCCATTTGTTCATTTGTCCACTTGTTCATTTGTTCATTTGTTCATTTGTTCATTCGTTCATTTGTTCATTTGTTCATTCGTTCATTTGTTCATTTGTTCATTTGTTCATTTGTTCATTTGTTCATTTGTTCATTTGTTCATTTGTTCATTTGTTCATTTGTTCATTTGTTCATTTGTTCATTTGTTCATTTGTTCATTTGTTCATTTGTTCATTTCTTCATTTGTTCATTTGTTCATTTGTTCATTAGTTCATTAGTTCATTTGTTCATTTGTTCATTTGATCATTTGTTCATTTGTTCATTTGTTCACTTGATCATTTGTTCATTTGTTCATTTTTTCATTTGTTCATTTGTTAATTTGTTCATTTGTTCATTTGCTCATTTGCTCATTTGCTCATTTGCTCATTCGCTCATTTGTTCATTTGTTCATTTGTTCATTTGTTCATTTGTTCATTTGCTCATTTGTTAATTTGTTCATTTGCTCATTTGCTCATTTGCTCATTTGCTCATTTGCTCATTTGCTCATTTGTTCATTTGTTCATTTGTTCATTTGTTCATTTGTTCATTTGTTCATTTGCTCATTTGCTCATTTGTTCATTTGTTCATTTGTTCATTTGTTCATTTGTTCATTTGTCCACTTGTTCATTTGTTCATTTGTTCATTTGTTCATATGTTCATTTGTTCATTTGTTCATTTGTTCATTTGTTCATTTGTTCATTCGTTCATTTGTTCATTTGTTCATTCGTTCATTTGTTCATTTGTTCATTCGTTCATTTGTCTATTCGCACATTTGTTCATTTGTTCATTTGTTCATTTGTTCATTACTTCATTTGATCATTTGTTCATTTGTTCATTTGTTCATTTGTTCATTTGTTCATTTGTTCATTTGTTCATTTGTTCATTTGTTCATTTGTTCATTTGTTCATTTGTTCATTTGTTCATTTGTTCATTTGTTCATTTGTTCATTTGTTCATTTGTTCATTTGTTCATTTGTTCATTTGTTCATTTGTTCATTTGTTCATTTGTTCATTTGGTCATTTGGTCATTTGTTCATTTGTTCATTTGTTCACTTGTTTACTTGTTTACTTGTTCATTTGTTCATTTGTTCATTTGTTCATTTGATCATTTGTTCATTTGTTCATTTGTTCACTTGTTCACTTGCTCATTTGTTCGTTTGTTCATTTCTTCATTTGTTCATTTGTTCATTTGTTCATTTGTTCATTTGTTCATTTGTTCATTTGTTCATTTGTTCATTTGTTCACTTGTTCATTTGTTCATTTGTTCATTCGTTCATTTGTTCATTCGTTCATTCGTTCATTTGTTCATTTGTTCATTTCTTCATTTCTTCATTTGTTCATTTGTTCACTTGTTTACTTGTTCATTTGTTCATTTGTTCATTTGTTCATTTGTTCATTTGTTCATTTGTTCATTTGTTCATTTGTTCATTTGTTCATTTGTTCATTTGATCATTTGATCATTTGTTCATTTGTTCACTTGTTCACTAGCTCATTTGTTCGTTTGTTCATTTGTTCATTTGTTCATTTGTTCATTTGTTCATTTGTTCATTCGTTCATTCGTTCATTTGTCTATTCGATCATTTGTTCATTTGATCATTTGTTCATTTGTTCATTTGTTCATTTTTTCATTTTTTCATTTGTTCATTTGTTCATTTGTTCATTTGTTCATTTGTTCATTTGTTCATTTGTTCATTTGTTCATTTGTTCATTTGTTCACTTGTTCATTTGTTCATTTGTTCATTTGTTCATTCGTTCATTCGTTCATTTGTTCATTTGTTCATTTGTTCCTTCGTTCATTTGTCTATTCGCTCATTTGTTCATTTGTTCATTTGTTCATTTGTTCATTTGTTCATTTGTTCATTTGTTCATTTGTTCATTTGTTCATTTGTTCATTTGTTCATTTGTTCATTTGTTCATTTGTTCATTTGTTCATTTGTTTATTTGTTCATTTGTTCATTTGTTCATTTGTCCACTTGTTCATTTGTTCATTTGTTCGTTTGTTCGTTTGTTCGTTTGTTCATTTGTTCATTTGTTCATTTCTTCATTTGATCATTTGTTCATTTGTTCATTTGTTCTTTTGTTCATTTGTTCATTTGTTCATTTGTTCATTTGTTCATTTGTTCATTTGTTCATTTGTTCATTTGGTCATTTGTTCATTTGTTCATTTGTTCACTTGTTTACTTGTTTACTTGTTCATTTGTTCATTTGTTCATTTGTTCATTTGATCATTTGTTCATTTGTTCATTTGTTCACTTGTTCACTTGCTCATTTGTTCGTTTGTTCATTTGTTCATTTCTTCATTTGTTCATTTGTTCATTTGTTCATTTGTTCATTTGTCCATTTGTTCATTTGTCCACTTGTTCATTTGTTCATTTGTTCATTTGTTCATTCGTTCATTCGTTCATTCGTTCATTCGTTCATTTGTTCATTTGTTCATTTGTTCATTTGTTCATTTGTTCATTTGTTCATTTGTTCATTTGTTCATTTGTTCACTTGTTTACTTGTTTACTTGTTCATTTGTTCATTTGTTCATTTGTTCATTTGTTCATTTGTTCATTTGTTCATTTGTTCATTTGTTCATTTGTTCACTTGTTTACTTGTTTACTTGTTCATTTGTTCATTTGTCCATTTGTTCATTTGTCCATTTGTTCATTTGTTCATTTGTTCATTTGTTCATTTGTTCATTTGTTCATTTGTTCATTTGTTCATTTGTTCAATTGTTCATTTGTTCATTTGTTCATTTGTCCATTTGTTCATTTGTCCACTTGTTCATTTGTTCATTTGTTCATTTGTTCATTTGTTCATTTGTTCATTTGTTCCTTCGTTCAATTGTCTATTCGCTCATTTGTACAATTGTTCATTCGTTCATTTGTTCATTTGTTCAATCGTTCATTTGTCTATTCGCTCATTTGTTCATTTGTTCATTTGTTCATTTGTTCCTTCGTTCATTTTTCTATTCGCTCATTTGTTCATTTGTTCATTCGATCATTTGTCTATTCGCTCATTTGTTCATTTGTTCATTTGTTCATTTGTTCATTTGTTCATTTGTTCATTTGTTCATTTGTTCATTTGTTCATTTGTTCATTTGTTCATTTGTTCACTTGTTGACTTGTTCACTTGTTCATTTGATCGTTTGTTCATTTGTTCTTTTGTTCGTTTGTTCCTTTGTTCATTTGTTCGTTTGTTCCTTTGTTCCTTTGTTCATTTGTTCATTTGTTCATTTGTTCATTTGTTCATTTGTTCATTCGTTTATTTGTTCTCTTGTTCATTTGTTCATTTGTTCATTTCTGCATTTGTTCATTAGTTCGTTTGTTCATTAGTTCGTTTGTTCATTTGTTCATTTGTTCATTTGTTCATTTGTTCATTTGTTTCTTTGTTCATTTGTTCACTTATTCATTTGTTCATTTGTTCATTTGGTCATTTTTTCATTTGTTCATTTGTTCATTTGTTCATTTGTTCATTTGTTCATTTGTTCATTTGTTCATTAGTTCATTTGTTCATTTGTTCATTTGATCATTTGTTCATTTGTTCATTTGTTCACTTGATCATTTGTTCATTTGTTCATTTTTTCATTTGTTCATTTGTTAATTTGTTCATTTGTTCATTTGCTCATTTGCTCATTTGTTCATTTGTTCATTTTTTCATTTGTTCATTTGTTCATTTGTTCCTTTGTTCATTTGTTCATTTGTTCATTTGTTCATTTGTTCATTTGTTCATTTGTTCATTTGTTCATTTGTTCATTTGTTCATTTGTTCATTTGTTCATTTGTCCACTTGTTCATTTGTTCATTTGTTCATTTGTTCATATGTTCATTTGTTCATTTGTTCATTTGTTCATTTGTTCATTTGTTCATTCGTTCATTTGTTCATTTGTTCATTTGTTCATTTGTTCATTTGTTCATTTGTTCATTTGTTCATTTGTTCATTTGTTCATTTGTTCATTTGGTCATTTGGTCATTTGTTCATTTGTTCATTTGTTCACTTGTTTACTTGTTTACTTGTTCATTTGTTCATTTGTTCATTTGTTCATTTGATCATTTGTTCATTTGTTCATTTGTTCACTTGTTCACTTGCTCATTTGTTCGTTTGTTCATTTCTTCATTTGTTCATTTGTTCATTTGTTCATTTGTTCATTTGTTCATTTGTTCATTTGTTCATTTGTTCATTTGTTCACTTGTTCATTTGTTCATTTGTTCATTCGTTCATTTGTTCATTCGTTCATTCGTTCATTTGTTCATTTGTTCATTTCTTCATTTCTTCATTTGTTCATTTGTTCACTTGTTTACTTGTTCATTTGTTCATTTGTTCATTTGTTCATTTGTTCATTTGTTCATTTGTTCATTTGTTCATTTGTTCATTTGTTCATTTGTTCATTTGATCATTTGATCATTTGTTCATTTGTTCACTTGTTCACTAGCTCATTTGTTCGTTTGTTCATTTGTTCATTTGTTCATTTGTTCATTTGTTCATTTGTTCATTCGTTCATTCGTTCATTTGTCTATTCGATCATTTGTTCATTTGATCATTTGTTCATTTGTTCATTTGTTCATTTTTTCATTTTTTCATTTGTTCATTTGTTCATTTGTTCATTTGTTCATTTGTTCATTTGTTCATTTGTTCATTTGTTCATTTGTTCATTTGTTCACTTGTTCATTTGTTCATTTGTTCATTTGTTCATTCGTTCATTCGTTCATTTGTTCATTTGTTCATTTGTTCCTTCGTTCATTTGTCTATTCGCTCATTTGTTCATTTGTTCATTTGTTCATTTGTTCATTTGTTCATTTGTTCATTTGTTCATTTGTTCATTTGTTCATTTGTTCATTTGTTCATTTGTTCATTTGTTCATTTGTTCATTTGTTTATTTGTTCATTTGTTCATTTGTTCATTTGTCCACTTGTTCATTTGTTCATTTGTTCGTTTGTTCGTTTGTTCGTTTGTTCATTTGTTCATTTGTTCATTTCTTCATTTGATCATTTGTTCATTTGTTCATTTGTTCTTTTGTTCATTTGTTCATTTGTTCATTTGTTCATTTGTTCATTTGTTCATTTGTTCATTTGTTCATTTGGTCATTTGTTCATTTGTTCATTTGTTCACTTGTTTACTTGTTTACTTGTTCATTTGTTCATTTGTTCATTTGTTCATTTGATCATTTGTTCATTTGTTCATTTGTTCACTTGTTCACTTGCTCATTTGTTCGTTTGTTCATTTGTTCATTTCTTCATTTGTTCATTTGTTCATTTGTTCATTTGTTCATTTGTCCATTTGTTCATTTGTCCACTTGTTCATTTGTTCATTTGTTCATTTGTTCATTCGTTCATTCGTTCATTCGTTCATTCGTTCATTTGTTCATTTGTTCATTTGTTCATTTGTTCATTTGTTCATTTGTTCATTTGTTCATTTGTTCATTTGTTCACTTGTTTACTTGTTTACTTGTTCATTTGTTCATTTGTTCATTTGTTCATTTGTTCATTTGTTCATTTGTTCATTTGTTCATTTGTTCATTTGTTCACTTGTTTACTTGTTTACTTGTTCATTTGTTCATTTGTCCATTTGTTCATTTGTCCATTTGTTCATTTGTTCATTTGTTCATTTGTTCATTTGTTCATTTGTTCATTTGTTCATTTGTTCAATTGTTCATTTGTTCATTTGTTCATTTGTCCATTTGTTCATTTGTCCACTTGTTCATTTGTTCATTTGTTCATTTGTTCATTTGTTCATTTGTTCATTTGTTCCTTCGTTCAATTGTCTATTCGCTCATTTGTACAATTGTTCATTCGTTCATTTGTTCATTTGTTCAATCGTTCATTTGTCTATTCGCTCATTTGTTCATTTGTTCATTTGTTCATTTGTTCCTTCGTTCATTTTTCTATTCGCTCATTTGTTCATTTGTTCATTCGATCATTTGTCTATTCGCTCATTTGTTCATTTGTTCATTTGTTCATTTGTTCATTTGTTCATTTGTTCATTTGTTCATTTGTTCATTTGTTCATTTGTTCATTTGTTCATTTGTTCACTTGTTGACTTGTTCACTTGTTCATTTGATCGTTTGTTCATTTGTTCTTTTGTTCGTTTGTTCCTTTGTTCATTTGTTCGTTTGTTCCTTTGTTCCTTTGTTCATTTGTTCATTTGTTCATTTGTTCATTTGTTCATTTGTTCATTCGTTTATTTGTTCTCTTGTTCATTTGTTCATTTGTTCATTTCTGCATTTGTTCATTAGTTCGTTTGTTCATTAGTTCGTTTGTTCATTTGTTCATTTGTTCATTTGTTCATTTGTTCATTTGTTTCTTTGTTCATTTGTTCACTTATTCATTTGTTCATTTGTTCATTTGGTCATTTTTTCATTTGTTCATTTGTTCATTTGTTCATTTGTTCATTTGTTCATTTGTTCATTTGTTCATTAGTTCATTTGTTCATTTGTTCATTTGATCATTTGTTCATTTGTTCATTTGTTCACTTGATCATTTGTTCATTTGTTCATTTTTTCATTTGTTCATTTGTTAATTTGTTCATTTGTTCATTTGCTCATTTGCTCATTTGCTCATTTGCTCATTTGCTCATTTGTTCATTTGTTCATTTGTTCATTTGTTCATTTGTTCATTTGCTCATTTGTTAATTTGTTCATTTCGTCATTTGCTCATTTGCTCATTTGCTCATTTGCTCATTTGCTCATTTGTTCATTTGTTCATTTGTTCATTTGTTCATTTGTTCATTTGTTCATTTGCTCATTTGCTCATTTGTTCATTTGTTCATTTGTTCATTTGTTCATTTGTTCATTTGTTCATTTTTTCATTTGTTCATTTGTTCATTTGTTCCTTTGTTCATTTGTTCATTTGTTCATTTGTTCATTTGTTCATTTGTTCATTTGTTCATTTGTTCATTTGTTCATTTGTTCATTTGTTCATTTGTTCATTTGTTCATTTGTCCACTTGTTCATTTGTTCATTTGTTCATTTGTTCATATGTTCATTTGTTCATTTGTTCATTTGTTCATTTGTTCATTTGTTCATTCGTTCATTTGTTCATTTGTTCATTCGTTCATTTGTTCATTTGTTCATTCGTTCATTTGTCTATTCGCACATTTGTTCATTTGTTCATTTGTTCATTTGTTCATTACTTCATTTGATCATTTGTTCATTTGTTCATTTGTTCATTTGTTCATTTGTTCATTTGTTCATTTGTTCATTTGTTCATTTGTTCATTTGTTCATTTGTTCATTTGTTCATTTGTTCATTTGTTCATTTGTTCATTTGTTCATTTGTTCATTTGTTCATTTGTTCATTTGTTCATTTGTTCATTTGTTCATTTGGTCATTTGTTCATTTGTTCATTTGTTCACTTGTTTACTTGTTTACTTGTTCATTTGTTCATTTGTTCATTTGTTCATTTGATCATTTGTTCATTTGTTCATTTGTTCACTTGTTCACTTGCTCATTTGTTCGTTTGTTCATTTCTTCATTTCTTCATTTGTTCATTTGTTCATTTGTTCATTTGTTCATTTGTTCATTTGTTCATTTGTTCATTTGTTCATTTGTTCACTTGTTCATTTGTTCATTTGTTCATTCGTTCATTTGTTCATTCGTTCATTCGTTCATTTGTTCATTTGTTCATTTGTTCATTTCTTCATTTGTTCATTTGTTCATTTGTTCACTTGTTTACTTGTTCATTTGTTCATTTGTTCATTTGTTCATTTGTTCATTTGTTCATTTGTTCATTTGTTCATTTGTTCATTTGTTCATTTGTTCATTTGATCATTTGATCATTTGTTCATTTGTTCACTTGTTCACTAGCTCATTTGTTCGTTTGTTCATTTGTTCATTTGTTCATTTGTTCATTTGTTCATTTGTTCATTCGTTCATTCGTTCATTTGTCTATTCGATCATTTGTTCATTTGATCATTTGTTCATTTGTTCATTTGTTCATTTGTTCATTTGTTCATTTGTTCATTTGTTCATTTGTTCATTTGTTCATTTTTTCATTTGTTCATTTGTTCATTTGTTCCTTTGTTCATTTGTTCATTTGTTCATTTGTTCATTTGTTCATTTGTTCATTTGTTCATTTGTTCATTTGTTCATTTGTTCATTTGTTCATTTGTTCATTTGTCCACTTGTTCATTTGTTCATTTGTTCATTTGTTCATATGTTCATTTGTTCATTTGTTCATTTGTTCATTTGTTCATTTGTTCATTCGTTCATTTGTTCATTTGTTCATTCGTTCATTTGTTCATTTGTTCATTCGTTCATTTGTCTATTCGCACATTTGTTCATTTGTTCATTTGTTCATTTGTTCATTACTTCATTTGATCATTTGTTCATTTGTTCATTTGTTCATTTGTTCATTTGTTCATTTGTTCATTTGTTCATTTGTTCATTTGTTCATTTGTTCATTTGTTCATTTGTTCATTTGTTCATTTGTTCATTTGTTCATTTGTTCATTTGTTCATTTGTTCATTTGTTCATTTGTTCATTTGTTCATTTGTTCATTTGGTCATTTGTTCATTTGTTCATTTGTTCACTTGTTTACTTGTTTACTTGTTCATTTGTTCATTTGTTCATTTGTTCATTTGATCATTTGTTCATTTGTTCATTTGTTCACTTGTTCACTTGCTCATTTGTTCGTTTGTTCATTTCTTCATTTCTTCATTTCTTCATTTGTTCATTTGTTCATTTGTTCATTTGTTCATTTGTTCATTTGTTCATTTGTTCATTTGTTCACTTGTTCATTTGTTCATTTGTTCATTCGTTCATTTGTTCATTCGTTCATTCGTTCATTTGTTCATTTGTTCATTTGTTCATTTCTTCATTTGTTCATTTGTTCATTTGTTCACTTGTTTACTTGTTCATTTGTTCATTTGTTCATTTGTTCATTTGTTCATTTGTTCATTTGTTCATTTGTTCATTTGTTCATTTGATCATTTGATCATTTGTTCATTTGTTCACTTGTTCACTAGCTCATTTGTTCGTTTGTTCATTTGTTCATTTTTTCATTTTTTCATTTGTTCATTTGTTCATTTGTTCATTTGTTCATTTGTTCATTTGTTCATTTGTTCATTTGTTCATTTGTTCATTTGTTCATTTGTTCATTTGTTCATTTGTTCATTTGTTCATTTGTTCATTTGTTCATTTGTTCATTCGTTCATTCGTTCATTTGATCATTTGTTCATTTGTTCCTTCGTTCATTTGTCTATTCGCTCATTTGTTCATTTGTTCATTTGTTCATTTGTTCATTTGTTCATTTGTTCATTTGTTCATTTGTTCATTTGTTCATTTGTTCATTTGTTCATTTGTTCATTTGTTTATTTGTTCATTTGTTCATTTGTTCATTTGTCCACTTGTTCATTTGTTCATTTGTTCGTTTGTTCGTTTGTTCATTTGTTCATTTGTTCATTTCTTCATTTGATCATTTGTTCATTTGTTCATTTGTTCATTTGTTCATTTGTTCTTTTGTTCATTTGTTCATTTGTTCATTTGTTCATTTGTTCATTTGTTCATTTGTTCATTTGGTCATTTGTTCATTTGTTCATTTGTTCACTTGTTTACTTGTTTACTTGTTCATTTGTTCATTTGTTCATTTGTTCATTTGTTCATTTGATCATTTGTTCATTTGTTCATTTGTTCACTTGTTCACTTGCTCATTTGTTCGTTTGTTCATTTCTTCATTTGTTCATTTGTTCATTTGTTCATTTGTTCATTTGTCCATTTGTTCATTTGTCCACTTGTTCATTTGTTCATTTGTTCATTTGTTCATTCGTTCATTCGTTCATTCGTTCATTCGTTCATTTGTTCATTTGTTCATTTGTTCATTTGTTCATTTGTTCATTTGTTCATTTGTTCATTTGTTCACTTGTTTACTTGTTTACTTGTTTACTTGTTCATTTGTTCATTTGTTCATTTGTTCACTTGTTTACTTGTTTACTTGTTCATTTGTTCATTTGTCCATTTGTTCATTTGTTCATTTGTTCATTTGTTCATTTGTTCATTTGTTCATTTGTTCATTTGTTCATTTGTTCATTTGTTCATTTGTTCATTTGTTCATTTGTCCATTTGTTCATTTGTCCACTTGTTCATTTGTTCATTTGTTCATTTGTTCATTCGTTCATTTGTTCATTTGTTCATTCGTTCATTTGTTCATTTGTTCATTTGTTCATTTGTTCATTTGTTCATTTGTTCATTTGTTCATTTGTTCATTTGTTCATTTGTTCATTTGTTCATTTGTTCATTTGTTCATTTGTTCATTTGTTCATTTGTTCATTTGTTCATTTGTTCATTTGTTCATTTGTTCATTTGTTCATTTGTTCATTTGTTCATTTGTTCATTTGTTCATTTGTTCATTTGTTCATTTGTTCATTTGTTCATTTGTTCATTTGTTCCTTCGTTCAATTGTCTATTCGCTCATTTGTACAATTGTTCATTCGTTCATTTGTTCATTTGTTCAATCGTTCATTTGTCTATTCGCTCATTTGTTCATTTGTTCATTTGTTCATTTGTTCATTTGTTCATTTGTTCATTTGTTCATTTGTTCATTTGTTCGTTTGTTCATTTGTTCATTTGTTCATTTGATCATTTGTTCATTTGTTCATTTGTTCATTTGTTCATTTGTTCATTTGTTCATTTGTTCATTTGTTCATTTGTTCATTTGTTCATTTGTTCATTTGTTCATTTGTTCATTTGTTCATTTGTTCATTTGTTCCTTCGTTCATTCGTTCTTTTGTTCATTTGTTCCTTCGTTCATTCGTTCTTTTGTTCATTTGTTCATTTGTTCATTTGTTCATTTGTTCACTTGCTCACTTGTTCATTTGTTCATTTGGTCATTTTTTCATTTGTTCATTTGTTCATTTGTTCATTTGTACATTTGTTCATTTGTTCGTTTGTTCATTTTTTCATTTGTTCACTTATTCATTTGTTCATATGTTCATTTGGTCATTTTTTCATTTGTATATTTGTTCATTTGTTCATTTGTTCATTTGTCCATTTGTTCATTTGTTCATTTGTTCATTTGTTCATTTGTTCATTTGTTCATTTGTTCATTTGTTCATTCGTTCATTTGTTCATTTGTTCATTTGTTCATTTGTTCATTTGTTCATTTGTTCCTTCGTTCATTTGTCTATTCGCTCATTTGTTCATTGGTTCATTCGTTCATTTGTTCATTGGTTCATTCGTTCATTCGTTCATTTGTTCATTTGTTCATTCGTTCATTCGTTCATTTGTCTATTCGCTCATTTGTTCATTTGTTCATTTGTTCATTTGTTCATTTGTTCATTTGTTCATTTGTTCATTTGTTCATTTGTTCACTTGTTCATTTGTTAATTTGGTTATTTTTTCATTTGTTCATTTGGTCATTTGTTCATTTGTTCATTTGTTCATTTGTACATTTGTTCATTTGTTCATTTGTTCATTTGTTCATTTGTTCATTTCTTCATTTGTTCATTTGTTCATTTGTTCATTAGTTCATTAGTTCATTTGTTCATTTGTTCATTTGATCATTTGTTCATTTGTTCATTTGTTCACTTGATCATTTGTTCATTTGTTCATTTTTTCATTTGTTCATTTGTTAATTTGTTCATTTGTTCATTTGCTCATTTGCTCATTTGCTCATTTGCTCATTTGCTCATTTGTACATTTGTTCATTTGTTCATTTGTTCATTTGTTCATTTGCTCATTTGTTAATTTGTTCATTTGTTCATTTGCTCATTTGCTCATTTGCTCATTTGCTCATTTGCTCATTTGTTCATTTGTTCATTTGTTCATTTGTTCATTTGTTCATTTGCTCATTTGTTCATTTGTTCATTTGTTCATTTGTTCATTTGTTCATTTGTTCATTTGTTCATTTGTTCATTTGTTCATTTTTTCATTTGTTCATTTGTTCATTTGTTCATTTTTTTCATTTGTTCATTTGTTCATTTGTTCATTTGTTCATTTGTTCATTTGTTCATTTGTTCATTTGTTCATTTGTTCATTTGTTCATTTGTTCATTTGTTCATTTGTTCATTTGTTCATTTGTCCACTTGTTCATTTGTTCATTTGTTCATTTGTTCATATGTTCATTTGTTCATTTGTTCATTTGTTCATTTGTTCATTCGTTCATTTGTTCATATGTTCATTCGTTCATTTGTTCATTTGTTCATTTGTTCATTCGTTCATTTGTCTATTCGCACATTTGTTCATTTGTTCATTTGTTCATTTGTTCATTACTTCATTTGATCATTTGTTCATTTGTTCATTTGTTCATTTGTTCATTTGTTCATTTGTTCATTTGTTCATTTGTTCATTTGTTCATTTGTTCATTTGTTCATTTGTTCATTTGTTCATTTGTTCATTTGTTCATTTGTTCATTCGTTCATTCGTTCATTTGTTCATTTGTTCCTTCGTTCATTTGTCTATTCGCTCATTTGTTCATTTGTTCATTTGTTCATTTGTTCATTTGTTCATTTGTTCATTTGTTCATTTGTTCATTTGTTCATTTGTTCATTTGTTCATTTGTTCATTTGTTCATATGTTCATTTGTTCATTTGTTCATTTGTTCATTTGTTCATTTGTTCATTCGTTCATTTGTTCATTTGTTCATTCGTTCATTTGTTCATTTGTTCATTCGTTCATTTGTCTATTCGCACATTTGTTCATTTGTTCATTTGTTCATTTGTTCATTACTTCATTTGATCATTTGTTCATTTGTTCATTTGTTCATTTGTTCATTTGTTCATTTGTTCATTTGTTCATTTGTTCATTTGTTCATTTGTTCATTTGTTCATTTGTTCATTTGTTCATTTGTTCATTTGTTCATTTGTTCATTTGTTCATTTGTTCATTTGTTCATTTGTTCATTTGTTCATTTGTTCATTTGTTCATTTGTTCATTTGTTCCTTCGTTCATTCGTTCTTTTGTTCATTTGTTCCTTCGTTCATTCGTTCTTTTGTTCATTTGTTCATTTGTTCATTTGTTCATTTGTTCACTTGCTCACTTGTTCATTTGTTCATTTGGTCATTTTTTCATTTGTTCATTTGTTCATTTGTTCATTTGTACATTTGTTCATTTGTTCGTTTGTTCATTTTTTCATTTGTTCACTTATTCATTTGTTCATATGTTCATTTGGTCATTTTTTCATTTGTATATTTGTTCATTTGTTCATTTGTTCATTTGTCCATTTGTTCATTTGTTCATTTGTTCATTTGTTCATTTGTTCATTTGTTCATTTGTTCATTTGTTCATTCGTTCATTTGTTCATTTGTTCATTTGTTCATTTGTTCATTTGTTCATTTGTTCCTTCGTTCATTTGTCTATTCGCTCATTTGTTCATTGGTTCATTCGTTCATTTGTTCATTGGTTCATTCGTTCATTCGTTCATTTGTTCATTTGTTCATTCGTTCATTCGTTCATTTGTCTATTCGCTCATTTGTTCATTTGTTCATTTGTTCATTTGTTCATTTGTTCATTTGTTCATTTGTTCATTTGTTCATTTGTTCACTTGTTCATTTGTTAATTTGGTTATTTTTTCATTTGTTCATTTGGTCATTTGTTCATTTGTTCATTTGTTCATTTGTACATTTGTTCATTTGTTCATTTGTTCATTTGTTCATTTGTTCATTTCTTCATTTGTTCATTTGTTCATTTGTTCATTAGTTCATTAGTTCATTTGTTCATTTGTTCATTTGATCATTTGTTCATTTGTTCATTTGTTCACTTGATCATTTGTTCATTTGTTCATTTTTTCATTTGTTCATTTGTTAATTTGTTCATTTGTTCATTTGCTCATTTGCTCATTTGCTCATTTGCTCATTTGCTCATTTGTACATTTGTTCATTTGTTCATTTGTTCATTTGTTCATTTGCTCATTTGTTAATTTGTTCATTTGTTCATTTGCTCATTTGCTCATTTGCTCATTTGCTCATTTGCTCATTTGTTCATTTGTTCATTTGTTCATTTGTTCATTTGTTCATTTGCTCATTTGTTCATTTGTTCATTTGTTCATTTGTTCATTTGTTCATTTGTTCATTTGTTCATTTGTTCATTTGTTCATTTTTTCATTTGTTCATTTGTTCATTTGTTCATTTTTTTCATTTGTTCATTTGTTCATTTGTTCATTTGTTCATTTGTTCATTTGTTCATTTGTTCATTTGTTCATTTGTTCATTTGTTCATTTGTTCATTTGTTCATTTGTTCATTTGTTCATTTGTTCATTTGTTCATTTGTCCACTTGTTCATTTGTTCATTTGTTCATTTGTTCATATGTTCATTTGTTCATTTGTTCATTTGTTCATTTGTTCATTCGTTCATTTGTTCATATGTTCATTCGTTCATTTGTTCATTTGTTCATTTGTTCATTCGTTCATTTGTCTATTCGCACATTTGTTCATTTGTTCATTTGTTCATTTGTTCATTACTTCATTTGATCATTTGTTCATTTGTTCATTTGTTCATTTGTTCATTTGTTCATTTGTTCATTTGTTCATTTGTTCATTTGTTCATTTGTTCATTTGTTCATTTGTTCATTTGTTCATTTGTTCATTTGTTCATTTGTTCATTCGTTCATTCGTTCATTTGTTCATTTGTTCCTTCGTTCATTTGTCTATTCGCTCATTTGTTCATTTGTTCATTTGTTCATTTGTTCATTTGTTCATTTGTTCATTTGTTCATTTGTTCATTTGTTCATTTGTTCATTTGTTCATTTGTTCATTTGTTCATATGTTCATTTGTTCATTTGTTCATTTGTTCATTTGTTCATTTGTTCATTCGTTCATTTGTTCATTTGTTCATTCGTTCATTTGTTCATTTGTTCATTCGTTCATTTGTCTATTCGCACATTTGTTCATTTGTTCATTTGTTCATTTGTTCATTACTTCATTTGATCATTTGTTCATTTGTTCATTTGTTCATTTGTTCATTTGTTCATTTGTTCATTTGTTCATTTGTTCATTTGTTCATTTGTTCATTTGTTCATTTGTTCATTTGTTCATTTGTTCATTTGTTCATTTGTTCATTTGTTCATTTGTTCATTTGTTCATTTGTTCATTTGTTCATTTGTTCATTTGTTCATTTGTTCATTTGTTCATTTGTTCATTTGTTCATTTGTTCATTTGTTCATTTGTTCATTTGGTCATTTGTTCATTTGTTCATTTGTTCACTTGTTTACTTGTTTACTTGTTCATTTGTTCATTTGTTCATTTGTTCATTTGATCATTTGTTCATTTGTTCATTTGTTCACTTGTTCACTTGCTCATTTGTTCGTTTGTTCATTTCTTCATTTCTTCATTTGTTCATTTGTTCATTTGTTCATTTGTTCATTTGTTCATTTGTTCATTTGTTCATTTGTTCATTTGTTCACTTGTTCATTTGTTCATTTGTTCATTCGTTCATTTGTTCATTCGTTCATTCGTTCATTTGTTCATTTGTTCATTTGTTCATTTCTTCATTTGTTCATTTGTTCATTTGTTCATTTGTTCACTTGTTCACTTGCTCATTTGTTCGTTTGTTCATTTCTTCATTTCTTCATTTGTTCATTTGTTCATTTGTTCATTTGTTCATTTGATCATTTGATCATTTGTTCATTTGTTCACTTGTTCACTAGCTCATTTGTTCGTTTGTTCATTTGTTCATTTGTTCATTTGTTCATTTGTTCATTCGTTCATTCGTTCATTTGTCTATTCGATCATTTGTTCATTTGATCATTTGTTCATTTGTTCATTTGTTCATTTTTTCATTTTTTCATTTGTTCATTTGTTCATTTGTTCATTTGTTCATTTGTTCATTTGTTCATTTGTTCATTTGTTCATTTGTTCATTTGTTCATTTGTTCATTTGTTCATTTGTTCATTTGTTCATTTGTTCATTTGTTCATTTGTTCATTTGTTCATTTGTTCATTCGTTCATTCGTTCATTTGTTCATTTGTTCATTTGTTCCTTCGTTCATTTGTCTATTCGCTCATTTGTTCATTTGTTCATTTGTTCATTTGTTCATTTGTTCATTTGTTCATTTGTTCATTTGTTCATTTGTTCATTTGTTCATTTGTTCATTTGTTCATTTGTTCATTTGTTCATTTGTTCATTTGTTCATTTGTTCATTTGTTCATTTGTTCATTTGTTCATTTGTTTATTTGTTCATTTGTTCATTTGTTCATTTGTCCACTTGTTCATTTGTTCATTTGTTCGTTTGTTCGTTTGTTCGTTTGTTCATTTGTTCATTTGTTCATTTCTTCATTTGATCATTTGTTCATTTGTTCATTTGTTCTTTTGTTCATTTGTTCATTTGTTCATTTGTTCATTTGTTCATTTGTTCATTTGTTCATTTGTTCATTTGTTCATTTGGTCATTTGTTCATTTGTTCATTTGTTCACTTGTTTACTTGTTTACTTGTTCATTTGTTCATTTGTTCATTTGATCATTTGTTCATTTGTTCATTTGTTCACTTGTTCACTTGCTCATTTGTTCGTTTGTTCATTTCTTCATTTCTTCATTTGTTCATTTGTTCATTTGTTCATTTGTTCATTTGTTCATTTGTTCATTCGTTCATTTGTCCACTTGTTCATTTGTTCATTTGTTCATTTGTTCATTCGTTCATTCGTTCATTCGTTCATTCGTTCATTTGTTCATTTGTTCATTTGTTCATTTGTTCATTTGTTCATTTGTTCATTTGTTCACTTGTTCACTTGTTTACTTGTTTACTTGTTCATTTGTTCATTTGTTCATTTGTTCATTTGTTCATTTGTTCATTTGTTCATTTGTTCATTTGTTCATTTGTTCATTTGTTCATTTGTTCATTTGTTCACTTGTTTACTTGTTTACTTGTTCATTTGTTCATTTGTCCATTTGTTCATTTGTTCATTTGTTCATTTGTTCATTTGTTCATTTGTTCATTTGTTCATTTGTTCATTTGTTCATTTGTTCATTTGTCCATTTGTTCATTTGTCCATTTGTTCATTTGTCCACTTGTTCATTTGTTCATTTGTTCATTTGTTCATTCGTTCATTCGTTCATTTGTTCATTCGTTCATTTGTTCATTTGTTCATTTGTTCATTTGTTCATTTGTTCATTTGTTCATTTGTTCATTTGTTCATTTGTTCATTTGTTCATTTGTTCATTTGTTCATTTGTTCATTTGTTCATTTGTTCATTTGTTCATTTGTTCATTTGTTCATTTGTTCATTTGTTCATTTGTTCATTTGTTCATTTGTTCATTTGTTCATTTGTTCATTTGTTCATTTGTTCATTTGTTCATTTGTTCATTTGTTCATTTGTTCATTTGTTCATTTGTTCATTTGTTCATTTGTTCATTTGTTCATTTGTTCATTTGTTCATTTGTTCATTTGTTCATTTGTTCATTTGTTCATTTGTTCATTTGTTCATTTGTTCATTTGTTCATTTGTTCATTTGTTCATTTGTTCATTTGTTCATTTGTTCATTTGTTCATTTGTTCATTTGTTCATTTGTTCATTTGTTCATTTGTTCATTTGTTCATTTGTTCATTTGTTCATTTGTTCATTTGTTCATTTGTTCATTTGTTCATTTGTTCCTTCATTCAATTGTCTATTCGCTCATTTGTACAATTGTTCATTCGTTCATTTGTTCATTTGTTCAATCGTTCATTTGTCTATTCGCTCATTTGTTCATTTGTTCATTTGTTCATTTGTTCCTTCGTTCATTTTTCTATTCGCTCATTTGTTCATTTGTTCATTCGATCATTTGTCTATTCGCTCATTTGTTCATTTGTTCATTTGTTCATTTGTTCATTTGTTCATTTGTTCATTTGTTCATTTGTTCATTTGTTCATTTGTTCATTTGTTCACTTGTTGACTTGTTCACTTGTTCATTTGATCGTTTGTTCATTTGTTCTTTTGTTCGTTTGTTCCTTTGTTCATTTGTTCGTTTGTTCCTTTGTTCCTTTGTTCATTTGTTCATTTGTTCATTTGTTCATTTGTTCATTTGTTCATTCGTTCATTTGTTCTCTTGTTCATTTGTTCATTTGTTCATTTCTGCATTTGTTCATTAGTTCGTTTGTTCATTAGTTCGTTTGTTCATTTGTTCATTTGTTCATTTGTTCATTTGTTCATTTGTTCCTTTGTTCATTTGTTCACTTATTCATTTGTTCATTTGTTCATTTGGTCATTTTTTCATTTGTTCATTTGTTCATTTGTTCATTTGTTCATTTGTTCATTTGTTTATTTGTTCATTTGATCATTTGTTCATTTGTTCATTTGTTCATTTGTTCATTTGTTCATTTGTTCATTTGTTCATTTGTTCATTTGTTCATTTGCTCATTTGTTCATTTGTTCATTTGTTCATTTGTTCATTTGTTCAGTTGTTCCTTCGTTCATTTGTTCATTTGTTCATTTGTTCATTTGTTCATTTGCTCATTTGTTCATTTGTTCATCTGTTCATTTGTGCATTTGTTCATTTGTTCATTTATTCATTTGTTCATTTGTTCATTTGTTCATTTGTTCATTTGTTCATTTGTTCATTTGTTCATTTGTTCATTTGTTCATTTGTTCATTTGTTCATTTGTTCATTTGTTCATTTGTTCATTTGTTCATTTGTTCATTTGTTCATTTGTTCATTTGTTCATTTGTTCATTTGTTCATTTGTTCATTTGTTCATTTGTTCATTTGTTCATTTGTTCATTTGTTCATTTGTTCATTTGTTCATTTGTTCATTTGTTCATTTGTTCATTTGTTCATTTGTCCACTTGTTCATTTGTTCATTTGTTCATTTGTTCGTTTGATCATTTCTTCATTTGATCATTTGTTCATTTGTTCATTTGTTCATTTGTTCATTTGTTCATTTGTTCATTTGTTCATTTGTCCACTTGTTCATTTGTTCATTTGTTCGTTTGTTCATTTGTTCATTTGTTCATTTGTTCATTTGTTCATTTGTTCATTTGTTCATTTGTTCATTTGTTCATTTGTTCATTTGTTCACTTGTTCATTTGTTCATTTGTTCATTTGCTCATTTGTTCATTTGTTCATTTGTTCATTTGGTCATTTTTTCATTTTTTCATTTGTTCATTTGTTCATTTGTTCATTTGTTCATTTGTTCATTTGTTCATTTGTTCATTTGTTCATTTGTTCATTTGTTCATTTGTTCATTTGTTCATTTGCTCATTTGTTCATTTGTTCATTTGTTCATTTGTTCATTTGTTCAGTTGTTCCTTCGTTCATTTGTTCATTTGTTCATTTGTTCATTTGTTCATTTGCTCATTTGTTCATTTGTTCATCTGTTCATTTGTTCATTTGTTCATTTGTTCATTTATTCATTTGTTCATTTGTTCATTTGTTCATTTGTTCATTTGTTCATTTGTTCATTTGTTCATTTGTTCATTTGTTCATTTGTTCATTTGTTCATTTGTTCATTTGTTCATTTGTTCATTTGTTCATTTGTTCATTTGTTCATTTGTTCATTTGTTCATTTGTTCATTTGTTCATTTGTTCATTTGTTCATTTGTTCATTTGTTCATTTGTTCATTTGTTCATTTGTTCATTTGTTCATTTGTTCATTTGTTCATTTGTTCATTTGTTCATTTGTCCACTTGTTCATTTGTTCATTTGTTCATTTGTCCGTTTGATCATTTCTTCATTTGATCATTTGTTCATTTGTTCATTTGTTCATTTGTTCATTTGTTCATTTGTTCATTTGTCCACTTGTTCATTTGTTCATTTGTTCGTTTGTTCATTTGTTCATTTGTTCATTTGTTCATTTGTTCATTTGTTCATTTGTTCATTTGTTCATTTGTTCATTTGTTCATTTGTTCATTTGTTCATTTGTTCATTTGTTCACTTGTTCATTTGATCGTTTGTTCATTTGTTCTTTTGTTCGTTTGTTCCTTTGTTCATTTGTTCGTTTGTTCCTTTGTTCATTTGTTCATTTGTTCATTTGTTCATTTGTTCATTTGTTCATTTGTTCATTTGTTCATTTGTTCATTCGTTCATTTGTTCTCTTGTTCATTTGTTCATTTGTTCATTTCTGCATTTGTTCATTAGTTTGTTTGTTCATTAGTTCGTTTGTTCATTTGTTCATTTGTTCATTTGTTCATTTGTTCATTTGTTCCTTTGTTCATTTGTTCACTTATTCATTTGTTCATTTGTTCATTTGGTCATTTTTTCATTTGTTCATTTGTTCATTTGTTCATTTGTTCATTTGTTCATTTGTTCATTTGTTCATTTGTTCATTTGTTCATTTGTTCATTTGTTCACTTGTTCATTTGTTCCTTTGTTCATTTGTTCATTTGTTCATTTGTTCATTCGTTCATTTGTTCATTTGTTCATTTGTTCATTTGTTCATTTGTTCATTTGTTCACTTATTCATTTGTTCATTTGTTCATTTGGTCATTTTTTCATTTGTTCATTTGTTCATTTGTTCATTTGTTCATTTGTTCATTTGTTCATTTGTTCATTTGTTCATTTGTTCATTTGTTCATTTGTTCACTTGTTCATTTGTTCCTTTGTTCATTTGTCCACTTGTTCATTTGTTCATTTGTTCATTTGTTCATTTGTTCATTTGTTCATTTGTTTATTTGTTCATTTGTTTATTTGTTCATTTGTTCATTCGTTCATTTGTTCATTTGTTCATCTGTTCATTTGTTCATTTGTTCATTTGTTCATTCGTTCATTTGTTCATTTGTTTATTTGTTCATTTGTTCATTTGTTCATTTGTTCACTTGTTCATTTGTTCCTTTGTTCATTTGTTCATTTGTTCATTTGTTCATTCGTTCATTTGTTCATTTGTTCATTTGTTCATTTGTTCATTTGTTCCTTCGTTCATTTGTCTATTAGCTCATTTGTTCATTTGTTCATTCGTTCATTTGTTCATTTGTTCATTCGTTCATTTGTCTATTCGCTTATTTGTTCATTTGTTCATTTGTTCATTTGTTCATTCGTTCATTCGTTCATTTTTCTATTCGCTCATTTGTTCATTTGATCATTTGTTCATTTGTTCATTTGTTCATTTGTTCATTTGTTCCTTCGTTCATTTTTCTATTCGCTCATTTGTTCATTTGTTCATTCGATCATTTGTCTATTCGCTCATTTGTTCATTTGTTCATTTGTTCATTTGTTCATTTGTTCATTTGTTCATTTGTTCATTTGTTCATTTGTTCATTCGTTCATTCGTTCATTCGTTCATTTGTTCATTTGTTCATTTGTTCATTTGTTCATTTGTTCATTTGTTCATTTGTTCATTTGTTCATTTGTTCATATGTTCATGTGTTCATTTGTTCATTTGTTCATTTGTTCATTTGTACATTTGTTCATTTGTTCATTTGTTCATTTGTTCATTTGTTCATTTGTTCATTTGTTCATTTGTTCATTTGTTCATTTGTTCATTTGTTCATTTGTTCATTTGTTCATTTGTTCATTTGTTCATTCGTTCATTCGTTCATTTGTTCATTTGTTCATTTGTTCATTTGTTCATTTGTTCATTTGTTCATTTGTTCATTTGTTCATTTGTTCATTTGTTCATTTGTTCATTTGTTCATTTGTTCATTTGTTCATTTGTTCATTTGTTCATTTGTTAATTCGTTCATTTGCCTATTCGCTCATTTGTTAATTTGTTCATTTGTTCATTTGTTCACTTGTTCATTTGTTCATTTGTTCATTTGTTCATTTGATCATTTGTTCATTTGTTCATTTGTTCACTTGTTCATTTGCTCATTTGTTCGTTTGTTCATTTCTTCATTTCTTCATTTCTTCATTTCTTCATTTGTTCATTTGTTCATTTGTTAATTCGTTCATTTGCCTATTCGCTCATTTGTTAATTTGTTCATTTGTTCATTTGCTCATTTGCTCATTTGCTCATTTGCTCATTTGCTCATTTGTTCATTTGTTCATTTGTTCATTTGCTCCTTTGTTCATTTGTTCATTTGTTCATTTGTTCATTTGTTCATTTGTTCATCTGTTCATTTGTTCATTTGTTCATTTGTTCATTTGTTCATTTTTTCATTTGTTCATTTGTTCATTTGTTCACTTGCTCACTTGTTCATTTGTTCATTTGGTCATTTTTTCATTTGTTCATTTGTTCATTTGTTCATTTGTACATTTGTTCATTTGTTCGTTTGTTCATTTTTTCATTTGTTCACTTATTCATTTGTTCATATGTTCATTTGGTCATTTTTTCATTTGTATATTTGTTCATTTGTTCATTTGTTCATTTGTCCATTTGTTCATTTGTTCATTTGTTCATTTGTTCATTTGTTCATTTGTTCATTTGTTCATTCGTTCATTTGTTCATTTGTTCATTTGCTCATTTGCTCATTTGCTCATTTGTTCATTTGTTCATTTGTTCATTTGTTCATTTGTTCATTTGCTCATTTGTTCATTTGTTCATTTGTTCATTTGTTCATTTGTTCATTTGTTCATTTGTTCATTTGTTCATTTGTTCATTTGTTCATTTGTTCATTTGTTCATTTGTTCATTTGTTCATTTGTTCATTTGTTCATTTGTTCATTTGTCCACTTGTTCATTTGTTCATTTGTTCATTTGTTCATATGTCCATTTGTTCATTTGTTCATTTGTTCATTTGTTCATTTGTTCATTTGTCCACTTGTTCATTTGTTCATTTGTTCATTTGTTCATTTGTTCATATGTTCATTTGTTCATTTGTTCATTCGTTCATTTGTTCATTTGTTCATTCGTTCATTTGTCTATTCGCACATTTGTTCATTTGTTCATTTGTTCATTTGTTCATTACTTCATTTGATCATTTGTTCATTTGTTCATTTGTTCATTTGTTCATTTGTTCATTTGTTCATTTGTTCATTTGTTTTTTTGTTCATTTGTTCATTTGTTCATTTGTTCATTTGTTCATTTGGTCATTTGTTCATTTGTTCATTTGTTCACTTGTTTACTTGTATACTTGTTCATTTGTTCATTTGTTCATTTGTTCATTTGATCATTTGTTCATTTGTTCATTTGTTCACTTGTTCACTTGCTCATTTGTTCGTTTGTTCATTTCTTCATTTCTTCATTTGTTCATTTGTTCATTTGTTCATTTGTTCATTTGTTCATTTGTTCACTTGTTCATTTGTTCATTTGTTCATTCGTTCATTTGTTCATTCGTTCATTCGTTCATTTGTTCATTTGTTCATTTGTTCATTTGTTCATTTGATCATTTGATCATTTGTTCATTTGTTCACTTGTTCACTTGCTCATTTGTTCGTTTGTTCATTTGTTCATTTGTTCATTTGTTCATTTGTTCATTTGTTCATTTGTTCATTTGTTCATTTGTTCATTTGTTCATTTGTCCATTTGTTCATTTGTCCACTTGTTCATTTGTTCATTTGTTCATTTGTTCATTCGTTCATTTGTTCATTTGTTCATTCGTTCATTTGTTCATTTGTTCATTTGTTCATTTGTTCATTTGTTCATTTGTTCATTTGTTCATTTGTTCATTTGTTCATTTGTTCATTTGTTCATTTGTTCATTTGTTCATTTGTTCATTTGTTCATTTGTTCATTTGTTCATTTGTTCATTTCTTCATTTCTTCATTTGTTCATTTGTTCATTTGTTCATTTGTTCATTTGTTCATTTGTTCATTTGTTCATTTGTTCATTTGTTCATTTGTTCATTTGTTCATTTGTTCATTTGTTCATTTGTTCATTTGTTCATTTGTTCATTTGTTCACTTGTTCATTTGTTCATTTGTTCATTTGTTCCTTCGTTCAATTGTCTATTCGCTCATTTGTACAATTGTTCATTCGTTCATTTGTTCATTTGTTCAATCGTTCATTTGTCTATTCGCTTATTTGTTCATTTGTTCATTTGATCCTTCGTTCATTTTTCTATTCGCTCATTTGTTCATTTGTTCATTCGATCATTTGTCTATTCGTTCATTTGTTCATTTGTTCATTTGTTCATTTGTTCATTTGTTCATTTGTTCATTTGTTCATTTGTTCATTTGTTCATTTGTTCATTTGTTCACTTGTTGACTTGTTCACTTGTTCATTTGATCGTTTGTTCATTTGTTCTTTTGTTCGTTTGTTCCTTTGTTCATTTGTTCGTTTGTTCCTTTGTTCATTTGTTCATTTGTTCATTTGTTCATTTGTTCATTCGTTCATTTGTTCTCTTGTTCATTTGTTCATTTGTTCATTTCTGCATTTGTTCATTAGTTCGTTTGTTCATTAGTTCGTTTGTTCATTTGTTCATTTGTTCATTTGTTCCTTTGTTCATTTGTTCACTTATTCATTTGTTCATTTGTTCATTTGGTCATTTTTTCATTTGTTCATTTGTTCATTTGTTCATTTGGTCATTTTTTCATTTGTTCATTTGTTCATTTGTTCATTTGTTCATTTGTTCATTTGTTCATTTGTTCATTTGTTCATTTGTTCATTTGTTCATTTGTTCATTTGTTCATTTGTTCATTTGTTCATTTGTTCATTTGTTCATTTGTTCATTTGTTCATTTGTTCATTTGTTCATTTGTTCATTTGTTCATTTGTTCATTCGTTCATTTGTTCATTCTTTCATTCGTTCATTTGTCTATTCGCTCATTCGTTCATTTGTCTATTCGCTCATTTGTTCATTTGTTCATTTGTTCATTTGTTCATTTGTTCATTCGTTCATTTGTTCATTTGTTCATTTGTTCATTTGTTCATTTGTCCACTTGTTCATTTTTTCATTTGTTCATTTGTTCGTTTGTTCATTTGTTCATTTGTTCATTTCTTCATTTGATCATTTGTTCATTTGTTCATTTGTTCTTTTGTTCATTTGTTCATTTGTTCATTTGTTCATTTGTTCATTTGTTCATTTGTTCATTTGTTCATTTGGTCATTTGTTCATTTGTTTATTTGTTCACTTGTTTACTTGTTTACTTGTTCATTTGTCCATTTGTTCATTTGTTCATTTGATCATTTGTTCATTTGTTCATTTGTTCACTTGATCACTTGCTCATTTGTTCGTTTGTTCATTTCTTCATTTCTTCATTTCTTCATTTGTTCATTTGTTCATTTGTTCATTTGTTCATTTGTTCATTTGTCCATTTGTTCATTTGTCCACTTGTTCATTTGTTCATTTGTTCATTTGTTCATTCGTTCATTCGTTCATTCGTTCATTCGTTCATTTGTTCATTTGTTCATTTGTTCATTTGTTCATTTGTTCATTTGTTCATTTGTTCACTTGTTTACTTGTTTACTTGTTCATTTGTTCATTTGTCCATTTGTTCATTTGTTCATTTGTTCATTTGTTCATTTGTTCATTTGTTCATTTGATCATTTGATCATTTGTTCATTTGTTCACTTGTTCACTTGCTCATTTGTTCGTTTGTTCATTTCTTCATTTCTTCATTTGTTCATTTGTTCACTTGTTCATTTGTTCATTTGTCCATTTGTTCATTTGTCCACTTGTTCATTTGTTCATTTGTTCATTTGTTCATTTGTTTATTTGTTCATTTGTTCATTAGTTCATTTGTTCATTTGTTCATCTGTTCATTTGTTCATTTGTTCATTTGTTCATTCGTTCATTTGTTCATTTGTTCATTTGTTCATTTGTTCATTTGTTCATTTGTTCACTTGTTCATTTGTTCCTTTGTACATTTGTTCATTTGTTCATTTGTTCATTCGTTCATTTGTTCATTTGTTTATTTGTTCATTTGTTCATTTGTTCATTTGTTCATTTGTTCATTTGTTCCTTCGTTCATTTGTCTATTCGCTCATTTGTTCATTTGTTCATTCGTTCATTTGTTCATTTGTTTATTCGTTCATTTGTCTATTCGTTCATTTGTCTATTCGCTTATTTGTTCATTTGTTCATTTGTTCATTTGTTCATTTGTTCATTCGTTCATTCGTTCATTTTTCTATTCGCTCATTTGTTCATTTGATCATTTGTTCATTTGTTCATTTGTTCATTTGTTCATTTTTTCATTTGTTCATTTGTTCATTTGTTCATTTGTTCATTTGTTCATTTGTTCATTTGTTCATTTGTTCATTTGTTCATTTGTTCATTTGTTCATTTGTTCATTTGTTCATTTGTTCATTTGTTCATTTGTTCATTTGTTCATTTGTTCATTTGTTCATTTGTTCATTTGTTCATTTGTTCATTTGTTCATGTGTTCATTTGTTCATTTGTTCATTTGTTCATTTGTTCATTTGTTCATTTGTTCATTTGTTCATTTGTTCATTTGTTCATTTGTTCATTTGTTCATTTGTTCATTTGTTCATTTGTTCATTTGTTCATTTGTTCATTTGTTCATTTGTTCATTTGTTCATTTGTTCATTTGTTCATTTGTTCATTTGTTCATTTGTTCATTTGTTCATTTGTTCATTTGTTCATTTGTTCATTTGTTCATTTGTTCATTTGTTCATTTGTTCATTTGTTCATTTGTTCATTTGTTCATTTGTTCATTTGTTCCTTTGTTCATTTGTTCACTTATTCATTTGTTCATTTGTTCATTTGGTCATTTTTTCATTTGTTCATTTGTTCATTTGTTCATTTGTTCATTTGTTCATTTGTTCATTTGGTCATTTGTTCATTTGTTTATTTGTTCACTTGTTTACTTGTTTACTTGTTCATTTGTTCATTTGTTCATTTGTTCATTTGATCATTTGTTCATTTGTTCATTTGTTCATTTGTTCACTTGTTCACTTGCTCATTTGTTCATTTCTTCATTTCTTCATTTCTTCATTTGTTCATTTGTTCATTTGTTCATTTGTTCATTTGTCCATTTGTTCATTTGTCCACTTGTTCAATTGTTCATTTGTTCATTTGTTCATTTGTCCATTTGTTCATTTGTCCACTTGTTCATTTGTTCATTTGTTCAATTGTTCATTTGTTCATTTGTTCATTTGTCCATTTGTTCATTTGTCCACTTGTTCATTTGTTCATTTGTTCATTTGTTCATTCGTTCATTCGTTCATTCGTTCATTCGTTCATTCGTTCATTCGTTCATTCGTTCATTTGTTCATTTGTCCATTTGTTCATTTGTTCATTTGTTCATTTGTTCATTTGTTCATTTGTTCATTTGATCATTTGATCATTTGTTCATTTGTTCACTTGTTCACTTGCTCATTTGTTCGTTTGTTCATTTCTTCATTTCTTCATTTGTTCATTTGTTCATTTGTTCATTTGTTCATTTGTCCATTTGTTCATTTGTCCACTTGTTCATTTGTTCATTTATTTATTTGTTCATTTGTTCATTCGTTCATTTGTTCATTTGTTCATCTGTTCATTTGTTCATTTGTTCATTTGTTCATTCGTTCATTTGTTCATTTGTTCATTTGTTCATTTGTTCATTTGTTTATTTGTTCATTCGTTCATTTGTTCATTTGTTCATTTGTTCCTTCGTTCATTTGTCTATTCGCTCATTTGTTCATTTGTTCATTTCTTCATTTGTTCATTTGTTCATTTGTTCATTTGTTCATTTGTTCATTTGTTCATTTGTTCATTTGTTCATTTGTTCATTTGTTCATTTGTTCATTTGTTCATTTGTTCATTTGTTTATTTGTTCATTTGTTCATTTATTCATTTGTCCACTTGTTCATTTGTTCATTTGTTCGTTTGTTCGTTTGTTCATTTGTTCATTTGTTCATTTCTTCATTTGATCATTTGTTCATTTGTTCATTTGTTCTTTTGTTCATTTGTTCATTTGTTCATTTGTTCATTTGTTCATTTGTTCATTTGTTCATTTGTTCATTTGTTCATTTGTTCATTTGTTCATTTGTTCATTTGGTCATTTGTTCATTTGTTCATTTGTTCACTTGTTTACTTGTTTACTTGTTCATTTGTTCATTTGTTCATTTGTTCATTTGATCATTTGTTCATTTGTTCATTTGTTCACTTGTTCACTTGCTCATTTGTTCGTTTGTTCATTTGTTCATTTGTTCATTTGTTCATTTGTTCATTTGTTCATTTGTCCATTTGTTCATTTGTCCACTTGTTCATTTGTTCATTTGTTCATTTGTTCATTCGTTCATTCGTTCATTCGTTCATTCGTTCATTCGTTCATTCGTTCATTTGTTCATTTGTTCATTTGTTCATTTGTTCATTTGTTCATTTGTTCATTTGTTCATTTGTTCATTTGTTCATTTGTTCATTTGTTCATTTGTTCATTTGTTCACTTGTTTACTTGTTTACTTGTTCATTTGTTCATTTGTCCATTTGTTCATTTGTTCATTTGTTCATTTGTTCATTTGTTCATTTGTTCATTTGTTCATTTGATCATTTGATCATTTGTTCATTTGTTCACTTGTTCACTTGCTCATTTGTTCGTTTGTTCATTTGTTCATTTGTTCATTTGTTCATTTGTTCATTTGTTCATTTGTCCATTTGTTCATTTGTCCACTTGTTCATTTGTTCATTTGTTCATTTGTTCATTCGTTCATTTGTTCATTTGTTCATTCGTTCATTTGTTCATTTGTTCATTTGTTCATTTGTTCATTTGTTCATTTGTTCATTTGTTCATTTGTTCATTTGTTCATTTGTTCATTTGTTCATTTGTTCATTTGTTCATTTGTTCATTTGTTCATTTGTTCACTTGTTCATTTGTTCATTTGTTCATTTGTTCATTTGTTCATTTCTTCATTTGTTCATTTGTTCATTTGTTCATTTGTTCATTTGTTCATTTGTTCATTTGTTCATTTGTTCATTTGTTCATTTGTTCATTTGTTCATTTGTTCATTTGTTCATTTGTTCATTTGTTCATTTGTTCATTTGTTCATTTGTTCATTTGTTCATTTGTTCATTTGTTCATTTGTTCATTTGTTCATTTGTTCATTTGTTCATTTGTTCATTTGTTCATTTGTTCATTTGTTCATTTGTTCATTTGTTCATTTGTTCATTTGTTCATTTGTTCATTTGTTCATTTGTTCATTTGTTCATTTGTTCATTTGTTCATTTGTTCATTTGTTCATTTGTTCATTTGTTCATTTGTTCATTTGTTCATTTGTTCATTTGTTCCTTCGTTCAATTGTCTATTCGCTCATTTGTACAATTGTTCATTCGTTCATTTGTTCATTTGTTCAATCGTTCATTTGTCTATTCGCTTATTTGTTCATTTGTTCATTTGTTCATTTGTTCCTTCGTTCATTTTTCTATTCGCTCATTTGTTCATTTGTTCATTCGATCATTTGTCTATTCGCTCATTTGTTCATTTGTTCATTTGTTCATTTGTTCATTTGTTCATTTGTTCATTTGTTCATTTGTTCATTTGTTCATTTGTTCATTTGTTCATTTGTTCATTTGTTCATTTGTTCATTTGTTCATTTGTTCATTTGTTCATTTGTTTACTTGTTGACTTGTTCACTTGTTCATTTGATCGTTTGTTCATTTGTTCTTTTGTTCGTTTGTTCCTTTGTTCATTTGTTCGTTTGTTCCTTTGTTCATTTGTTCATTTGTTCATTTGTTCATTTGTTCATTCGTTCATTTGTTCTCTTGTTCATTTGTTCATTTGTTCATTTCTGCATTTGTTCATTAGTTCGTTTGTTCATTAGTTCGTTTGTTCATTTGATCATTTGTTCATTTGTTCATTTGTTCCTTTGTTCATTTGTTCACTTATTCATTTGTTCATTTGTTCATTTGTTCATTTGTTCATTTGTTCATTCGTTCATTTGTTCATTTGTTCATTTGTTCATTTGTTAATTCGTTCATTTGCCTATTCGCTCATTTGTTAATTTGTTCATTTGTTCATTTGTTCACTTGTTCATTTGTTCATTTGTTCATTTGTTCATTTGTTCATTTGTTCATTTGTTCATTTGTTCATTTGTTCATTTGTTCATTTGTTCATTTGTTCATTTGTTCATTTGTTCATTTGTTCATTTGTTCATTTGTTCATTTGTTCATTTGTTCATTTGTTCATTTGTTCATTTGTTCATTTGTTCATTTGTTCATTTGTTCATTCGTTCATTTGTTCATTCTTTCATTCGTTCATTTGTCTATTCGCTCATTCGTTCATTTGTCTATTCGCTCATTTGTTCATTTGTTCATTTGTTCATTTGTTCATTTGTTCATTCGTTCATTCGTTCATTTGTCTATTCGATCATTTGTTCATTTGATCATTTGTTCATTTGTTCATTTGTTCATTTGTTCATTTTTTCATTGGTTCATTTGTTCATTTGTTCATTTGTTCATTTGTTCATTTGTTCATTTGTTCATTTGTTCATTTGTTCATTTGTTCATTTGTTCATTTGTTCATTTGTTCATTTGTTCATTCGTTCATTCGTTCATTTGTTCATTTGTTCATTTGTTCATTTTTTCCTTCGTTCATTTGTCTATTCGCTCATTTGTTCATTTGTTCATTTGTTCATTTGTTCATTTGTTCATTTGTTCATTTGTTCATTTGTTCATTTGTTCATTTGTTCATTTGTTCATTTGTTCATTTGTTCATTTGTTCATTTGTCCACTTGTTCATTTTTTCATTTGTTCATTTGTTCGTTTGTTCATTTGTTCATTTGTTCATTTCTTCATTTGATCATTTGTTCATTTGTTCATTTGTTCTTTTGTTCATTTGTTCATTTGTTCATTTGTTCATTTGTTCATTTGTTCATTTGTTCATTTGTTCATTTGTTCATTTGTTCATTTGTTCATTTGTTCATTTGTTCATTTGTTCATTTGTTCATTTGGTCATTTGTTCATTTGTTTATTTGTTCACTTGTTTACTTGTTTACTTGTTCATTTGTCCATTTGTTCATTTGTTCATTTGATCATTTGTTCATTTGTTCATTTGTTCACTTGTTCACTTGCTCATTTGTTCGTTTGTTCATTTCTTCATTTCTTCATTTCTTCATTTGTTCATTTGTTCATTTGTTCATTTGTTCATTTGTCCATTTGTTCATTTGTCCACTTGTTCATTTGTTCATTTGTTCATTTGTTCATTCGTTCATTCGTTCATTCGTTCATTCGTTCATTTGTTCATTTGTTCATTTGTTCATTTGTTCATTTGTTCATTTGTTCATTTGTTCATTTGTTCACTTGTTTACTTGTTTACTTGTTCATTTGTTCATTTGTCCATTTGTTCATTTGTTCATTTGTTCATTTGTTCATTTGTTCATTTGTTCATTTGATCATTTGATCATTTGTTCATTTGTTCACTTGTTCACTTGCTCATCTGTTCGTTTGTTCATTTCTTCATTTGTTCATTTGTTCATTTGTTCATTTGTTCATTTGTTCATTTGTCCATTTGTTCATTTGTCCACTTGTTCATTTGTTCATTTGTTCATTTGTTCATTTGTTTATTTGTTCATTTGTTCATTCGTTCATTTGTTCATTTGTTCATCTGTACATTTGTTCATTTGTTCATTTGTTCATTCGTTCATTTGTTCATTTGTTCATTTGTTCATTTGTTCATTTGTTCATTTGTTCACTTGTTCATTTGTTCCTTTGTACATTTGTTCATTTGTTCATTTGTTCATTCGTTCATTTGTTCATTTGTTTATTTGTTCATTTGTTCATTTGTTCATTTGTTCATTTGTTCATTTGTTCATTTGTTCCTTCGTTCATTTGTCTATTCGCTCATTTGTTCATTTGTTCATTCGTTCATTTGTTCATTTGTTTATTCGTTCATTTGTCTATTCGTTCATTTGTCTATTCGCTTATTTGTTCATTTGTTCATTTGTTCATTTGTTCATTTGTTCATTCGTTCATTCGTTCATTTTTCTATTCGCTCATTTGTTCATTTGATCATTTGTTCATTTGTTCATTTGTTCATTTGTTCATTTTTTCATTTGTTCATTTGTTCATATGTTCATTTGTTCATTTGTTCATTTGTTCATTTGTTCATTTGTTCATTTGTTCATTTGTTCATTTGTTCATTTGTTCATTTGTTCATTTGTTCATTTGTTCATTTGTTCATTTGTTCATTTGTTCATTTGTTCATTTGTTCATTTGTTCATTTGTTCATTTGTTCATTTGTTCATTTGTTCATTTGTTCATTTGTTCATTCGTTCATTTGTTCATTTGTTCAATCGTTCATTTGTCTATTCGCTCATTTGTTCATTTGTTCATTTGTTCATTTGTTCATTTGTTCATTTGTTCCTTCGTTCAGTTTTCTATTCGCTCATTTGTTCATTTGTTCATTCGATCATTTGTCTATTCGCACATTTGTTCATTTGTTCATTTGTTCATTTGTTCATTTGTTCATTTGTTCATTTGTTCATTTGTTCATTTGTTCATTTGTTCATTTGTTCATTTGTTCATTCGTTCATTTGTTCATTTGTTCATTTGTTCATTTGTTAATTCGTTCATTTGCCTATTCGCTCATTTGTTAATTTGTTCATTTGTTCATTTGTTCACTTGTTCATTTGTTCATTTGTTCATTTGTCCATTTGTTCATTTGTCCATTTGTTCATTTGTTCATTTGTTCATTTGTTCATTTGTTCATTTGTTCATTTGTTCATTTGTGCATTTGTTCATTTGTTCATTTGTTCATTTGTTCATTTGTTCATTTGTTCATTTGTTCATTTATTCATTTGATCATTTCTTCATTTGTTCATTTGTTCATTTGTTCATTTGTTCATTTGTTCATTTGTTCATTTGTTCATTTGTTCATTCGTTCATTTGTTCATTTGTTCATTCGTTCATTTGTCTATTCGCTCATTTGTTCATTTGTTCATTTGTTCATTTGTTCATTTGTTCCTTCGTTCATTTTTCTATTCGCTCATTTGTTCATTTGTTCATTCGATCATTTGTCTATTCGCTCATTTGTTCATTTGTTCATGTGTTCATTTGTTCATTAGTTCATTTGTTCACTTGTTCATTTGTTCATTTGTTCATTTGTTCATTTGTTCACTTGTTCACTTTGCTCATTTGTTCGTTTGTTCATTTCTTCATTTCTTTATTTCTTCATTTGTTCATTTGTTCATTTGTTCATTTGTTCACTTGTTCATTTGTTCATTTGTTCATTTGTCCATTTGTTCATTTGTTCATTTGTTCATTTGTTCATTTGTTCATTTGTTCATTTGTTCATTTGTTCATTTGTTCATTTGTTCATTTGTTCATTTGTTCATTTGTTCATTTGTTCATTTGTTCATTTGTTCATTTGTTCATTTGTTCATTTGTTCACTTGTTCATTTGTTCACTTGTTCATTTGTTCATTTGTTCATTTGTTCATTTGTTCATTTGTTCATTTGTTCATTTGTTCATTTGTTCATTTGTTCATTTGTTCATTTGTTCATTTGTTCATTTGTTCATTTGTTCATTTGTTCATTTGTTCATTTGTTCATTTGTTCATTTGTTCATTTGTTCATTTGTCCATTTTTTCATTTGTCCATTTGTTCATTTGTTCATTTGTTCATTTGTTCATTTGTTCATTTGTTCATTTGCTCATTTGTTCATTTGTTCATCTGTTCATTTGTTCATCTGTTCATTTGTTCATTTGTTCATTTATTCATTTGTTCATTTGTTCATTTGTTCATTTGTTCATTTGTTCATTTGTTCATTTGTTCATTTGTTCATTTGTTCATTTGTTCATTTGTTCATTTGTTCATTTGTTCATTTGTTCATTTGTTCATTTGTTCATTTGTTCATTTGTTCATTTGTTCATTTGTTCATTTGTTCATTTGTTCATTTGTTCATTTGTTCATTTGTTCATTTGTTCATTTGTTCATTTGTTCATTTGTTCATTTGTTCATTTGTTCATTTGTTCATTTGTTCATTTGTTCATTTGTTCATTTGTTCATTTGTTCATTTGTTCATTTGTTCATTTGTGCATTTGTTCATTTGTTCATTTGTCCACTTGTTCATTTGTTCATTTGTTCATTTGTTCGTTTGTTCATTTCTTCATTTGATCATTTGTTCATTTGTTCATTTGTTCATTTGTTCATTTGTTCATTTGTTCATTTGTCCACTTGTTCATTTGTTCATTTGTTCGTTTGTTCATTTCTTCATTTGATCATTTGTTCATTTGTTTATATGTTCTTTTGTTCATTTGTTCATTTGTTCATTTCTTCATTTCTTCATTTCTTCATTTCTTCATTTCTTCATTTGTTCATTTGTTCATTTGTTCATTTGTTCATTTGTCCATTTGTTCAATTGTCCACTTGTTCATTTGTTCATTCGTTCATTTGTTCATTTGTTCATTTGTTCATTTGTTCATTTGTTCATTTGTTCATTTGTTCATTTGTTCATTTGTTCATTTGTTCATTTGTTCATTTGTATATTTGTTCATTCGTTCATTTGTTCATTTGTTCATTTGTTCATTTGTTCATTTGTTCATTCGTTCATTCGTTCATTTGTCTATTCGCTCATTTGTTCATTTGTTCATTTGTTCATTTGTTCATTTGTTCATTTGTTCATTTGTCATTTGTTCATTTGTTCATTTGTTCAATTGTTCATTTGTTCATTTGTTCATTTGTTCATTTGTTCATTCGTTCATTCGTTCATTTGTCTTTTCGCACATTTGTTCATTTGTTCATTTGTTCATTTGTTCATTTGTCCATTTGTTCTTTTGTTCATTTGTTCATTTGTTCATTTGTTCATTTGTTCATTTGTTCATTTGTTCATTTGTTCATTTGTTCATTTGTTCATTTGTTCATTTGTTCATTTGTTCATTTCTTCATTTGCTCATTTGTTCATTTGTTCATTTGTTCATTTGTTCATTTGTTCATTTGTTCATTTGTTCATTTGTTCATTTGTTCATTTGTTCATTTGTTCATTTGTTCACTTGTTCATTTGTTCATTTGTTCATTTGTTCATTTGTTCATTTGTTCATTTGTCCATTTGTTCATTTGTTCATTTGTTCATTTGTTCCTTCGTTCAATTGTCTATTCGCTCATTTGTACAATTGTTCATTCGTTCATTTGTTCATTTGTTCAATCGTTCATTTGTCTATTCGCTCATTTGTTCATTTGTTCATTTGTTCATTTGATCATTTGTTCCTTCGTTCATTTTTCTATTCGCTCATTTGTTCATTTGTTCATTCGATCATTTGTCTATTCGCACATTTGTTCATTTGTTCATTTGTTCATTTGTTCATTTGTTCATTTGTTCATTTGTTCATTTGTTCATTTGTTCATTTGTTCATTTGTTCATTTGTTCATTTGTTCATTTGTTCATTTGTTCATTTGTTCATTTGTTCATTTGTTCATTTGTTCATTCGTTCATTTGTTCATTTGTTCATTTGTTCATTTGTTAATTCGTTCATTTGCCTATTCGCTCATTTGTTAATTTGTTCATTTGTTCATTTGTTCACTTGTTCATTTGTTCATTTGTTCATTTGTCCATTTTTTCATTTGTCCATTTGTTCATTTTTTCATTTGTCCATTTGTTCATTTGTTCATTTGTTCATTTGTTCATTTGTTCATTTGTTCATTTGTTCATTTGTTCATTTGTTCATTTGTTCACTTGTTCATTTGTTCATTTGTTCATTTGTCCATTTTTTCATTTGTCCATTTGTTCATTTGTTCATTTGTTCATTTGTTCATTTGTTCATTTGTTCATTTGTTCATTTGTGCATTTGTTCATTTGTTCATTTGTTCATTTGTTCATTTGTTCATTTGTTCATTTGTTCATTTGTTCATTTGTGCATTTGTTCATTTGTTCATTTGTTCATTTGTTCATTTGTTCATTTGTTCATTTATTCATTTGATCATTTCTTCATTTGTTCATTTGTTCATTTGTTCATTTGTTCATTTGTTCATTTGTTCATTTGTTCATTTGTTCATTTGTTCATTTGTTCATTCGTTCATTTGTTCATTTGTTCATTCGTTCATTTGTCTATTCGCTCATTTGTTCATTTGTTCATTTGTTCATTTGTTCCTTCGTTCATTTTTCTATTCGCTCATTTGTTCATTTGTTCATTCGATCATTTGTCTATTCGCTCATTTGTTCATTTGTTCATGTGTTCATTTGTTCATTAGTTCATTTGTTCACTTGTTCATTTGTTCATTTGTTCATTTGTTCATTTGTTCACTTGTTCACTTTGCTCATTTGTTCGTTTGTTCATTTCTTCATTTCTTTATTTCTTCATTTGTTCATTTGTTCACTTGTTCATTTGTTCATTTGTTCATTTGTCCATTTGTTCATTTGTCCATTTGTTCATTTGTTCATTTGTTCATTTGTTCATTTGTTCATTTGTTCATTTGTTCATTTGTTCATTTGTTCATTTGTTCATTTGTTCATTTGTTCATTTGTTCATTTGTTCATTTGTTCATTTGTTCATTTGTTCATTTGTTCACTTGTTCATTTGTTCACTTGTTCATTTGTTCATTTGTTCATTTGTTCATTTGTTCATTTGTTCATTTGTTCATTTGTTCATTTGTTCATTTGTTCATTTGTTCATTTGTTCATTTGTTCATTTGTTCATTTGTTCATTTGTTCATTTGTTCATTTGTTCATTTGTTCATTTGTTCATTTGTCCATTTTTTCATTTGTCCATTTGTTCATTTGTTCATTTGTTCATTTGTTCATTTGTTCATTTGTTCATTTGCTCATTTGTTCATTTGTTCATCTGTTCATTTGTTCATCTGTTCATTTGTTCATTTGTTCATTTATTCATTTGTTCATTTGTTCATTTGTTCATTTGTTCATTTGTTCATTTGTTCATTTGTTCATTTGTTCATTTGTTCATTTGTTCATTTGTTCATTTGTTCATTTGTTCATTTGTTCATTTGTTCATTTGTTCATTTGTTCATTTGTTCATTTGTTCATTTGTTCATTTGTTCATTTGTTCATTTGTTCATTTGTTCATTTGTTCATTTGTTCATTTGTTCATTTGTTCATTTGTTCATTTGTTCATTTGTGCATTTGTTCATTTGTGCATTTGTTCATTTGTTCATTTGTTCATTTGTTCATTTGTTCGTTTGTTCATTTCTTCATTTGATCATTTGTTCATTTGTTCATTTGTTCATTTGTTCATTTGTTCATTTGTTCATTTGTCCACTTGTTCATTTGTTCATTTGTTCGTTTGTTCATTTCTTCATTTGATCATTTGTTCATTTGTTTATATGTTCTTTTGTTCATTTGTTCATTTGTTCATTTCTTCATTTCTTCATTTCTTCATTTCTTCATTTGTTCATTTGTTCATTTGTTCATTTGTTCATTTGTCCATTTGTTCAATTGTCCACTTGTTCATTTGTTCATTCGTTCATTTGTTCATTTGTTCATTTGTTCATTTGTTCATTTGTTCATTTGTTCATTTGTTCATTTGTTCATTTGTTCATTTGTTCATTTGTTCATTTGTATATTTGTTCATTCGTTCATTTGTTCATTTGTTCATTTGTTCATTTGTTCATTTGTTCATTCGTTCATTCGTTCATTTGTCTATTCGCTCATTTGTTCATTTGTTCATTTGTTCATTTGTTCATTTGTTCATTTGTTCATTTGTCATTTGTTCATTTGTTCATTTGTTCAATTGTTCATTTGTTCATTTGTTCATTTGTTCATTTGTTCATTCGTTCATTCGTTCATTTGTCTTTTCGCACATTTGTTCATTTGTTCATTTGTTCATTTGTTCATTTGTCCATTTGTTCTTTTGTTCATTTGTTCATTTGTTCATTTGTTCATTTGTTCATTTGTTCATTTGTTCATTTGTTCATTTGTTCATTTGTTCATTTGTTCATTTGTTCATTTGTTCATTTGTTCATTTGTTCATTTCTTCATTTGCTCATTTGTTCATTTGTTCATTTGTTCATTTGTTCATTTGTTCATTTGTTCATTTGTTCACTTGTTCATTTGTTCATTTGTTCATTTGTTCATTTGTTCATTTGTTCATTTGTCCATTTGTTCATTTGTTCATTTGTTCATTTGTTCCTTCGTTCAATTGTCTATTCGCTCATTTGTACAATTGTTCATTCGTTCATTTGTTCATTTGTTCAATCGTTCATTTGTCTATTCGCTCATTTGTTCATTTGTTCATTTGTTCATTTGTTCCTTCGTTCATTTTTCTATTCGCTCATTTGTTCATTTGTTCATTCGATCATTTGTCTATTCGCACATTTGTTCATTTGTTCATTTGTTCATTTGTTCATTTGTTCATTTGTTCATTTGTTCATTTGTTCATTTGTTCATTTGTTCATTTGTTCATTTGTTCATTTGTTCATTTGTTCATTTGTTCATTTGTTCATTCGTTCATTTGTTCATTTGTTCATTTGTTCATTTGTTAATTCGTTCATTTGCCTATTCGCTCATTTGTTAATTTGTTCATTTGTTCATTTGTTCACTTGTTCATTTGTTCATTTTTTCATTTGTCCATTTGTTCATTTGTTCATTTGTTCATTTGTTCATTTGTTCATTTGTTCATTTGTGCATTTGTTCATTTGTTCATTTGTTCATTTGTTCATTTGTTCATTTGTTCATTTGTTTATTTGTTCATTTGATCATTTGTTCATTTGTTCATTTGTTCATTTGTTCATTTGTTCATTTGTTCATTTGTTCATTTGTTCATTTGTTCATTTGCTCATTTGTTCATTTGTTCATTTGTTCATTTGTTCATTTGTTCAGTTGTTCCTTCGTTCATTTGTTCATTTGTTCATTTGTTCATTTGTTCATTTGCTCATTTGTTCATTTGTTCATCTGTTCATTTGTTCATTTGTTCATTTGTTCATTTGTTCATTTGTCATTTGTTCATTCGTTCATTTGTCTTTTCGCACATTTGTTCATTTGTTCATTTGTTCATTCGTTCATTCGTTCATTTGTCTTTTCGCACATTTGTTCATTTGTTCATTTGTTCATTTGTTCATTTGTCCATTTGTTCTTTTGTTCATTTGTTCATTTGTTCATTTGTTCATTTGTTCATTTGTTCATTTGTTCATTTGTTCATTTGTTCATTTGTTCATTTGTTCATTTGTTCATTTCTTCATTTCTTCATTTGCTCATTTGTTCATTTGTTCATTTGTTCATTTGTTCATTTGTTCATTTGTTCATTTGTTCATTTGTTCATTTGTTCATTTGTTCATTTGTTCATTTGTTCACTTGTTCATTTGTTCATTTGTTCATTTGTTCATTTGTTCATTTGTTCATTTGTTCATTTGTCCATTTGTTCATTTGTTCATTTGTTCATTTGTTCATTTGTTCATTTGTTCATTTGTTCCTTCGTTCAATTGTCTATTCGCTCATTTGTACAATTGTTCATTCGTTCATTTGTTCATTTGTTCAATCGTTCATTTGTCTATTCGCTCATTTGTTCATTTGTTCATTTGTTCATTTGTTCCTTCGTTCATTTTTCTATTCGCTCATTTGTTCATTTGTTCATTCGATCATTTGTCTATTCGCACATTTGTTCATTTGTTCATTTGTTCATTTGTTAATTTGTTCATTTGTTCATTTGTTCATTTGTTCATTTGTTCATTTGTTCATTTGTTCATTTGTTCATTTGTTCATTTGTTCATTTGTTCATTCGTTCATTTGTTCATTTGTTCATTTGTTCATTTGTTAATTCGTTCATTTGCCTATTCGCTCATTTGTTAATTTGTTCATTTGTTCATTTGTTCACTTGTTCATTTGTTCATTTGTTCATTTGTCCATTTTTTCATTTGTCCATTTGTTCATTTGTTCATTTGTTCATTTGTTCATTTGTTCATTTGTGCATTTGTTCATTTGTTCATTTGTTCATTTGTTCATTTATTCATTTGTTCATTTGTTCATTTGTTCATTTGTTCATTTGTTCATTTGTTCATTTGTTCATTTGTTCATTTGTTCATTTGTTCATTTGTTCATTTGTTCATTTGTTCATTTGTTCATTTGTTCATTTGTTCATTTGTTCATTTGTTCATTTGTTCATTTGTTCATTTGTTCATTTGTCCACTTGTTCATTTGTTCATTTGTTCATTTGTTCGTTTGTTCATTTCTTCATTTGATCATTTGTTCATTTGTTCATTTGTTCATTTGTTCATTTGTTCATTTGTTCATTTGTTCATTTGTTCATTTGTTCATTTGTCCACTTGTTCATTTGTTCATTTGTTCGTTTGTTCATTTGTTCATTTGTTCATTTGTTCATTTGTTCATTTGTTCATTTGTTCATTTGTTCATTTGTTCATTTGTTCATTTGTTCATTTGTTCATTTGTTCATTTGTTCATTTGTTCATTTGTCCACTTGTTCATTTGTTCATTTGTTCATTTCTTCATTTGATCATTTGTTCATTTGTTCATTTCTTCATTTGTTCATTTGTTCATTTGTTCATTTGTTCATTTGTTCATTTGTCCACTTGTTCATTTGTTCATTTGTTCGTTTGTTCATTTGTTCATTTGTTCATTTGTTCATTTGTTCATTTGTTCATTTGTTCATTTGTATATTTGTTCATTCGTTCATTTGTTCATTTGTTCATTTGTTCATTTGTTCATTCGTTCATTCGTTCATTTGTCTATTCGCTCATTTGTTCATTTGTTCATTTGTTCATTTGTTCATTTGTTCATTTGTTCATTTGTTCATTTCTTCATTTCTTCATTTCTTCATTTGTTCATTTGTTCATTTGTTCATTTGTTCATTTGTTCATTTGTTCATTTGTATATTTGTTCATTCGTTCATTTGTTCATTTGTTCATTTGTTCATTTGTTCATTTGTTCATTTGTTCATTTCTTCATTTCTTCATTTCTTCATTTCTTCATTTGTTCATTTGTTCATTTGTTCATTTGTCCATTTGTTCAATTGTCCACTTGTTCATTTGTTCATTCGTTCATTTGTTCATTTGTTCATTTGTTCATTTGTTCATTTGTTCATTTGTTCATTTGTTCATTTGTTCATTTGTTCATTTGTTCATTTGTTCATTTGTTCATTTGTTCATTTGTTCATTTGTTCATTTGTATATTTGTTCATTCGTTCATTTGTTCATTTGTTCATTTGTTCATTCGTTCATTCGTTCATTTGTCTATTCGCTCATTTGTTCATTTGTTCATTTGTTCATTTGTTCATTTGTTCATTTGTTCATTTGTCATTTGTTCATTTGTTCAATTGTTCATTTGTTCATTTGTTCATTTGTTCATTTGTTCATTTGTTCATTTGTTCATTTGTTCATTTGTTCATTTGTTCATTTGTTCATTTGTTCATTTCTTCATTTGTTCATTTCTTCATTTCTTCATTTGCTCATTTGTTCATTTGTTCATTTGTTCATTTGTTCATTTGTTCATTTGTTCATTTGTTCATTTGTTCATTTGTTCATTTGTTCATTTGTTCACTTGTTCATTTGTTCATTTGTTCATTTGTTCATTTGTTCATTTGTTCATTTGTTCATTTGTCCATTTGTTCATTTGTTCATTTGTTCATTTGTTCATTTGTTCATTTGTTCATTTGTTCATTTGTTCATTTGTTCCTTCGTTCAATTGTCTATTCGCTCATTTGTTCATTTGTTCATTTGTTCCTTCGTTCATTTTTCTATTCGCTCATTTGTTCATTTGTTCATTCGATCATTTGTCTATTCGCACATTTGTTCATTTGTTCATTTGTTCATTTGTTCATTTGTTCATTTGTTCATTTGTTCATTTGTTCATTTGTTCATTTGTTCATTTGTTCATTTGTTCATTTGTTCATTTGTTCATTCGTTCATTTGTTCATTTGTTCATTTGTTCATTTGTTCATTTGTTAAATCGTTCATTTGCCTATTCGCTCATTTGTTAATTTGTTCATTTGTTCATTTGTTCACTTGTTCATTTGTTCATTTGTTCATTTGTCCATTTTTTCATTTGTCCATTTGTTCATTTGCTCATTTGTTCATTTGTTCATTTGTTCATTTGTTCATTTGTTCATTTGTTCAGTTGTTCCTTCGTTCATTTGTACAATTGTTCATTCGTTCATTTGTTCATTTGTTCATTTGTTCATTCGTTCATTTGTCTATTCGCTCATTTGTTCATTTTTTCATTTGTTCATTTGTTCATTTGTTCATTTGTATATTTGTTCATTTGTGCGATTGTCTATTCGCTCATTTGTTCATTTGTTCATTTGTTCATTTGTTCTTTTGTTCATTTGTTCATTTGTTCATTTGTTCATTTGTTCATTTGTTCATTTGTTCATTTGTTCATTTGTTCTTTTGTTCATTTGTTCATTTGTTCATTTGTTCATTTGTTCATTTGTTCATTTGTTCATTTGTTCATTTGTTCATTTGTTCATTTGTTCATTTGTTCATTTGTTCATTTGTTCATTTGTTCATTTGTTCATTTGTTCATTTGTTCATTTGTCCACTTGTTCATTTGTTCATTTGTTCATTTGTTCGTTTGTTCATTTCTTCATTTGATCATTTGTTCATTTGTTCATTTGTTCATTTGTTCATTTGTTCATTTGTTCATTTGTTCATTTGTCCACTTGTTCATTTGTTCATTTGTTCGTTTGTTCATTTGTTCATTTGTTCGTTTGTTCATTTGTTCATTTGTTCATTTGTTCATTTGTTCATTTGTTCATTTGTTCATTTGTTCATTTGTTCATTTGTTCATTTGTTCATTTGTTCATTTGTTCATTTGTTCATTTGTTCATTTGTTCATTTGTTCATTTGTTCATTTGTTCATTTGTTCATTTGTTCATTTGTTCATTTGTTCATTTGTACATTTGTTCATTTGTTCACTTGTTCATTTGTTCATTTGTTCATTTGTTCATTTGTTCATTTGTTCATTTGTTCGTTTGTTCATTTGTTCATTTGTTCATTTGTTCATTTGTTCATTTGTTCATTTGTTCATTTGTTGATTTGTTCATTTGTTCATTTGTTCATTTGTCCATTTTTTCATTTGTCCATTTGTTCATTTGTTCATTTGTTCATTTGTTCATTTGTTCATTTGTTCATTTGCTCATTTGTTCATTTGTTCATCTGTTCATTTGTTCATTTGTTCATTTGTTCATTTGTTCATTTATTCATTTGTTCATTTGTTCATTTGTTCATTTGTTCATTTGTTCATTTGTTCATTTGTTCATTTGTTCATTTGTTCATTTGTTCATTTGTTCATTTGTTCATTTGTTCATTTGTTCATTTGTTCATTTGTTCATTTGTTCATTTGTTCATTTGTTCATTTGTTCATTTGTTCATTTGTTCATTTGTTCATTTGTTCATTTGTTCATTTGTTCATTTGTTCATTTGTTCATTTGTTCATTTGTTCATTTGTTCATTTGTTCATTTGTTCATTTGTTCATTTGTTCATTTGTTCATTTGTTCATTTGTTCATTTGTTCCTTCGTTCATTTGTCTATTCGCTCATTTGTTCATTTATTCATTCGTTCATTTGTCTATTCGCTCATTTGTTCATTTGATCATTTCTTCATTTGTTCATTTGTTCATTTGTTCATTTGTTCATTTGTTCATTTGTTCATTTGTTCATTTGTTCATTCGTTCATTTGTTCATTTGTTCATTCGTTCATTTGTCTATTCGCTCATTTGTTCATTTGTTCATTTGTTCATTTGTTCATTTGTTCCTTCGTTCATTTTTCTATTCGCTCATTTGTTCATTTGTTCATTCGATCATTTGTCTATTCGCTCATTTGTTCATTTGTTCATGTGTTCATTTGTTCATTTGTTCATTTGTTCATTAGTTCATTTGTTCACTTGTTCATTTGTTCATTTGTTCATTTGTTCATTTGTTCACTTGTTCACTTTGCTCATTTGTTCGTTTGTTCATTTCTTCATTTCTTCATTTCTTCATTTGTTCATTTGTTCATTTGTTCATTTGTTCATTTGTTCATTTGTCCATTTGTTTATTTGTCCACTTGTTCATTTGTTCACTTGTTCATTTGTTCATTTGTTCATTTGTTCATTTGCTCATTTGTTCATTTGTTCATTTGTGCATTTGTTCATTTGTTCATTTGTGCATTTGTTCATTTGTTCATTTGTTCATTTGTTCATTTGTTCATTTGTTCATTTGTTCATTTGTTCATTTGTTCATTTGTTCATTTGTTCATTTGTTCATTTGGTCATTTGTTCATTTGTTTATTTGTTCACTTGTTTACTTGTTTACTTGTTCATTTGTTCATTTGTTCATTTGATCATTTGTTCATTTGTTCATTTGTTCACTTGTTCACTTGCTCATTTGTTCGTTTGTTCATTTCTTCATTTCTTCATTTCTTCATTTGTTCATTTGTTCATTTGTTCATTTGTTCATTTGTTCATTTGTTCAATTGTTCATTTGTTCATTTGTTCATTTGTTCATTTGTTCATTCGTTCATTTGTTCATTCGTTCATTTGTTCATTTGTTCATTTGTTCATTTGTTCATTTGTTCATTTGTTCATTTGTTCATTTGTTCATTTGTCATTTGTTCATTTGTTCAATTGTTCATTTGTTCATTTGTTCATTTGTTCATTTGTTCATTTGTTCATTTGTTCATTTGTTCATTTGTTCATTTGTCATTTGTTCATTTGTTCAATTGTTCATTTGTTCATTTGTTCATTTGTTCATTTGTTCATTTGTTCATTTGTTCATTTGTTCATTCGTTCATTTGTTCATTCGTTCATTCGTTCATTTGTTCATTTGTTCATTTGTTCATTTGTTCATTTGTTCATTTGTTCATTTGTTCATTTGTTCATTTGTTCATTGGTTCATTTGTTCATTTGTTCATTTGTTCATTTGTTCATTTGTTCATTTGTCATTTGTTCATTTGTTCAATTGTTCATTTGTTCATTTGTTCATTCGTTCATTTGTTCATTTGTTCATTTGTTCATTTGTTCATTTGTTCATTTGTTCATTTGTTCATTTGTTCATTTGTTCATTTGTTCATTTGTTCATTTGTTCATTTGTTCATTTGTTCATTTGTTCATTTGTTCATTTGTTCATTTGTTCATTTGTTCATTTGTTCATTTGTTCATTTGTTCATTTGTTCATTTGTTCATTCGTTCATTTGTTCTTTTGTTCATTTGTTCATTTGTTCATTTGTTGATTTGTTGATTTGTTCATTTGTTCATTTGTTCATTTGTTCATTTGTTCATTTGCTCATTTGCTCATTTGCTCATTTGCTCATTTGTTCATTTGTTCATTTGTTCATTTGTTCATTTGTTCATTTGTTCATTTGTTCATTTGTTCATTTGTTCCTTTGTTCATTTGCTCACTTGCTCATTTGTTACTTTGTTCATTTGTTCATTTGCTCGTTTGTTCATTTGTTCATTTGTTCATTTGTTCATTTGTTCATTTGTTCATTTGTGCATTTGTTCATTTGTTCATTTGTTCATTTGTTCATTTGTTCATTTGTTCATTTGTTCATTTGTTTATTTGTTCATTTGATCATTTGTTCATTTGTTCATTTGTTCATTTGTTCATTTGTTCATTTGTTCATTTGTTCATTTGTGCATTTGTTCATTTGTGCATTTGTTCATTTGTTCATTCGTGCATTTGTTCATTTGTTCATTTGTTCATTTGTTCATTTGATCATTTGTTCATTTGTTCATTTGTTCATTTGTTCATTTGTTCATTTGTTCATTTGTTCATTTGTTCATTTGTTCATTTGTTCATTTGTTCATTTGTTCATTTGTTCATTTGTTCATTTGTTCATTTGTTCATTTGTTCATTTGTTCATTTGTTCATTTGTTCATTTGTTCATTTGTTCATTTGTTCATTTGTTCATTTGTTCATTTGTTCATTTGTTCATTTGTTCATTTGTTCATTTGTTCATTTGTTCATTTGTTCATTTGTTCATTTGTTCATTTATTCATTTGTTCATTTGATCATTTGTTCATTTGTTCATTTGTTCACTTGTTCACTTGCTCATTTGTTCGTTTGTTCATTTGTTCGTTTGTTCACTTCATTTCTTCATTTGTTCATTTGTTCATTTGTTCATTTGTTCATTTGTTCATTTGTCCATTTGTTCATTTGTCCACTTGTTCATTTGTTCATTTGTTCATTTGTTCATTTGTTCATTCGTTCATTTGTTCATTCGTTCATTTGTTCATTTGTTCATTTGTTCATTTCTCCATTTGTTCATTTGTTCATTTGTTCATCTGTTCATTTGTTCACTTGTTTACTTGTTTACTTGTTCATTTGTTCATTTGTTCATTTGTTCATTTGTTCATTTGTTCATTTGTTCATTTGTTCATTTGTTCATTTGTTCATTTGTTCATTTGTTCATTTGTTCATTTGTTCATTTGATCATTTGATCATTTGTTCATTTGTTTACTTGTTCACTTGCTCATTTGTTCGTTTGTTCACTTGTTCATTTGTTCATTTGTTCATTTGTTCATTTGTTCATTTGTTCATTTGTTCATTTGTTCATTTGTTCATTCGTTCATTTGTTCATTCGTTCATTTGTTCATTCGTTCATTTGTTCATTTGTTCATTTGTTCATTTGTTCATTTGTTCATTCGTTCATTTGTTCATTTGTTCATTTGTTCATTTGTTCATTTGTTCATTTGTTCATTTGTTCATTCGTTCATTTGTTCATTTGTTCATTCGTTCATTTGTCTATTCGCACATTTGTTCATTTGTTCATTTGTTCATTTGTTCGTTTGTTCTTTTGTTCATTTGTTCATTTGTTCATTTGTTCATTTGTTCATTTGTTCATTTGTTCACTTGTTTACTTGTTTACTTGTTCATTTGTTCATTTGTTCATTTGTTCATTTGTTCATTTGTTCATTTGTTCATTTGATCATTTGATCATTTGTTCATTTGTTCATTTGTTCACTTGTTTACTTGTTTACTTGTTCATTTGTTCATTTGTTCATTTGTTCATTTGTTCATTTGTTCATTTGTTCATTCGTTCATTTGTTCATTTGTTCATTTGTTCATTTGTTCATTTGTTCATTTGTTCATTTGTTCATTCGTTCATTTGTTCATTTGTTCATTTGTTCATTTGTTCATTCGTTCATTTGTTCATTTGTTCCTTCGTTCATTTGTCTATTCGCTCATTTGTTCATTTATTCATTCGTTCATTTGTCTATTCGCTCATTTGTTCATTTGATCATTTCTTCATTTGTTCATTTGTTCATTTGTTCATTTGTTCATTTGTTCATTTGTTCATTCGTTCATTTGTTCATTTGTTCATTCGTACATTTTTCTATTCGCTCATTTGTTCATTTGTTCATTCGATCATTTGTCTATTCGCTCATTTGTTCATTTGTTCATGTGTTCATTTGTTCATTAGTTCATTTGTTCACTTGTTCATTTGTTCATTTGTTCATTTGTTCATTTGTTCACTTGTTCACTTTGCTCATTTGTTCGTTTGTTCATTTCTTCATTTCTTTATTTCTTCATTTGTTCATTTGTTCATTTGTTCATTTGTTCACTTGTTCATTTGTTCATTTGTTCATTTGTCCATTTGTTCATTTGTCCATTTGTTCATTTGTTCATTTGTTCATTTGTTCATTTGTTCATTTGTTCATTTGTTCATTTGTTCATTTGTTCATTTGTTCATTTGTTCATTTGTTCATTTGTTCATTTGTTCATTTGTTCATTTGTTCATTTGTTCATTTGTTCATTTGTTCACTTGTTCATTTGTTCACTTGTTCATTTGTTCATTTGTTCATTTGTTCATTTGTTCATTTGTTCATTTGTTCATTTGTTCATTTGTTCATTTGTTCATTTGTTCATTTGTTCATTTGTTCATTTGTTCATTTGTTCATTTGTTCATTTGTTCATTTGTTCATTTGTTCATTTGTGCATTTGTTCATTTGTTCATTTGTCCACTTGTTCATTTGTTCATTTGTTCGTTTGTTCATTTCTTCATTTGATCATTTGTTCATTTGTTCATTTGTTCATTTGTTCATTTGTTCATTTGTTCATTTGTCCACTTGTTCATTTGTTCATTTGTTCGTTTGTTCATTTCTTCATTTGATCATTTGTTCATTTGTTTATATGTTCTTTTGTTCATTTGTTCATTTGTTCATTTCTTCATTTCTTCATTTCTTCATTTCTTCATTTGTTCATTTGTTCATTTGTTCATTTGTTCATTTGTCCATTTGTTCAATTGTCCACTTGTTCATTTGTTCATTCGTTCATTTGTTCATTTGTTCATTTGTTCATTTGTTCATTTGTTCATTTGTTCATTTGTTCATTTGTTCATTTGTTCATTTGTTCATTTGTATATTTGTTCATTCGTTCATTTGTTCATTTGTTCATTTGTTCATTCGTTCATTCGTTCATTTGTCTATTCGCTCATTTGTTCATTTGTTCATTTGTTCATTTGTTCATTTGTTCATTTGTTCATTTGTCATTTGTTCATTTGTTCAATTGTTCATTTGTTCATTTGTTCATTTGTTCATTTGTTCATTCGTTCATTCGTTCATTTGTCTTTTCGCACATTTGTTCATTTGTTCATTTGTTCATTTGTTCATTTGTCCATTTGTTCTTTTGTTCATTTGTTCATTTGTTCATTTGTTCATTTGTTCATTTGTTCATTTGTTCATTTGTTCATTTGTTCATTTGTTCATTTCTTCATTTGTTCATTTCTTCATTTCTTCATTTGCTCATTTGTTCATTTGTTCATTTGTTCATTTGTTCATTTGTTCATTTGTTCATTTGTTCATTTGTTCATTTGTTCATTTGTTCACTTGTTCATTTGTTCATTTGTTCATTTGTTCATTTGTTCATTTGTTCATTTGTCCATTTGTTCATTTGTTCATTTGTTCATTTGTTCCTTCGTTCAATTGTCTATTCGCTCATTTGTACAATTGTTCATTCGTTCATTTGTTCATTTGTTCAATCGTTCATTTGTCTATTCGCTCATTTGTTCATTTGTTCATTTGTTCATTTGTTCATTTGTTCCTTCGTTCATTTTTCTATTCGCTCATTTGTTCATTTGTTCATTCGATCATTTGTCTATTCGCACATTTGTTCATTTGTTCATTTGTTCATTTGTTCATTTGTTCATTTGTTCATTTGTTCATTTGTTCATTTGTTCATTTGTTCATTTGTTCATTTGTTCATTCGTTCATTTGTTCATTTGTTCATTTGTTCATTTGTTCATTTGTTAATTCGTTCATTTGCCTATTCGCTCATTTGTTAATTTGTTCATTTGTTCATTTGTTCACTTGTTCATTTGTTCATTTGTTCATTTGTCCATTTTTTCATTTGTCCATTTGTTCATTTGTTCATTTGTTCATTTGTTCATTTGTTCATTTGTTCATTTGTTCATTTGTGCATTTGTTCATTTGTTCATTTGTTCATTTGTTCATTTGTTCATTTGTTCATTTGTTCATTTGTTTATTTGTTCATTTGATCATTTGTTCATTTGTTCATTTGTTCATTTGTTCATTTGTTCATTTGTTCATTTGTTCATTTGTTCATTTGTTCATTTGCTCATTTGTTCATTTGTTCATTTGTTCATTTGTTCATTTGTTCAGTTGTTCCTTCGTTCATTTGTTCATTTGTTCATTTGTTCATTTGTTCATTTGCTCATTTGTTCATTTGTTCATCTGTTCATTTGTTCATTTGTTCATTTGTTCATTTGTTCATTTGTCATTTGTTCATTTGTTCAATTGTTCATTTGTTCATTTGTTCATTTGTTCATTTGTTCATTCGTTCATTCGTTCATTTGTCTTTTCGCACATTTGTTCATTTGTTCATTTGTTCATTTGTTCATTTGTCCATTTGTTCTTTTGTTCATTTGTTCATTTGTTCATTTGTTCATTTGTTCATTTGTTCATTTGTTCATTTGTTCATTTGTTCATTTGTTCATTCGTTCATTTGTTCATTCGTTCATTTGTTCATTTGTTCATTTGTTCATTTCTCCATTTGTTCATTTGTTCATTTGTTCATCTGTTCATTTGTTCACTTGTTTACTTGTTTACTTGTTCATTTGTTCATTTGTTCATTTGTTCATTTGTTCATTTGTTCATTTGTTCATTTGTTCATTTGTTCATTTGTTCATTTGTTCATTTGTTCATTTGTTCATTTGTTCATTTGATCATTTGATCATTTGTTCATTTGTTTACTTGTTCACTTGCTCATTTGTTCGTTTGTTCACTTGTTCATTTGTTCATTTGTTCATTTGTTCATTTGTTCATTTGTTCATTTGTTCATTTGTTCATTTGTTCATTCGTTCATTTGTTCATTCGTTCATTTGTTCATTCGTTCATTTGTTCATTTGTTCATTTGTTCATTTGTTCATTTGTTCATTCGTTCATTTGTTCATTTGTTCATTTGTTCATTTGTTCATTTGTTCATTTGTTCATTCGTTCATTTGTTCATTTGTTCATTCGTTCATTTGTCTATTCGCACATTTGTTCATTTGTTCATTTGTTCATTTGTTCGTTTGTTCTTTTGTTCATTTGTTCATTTGTTCATTTGTTCATTTGTTCATTTGTTCATTTGTTCACTTGTTTACTTGTTTACTTGTTCATTTGTTCATTTGTTCATTTGTTCATTTGTTCATTTGTTCATTTGTTCATTTGTTCATTTGTTCATTCGTTCATTTGTTCATTCGTTCATTTGTTCATTTGTTCATTTGTTCATTTCTCCATTTGTTCATTTGTTCATTTGTTCATCTGTTCATTTGTTCACTTGTTTACTTGTTTACTTGTTCATTTGTTCATTTGTCCACTTGTTCATTTGTTCATTTGTTCATTTGTTCATTTGTTCATATGTTCATTTGTTCATTTGTTCATTCGTTCATTTGTTCATTTGTTCATTCGTTCATTTGTTCATTTGTTCATTTGTTCATTTGTTCATTTGTTCATTTGATCATTTGATCATTTGTTCATTTGTTTACTTGTTCACTTGCTCATTTGTTCGTTTGTTCACTTGTTCATTTGTTCATTTGTTCATTTGTTCATTTGTTCATTTGTTCATTTGTTCATTTGTTCATTTGTTCATTCGTTCATTTGTTCATTCGTTCATTTGTTCATTCGTTCATTTGTTCATTTGTTCATTTGTTCATTTGTTCATTTGTTCATTCGTTCATTTGTTCATTTGTTCATTTGTTCATTTGTTCATTTGTTCATTTGTTCATTCGTTCATTTGTTCATTTGTTCATTCGTTCATTTGTCTATTCGCACATTTGTTCATTTGTTCATTTGTTCATTTGTTCGTTTGTTCTTTTGTTCATTTGTTCATTTGTTCATTTGTTCATTTGTTCATTTGTTCATTTGTTCATTAGTTCACTTGTTTACTTGTTTACTTGTTCATTTGTTCATTTGTTCATTTGTTCATTTGTTCATTTGTTCATTTGTTCATTTGTTCATTTGTTCATTCGTTCATTTGTTCATTCGTTCATTTGTTCATTTGTTCATTTGTTCATTTCTCCATTTGTTCATTTGTTCATTTGTTCATCTGTTCATTTGTTCACTTGTTTACTTGTTTACTTGTTCATTTGTTCATTTGTCCACTTGTTCATTTGTTCATTTGTTCATTTGTTCATTTGTTCATATGTTCATTTGTTCATTTGTTCATTCGTTCATTTGTTCATTTGTTCATTCGTTCATTTGTTCATTTGTTCATTCGTTCATTTGTCTATTCGCACATTTGTTCATTTGTTCATTTGTTCATTTGTTCATTACTTCATTTGATCATTTGTTCATTTGTTCATTTGTTCATTTGTTCATTTGTTCATTTGTTCATTTGTTCATTTGTTTTTTTGTTCATTTGTTCATTTGTTCATTTGTTCATTTGTTCATTTGGTCATTTGTTCATTTGTTCATTTGTTCACTTGTTTACTTGTTTACTTGTTCATTTGTTCATTTGTTCATTTGTTCATTTGATCATTTGTTCATTTGTTCATTTGTTCACTTGTTCACTTGCTCATTTGTTCGTTTGTTCATTTCTTCATTTCTTCATTTGTTCATTTGTTCATTTGTTCATTTGTTCATTTGTTCATTTGTTCACTTGTTCATTTGTTCATTTGTTCATTCGTTCATTTGTTCATTCGTTCATTCGTTCATTTGTTCATTTGTTCATTTGTTCATTTGTTCATTTGATCATTTGATCATTTGTTCATTTGTTCACTTGTTCACTTGCTCATTTGTTCGTTTGTTCATTTGTTCATTTGTTCATTTGTTCATTTGTTCATTTGTTCATTTGTTCATTTGTTCATTTGTTCATTTGTTCATTTGTTCATTTGTCCATTTGTTCATTTGTCCACTTGTTCATTTGTTCATTTGTTCATTTGTTCATTCGTTCATTTGTTCATTTGTTCATTCGTTCATTTGTTCATTTGTTCATTTGTTCATTTGTTCATTTGTTCATTTGTTCATTTGTTCATTTGTTCATTTGTTCATTTGTTCATTTGTTCATTTGTTCATTTGTTCATTTGTTCATTTGTTCATTTGTTCATTTGTTCATTTGTTCATTTCTTCATTTGTTCATTTGTTCATTTGTTCATTTGTTCATTTGTTCATTTGTTCATTTGTTCATTTGTTCATTTGTTCATTTGTTCATTTGTTCATTTGTTCATTTGTTCATTTGTTCATTTGTTCATTTGTTCACTTGTTCATTTGTTCATTTGTTCATTTGTTCCTTCGTTCAATTGTCTATTCGCTCATTTGTACAATTGTTCATTCGTTCATTTGTTCATTTGTTCAATCGTTCATTTGTCTATTCGCTTATTTGTTCATTTGTTCATTTGATCCTTCGTTCATTTTTCTATTCGCTCATTTGTTCATTTGTTCATTCGATCATTTGTCTATTCGTTCATTTGTTCATTTGTTCATTTGTTCATTTGTTCATTTGTTCATTTGTTCATTTGTTCATTTGTTCATTTGTTCATTTGTTCATTTGTTCATTTGTTCACTTGTTGACTTGTTCACTTGTTCATTTGATCGTTTGTTCATTTGTTCTTTTGTTCGTTTGTTCCTTTGTTCATTTGTTCGTTTGTTCCTTTGTTCATTTGTTCATTTGTTCATTTGTTCATTTGTTCATTCGTTCATTTGTTCTCTTGTTCATTTGTTCATTTGTTCATTTCTGCATTTGTTCATTAGTTCGTTTGTTCATTAGTTCGTTTGTTCATTTGTTCATTTGTTCATTTGTTCCTTTGTTCATTTGTTCACTTATTCATTTGTTCATTTGTTCATTTGGTCATTTTTTCATTTGTTCATTTGTTCATTTGTTCATTTGGTCATTTTTTCATTTGTTCATTTGTTCATTTGTTCATTTGTTCATTTGTTCATTTGTTCATTTGTTCATTTGTTCATTTGTTCATTTGTTCATTTGTTCATTTGTTCATTTGTTCATTTGTTCATTTGTTCATTTGTTCATTTGTTCATTTGTTCATTTGTTCATTTGTTCATTTGTTCATTCGTTCATTTGTTCATTCTTTCATTCGTTCATTTGTCTATTCGCTCATTCGTTCATTTGTCTATTCGCTCATTTTTTCATTTGTTCATTTGTTCGTTTGTTCATTTGTTCATTTGTTCATTTCTTCATTTGATCATTTGTTCATTTGTTCATTTGTTCTTTTGTTCATTTGTTCATTTGTTCATTTGTTCATTTGTTCATTTGTTCATTTGTTCATTTGTTCATTTGGTCATTTGTTCATTTGTTTATTTGTTCACTTGTTTACTTGTTTACTTGTTCATTTGTCCATTTCTTCATTTGTTCATTTGATCATTTGTTCATTTGTTCATTTGTTCACTTGTTCACTTGCTCATTTGTTCGTTTGTTCATTTCTTCATTTCTTCATTTCTTCATTTGTTCATTTGTTCATTTGTTCATTTGTTCATTTGTTCATTTGTCCATTTGTTCATTTGTCCACTTGTTCATTTGTTCATTTGTTCATTTGTTCATTCGTTCATTCGTTCATTCGTTCATTCGTTCATTTGTTCATTTGTTCATTTGTTCATTTGTTCATTTGTTCATTTGTTCATTTGTTCACTTGTTTACTTGTTTACTTGTTCATTTGTTCATTTGTCCATTTGTTCATTTGTTCATTTGTTCATTTGTTCATTTGTTCATTTGTTCATTTGATCATTTGATCATTTGTTCATTTGTTCACTTGTTCACTTGCTCATTTGTTCGTTTGTTCATTTCTTCATTTCTTCATTTGTTCATTTGTTCACTTGTTCATTTGTTCATTTGTCCATTTGTTCATTTGTCCACTTGTTCATTTGTTCATTTGTTCATTTGTTCATTTGTTTATTTGTTCATTTGTTCATTAGTTCATTTGTTCATTTGTTCATCTGTTCATTTGTTCATTTGTTCATTTGTTCATTCGTTCATTTGTTCATTTGTTCATTTGTTCATTTGTTCATTTGTTCATTTGTTCACTTGTTCATTTGTTCCTTTGTACATTTGTTCATTTGTTCATTTGTTCATTCGTTCATTTGTACATTTGTTTATTTGTTCATTTGTTCATTTGTTCATTTGTTCATTTGTTCATTTGTTCCTTCGTTCATTTGTCTATTCGCTCATTTGTTCATTTGTTCATTCGTTCATTTGTTCATTTGTTTATTCGTTCATTTGTCTATTCGTTCATTTGTCTATTCGCTTATTTGTTCATTTGTTCATTTGTTCATTTGTTCATTTGTTCATTCGTTCATTCGTTCATTTTTCTATTCGCTCATTTGTTCATTTGATCATTTGTTCATTTGTTCATTTGTTCATTTGTTCATTTTTTCATTTGTTCATTTGTTCATTTGTTCATTTGTTCATTTGTTCATTTGTTCATTTGTTCATTTGTTCATTTGTTCATTTGTTCATTTGTTCATTTGATCATTTGTTCATTTGTTCATTTGTTCTTTTGTTCATTTGTTCATTTGTTCATTTGTTCATTTGTTCATTTGTTCATTTGTTCATTTGTTCATTTGGTCATTTGTTCATTTGTTTATTTGTTCACTTGTTTACTTGTTTACTTGTTCATTTGTCCATTTCTTCATTTGTTCATTTGATCATTTGTTCATTTGTTCATTTGTTCACTTGTTCACTTGCTCATTTGTTCGTTTGTTCATTTCTTCATTTCTTCATTTCTTCATTTGTTCATTTGTTCATTTGTTCATTTGTTCATTTGTTCATTTGTCCATTTGTTCATTTGTCCACTTGTTCATTTGTTCATTTGTTCATTTGTTCATTCGTTCATTCGTTCATTCGTTCATTCGTTCATTTGTTCATTTGTTCATTTGTTCATTTGTTCATTTGTTCATTTGTTCATTTGTTCACTTGTTTACTTGTTTACTTGTTCATTTGTTCATTTGTCCATTTGTTCATTTGTTCATTTGTTCATTTGTTCATTTGTTCATTTGTTCATTTGATCATTTGATCATTTGTTCATTTGTTCACTTGTTCACTTGCTCATTTGTTCGTTTGTTCATTTCTTCATTTCTTCATTTGTTCATTTGTTCACTTGTTCATTTGTTCATTTGTCCATTTGTTCATTTGTCCACTTGTTCATTTGTTCATTTGTTCATTTGTTCATTTGTTTATTTGTTCATTTGTTCATTAGTTCATTTGTTCATTTGTTCATCTGTTCATTTGTTCATTTGTTCATTTGTTCATTCGTTCATTTGTTCATTTGTTCATTTGTTCATTTGTTCATTTGTTCATTTGTTCACTTGTTCATTTGTTCCTTTGTACATTTGTTCATTTGTTCATTTGTTCATTCGTTCATTTGTACATTTGTTTATTTGTTCATTTGTTCATTTGTTCATTTGTTCATTTGTTCATTTGTTCCTTCGTTCATTTGTCTATTCGCTCATTTGTTCATTTGTTCATTCGTTCATTTGTTCATTTGTTTATTCGTTCATTTGTCTATTCGTTCATTTGTCTATTCGCTTATTTGTTCATTTGTTCATTTGTTCATTTGTTCATTTGTTCATTCGTTCATTCGTTCATTTTTCTATTCGCTCATTTGTTCATTTGATCATTTGTTCATTTGTTCATTTGTTCATTTGTTCATTTTTTCATTTGTTCATTTGTTCATTTGTTCATTTGTTCATTTGTTCATTTGTTCATTTGTTCATTTGTTCATTTGTTCATTTGTTCATTTGTTCATTTGTTCATTTGTTCATTTGTTCATTTGTTCATTTGTTCATTTGTTCATTTGTTCATTTGTTCATTTGTTCATGTGTTCATTTGTTCATTTGTTCATTTGTTCATTTGTTCATTTGTTCATTTGTTCATTTGTTCATTTGTTCATTTGTTCATTTGTTCATTTGTTCATTTGTTCATTTGTTCATTTGTTCATTTGTTCATTTGTTCATTTGTTCATTTGTTCATTTGTTCATTTGTTCATTTGTTCATTTGTTCATTTGTTCATTTGTTCATTTGTTCATTTGTTCATTTGTTCATTTGTTCATTTGTTCATTTGTTCATTTGTTCATTTGTTCATTTGTTCATTTGTTCATTTGTTCATTTGTTCATTTGTTCATTTGTTCATTTGTTCATTTGTTCATTTGTTCATTTGTTCATTTGTTCCTTTGTTCATTTGTTCACTTATTCATTTGTTCATTTGTTCATTTGGTCATTTTTTCATTTGTTCATTTGTTCATTTGTTCATTTGTTCATTTGTTCATTTGTTCATTTGTTCATTTGGTCATTTGTTCATTTGTTTATTTGTTCACTTGTTTACTTGTTTACTTGTTCATTTGTTCATTTGTTCATTTGTTCATTTGATCATTTGTTCATTTGTTCATTTGTTCATTTGTTCATTTGTTCACTTGTTCACTTGCTCATTTGTTCATTTCTTCATTTCTTCATTTCTTCATTTGTTCATTTGTTCATTTGTTCATTTGTTCATTTGTCCATTTGTTCATTTGTCCACTTGTTCAATTGTTCATTTGTTCATTTGTTCATTTGTCCATTTGTTCATTTGTCCACTTGTTCATTTGTTCATTTGTTCAATTGTTCATTTGTTCATTTGTTCATTTGTCCATTTGTTCATTTGTCCACTTGTTCATTTGTTCATTCGTTCATTCGTTCATTCGTTCATTCGTTCATTCGTTCATTCGTTCATTCGTTCATTTGTTCATTTGTCCATTTGTTCATTTGTTCATTTGTTCATTTGTTCATTTGTTCATTTGTTCATTTGATCATTTGATCATTTGTTCATTTGTTCACTTGTTCACTTGCTCATTTGTTCGTTTGTTCATTTCTTCATTTCTTCATTTGTTCATTTGTTCATTTGTTCATTTGTTCATTTGTCCATTTGTTCATTTGTCCACTTGTTCATTTGTTCATTTATTTATTTGTTCATTTGTTCATTCGTTCATTTGTTCATTTGTTCATCTGTTCATTTGTTCATTTGTTCATTTGTTCATTCGTTCATTTGTTCATTTGTTCATTTGTTCATTTGTTCATTTGTTTATTTGTTCATTCGTTCATTTGTTCATTTGTTCATTTGTTCCTTCGTTCATTTGTCTATTCGCTCATTTGTTCATTTGTTCATTTCTTCATTTGTTCATTTGTTCATTTGTTCATTTGTTCATTTGTTCATTTGTTCATTTGTTCATTTGTTCATTTGTTCATTTGTTCATTTGTTTATTTGTTCATTTGTTCATTTATTCATTTGTCCACTTGTTCATTTGTTCATTTGTTCGTTTGTTCGTTTGTTCATTTGTTCATTTGTTCATTTCTTCATTTGATCATTTGTTCATTTGTTCATTTGTTCTTTTGTTCATTTGTTCATTTGTTCATTTGTTCATTTGTTCATTTGTTCATTTGTTCATTTGTTCATTTGTTCATTTGTTCATTTGTTCATTTGTTCATTTGGTCATTTGTTCATTTGTTCATTTGTTCACTTGTTTACTTGTTTACTTGTTCATTTGTTCATTTGTTCATTTGTTCATTTGATCATTTGTTCATTTGTTCATTTGTTCACTTGTTCACTTGCTCATTTGTTCGTTTGTTCATTTGTTCATTTGTTCATTTGTTCATTTGTTCATTTGTTCATTTGTCCATTTGTTCATTTGTCCACTTGTTCATTTGTTCATTTGTTCATTTGTTCATTCGTTCATTCGTTCATTCGTTCATTCGTTCATTCGTTCATTCGTTCATTTGTTCATTTGTTCATTTGTTCATTTGTTCATTTGTTCATTTGTTCATTTGTTCATTTGTTCATTTGTTCATTTGTTCATTTGTTCATTTGTTCATTTGTTCACTTGTTTACTTGTTTACTTGTTCATTTGTTCATTTGTCCATTTGTTCATTTGTTCATTTGTTCATTTGTTCATTTGTTCATTTGTTCATTTGTTCATTTGTTCATTTGTTCATTTGTTCATTTGATCATTTGATCATTTGTTCATTTGTTCACTTGTTCACTTGCTCATTTGTTCGTTTGTTCATTTGTTCATTTGTTCATTTGTTCATTTGTTCATTTGTTCATTTGTCCATTTGTTCATTTGTCCACTTGTTCATTTGTTCATTTGTTCATTTGTTCATTCGTTCATTTGTTCATTTGTTCATTCGTTCATTTGTTCATTTGTTCATTTGTTCATTTGTTCATTTGTTCATTTGTTCATTTGTTCATTTGTTCATTTGTTCATTTGTTCATTTGTTCATTTGTTCATTTGTTCATTTGTTCATTTGTTCACTTGTTCATTTGTTCATTTGTTCATTTGTTCATTTGTTCATTTCTTCATTTGTTCATTTGTTCATTTGTTCATTTGTTCATTTGTTCATTTGTTCATTTGTTCATTTGTTCATTTGTTCATTTGTTCATTTGTTCATTTGTTCATTTGTTCATTTGTTCATTTGTTCATTTGTTCATTTGTTCATTTGTTCATTTGTTCATTTGTTCATTTGTTCATTTGTTCATTTGTTCATTTGTTCATTTGTTCATTTGTTCATTTGTTCATTTGTTCATTTGTTCATTTGTTCATTTGTTCATTTGTTCATTTGTTCATTTGTTCATTTGTTCATTTGTTCATTTGTTCATTTGTTCATTTGTTCATTTGTTCCTTCGTTCAATTGTCTATTCGCTCATTTGTACAATTGTTCATTCGTTCATTTGTTCATTTGTTCATTCGTTCATTTGTCTATTCGCACATTTGTTCATTTGTTCATTTGTTCATTTGTTCATTACTTCATTTGATCATTTGTTCATTTGTTCATTTGTTCATTTGTTCATTTGTTCATTTGTTCATTTGTTCATTTGTTTTTTTGTTCATTTGTTCATTTGTTCATTTGTTCATTTGTTCATTTGGTCATTTGTTCATTTGTTCATTTGTTCACTTGTTTACTTGTTTACTTGTTCATTTGTTCATTTGTTCATTTGTTCATTTGATCATTTGTTCATTTGTTCATTTGTTCACTTGTTCACTTGCTCATTTGTTCGTTTGTTCATTTCTTCATTTCTTCATTTGTTCATTTGTTCATTTGTTCATTTGTTCATTTGTTCATTTGTTCACTTGTTCATTTGTTCATTTGTTCATTCGTTCATTTGTTCATTCGTTCATTCGTTCATTTGTTCATTTGTTCATTTGTTCATTTGTTCATTTGATCATTTGATCATTTGTTCATTTGTTCACTTGTTCACTTGCTCATTTGTTCGTTTGTTCATTTGTTCATTTGTTCATTTGTTCATTTGTTCATTTGTTCATTTGTTCATTTGTTCATTTGTTCATTTGTTCATTTGTTCATTTGTCCATTTGTTCATTTGTCCACTTGTTCATTTGTTCATTTGTTCATTTGTTCATTCGTTCATTTGTTCATTTGTTCATTCGTTCATTTGTTCATTTGTTCATTTGTTCATTTGTTCATTTGTTCATTTGTTCATTTGTTCATTTGTTCATTTGTTCATTTGTTCATTTGTTCATTTGTTCATTTGTTCATTTGTTCATTTGTTCATTTGTTCATTTGTTCATTTGTTCATTTCTTCATTTGTTCATTTGTTCATTTGTTCATTTGTTCATTTGTTCATTTGTTCATTTGTTCATTTGTTCATTTGTTCATTTGTTCATTTGTTCATTTGTTCATTTGTTCATTTGTTCATTTGTTCACTTGTTCATTTGTTCATTTGTTCATTTGTTCCTTCGTTCAATTGTCTATTCGCTCATTTGTACAATTGTTCATTCGTTCATTTGTTCATTTGTTCAATCGTTCATTTGTCTATTCGCTTATTTGTTCATTTGTTCATTTGATCCTTCGTTCATTTTTCTATTCGCTCATTTGTTCATTTGTTCATTCGATCATTTGTCTATTCGTTCATTTGTTCATTTGTTCATTTGTTCATTTGTTCATTTGTTCATTTGTTCATTTGTTCATTTGTTCATTTGTTCATTTGTTCATTTGTTCATTTGTTCACTTGTTGACTTGTTCACTTGTTCATTTGATCGTTTGTTCATTTGTTCTTTTGTTCGTTTGTTCCTTTGTTCATTTGTTCGTTTGTTCCTTTGTTCATTTGTTCATTTGTTCATTTGTTCATTTGTTCATTCGTTCATTTGTTCTCTTGTTCATTTGTTCATTTGTTCATTTCTGCATTTGTTCATTAGTTCGTTTGTTCATTAGTTCGTTTGTTCATTTGTTCATTTGTTCATTTGTTCCTTTGTTCATTTGTTCACTTATTCATTTGTTCATTTGTTCATTTGGTCATTTTTTCATTTGTTCATTTGTTCATTTGTTCATTTGGTCATTTTTTCATTTGTTCATTTGTTCATTTGTTCATTTGTTCATTTGTTCATTTGTTCATTTGTTCATTTGTTCATTTGTTCATTTGTTCATTTGTTCATTTGTTCATTTGTTCATTTGTTCATTTGTTCATTTGTTCATTTGTTCATTTGTTCATTTGTTCATTTGTTCATTTGTTCATTTGTTCATTCGTTCATTTGTTCATTCTTTCATTCGTTCATTTGTCTATTCGCTCATTCGTTCATTTGTCTATTCGCTCATTTGTTCATTTGTTCATTTGTTCATTTGTTCATTTGTTCATTCGTTCATTTGTTCATTTGTTCATTTGTTCATTTGTTCATTTGTCCACTTGTTCATTTTTTCATTTTTTCATTTGTTCATTTGTTCGTTTGTTCATTTGTTCATTTGTTCATTTCTTCATTTGATCATTTGTTCATTTGTTCATTTGTTCTTTTGTTCATTTGTTCATTTGTTCATTTGTTCATTTGTTCATTTGTTCATTTGTTCATTTGTTCATTTGGTCATTTGTTCATTTGTTTATTTGTTCACTTGTTTACTTGTTTACTTGTTCATTTGTCCATTTCTTCATTTGTTCATTTGATCATTTGTTCATTTGTTCATTTGTTCACTTGTTCACTTGCTCATTTGTTCGTTTGTTCATTTCTTCATTTCTTCATTTCTTCATTTGTTCATTTGTTCATTTGTTCATTTGTTCATTTGTTCATTTGTCCATTTGTTCATTTGTCCACTTGTTCATTTGTTCATTTGTTCATTTGTTCATTCGTTCATTCGTTCATTCGTTCATTCGTTCATTTGTTCATTTGTTCATTTGTTCATTTGTTCATTTGTTCATTTGTTCATTTGTTCACTTGTTTACTTGTTTACTTGTTCATTTGTTCATTTGTCCATTTGTTCATTTGTTCATTTGTTCATTTGTTCATTTGTTCATTTGTTCATTTGATCATTTGATCATTTGTTCATTTGTTCACTTGTTCACTTGCTCATTTGTTCGTTTGTTCATTTCTTCATTTCTTCATTTGTTCATTTGTTCACTTGTTCATTTGTTCATTTGTCCATTTGTTCATTTGTCCACTTGTTCATTTGTTCATTTGTTCATTTGTTCATTTGTTTATTTGTTCATTTGTTCATTAGTTCATTTGTTCATTTGTTCATCTGTTCATTTGTTCATTTGTTCATTTGTTCATTCGTTCATTTGTTCATTTGTTCATTTGTTCATTTGTTCATTTGTTCATTTGTTCACTTGTTCATTTGTTCCTTTGTACATTTGTTCATTTGTTCATTTGTTCATTCGTTCATTTGTTCATTTGTTTATTTGTTCATTTGTTCATTTGTTCATTTGTTCATTTGTTCATTTGTTCCTTCGTTCATTTGTCTATTCGCTCATTTGTTCATTTGTTCATTCGTTCATTTGTTCATTTGTTTATTCGTTCATTTGTCTATTCGTTCATTTGTCTATTCGCTTATTTGTTCATTTGTTCATTTGTTCATTTGTTCATTTGTTCATTCGTTCATTCGTTCATTTTTCTATTCGCTCATTTGTTCATTTGATCATTTGTTCATTTGTTCATTTGTTCATTTGTTCATTTTTTCATTTGTTCATTTGTTCATTTGTTCATTTGTTCATTTGTTCATTTGTTCATTTGTTCATTTGTTCATTTGTTCATTTGTTCATTTGTTCATTTGTTCATTTGTTCATTTGTTCATTTGTTCATTTGTTCATTTGTTCATTTGTTCATTTGTTCATTTGTTCATGTGTTCATTTGTTCATTTGTTCATTTGTTCATTTGTTCATTTGTTCATTTGTTCATTTGTTCATTTGTTCATTTGTTCATTTGTTCATTTGTTCATTTGTTCATTTGTTCATTTGTTCATTTGTTCATTTGTTCATTTGTTCATTTGTTCATTTGTTCATTTGTTCATTTGTTCATTTGTTCATTTGTTCATTTGTTCATTTGTTCATTTGTTCATTTGTTCATTTGTTCATTTGTTCATTTGTTCATTTGTTCATTTGTTCATTTGTTCATTTGTTCATTTGTTCATTTGTTCATTTGTTCATTTGTTCATTTGTTCATTTGTTCATTTGTTCCTTTGTTCATTTGTTCACTTATTCATTTGTTCATTTGTTCATTTGGTCATTTTTTCATTTGTTCATTTGTTCATTTGTTCATTTGTTCATTTGTTCATTTGTTCATTTGTTCATTTGGTCATTTGTTCATTTGTTTATTTGTTCACTTGTTTACTTGTTTACTTGTTCATTTGTTCATTTGTTCATTTGTTCATTTGATCATTTGTTCATTTGTTCATTTGTTCATTTGTTCATTTGTTCATTTGTTCACTTGTTCACTTGCTCATTTGTTCATTTCTTCATTTCTTCATTTCTTCATTTGTTCATTTGTTCATTTGTTCATTTGTTCATTTGTCCATTTGTTCATTTGTCCACTTGTTCAATTGTTCATTTGTTCATTTGTTCATTTGTCCATTTGTTCATTTGTCCACTTGTTCATTTGTTCATTTGTTCAATTGTTCATTTGTTCATTTGTTCATTTGTCCATTTGTTCATTTGTCCACTTGTTCATTTGTTCATTCGTTCATTCGTTCATTCGTTCATTCGTTCATTCGTTCATTCGTTCATTTGTTCATTTGTCCATTTGTTCATTTGTTCATTTGTTCATTTGTTCATTTGTTCATTTGTTCATTTGATCATTTGATCATTTGTTCATTTGTTCACTTGTTCACTTGCTCATTTGTTCGTTTGTTCATTTCTTCATTTCTTCATTTGTTCATTTGTTCATTTGTTCATTTGTTCATTTGTCCATTTGTTCATTTGTCCACTTGTTCATTTGTTCATTTATTTATTTGTTCATTTGTTCATTCGTTCATTTGTTCATTTGTTCATCTGTTCATTTGTTCATTTGTTCATTTGTTCATTCGTTCATTTGTTCATTTGTTCATTTGTTCATTTGTTCATTTGTTTATTTGTTCATTCGTTCATTTGTTCATTTGTTCATTTGTTCCTTCGTTCATTTGTCTATTCGCTCATTTGTTCATTTGTTCATTTCTTCATTTGTTCATTTGTTCATTTGTTCATTTGTTCATTTGTTCATTTGTTCATTTGTTCATTTGTTCATTTGTTCATTTGTTCATTTGTTTATTTGTTCATTTGTTCATTTATTCATTTGTCCACTTGTTCATTTGTTCATTTGTTCGTTTGTTCGTTTGTTCATTTGTTCATTTGTTCATTTCTTCATTTGATCATTTGTTCATTTGTTCATTTGTTCTTTTGTTCATTTGTTCATTTGTTCATTTGTTCATTTGTTCATTTGTTCATTTGTTCATTTGTTCATTTGTTCATTTGTTCATTTGTTCATTTGTTCATTTGGTCATTTGTTCATTTGTTCATTTGTTCACTTGTTTACTTGTTTACTTGTTCATTTGTTCATTTGTTCATTTGTTCATTTGATCATTTGTTCATTTGTTCATTTGTTCACTTGTTCACTTGCTCATTTGTTCGTTTGTTCATTTGTTCATTTGTTCATTTGTTCATTTGTTCATTTGTTCATTTGTCCATTTGTTCATTTGTCCACTTGTTCATTTGTTCATTTGTTCATTTGTTCATTCGTTCATTCGTTCATTCGTTCATTCGTTCATTCGTTCATTCGTTCATTTGTTCATTTGTTCATTTGTTCATTTGTTCATTTGTTCATTTGTTCATTTGTTCATTTGTTCATTTGTTCATTTGTTCATTTGTTCATTTGTTCATTTGTTCACTTGTTTACTTGTTTACTTGTTCATTTGTTCATTTGTCCATTTGTTCATTTGTTCATTTGTTCATTTGTTCATTTGTTCATTTGTTCATTTGTTCATTTGATCATTTGATCATTTGTTCATTTGTTCACTTGTTCACTTGCTCATTTGTTCGTTTGTTCATTTGTTCATTTGTTCATTTGTTCATTTGTTCATTTGTTCATTTGTCCATTTGTTCATTTGTCCACTTGTTCATTTGTTCATTTGTTCATTTGTTCATTCGTTCATTTGTTCATTTGTTCATTCGTTCATTTGTTCATTTGTTCATTTGTTCATTTGTTCATTTGTTCATTTGTTCATTTGTTCATTTGTTCATTTGTTCATTTGTTCATTTGTTCATTTGTTCATTTGTTCATTTGTTCATTTGTTCACTTGTTCATTTGTTCATTTGTTCATTTGTTCATTTGTTCATTTCTTCATTTGTTCATTTGTTCATTTGTTCATTTGTTCATTTGTTCATTTGTTCATTTGTTCATTTGTTCATTTGTTCATTTGTTCATTTGTTCATTTGTTCATTTGTTCATTTGTTCATTTGTTCATTTGTTCATTTGTTCATTTGTTCATTTGTTCATTTGTTCATTTGTTCATTTGTTCATTTGTTCATTTGTTCATTTGTTCATTTGTTCATTTGTTCATTTGTTCATTTGTTCATTTGTTCATTTGTTCATTTGTTCATTTGTTCATTTGTTCATTTGTTCATTTGTTCATTTGTTCATTTGTTCATTTGTTCATTTGTTCATTTGTTCCTTCGTTCAATTGTCTATTCGCTCATTTGTACAATTGTTCATTCGTTCATTTGTTCATTTGTTCAATCGTTCATTTGTCTATTCGCTTATTTGTTCATTTGTTCATTTGTTCATTTGTTCCTTCGTTCATTTTTCTATTCGCTCATTTGTTCATTTGTTCATTCGATCATTTGTCTATTCGCTCATTTGTTCATTTGTTCATTTGTTCATTTGTTCATTTGTTCATTTGTTCATTTGTTCATTTGTTCATTTGTTCATTTGTTCATTTGTTCATTTGTTCATTTGTTCATTTGTTCATTTGTTTACTTGTTGACTTGTTCACTTGTTCATTTGATCGTTTGTTCATTTGTTCTTTTGTTCGTTTGTTCCTTTGTTCATTTGTTCGTTTGTTCCTTTGTTCATTTGTTCATTTGTTCATTTGTTCATTTGTTCATTCGTTCATTTGTTCTCTTGTTCATTTGTTCATTTGTTCATTTCTGCATTTGTTCATTAGTTCGTTTGTTCATTAGTTCGTTTGTTCATTTGATCATTTGTTCATTTGTTCATTTGTTCCTTTGTTCATTTGTTCACTTATTCATTTGTTCATTTGTTCATTTGTTCATTTGTTCATTTGTTCATTCGTTCATTTGTTCATTTGTTCATTTGTTCATTTGTTAATTCGTTCATTTGCCTATTCGCTCATTTGTTAATTTGTTCATTTGTTCATTTGTTCACTTGTTCATTTGTTCATTTGTTCATTTGTTCATTTGTTCATTTGTTCATTTGTTCATTTGTTCATTTGTTCATTTGTTCATTTGTTCATTTGTTCATTTGTTCATTTGTTCATTTGTTCATTTGTTCATTTGTTCATTTGTTCATTTGTTCATTTGTTCATTTGTTCATTTGTTCATTTGTTCATTTGTTCATTCGTTCATTTGTTCATTCTTTCATTCGTTCATTTGTCTATTCGCTCATTCGTTCATTTGTCTATTCGCTCATTTGTTCATTTGTTCATTTGTTCATTTGTTCATTTGTTCATTCGTTCATTCGTTCATTTGTCTATTCGATCATTTGTTCATTTGATCATTTGTTCATTTGTTCATTTGTTCATTTGTTCATTTTTTCATTGGTTCATTTGTTCATTTGTTCATTTGTTCATTTGTTCATTTGTTCATTTGTTCATTTGTTCATTTGTTCATTTGTTCATTTGTTCATTTGTTCATTTGTTCATTCGTTCATTCGTTCATTTGTTCATTTGTTCATTTGTTCATTTTTTCCTTCGTTCATTTGTCTATTCGCTCATTTGTTCATTTGTTCATTTGTTCATTTGTTCATTTGTTCATTTGTTCATTTGTTCATTTGTTCATTTGTTCATTTGTTCATTTGTTCATTTGTTCATTTGTTCATTTGTTCATTTGTTCATTTGTTCATTTGTCCACTTGTTCATTTTTTCATTTGTTCATTTGTTCGTTTGTTCATTTGTTCATTTGTTCATTTCTTCATTTGATCATTTGTTCATTTGTTCATTTGTTCTTTTGTTCATTTGTTCATTTGTTCATTTGTTCATTTGTTCATTTGTTCATTTGTTCATTTGTTCATTTGTTCATTTGTTCATTTGTTCATTTGTTCATTTGGTCATTTGTTCATTTGTTTATTTGTTCACTTGTTTACTTGTTTACTTGTTCATTTGTCCATTTGTTCATTTGTTCATTTGATCATTTGTTCATTTGTTCATTTGTTCACTTGTTCACTTGCTCATTTGTTCGTTTGTTCATTTCTTCATTTCTTCATTTCTTCATTTGTTCATTTGTTCATTTGTTCATTTGTTCATTTGTCCATTTGTTCATTTGTCCACTTGTTCATTTGTTCATTTGTTCATTTGTTCATTCGTTCATTCGTTCATTCGTTCATTCGTTCATTCGTTCATTTGTTCATTTGTTCATTTGTTCATTTGTTCATTTGTTCATTTGTTCATTTGTTCACTTGTTTACTTGTTTACTTGTTCATTTGTTCATTTGTCCATTTGTTCATTTGTTCATTTGTTCATTTGTTCATTTGTTCATTTGTTCATTTGATCATTTGATCATTTGTTCATTTGTTCACTTGTTCACTTGCTCATCTGTTCGTTTGTTCATTTCTTCATTTGTTCATTTGTTCATTTGTTCATTTGTTCATTTGTTCATTTGTCCATTTGTTCATTTGTCCACTTGTTCATTTGTTCATTTGTTCATTTGTTCATTTGTTTATTTGTTCATTTGTTCATTCGTTCATTTGTTCATTTGTTCATCTGTACATTTGTTCATTTGTTCATTTGTTCATTCGTTCATTTGTTCATTTGTTCATTTGTTCATTTGTTCATTTGTTCATTTGTTCACTTGTTCATTTGTTCCTTTGTACATTTGTTCATTTGTTCATTTGTTCATTCGTTCATTTGTTCATTTGTTTATTTGTTCATTTGTTCATTTGTACATTTGTTCATTTGTTCATTTGTTCATTTGTTCCTTCGTTCATTTGTCTATTCGCTCATTTGTTCATTTGTTCATTCGTTCATTTGTTCATTTGTTTATTCGTTCATTTGTCTATTCGTTCATTTGTCTATTCGCTTATTTGTTCATTTGTTCATTTGTTCATTTGTTCATTTGTTCATTCGTTCATTCGTTCATTTTTCTATTCGCTCATTTGTTCATTTGATCATTTGTTCATTTGTTCATTTGTTCATTTGTTCATTTTTTCATTTGTTCATTTGTTCATATGTTCATTTGTTCATTTGTTCATTTGTTCATTTGTTCATTTGTTCATTTGTTCATTTGTTCATTTGTTCATTTGTTCATTTGTTCATTTGTTCATTTGTTCATTTGTTCATTTGTTCATTTGTTCATTTGTTCATTTGTTCATTTGTTCATTTGTTCATTTGTTCATTCGTTCATTTGTTCATTTGTTCAATCGTTCATTTGTCTATTCGCTCATTTGTTCATTTGTTCATTTGTTCATTTGTTCATTTGTTCATTTGTTCCTTCGTTCAGTTTTCTATTCGCTCATTTGTTCATTTGTTCATTCGATCATTTGTCTATTCGCACATTTGTTCATTTGTTCATTTGTTCATTTGTTCATTTGTTCATTTGTTCATTTGTTCATTTGTTCATTTGTTCATTTGTTCATTTGTTCATTTGTTCATTCGTTCATTTGTTCATTTGTTCATTTGTTCATTTGTTAATTCGTTCATTTGCCTATTCGCTCATTTGTTAATTTGTTCATTTGTTCATTTGTTCACTTGTTCATTTGTTCATTTGTTCATTTGTCCATTTGTTCATTTGTCCATTTGTTCATTTGTTCATTTGTTCATTTGTTCATTTGTTCATTTGTTCATTTGTTCATTTGTGCATTTGTTCATTTGTTCATTTGTTCATTTGTTCATTTGTTCATTTGTTCATTTGTTCATTTATTCATTTGATCATTTCTTCATTTGTTCATTTGTTCATTTGTTCATTTGTTCATTTGTTCATTTGTTCATTTGTTCATTCGTTCATTTGTTCATTTGTTCATTCGTTCATTTGTCTATTCGCTCATTTGTTCATTTGTTCATTTGTTCATTTGTTCATTTGTTCCTTCGTTCATTTTTCTATTCGCTCATTTGTTCATTTGTTCATTCGATCATTTGTCTATTCGCTCATTTGTTCATTTGTTCATGTGTTCATTTGTTCATTAGTTCATTTGTTCACTTGTTCATTTGTTCATTTGTTCATTTGTTCATTTGTTCACTTGTTCACTTTGCTCATTTGTTCGTTTGTTCATTTCTTCATTTCTTTATTTCTTCATTTGTTCATTTGTTCATTCGTTCATTTGTTCATTTGTTCATCTGTTCATTTGTTCATTTGTTCATTTGTTCATTCGTTCATTTGTTCATTTGTTCATTTGTTCATTTGTTCATTTGTTTATTTGTTCATTCGTTCATTTGTTCATTTGTTCATTTGTTCCTTCGTTCATTTGTCTATTCGCTCATTTGTTCATTTGTTCATTTCTTCATTTGTTCATTTGTTCATTTGTTCATTTGTTCATTTGTTCATTTGTTCATTTGTTCATTTGTTCATTTGTTCATTTGTTCATTTGTTTATTTGTTCATTTGTTCATTTATTCATTTGTCCACTTGTTCATTTGTTCATTTGTTCGTTTGTTCGTTTGTTCATTTGTTCATTTGTTCATTTCTTCATTTGATCATTTGTTCATTTGTTCATTTGTTCTTTTGTTCATTTGTTCATTTGTTCATTTGTTCATTTGTTCATTTGTTCATTTGTTCATTTGTTCATTTGTTCATTTGTTCATTTGTTCATTTGTTCATTTGGTCATTTGTTCATTTGTTCATTTGTTCACTTGTTTACTTGTTTACTTGTTCATTTGTTCATTTGTTCATTTGTTCATTTGATCATTTGTTCATTTGTTCATTTGTTCACTTGTTCACTTGCTCATTTGTTCGTTTGTTCATTTGTTCATTTGTTCATTTGTTCATTTGTTCATTTGTTCATTTGTCCATTTGTTCATTTGTCCACTTGTTCATTTGTTCATTTGTTCATTTGTTCATTCGTTCATTCGTTCATTCGTTCATTCGTTCATTCGTTCATTCGTTCATTTGTTCATTTGTTCATTTGTTCATTTGTTCATTTGTTCATTTGTTCATTTGTTCATTTGTTCATTTGTTCATTTGTTCATTTGTTCATTTGTTCATTTGTTCACTTGTTTACTTGTTTACTTGTTCATTTGTTCATTTGTCCATTTGTTCATTTGTTCATTTGTTCATTTGTTCATTTGTTCATTTGTTCATTTGTTCATTTGATCATTTGATCATTTGTTCATTTGTTCACTTGTTCACTTGCTCATTTGTTCGTTTGTTCATTTGTTCATTTGTTCATTTGTTCATTTGTTCATTTGTTCATTTGTCCATTTGTTCATTTGTCCACTTGTTCATTTGTTCATTTGTTCATTTGTTCATTCGTTCATTTGTTCATTTGTTCATTCGTTCATTTGTTCATTTGTTCATTTGTTCATTTGTTCATTTGTTCATTTGTTCATTTGTTCATTTGTTCATTTGTTCATTTGTTCATTTGTTCATTTGTTCATTTGTTCATTTGTTCATTTGTTCATTTGTTCACTTGTTCATTTGTTCATTTGTTCATTTGTTCATTTGTTCATTTCTTCATTTGTTCATTTGTTCATTTGTTCATTTGTTCATTTGTTCATTTGTTCATTTGTTCATTTGTTCATTTGTTCATTTGTTCATTTGTTCATTTGTTCATTTGTTCATTTGTTCATTTGTTCATTTGTTCATTTGTTCATTTGTTCATTTGTTCATTTGTTCATTTGTTCATTTGTTCATTTGTTCATTTGTTCATTTGTTCATTTGTTCATTTGTTCATTTGTTCATTTGTTCATTTGTTCATTTGTTCATTTGTTCATTTGTTCATTTGTTCATTTGTTCATTTGTTCATTTGTTCATTTGTTCATTTGTTCATTTGTTCATTTGTTCCTTCGTTCAATTGTCTATTCGCTCATTTGTACAATTGTTCATTCGTTCATTTGTTCATTTGTTCAATCGTTCATTTGTCTATTCGCTTATTTGTTCATTTGTTCATTTGTTCATTTGTTCCTTCGTTCATTTTTCTATTCGCTCATTTGTTCATTTGTTCATTCGATCATTTGTCTATTCGCTCATTTGTTCATTTGTTCATTTGTTCATTTGTTCATTTGTTCATTTGTTCATTTGTTCATTTGTTCATTTGTTCATTTGTTCATTTGTTCATTTGTTCATTTGTTCATTTGTTCATTTGTTCATTTGTTCATTTGTTCATTTGTTTACTTGTTGACTTGTTCACTTGTTCATTTGATCGTTTGTTCATTTGTTCTTTTGTTCGTTTGTTCCTTTGTTCATTTGTTCGTTTGTTCCTTTGTTCATTTGTTCATTTGTTCATTTGTTCATTTGTTCATTCGTTCATTTGTTCTCTTGTTCATTTGTTCATTTGTTCATTTCTGCATTTGTTCATTAGTTCGTTTGTTCATTAGTTCGTTTGTTCATTTGATCATTTGTTCATTTGTTCATTTGTTCCTTTGTTCATTTGTTCACTTATTCATTTGTTCATTTGTTCATTTGTTCATTTGTTCATTTGTTCATTCGTTCATTTGTTCATTTGTTCATTTGTTCATTTGTTAATTCGTTCATTTGCCTATTCGCTCATTTGTTAATTTGTTCATTTGTTCATTTGTTCACTTGTTCATTTGTTCATTTGTTCATATGTTCATTTGTTCATTTGTTCATTTGTTCATTTGTTCATTTGTTCATTTGTTCATTTGTTCATTTGTTCATTTGTTCATTTGTTCATTTGTTCATTTGTTCATTTGTTCATTTGTTCATTTGTTCATTTGTTCATTTGTTCATTTGTTCATTTGTTCATTTGTTCATTTGTTCATTTGTTCATTTGTTCATTTGTTCATTCGTTCATTTGTTCATTTGTTCAATCGTTCATTTGTCTATTCGCTCATTTGTTCATTTGTTCATTTGTTCATTTGTTCATTTGTTCATTTGTTCCTTCGTTCAGTTTTCTATTCGCTCATTTGTTCATTTGTTCATTCGATCATTTGTCTATTCGCACATTTGTTCATTTGTTCATTTGTTCATTTGTTCATTTGTTCATTTGTTCATTTGTTCATTTGTTCATTTGTTCATTTGTTCATTTGTTCATTTGTTCATTCGTTCATTTGTTCATTTGTTCATTTGTTCATTTGTTAATTCGTTCATTTGCCTATTCGCTCATTTGTTAATTTGTTCATTTGTTCATTTGTTCACTTGTTCATTTGTTCATTTGTTCATTTGTCCATTTGTTCATTTGTCCATTTGTTCATTTGTTCATTTGTTCATTTGTTCATTTGTTCATTTGTTCATTTGTTCATTTGTGCATTTGTTCATTTGTTCATTTGTTCATTTGTTCATTTGTTCATTTGTTCATTTGTTCATTTATTCATTTATTCATTTGATCATTTCTTCATTTGTTCATTTGTTCATTTGTTCATTTGTTCATTTGTTCATTTGTTCATTTGTTCATTCGTTCATTTGTTCATTTGTTCATTCGTTCATTTGTCTATTCGCTCATTTGTTCATTTGTTCATTTGTTCATTTGTTCATTTGTTCCTTCGTTCATTTTTCTATTCGCTCATTTGTTCATTTGTTCATTCGATCATTTGTCTATTCGCTCATTTGTTCATTTGTTCATGTGTTCATTTGTTCATTAGTTCATTTGTTCACTTGTTCATTTGTTCATTTGTTCATTTGTTCATTTGTTCACTTGTTCACTTTGCTCATTTGTTCGTTTGTTCATTTCTTCATTTCTTTATTTCTTCATTTGTTCATTTGTTCATTTGTTCATTTGTTCACTTGTTCATTTGTTCATTTGTTCATTTGTCCATTTGTTCATTTGTTCATTTGTTCATTTGTTCATTTGTTCATTTGTTCATTTGTTCATTTGTTCATTTGTTCATTTGTTCATTTGTTCATTTGTTCATTTGTTCATTTGTTCATTTGTTCATTTGTTCATTTGTTCATTTGTTCACTTGTTCATTTGTTCACTTGTTCATTTGTTCATTTGTTCATTTGTTCATTTGTTCATTTGTTCATTTGTTCATTTGTTCATTTGTTCATTTGTTCATTTGTTCATTTGTTCATTTGTTCATTTGTTCATTTGTTCATTTGTTCATTTGTTCATTTGTTCCTTCGTTCATTTTTCTATTCGCTCATTTGTTCATTTGTTCATTCGATCATTTGTCTATTCGCTCATTTGTTCATTTGTTCATGTGTTCATTTGTTCATTAGTTCATTTGTTCACTTGTTCATTTGTTCATTTGTTCATTTGTTCATTTGTTCATTTGTTCATTTGTTCATTTGTTCATTTGTTCATTTGTTCATTTGTTCATTTGTTCATTTGTTCATTTGTTCATTTGTTCATTTGTTCATTTGTGCATTTGTTCATTTGTTCATTTGTCCACTTGTTCATTTGTTCATTTGTTCATTTGTTCGTTTGTTCATTTCTTCATTTGATCATTTGTTCATTTGTTCATTTGTTCATTTGTTCATTTGTTCATTTGTTCATTTGTCCACTTGTTCATTTGTTCATTTGTTCGTTTGTTCATTTCTTCATTTGATCATTTGTTCATTTGTTTATATGTTCTTTTGTTCATTTGTTCATTTCTTCATTTCTTCATTTCTTCATTTCTTCATTTCTTCATTTGTTCATTTGTTCATTTGTTCATTTGTTCATTTCTTCATTTCTTCATTTCTTCATTTCTTCATTTCTTCATTTGTTCATTTGTTCATTTGTTCATTTGTTCATTTGTTCATTTGTCCATTTGTTCAATTGTCCACTTGTTCATTTGTTCATTCGTTCATTTGTTCATTTGTTCATTTGTTCATTTGTTCACTTGTTCACTTTGCTCATTTGTTCGTTTGTTCATTTCTTCATTTCTTTATTTCTTCATTTGTTCATTTGTTCATTTGTTCATTTGTTCACTTGTTCATTTGTTCATTTGTTCATTTGTCCATTTGTTCATTTGTCCATTTGTTCATTTGTTCATTTGTTCATTTGTTCATTTGTTCATTTGTTCATTTGTTCATTTGTTCATTTGTTCATTTGTTCATTTGTTCATTTGTTCATTTGTTCATTTGTTCATTTGTTCATTTGTTCATTTGTTCATTTGTTCATTTGTTCACTTGTTCATTTGTTCACTTGTTCATTTGTTCATTTGTTCATTTGTTCATTTGTTCATTTGTTCATTTGTTCATTTGTTCATTTGTTCATTTGTTCATTTGTTCATTTGTTCATTTGTTCATTTGTTCATTTGTTCATTTGTTCATTTGTTCATTTGTTCATTTGTCCATTTTTTCATTTGTCCATTTGTTCATTTGTTCATTTGTTCATTTGTTCATTTGTTCATTTGTTCATTTGCTCATTTGTACATTTGTTCATTTGTTCATTTGTTCATTCGTTCATTTGTTCATTTGTTTATTTGTTCATTTGTTCATTTGTTCATTTGTTCATTTGTTCATTTGTTCATTTGTTCCTTCGTTCATTTGTCTATTCGCTCATTTGTTCATTTGTTCATTCGTTCATTTGTTCATTTGTTTATTCGTTCATTTGTCTATTCGTTCATTTGTCTATTCGCTTATTTGTTCATTTGTTCATTTGTTCATTTGTTCATTTGTTCATTTGTTCATTCGTTCATTCGTTCATTTTTCTATTCGCTCATTTGTTCATTTGATCATTTGTTCATTTGTTCATTTGTTCATTTGTTCATTTTTTCATTTGTTCATTTGTTCATATGTTCATTTGTTCATTTGTTCATTTGTTCATTTGTTCATTTGTTCATTTGTTCATTTGTTCATTTGTTCATTTGTTCATTTGTTCATTTGTTCATTTGTTCATTTGTTCATTTGTTCATTTGTTCATTTGTTCATTTGTTCATTTGTTCATTTGTTCATTTGTTCATTTGTTCATTTGTTCATTTGTTCATTTGTTCATTCGTTCATTTGTTCATTTGTTCAATCGTTCATTTGTCTATTCGCTCATTTGTTCATTTGTTCATTTGTTCATTTGTTCATTTGTTCATTTGTTCCTTCGTTCAGTTTTCTATTCGCTCATTTGTTCATTTGTTCATTCGATCATTTGTCTATTCGCACATTTGTTCATTTGTTCATTTGTTCATTTGTTCATTTGTTCATTTGTTCATTTGTTCATTTGTTCATTTGTTCATTTGTTCATTTGTTCATTTGTTCATTCGTTCATTTGTTCATTTGTTCATTTGTTCATTTGTTAATTCGTTCATTTGCCTATTCGCTCATTTGTTAATTTGTTCATTTGTTCATTTGTTCACTTGTTCATTTGTTCATTTGTTCATTCGTTCATTTGTTCATTTGTTCATTCGTTCATTTGTCTATTCGCTCATTTGTTCATTTGTTCATTTGTTCATTTGTTCATTTGTTCCTTCGTTCATTTTTCTATTCGCTCATTTGTTCATTTGTTCATTCGATCATTTGTCTATTCGCTCATTTGTTCATTTGTTCATGTGTTCATTTGTTCATTAGTTCATTTGTTCACTTGTTCATTTGTTCATTTGTTCATTTGTTCATTTGTTCACTTGTTCACTTTGCTCATTTGTTCGTTTGTTCATTTCTTCATTTCTTTATTTCTTCATTTGTTCATTTGTTCATTCGTTCATTTGTTCATTTGTTCATCTGTTCATTTGTTCATTTGTTCATTTGTTCATTCGTTCATTTGTTCATTTGTTCATTTGTTCATTTGTTCATTTGTTTATTTGTTCATTCGTTCATTTGTTCATTTGTTCATTTGTTCCTTCGTTCATTTGTCTATTCGCTCATTTGTTCATTTGTTCATTTCTTCATTTGTTCATTTGTTCATTTGTTCATTTGTTCATTTGTTCATTTGTTCATTTGTTCATTTGTTCATTTGTTCATTTGTTCATTTGTTTATTTGTTCATTTGTTCATTTATTCATTTGTCCACTTGTTCATTTGTTCATTTGTTCGTTTGTTCGTTTGTTCATTTGTTCATTTGTTCATTTCTTCATTTGATCATTTGTTCATTTGTTCATTTGTTCTTTTGTTCATTTGTTCATTTGTTCATTTGTTCATTTGTTCATTTGTTCATTTGTTCATTTGTTCATTTGTTCATTTGTTCATTTGTTCATTTGTTCATTTGGTCATTTGTTCATTTGTTCATTTGTTCACTTGTTTACTTGTTTACTTGTTCATTTGTTCATTTGTTCATTTGTTCATTTGATCATTTGTTCATTTGTTCATTTGTTCACTTGTTCACTTGCTCATTTGTTCGTTTGTTCATTTGTTCATTTGTTCATTTGTTCATTTGTTCATTTGTTCATTTGTCCATTTGTTCATTTGTCCACTTGTTCATTTGTTCATTTGTTCATTTGTTCATTCGTTCATTCGTTCATTCGTTCATTCGTTCATTCGTTCATTCGTTCATTTGTTCATTTGTTCATTTGTTCATTTGTTCATTTGTTCATTTGTTCATTTGTTCATTTGTTCATTTGTTCATTTGTTCATTTGTTCATTTGTTCATTTGTTCACTTGTTTACTTGTTTACTTGTTCATTTGTTCATTTGTCCATTTGTTCATTTGTTCATTTGTTCATTTGTTCATTTGTTCATTTGTTCATTTGTTCATTTGATCATTTGATCATTTGTTCATTTGTTCACTTGTTCACTTGCTCATTTGTTCGTTTGTTCATTTGTTCATTTGTTCATTTGTTCATTTGTTCATTTGTTCATTTGTCCATTTGTTCATTTGTCCACTTGTTCATTTGTTCATTTGTTCATTTGTTCATTCGTTCATTTGTTCATTTGTTCATTCGTTCATTTGTTCATTTGTTCATTTGTTCATTTGTTCATTTGTTCATTTGTTCATTTGTTCATTTGTTCATTTGTTCATTTGTTCATTTGTTCATTTGTTCATTTGTTCATTTGTTCATTTGTTCACTTGTTCATTTGTTCATTTGTTCATTTGTTCATTTGTTCATTTCTTCATTTGTTCATTTGTTCATTTGTTCATTTGTTCATTTGTTCATTTGTTCATTTGTTCATTTGTTCATTTGTTCATTTGTTCATTTGTTCATTTGTTCATTTGTTCATTTGTTCATTTGTTCATTTGTTCATTTGTTCATTTGTTCATTTGTTCATTTGTTCATTTGTTCATTTGTTCATTTGTTCATTTGTTCATTTGTTCATTTGTTCATTTGTTCATTTGTTCATTTGTTCATTTGTTCATTTGTTCATTTGTTCATTTGTTCATTTGTTCATTTGTTCATTTGTTCATTTGTTCATTTGTTCATTTGTTCATTTGTTCATTTGTTCCTTCGTTCAATTGTCTATTCGCTCATTTGTACAATTGTTCATTCGTTCATTTGTTCATTTGTTCAATCGTTCATTTGTCTATTCGCTTATTTGTTCATTTGTTCATTTGTTCATTTGTTCCTTCGTTCATTTTTCTATTCGCTCATTTGTTCATTTGTTCATTCGATCATTTGTCTATTCGCTCATTTGTTCATTTGTTCATTTGTTCATTTGTTCATTTGTTCATTTGTTCATTTGTTCATTTGTTCATTTGTTCATTTGTTCATTTGTTCATTTGTTCATTTGTTCATTTGTTCATTTGTTCATTTGTTCATTTGTTCATTTGTTTACTTGTTGACTTGTTCACTTGTTCATTTGATCGTTTGTTCATTTGTTCTTTTGTTCGTTTGTTCCTTTGTTCATTTGTTCGTTTGTTCCTTTGTTCATTTGTTCATTTGTTCATTTGTTCATTTGTTCATTCGTTCATTTGTTCTCTTGTTCATTTGTTCATTTGTTCATTTCTGCATTTGTTCATTAGTTCGTTTGTTCATTAGTTCGTTTGTTCATTTGATCATTTGTTCATTTGTTCATTTGTTCCTTTGTTCATTTGTTCACTTATTCATTTGTTCATTTGTTCATTTGTTCATTTGTTCATTTGTTCATTCGTTCATTTGTTCATTTGTTCATTTGTTCATTTGTTAATTCGTTCATTTGCCTATTCGCTCATTTGTTAATTTGTTCATTTGTTCATTTGTTCACTTGTTCATTTGTTCATTTGTTCATATGTTCATTTGTTCATTTGTTCATTTGTTCATTTGTTCATTTGTTCATTTGTTCATTTGTTCATTTGTTCATTTGTTCATTTGTTCATTTGTTCATTTGTTCATTTGTTCATTTGTTCATTTGTTCATTTGTTCATTTGTTCATTTGTTCATTTGTTCATTTGTTCATTTGTTCATTTGTTCATTTGTTCATTTGTTCATTCGTTCATTTGTTCATTTGTTCAATCGTTCATTTGTCTATTCGCTCATTTGTTCATTTGTTCATTTGTTCATTTGTTCATTTGTTCATTTGTTCCTTCGTTCAGTTTTCTATTCGCTCATTTGTTCATTTGTTCATTCGATCATTTGTCTATTCGCACATTTGTTCATTTGTTCATTTGTTCATTTGTTCATTTGTTCATTTGTTCATTTGTTCATTTGTTCATTTGTTCATTTGTTCATTTGTTCATTTGTTCATTCGTTCATTTGTTCATTTGTTCATTTGTTCATTTGTTAATTCGTTCATTTGCCTATTCGCTCATTTGTTAATTTGTTCATTTGTTCATTTGTTCACTTGTTCATTTGTTCATTTGTTCATTTGTCCATTTGTTCATTTGTCCATTTGTTCATTTGTTCATTTGTTCATTTGTTCATTTGTTCATTTGTTCATTTGTTCATTTGTGCATTTGTTCATTTGTTCATTTGTTCATTTGTTCATTTGTTCATTTGTTCATTTGTTCATTTATTCATTTGATCATTTCTTCATTTGTTCATTTGTTCATTTGTTCATTTGTTCATTTGTTCATTTGTTCATTTGTTCATTCGTTCATTTGTTCATTTGTTCATTCGTTCATTTGTCTATTCGCTCATTCGTTCATTTGTTCATTTGTTCATTTGTTCATTTGTTCCTTCGTTCATTTTTCTATTCGCTCATTTGTTCATTTGTTCATTCGATCATTTGTCTATTCGCTCATTTGTTCATTTGTTCATGTGTTCATTTGTTCATTAGTTCATTTGTTCACTTGTTCATTTGTTCATTTGTTCATTTGTTCATTTGTTCACTTGTTCACTTTGCTCATTTGTTCGTTTGTTCATTTCTTCATTTCTTTATTTCTTCATTTGTTCATTTGTTCATTTGTTCATTTGTTCACTTGTTCATTTGTTCATTTGTTCATTTGTCCATTTGTTCATTTGTTCATTTGTTCATTTGTTCATTTGTTCATTTGTTCATTTGTTCATTTGTTCATTTGTTCATTTGTTCATTTGTTCATTTGTTCATTTGTTCATTTGTTCATTTGTTCATTTGTTCATTTGTTCATTTGTTCACTTGTTCATTTGTTCACTTGTTCATTTGTTCATTTGTTCATTTGTTCATTTGTTCATTTGTTCATTTGTTCATTTGTTCATTTGTTCATTTGTTCATTTGTTCATTTGTTCATTTGTTCATTTGTTCATTTGTTCATTTGTTCATTTGTTCATTTGTTCCTTCGTTCATTTTTCTATTCGCTCATTTGTTCATTTGTTCATTCGATCATTTGTCTATTCGCTCATTTGTTCATTTGTTCATGTGTTCATTTGTTCATTAGTTCATTTGTTCACTTGTTCATTTGTTCATTTGTTCATTTGTTCATTTGTTCATTTGTTCATTTGTTCATTTGTTCATTTGTTCATTTGTTCATTTGTTCATTTGTTCATTTGTTCATTTGTTCATTTGTTCATTTGTTCATTTGTTCATTTGTGCATTTGTTCATTTGTTCATTTGTCCACTTGTTCATTTGTTCATTTGTTCATTTGTTCGTTTGTTCATTTCTTCATTTGATCATTTGTTCATTTGTTCATTTGTTCATTTGTTCATTTGTTCATTTGTTCATTTGTCCACTTGTTCATTTGTTCATTTGTTCGTTTGTTCATTTCTTCATTTGATCATTTGTTCATTTGTTTATATGTTCTTTTGTTCATTTGTTCATTTGTTCATTTCTTCATTTCTTCATTTCTTCATTTCTTCATTTCTTCATTTGTTCATTTGTTCATTTGTTCATTTGTTCATTTGTCCATTTGTTCAATTGTCCACTTGTTCATTTGTTCATTCGTTCATTTGTTCATTTGTTCATTTGTTCACTTGTTCACTTTGCTCATTTGTTCGTTTGTTCATTTCTTCATTTCTTTATTTCTTCATTTGTTCATTTGTTCATTTGTTCATTTGTTCACTTGTTCATTTGTTCATTTGTTCATTTGTCCATTTGTTCATTTGTCCATTTGTCCATTTTTTCATTTGTTCATTTGTTCATTTATTCATTTGTTCATTTGTTCATTTGTTCATTTGTTCATTTGTTCATTTGTTCATTTGTTCATTTGTTCATTTGTTCATTTGTTCATTTGTTCATTTGTTCATTTGTTCATTTGTTCATTTGTTCATTTGTTCATTTGTTCATTTGTTCATTTGTTCATTTGTTCATTTGTTCATTTGTTCATTTGTTCATTTGTTCATTTGTTCATTTGTTCATTTGTTCATTTGTTCATTTGTTCATTTGTTCATTTGTTCATTTGTTCATTTGTTCATTTGTGCATTTGTTCATTTGTTCATTTGTCCACTTGTTCATTTGTTCATTTGTTCATTTGTTCGTTTGTTCATTTCTTCATTTGATCATTTGTTCATTTGTTCATTTGTTCATTTGTTCATTTGTTCATTTGTTCATTTGTCCACTTGTTCATTTGTTCATTTGTTCGTTTGTTCATTTCTTCATTTGATCATTTGTTCATTTGTTTATATGTTCTTTTGTTCATTTGTTCATTTGTTCATTTCTTCATTTCTTCATTTCTTCATTTGTTCATTTGTTCATTTGTTCATTTGTTCATTTGTCCATTTGTTCAATTGTCCACTTGTTCATTTGTTCATTCGTTCATTTGTTCATTTGTTCATTTGTTCATTTGTTCATTTGTTCATTTGTTCATTTGTTCATTTGTTCATTTGTTCATTTGTTCATTTGTATATTTGTTCATTCGTTCATTTGTTCATTTGTTCATTTGTTCATTTGTTCATTTGTTCATTCGTTCATTCGTTCATTTGTCTATTCGCTCATTTGTTCATTTGTTCATTTGTTCATTTGTTCATTTGTTCATTTGTTCATTTGTCATTTGTTCATTTGTTCATTTGTTCAATTGTTCATTTGTTCATTTGTTCATTTGTTCATTTGTTCATTCGTTCATTCGTTCATTTGTCTTTTCGCACATTTGTTCATTTGTTCATTTGTTCATTTGTTCATTTGTCCATTTGTTCTTTTGTTCATTTGTTCATTTGTTCATTTGTTCATTTGTTCATTTGTTCATTTGTTCATTTGTTCATTTGTTCATTTGTTCATTTGTTCATTTGTTCATTTGTTCATTTGTTCATTTCTTCATTTGCTCATTTGTTCATTTGTTCATTTGTTCATTTGTTCATTTGTTCATTTGTTCATTTGTTCACTTGTTCATTTGTTCATTTGTTCATTTGTTCATTTGTTCATTTGTTCATTTGTCCATTTGTTCATTTGTTCATTTGTTCATTTGTTCATTTGTTCCTTCGTTCAATTGTCTATTCGCTCATTTGTACAATTGTTCATTCGTTCATTTGTTCATTTGTTCAATCGTTCATTTGTCTATTCGCTCATTTGTTCATTTGTTCATTTGTTCATTTGTTCCTTCGTTCATTTTTCTATTCGCTCATTTGTTCATTTGTTCATTCGATCATTTGTCTATTCGCACATTTGTTCATTTGTTCATTTGTTCATTTGTTCATTTGTTCATTTGTTCATTTGTTCATTTGTTCATTTGTTCATTTGTTCATTTGTTCATTTGTTCATTTGTTCATTTGTTCATTTGTTCATTTGTTCATTCGTTCATTTGTTCATTTGTTCATTTGTTCATTTGTTAATTCGTTCATTTGCCTATTCGCTCATTTGTTAATTTGTTCATTTGTTCATTTGTTCACTTGTTCATTTGTTCATTTTTTCATTTGTCCATTTGTTCATTTGTTCATTTGTTCATTTGTTCATTTGTTCATTTGTTCATTTGTGCATTTGTTCATTTGTTCATTTGTTCATTTGTTCATTTGTTCATTTGTTCATTTGTTTATTTGTTCATTTGATCATTTGTTCATTTGTTCATTTGTTCATTTGTTCATTTGTTCATTTGTTCATTTGTTCATTTGTTCATTTGTTCATTTGCTCATTTGTTCATTTGTTCATTTGTTCATTTGTTCATTTGTTCAGTTGTTCCTTCGTTCATTTGTTCATTTGTTCATTTGTTCATTTGTTCATTTGCTCATTTGTTCATTTGTTCATCTGTTCATTTGTTCATTTGTTCATTTGTTCATTTGTTCATTTGTCATTTGTTCATTTGTTCAATTGTTCATTTGTTCATTTGTTCATTTGTTCATTTGTTCATTCGTTCATTCGTTCATTTGTCTTTTCGCACATTTGTTCATTTGTTCATTTGTTCATTTGTTCATTTGTCCATTTGTTCTTTTGTTCATTTGTTCATTTGTTCATTTGTTCATTTGTTCATTTGTTCATTTGTTCATTTGTTCATTTGTTCATTTCTTCATTTGTTCATTTCTTCATTTCTTCATTTGCTCATTTGTTCATTTGTTCATTTGTTCATTTGTTCATTTGTTCATTTGTTCATTTGTTCATTTGTTCATTTGTTCATTTGTTCATTTGTTCACTTGTTCATTTGTTCATTTGTTCATTTGTTCATTTGTTCATTTGTTCATTTGTTCATTTGTCCATTTGTTCATTTGTTCATTTGTTCATTTGTTCATTTGTTCATTTGTTCCTTCGTTCAATTGTCTATTCGCTCATTTGTACAATTGTTCATTCGTTCATTTGTTCATTTGTTCAATCGTTCATTTGTCTATTCGCTCATTTGTTCATTTGTTCATTTGTTCATTTGTTCCTTCGTTCATTTTTCTATTCGCTCATTTGTTCATTCGATCATTTGTCTATTCGCACATTTGTTCATTTGTTCATTTGTTCATTTGTTCATTTGTTCATTTGTTCATTTGTTCATTTGTTCATTTGTTCATTTGTTCATTTGTTCATTTGTGCATTTGTTCATTTGTTCATTTGTTCATTCGTTCATTTGTTCATTTGTTCATTTGTTCATTTGTTAATTCGTTCATTTGCCTATTCGCTCATTTGTTAATTTGTTCATTTGTTCATTTGTTCACTTGTTCATTTGTTCATTTGTTCATTTGTCCATTTTTTCATTTGTCCATTTGTTCATTTGTTCATTTGTTCATTTGTTCATTTGTTCATTTGTTCATTTGTGCATTTGTTCATTTGTTCATTTGTTCATTTGTTCATTTATTCATTTGTTCATTTGTTCATTTGTTCATTTGTTCATTTGTTCATTTGTTCATTTGTTCATTTGTTCATTTGTTCATTTGTTCATTTGTTCATTTGTTCATTTGTTCATTTGTTCATTTGTTCATTTGTTCATTTGTTCATTTGTTCATTTGTTCATTTGTTCATTTGTTCATTTGTCCACTTGTTCATTTGTTCATTTGTTCATTTGTTCGTTTGTTCATTTCTTCATTTGATCATTTGTTCATTTGTTCATTTGTTCATTTGTTCATTTGTTCATTTGTTCATTTGTTCATTTGTTCATTTGTCCACTTGTTCATTTGTTCATTTGTTCGTTTGTTCATTTGTTCATTTGTTCATTTGTTCATTTGTTCATTTGTTCATTTGTTCATTTGTTCATTTGTTCATTTGTTCATTTGTTCATTTGTTCATTTGTTCATTTGTTCATTTGTTCATTTGTTCATTTGTCCACTTGTTCATTTGTTCATTTGTTCATTTCTTCATTTGATCATTTGTTCATTTGTTCATTTCTTCATTTGTTCATTTGTTCATTTGTTCATTTGTTCATTTGTTCATTTGTCCACTTGTTCATTTGTTCATTTGTTCGTTTGTTCATTTGTTCATTTGTTCATTTGTTCATTTGTTCATTTGTTCATTTGTTCATTTGTATATTTGTTCATTCGTTCATTTGTTCATTTGTTCATTTGTTCATTTGTTCATTCGTTCATTCGTTCATTTGTCTATTCGCTCATTTGTTCATTTGTTCATTTGTTCATTTGTTCATTTGTTCATTTGTTCATTTGTTCATTTCTTCATTTCTTCATTTCTTCATTTGTTCATTTGTTCATTTGTTCATTTGTTCATTTGTTCATTTGTTCATTTGTATATTTGTTCATTCGTTCATTTGTTCATTTGTTCATTTGTTCATTTGTTCATTTGTTCATTTGTTCATTTCTTCATTTCTTCATTTCTTCATTTCTTCATTTGTTCATTTGTTCATTTGTTCATTTGTCCATTTGTTCAATTGTCCACTTGTTCATTTGTTCATTCGTTCATTTGTTCATTTGTTCATTTGTTCATTTGTTCATTTGTTCATTTGTTCATTTGTTCATTTGTTCATTTGTTCATTTGTTCATTTGTTCATTTGTTCATTTGTTCATTTGTTCATTTGTATATTTGTTCATTCGTTCATTTGTTCATTTGTTCATTTGTTCATTCGTTCATTCGTTCATTTGTCTATTCGCTCATTTGTTCATTTGTTCATTTGTTCATTTGTTCATTTGTTCATTTGTTCATTTGTCATTTGTTCATTTGTTCAATTGTTCATTTGTTCATTTGTTCATTTGTTCATTTGTTCATTTGTTCATTTGTTCATTTGTTCATTTGTTCATTTGTTCATTTCTTCATTTGTTCATTTCTTCATTTCTTCATTTGCTCATTTGTTCATTTGTTCATTTGTTCATTTGTTCATTTGTTCATTTGTTCATTTGTTCATTTGTTCATTTGTTCATTTGTTCATTTGTTCATTTGTTCATTTGTTCATTTGTTCACTTGTTCATTTGTTCATTTGTTCATTTGTTCATTTGTTCATTTGTTCATTTGTTCATTTGTCCATTTGTTCATTTGTTCATTTGTTCATTTGTTCATTTGTTCATTTGTTCATTTGTTCATTTGTTCATTTGTTCCTTCGTTCAATTGTCTATTCGCTCATTTGTTCATTTGTTCATTTGTTCCTTCGTTCATTTTTCTATTCGCTCATTTGTTCATTTGTTCATTCGATCATTTGTCTATTCGCACATTTGTTCATTTGTTCATTTGTTCATTTGTTCATTTGTTCATTTGTTCATTTGTTCATTTGTTCATTTGTTCATTTGTTCATTTGTTCATTTGTTCATTTGTTCATTTGTTCATTCGTTCATTTGTTCATTTGTTCATTTGTTCATTTGTTAAATCGTTCATTTGCCTATTCGCTCATTTGTTAATTTGTTCATTTGTTCATTTGTTCACTTGTTCATTTGTTCATTTGTTCATTTGTCCATTTTTTCATTTGTCCATTTGTTCATTTGCTCATTTGTTCATTTGTTCATTTGTTCATTTGTTCATTTGTTCATTTGTTCAGTTGTTCCTTCGTTCATTTGTACAATTGTTCATTCGTTCATTTGTTCATTTGTTCATTTGTTCATTCGTTCATTTGTCTATTCGCTCATTTGTTCATTTTTTCATTTGTTCATTTGTTCATTTGTTCATTTGTATATTTGTTCATTTGTGCGATTGTCTATTCGCTCATTTGTTCATTTGTTCATTTGTTCATTTGTTCTTTTGTTCATTTGTTCATTTGTTCATTTGTTCATTTGTTCATTTGTTCATTTGTTCATTTGTTCATTTGTTCTTTTGTTCATTTGTTCATTTGTTCATTTGTTCATTTGTTCATTTGTTCATTTGTTCATTTGTTCATTTGTTCATTTGTTCATTTGTTCATTTGTTCATTTGTTCATTTGTTCATTTGTTCATTTGTTCATTTGTCCACTTGTTCATTTGTTCATTTGTTCATTTGTTCGTTTGTTCATTTCTTCATTTGATCATTTGTTCATTTGTTCATTTGTTCATTTGTTCATTTGTTCATTTGTTCATTTGTTCATTTGTCCACTTGTTCATTTGTTCATTTGTTCGTTTGTTCATTTGTTCATTTGTTCGTTTGTTCATTTGTTCATTTGTTCATTTGTTCATTTGTTCATTTGTTCATTTGTTCATTTGTTCATTTGTTCATTTGTTCATTTGTTCATTTGTTCATTTGTTCATTTGTTCATTTGTTCATTTGTTCATTTGTTCATTTGTTCATTTGTTCATTTGTTCATTTGTTCATTTGTTCATTTGTACATTTGTTCATTTGTTCACTTGTTCATTTGTTCATTTGTTCATTTGTTCATTTGTTCATTTGTTCATTTGTTCGTTTGTTCATTTGTTCATTTGTTCATTTGTTCATTTGTTCATTTGTTCATTTGTTCATTTGTTGATTTGTTCATTTGTTCATTTGTTCATTTGTCCATTTTTTCATTTGTCCATTTGTTCATTTGTTCATTTGTTCATTTGTTCATTTGTTCATTTGTTCATTTGCTCATTTGTTCATTTGTTCATCTGTTCATTTGTTCATTTGTTCATTTGTTCATTTGTTCATTTATTCATTTGTTCATTTGTTCATTTGTTCATTTGTTCATTTGTTCATTTGTTCATTTGTTCATTTGTTCATTTGTTCATTTGTTCATTTGTTCATTTGTTCATTTGTTCATTTGTTCATTTGTTCATTTGTTCATTTGTTCATTTGTTCATTTGTTCATTTGTTCATTTGTTCATTTGTTCATTTGTTCATTTGTTCATTTGTTCATTTGTTCATTTGTTCATTTGTTCATTTGTTCATTTGTTCATTTGTTCATTTGTTCATTTGTTCATTTGTTCATTTGTTCATTTGTTCATTTGTTCATTTGTTCATTTGTTCATTTGTTCATTTGTTCATTTGTTCATTTGTTCATTTGTTCATTTGTTCCTTCGTTCATTTGTCTATTCGCTCATTTGTTCATTTATTCATTCGTTCATTTGTCTATTCGCTCATTTGTTCATTTGATCATTTCTTCATTTGTTCATTTGTTCATTTGTTCATTTGTTCATTTGTTCATTTGTTCATTTGTTCATTTGTTCATTTGTTCATTCGTTCATTTGTTCATTTGTTCATTCGTTCATTTGTCTATTCGCTCATTTGTTCATTTGTTCATTTGTTCATTTGTTCATTTGTTCCTTCGTTCATTTTTCTATTCGCTCATTTGTTCATTTGTTCATTCGATCATTTGTCTATTCGCTCATTTGTTCATTTGTTCATGTGTTCATTTGTTCATTTGTTCATTTGTTCATTAGTTCATTTGTTCACTTGTTCATTTGTTCATTTGTTCATTTGTTCATTTGTTCACTTGTTCACTTTGCTCATTTGTTCGTTTGTTCATTTCTTCATTTCTTCATTTCTTCATTTGTTCATTTGTTCATTTGTTCATTTGTTCATTTGTTCATTTGTCCATTTGTTTATTTGTCCACTTGTTCATTTGTTCACTTGTTCATTTGTTCATTTGTTCATTTGTTCATTTGCTCATTTGTTCATTTGTTCATTTGTGCATTTGTTCATTTGTTCATTTGTGCATTTGTTCATTTGCTCATTTGTTCATTTGTTCATTTGTTCATTTGTTCATTTGTTCATTTGTTCATTTGTTCATTTGTTCATTTGTTCATTTGTTCATTTGGTCATTTGTTCATTTGTTTATTTGTTCACTTGTTTACTTGTTTACTTGTTCATTTGTTCATTTGTTCATTTGATCATTTGTTCATTTGTTCATTTGTTCACTTGTTCACTTGCTCATTTGTTCGTTTGTTCATTTCTTCATTTCTTCATTTCTTCATTTGTTCATTTGTTCATTTGTTCATTTGTTCATTTGTTCATTTGTTCATTTGTCCATTTGTTCATTTGTCCACTTGTTCATTTGTTCATTTGTTCATTTGTTCATTTGTCCATTTGTTCATTTGTCCACTTGTTCATTTGTTCATTTGTTCATTTGTTCATTCGTTCATTCGTTCATTCGTTCATTCGTTCATTTGTTCATTTGTTCACTTGTTTACTTGTTTACTTGTTTACTTGTTCATTTGTTCATTTGTTCATTTGTTCATTTGTTCATTTGTTCATTTGTTCATTTGATCATTTGATCATTTGTTCACTTGCTCATTTGTTCATTTGTTCATTTGTTCATTTGTTCATTTGTTCATTCGTTCATTTGTTAATTTGTTCATTTGTTCATTTGTCCATTTGTTCATTTGTCCACTTGTTCATTTGTTCATTCGTTCATTTGTTCATTCGTTCATTTGTTCATTCGTTCATTTGTTCATTTGTTCATTTGTTCATTTGTTCATTTGTTCATTTGTTCATTTGTTCATTTGTTCATTCGTTCATTTGTTCATTCGTTCATTTGTTCATTTGTTCATTTGTTCATTTGTTCATTTGTTCATTTGTTCATTTGTTCATCTGTTCATTTGTTCATTTGTTCATTTGTTCATTGGTTCATTCGTTCATTTGTTCATTCGTTCATTTGTTCATTTGTTCATTTGTTCATTTGTTCATTTGTTCATTTGTTCATTTGTTCATTTGTTCATTTGTTCATTTGTTCATTTGTTCATTTGTTCATTTGTTCAATTGTTCATTTGTTCATTTGTTCATTTGTTCATTTGTTCATTCGTTCATTTGTTCATTCGTTCATTTGTTCATTTGTTCATTTGTTCATTTGTTCATTTGTTCATTTGTTCATTTGTTCATTTGTTCATTTGTTCATTTGTTCATTTGTCATTTGTTCATTTGTTCAATTGTTCATTTGTTCATTTGTTCATTTGTTCATTTGTTCATTTGTTCATTTGTTCATTTGTTCATTTGTTCATTTGTTCATTTGTTCATTTGTTCATTTGTTCATTTGTTCATTTGTTCATTTGTTCATTTGTTCATTTGTTCATTTGTTCATTTGTCATTTGTTCATTTGTTCAATTGTTCATTTGTTCATTTGTTCATTTGTTCATTTGTTCATTTGTTCATTTGTTCATTCGTTCATTTGTTCATTCGTTCATTCGTTCATTTGTTCATTTGTTCATTTGTTCATTTGTTCATTTGTTCATTTGTTCATTTGTTCATTGGTTCATTTGTTCATTTGTTCATTTGTTCATTTGTTCATTTGTTCATTTGTCATTTGTTCATTTGTTCAATTGTTCATTTGTTCATTTGTTCATTCGTTCATTTGTTCATTTGTTCATTTGTTCATTTGTTCATTTGTTCATTTGTTCATTTGTTCATTTGTTCATTTGTTCATTTGTTCATTTGTTCATTTGTTCATTTGTTCATTTGTTCATTTGTTCATTTGTTCATTTGTTCATTTGTTCATTTGTTCATTTGTTCATTTGTTCATTTGTTCATTTGTTCATTTGTTCATTTGTTCATTTGTTCATTCGTTCATTTGTTCTTTTGTTCATTTGTTCATTTGTTCATTTGTTGATTTGTTGATTTGTTCATTTGTTCATTTGTTCATTTGTTCATTTGTTCATTTGCTCATTTGCTCATTTGCTCATTTGCTCATTTGTTCATTTGTTCATTTGTTCATTTGTTCATTTGTTCATTTGTTCATTTGTTCATTTGTTCATTTGTTCCTTTGTTCATTTGCTCACTTGCTCATTTGTTCCTTTGTTCATTTGTTCATTTGCTCGTTTGTTCATTTGTTCATTTGTTCATTTGTTCATTTGTTCATTTGTTCATTTGTGCATTTGTTCATTTGTTCATTTGTTCATTTGTTCATTTGTTCATTTGTTCATTTGTTCATTTGTTTATTTGTTCATTTGATCATTTGTTCATTTGTTCATTTGTTCATTTGTTCATTTGTTCATTTGTTCATTTGTTCATTTGTGCATTTGTTCATTTGTGCATTTGTTCATTTGTTCATTCGTGCATTTGTTCATTTGTTCATTTGTTCATTTGTTCATTTGATCATTTGTTCATTTGTTCATTTGTTCATTTGTTCATTTGTTCATTTGTTCATTTGTTCATTTGTTCATTCGTTCATTTGTTCATTTGTTCATTTGTTCATTCGTTCATTTGTTCATTTGTTCATTTGTTCATTTGTTCATTTGTTCATTCGTTCATTTGTTCATTTGTTCATTTGTTCATTTGTTCATTTGTTCATTTGTTCATTTGTTCATTTGTTCTTTCGTTCATTTGTCTATTCGCTCATTTCTTCATTTGTTCGTTTGCTCATTTGTTCATTTGTTCATTTGTTAAAATGATCATTTGTAAATTTGTTGATTTGTCCATTTGTTCATTTGTTCATTTCTTTATTTATTCATTTGTTCATTTCTTTTTTTGTTCATTTGTTCCTTAGTTCATTTGTTCATTTGTTCATTTGTTCTTTTTTTCATTCGTTCATTTGTTCATTTGTTCATTCGTTCATTTGTTCATTTGTTCATTTGTTCATTTGTTTATTTGTTCATTTGTTCATTTGTTCATTTGTTCATTTGTTCATTTGTTCATTTGTTCATTCGTTCATTTGTTCATTCGTTCATTTGTTCATTTGTTCATTCGTTCATTTGTCTATTCGCACATTTGTTTATTTGTTCATTTGTTCATTTGTTCGTTTGTTCTTTTGTTCATTTGTTCATTTGTTCATTTGTTCATTTGTTCATTTGTTCATTTGTTCACTTGTTTACTTGTTTACTTGTTCATTTGTTCATTTGTTCATTTGTTCATTTGTTCATTTGTTCATTTGTTCATTTGTTCATTTGTTCATTTGTTCATTTGATCATTTGATCATTTGTTCATTTGTTCATTTGTTCATTTGTTCATTTGTTCATTTGTTCATTTGTTCATTTGTTCATTTGTTCATTTGTTCATTTGTTCATTTGTTCATTTGTTCATTTGTTCATTTGTTCATTCGTTCATTTGTTCATTTGTTCAATCGTTCATTTGTCTATTCGCTCATTTGTTCATTTGTTCATTTGTTCATTTGTTCATTTGTTCATTTGTTCATTTGTTCCTTCGTTCAGTTTTCTATTCGCTCATTTGTTCATTTGTTCATTCGATCATTTGTCTATTCGCACATTTGTTCATTTGTTCATTTGTTCATTTGTTCATTTGTTCATTTGTTCATTTGTTCATTTGTTCATTTGTTCATTTGTTCATTTGTTCATTTGTTCATTCGTTCATTTGTTCATTTGTTCATTTGTTCATTTGTTAATTCGTTCATTTGCCTATTCGCTCATTTGTTAATTTGTTCATTTGTTCATTTGTTCACTTGTTCATTTGTTCATTTGTTCATTTGTCCATTTGTTCATTTGTCCATTTGTTCATTTGTTCATTTGTTCATTTGTTCATTTGTTCATTTGTTCATTTGTTCATTTGTGCATTTGTTCATTTGTTCATTTGTTCATTTGTTCATTTGTTCATTTGTTCATTTGTTCATTTGTTCTTTTGTTCATTTGTTCATTTGTTCATTTGTTCATTTGTTTATTTGTTCAATTGTTCATTTGTTCATTTGTTCATTTGTTCATTTGTTCATTTGTTCATTTGTTCATTTGTTCATTTGTTCATTTGTTCATTTGTTCATTTGTTCATTTGTTCATTTGTGCGATTGTCTATTCGCTCATTTGTTCATTTGTTAATTCGTTCATTTGCCTATTCGCTCATTTGTTCATTTGTTCATTTGTTCATTTGTTCATTTGTTCATTTGATCATTTGTTCATTTGTTCATTTGTTCATTTGTTCATTTGTTCATTTGTTCATTTGTTCATTTGTTCATTTGTTCATTTGTTCATTTGTTCATTTGTTCATTTGTTCATTTGTTCATTTGTTCATTTGTTCATTTGTTCATTTGTTCATTTGTTCATTTGTTCATTTGTTCATTTGTTCATTTGTTCATTTGTTCATTTGTTCATTTGTTCATTTGTTCATTTGTTCATTTCTTCATTTCTTCATTTGTTCATTTGTTCATTTGTTCATTTGTTCATTTGTTCATTTGTCCATTTGTTTATTTGTCCACTTGTTCATTTGTTCACTTGTTCATTTGTTCATTTGTTCATTTGTTCATTTGCTCATTTGTTCATTTGTTCATTTGTGCATTTGTTCATTTGTTCATTTGTGCATTTGTTCATTTGTTCATTTGTTCATTTGTTCATTTGTTCATTTGTTCATTTGTTCATTTGTTCATTTGTTCATTTGTTCATTTGTTCATTTGTTCATTTGTTCATTTGTTCATTTGGTCATTTGTTCATTTGTTTATTTGTTCACTTGTTTACTTGTTTACTTGTTCATTTGTTCATTTGTTCATTTGATCATTTGTTCATTTGTTCATTTGTTCACTTGTTCACTTGCTCATTTGTTCGTTTGTTCATTTCTTCATTTCTTCATTTGTTCATTTGTTCATTTGTTCATTTGTTCATTTGTTCATTTGTTCATTTGTCCATTTGTTCATTTGTCCACTTGTTCATTTGTTCATTTGTTCATTTGTTCATTTGTCCATTTGTTCATTTGTCCACTTGTTCATTTGTTCATTTGTTCATTTGTTCATATGTTCATTCGTTCATTTGTTCATTCGTTCATTCGTTCATTTGTTCATTTGTTCATTTGTTCATTTGTTCATTTGTTCATTTGTTCATTTGTTCATTTGTTCATTGGTTCATTTGTTCATTTGTTCATTTGTTCATTTGTTCATTTGTTCATTTGTCATTTGTTCATTTGTTCAATTGTTCATTTGTTCATTTGTTCATTCGTTCATTTGTTCATTTGTTCATTTGTTCATTTGTTCATTTGTTCATTTGTTCATTTGTTCATTTGTTCATTTGTTCATTTGTTCATTTGTTCATTTGTTCATTTGTTCATTTGTTCATTTGTTCATTTGTTCATTTGTTCATTTGTTCATTTGTTCATTTGTTCATTTGTTCATTCGTTCATTTGTTCTTTTGTTCATTTGTTCATTTGTTCATTTGTTCATTTGTTCATTTGTTGATTTGTTGATTTGTTCATTTGTTCATTTGTTCATTTGTTCATTTGTTCATTTGCTCATTTGCTCATTTGCTCATTTGCTCATTTGTTCATTTGTTCATTTGTTCATTTGTTCATTTGTTCATTTGTTCATTTGTTCCTTTGTTCATTTGCTCACTTGCTCATTTGTTCCTTTGTTCATTTGTTCATTTGTTCATTTGTTCATTTGCTCGTTTGTTCATTTGTTCATTTGTTCATTTGTTCATTTGTTCATTTGTTCATTTGTTCATTTGTGCATTTGTTCATTTGTTCATTTGTTCATTTGTTCATTTGTTCATTTGTTCATTTGTTTATTTGTTCATTTGATCATTTGTTCATTTGTTCATTTGTTCATTTGTTCATTTGTTCATTTGTTCATTTGTTCATTTGTGCATTTGTTCATTTGTGCATTTGTTCATTTGTTCATTCGTGCATTTGTTCATTTGTTCATTTGTTCATTTGTTCATTTGATCATTTGTTCATTTGTTCATTTGTTCATTTGTTCATTTGTTCATTTGTTCATTTGTTCATTTGTTCATTTGTTCATTTGTTCATTTGTTCATTTGTTCATTTGTTCATTTGTTCATTTGTTCATTTGTTCATTTGTTCATTTGTTCATTTGTTCATTTGTTCATTTGTTCATTTGTTCATTTGTTCATTTGTTCATTTGTTCATTTGTTCATTTGTTCATTTGTTCATTTGTTCATTTGTTCATTTGTTCATTTGTTCATTTGTTCATTTGTTCATTTGTTCATTTGTTCATTTGTTCATTTATTCATTTGTTCATTTGATCATTTGTTCATTTGTTCATTTGTTCACTTGTTCACTTGCTCATTTGTTCGTTTGTTCACTTCATTTCTTCATTTCTTCATTTGTTCATTTGTTCATTTGTTCATTTGTTCATTTGTCCATTTGTTCATTTGTCCACTTGTTCATTTGTTCATTTGTTCATTTGTTCATTTGTTCATTCGTTCATTTGTTCATTCGTTCATTTGTTCATTTGTTCATTTGTTCATTTCTCCATTTGTTCATTTGTTCATTTGTTCATCTGTTCATTTGTTCACTTGTTTACTTGTTTACTTGTTCATTTGTTCATTTGTTCATTTGTTCATTTGTTCATTTGTTCATTTGTTCATTTGTTCATTTGTTCATTTGTTCATTTGTTCATTTGTTCATTTGTTCATTTGTTCATTTGTTCATTTGTTCATTTGATCATTTGATAATTTGTTCATTTGTTTACTTGTTCACTTGCTCATTTGTTCGTTTGTTCACTTGTTCATTTGTTCATTTGTTCATTTGTTCATTTGTTCATTTGTTCATTTGTTCATCTGTTCATTTGTTCATTTGTTCATTTGTTCATTTGTTCATTTGTTCATTCGTTCATTTGTTCATTTGTTCATTTGTTCATTTGTTCATTTGTTCATTTGTTCATTTGTTCATTCGTTCATTTGTTCATTTGTTCATTTGTTCATTTGTTCATTCGTTCATTTGTTCATTTGTTCATTCGTTCATTTGTCTATTCGCACATTTGTTCATTTGTTCATTTGTTCATTTGTTCGTTTGTTCTTTTGTTCATTTGTTCATTTGTTCATTTGTTCATTTGTTCATTTGTTCATTTGTTCACTTGTTTACTTGTTTACTTGTTCATTTGTTCATTTGTTCATTTGTTCATTTGTTCATTTGTTCATTTGTTCATTTGTTCATTTGTTCATTTGATCATTTGATCATTTGTTCATTTGTTCATTTGTTCACTTGTTTACTTGTTTACTTGTTCATTTGTTCATTTGTTCATTTGTTCATTTGTTCATTTGTTCATTTGTTCATTTGATCATTTGATCATTTGATCATTTGTTCATTTGTTCATTTGTTCACTTGTTTACTTGTTTACTTGTTCATTTGTTCATTTGTTCATTTGTTCATTTGTTCATTTGATCATTTGATCATTTGTTCATTTGTTTACTTGTTCACTTGCTCATTTGTTCATTTGTTCATTTGTTCATTTGTTCATTTGTTCATTTGTTCATTTGTTCATTTGTTCACTTGTTTACTTGTTTACTTGTTCATTTGTTCATTTGTTCATTTGTTCATTTGTTCATTTGTTCATTTGTTCATTTGATCATTTGATCATTTGTTCATTTGTTTACTTGTTCATTTGCTCATTTGTTCATTTGTTCATTTGTTTATTTGTTCATTTGTTCATTTGTTCATTTGTTCATTTGTTCATTTGTTCATTTGTTCCTTCGTTCATTTGTCTATTCGCTCATTTGTTCATTTATTCATTCGTTCATTTGTCTATTCGCTCATTTGTTCATTTGTTCCTTTGTTCATTTGTTCATTTGTTCATTTGTTCATTTGTTCATTTGTTCATTTGTTCATTTGTTCATTTGTTCATTCGTTCATTTGTCTATTCGCTCATTTGTTCATTTGTTCATTCGATCATTTGTCTATTCGCTCATTTGTTCATTTGTTCATGTGTTCATTTGTTCATTTGTTCATTTGTTCACTTGTTCATTTGTTCATTTGTTCATTTGTTCATTTGTTCATTTGTTCATTTGTTCACTTGTTCACTTTGCTCATTTGTTCGTTTGTTCATTTCTTCATTTCTTCATTTCTTCATTTCTTCATTTGTTCATGTGTTCATTTGTTCATTTGTTCATTTGTTCATTTGTTCATTTGATCATTTGTTCATTTGTTCATTTGTTCATTTGTTCTTTTGTTCATTTGTTCATTTGTTCATTTGTTCATTTGTTCATTTGTTCATTTGTTCATTTGTTCATTTGTTCATTTGTTCATTTGTTCATTTTTCTTTTGTTCATTTGTTCATTTGTTCATTTGTTCATTTGTTCATTTGTTCATTTGTTCATTTGTTCATTTGTTCATTTGTTCATTTGTTCATTTGTTCCTTCGTTCATTTGTCTATTCGCTCATTTATTCATTTATTCATTCGTTCATTTGTCTATTCGCTCATTTGTTCATTTGTTCATTTGTTCATTTGTTCATTTGTTCATTTGTTCTTTTGTTCATTTGTTCATTTGTTCATTTGTTCATTTGTTCATTTGTTCATTTGTTCATTTGTTCATTTGTTCATTTGTTCATTTGTTCATTTGTTCATTTGTTCATTTGTTCATTTGTTCATTTGTTCATTTGTTCATTTGTTCATTTGTTCATTTGTTCATTTGTTCATTTGTTCCTTCGTTCATTTGTCTATTCGCACATTTGTTCATTTGTTCATTTGTTCATTTGTTCATTTGTTCATTTGTTCATTTGTTCATTTGTTCATTTGTTCATTTGTTCTTTTGTTCATTTGTTCATTTGTTCATTTGTTCATTTGTTCATTTGTTGATTTGTTCATTTGTTCATTTGTTCATTTGTTCATTTGTTCATTTGTTCATTTGCTCATTTGCTCATTTGCTCATTTGCTCATTTGTTCATTTGTTCATTTGTTCATTTGTTCATTTGTCCATTTGTTCATTTGTTCCTTTGTTCATTTGCTCACTTGCTCATTTGTTCCTTTGTTCATTTGTTCATTTGTTCATTTGTTCATTTGCTCGTTTGTTCATTTGTTCATTTGTTCATTTGTTCATTTGTTCATTTGTGCATTTGTTCATTTGTTCATTTGTTCATTTGTTCATTTGTTCATTTGTTTATTTGTTCATTTGATCATTTGTTCATTTGTTCATTTGTTCATTTGTTCATTTGTTCATTTGTTCATTTGTTCATTTGTTCATTTGCTCATTTGTTCATTTGTTCATTTGTTCATTTGTTCATTTGTTCAGTTGTTCCTTCGTTCATTTGTACAATTGTTCATTCGTTCATTTGTTCATTTGTTCATTCGTTCATTTGTCTATTCGCTCATTTGTTCATTTGTTCATTCGTTCATTTGTCTATTCGCTCATTTGTTCATTTGTTCATTTGTTCATTTCTTCATTTGTTCCTTCGTTCATTTTTCTATTCGCTCATTTGTTCATTTGTTCGTTCGATCATTTGTCTATTCGCTCATTTGTTCATTTGTTCATGTGTTCATTTGTTCATTTGTTCATTTGTTCATTTGTTCCTTAGTTCATTTTTCTATTCGCTCATTTGTTCATTTGTTCATTCGATCATTTGTATATTCGCTCATTTGTTCATTTGTTCATGTGTTCATTTGTTCATTTGTTCATTTGTTCATTTGTTCATTTGTTCACTTGTTCATTTGTTCATTTGTTCATTTGTTCATTTGTTCACTTGTTCACTTTGCTCATTTGTTCGTTTGTTCATTTGTTCATTTGCTCATTTGTTCATTTGTTCATTTGTTCATTTTTTCAATTGTTCATTTGTTCATTTGTTCATTTGTTCATTTGTTCATTTGTTCATTTGTTCATTTGTTCATTTGTTCATTTGATCATTTGTTCATTTGTTCATTTGTTCATTTGTTCATTTGTTCATTTGTTCATTTGTTCATTTGTTCATTTGTTCATTTGTTCATTTGTTCATTTGTTCATTTGTTCATTTCTTCATTTCTTCATTTCTTCATTTGTTCATTTGTTCATTTGTTCATTTGTTCATTTGTTCATTTGTTCATTTGTTCATTTGTTCATTTGTTCATTTGTTCATTTGTTCATTTGTTCATTTGTTTATTTGTTCAATTGTTCATTTGTTCATTTGTTAATTTGTTCATTTGTTCATTTGTTCATTTGTTCATTTGTTCATTTGTTCATTTGTTCATTTTTTCATTTGTTCATTTGTTCATTTGTTCATTTGTTCATTTGTTCATTTGTTCATTTGTTCATTTGTTCATTTGTTCATTTTCTCATTTGTTCATTTGTTCATTTGTTCATTTGTTCATTTGTGCGATTGTCTATTCGCTCATTTGTTCATTTGTTAATTCGTTCATTTGCCTATTCGCTCATTTGTTCATTTGTTCATTTGTTCATTTGTTCATTTGCTCACTTGCTCATTTGTTCATTTGTTCATTTGTTCATTTGTTCATTTGTTCATTTGTTCATTTGTTCATTTGTTCATTTCTTCATTTGTTCATTTGTTCATTTGTTCATTTGTTCATTTGTGCATTTGTTCATTTGTTCATTTGTGCATTTGTTCATTTGTTCATTTGTTCATTTGTTCATTTGATCATTTGTTCATTTGTTCATTTGTTCATTTGTTCATTTGTTCATTTGTTCATTTGTTCATTTGTTCATTTGTTCATTTGTTCATTTGTTCATTTGTTCATTTGTTCATTTGTTCATTTGTTCATTTGTTCATTTCTTCATTTGTTCATTTGTTCATTTGTTCATTTGTTCATTTGTTCATTTGTTCATTTGTTCATTTGTTCATTTGTTCATTTGTTCATTTGTTCATTTGTTCATTTGTTCATTTGTTCATTTGTTCATTTGTTCATTTGTTCATTTGTTCATTTGTTCATTTGTTCATTTGTTCATTTGTTCATTTGTTCATTTGTTCATTTGTTCATTTGTTCATTTGTTCATTTGTTCATTTGTTCATTTGTTCATTTGTTCCTTCGTTCATTTGTCTATTCGCTTATTTGTTCATTTATTCATTCGTTCATTTGTCTATTCGCTCATTTGTTCATTTGTTCATTTGTTCATTTGTTCATTTGTTCATTTGTTCATTTGTTCATTTGTTGATTTGTTCATTTGTTGATTTGTTCATTTGTTCATTTGTTCATTTGTTCATTTGTTCATTCGTTCAGTTGTTCCTTCGTTCATGTGTACAATTGTTCATTCGTTCATTTGTTCATTTGTTCATTCGTTCATTTGTCTATTCGCTCATTTGTTCATTTTTTCATTTGTTCATTTGTTCATTTGTTCATTTGTATATTTGTTCATTTGCGCGATTGTCTATTCGCTCATTTGTTCATTTGTTCATTTGTTCCTTCGTTCATTTTTCTATTCGCTCATTTGTTCATTTGTTCATTCGATCATTTGTCTATTCGCTCATTTGTTCATTTGTTCATGTGTTCATTTGTTCATTTGTTCATTTGTTCACTTGTTCATTTGTTCATTTGTTCATTTGTGCATTTGTTCATTTGCTCATTTGTTCATTTGTTCATTTGTTCATTTGTTCATTTGATCATTTGTTCATTTGTTCATTTGTTCATTTGTTCATTTGTTCATTTGTTCATTTGTTCATTTGTTCACTTGTTCACTTTGCTCATTTGTTCGTTTGTTCATTTCTTCATTTCTTCATTTCTTCATTTCTTCATTTCTTCATTTGTTCATTTGTTCATTTGTTCATTTGTTCATTTGTTCATTTGTTCATTTGTTCATTTGTTCATTTGTTCATTTGTTCATTTGTTCATTTGTTCATTTGTTCATTTGTTCATTTGTTCATTTGTTCATTTGTTCATTTGTTCATTTGTTCATTTGTTCATTTGTTCATTTGTTCATTTGTTCATTTGTTCATTTGTTCATTTGTTCATTTGTTCATTTGTTCATTTGTTCATTTGTTCATTTGTTCATTTGTTCATTTGTTCATTTGTTCATTTGTTCATTTGTTCATTTGTTCATTTGTTCATTTGTTCCTTCGTTCATTTGTCTATTCGCTTATTTGTTCATTTATTCATTCGTTCATTTGTCTATTCGCTCATTTGTTCATTTGTTCATTTGTTCATTTGTTCATTTGTTCATTTGTTCATTTGTTCATTTGTTCATTTGTTCATTTGTTCATTTGTTCATTTGTTCATTTGTTCATTTGTTCATTCGTTCAGTTGTTCCTTCGTTCATTTGTACAATTGTTCATTCTTTCATTTGTTCATTTGTTCATTCGTTCATTTGTCTATTCGCTCATTTGTTCATTTTTTCATTTGTTCATTTGTTCATTTGTTCATTTGTATATTTGTTCATTTGTGCGATTGTCTATTCGCTCATTTGTTCACTTGTTCACTTTGCTCATTTGTCCGTTTGTTCATTTCTTCATTTCTTCATTTCTTCATTTCTTCATTTGTTCATTTGTTCATTTGTTCATTTGTTCATTTGTTCATTTGTTCATTTGTTCATTTGTTCATTTGTTCATTTGTTCATTTGTTCATTTGTTCATTTGTTCCTTCGTTCATTTGTCTATTCGCTTATTTGTTCATTTATTCATTCGTTCATTTGTCTATTCGCTCATTTGTTCATTTGTTCATTTGTTCATTTGTTCATTTGTTCATTTGTTCATTTGTTCATTTGTTCATTTGTTCATTTGTTGATTTGTTCATTTGTTCATTTGTTCATTTGTTCATTTGTTCATTCGTTCAGTTGTTCCTTCGTGCATTTGTACAAATGTTCATTCGTTCATTTGTTCATTTGTTCATTCGTTCATTTGTCTATTGGCTCATTTGTTCATTTTTTCATTTGTTCATTTGTTTATTTGTTCATTTGTATATTTGTTCATTTGTGCGATTGTCTATTCGCTCATTTGTTCATTTGTTCATTTGTTCATTTGTACATTTGTTCATTTGTTCATTTGTTCATTTGTTCTTTTGTTCATTTGTTCATTTGTTCATTTGTTCATTTGTTCATTTGTTCATTTGTTCATTTGTTCATTTGTTCATTTGTTCATTTGTTCATTTGTTCATTTGTTCATTTCTTCATTTGTTCATTTGTTCATTTGTTCATTTGTTCATTTGTTCATTTGTTCATTTGTTCATTTGTTCATTTGTTCATTTGTTCATTTGTTCATTTGTTCCTTCGTTCATTTGTCTATTCGCTTATTTGTTCATTTATTCATTCGTTCATTTGTCTATTCGCTCATTTGTTCATTTGTTCATTTGTTCATTTGTTCATTTGTTCATTTGTTCATTTGTTCATTTGTTCATTTGTTCATTTGTTCATTTGTTCATTTGTTCATTTGTTCATTTGTTCATTTGTTCATTCGTTCAGTTGTTCCTTCGTTCATTTGTACAATTGTTCATTCTTTCATTTGTTCATTTGTTCATTCGTTCATTTGTCTATTCGCTCATTTGTTCATTTTTTCATTTGTTCATTTGTTCATTTGTTCATTTGTATATTTGTTCATTTGTGCGATTGTCTATTCGCTCATTTGTTCATTTGTTCATTTGTACATTTGTTCATTTGTTCATTTGTTCATTTGTTCTTTTGTTCATTTGTTCATTTGTTCATTTGTTCATTTGTTCATTTGTTCATTTGTTCATTTGTTCATTTGTTCATTTGTTCTTTTGTTCATTTGTTCATTTGTTCATTTGTTCATTTGTTCATTTGTTCATTTGTTCATTTGTTCACTTGTTCACTTTGCTCATTTGTTCGTTTGTTCATTTCTTCATTTCTTCATTTCTTCATTTCTTCATTTGTTCATTTGTTCATTTGTTCATTTGTTCATTTGTTCATTTGTTCATTTGTTCATTTGTTCATTTGTTCATTTGTTCATTTGTTCATTTGTTCATTTGTTCATTTGTTCATTTGTTCATTTGTTCATTTGTTCATTTGTTCATTTGTTCATTTGTTCATTTGTTCATTTGTTCATTTGTTCATTTGTTCATTTGTTCATTTGTTCATTTGTTCATTTGTTCATTTGTTCATTTGTTCATTTGTTCATTTGTTCATTTGTTCATTTGTTCATTTGTTCATTTGTTCCTTCGTTCATTTGTCTATTCGCTTATTTGTTCATTTATTCATTCGTTCATTTGTCTATTCGCTCATTTGTTCATTTGTTCATTTGTTCATTTGTTCATTTGTTCATTTGTTCATTTGTTCATTTGTTCATTTGTTCATTTGTTCATTTGTTCATTTGTTCATTTGTTCATTTGTTCATTTGTTCATTTGTTCATTCGTTCAGTTGTTCCTTCGTTCATTTGTACAATTGTTCATTCTTTCATTTGTTCATTTGTTCATTCGTTCATTTGTCTATTCGCTCATTTGTTCATTTTTTCATTTGTTCATTTGTTCATTTGTTCATTTGTATATTTGTTCATTTGTGCGATTGTCTATTCGCTCATTTGTTCACTTGTTCACTTTGCTCATTTGTTCGTTTGTTCATTTCTTCATTTCTTCATTTCTTCATTTCTTCATTTGTTCATTTGTTCATTTGTTCATTTGTTCATTTGTTCATTTGTTCATTTGTTCATTTGTTCATTTGTTCATTTGTTCATTTGTTCATTTGTTCATTTGTTCATTTGTTCCTTCGTTCATTTGTCTATTCGCTTATTTGTTCATTTATTCATTCGTTCATTTGTCTATTCGCTCATTTGTTCATTTGTTCATTTGTTCATTTGTTCATTTGTTCATTTGTTCATTTGTTCATTTGTTCATTTGTTCATTTGTTCATTTGTTCATTTGTTCATTTGTTGATTTGTTCATTTGTTCATTTGTTCATTTGTTCATTTGTTCATTCGTTCAGTTGTTCCTTCGTGCATTTGTACAAATGTTCATTCGTTCATTTGTTCATTTGTTCATTCGTTCATTTGTCTATTGGCTCATTTGTTCATTTTTTCATTTGTTCATTTGTTTATTTGTTCATTTGTATATTTGTTCATTTGTGCGATTGTCTATTCGCTCATTTGTTCATTTGTTCATTTGTTCATTTGTACATTTGTTCATTTGTTCATTTGTTCATTTGTTCTTTTGTTCATTTGTTCATTTGTTCATTTGTTCATTTGTTCATTTGTTCATTTGTTCATTTGTTCATTTGTTCATTTGTTCATTTGTTCATTTGTTCATTTGTTCATTTGTTCATTTGTTCATTTGTTCATTTGTTCATTTGTTCATTTGTTCATTTGTTCATTTGTTCATTTGTTCATTTGTTCATTTGTTCATTTGTTCATTTGTTCATTTGTTCATTTGTTCATTTGTTCATTTGTTCATTTGTTCCTTCGTTCATTTGTCTATTCGCTTATTTGTTCATTTATTCATTCGTTCATTTGTCTATTCGCTCATTTGTTCATTTGTTCATTTGTTCATTTGTTCATTTGTTCATTTGTTCATTTGTTCATTTGTTCATTTGTTCATTTGTTCATTTGTTCATTTGTTCATTTGTTCATTTGTTCATTTGTTCATTTGTTCATTTGTTCATTCGTTCAGTTGTTCCTTCGTTCATTTGTACAATTGTTCATTCTTTCATTTGTTCATTTGTTCATTCGTTCATTTGTCTATTCGCTCATTTGTTCATTTTTTCATTTGTTCATTTGTTCATTTGTTCATTTGTATATTTGTTCATTTGTATATTTGTTCATTTGTGCGATTGTCTATTCGCTCATTTGTTCATTTGTTCATTTGTACATTTGTTCATTTGTTCATTTGTTCATTTGTTCTTTTGTTCATTTGTTCATTTGTTCATTTGTTCATTTGTTCATTTGTTCATTTGTTCATTTGTTCATTTGTTCATTTGTTCATTTGTTCTTTTGTTCATTTGTTCATTTGTTCATTTGTTCATTTGTTCATTTGTTCATTTGTTCATTAGTTCATTTGTTCATTTGTTCATTTGTTCATTTGTTCCTTCGTTCATTTGTCTATTCGCTCATTTGTTCATTTATTCATTCGTTCATTTGTCTATTCGCTCATTTGTTCATTTGTTCATTTGTTCATTTGTTCATTTGTTCATTTGTTCATTTGTTCTTTTGTTCATTTGTTCATTTGTTCATTTGTTCATTTGTTCATTTGTTCATTTGTTCATTTGTTCATTTGTTCATTTGTTCATTTGTTCATTTGTTCATTTGTTCATTTGTTCATTTGTTCATTTGTTCATTTGTTCATTTGTTCATTTGTTCATTTGTTCATTTGTTCATTTGTTCATTTGTTCATTTGTTCATTTGTTCATTTGTTCATTTGTTCATTTGTTCATTTGTTCATTTGTTCATTTGTTCATTTGTTCATTTGTTCATTTGTTCATTTGTTCATTTGTTCATTTGTGCGATTGTCTATTCGCTCATTTGTTCATTTGTTAATTCGTTCATTTGCCTATTCGCTCATTTGTTCATTTGTTCATTTGTTCATTTGTTCATTTGCTCATTTGCTCATTTGCTCATTTGCTCATTTGTTCATTTGTTCATTTGTTCATTTGTTCATTTGTTCACTTGTTCATTTGTTCATTTGTTCATTTGTTCATTTGTTCATTTGTTCATTTGTTCACTTGTTCACTTTGCTCATTTGTTCGTTTGTTCATTTCTTCATTTCTTCATTTCTTCATTTCTTCATTTGTTCATTTGTTCATTTGTTCATTTGTTCATTTGTTCATTTGTTCATTTGTTCATTTGTTCATTTGTTCATTTGTTCATTTGTTCATTTGTTCATTTGTTCATTTGTTCCTTCGTTCATTTGTCTATTCGCTTATTTGTTCATTTATTCATTCGTTCATTTGTCTATTCGCTCATTTGTTCATTTGTTCATTTGTTCATTTGTTCATTTGTTCATTTGTTCATTTGTTCATTCGTTCATTTGTCTATTCGCTCATTTGTTCATTTGTTCATTTGTTCATTTGTTCATTTGTTCATTCGTTCAGTTGTTCCTTCGTGCATTTGTACAAATGTTCATTCGTTCATTTGTTCATTTGTTCATTTGTTCATTCGTTTATTTGTCTATTGGCTCATTTGTTCATTTTTTCATTTGTTCATTTGTTTATTTGTTCATTTGTATATTTGTTCATTTGTGCGATTGTCTATTCGCTCATTTGTTCATTTGTTCATTTGTTCATTTGTACATTTGTTCATTTGTTCATTTGTTCATTTGTTCTTTTGTTCATTTGTTCATTTGTTCTTTTGTTCATTTGTTCATTTGTTCATTTGTTCATTTGTTCATTTGTTCATTTGTTCATTTGTTCATTTGTTCATTTGTTCATTTGTTCATTTGTTCATTTGTTCATTTGTTCATTTGTTCATTTGTTCATTTGTTCATTTGTTCATTTGTTCATTTGTTCATTTGTTCATTTGTTCATTTGTTCATTTGTTCATTTGTTCATTTGTTCATTTGTTCATTTGTTCATTTGTCCATTTGTTCATTTGTTCATTTGTTCATTTGTTCATTTGTTCATTTGTTCATTTGTTCATTTGTTCATTTGTTCATTTGTTCATTTGATCATTTGTTCATTTGTTCATTTGTTCATTTGTTCCTTCGTTCATTTGTCTATTCGCTCATTTGTTCATTTGTTCCTTCGTTCATTTGTCTATTCGCTCATTTGTTCATTTGTTCATTCGTTCATTCGTTCATTTGTTCATTTGTTCATTTGTTCATTCGTTCATTCGTTCATTTGTTCATTCGTTCATTTGTCTATTCGCACATTTGTTCATTTGTTCATTTGTTCATTTGTTCATTTGTTCATTTGTTCTTTTGTTCATTTGTTCATTTGTTCATTTGTTCATTTGTTCATTTGTTCATTTGTTCATTTGTTCATTTGTTCATTTGTTCATTTGTTCATTTGTTCATTTGTTCATTTGTTCATTTGTTCATTTGTTCATTTGTTCATTTGTTCATTTGTTCATTTGTTCATTTGTTCATTTGTTCATTTGTTCATTTGTTCATTTGTTCATTTGTTCATTTGTTCATTTGTTCATTTGTTCATTTTTCATTTGTTCATTTGTTCATTTGTTCATTTGTTCAGTTGTTCCTTCGTTCATTTGTACAATTGTTCATTCGTTCATTTGTTCATTTGTTCATTCGTTCATTTGTCTATTCGCTCATTTGTTCATTTGTTCATTTGTTCATTTGTTCATTTGTTCATTTGTTCATTTGTTCATTTGTTCATTTGTACATTTGTTCATTTATTCATTTGTTCATTTGTTCATTTGTTCATTTGTTCATTTGTTCATTTGTTCATTTGTTCATTTGTTCATTTGTTCATTTGTTCATTTGTTCATTTGTTCATTTGTTCATTTGTTCATTTGTTCATTTGTTCAGTTGTTCCTTCGTTCATTTGTACAATTGTTCATTCGATCATTTGTTCATTTGTTCATTCGTTCATTTGTCTATTCGCTCATTTGTTCATTTTTTCATTTGTTCATTTGTTCATTTGTTCATTTGTATATTTGTTCATTTGTGCGATTGTCTATTCGCTCATTTGTTCATTTGTTCATTTGTTCATTTGTTCATTTGTTCATTTGTTCATTTGTTCATTTGTTCTTTTGTTCTTTTGTTCATTTGTTCATTTGTTCATTTGTTCATTTGTTCATTTGTTCATTTGTTCATTTGTTCATTTGTTCATTTGTTCATTTGTTCATTTGTTCATTTGTTCATTTGTTCATTTGTTCATTTGTTCATTTGTTCATTTGTTCATTTGTTCATTTGTTCATTTGTTCATTTGTTCATTTGTTCATTTGTTCATTTGTTCATTTGTTCATTTGTTCATTTGTTCATTTGTTCATTTGTTCCTTCGTTCATTTGTCTATTCGCTCATTTGTTCATTTATTCATTCGTTCATTTGTCTATTCGCTCATTTGTTCATTTGTTCATTTGTTCATTTGTTCATTTGTTCATTTGTTCATTTGTTCATTTGTTCATTTGTTCATTTGTTCTTTTGTTCATTTGTTCATTTGTTCATTTGTTCATTTGTTCATTTGTTCATTTGTTCATTTGTTCATTTGTTCCTTCGTTCATTTGTCTATTCGCTCATTTGTTCATTTATTCATTCGTTCATTTGTCTATTCGCTCATTTGTTCATTTGTTCCTTTGTTCATTTGTTCATTTGTTCATTTGTTCATTTGTTCATTTGTTCATTTGTTCATTTGTTCATTTGTTCATTGGTTCATTTGTTCATTTGTTCATTTGTTCATTTGTTCATTTGTTCATTCGTTCATTTGTCTATTCGCTCATTTGTTCATTTGTTCATTCGATCATTTGTCTATTCGCTCATTTGTTCATTTGTTCATGTGTTCATTTGTTCATTTGTTCATTTGTACACTTGTTCATTTGTTCATTTGTTCATTTGTTCATTTGTTCATTTGTTCACTTGTTCACTTTGCTCATTTGTTCGTTTGTTCATTTCTTCATTTCTTCATTTCTCCATTTCTTCATTTGTTCATTTGTGCATTTGTTCATTTGTTCATTTGTTCATTTGTTCATTTGTTCATTTGATCATTTGTTCATTTGTTCATTTGTTCATTTGTTCATTTGTTCATTTGTTCATTTGTTCATTTGTTCTTTTGTTCATTTGTTCATTTGTTCATTTGTTCATTTGTTCATTTGTTCCTTCGTTCATTTGTCTATTCGCTCATTTGTTCATTTATTCATTCGTTCATTTGTCTATTCGCTCATTTGTTCATTTGTTCCTTTGTTCATTTGTTCATTTGTTCATTTGTTCATTTGTTCATTTGTTCATTTGTTCATTTGTTAATTCGTTCATTTGTCTATTCGCTCATTTGTTCATTTGTTCATTCGATCATTTGTCTATTCGCTCATTTGTTCATTTGTTCATGTGTTCATTTGTTCATTTGTTCATTTGTTCACTTGTTCATTTGTTCATTTGTTCATTTGTTCATTTGTTCATTTGTTCACTTGTTCACTTTGCTCATTTGTTCGTTTGTTCATTTCTTCATTTCTTCATTTCTTCATTTCTTCATTTGTTCATGTGTTCATTTGTTCATTTGTTCATTTGTTCATTTGTTCATTTGATCATTTGTTCATTTGTTCATTTGTTCATTTGTTCTTTTGTTCATTTGTTCATTTGTTCATTTGTTCATTTGTTCATTTGTTCATTTGTTCATTTGTTCATTTTTCTTTTGTTCATTTGTTCATTTGTTCATTTGTTCATTTGTTCATTTGTTCATTTGTTCATTTGTTCATTTGTTCATTTGTTCATTTGTTCATTTGTTCCTTCGTTCATTTGTCTATTCGCTCATTTATTCATTTATTCATTCGTTCATTTGTCTATTCGCTCATTTGTTCATTTGTTCATTTGTTCATTTGTTCATTTGTTCATTTGTTCTTTTGTTCATTTGTTCATTTGTTCATTTGTTCATTTGTTCATTTGTTCATTTGTTCATTTGTTCATTTGTTCATTTGTTCATTTGTTCATTTGTTCATTTGTTCATTTGTTCATTTGTTCATTTGTTCATTTGTTCATTTGTTCATTTGTTCATTTGTTCATTTGTTCATTTGTTCATTTGTTCATTTGTTCCTTCGTTCATTTGTCTATTCGCTCATTTGTTCATTTATTCATTCGTTCATTTGTCTATTCGCTCATTTATTTCATTTGTTCATTTGTTCATTTGTTCATTTGTTCATTTGTTCATTTGTTCATTTGTTCATTTGTTCATTTGTTCATTTGTTCATTTGTTCATTTGTTCATTTGTTCATTTGTTCATTTGTTCATTTGTTCATTTGTTCATTTGTTCATTCGTTCAGTTGTTCCTTCGTTCATTTGTACAATTGTTCATTCTTTCATTTGTTCATTTGTTCATTCGTTCAGTTGTTCCTTCGTTCATTTGTACAATTGTTCATTCTTTCATTTGTTCATTTGTTCATTCGTTCATTTGTCTATTCGCTCATTTGTTCATTTTTTCATTTGTTCATTTGTTCATTTGTTCATTTGTATATTTGTTCATTTGTGCGATTGTCTATTCGCTCATTTGTTCATTTGTTCATTTGTTCATTTGTACATTTGTTCATTTGTTCATTTGTTCATTTGTTCTTTTGTTCATTTGTTCATTTGTTCATTTGTTCATTTGTTCATTTGTTCATTTGTTCATTTGTTCATTTGTTCATTTGTTCATTTGTTCATTTGTTCTTTTGTTCATTTGTTCATTTGTTCATTTGTTCATTTGTTCATTTGTTCATTTGTTCACTTGTTCATTTGTTCATTTGTTCATTTGTTCATTTGTTCATTTGTTCATTTGTTCATTTGTTCACCTGTTCACTTTGCTCATTTGTTCGTTTGTTCATTTCTTCATTTCTTCATTTCATCATTTCTTCATTTGTTCATTTGTTCATTTGTTCATTTGTTCATTTGTTCATTTGTTCATTTGTTCATTTGTTCATTTGTTCATTTGTTCATTTGTTCATTTGTTCATTTGTTCATTTGTTCATTTGTTCATTTGTTCATTTGTTCATTTGTTCATTTGTTCATTTGTTCATTTGTTCATTTGTTCATTTGTTCATTTGTTCATTTGTTCCTTCGTTCATTTGTCTATTCGCTTATTTGTTCATTTATTCATTCGTTCATTTGTCTATTCGCTCATTTGTTCATTTGTTCATTTGTTCATTTGTTCATTTGTTCATTTGTTCATTTGTTCATTTGTTCATTTGTTGATTTGTTCATTTGTTGATTTGTTCATTTGTTCATTTGTTCATTTGTTCATTCGTTCATTTGTTCATTCGTTCATTCGTTCATTTGTTCATTTGTTCATTTGTTCATTTGTTCATTTCTCCATTTGTTCATTTGTTCATTTGTTCATTTGTTCATTTGTTCACTTGTTTACTTGTTTACTTGTTCATTTGTTCATTTGTCCACTTGTTCATTTGTTCATTTGTTCATTTGTTCATTCGTTCATTTGTTCATTTGTTCATTCGTTCATTTGTTCATTTGTTCATTTGTTCATTTGTTCATTCGTTCATTCGTTCATTTGTTCATTTGTTCATTTGTTCATTGGTTCATTTATTCATTTGTTCATTTGTTCATCTGTTCATTTGTTCATTTGTTCATTTGTTCATTCGTTCATTTGTTCATTTGTTCATTTGTTCATTTGTTCATTTGTTCATTTGTTCATTTGTTCATTTGTTCATTTGTTCATTTGTTCATTTGTTCATTTGTTCATTTGTTCATTTGATCATTTGTTCATTTGTTCATTTGTTCCTTCGTTCATTTGTCTATTCGCACATTTGTTCATTTGTTCATTCGTTCATTTGTTCATTTGTTCATTTGTTCATTCGTTCATTTGTTCATTTGTTCATTCGTTCATTTGTCTATTCGCACATTTGTTCATTTGTTCATTTGTTCTTTTGTTCATTTGTTCATTTGTTCATTTGTTCATTTGTTCATTTGTTCACTTGTTTACTTGTTTACTTGTTTACTTGTTCATTTGTTCATTTGTTCATTTGTTCATTTGTTCATTTGTTCATTTGTTCATTTGTTCATTTGTTCATTTGTTCATTTGTTCATTTGTTCATTTGTTCATTTGTTCATTTGTTCATTTGTTCATTTGTTCATTTGATCATTTGATCATTTGATCATTTGTTTACTTGTTCACTTGCTCATTTGTTCGTTTGTTCATTTGTTCATTTGTTCATTTGTTCATTTGCCCATTTGTTCATTTGTCCACTTGTTCATTTGTTCATTTGTTCATTTGTTCATTTGTTCATTTGTTCATTTGTTCATTTGTTCATTTGTTCATTTGTTCACTTTTTCATTGGTTCATTTGTTCATTTGTTCATTTGTTCATTTGTTCACTTTTTCATTGGTTCATTTGTTCATTTGTTCATTTGTTCCTTCGTTCATTTTTCTATTCGCACATTTGTTCATTTGTTCATTTGTTCATTTGTTCATTTGTTCATTTGTTCATTTGTTCATTTGTTCAATTGTTCATTTGTTCATTTGTTCATTTGTTCATTTGTTCATTTGTTCATTTGTTCATTTGTTCATTTGTTCATTTGTTCATTTGTTCAATTGTTCATTTGTTCATTTGTTCATTTGTTCATTTGTTCATTTGTTCATTTGTTCATTTGTTCATTTGTTCATTTGTTCATTTCTTCATTTGTTCATTTGTTCATTTGTTCATTTGTTCATTTGTTCATTTGTTCATTTGTTCATTTGTTCATTTGTTCAATTGTTCATTTGTTCATTTGTTCATTTGTTCATTTGTTCATTTGTTCATTTGTTCATTTTTTCATTTGTTCATTTGTTCATTTGTTCATTTGTTCATTTGTTCATTTGTTCATTCGTTCATTCGTTCATTTGTTCATTTGTTCATTTGTTCATTTGTTCATTTGTTCATTTGTTCATTTGTTCATTTGTTCATTTGTTCATTTGTTCATTTGTGCGATTGTCTATTCGCTCATTTGTTCATTTGTTAATTCGTTCATTTGCCTATTCGCTCATTTGTTCATTTGTTCATTTGTTCATTTGTGCATTTGTTCATTTGTTCATTTGTTCATTTGTTCATTTGTTCATTTGTTCATTTGTTCATTTGTTCATTTGTTCATTTGATCATTTGTTCATTTGTTCATTTGTTCATTTGTTCATTTGTTCATTTGTTCATTTGTTCATTTGTTCATTTGTTCATTTGTTCATTTGTTCATTTGTTCATTTGTTCATTTGTTCATTTGTTCATTTGTTCATTTGTTCATTTGTTCATTTGTTCATTTGTTCATTTGTTCATTTGTTCATTTGTTCATTTGTTCATTTGTTCATTTGTTCATTTGTTCATTTGTTCATTTGTTCATTTGTTCATTTGTTCATTTGTTCATTTGTTCATTTGTTCATTTGTTCATTTGTTCATTTGTTCATTTGTTCAGTTGTTCCTTCGTTCATTTGTTCATTTGTTCATTCGTACAGTTGTCTATTCGCTCATTTGTTCATTTTTTTCATTTGTTCATTTGTTCATTTGTTCATTTGTATATTTTTTCATTTGTGCGATTGTCTATTCGCTCATTTGTTCATTTGTTCATTTGTTCATTTGTTCATTTGTTCATTTGTTCATTTGTTCATTTGTTCTTTTGTTCATTTGTTCATTTGTTCATTTGTTCATTTGTTCATTTGTTCATTTGTTCATTTGTTCATTTGTTCATTTGTTCTTTTGTTCATTTGTTCATTTGTTCATTTGTTCATTTGTTCATTTGTTCATTTGTTCATTTGTTCATTTGTTCATTTGTTCATTTGTTCATTTGTTCATTTGTTCATTTGTTCTTTTGTTCATTTGTTCATTTGTTCATTTGTTCATTTGTTCATTTGTTCATTTGTTCATTTGTTCATTTGTTCATTTGTTCCTTCGTTCATTTGTCTATTCGCTCATTTGTTCATTTATTCATTCGTTCATTTGTCTATTCGCTCATTTGTTCATTTGTTCCTTTGTTCATTTGTTTATTTGTTCATTTGTTCATTTGTTCATTTGTTCATTTGTTCATTTGTTCATTTGTTCATTTGTTCATTTGTTCATTTGTTCATTCGTTCATTTGTTCATTTGTTCATTTGTTCATTCGTTCATTTGTCTATTCGCTCATTTGTTTATTTGTTCATTCGATCATTTGTCTATTCGCTCATTTGTTCATTTGTTCATGTGTTCATTTGTTCATTTGTTCATTTGTTCACTTGTTCATTTGTTCACTTGTTCATTTGTTCATTTGTTCATTTGTTCATTTGTTCATTTGTTCACTTGTTCACTTTGCTCATTTGTTCGTTTGTTCATTTCTTCATTTCTTCATTTCTTCATTTGTTCATTTGTTCATTTGTTCATTTGTTCATTTGTTCATTTGTTCATTTGTTCATTTGTTCATTTGTTCATTTGTTCATTCGTTCATTTGTCTATTCGCTCATTTGTTCATTTGTTCATTTGTTCATTTGTTCATTTGTTCATTTGTTCATTTGTTCATTTGTTCATTTGTTCATTTGTTCTTTTGTTCATTTGTTCATTTGTTCATTTGTTCATTTGTTCATTTGTTCATTTGTTCATTTGTTCATTTGTTCATTTGTTCATTTGTTCATTTGTTCATTTGTTCATTTGTTCATTTGTTCATTTGTTCATTTGTTCATTTGTTCATTTGTTCCTTCGTTCATTTGTCTATTCGCTCATTTGTTCATTTATTCATTCGTTCATTTGTCTATTCGCTCGTTTGTTCATTTGTTCCTTTGTTCATTTGTTCATTTGTTCCTTTGTTCAATTGTTCATTTGTTCATTTGTTCATTTGTTCATTTGTTCATTTGTTCATTTGTTCATTTGTTCTTTTGTTCATTTGTTCATTTGTTCATTTGTTCATTTGTTCATTTGTTCCTTCGTTCATTTGTCTATTCGCTCATTTGTTCATTTATTCATTCGTTCATTTGTCTATTCGCTCATTTGTTCATTTGTTCCTTTGTTCATTTGTTCATTTGTTCATTTGTTCATTTGTTCATTTGTTCATTTGTTCATTTGTTCATTTGTTCATTTGTTCATTTGTTCATTTGTTCATTTGTTCATTCGTTCATTTGTTCATTTGTTCATTTGTTCATTCGTTCATTTGTCTATTCGCTCATTTGTTTATTTGTTCATTCGATCATTTGTCTATTCGCTCATTTGTTCATTTGTTCATGTGTTCATGTGTTCATTTGTTCATTTGTTCATTTGTTCACTTGTTCATTTGTTCACTTGTTCATTTGTTCATTTGTTCATTTGTTCATTTGTTCATTCGTTCACTTGTTCACTTTGCTCATTTGTTCGTTTGTTCATTTCTTCATTTCTTCATTTCTTCATTTGTTCATTTGTTCATTTGTTCATTTGTTCATTTGTTCATTTGTTCATTTGTTCATTTGTTCATTTGTTCATTTGTTCATTTGTTCATTTGTTCATTTGTTCATTTGTTCATTTGTTCATTTGTTCAGTTGTTCCTTCGTTCATTTGTTCATTCGTTCATTTGTCTATTCGCTCATTTGTTCATTTTTCATTTGTTCATTTGTTCATTTGTATATTTGTTCATTTGTGCGATTGTCTATTCGCTCATTTGTTCATTTGTTCATTTGTTCATTTGTTCATTTGTTCATTTGTTCATTTGTTCATTTGTTCATTTGTTCATTTGTTCATTTGTTCATTTGTTCATTTGTTCATTTGTTCTTTTGTTCATTTGTTCATTTGTTCATTTGTTCATTTGTTCATTTGTTCATTTGTTCATTTGTTCATTTGTTCATTAGTTCATTTGTTCATTTGTTCATTTGTTCATTTGTTCATTTGTTCATTTGTTCATTTGTTCATTCGTTCATTTGTTCATTCGTTCATTTGTCTATTCGCTCATTTGTTCATTTGTTCATTTGTTCATTTGTTCATTTGTTCATTTGTTCATTTGTTCATTTGTTCATTTGTTCATTTGTTCATTTGTTCATTTGTTCATTTGTTCATTTGTTCATTTGTTCATTTGTTCATTTGTTCATTCGTTCATTTGTTCATTTGTTCATTTGTTCATTCGTTCATTTGTCTATTCGCTCATTTGTTTATTTGTTCATTCGATCATTTGTCTATTCGCTCATTTGTTCATTTGTTCATGTGTTCATTTGTTCATTTGTTCATTTGTTCACTTGTTCATTTGTTCACTTGTTCATTTGTTCATTTGTTCATTTGTTCATTTGTTCATTTGTTCATTTGTTCACTTGTTCACTTTCTTCATTTCTTCATTTCTTCATTTGTTCATTTGTTCATTTGTTCTTTTGTTCTTTTGTTCATTTGTTCATTTGTTCATTTGTTCATTTGTTCATTTGTTCATTTGTTCATTTGTTCATTTGTTCATTTGTTCATTTGTTCATTTGTTCATTTGTTCATTTGTTCATTTGTTCATTTGTTCATTTGTTCATTTGTTCATTTGTTCATTTGTTCATTTGTTCATTTGTTCATTTGTTCATTTGTTCATTTGTTCATTTGTTCATTTGTTCATTTGTTCCTTCGTTCATTTGTCTATTCGCTCATTTGTTCATTTATTCGTTCGTTCATTTGTCTATTCGCTCATTTGTTCATTTGTTCATTTGTTCATTTGTTCATTTGTTCATTTGTTCATTTGTTCATTTGTTCATTTGTTCTTTTGTTCATTTGTTCATTTGTTCATTTGTTCATTTGTTCATTTGTTCATTTGTTCATTTGTTCATTTGTTCCTTCGTTCATTTGTCTATTCGCTCATTTGTTCATTTATTCATTCGTTCATTTGTCTATTCGCTCATTTGTTCATTTGTTCCTTTGTTCATTTGTTCATTTGTTCATTTGTTCATTTGTTCATTTGTTCATTTGTTCATTTGTTCATTTGTTCATTTGTTCATTTGTTCATTTGTTCATTTGTTCATTCGTTCATTTGTCTATTCGCTCATTTGTTCATTTGTTCATTCGATCATTTGTCTATTCGCTCATTTGTTCATTTGTTCATGTGTTCATTTGTTCATTTGTTCATTTGTTCACTTGTTCATTTGTTCATTTGTTCATTTGTTCATTTGTTCATTTGTTCACTTGTTCACTTTGCTCATTTGTTCGTTTGTTCATTTCTTCATTTCTTCATTTCTTCATTTGTTCATTTGTGCATTTGTTCATTTGTTCATTTGTTCATTTGTTCATTTGATCATTTGTTCATTTGTTCATTTGTTCATTTGTTCATTTGTTCATTTGTTCATTTGTTCATTTGTTCTTTTGTTCATTTGTTCATTTGTTCATTTGTTCATTTGTTCATTTGTTCCTTCGTTCATTTGTCTATTCGCTCATTTGTTCATTTATTCATTCGTTCATTTGTCTATTCGCTCATTTGTTCATTTGTTCCTTTGTTCATTTGTTCATTTGTTCATTTGTTCATTTGTTCATTTGTTCATTTGTTCATTTGTTCATTTGTTCATTCGTTCATTTGTCTATTCGCTCATTTGTTCATTTGTTCATTCGATCATTTGTCTATTCGCTCATTTGTTCATTTGTTCATGTGTTCATTTGTTCATTTGTTCATTTGTTCACTTGTTCATTTGTTCATTTGTTCATTTGTTCATTTGTTCATTTGTTCACTTGTTCACTTTGCTCATTTGTTCGTTTGTTCATTTCTTCATTTCTTCATTTCTTCATTTCTTCATTTGTTCATGTGTTCATTTGTTCATTTGTTCATTTGTTCATTTGTTCATTTGATCATTTGTTCATTTGTTCATTTGTTCATTTGTTCTTTTGTTCATTTGTTCATTTGTTCATTTGTTCATTTGTTCATTTGTTCATTTGTTCATTTGTTCATTTGTTCATTTGTTCATTTGTTCATTTTTCTTTTGTTCATTTGTTCATTTGTTCATTTGTTCATTTGTTCATTTGTTCATTTGTTCATTTGTTCATTTGTTCCTTCGTTCATTTGTCTATTCGCTCATTTATTCATTTATTCATTCGTTCATTTGTCTATTCGCTCATTTGTTCATTTGTTCATTTGTTCATTTGTTCATTTGTTCATTTGTTCTTTTGTTCATTTGTTCATTTGTTCATTTGTTCATTTGTTCATTTGTTCATTTGTTCATTTGTTCATTTGTTCATTTGTTCATTTGTTCATTTGTTCATTTGTTCATTTGTTCATTTGTTCATTTGTTCATTTGTTCATTTGTTCATTTGTTCATTTGTTCATTTGTTCCTTCGTTCATTTGTCTATTCGCACATTTGTTCATTTGTTCATTTGTTCATTTGTTCATTTGTTCATTTGTTCATTTGTTCATTTGTTCATTTGTTCATTTGTTCTTTTGTTCATTTGTTCATTTGTTCATTTGTTCATTTGTTCATTTGTTCATTTGTTGATTTGTTCATTTGTTCATTTGTTCATTTGTTCATTTGTTCATTTGTTCATTTGCTCATTTGCTCATTTGCTCATTTGCTCATTTGTTCATTTGTTCATTTGTTCATTTGTTCATTTGTTCATTTGTTCATTTGTTCCTTTGTTCATTTGCTCACTTGCTCATTTGTTCCTTTGTTCATTTGTTCATTTGTTCATTTGTTCATTTGCTCGTTTGTTCATTTGTTCATTTGTTCATTTGTTCATTTGTTCATTTGTGCATTTGTTCATTTGTTCATTTGTTCATTTGTTCATTTGTTCATTTGTTTATTTGTTCATTTGATCATTTGTTCATTTGTTCATTTGTTCATTTGTTCATTTGTTCATTTGTTCATTTGTTCATTTGTTCATTTGCTCATTTGTTCATTTGTTCATTTGTTCATTTGTTCATTTGTTCAGTTGTTCCTTCGTTCATTTGTACAATTGTTCATTCGTTCATTTGTTCATTTGTTCATTCGTTCATTTGTCTATTCGCTCATTTGTTCATTTGTTCATTCGTTCATTTGTCTATTCGCTCATTTGTTCATTTGTTCATTTGTTCATTTCTTCATTTGTTCCTTCGTTCATTTTTCTATTCGCTCATTTGTTCATTTGTTCATTCGATCATTTGTCTATTCGCTCATTTGTTCATTTGTTCATGTGTTCATTTGTTCATTTGTTCATTTGTTCATTTGTTCCTTAGTTCATTTTTCTATTCGCTCATTTGTTCATTTGTTCATTCGATCATTTGTATATTCGCTCATTTGTTCATTTGTTCATGTGTTCATTTGTTCATTTGTTCATTTGTTCATTTGTTCATTTGTTCACTTGTTCATTTGTTCATTTGTTCATTTGTTCATTTGTTCACTTGTTCATTTGCTCATTTGTTCATTTGTTCATTTGTTCATTTTTTCAATTGTTCATTTGTTCATTTGTTCATTTGTTCATTTGTTCATTTGTTCATTTGTTCATTTGTTCATTTGTTCATTTGATCATTTGTTCATTTGTTCATTTGTTCATTTGTTCATTTGTTCATTTGTTCATTTGTTCATTTGTTCATTTGTTCATTTGTTCATTTGTTCATTTGTTCATTTGTTCATTTGTTCATTTCTTCATTTGTTCATTTGTTCATTTGTTCATTTGTTCATTTGTTCATTTGTTCATTTGTTCATTTGTTCATTTGTTCATTTGTTCATTTGTTCATTTGTTCATTTGTTCATTTGTTCATTTGTTTATTTGTTCAATTGTTCATTTGTTCATTTGTTCATTTGTTCATTTGTTCATTTGTTCATTTGTTCATTTGTTCATTTGTTCATTTGTTCATTTGTTCATTTGTTCATTTGTTCATTTTTTCATTTGTTCATTTGTTCATTTGTTCATTTGTTCATTTGTTCATTTGTTCATTTGTTCATTTGTTCATTTGTTCATTTTCTCATTTGTTCATTTGTTCATTTGTTCATTTGTTCATTTGTGCGATTGTCTATTCGCTCATTTGTTCATTTGTTAATTCGTTCATTTGCCTATTCGCTCATTTGTTCATTTGTTCATTTGTTCATTTGTTCATTTGCTCACTTGCTCATTTGTTCATTTGTTCATTTGTTCATTTGTTCATTTGTTCATTTGTTCATTTGTTCATTTGTTCATTTGTTCATTTGTTCATTTCTTCATTTGTTCATTTGTTCATTTGTTCATTTGTTCATTTGTGCATTTGTTCATTTGTTCATTTGTGCATTTGTTCATTTGTTCATTTGTTCATTTGTTCATTTGATCATTTGTTCATTTGTTCATTTGTTCATTTGTTCATTTGTTCATTTGTTCATTTGTTCATTTGTTCATTTGTTCATTTGTTCATTTGTTCATTTGTTCATTTGTTCATTTGTTCATTTGTTCATTTGTTCATTTGTTCATTTGTTCATTTGTTCATTTGTTCATTTGTTCATTTGTTCATTTGTTCATTTGTTCATTTGTTCATTTGTTCATTTGTTCATTTGTTCATTTGTTCATTTGTTCATTTGTTCATTTGTTCATTTGTTCATTTGTTCATTTGTTCATTTGTTCATTTGTTCATTTGTTCATTTGTTCATTTGTTCATTTGTTCATTTGTTCATTTGTTCCTTCGTTCATTTGTCTATTCGCTTATTTGTTCATTTATTCATTCGTTCATTTGTCTATTCGCTCATTTGTTCATTTGTTCATTTGTTCATTTGTCTATTCGCTCATTTGTTCATTTGTTCATTTGTTCATTTGTTCATTTGTTCATTTGTTCATTTGTTCATTTGTTGATTTGTTCATTTGTTGATTTGTTCATTTGTTCATTTGTTCATTTGTTCATTTGTTCATTCGTTCAGTTGTTCCTTCGTTCATTTGTACAATTGTTCATTCGTTCATTTGTTCATTTGTTCATTCGTTCATTTGTCTATTCGCTCATTTGTTCATTTTTTCATTTGTTCATTTGTTCATTTGTTCATTTGTATATTTGTTCATTTGCGCGATTGTCTATTCGCTCATTTGTTCATTTGTTCATTTGTTCCTTAGTTCATTTTTCTATTCGCTCATTTGTTCATTTGTTCATTCGATCATTTGTCTATTCGCTCATTTGTTCATTTGTTCATGTGTTCATTTGTTCATTTGTTCATTTGTTCACTTGTTCATTTGTTCATTTGTTCATTTGTGCATTTGTTCATTTGTTCATTTGTTCATTTGTTCATTTGTTCATTTGTTCATTTGATCATTTGTTCATTTGTTCATTTGTTCATTTGTTCATTTGTTCATTTGTTCATTTGTTCACTTGTTCACTTTGCTCATTTGTTCGTTTGTTCATTTCTTCATTTCTTCATTTCTTCATTTCTTCATTTCTTCATTTGTTCATTTGTTCATTTGTTCATTTGTTCATTTGTTCATTTGTTCATTTGTTCATTTGTTCATTTGTTCATTTGTTCATTTGTTCATTTGTTCATTTGTTCATTTGTTCATTTGTTCATTTGTTCATTTGTTCATTTGTTCATTTGTTCATTTGTTCATTTGTTCATTTGTTCATTTGTTCATTTGTTCATTTGTTCATTTGTTCATTTGTTCATTTGTTCATTTGTTCATTTGTTCATTTGTTCATTTGTTCATTTGTTCATTTGTTCATTTGTTCCTTCGTTCATTTGTTCCTTCGTTCATTTGTCTATTCGCTTATTTGTTCATTTATTCATTCGTTCATTTGTCTATTCGCTCATTTGTTCATTTGTTCATTTGTTCATTTGTTCATTTGTTCATTTGTTCATTTGTTCATTTGTTCATTTGTTCATTTGTTCATTTGTTCATTTGTTCATTCGTTCAGTTGTTCCTTCGTTCATTTGTACAATTGTTCATTCTTTCATTTGTTCATTTGTTCATTCGTTCATTTGTCTATTCGCTCATTTGTTCATTTTTTCATTTGTTCATTTGTTCATTTGTTCATTTGTATATTTGTTCATTTGTGCGATTGTCTATTCGCTCATTTGTTCACTTGTTCACTTTGCTCATTTGTCCGTTTGTTCATTTCTTCATTTCTTCATTTCTTCATTTCTTCATTTGTTCATTTGTTCATTTGTTCATTTGTTCATTTGTTCATTTGTTCATTTGTTCATTTGTTCATTTGTTCATTTGTTCATTTGTTCATTTGTTCCTTCGTTCATTTGTCTATTCGCTTATTTGTTCATTTATTCATTCGTTCATTTGTCTATTCGCTCATTTGTTCATTTGTTCATTTGTTCATTTGTTCATTTGTTCATTTGTTCATTTGTTCATTTGTTCATTTGTTCATTTGTTGATTTGTTCATTTGTTCATTTGTTCATTTGTTCATTCGTTCATTCGTTCAGTTGTTCCTTCGTGCATTTGTACAAATGTTCATTCGTTCATTTGTTCATTTGTTCATTCGTTCATTTGTCTATTGGCTCATTTGTTCATTTTTTCATTTGTTCATTTGTTTATTTGTTCATTTGTATATTTGTTCATTTGTGCGATTGTCTATTCGCTCATTTGTTCATTTGTTCATTTGTTCATTTGTACATTTGTTCATTTGTTCATTTGTTCATTTGTTCTTTTGTTCATTTGTTCATTTGTTCATTTGTTCATTTGTTCATTTGTTCATTTGTTCATTTGTTCATTTGTTCATTTGTTCATTTGTTCATTTCTTCATTTGTTCATTTGTTCATTTGTTCATTTGTTCATTTGTTCATTTGTTCATTTGTTCATTTGTTCATTTGTTCTTTTGTTCATTTGTTCATTTGTTCATTTGTTCATTTGTTCATTTGTTCATTTGTTCATTTGTTCATTTGTTCATTTGTTCATTTGTTCATTTGTTCATTTGTTCATTTGTTCATTTGTTCATTTGTTCATTTGTTCATTTGTTCATTTGTTCATTTGTTCATTTGTTCATTTGTTCATTTGTTCATTTGTTCATTTGTTCATTTGTTCATTTGTTCATTTGTTCATTTGTTCATTTGTTCATTTGTTCATTTGTTCATTTGTGCGATTGTCTATTCGCTCATTTGTTCATTTGTTAATTCGTTCATTTGCCTATTCGCTCATTTGTTCATTTGTTCATTTGTTCATTTGTTCATTTGCTCATTTGCTCATTTGCTCATTTGCTCATTTGTTCATTTGTTCATTTGTTCATTTGTTCATTTGTTCACTTGTTCATTTGTTCATTTGTTCATTTGTTCATTTGTTCATTTGTTCATTTGTTCACTTGTTCACTTTGCTCATTTGTTCGTTTGTTCATTTCTTCATTTCTTCATTTCTTCATTTGTTCATTTGTTCATTTGTTCATTTGTTCATTTGTTCATTTGTTCATTTGTTCATTTGTTCATTTGTTCATTTGTTCATTTGTTCATTTGTTCATTTGTTCATTTGTTCATTTGTTCATTTGTTCATTTGTTCCTTCGTTCATTTGTCTATTCGCTTATTTGTTCATTTATTCATTCGTTCATTTGTCTATTCGCTCATTTGTTCATTTGTTCATTTGTTCATTTGTTCATTTGTTCATTTGTTCATTTGTTCATTTGTTCATTTGTTCATTTGTTCATTTGTTCATTTGTTGATTTGTTCATTTGTTCATTTGTTCATTTGTTCATTTGTTCATTCGTTCAGTTGTTCCTTCGTGCATTTGTACAAATGTTCATTCGTTCATTTGTTCATTTGTTCATTTGTTCATTCGTTCATTTGTCTATTGGCTCATTTGTTCATTTTTTCATTTGTTCATTTGTTTATTTGTTCATTTGTATATTTGTTCATTTGTGCGATTGTCTATTCGCTCATTTGTTCATTTGTTCATTTGTTCATTTGTACATTTGTTCATTTGTTCATTTGTTCATTTGTTCTTTTGTTCATTTGTTCATTTGTTCTTTTGTTCATTTGTTCATTTGTTCATTTGTTCATTTGTTCATTTGTTCATTTGTTCATTTGTTCATTTGTTCATTTGTTCATTTGTTCATTTGTTCATTTGTTCATTTGTTCATTTGTTCATTTGTTCATTTGTTCATTTGTTCATTTGTTCATTTGTTCATTTGTTCATTTGTTCATTTGTTCATTTGTTCATTTGTTCATTTGTTCATTTGTCCATTTGTTCATTTGTTCATTTGTTCATTTGTTCATTTGTTCATTTGTTCATTTGTTCATTTGTTCATTTGTTCATTTGTTCATTTGATCATTTGTTCATTTGTTCATTTGTTCATTTGTTCCTTCGTTCATTTGTCTATTCGCTCATTTGTTCATTTGTTCCTTCGTTCATTTGTCTATTCGCTCATTTGTTCATTTGTTCATTCGTTCATTCGTTCATTTGTTCATTTGTTCATTTGTTCATTCGTTCATTCGTTCATTTGTTCATTCGTTCATTTGTCTATTCGCACATTTGTTCATTTGTTCATTTGTTCATTTGTTCATTTGTTCATTTGTTCTTTTGTTCATTTGTTCATTTGTTCATTTGTTCATTTGTTCATTTGTTCATTTGTTCATTTGTTCATTTGTTCATTTGTTCATTTGTTCATTTGTTCATTTGTTCATTTGTTCATTTGTTCATTTGTTCATTTGTTCATTTGTTCATTTGTTCATTTGTTCATTTGTTCATTTGTTCATTTGTTCATTTGTTCATTTGTTCATTTGTTCATTTGTTCATTTGTTCATTTGTTCATTTGTTCATTTGTTCATTTGTTCATTTGTTCATTTGTTCATTTGTTCATTTGTTCATTTGTTCATTTGTTCATTTGTTCATTTGTTCATTTGTTCATTTTTCATTTGTTCATTTGTTCATTTGTTCATTTGTTCAGTTGTTCCTTCGTTCATTTGTACAATTGTTCATTCGTTCATTTGTTCATTTGTTCATTCGTTCATTTGTCTATTCGCTCATTTGTTCATTTGTTCATTTGTTCATTTGTTCATTTGTTCATTTGTTCATTTGTACATTTGTTCATTTATTCATTTGTTCATTTGTTCATTTGTTCATTTGTTCATTTGTTCATTTGTTCATTTGTTCATTTGTTCATTTGTTCATTTGTTCATTTGTTCATTTGTTCATTTGTTCATTTGTTCATTTGTTCATTTGTTCATTTGTTCATTTGTTCAGTTGTTCCTTCGTTCATTTGTACAATTGTTCATTCGATCATTTGTTCATTTGTTCATTCGTTCATTTGTCTATTCGCTCATTTGTTCATTTTTTCATTTGTTCATTTGTTCATTTGTTCATTTGTATATTTGTTCATTTGTGCGATTGTCTATTCGCTCATTTGTTCATTTGTTCATTTGTTCATTTGTTCATTTGTTCATTTGTTCATTTGTTCATTTGTTCATTTGTTCTTTTGTTCTTTTGTTCATTTGTTCATTTGTTCATTTGTTCATTTGTTCATTTGTTCATTTGTTCATTTGTTCATTTGTTCATTTGTTCATTTGTTCATTTGTTCATTTGTTCATTTGTTCATTTGTTCATTTGTTCATTTGTTCATTTGTTCATTTGTTCATTTGTTCATTTGTTCATTTGTTCATTTGTTCATTTGTTCATTTGTTCATTTGTTCCTTCGTTCATTTGTCTATTCGCTCATTTGTTCATTTATTCATTCGTTCATTTGTCTATTCGCTCATTTGTTCATTTGTTCATTTGTTCATTTGTTCATTTGTTCATTTGTTCATTTGTTCATTTGTTCATTTGTTCATTTGTTCTATTGTTCATTTGTTCATTTGTTCATTTGTTCATTTGTTCATTTGTTCATTTGTTCATTTGTTCCTTCGTTCATTTGTCTATTCGCTCATTTGTTCATTTATTCATTCGTTCATTTGTCTATTCGCTCATTTGTTCATTTGTTCCTTTGTTCATTTGTTCATTTGTTCATTTGTTCATTTGTTCATTTGTTCATTTGTTCATTTGTTCATTTGTTCATTTGTTCATTTGTTCATTTGTTCATTTGTTCATTCGTTCATTTGTCTATTCGCTCATTTGTTCATTTGTTCATTCGATCATTTGTCTATTCGCTCATTTGTTCATTTGTTCATGTGTTCATTTGTTCATTTGTTCATTTGTTCACTTGTTCATTTGTTCATTTGTTCATTTGTTCATTTGTTCATTTGTTCACTTGTTCACTTTGCTCATTTGTTCGTTTGTTCATTTCTTCATTTCTTCATTTCTTCATTTCTTCATTTGTTCATTTGTGCATTTGTTCATTTGTTCATTTGTTCATTTGTTCATTTGATCATTTGTTCATTTGTTCATTTGTTCATTTGTTCATTTGTTCATTTGTTCATTTGTTCATTTGTTCTTTTGTTCATTTGTTCATTTGTTCATTTGTTCATTTGTTCATTTGTTCCTTCGTTCATTTGTCTATTCGCTCATTTGTTCATTTATTCATTCGTTCATTTGTCTATTCGCTCATTTGTTCATTTGTTCCTTTGTTCATTTGTTCATTTGTTCATTTGTTCATTTGTTCATTTGTTCATTTGTTCATTTGTTCATTTGTTCATTCGTTCATTTGTCTATTCGCTCATTTGTTCATTTGTTCATTCGATCATTTGTCTATTCGCTCATTTGTTCATTTGTTCATGTGTTCATTTGTTCATTTGTTCATTTGTTCACTTGTTCATTTGTTCATTTGTTCATTTGTTCATTTGTTCATTTGTTCACTTGTTCACTTTGCTCATTTGTTCGTTTGTTCATTTCTTCATTTCTTCATTTCTTCATTTCTTCATTTGTTCATGTGTTCATTTGTTCATTTGTTCATTTGTTCATTTGTTCATTTGATCATTTGTTCATTTGTTCATTTGTTCATTTGTTCTTTTGTTCATTTGTTCATTTGTTCATTTGTTCATTTGTTCATTTGTTCATTTGTTCATTTGTTCATTTGTTCATTTGTTCATTTGTTCATTTGTTCATTTTTCTTTTGTTCATTTGTTCATTTGTTCATTTGTTCATTTGTTCATTTGTTCATTTGTTCATTTGTTCATTTGTTCATTTGTTCATTTGTTCATTTGTTCCTTCGTTCATTTGTCTATTCGCTCATTTATTCATTTATTCATTCGTTCATTTGTCTATTCGCTCATTTGTTCATTTGTTCATTTGTTCATTTGTTCATTTGTTCATTTGTTCTTTTGTTCATTTGTTCATTTGTTCATTTGTTCATTTGTTCATTTGTTCATTTGTTCATTTGTTCATTTGTTCATTTGTTCATTTGTTCATTTGTTCATTTGTTCATTTGTTCATTTGTTCATTTGTTCATTTGTTCATTTGTTCATTTGTTCATTTGTTCATTTGTTCCTTCGTTCATTTGTCTATTCGCTCATTTGTTCATTTATTCATTCGTTCATTTGTCTATTCGCTCATTTATTTCATTTGTTCATTTGTTCATTTGTTCATTTGTTCATTTGTTCATTTGTTCATTTGTTCATTTGTTCATTTGTTCATTTGTTCATTTGTTCATTTGTTCATTCGTTCAGTTGTTCCTTCGTTCATTTGTACAATTGTTCATTCTTTCATTTGTTCATTTGTTCATTCGTTCAGTTGTTCCTTCGTTCATTTGTACAATTGTTCATTCTTTCATTTGTTCATTTGTTCATTCGTTCATTTGTCTATTCGCTCATTTGTTCATTTTTTCATTTGTTCATTTGTTCATTTGTTCATTTGTATATTTGTTCATTTGTGCGATTGTCTATTCGCTCATTTGTTCATTTGTTCATTTGTTCATTTGTACATTTGTTCATTTGTTCATTTGTTCATTTGTTCTTTTGTTCATTTGTTCATTTGTTCATTTGTTCATTTGTTCATTTGTTCATTTGTTCATTTGTTCATTTGTTCATTTGTTCATTTGTTCATTTGTTCTTTTGTTCATTTGTTCATTTGTTCATTTGTTCATTTGTTCATTTGTTCATTTGTTCACTTGTTCATTTGTTCATTTGTTCATTTGTTCATTTGTTCATTTGTTCATTTGTTCACCTGTTCACTTTGCTCATTTGTTCGTTTGTTCATTTCTTCATTTCTTCATTTCATCATTTCTTCATTTGTTCATTTGTTCATTTGTTCATTTGTTCATTTGTTCATTTGTTCATTTGTTCATTTGTTCATTTGTTCATTTGTTCATTTGTTCATTTGTTCATTTGTTCATTTGTTCATTTGTTCATTTGTTCATTTGTTCATTTGTTCATTTGTTCATTTGTTCATTTGTTCCTTCGTTCATTTGTCTATTCGCTTATTTGTTCATTTATTCATTCGTTCATTTGTCTATTCGCTCATTTGTTCATTTGTTCATTTGTTCATTTGTTCATTTGTTCATTTGTTCATTTGTTCATTTGTTCATTTGTTCATTCGTTCATTTGTTCATTTGTTGATTTGTTCATTTGTTCATTTGTTCATTTGTTCATTCGTTCATTTGTTCATTCGTTCATTCGTTCATTTGTTCATTTGTTCATTTGTTCATTTGTTCATTTCTCCATTTGTTCATTTGTTCATTTGTTCATTTGTTCATTTGTTCACTTGTTTACTTGTTTACTTGTTCATTTGTTCATTTGTCCACTTGTTCATTTGTTCATTTGTTCATTTGTTCATTCGTTCATTTGTTCATTTGTTCATTCGTTCATTTGTTCATTTGTTCATTTGTTCATTTGTTCATTCGTTCATTCGTTCATTTGTTCATTTGTTCATTTGTTCATTGGTTCATTTATTCATTTGTTCATTTGTTCATCTGTTCATTTGTTCATTTGTTCATTTGTTCATTCGTTCATTTGTTCATTTGTTCATTTGTTCATTTGTTCATTTGTTCATTTGTTCATTTGTTCATTTGTTCATTTGTTCATTTGTTCATTTGTTCATTTGTTCATTTGTTCATTTGATCATTTGTTCATTTGTTCATTTGTTCATTTGTTCCTTCGTTCATTTGTCTATTCGCACATTTGTTCATTTGTTCATTCGTTCATTTGTTCATTTGTTCATTTGTTCATTCGTTCATTTGTTCATTTGTTCATTCGTTCATTTGTCTATTCGCACATTTGTTCATTTGTTCATTTGTTCTTTTGTTCATTTGTTCATTTGTTCATTTGTTCATTTGTTCATTTGTTCACTTGTTTACTTGTTTACTTGTTTACTTGTTCATTTGTTCATTTGTTCATTTGTTCATTTGTTCATTTGTTCATTTGTTCATTTGTTCATTTGTTCATTTGTTCATTTGTTCATTTGTTCATTTGTTCATTTGTTCATTTGTTCATTTGTTCATTTGATCATTTGATCATTTGATCATTTGTTTACTTGTTCACTTGCTCATTTGTTCGTTTGTTCATTTGTTCATTTGTTCATTTGTTCATTTGCCCATTTGTTCATTTGTCCACTTGTTCATTTGTTCATTTGTTCATTTGTTCATTTGTTCATTTGTTCATTTGTTCATTTGTTCATTTGTTCATTTGTTCACTTTTTCATTGGTTCATTTGTTCATTTGTTCATTTGTTCATTTGTTCACTTTTTCATTGGTTCATTTGTTCATTTGTTCATTTGTTCCTTCGTTCATTTTTCTATTCGCACATTTGTTCATTTGTTCATTTGTTCATTTGTTCATTTGTTCATTTGTTCATTTGTTCATTTGTTCAATTGTTCATTTGTTCATTTGTTCATTTGTTCATTTGTTCATTTGTTCATTTGTTCATTTGTTCATTTGTTCATTTGTTCAATTGTTCATTTGTTCATTTGTTCATTTGTTCATTTGTTCATTTGTTCATTTGTTCATTTGTTCATTTGTTCATTTGTTCATTTGTTCATTTCTTCATTTGTTCATTTGTTCATTTGTTCATTTGTTCATTTGTTCATTTGTTCATTTGTTCATTTGTTCATTTGTTCAATTGTTCATTTGTTCATTTGTTCATTTGTTCATTTGTTCATTTGTTCATTTGTTCATTTTTTCATTTGTTCATTTGTTCATTTGTTCATTTGTTCATTTGTTCATTTGTTCATTTGTTCATTTGTTCATTTGTTCATTTGTTCATTTGTTCATTTGTTCATTTGTTCATTTGTTCATTTGTTCATTTGTTCATTTGTTCATTTGTTCATTTGTTCATTTGTTCATTTGTTCATTTGTGCGATTGTCTATTCGCTCATTTGTTCATTTGTTAATTCGTTCATTTGCCTATTCGCTCATTTGTTCATTTGTTCATTTGTTCATTTGTGCATTTGTTCATTTGTTCATTTGTTCATTTGTTCATTTGTTCATTTGTTCATTTGTTCATTTGTTCATTTGATCATTTGTTCATTTGTTCATTTGTTCATTTGTTCATTTGTTCATTTGTTCATTTGTTCATTTGTTCATTTGTTCATTTGTTCATTTGTTCATTTGTTCCTTTGTTCATTTGTTCATTTGTTCATTTGTTCATTTGTTCATTTGTTCATTTGTTCATTTGTTCATTTGTTCATTTGTTCATTTGTTCATTTGTTCATTTGTTCATTTGTTCATTTGTTCATTTGTTCATTTGTTCATTTGTTCATTTGTTCATTTGTTCATTTGTTCATTTGTTCAGTTGTTCCTTCGTTCATTTGTTCATTTGTTCATTCGTTCAGTTGTCTATTCGCTCATTTGTTCATTTTTTTCATTTGTTCATTTGTTCATTTGTATATTTTTTCATTTGTGCGATTGTCTATTCGCTCATTTGTTCATTTGTTCATTTGTTCATTTGTTCATTTGTTCATTTGTTCATTTGTTCATTTGTTCTTTTGTTCATTTGTTCATTTGTTCATTTGTTCATTTGTTCATTTGTTCATTTGTTCATTTGTTCATTTGTTCATTTGTTCTTTTGTTCATTTGTTCATTTGTTCATTTGTTCATTTGTTCATTTGTTCATTTGTTCATTTGTTCATTTGTTCATTTGTTCATTTGTTCTTTTGTTCATTTGTTCATTTGTTCATTTGTTCATTTGTTCATTTGTTCATTTGTTCATTTGTTCATTTGTTCATTTGTTCCTTCGTTCATTTGTCTATTCGCTCATTTGTTCATTTATTCATTCGTTCATTTGTCTATTCGCTCATTTGTTCATTTGTTCCTTTGATCATTTGTTCATTTGTTCATTTGTTCATTTGTTCATTTGTTCATTTGTTCATTTGTTCATTTGTTCATTTGTTCATTTGTTCATTCGTTCATTTGTTCATTTGTTCATTTGTTCATTCGTTCATTTGTCTATTCGCTCATTTGTTTATTTGTTCATTCGATCATTTGTCTATTCGCTCATTTGTTCATTTGTTCATGTGTTCATTTGTTCATTTGTTCATTTGTTCACTTGTTCATTTGTTCACTTGTTCATTTGTTCATTTGTTCATTTGTTCATTTGTTCATTTGTTCACTTGTTCACTTTGCTCATTTGTTCGTTTGTTCATTTCTTCATTTCTTCATTTCTTCATTTGTTCATTTGTTCATTTGTTCATTTGTTCATTTGTTCATTTGTTCATTTGTTCATTTGTTCATTTGTTCATTTGTTCATTTGTTCATTTGTTCATTCGTTCATTTGTCTATTCGCTCATTTGTTCATTTGTTCATTTGTTCATTTGTTCATTTGTTCATTTGTTCATTTGTTCATTTGTTCATTTGTTCATTTGTTCATTTGTTCATTTGTTCATTTGTTCATTTGTTCATTTGTTCATTTGTTCATTTGTTCATTTGTTCATTTGTTCATTTGTTCATTTGTTCATTTGTTCCTTCGTTCATTTGTCTATTCGCTCATTTGTTCATTTATTCATTCGTTCATTTGTCTATTCGCTCGTTTGTTCATTTGTTCCTTTGTTCATTTGTTCATTTGTTCCTTTGTTCAATTGTTCATTTGTTCATTTGTTCATTTGTTCATTTGTTCATTTGTTCATTTGTTCATTTGTTCTTTTGTTCATTTGTTCATTTGTTCATTTGTTCATTTGTTCATTTGTTCCTTCGTTCATTTGTCTATTCGCTCATTTGTTCATTTATTCATTCGTTCATTTGTCTATTCGCTCATTTGTTCATTTGTTCCTTTGTTCATTTGTTCATTTGTTCATTTGTTCATTTGTTCATTTGTTCATTTGTTCATTTGTTCATTTGTTCATTTGTTCATTTGTTCATTTGTTCATTCGTTCATTTGTTCATTTGTTCATTTGTTCATTCGTTCATTTGTCTATTCGCTCATTTGTTTATTTGTTCATTCGATCATTTGTCTATTCGCTCATTTGTTCATTTGTTCATGTGTTCATGTGTTCATTTGTTCATTTGTTCATTTGTTCACTTGTTCATTTGTTCACTTGTTCATTTGTTCATTTGTTCATTTGTTCATTTGTTCATTCGTTCACTTGTTCACTTTGCTCATTTGTTCGTTTGTTCATTTCTTCATTTCTTCATTTCTTCATTTGTTCATTTGTTCATTTGTTCATTTGTTCATTTGTTCATTTGTTCATTTGTTCATTTGTTCATTTGTTCATTTGTTCATTTGTTCATTTGTTCATTTGTTCATTTGTTCATTTGTTCATTTGTTCATTTGTTCATTTGTTCATTTGTTCATTTGTTCATTTGTTCATTTGTTCATTTGTTCATTTGTTCAGTTGTTCCTTCGTTCATTTGTTCATTCGTTCATTTGTCTATTCGCTCATTTGTTCATTTTTCATTTGTTCATTTGTTCATTTGTATATTTGTTCATTTGTGCGATTGTCTATTCGCTCATTTGTTCATTTGTTCATTTGTTCATTTGTTCATTTGTTCATTTGTTCATTTGTTCATTTGTTCATTTGTTCATTTGTTCATTTGTTCATTTGTTCATTTGTTCTTTTGTTCATTTGTTCATTTGTTCATTTGTTCATTTGTTCATTTGTTCATTTGTTCATTTGTTCATTAGTTCATTTGTTCATTTGTTCATTTGTTCATTTGTTCATTTGTTCATTTGTTCATTTGTTCATTTGTTCATTTGTTCATTTGTTCATTCGTTCATTTGTCTATTCGCTCATTTGTTCATTTGTTCATTTGTTCATTTGTTCATTTGTTCATTTGTTCATTTGTTCATTTGTTCATTCGTTCATTTGTCTATTCGCTCATTTGTTTATTTGTTCATTCGATCATTTGTCTATTCGCTCATTTGTTCATTTGTTCCTTTGTTCATTTGTTCATTTGTTCATTTGTTCATTTGTTCATTTGTTCATTTGTTCATTTGTTCATTTGTTCATTTGTTCATTTGTTCATTTGTTCATTTGTTCATTTGTTCATTTGTTCATTTGTTCAATTGTTCATTCGTTCATTTGTTCATTTGTTCATTTGTTCATTCGTTCATTTGTCTATTCGCTCATTTGTTTATTTGTTCATTCGATCATTTGTCTATTCGCTCATTTGTTCATTTGTTCATGTGTTCATTTGTTCATTTGTTCATTTGTTCACTTGTTCATTTGTTCACTTGTTCATTTGTTCATTTGTTCATTTGTTCATTTGTTCATTTGTTCACTTGTTCACTTTGCTCATTTGTTCGTTTGTTCAGTTCTTCATTTCTTCATTTCTTCATTTGTTCATTTGTTCATTTGTTCATTTGTTCATTTGTTCATTTGTTCATTTGTTCATTTGTTCATTTGTTCATTTGTTCATTTGTTCATTCGTTCATTTGTCTATTCGCTCATTTGTTCATTTGTTCATTTGTTCATTTGTTCATTTGTTCATTTGTTCATTTGTTCATTTGTTCATTTGATCTTTTGTTCATTTGTTCATTTGTTCATTTGTTCATTTGTTCATTTGTTCATTTGTTCATTTGTTCATTTGTTCATTTGTTCATTTGTTCATTTGTTCATTTGTTCATTTGTTCATTTGTTCATTTGTTCATTTGTTCATTTGTTCATTTGTTCATTTGTTCATTTGTTCATTTGTTCATTTGTTCATTTGTTCCTTCGTTCATTTGTCTATTCGCTCATTTGTTCATTTGTTCATTTGTTCATTTGTTCATTTGTTCATTTGTTCATTTGTTCATTTGTTCATTTGTTCATTTGTTCATTTGTTCATTTGTTCATTTGTTCATTTGTTCATTTGTTCATTTGTTCATTTGTTCATTTGTTCATTTGTTCATTTGTTCATTTGTTCATTTGTTCATTTGTTCATTTGTTCATTTGTTCATTTGTTCATTTGTTCATTTGTTCATTTGTTCATTTGTTCATTTGTTCATTTGTTCATTTCTTCATTTCTTCATTTCTTCATTTCTTCATTTCTTCATTTGTTAATTCGTACATTTGCCTATTCGCTCATTTGTTAATTTGTTCATTTGTTCATTTGCTCATTTGCTCATTTGCTCATTTGCTCATTTGTTCATTTGTTCATTTGTTCATTTGTTCATTTGTTCATTCGTTCATTTGTTCATTTGTTCATTTGTTCATTCGTTCATTTGTCTATTCGCTCATTTGTTTATTTGTTCATTCGATCATTTGTCTATGCGCTCATTTGTTCATTTGTTCATGTGTTCATGTGTTCATTTGTTCATTTGTTCACTTGTTCATTTTTTCACTTGTTCATTTGTTCATTTGTTCATTTGTTCATTTGTTCATTCGTTCACTTGTTCACTTTGCTCATTTGTTCGTTTGTTCATTTCTTCATTTCTTCATTTCTTCATTTGTTCATTTGTTCATTTGTTCATTTGTTCATTTGTTCATTTGTTCATTTGTTCATTTGTTCATTTGTTCATTTGTTCATTTGTTCACTTGTTCATTTGTTCATTTGTTCATTTGTGCATTTGTTCATTTGTTCATTTGTTCATTTGTTCATTTGTTCATTTGTTCATTTGATCATTTGTTCATTTGTTCATTTGTTCATTTGTTCATTTGTTCATTTGTTCATTTGTTCATTTGTTCATTTGTTCATTTGTTCATTTGTTCATTTGTTCACTTGTTCATTTGTTCATTTGTTCATTTGTGCATTTGGTCATTTGTTCATTTGTTCATTTGTTCATTTGTTCATTTGTTCATTTGATCATTTGTTCATTTGTTCATTTGTTCATTTGTTCATTTGTTCATTTGTTCATTTGTTCATTTGTTCATTTGTTCATTTGTTCATTTGTTCATTTGTTCATTTGTTCATTTGTTCATTTGTTCATTTGTTCATTTGTTCATTTGTTCATTTGTTCATTTGTTCATTTGTTCATTTGTTCATTTGTTCATTTGTTCATTTGTTCATTTGTTCATTTGTTCATTTGTTCATTTGTTCATTTGTTCATTTGTTCATTTGTTCATTTGTTCATTTGTTCATTTGTTCATTTGTTCATTTGTTCATTTGTTCATTTGTTCATTTGTTCATTTGTTCATTTGTTCATTTGTTCATTTGTTCATTTGTTCATTTGTTCATTTGTTCATTTGTTCATTTGTTCATTTGTTCATTTGTTCATTTGTTCATTTGTTCATTTGTTCATTTGTTCATTTGTTCATTTGTTCCTTCGTTCATTTGTCTATTCGCTTATTTGTTCATTTATTCATTCGTTCATTTGTCTATTCGCTCATTTGTTCATTTGTTCATTTGTTCATTTGTTCATTTGTTCATTTGTTCTTTTGTTCATTTGTTCATTTGTTCATTTGTTCATTTGTTCATTTGTTCATTTGTTCATTTGTTCTTTTGTTCATTTGTTCATTTGTTCATTTGTTCATTTGTTCATTTGTTCATTTGTTCATTTGTTCATTTGTCCATTTGTTCATTTGTGCGATTGTCTATTCGCTCATTTGTCCATTTGTTAATTCGTTCATTTGCCTATTCGCTCATTTGTTCATTTGTTCCGTTGTTCATTTGCTCATTTGCTCATTTGCTCATTTGCTCATTTGTTCATTTGTTGATTTGTTGATTTGTTCATTTGTTCATTTGTTCATTTGTTCATTCGTTCATTTGTTCATTTGTTCATTTGTCTATTCGCTCATTTGTACATTTGTTCATTTGTTCATTTGTTCCTTCGTTCATTTTTCTATTCGCTCATTTGTTCATTTGTTCATTCGATCATTTGTCTATTCGCTCATTTGTTCATTTGTTCATTTGTTCATTTGTTCATTTGTGCGATTGTCTATTCGCTCATTTGTTCATTTGTTAATTCGTTCATTTGCCTATTCGCTCATTTGTTAATTTGTTATTTTGTTCATTTGTTCATTTGTTCATTTGTTCATTTGTTCATTTGTTCATTTGTTCATTTGTTCATTTGTTCATTTGTTCATTTGTTCATTTGTTCATTTGTTCTTTTGTTCATTTGTTCATTTGTTCATTTGATCATTTGTTCATTTGTTCATTTGTTCATGTGTTCATTTGTTCATTTGTTCATTTGTTCATTTGTTCATTTGTTCATTTGTTCATTTGTTCATTTGTTCATTTGTTCATTTGTTCATTTGTTCATTTGTTCATTTGTTCATTTGTGCGTTTGTCTATTCGCTCATTTGTTCATTTGTTAATTCGTTCATTTGCCTATTCGCTCATTTCTTCATTTGTTCATTTGTTCATTTGTTCATTTGCTCATTTGCTCATTTGCACATTTGCTCATTTGTTCATTTGTTCATTTGTTCATTTTTTCATTCGTTCATTTGTTCATTTGTTCATTTGTTCATTTGCTCACTTGCTCATTTGTTCATTTGTTCATTTGTTCATTTCTTTACTTGTTCATCTGTTCATTTGTTCATTTGCTCATTTGTTCATTTGTTCATTTGTTCATTTGTTCACTTGTTCACTTGCTCATTTGTTCGTTTGTTCATTTCTTCATTTGTTCATTTGTTCATTTGTTCATTTGTTCATTTGTTCATTTGTTCATTTGTTCATTTGTTCATTTGATCATTTGTTCATTTGTTCATTTGTTCATGTGTTCATTTGTTCATTTGTTCATTTGTTCATTTGTTCATTTGTTCATTTGTTCATTTGTTCATTTGTTCATTTGTTCATTTGTTCATTTGTGCGTTTGTCTATTCGCTCATTTGTTCATTTGTTAATTCGTTCATTTGCCTATTCGCTCATTTGTTCATTTGTTCATTTGTTCATTTGTTCATTTGCTCATTTGCTCATTTGCACATTTGCTCATTTGTTCATTTGTTCATTTGTTCATTTTTTCATTCGTTCATTTGTTCATTTGTTCATTTGTTCATTTGCTCACTTGCTCATTTGTTCATTTGTTCATTTGTTCATTTCTTTACTTGTTCATCTGTTCATTTGTTCATTTGCTCATTTGTTCATTTGTTCATTTGTTTATTTGTTCATTTGTTCATTTGTTCGTTTGTTCATTTGTTCATTTGTTCGTTTGTTCATTTGTTCATTTGTTCGTTTGTTCATTTGTTCATTTGTTCGTTTGTTCATTTGTTCATTTGTTCATTTGTTCATTTGTTCATTTGTCCATTTGTTCATTTGTTCATTTGTTCATTTGTTCATTCGTTCATTTGTTCATTTGTTCATTTGTTCATTTGTTCATTTGTTCATTTGTTCATTTGTTCATTTGTTCATTTGTTCATTTGTTCATTTGTTCATTTGTTCATTTGTTCATTAGTTCATTTGTTCATTTGTTCATTTGTTCATTTGTTCATTTGTTCATTTGTTCATTTGTTCATTTGTTCATTCGTTCATTTGTCTATTCGCTCATTTGTTCATTTGTTCATTTGTTCATTTGTTCATTTGTTCATTTGTTCATTTGTTCATTTGTTCTTTTGTTCATTTGTTCATTTGTTCATTTGTTCATTTGTTCATTTGTTCATTTGTTCATTTGTTCATTTGTTCATTTGTTCATTTGTTCATTTGTTCATTTGTTCATTTGTTCATTTGTTCATTTGTTCATTTGTTCATTTGTTCATTTGTTCATTTGTTCATTTGTTCATTTGTTCATTTGTTCCTTCGTTCATTTGTCTATTCGCTCATTTGTTCATTTATTCATTCGTTCATTTGTCTATTCGCTCATTTGTTCATTTGTTCCTTTGTTCATTTGTTCATTTGTTCCTTTGTTCAATTGTTCATTTGTTCATTTGTTCATTTGTTCATTTGTTCATTTGTTCATTTGTTCATTTGTTCATTTGTACATTTGTTCATTTGTTCATTTGTCCATTTGTTCATTCGTTCATTTGTTCATTTGTTCATTCGTTCATTTGTCTATTCGCTCATTTGTTCATTTGTTCATTTGTTCATTTGTTCATTTGTTCACTTGTTCCTTCGTTCATTTTTCTATTCGCTCATTTGTTCATTTGTTCATTCGATCATTTGTCTATTCGCTCATTTGTTCATTTGTTCATTTGTTCATTTGTTCATGTGTTCATTTGTTCATTTGTTCATTTGTTCATTTGTTCACTTGTTCATTTGTTCATTTGTTCATTTGTTCATTTGTTCATTTGTTCACTTGTTCACTTTGCTCATTTGTTCGTTTGTTCATTTCTTCATTTGTTCATTTGTTCATGTGTTCATTTGTTCATTTGTTCATTTGTTCATTTGTTCATTTGTTCATTTGTTCACTTGTTCATTTGTTCATTTGTTCATTTGTTCATTTGTTTACTTGTTCACTTTGCTCATTTGTTCGTTTGTTCATTTCTTCATTTGTTCATTTGTTCATTTGTTCATTTGTTCATTTGTTCATTTGTTCATTTGTTCATTTGTTTACTTGTTCACTTTGCTCATTTGTTCGTTTGTTCATTTCTTCATTTGTTCATTTGTTCATTTGTTCATTTGTTCATTTGTTCATTTGATCATTTGTTCATTTGTTCATTTGTTCATTTGTTCATTTGTTCATTTGTTCATTTGTTCATTTGTTCATTTGTTCATTTGTTCATTTGTTCATTTGTTCATTTGTTCATTTGTTCATTTGTTCATTTGTTCATTTGTTCATTTGTTCATTTGTTCATTTGTTCATTTGTTCATTTGTTCATTTGTTCATTTGTTCATTTGTTCATTTGTCCACTTGTTCATTTGTTCATTTGTTCATTTGTTCATTTGTTCATTCGTTCATTTGTTCATTGGTTCATTTGTTCATTTGTTCATTTGTTCATTTCTCCATTTGTTCATTTGTTCATTTGTTCATTTGTTCATTTGTTCATTTGTCCATTTGTTCATTTGTCCACTTGTTCATTTGTTCATCTGTTCATTAGGTTCATTCGTTCATTTGTTCATTTGTTCATTCGTTCATTTGTTCATTTGTTCATTTGTTCCTTCGTTCATTTGTACAATTGTTCATTCGTTCATTTGTTCATTCGTTCAGTTGTTCCTTCGTTCATTTGTACAATTGTTCATTCTTTCATTTGTTCATTTGTTCATTCGTTCAGTTGTTCCTTCGTTCATTTGTACAATTGTTCATTCTTTCATTTGTTCATTTGTTCATTCGTTCATTTGTCTATTCGCTCATTTGTTCATTTTTTCATTTGTTCATTTGTTCATTTGTTCATTTGTATATTTGTTCATTTGTGCGATTGTCTATTCGCTCATTTGTTCATTTGTTCATTTGTTCATTTGTTCATTTGTTCACTTGTTCATTTGTTCATTTGTTCATTTGTTCATTTGTTCACTTGTTCACTTTGCTCATTTGTTCGTTTGTTCATTTCTTCATTTCTTCATTTCTTCATTTCTTCATTTGTTCATGTGTTCATTTGTTCATTTGTTCATTTGTTCATTTGTTCATTTGATCATTTGTTCATTTGTTCATTTGTTCATTTGTTCTTTTGTTCATTTGTTCATTTGTTCATTTGTTCATTTGTTCATTTGTTCATTTGTTCATTTGTTCATTTGTTCATTTGTTCATTTGTTCATTTGTTCATTTGTTCATTTGTTCATTTGTTCATTTTTCTTTTGTTCATTTGTTCATTTGTTCATTTGTTCATTTGTTCATTTGTTCATTTGTTCATTTGTTCATTTGTTCATTTGTTCATTTGTTCATTTGTTCATTTGTTCATTCGTTCATTTGTCTATTCGCTCATTTGTTCATTTGTTCATTCGATCATTTGTCTATTCGCTCATTTGTTCATTTGTTCATGTGTTCATTTGTTCATGTGTTCATTTGTTCATTTGTTCATTTGTTCACTTGTTCATTTGTTCATTTGTTCATTTGTTCATTTGTTCATTTGTTCATTTGTTCATTTGTTCATTTGTTCATTTGTTCATTTGTTCATTTGTTCATTTGTTCATTTGTTCATTTGTTCATTTGTTCATTTGTTCATTTGTTCATTTGTTCATTTGTTCATTTGTTCATTTGTTCATTTGTTCATTTGTTCAGTTGTTCCTTCGTTCAGTTGTTCCTTCGTTCATTTGTTCATTTGTTCCTTCGTTCATTTGTCTATTCGCTCATTTGTTCATTTTTTTCATTTGTTCATTTGTTCATTTGTTCATTTGTATATTTGTTCATTTGTGCGATTGTCTATTCGCTCATTTGTTCATTTGTTCATTTGTTCATTTGTTCATTTGTTCATTTGTTCATTTGTTCTTTTGTTCATTTGTTCATTTGTTCATTTGTTCATTTGTTCATTTGTTCATTTGTTCATTTGTTCATTTGTTCATTTGTTCATTTGTTCATTTCTTCATTTGTTCATTTGTTCATTTGTGCGATTGTCTATTCGCTCATTTGTTCATTTGTTAATTCGTTCATTTGCCTATTCGCTCATTTGTTCATTTGTTCATTTGTTCATTTGTGCATTTGTTCATTTGTTCATTTGTTCATTTGTTCATTTGTTCATTTGTTCATTTGTTCATTTGTTCATTTGATCATTTGTTCATTTGTTCATTTGTTCATTTGTTCATTTGTTCATTTGTTCATTTGTTCATTTGTTCATTTGTTCATTTGTTCATTTGTTCATTTGTTCATTTGTTCATTTGTTCATTTGTTCATTTGTTCATTTGTTCATTTGTTCATTTGTTCATTTGTTCATTTGTTCATTTGTTCATTTGTTCATTTGTTCATTTGTTCATTTGTTCATTTGTTCATTTGTTCATTTGTTCATTTGTTCATTTGTTCATTTGTTCATTTGTTCATTTGTTCATTTGTTCATTTGTTCATTTGTTCATTTGTTCATTTGTTCATTTGTTCATTTGTTCATTTGTTCAGTTGTTCCTTCGTTCATTTGTTCATTTGTTCATTCGTTCAGTTGTCTATTCGCTCATTTGTTCATTTTTTTCATTTGTTCATTTGTTCATTTGTTCATTTGTATATTTTTTCATTTGTGCGATTGTCTATTCGCTCATTTGTTCATTTGTTCATTTGTTCATTTGTTCATTTGTTCATTTGTTCATTTGTTCATTTGTTCTTTTGTTCATTTGTTCATTTGTTCATTTGTTCATTTGTTCATTTGTTCATTTGTTCATTTGTTCTTTTGTTCATTTGTTCATTTGTTCATTTGTTCATTTGTTCATTTGTTCATTTGTTCATTTGTTCATTTGTTCATTTGTTCATTTGTTCTTTTGTTCATTTGTTCATTTGTTCATTTGTTCATTTGTTCATTTGTTCATTTGTTCATTTGTTCATTTGTTCATTTGTTCCTTCGTTCATTTGTCTATTCGCTCATTTGTTCATTTATTCATTCGTTCATTTGTCTATTCGCTCATTTGTTCATTTGTTCCTTTGTTCATTTGTTCATTTGTTCATTTGTTCATTTGTTCATTTGTTCATTTGTTCATTTGTTCATTTGTTCATTTGTTCATTTGTTCATTTGTTCATTCGTTCATTTGTTCATTTGTTCATTTGTTCATTTGTTCATTCGTTCATTTGTCTATTCGCTCATTTGTTTATTTGTTCATTCGATCATTTGTCTATTCGCTCATTTGTTCATTTGTTCATGTGTTCATTTGTTCATTTGTTCATTTGTTCACTTGTTCATTTGTTCACTTGTTCATTTGTTCATTTGTTCATTTGTTCATTTGTTCATTTGTTCACTTGTTCACTTTGCTCATTTGTTCGTTTGTTCATTTCTTCATTTCTTCATTTCTTCATTTGTTCATTTGTTCATTTGTTCATTTGTTCATTTGTTCATTTGTTCATTTGTTCATTTGTTCATTTGTTCATTTGTTCATTTGTTCATTTGTTCATTCGTTCATTTGTCTATTCGCTCATTTGTTCATTTGTTCATTTGTTCATTTGTTCATTTGTTCATTTGTTCATTTGTTCATTTGTTCATTTGTTCTTTTGTTCATTTGTTCATTTGTTCATTTGTTCATTTGTTCATTTGTTCATTTGTTCATTTGTTCATTTGTTCATTTGTTCATTTGTTCATTTGTTCATTTGTTCATTTGTTCATTTGTTCATTTGTTCAGTTGTTCATTTGTTCATTTGTTCATTTGTTCCTTCGTTCATTTGTCTATTCGCTCATTTGTTCATTTATTCATTCGTTCATTTGTCTATTCGCTCGTTTGTTCATTTGTTCCTTTGTTCATTTGTTCATTTGTTCCTTTGTTCAATTGTTCATTTGTTCATTTGTTCATTTGTTCATTTGTTCATTTGTTCATTTGTTCATTTGTTCTTTTGTTCATTTGTTCATTTGTTCATTTGTTCATTTGTTCATTTGTTCCTTCGTTCATTTGTCTATTCGCTCATTTGTTCATTTATTCATTCGTTCATTTGTCTATTCGCTCATTTGTTCATTTGTTCCTTTGTTCATTTGTTCATTTGTTCATTTGTTCATTTGTTCATTTGTTCATTTGTTCATTTGTTCATTTGTTCATTTGTTCATTTGTTCATTTGTTCATTTGTTCATTCGTTCATTTGTTCATTTGTTCATTTGTTCATTCGTTCATTTGTCTATTCGCTCATTTGTTTATTTGTTCATTCGATCATTTGTCTATTCGCTCATTTGTTCATTTGTTCATGTGTTCATGTGTTCATTTGTTCATTTGTTCATTTGTTCACTTGTTCATTTGTTCACTTGTTCATTTGTTCATTTGTTCATTTGTTCATTTGTTCATTTGTTCAGTTGTTCCTTCGTTCATTTGTTCATTCGTTCATTTGTCTATTCGCTCATTTGTTCATTTTTCATTTGTTCATTTGTTCATTTGTATATTTGTTCATTTGTGCGATTGTCTATTCGCTCATTTGTTCATTTGTTCATTTGTTCATTTGTTCATTTGTTCTTTTGTTCATTTGTTCATTTGTTCATTTGTTCATTTGTTCATTTGTTCATTTGTTCATTTGTTCATTTGTTCATTTGTTCATTTGTTCATTTGTTCATTTGTTCATTTGTTCATTTGTTCATTTGTTCATTTGTTCATTTGTTCATTTGTTCATTTGTTCCTTCGTTCATTTGTCTATTCGCTCATTTGTTCATTTATTCATTCATTCATTTGTCTATTCGCTCGTTTGTTCATTTGTTCCTTTGTTCATTTGTTCATTTGTTCCTTTGTTCAATTGTTCATTTGTTCATTTGTTCATTTGTTCATTTGTTCATTTGTTCATTTGTTCATTTGTTCATTTGTTCATTTGTTCATTTGTTCATTTGTTCATTTGTTCATTTGTTCATTTGTTCATTTGTTCAGTTGTTCATTTGTTCATTTGTTCATTTGTTCATTTGTTCCTTCGTTCATTTGTCTATTCGCTTATTTGTTCATTTATTCATTCGTTCATTTGTCTATTCGCTCATTTGTTCATTTGTTCATTTGTTCATTTGTTCATTTGTTCATTTGTTCATTTGTTCATTTGTTCATTTGTTCATTTGTTCATTTGTCCATTTGTTCATTTGTTCATTTGTTCATTTGTTGATTTGTTCATTTGTTGATTTGTTCATTTGTTCATTTGTTCATTCGTTCAGTTGTTCCTTCGTTCATTTGTACAATTGTTCATTCGTTCATTTGTTCATTCGTTCATTTGTCTATTCGTTCATTTGTTCATTCGTTCATTTGTCTATTCGCTCATTTGTTCATTTTTTCATTTGTTCATTTGTTCATTTGTTCATTTGTATATTTGTTCATTTGTTCATTTGTCCATTTGTTTAATTGTCCACTTGTTCATTTGTTCACTTGTTCATTCGATCATTTGTTCACTTTTTCATTGGTTCATTTGTTCATTTGTTCATTTGTTCATTTGTTCATTTGTTCATTTGTTCCTTCGTTCATTTGTCTATTCGCACATTTGTTCATTTGTTCATTTGTTCATTTGTTCATTTGTTCATTTGTTCATTTGTTCATTTGTTCATTTGTTCATTTGTTCATTTGTTCATTTGTTCATTTCTTCATTTCTTCATTTCTTCATTTCTTCATTTCTTCATTTGTTCATTTGTTCATTTGCTCATTTGTTCATTTGTTCATTTGTTCATTTGTTCATTTGTTCATTTGTTCAATTGTTCATTTGTTCATTTGTTCATTTGTTCATTTGTTCATTTGTTCATTTGTTCATTTGTTCATTTGTTCATTTGTTCATTTGTTCATTTGTTCATTTGTTCATTTGTTCATTTGTTCATTTGTGCGATTGTCTATTCGCTCATTTGTTCATTTGTTAATTCGTTCATTTGCCTATTCGCTCATTTGTTCATTTGTTCATTTGTTCATTTGTTCATTTGTTCATTTGTTCATTTGTTCATTTGTTCATTTGTTCATTTGTTCATTTGTTCATTTGCTCACTTGCTCATTTGTTCAGTTGTTCATTTGTTCATTTGTTCATTTGCTCATTTGTTCATTTGTTCATTTGTTCATTTGTTCATTTGTTCATTTGTTCATTTGTTCATTTGATCATTTGTTCATTTGTTCATTTGTTCATTTGTTCATTTGTTCATTTGTTCATTTGTTCATTTGTTCATTTGTTCATTTGTTCATTTGTTCATTTGTTCATTTGTTCATTTGTTCATTTGTTCATTTGTTCATTTGTTCATTTGTTCATTTGTTCAGTTGTTCCTTCGTTCATTTGTACAATTGTTCATTCGTTCATTTGTTCATTTGTTCATTCGTTCATTTGTCTATTCGCTCATTTGTTCATTTTTTCATTTGTTCATTTGTTCATTTGTATATTTGTTCATTTGTGCGATTGTCTATTCGCTCATTTGTTCATTTGTTCATTTGTTCATTTGTTCATTTGTTCATTTGTTCATTTGTTCATTTGTTCATTTGTTCATTTGTTCATTTGTTCATTTGTCCATTTGTTCATTTGTGCGATTGTCTATTCGCTCATTTGTCCATTTGTTAATTCGTTCATTTGCCTATTCGCTCATTTGTTCATTTGTTCCGTTGTTCATTTGCTCATTTGCTCATTTGCTCATTTGCTCATTTGTTCATTTGTTGATTTGTTGATTTGTTCATTTGTTCATTTGTTCATTTGTTCATTCGTTCATTTGTTCATTTGTTCATTTGTCTATTCGCTCATTTGTACATTTGTTCATTTGTTCATTTGTTCCTTCGTTCATTTTTCTATTCGCTCATTTGTTCATTTGTTCATTCGATCATTTGTCTATTCGCTCATTTGTTCATTTGTTCATTTGTTCATTTGTTCATTTGTGCGATTGTCTATTCGCTCATTTGTTCATTTGTTAATTCGTTCATTTGCCTATTCGCTCATTTGTTAATTTGTTATTTTGTTCATTTGTTCATTTGTTCATTTGTTCATTTGTTCATTTGTTCATTTGTTCATTTGTTCATTTGTTCATTTGTTCATTTGTTCATTTGTTCATTTGTTCATTTGTTCATTTGTTCATTTGTTCATTTGTTCATTTGTTCATTTGTTCATTTGTTCTTTTGTTCATTTGTTCATTTGTTCATTTGATCATTTGTTAATTTGTTCATTTGTTCATGTGTTCATTTGTTCATTTGTTCATTTGTTCATTTGTTCATTTGTTCATTTGTTCATTTGTTCATTTGTTCATTTGTTCATTTGTTCATTTGTTCATTTGTGCGTTTGTCTATTCGCTCATTTGTTCATTTGTTAATTCGTTCATTTGCCTATTCGCTCATTTGTTCATTTGTTCATTTGTTCATTTGCTCATTTGCTCATTTGCACATTTGCTCATTTGTTCATTTGTTCATTTGTTCATTTTTTCATTCGTTCATTTGTTCATTTGTTCATTTGTTCATTTGCTCACTTGCTCATTTGTTCATTTGTTCATTTGTTCATTTCTTTACTTGTTCATCTGTTCATTTGTTCATTTGCTCATTTGTTCATTTGTTCATTTGTTCATTTGTTCACTTGTTCACTTGCTCATTTGTTCGTTTGTTCATTTCTTCATTTGTTCATTTGTTCATTTGTTCATTTGTTCATTTGTTCATTTGTTCATTTGTTCATTTGTTCATTTGTTCATTTGATCATTTGTTCATTTGTTCATTTGTTCATGTGTTCATTTGTTCATTTGTTCATTTGTTCATTTGTTCATTTGTTCATTTGTTCATTTGTTCATTTGTTCATTTGTTCATTTGTTCATTTGTTCATTTGTGCGTTTGTCTATTCGCTCATTTGTTCATTTGTTAATTCGTTCATTTGCCTATTCGCTCATTTGTTCATTTGTTCATTTGTTCATTTGTTCATTTGCTCATTTGCTCATTTGCACATTTGCTCATTTGTTCATTTGTTCATTTGTTCATTTTTTCATTCGTTCATTTGTTCATTTGTTCACTTGTTCATTTGCTCACTTGCTCATTTGTTCATTTGTTCATTTGTTCATTTCTTTACTTGTTCATCTGTTCATTTGTTCATTTGCTCATTTGTTCATTTGTTCATTTGTTTATTTGTTCATTTGTTCATTTGTTCGTTTGTTCATTTGTTCATTTGTTCGTTTGTTCATTTGTTCATTTGTTCATTTGTTCATTTGTTCATTTGTTCACTTGTTCATTTGTTCATTTGTTCACTTGTTCATTTGTTCATTTGTTCGTTTGTTCATTTGTTCATTTGTTCGTTTGTTCATTTGTTCATTTGTTCATTTGTTCATTTGTTCATTTGTCCATTTGTTCATTTGTTCATTCGTTCATTTGTTCATTCGTTCATTTGTTCATTTGTTCATTTGTTCATTTGTTCATTTGTTCATTTGTTCATTTGTTCATTTGTTCATTTGTTCATTTGTTCATTTGTTCATTTGTTCATTTGTTCATTTGTTCATTTGTTCATTTGTTCATTTGTTCATTTGTTCATTTGTTCATTTGTTCATTTGTTCATTTGTCAATTCGCCCAATTATTCATATGTTCATTTGTTCTTTCGTTCATATGTCTATTCGCTCATTTGTTTACTTGTTCATTCGTTCATTTGTCTATTCGCTCATTTGTTCATTCGTTCATTTGTCTATTCGCTCATTTGTTCATTTGTTCATTTGTTCATTCGTTCATTTGTTCGTTTGTTCGTTTGTTCATTTGTTCATTTGTTCATTTGTTCATTTGTTCATTTGTTCATTCGTTCATTCGTTCATTTGTTCATTTGTATATTTGTTCATTTGTGCGATTGTCTATTCGCTCATTTGTTCATTTGTTCATTTGTTCATTCGTTCATTTGTTCATTTGTTCATTTGTTCATTTGTTCTTTTGTTCATTTGTTCATTTGTCCATTTGTTCATTTGTTCATTTGTTCATTTGTACAATTGTTCATTCGTTCATTTGGTCATTTGTTCATTCGTTCAGTTTGTCTATTCGCTCATTTGTTCATTTTTTCATTTGTTCATTTGTTCATTTGTTCATTTGTTCATTTGTTCATTTGTTCCTTTGTTCATTTGTTCACTTGTTCATTTGGTCATTTGTTCATTTGTTCATTTGTTCATTTGTTCATTTGTTCATTTGTTCATTCGTTCATTTGTTCATTTGTCCATTTGTTCATTTGTCCTTTTGTTCATTTGTTCATTCGTTCATTTGTTCATTTGTTCATTTGTTCATTTGTTAATTTGTTCATTTGTCCGTTTGTTCATTTGACCGTTTGTTCATGTGTTCATTTGTTCAATTGTTCATTTGTTCATTTGTTCATTTGTTCATTTGTTCATTTGTCCATTTGTTCATTTGTCCATTTGTTCATTTGTTCATTTGTTCATTCGTTCATTTGTTCATTTGTTCATTTGTTCATTTGTTCATTTGTTCATTTGTCCGTTTGTTCATTTGTTCATTTGTTCATTTGTTCATTTGTTCATTTGTTCATTTGTTCATTTGTTCATTTGTTCACTTGTTCATTTGTTCATTTGTTCATTTGTTCATTTGTTCATTTGTTCATTTGTTCATTTGTTCATTTGTTCATTTGTTCATTTGTTGATTTGTCAATTTGTTCATTTGTTCATTTGTTCATTTTTTCATTTGTTCATTTTTTCATTTGCTCATTTGTTCATTTGTTCATTTGTTCATTTGTTCATTTGTCTATTCGCCCAATTATTCATATGTTCATTTGTTCTTTCGTTCATATGTCTATTCGCTCATTTGTTTACTTGTTCATTCGTTCATTTGTCTATTCGCTCATTTGTTCATTCGTTCATTTGTCTATTCGCTCATTTGTTCATTTGTTCATTTGTTCATTCGTTCATTTGTTCGTTTGTTCATTTGTTCGTTTGTTCATTTGTTCATTTGTTCATTTGTTCATTTGTTCATTTGTTCATTCGTTCATTTGTTCATTTGTATATTTGTTCATTTGTGCGATTGTCTATTCGCTCATTTGTTCATTTGTTCATTTGTTCATTCGTTCATTTGTTCATTTGTTCATTTGTTCATTTGTTCTTTTGTTCATTTGTTCATTTGTCCATTTGTTCATTTGTTCATTTGTTCATTTGTACAATTGTTCATTCGTTCATTTGGTCATTTGTTCATTCGTTCAGTTTGTCTATTCGATCATTTGTTCATTTTTTCATTTGTTCATTTGTTCATTTGTTCATTTGTTCATTTGTTCATTTGTTCATTTGTTCATTTGTTCATTTGTTCATTTGTTCATTTGTTCATTTGTTCACTTGTTCATTTGTTCACTTGTTCATTTGGTCATTTGTTCATTTGTTCATTTGTTCATTTGTTCATTTGTTCATTTGTTCATTCGTTCATTTGTTCATTTGTCCATTTGTTCATTTGTCCATTTGTTCATTTGTTCATTTGTTCATTCGTTCATTTGTTCATTTGTTCATTTGTTCATTTGTTCATTTGTTCATTTGTCCGTTTGTTCATTTGTCCGTTTGTTCATGTGTTCATTTGTTCATTTGTTCATTTGTTCATTTGTTCATTTGTCCATTTGTTCATTTGTCCATTTGTTCATTTGTTCATTTGTTCATTCGTTCATTTGTTCATTTGTTCATTTGTTCATTTGTTCATTTGTTCATTTGTCCGTTTGTTCATTTGTCCGTTTGTTCATGTGTTCATTTGTTCATTTGTTCATTTGTTCATTTGTTCATTTGTTCATTTGTTCATTTGTTCATTTGTTCATTTGTTCATTTGTTCATTTGTTCATTCGTTCATTTGTTCATTTGTTCATTTGTTCATTTGTTCATTTTTTCATTTGTTCATTTGTACATTTGTTCATTTGTGCGATTGTCTATTCGCTCATTTGTTCATTTGTTCATTTGTTCATTTGTTCATTTGTTCATTTGTTCATTTGTTCATTTGTTCATTTGTTCATTTGTTCTTTTGTTCATTTGTTCATTTGTTCATTTGTTCATTTGTTCATTTGTTCATTTGGTCATTCGTTCAGTTGTTCCTTCGTTCATTTGTACAATTGTTCATTCGTTCATTTGTTCATTTGTTCATTTGTTCATTTGTTCATTTGTTCATTTGATCATTTGTTCATTTGTTCATTTGTTCATTTGTTCATTTGTTCATTTGTTCATTTGTTCATTTGTTCATTTGTTCATTTGTTCATTTGTTCATTTGTTCATTTGTTCATTTGTTCATTTGTTCATTTGTTCATTTGTTCATTTGTTCATTTGTTCATTTGTTCATTTGTTCATTTGTTCATTTGTTCATTTGTTCATTTGTTCATTTGTTCATTTGTTCATTTGTTCATTTGTTCATTTGTTCAGTTGTTCAGTTGTTCATTTGTTCATTTGTTCATTTGTTCCTTCGTTCATTTGTCTATTCGCTTATTTGTTCATTTATTCATTCGTTCATTTGTCTATTCGCTCATTTGTTCATTTGTTCATTTGTTCATTTGTTCATTTGTTCATTTGTTCATTTGTTCATTTGTTCATTTGTTCATTTGTTCATTTGTTCATTTGTTCATTTGTTGATTTGTTCATTTGTTGATTTGTTCATTTGTTCATTTGTTCATTCGTTCAGTTGTTCCTTCGTTCATTTGTACAATTGTTCATTCGTTCATTTGTTCATTCGTTCATTTGTCTATTCGTTCATTTGTTCATTCGTTCATTTGTCTATTCGCTCATTTGTTCATTTTTTCATTTGTTCATTTGTTCATTTGTTCATTTGTATATTTGTTCATTTGTTCATTTGTCCATTTGTTTATTTGTCCACTTGTTCATTTGTTTACTTGTTCATTCGATCATTTGTTCACTTTTTCATTGGTTCATTTGTTCATTTGTTCATTTGTTCATTTGTTCATTTGTTCAATTGTTCATTTGTTCATTTGTTCCTTCGTTCATTTGTCTATTCGCACATTTGTTCATTTGTTCATTTGTTCATTTGTTCATTTGTTCATTTGTTCATTTGTTCATTTGTTCATTTGTTCATTTGTTCATTTGTTCATTTGTTCATTTGTTCATTTGTTCATTTCTTCATTTCTTCATTTCTTCATTTCTTCATTTCTTCATTTGTTCATTTGTTCATTTGCTCATTTGTTCATTTGTTCATTTGTTCATTTGTTCATTTGTTCATTTGTTCATTTGTTCATTTGTTCAATTGTTCATTTGTTCATTTGTTCATTTGTTCATTTGTTCATTTGTTCATTTGTTCATTTGTTCATTTGTTCATTTGTTCATTTGTGCGATTGTCTATTCGCTCATTTGTTCATTTGTTAATTCGTTCATTTGCCTATTCGCTCATTTGTTCATTTGTTCATTTGTTCATTTGTTCATTTGTTCATTTGTTCATTTGTTCATTTGTTCATTTGCTCACTTGCTCATTTGTTCAGTTGTTCATTTGTTCATTTGTTCATTTGCTCATTTGTTCATTTGTTCATTTGTTCATTTGTTCATTTGTTCATTTGTTCATTTGTTCATTTGTTCATTTGTTCATTTGTTCATTTGTTGATTTGTCAATTTGTTCATTTGTTCATTTGTTCATTTTTTCATTTGTTCATTTTTTCATTTGCTCATTTGTTCATTTGTTCATTTGTTCATTTGTTCATTTGTCTATTCGCCCAATTATTCATATGTTCATTTGTTCTTTCGTTCATATGTCTATTCGCTCATTTGTTTACTTGTTCATTCGTTCATTTGTCTATTCGCTCATTTGTTCATTCGTTCATTTGTCTATTCGCTCATTTGTTCATTTGTTCATTTGTTCATTCGTTCATTTGTTCGTTTGTTCGTTTGTTCGTTTGTTCATTTGTTCATTTGTTCATTTGTTCATTTGTTCATTTGTTCATTTGTTCATTCGTTCATTTGTTCATTTGTATATTTGTTCATTTGTGCGATTGTCTATTCGCTCATTTGTTCATTTGTTCATTTGTTCATTCGTTCATTTGTTCATTTGTTCATTTGTTCATTTGTTCTTTTGTTCATTTGTTCATTTGTCCATTTGTTCATTTGTTCATTTGTTCATTTGTACAATTGTTCATTCGTTCATTTGGTCATTTGTTCATTCGTTCAATTTGTCTATTCGATCATTTGTTCATTTGTTCATTTGTTCACTTGTTCATTTGTTCACTTGTTCATTTGGTCATTTGTTCATTTGTTCATTTGTTCATTTGTTCATTTGTTCATTTGTTCATTCGTTCATTTGTTCATTTGTCAATTTGTTCATTTGTCCATTTGTTCATTTGTTCATTTGTTCATTCGTTCATTTGTTCATTTGTTCATTTGTTCATTTGTTCATTTGTTCACTTGTTCATTTGGTCATTTGTTCATTTGTTCATTTGTTCATTTGTTCATTTGTTCATTTGTTCATTTGTTCATTTGTTCATTTGTTCATTTGTTCATTCGTTCATTTGTTCTTTTGTTCATTTGTTCATTTGTCCATTTGTTCATTTGTTCATTTGTTCATTTGTACAATTGTTCATTCGTTCATTTGGTCATTTGTTCATTCGTTCAGTTTGTCTATTCGATCATTTGATCATTTGTTCATTTGTTCACTTGTTCATTTGTTCACTTGTTCATTTGGTCATTTGTTCATTTGTTCATTTGTTCATTTGTTCATTTGTTCATTCGTTCATTTGTTCATTTGTTCATTTGTTCATTTGTTCTTTTGTTCATTTGTTCATTTGTCCATTTGTTCATTTGTTCATTTGTTCATTTGTACAATTGTTCATTCGTTCATTTGGTCATTTGTTCATTCGTTCAGTTTGTCTATTCGATCATTTGTTCATTTGTTCATTTGTTCATTTGTTCATTTGTTCATTTGTTCATTTGTTCACTTGTTCATTTGTTCACTTGTTCATTTGGTCATTTGTTCATTTGTTCATTTGTTCATTTGTTCATTTGTTCATTTGTTCATTCGTTCATTTGTTCATTTGTCCATTTGTTCATTTGTCCTTTTGTTCATTTGTTCATTTGTTCATTCGTTCATTTGTTCATTTGTTCATTTGTTCATTTGTTAATTTGTTCATTTGTCCGTTTGTTCATTTGACCGTTTGTTCATGTGTTCATTTGTTCATTTGTTCATTTGTTCATTTGTTCATTTGTTCATTTGTTCATTTGTTCATTTGTTCATTTGTTCATTCGTTCATTTGTTCTTTTGTTCATTTGTTCATTTGTCCATTTGTTCATTTGTTCATTTGTTCATTTGTACAATTGTTCATTCGTTCATTTGGTCATTTGTTCATTCGTTCAGTTTGTCTATTCGATCATTTGATCATTTGTTCATTTGTTCACTTGTTCATTTGTTCACTTGTTCATTTGGTCATTTGTTCATTTGTTCATTTGTTCATTTGTTCATTTGTTCATTCGTTCATTTGTTCATTTGTTCATTTGTTCATTTGTTCTTTTGTTCATTTGTTCATTTGTCCATTTGTTCATTTGTTCATTTGTTCATTTGTACAATTGTTCATTCGTTCATTTGGTCATTTGTTCATTCGTTCAGTTTGTCTATTCGATCATTTGTTCATTTGTTCATTTGTTCATTTGTTCATTTGTTCATTTGTTCATTTGTTCACTTGTTCATTTGTTCACTTGTTCATTTGGTCATTTGTTCATTTGTTCATTTGTTCATTTGTTCATTTGTTCATTTGTTCATTCGTTCATTTGTTCATTTGTCCATTTGTTCATTTGTCCTTTTGTTCATTTGTTCATTTGTTCATTCGTTCATTTGTTCATTTGTTCATTTGTTCATTTGTTAATTTGTTCATTTGTCCGTTTGTTCATTTGACCGTTTGTTCATGTGTTCATTTGTTCATTTGTTCATTTGTTCATTTGTTCATTTGTTCATTTGTTCATTTGTCCATTTGTTCATTTGTCCATTTGTTCAATTGTTCATTTGTTCATTCGTTCATTTGTTCATTTGTTCATTTGTTCATTTGTTCATTTGTTCATTTGTCCGTTTGTTCATTTGTTCATTTGTTCATTTGTTCATTTGTTCATTTGTTCATTTGTTCATTTGTTCATTTGTTCACTTGTTCATTTGTTCATTTGTTCATTTGTTCATTTGTTCATTTGTTCATTTGTTCATTTGTTCATTTGTTCATTTGTTGATTTGTCAATTTGTTCATTTGTTCATTTGTTCATTTTTTCATTTGTTCATTTTTTCATTTGCTCATTTGTTCATTTGTTCATTTGTTCATTCGTTCATTTGTTCGTTTGTTCGTTTGTTCGTTTGTTCATTTGTTCATTTGTTCATTTGTTCATTTGTTCATTTGTTCATTCGTTCATTTGTTCATTTGTATATTTGTTCATTTGTGCGATTGTCTATTCGCTCATTTGTTCATTTGTTCATTTGTTCATTCGTTCATTTGTTCATTTGTTCATTTGTTCATTTGTTCTTTTGTTCATTTGTTCATTTGTCCATTTGTTCATTTGTTCATTTGTTCATTTGTACAATTGTTCATTCGTTCATTTGGTCATTTGTTCATTCGTTCAGTTTGTCTATTCGATCATTTGTTCATTTGTTCATTTGTTCACTTGTTCATTTGTTCACTTGTTCATTTGGTCATTTGTTCATTTGTTCATTTGTTCATTTGTTCATTCGTTCATTTGTTCATTTGTCCATTTGTTCATTTGTCCATTTGTTCATTTGTTCATTTGTTCATTCGTTCATTTGTTCATTTGTTCATTTGTTCATTTGTTCATTTGTTCACTTGTTCATTTGGTCATTTGTTCATTTGTTCATTTGTTCATTTGTTCATTTGTTCATTTGTTCATTCGTTCATTTGTTCTTTTGTTCATTTGTTCATTTGTCCATTTGTTCATTTGTTCATTTGTTCATTTGTACAATTGTTCATTCGTTCATTTGGTCATTTGTTCATTCGTTCAGTTTGTCTATTCGATCATTTGTTCATTTGTTCATTTGTTCACTTGTTCATTTGTTCACTTGTTCATTTGGTCATTTGTTCATTTGTTCATTTGTTCATTTGTTCATTTGTTCATTCGTTCATTTGTTCATTTGTTCATTTGTTCATTTGTTCTTTTGTTCATTTGTTCATTTGTCCATTTGTTCATTTGTTCATTTGTTCATTTGTACAATTGTTCATTCGTTCATTTGGTCATTTGTTCATTCGTTCAGTTTGTCTATTCGATCATTTGTTCATTTGTTCATTTGTTCATTTGTTCATTTGTTCATTTGTTCACTTGTTCATTTGTTCACTTGTTCATTTGGTCATTTGTTCATTTGTTCATTTGTTCATTTGTTCATTTGTTCATTCGTTCATTTGTTCATTTGTCCATTTGTTCATTTGTCCTTTTGTTCATTTGTTCATTTGTTCATTCGTTCATTTGTTCATTTGTTCATTTGTTCATTTGTTAATTTGTTCATTTGTCCGTTTGTTCATTTGACCGTTTGTTCATGTGTTCATTTGTTCATTTGTTCATTTGTTCATTTGTTCATTTGTTCATTTGTTCATTTGTCCATTTGTTCATTTGTCCATTTGTTCATTTGTTCATTTGTTCATTCGTTCATTTGTTCATTTGTTCATTTGTTCATTTGTTCATTTGTTCATTTGTCCGTTTGTTCATTTGTTCATTTGTTCATTTGTTCATTTGTTCATTTGTTCATTTGTTCATTTGTTCATTTGTTCACTTGTTCATTTGTTCATTTGTTCATTTGTTCATTTGTTCATTTGTTCATTTGTTCATTTGTTCATTTGTTCATTTGTTGATTTGTCAATTTGTTCATTTGTTCATTTGTTCATTTTTTCATTTGTTCATTTTTTCATTTGCTCATTTGTTCATTTGTTCATTTGTTCATTTGTTCATTTGTCTATTCGCCCAATTATTCATATGTTCATTTGTTCTTTCGTTCATATGTCTATTCGCTCATTTGTTTACTTGTTCATTCGTTCATTTGTCTATTCGCTCATTTGTTCATTCGTTCATTTGTCTATTCGCTCATTTGTTCATTTGTTCATTTGTTCATTCGTTCATTTGTTCGTTTGTTCGTTTGTTCGTTTGTTCATTTGTTCATTTGTTCATTTGTTCATTTGTTCATTTGTTCATTCGTTCATTTGTTGATTTGTATATTTGTTCATTTGTGCGATTGTCTATTCGCTCATTTGTTCATTTGTTCATTTGTTCATTCGTTCATTTGTTCATTTGTTCATTTGTTCATTTGTTCTTTTGTTCATTTGTTCATTTGTCCATTTGTTCATTTGTTCATTTGTTCATTTGTACAATTGTTCATTCGTTCATTTGGTCATTTGTTCATTCGTTCAGTTTGTCTATTCGATCAATTGTTCATTTGTTCATTTGTTCACTTGTTCATTTGTTCACTTGTTCATTTGGTCATTTGTTCATTTGTTCATTTGTTCATTTGTTCATTTGTTCATTTGTTCATTCGTTCATTTGTTCATTTGTCCATTTGTTCATTTGTCCATTTGTTCATCTGTTCATTTGTTCATTCGTTCATTTGTTCATTTGTTCATTTGTTCATTTGTTCATTTGTTCATTTGTCCGTTTGTTCATTTGTCCGTTTGTTCATGTGTTCATTTGTTCATTTGTTCATTTGTTCATTTGTTCATTTGTTCATTTGTTCATTTGTCCATTTGTTCATTTGTCCATTTGTTCATTTGTTCATTTGTTCATTCGTTCATTTGTTCATTTGTTCATTTGTTCATTTGTTCATTTGTTCATTTGTCCGTTTGTTCATTTGTCCGTTTGTTCATGTGTTCATTTGTTCATTTGTTCATTTGTTCATTTGTTCATTTGTTCATTTGTTCATTTGTTCATTTGTTCATTTGTTCATTTGTTCATTTGTTCATTCGTTCATTTGTTCATTTGTTCATTTGTTCATTTGTTCATTTTTTCATTTGTTCATTTGTACATTTGTTCATTTGTGCGATTGTCTATTCGCTCATTTGTTCATTTGTTCATTTGTTCATTTGTTCATTTGTTCATTTGTTCATTTGTTCATTTGTTCATTTGTTCATTTGTTCTTTTGTTCATTTGTTCATTTGTTCATTTGTTCATTTGTTCATTTGTTCATTTGGTCATTCGTTCAGTTGTTCCTTCGTTCATTTGTACAATTGTTCATTCGTTCATTTGTTCATTTGTTCATTTGTTCATTTGTTCATTTGTTCATTTGATCATTTGTTCATTTGTTCATTTGTTCATTTGTTCATTTGTTCATTTGTTCATTTGTTCATTTGTTCATTTGTTCATTTGTTCATTTGTTCATTTGTTCATTTGTTCATTTGTTCATTTGTTCATTTGTTCATTTGTTCATTTGTTCATTTGTTCATTTGTTCATTTGTTCATTTGTTCATTTGTTCATTTGTTCATTTGTTCATTTGTTCATTTGTTCATTTGTTCATTTGTTCATTTGTTCATTTGTTCATTTGTTCATTTGTTCATTTGTTCATTTGTTCATTTGTTCATTTGTTCAGTTGTTCCTTCGTTCATTTGTTCATTTGTTCATTCGTTCATTTGTCTATTCGCTCATTTGTTCATTTTTTCATTTGTTCATTTGTACATTTGTTCATTTGTGCGATTGTCTATTCGCTCATTTGTTCATTTGTTCATTTGTTCATTTGTTCATTTGTTCATTTGTTCATTTGTTCATTTGTTCATTTGTTCATTTGTTCTTTTGTTCATTTGTTCATTTGTTCATTTGTTCATTTGTTCATTTGTTCATTTGGTCATTCGTTCAGTTGTTCCTTCGTTCATTTGTACAATTGTTCATTCGTTCATTTGTTCATTTGTTCATTCGTTCATTTGTCTATTCGCTCATTTGTTCATTTTTTCATTTGTTCATTTGTTCATTTGTTCATTTGTATATTTGTTCATTTGTGCGATTGTCTATTCGCTCATTTGTTCATTTGTTCATTTGTTCATTTGTTCATTTGTTCATTTGTACATTTGTTCATTTGTTCATTTGTTCTTTTGTTCATTTGTTCATTTGTTCATTTGTTCATTTGTTCATTTGTTCATTTGTTCATTTGTTCATTTGTTCATTTGTTCATTTGTTCATTTGTTCATTTGTTCATTTGTTCATTTGTTCATTTGTTCATTTGTTCATTTGTTCATTTGTTCATTTGTTCATTTGTTCAGTTGTTCATTTGTTCATTTGTTCATTTGTTCATTTGTTCCTTCGTTCATTTGTCTATTCGCTTATTTGTTCATTTATTCATTCGTTCATTTGTCTATTCGCTCATTTGTTCATTTGTTCATTTGTTCATTTGTTCATTTGTTCATTTGTTCATTTGTTCATTTGTTCATTTGTTCATTTGTTCATTTGTTCATTTGTTCATTTGTTGATTTGTTCATTTGTTGATTTGTTCATTTGTTCATTTGTTCATTCGTTCAGTTGTTCCTTCGTTCATTTGTACAATTGTTCATTCGTTCATTTGTTCATTCGTTCATTTGTCTATTCGTTCATTTGTTCATTCGTTTATTTGTCTATTCGCTCATTTGTTCATTTTTTCATTTGTTCATTTGTTCATTTGTTCATTTGTATATTTGTTCATTTGTTCATTTGTCCATTTGTTTATTTGTCCACTTGTTCATTTGTTCACTTGTTCATTCGATCATTTGTTCACTTTTTCATTGGTTCATTTGTTCATTTGTTCATTTGTTCATTTGTTCATTTGTTCAATTGTTCATTTGTTCATTTGTTCCTTCGTTCATTTGTCTATTCGCACATTTGTTCATTTGTTCATTTGTTCATTTGTTCATTTGTTCATTTGTTCATTTGTTCATTTGTTCATTTGTTCATTTGTTCATTTGTTCATTTGTTCATTTGTTCATTTGTTCATTTGTTCATTTGTTCATTTGTTCATTTGTTCATTTGTTCATTTGTTCATTTGTTCATTTGTTCTTTTGTTCATTTGTTCATTTGTTCATTTGTTCATTTGTTCATTTGTTCATTTGGTCATTCGTTCAGTTGTTCCTTCGTTCATTTGTACAATTGTTCATTCGTTCATTTGTTCATTTGTTCATTTGTTCATTTGTTCATTTGATCATTTGTTCATTTGTTCATTTGTTCATTTGTTCATTTGTTCATTTGTTCATTTGTTCATTTGTTCATTTGTTCATTTGTTCATTTGTTCATTTGTTCATTTGTTCATTTGTTCATTTGTTCATTTGTTCATTTGTTCATTTGTTCATTTGTTCATTTGTTCATTTGTTCATTTGTTCATTTGTTCATTTGTTCATTTGTTCATTTGTTCATTTGTTCATTTGTTCATTTGTTCATTTGTTCATTTGTTCATTTGTTCAGTTGTTCCTTCGTTCATTTGTTCATTTGTTCATTCGTTCATTTGTCTATTCGCTCATTTGTTCATTTTTTCATTTGTTCATTTGTACATTTGTTCATTTGTGCGATTGTCTATTCGCTCATTTGTTCATTTGTTCATTTGTTCATTTGTTCATTTGTTCATTTGTTCATTTGTTCATTTGTTCATTTGTTCATTTGTTCATTTGTTCTTTTGTTCATTTGTTCATTTGTTCATTTGTTCATTTGTTCATTTGGTCATTCGTTCAGTTGTTCCTTCGTTCATTTGTACAATTGTTCATTCGTTCATTTGTTCATTTGTTCATTCGTTCATTTGTCTATTCGCTCATTTGTTCATTTTTTCATTTGTTCATTTGTTCATTTGTTCATTTGTATATTTGTTCATTTGTGCGATTGTCTATTCGCTCATTTGTTCATTTGTTCATTTGTTCATTTGTTCATTTGTTCATTTGTACATTTGTTCATTTGTTCATTTGTTCATTTGTTCTTTTGTTCATTTGTTCATTTGTTCATTTGTTCATTTGTTCATTTGTTCATTTGTTCATTTCTTCATTTGTTCATTTGTTCATTTGTTCATTTGTTCATTTGTTCATTTGTTCATTTGTTCATTTGTTCATTTGTTCATTTGTTCATTTGTTCATTTGTTCATTTGTTCATTTGTTCATTTGTTCATTTGTTCATTTGTTCATTTGTTCAGTTGTTCATTTGTTCATTTGTTCATTTGTTCATTTGTTCCTTCGTTCATTTGTCTATTCGCTTATTTGTTCATTTATTCATTCGTTCATTTGTCTATTCGCTCATTTGTTCATTTGTTCATTTGTTCATTTGTTCATTTGCTCATTTGTTCATTTGTTCATTTGTGCACTTGTTCATTTGTTCATTTGTTCATTTGTGCATTTGTGCATTTGTTCATTTGTTCATTTGTTCATTTGTTCATTTGTTCATTTGTTCATTTGATCATTTGTTCATTTGTTCATTTGTTCATTTGTTCATTTGTTCATTTGTTCATTTGTTCATTTGTTCATTTGTTCTTTTGTTCATTTGTCCATTTGTTCATTTGTTCATTTCTTTATTTGTTCATTTGTTCATTTCTTTACTTGTTCATCTGTTCATTTGTTCATTTGCTCATTTGTTCATTTGTTCATTTGTTCTTTTGTTCATTTGTTCATTTGTTCATTTGTTCATTTGTTCATTTGTCTATTCGCTCATTTGTTCATTCGTTCATTTGTTCATTTGTTCATTTGTTCACTTGCTCATTTGTTCATTTGTTCATTTGTTCATTTGTTCATTTGTTCATTTGTTCATTTGTTAATTTGTTCATTTGTTCGTTTGTTCGTTGGTTCATTTGTTCATTTGTTCATTCGTTCATTTGTTCGTTTGTTCGTTTGTTCATTTGTTCATTTGTTCATTTGTTCATTTGTTCATTTGTTCATTCGTTCATTTGTTCATTTGTCTATTCGCTCATTTGTTCATTCGTTCATTTGTTCATTTGTTCATTTGTTCACTTGCTCATTTGTTCATTTGTTCATTTGTTCATTTGTTCATTTGTACATTTGTTCATTTGTTCTTTTGTTCATTTCTTCAATTCTTCATTCGTTCCATTGTCTATTCGCTCATTTGTTCATTTGGTCATTTGGTCATTAGTTCATTCGTTCATTTTTTCATTTGTTCATTTGTTCATTTGTTCATTTGTTCATTTGCTCATTTGTTCATTTGTTCATTTGTTCATTTGTTCACTTGTCCATTTGTTCGTTTGTTCACTTGTTCATTTGTACGTTTCTTCAATCGTTCAAATGATAATTCGACCATTTGTTCATTTGTTCATTTGTTCATTTGTTCATTTGCTCATCTGTCCATTTGTTCATTTGTTCATTTGTTTATTTGTTCATTTGTTCATTTGTTCATTTGTTCATTTGTTCATTTGTTCAATTGTTCATTTGTTCATTTGTTCATTTGTCTATTCGCTCATTTGTTTATTTGTTCATTCGTTCATTTCTCTATTCGCTCATTTGTTCATTTGTTCGTTTGCTCATTTGTTCATTTGTTCATTTGTTTATTTGTTCATTTGTTCATTTGTTCATTTGTTCATTTGTTCATATGTTCATTTGTTCATTTGTCCATTTGTTCATTTGTTCTTTTTTTCATTCGTTCATTTGTTCATTTGTTCATTTGTTCATTTGTTCATTTGTTCATTTGTTCATTCGTTCATTTGTTCATTTGTATATTTGTTCATTTGTGCGATTGTCTATTCGCTCATTTGTTCATTTGTTCATTTGTTCATTCGTTCATTTGTTCATTTGTTCATTTGTTCATTTGTTCATTTGTTCATTTGTTCATTTGTTCATTTGTTCATTTGTTCATTTGTTCATTTGTTCATTTGTTCATTTGTTCATTCGTTCATTTGTTCATTTGTTCATTTGTTCATTTGTTCATTTGTTCATTTGTTCATTTGTCCGTTTGTTCATTTGTCCGTTTGTTCATGTGTTCATTTGTTCATTTGTTCATTTGTTCATTTGCTCATTTGTTCATTTGTTCATTTGTTTATTTGTTCATTTGTTCATTTGTTCGTTTGTTCATTTGTTCATTTGTTCGTTTGTTCATTTGCTCACTTGCTCATTTGTTCATTTGTTCATTTGTTCATTTGCTCATTTGTTCATTTGTTCATTTGTTCATTTGTTCATTTGTTCATTTGATCATTTGTTCATTTGTTCATTTGTTCATTTGTTCATTTGTTCATTTGTTCATTTGTACAATTGTTCATTCGTTCATTTGTTCATTTGTTCATTCGTTCATTTGTCTATTCGCTCATTTGTTCATTTTTTCACTTGTTCATTTTTTCATTTGTTCATTTGTTCATTTGTTCATTTGTATATTTGTTCATTTGTGCGATTGTCTATTCGCTCATTTGTTCATTTGTTCACTTGTTCACTTGCTCATTTGTTCGTTTGTTCATTTGTTCATTTGTTCATTTGTTCATTTGTTCATTTGTTCATTTGTTCATTTGTTCATTTGTTCATTTGTTCATTTGTTCATTTGTTCATTTGTTCATTTGTTCATTTGTTCATTTGTTCATTTGTTCATTTGTGCGTTTGTCTATTCGCTCATTTGTTCATTTGTTAATTCGTTCATTTGCCTATTCGCTCATTTGTTCATTTGTTCATTTGTTCATTTGCTCATTTGCTCATTTGCTCATTTGTTCATTTGTTCATTTGTTCATTTGTTCATTTGTTCATTTGTTCATTTGCTCACTTGCTCATTTGTTCATTTGTTCATTTGTTCATTTGTTCATTTGTTCATTTGCTCATTTGTTCATTTGTTCATTTGTTCATTTGTTCATTTGTTGATTTGATCATTTGTTCATTTGTTCATTTGTTCATTTGTTCATTTGTTCATTTGTTCATTTGTTCATTTGTTCATTTGTTCATTTGTCATTTGTTCATTTGTTCATTTGTTCATTTGTTCATTTGTTCATTTGTTCATTTGTTCATTTGTTCATTTGTTCATTTGTTCATTTGTTCATTTGTTCATTTGTTCATTTGTTAATTTGTTCATTTGTTCATTTGTTCATTTGTTCATTTGTCCATTTGTTCATTTGTTCTTTTTTTCATTTGTTCATTTGTTCATTTGTTCATATGTTCATTTGTTCATTTGTCCATTTGTTCATTTGTTCTTTTTTTCATTCGTTCATTTGTTCATTTGTTCATTTGTTCATTTGTTCATTTGTTCATTCGTTCATTTGTTCATTTGTATATTTGTTCATTTGTGCGATTGTCTATTCGCTCATTTGTTCATTTGTTCATTTGTTCATTCGTTCATTTGTTCATTTGTTCATTTGTTCATTTGTTCTTTTGTTCATTTGTTCATTTGTTCATTTGTTCATTTGTTCATTTGTACAATTGTTCATTCGTTCATTTGTTCATTTGTTCATTCGTTCATTTGTCTACTCGCTCATTTGTTCATTTTTTCATTTGTTCATTTGTTCATTTGTTCATTTGTACATTTGTTCATTTGTTCATTTGTTCATTTGTTCATTTGTTCATTTGTTCATTTGTTCCTTTGTTCATTTGTTCATTTGTTCATTTGTTCATTTGTTCACTTGTTCATTTGTTCACTTGTTCATTTGGTCATTTGTTCATTTGTTCATTTGTTCATTTGTTCATTTGTTCATTTGTTCATTTGCTCATTTGTTCATTCGTTCATTTGTTCATTTGTCCATTTGTTCATTTGTCCATTTCTTCATTTGTTCATTTGTTCATTCGTTCATTTGTTCATTCGTTCATTTGTTCATTTGTTCATTTGTTCATTTGTTCATTTGTTCATTTGTCCGTTTGTTCATTTGTCCGTTTGTTCATGTGTTCATTTGTTCATTTGTTCATTTGTTCATTTGTTCATTTGTTCATTTGTTCATTTGTTCATTTGTTCATTTGTTCATTCGTTCATTTGTTCATTTGTTCATTTGTTCATTTGTTCATTTGTTCATTTGTCCATTTGTTCATTTGTCCATTTGTTCATTTCTTTACTTGTCCATCTGTTCATTTGTTCATTTGCTCATTTGTTCATTTGTTCATTTGTTTATTTGTTCATTTGTTCGTTTGTTCATTTGTTCATTTGTTCGTTTGTTCATTTGTTCATTTGTTCATTTGTTCATTCGTTCATTTGTTCATTTGTCCGTTTGTTCATGTGTTCATTTGTTCATTTGTTCATTTGTTCATTTGTTCATTTGTTCACTTGTTCATTTGTTCACTTGTTCATTTGGTCATTTGTTCATTTGTTCATTTGTTCATTTGTTCACTTGTTCATTTGTTCATTTGTTCATTTGTTCATTTGTTCATTTGTCCATTTGTTCATTTGTTCATTTGTTCATTCGTTCATTTGTTCATTTGTTCATTTGTTCATTTGTTCATTTGTTCATTTGTTCATTTGTTCATTTGTTCATTTGTTCATTCGTTCATTTGTTCATTTGTTCATTTGTTTATTTGTTCATTTGTTCATTTGTCCATTTGTTCATTTGTTCATTTCTTTATTTGTTCATTTGTTCATTTGTTCATTTGTTCATTTGTTCATTTGTTCATTTGTTCATTTGTTCATTTGTTCATTTGTTCATTCGTTCATTTGTTCATTTGTTCATTTGTTCATTTGTTCATTTGTTCATTTGTTCATTTGTTCATTTGTTCATTTGTTCACTTGTTCATTTGTTCACTTGTTCATTTGGTCATTTGGTCATTTGGTCATTTGTTCATTTGTTCATTTGTCCATTTGTTCATTTGTTCATTTCTTTATTTGTTCATTTGTTCATTTCTTTACTTGTTCATCTGTTCATTTGTTCATTTGCTCATTTGTTCATTTGTTCATTTGTTCATTTGTTCTTTTGTTCATTTGTTCATTTGTTCATTTGTTCATTTGTTCATTTGTTCATTTGTTCATTTGTTCATTTGTTCTTTTGTTCATTTGTTCATTTGTTCATTTGTTCATTTGTTCATTTGTTCATTTGTTCATTTGTTCATTTGTTCATTTGTTCATTTGTTCATTTGTTCATTTGTCCATTTGTTCATTTGTTCATTTCTTTATTTGTTCATTTGTTCATTTCTTTACTTGTTCATCTGTTCATTTGTTCATTTGCTCATTTGTTCATTTGTTCATTTGTTCATTTGTTCATTTGTTCATTTGTTCATTTGTCCATTTGTTCATTTGTTCATTTGTTCATTCGTTCATTTTTTCATTTGTTCATTTGTTCATTTGTTCATTTGTTCATTTGTTCATTTGTACAATTGTTCATTCGTTCATTTGTTCATTTGTTCACTTGTCCATTTGTTCGTTTGTTCACTTGTTCATTTGTACGTTTCTTCAATCGTTCAAATGATAATTCGACCATTTGTTCATTTGTTCATTTGTTCATTTGTTCATTTGCTCATCTGTCCATTTGTTCATTTGTTCATTTGTTTATTTGTTCATTTGTTCATTTGTTCATTTGTTCATTTGTTCATTTGTTCAATTGTTCATTTGTTCATTTGTTCATTTGTCTATTCGCTCATTTGTTTATTTGTTCATTCGTTCATTTCTCTATTCGCTCATTTGTTCATTTGTTCGTTTGCTCATTTGTTCATTTGTTCATTTGTTTATTTGTTCATTTGTTCATTTGTTCATTTGTTCATTTGTTCATATGTTCATTTGTTCATTTGTCCATTTGTTCATTTGTTCTTTTTTTCATTCGTTCATTTGTTCATTTGTTCATTTGTTCATTTGTTCATTTGTTCATTTGTTCATTCGTTCATTTGTTCATTTGTATATTTGTTCATTTGTGCGATTGTCTATTCGCTCATTTGTTCATTTGTTCATTTGTTCATTCGTTCATTTGTTCATTTGTTCATTTGTTCATTTGTTCATTTGTTCATTTGTTCATTTGTTCATTTGTTCATTTGTTCATTTGTTCATTTGTTCATTTGTTCATTTGTTCATTTGTTCATTCGTTCATTTGTTCATTTGTTCATTTGTTCATTTGTTCATTTGTTCATTTGTTCATTTGTTCATTTGTTCATTTGTCCGTTTGTTCATTTGTCCGTTTGTTCATGTGTTCATTTGTTCATTTGTTCATTTGTTCATTTGCTCATTTGTTCATTTGTTCATTTGTTTATTTGTTCATTTGTTCATTTGTTCGTTTGTTCATTTGTTCATTTGTTCGTTTGTTCATTTGCTCACTTGCTCATTTGTTCATTTGTTCATTTGTTCATTTGCTCATTTGTTCATTTGTTCATTTGTTCATTTGTTCATTTGTTCATTTGATCATTTGTTCATTTGTTCATTTGTTCATTTGTTCATTTGTTCATTTGTTCATTTGTACAATTGTTCATTCGTTCATTTGTTCATTTGTTCATTCGTTCATTTGTCTATTCGCTCATTTGTTCATTTTTTCACTTGTTCATTTTTTCATTTGTTCATTTGTTCATTTGTTCATTTGTATATTTGTTCATTTGTGCGATTGTCTATTCGCTCATTTGTTCATTTGTTCACTTGTTCACTTGCTCATTTGTTCGTTTGTTCATTTGTTCATTTGTTCATTTGTTCATTTGTTCATTTGTTCATTTGTTCATTTGTTCATTTGTGCGTTTGTCTATTCGCTCATTTGTTCATTTGTTAATTCGTTCATTTGCCTATTCGCTCATTTGTTCATTTGTTCATTTGTTCATTTGCTCATTTGCTCATTTGCTCATTTGTTCATTTGTTCATTTGTTCATTTGTTCATTTGTTCATTTGTTCATTTGCTCACTTGCTCATTTGTTCATTTGTTCATTTGTTCATTTGTTCATTTGTTCATTTGCTCATTTGTTCATTTGTTCATTTGTTCATTTGTTCATTTGTTGATTTGATCATTTGTTCATTTGTTCATTTGTTCATTTGTTCATTTGTTCATTTGTTCATTTGTTCATTTGTTCATTTGTTCATTTGTTCATTTGTTCATTTGTTCATTTGTTCATTTGTTCATTTGTTCATTTGTTCATTTGTTCATTTGTTCATTTGTTCATTTGTTCATTTGTTCATTTGTTCATTTGTTCATTTGTTCATTTGTTCATTTGTTCATTTGTTCATTTGTTCATTTGTTCATTTGTTCATTTGTTCATTTGTTCATTTGTTCATTTGTCCATTTGTTCATTTGTTCTTTTTTTCATTTGTTCATTTGTTCATTTGTTCATATGTTCATTTGTTCATTTGTCCATTTGTTCATTTGTTCTTTTTTTCATTCGTTCATTTGTTCATTTGTTCATTTGTTCATTTGTTCATTTGTTCATTCGTTCATTTGTTCATTTGTATATTTGTTCATTTGTGCGATTGTCTATTCGCTCATTTGTTCATTTGTTCATTTGTTCATTCGTTCATTTGTTCATTTGTTCATTTGTTCATTTGTTCTTTTGTTCATTTGTTCATTTGTTCATTTGTTCATTTGTTCATTTGTTCATTTGTACAATTGTTCATTCGTTCATTTGTTCATTTGTTCATTCGTTCATTTGTCTACTCGCTCATTTGTTCATTTTTTCATTTGTTCATTTGTTCATTTGTTCATTTGTTCATTTGTTTATTTGTTCATTTGTTCGTTTGTTCATTTGTTCATTTGTTCGTTTGTTCATTTGTTCATTTGTTCATTTGTTCATTCGTTCATTTGTTCATTTGTCCGTTTGTTCATGTGTTCATTTGTTCATTTGTTCATTTGTTCATTTGTTCATTTGTTCACTTGTTCATTTGTTCACTTGTTCATTTGGTCATTTGTTCATTTGTTCATTTGTTCATTTGTTCACTTGTTCATTTGTTCATTTGTTCATTTGTTCATTTGTTCATTTGTCCATTTGTTCATTTGTTCATTTGTTCATTCGTTCATTTGTTCATTTGTTCATTTGTTCATTTGTTCATTTGTTCATTTGTTCATTTGTTCATTTGTTCATTCGTTCATTTGTTCATTTGTTCATTTGTTTATTTGTTCATTTGTTCATTTGTCCATTTGTTCATTTGTTCATTTCTTTATTTGTTCATTTGTTCATTTGTTCATTTGTTCATTTGTTCATTTGTTCATTTGTTCATTTGTTCATTTGTTCATTTGTTCATTTGTTCATTCGTTCATTTGTTCATTTGTTCATTTGTTCATTTGTTCATTTGTTCATTTGTTCCTCCGATCATTTGTCTATTCGCTCATTTGTTCATTTATTCATTCGTTCATTTGTCTATTCGCTCATTTGTTCATTTGTCTATTCGCTCATTTGTTCATTTGTTCATTTGTTCATTTGTTCATTTGCTCATTTGTTCATTTGTTCATTTGTGCACTTGTTCATTTGTTCATTTGTTCATTTGTGCATTTGTGCATTTGTTCATTTGTTCATTTGTTCATTTGTTAATTTGTTCATTTGTTCATTTGTACATTTGTTCATTTGTTCATTTGTTCATTTGTTCATTTGTTCATTTGTTCATTTGTTCCTTTGTTCATTTGTTCATTTGTTCATTTGTTCATTTGTTCACTTGTTCATTTGTTCACTTGTTCATTTGGTCATTTGTTCATTTGTTCATTTGTTCATTTGTTCATTTGTTCATTTGTTCATTTGCTCATTTGTTCATTCGTTCATTTGTTCATTTGTCCATTTGTTCATTTGTCCATTTCTTCATTTGTTCATTTGTTCATTCGTTCATTTGTTCATTCGTTCATTTGTTCATTTGTTCATTTGTTCATTTGTTCATTTGTTCATTTGTCCGTTTGTTCATTTGTCCGTTTGTTCATGTGTTCATTTGTTCATTTGTTCATTTGGTCATTTGTTCATTTGTTCATTTGTTCATTTGTTCATTTGTTCATTTGTTCATTCGTTCATTTGTTCATTTGTTCATTTGTTCATTTGTTCATTTGTTCATTTGTCCATTTGTTCATTTGTCCATTTGTTCATTTCTTTACTTGTCCATCTGTTCATTTGTTCATTTGCTCATTTGTTCATTTGTTCATTTGTTTATTTGTTCATTTGTTCGTTTGTTCATTTGTTCATTTGTTCGTTTGTTCATTTGTTCATTTGTTCATTTGTTCATTCGTTCATTTGTTCATTTGTCCGTTTGTTCATGTGTTCATTTGTTCATTTGTTCATTTGTTCATTTGTTCACTTGTTCATTTGTTCACTTGTTCATTTGGTCATTTGTTCATTTGTTCATTTGTTCATTTGTTCACTTGTTCATTTGTTCATTTGTTCATTTGTTCATTTGTTCATTTGTCCATTTGTTCATTTGTTCATTTGTTCATTCGTTCATTTGTTCATTTGTTCATTTGTTCATTTGTTCATTTGTTCATTTGTTCATTTGTTCATTTGTTCATTTGTTCATTCGTTCATTTGTTCATTTGTTCATTTGTTTATTTGTTCATTTGTTCATTTGTCCATTTGTTCATTTGTTCATTTCTTTATTTGTTCATTTGTTCATTTGTTCATTTGTTCATTTGTTCATTTGTTCATTTGTTCATTTGTTCATTTGTTCATTCGTTCATTTGTTCATTTGTTCATTTGTTCATTTGTTCATTTGTTCATTTGTTCATTTGTTCATTTGTTCATTTGTTCACTTGTTCATTTGTTCACTTGTTCATTTGGTCATTTGGTCATTTGGTCATTTGTTCATTTGTTCATTTGTCCATTTGTTCATTTGTTCATTTCTTTATTTGTTCATTTGTTCATTTCTTTACTTGTTCATCTGTTCATTTGTTCATTTGCTCATTTGTTCATTTGTTCATTTGTTCATTTGTTCTTTTGTTCATTTGTTCATTTGTTCATTTGTTCATTTGTTCATTTGTTCATTTGTTCATTTGTTCATTTGTTCTTTTGTTCATTTGTTCATTTGTTCATTTGTTCATTTGTTCATTTGTTCATTTGTTCATTTGTTCATTTGTTCATTTGTTCATTTGTTCATTTGTTCATTTGTCCATTTGTTCATTTGTTCATTTCTTTATTTGTTCATTTGTTCATTTCTTTACTTGTTCATCTGTTCATTTGTTCATTTGCTCATTTGTTCATTTGTTCATTTGTTCATTTGTTCATTTGTTCATTTGTTCATTTGTCCATTTGTTCATTTGTTCATTTGTTCATTCGTTCATTTTTTCATTTGTTCATTTGTTCATTTGTTCATTTGTTCATTTGTTCATTTGTACAATTGTTCATTCGTTCATTTGTTCATTTGTTCACTTGTCCATTTGTTCGTTTGTTCACTTGTTCATTTGTACGTTTCTTCAATCGTTCAAATGATAATTCGACCATTTGTTCATTTGTTCATTTGTTCATTTGTTCATTTGCTCATCTGTCCATTTGTTCATTTGTTCATTTGTTTATTTGTTCATTTGTTCATTTGTTCATTTGTTCATTTGTTCATTTGTTCAATTGTTCATTTGTTCATTTGTTCATTTGTCTATTCGCTCATTTGTTTATTTGTTCATTCGTTCATTTCTCTATTCGCTCATTTGTTCATTTGTTCGTTTGCTCATTTGTTCATTTGTTCATTTGTTTATTTGTTCATTTGTTCATTTGTTCATTTGTTCATTTGTTCATATGTTCATTTGTTCATTTGTCCATTTGTTCATTTGTTCTTTTTTTCATTCGTTCATTTGTTCATTTGTTCATTTGTTCATTTGTTCATTTGTTCATTTGTTCATTCGTTCATTTGTTCATTTGTATATTTGTTCATTTGTGCGATTGTCTATTCGCTCATTTGTTCATTTGTTCATTTGTTCATTCGTTCATTTGTTCATTTGTTCATTTGTTCATTTGTTCATTTGTTCATTTGTTCATTTGTTCATTTGTTCATTTGTTCATTTGTTCATTTGTTCATTTGTTCATTTGTTCATTTGTTCATTCGTTCATTTGTTCATTTGTTCATTTGTTCATTTGTTCATTTGTTCATTTGTTCATTTGTTCATTTGTTCATTTGTCCGTTTGTTCATTTGTCCGTTTGTTCATGTGTTCATTTGTTCATTTGTTCATTTGTTCATTTGCTCATTTGTTCATTTGTTCATTTGTTTATTTGTTCATTTGTTCATTTGTTCGTTTGTTCATTTGTTCATTTGTTCGTTTGTTCATTTGCTCACTTGCTCATTTGTTCATTTGTTCATTTGTTCATTTGCTCATTTGTTCATTTGTTCATTTGTTCATTTGTTCATTTGTTCATTTGATCATTTGTTCATTTGTTCATTTGTTCATTTGTTCATTTGTTCATTTGTTCATTTGTACAATTGTTCATTCGTTCATTTGTTCATTTGTTCATTCGTTCATTTGTCTATTCGCTCATTTGTTCATTTTTTCACTTGTTCATTTTTTCATTTGTTCATTTGTTCATTTGTTCATTTGTATATTTGTTCATTTGTGCGATTGTCTATTCGCTCATTTGTTCATTTGTTCACTTGTTCACTTGCTCATTTGTTCGTTTGTTCATTTGTTCATTTGTTCATTTGTTCATTTGTTCATTTGTTCATTTGTTCATTTGTTCATTTGTGCGTTTGTCTATTCGCTCATTTGTTCATTTGTTAATTCGTTCATTTGCCTATTCGCTCATTTGTTCATTTGTTCATTTGTTCATTTGCTCATTTGCTCATTTGCTCATTTGTTCATTTGTTCATTTGTTCATTTGTTCATTTGTTCATTTGTTCATTTGCTCACTTGCTCATTTGTTCATTTGTTCATTTGTTCATTTGTTCATTTGTTCATTTGCTCATTTGTTCATTTGTTCATTTGTTCATTTGTTCATTTGTTGATTTGATCATTTGTTCATTTGTTCATTTGTTCATTTGTTCATTTGTTCATTTGTTCATTTGTTCATTTGTTCATTTGTTCATTTGTTCATTTGTTCATTTGTTCATTTGTTCATTTGTTCATTTGTTCATTTGTTCATTTGTTCATTTGTTCATTTGTTCATTTGTTCATTTGTTCATTTGTTCATTTGTTCATTTGTTCATTTGTTCATTTGTTCATTTGTTCATTTGTTCATTTGTTCATTTGTTCATTTGTTCATTTGTTCATTTGTTCATTTGTTCATTTGTTCATTTGTCCATTTGTTCATTTGTTCTTTTTTTCATTTGTTCATTTGTTCATTTGTTCATATGTTCATTTGTTCATTTGTCCATTTGTTCATTTGTTCTTTTTTTCATTCGTTCATTTGTTCATTTGTTCATTTGTTCATTTGTTCATTCGTTCATTTGTTCATTTGTATATTTGTTCATTTGTGCGATTGTCTATTCGCTCATTTGTTCATTTGTTCATTTGTTCATTCGTTCATTTGTTCATTTGTTCATTTGTTCATTTGTTCTTTTGTTCATTTGTTCATTTGTTCATTTGTTCATTTGTTCATTTGTTCATTTGTACAATTGTTCATTCGTTCATTTGTTCATTTGTTCATTCGTTCATTTGTCTACTCGCTCATTTGTTCATTTTTTCATTTGTTCATTTGTTCATTTGTTCATTTGTTCATTTGTTTATTTGTTCATTTGTTCGTTTGTTCATTTGTTCATTTGTTCGTTTGTTCATTTGTTCATTTGTTCATTTGTTCATTCGTTCATTTGTTCATTTGTCCGTTTGTTCATGTGTTCATTTGTTCATTTGTTCATTTGTTCATTTGTTCATTTGTTCACTTGTTCATTTGTTCACTTGTTCATTTGGTCATTTGTTCATTTGTTCATTTGTTCATTTGTTCACTTGTTCATTTGTTCATTTGTTCATTTGTTCATTTGTTCATTTGTCCATTTGTTCATTTGTTCATTTGTTCATTCGTTCATTTGTTCATTTGTTCATTTGTTCATTTGTTCATTTGTTCATTTGTTCATTTGTTCATTTGTTCATTCGTTCATTTGTTCATTTGTTCATTTGTTTATTTGTTCATTTGTTCATTTGTCCATTTGTTCATTTGTTCATTTCTTTATTTGTTCATTTGTTCATTTGTTCATTTGTTCATTTGTTCATTTGTTCATTTGTTCATTTGTTCATTTGTTCATTTGTTCATTTGTTCATTCGTTCATTTGTTCATTTGTTCATTTGTTCATTTGTTCATTTGTTCATTTGTTCCTCCGATCATTTGTCTATTCGCTCATTTGTTCATTTATTCATTCGTTCATTTGTCTATTCGCTCATTTGTTCATTTGTCTATTCGCTCATTTGTTCATTTGTTCATTTGTTCATTTGTTCATTTGCTCATTTGTTCATTTGTTCATTTGTGCACTTGTTCATTTGTTCATTTGTTCATTTGTGCATTTGTGCATTTGTTCATTTGTTCATTTGTTAATTTGTTCATTTGTTCATTTGATCATTTGTTCATTTGTTCATTTGTTCATTTGTTCATTTGTTCATTTATTCATTTGTTCATTTGTTCATTTGTTCATTTGTTCTTTTGTTCATTTGTCCATTTGTTCATTTGTTCATTTCTTTATTTGTTCATTTGTTCATTTCTTTACTTGTTCATCTGTTCATTTGTTCATTTGCTCATTTGTTCATTTGTTCATTTGTTCTTTTGTTCATTTGTTCATTTGTTCATTTGTTCATTTGTTCATTTGTTCATTTGTCTATTCGCTCATTTGTTCATTCGTTCATTTGTTCATTTGTTCATTTGTTCACTTGCTCATTTGTTCATTTGTTCATTTGTTCATTTGTTCATTTGTTCATTTGTTCATTTGTTAATTTGTTCATTTGTTCGTTTGTTCGTTGGTTCATTTGTTCATTTGTTCATTCGTTCATTTGTTCGTTTGTTCGTTTGTTCATTTGTTCATTTGTTCATTTGTTCATTTGTTCATTTGTTCATTCGTTCATTCGTTCCATTGTCTATTCGCTCATTTGTTCATTTGGTCATTTGGTCATTAGTTCATTCGTTCATTTTTTCATTTGTTCATTTGTTCATTTGTTCATTTGTTCATTTGTTCATTTGCTCATTTGTTCATTTGTTCATTTGTTCATTTGTTCACTTGTCCATTTGTTCGTTTGTTCACTTGTTCATTTGTACGTTTCTTCAATCGTTCAAATGATAATTCGACCATTTGTTCATTTGTTCATTTGTTCATTTGTTCATTTGCTCATCTGTCCATTTGTTCATTTGTTCATTTGTTTATTTGTTCATTTGTTCATTTGTTCATTTGTTCATTTGTTCATTTGTTCAATTGTTCATTTGTTCATTTGTTCATTCGTTCATTTGTTCATTTGTTCATTTGTTTATTTGTTCATATGTTCATTTGTTCATTTGTCCATTTGTTCATTTGTTCTTTTTTTCATTCGTTCATTTGTTCATTTGTTCATTTGTTCATTTGTTCATTTGTTCATTTGTTCATTCGTTCATTTGTTCATTTGTATATTTGTTCATTTGTGCGATTGTCTATTCGCTCATTTGTTCATTTGTTCATTTGTTCATTCGTTCATTTGTTCATTTGTTCATTTGTTCATTTGTTCATTTGTTCATTTGTTCATTTGTTCATTTGTTCATTTGTTCATTTGTTCATTCGTTCATTTGTTCATTTGTTCATTTGTTCATTTGTTCATTTGTTCATTTGTTCATTTGTTCATTTGTTCATTTGTCCGTTTGTTCATTTGTCCGTTTGTTCATGTGTTCATTTGTTCATTTGTTCATTTGTTCATTTGCTCATTTGTTCATTTGTTCATTTGTTTATTTGTTCATTTGTTCATTTGTTCGTTTGTTCATTTGTTCATTTGTTCGTTTGTTCATTTGCTCACTTGCTCATTTGTTCATTTGTTCATTTGTTCATTTGCTCATTTGTTCATTTGTTCATTTGTTCATTTGTTCATTTGTTCATTTGATCATTTGTTCATTTGTTCATTTGTTCATTTGTTCATTTGTTCATTTGTACAATTGTTCATTCGTTCATTTGTTCATTTGTTCATTCGTTCATTTGTCTATTCGCTCATTTGTTCATTTTTTCACTTGTTCATTTTTTCATTTGTTCATTTGTTCATTTGTTCATTTGTATATTTGTTCATTTGTGCGATTGTCTATTCGCTCATTTGTTCATTTGTTCACTTGTTCACTTGCTCATTTGTTCGTTTGTTCATTTGTTCATTTGTTCATTTGTTCATTTGTTCATTTGTTCATTTGTTCATTTGTTCATTTGTTCATTTGTTCATTTGTTCATTTGTTCATTTGTTCATTTGTTCATTTGTTCATTTGTTCATTTGTTCATTTGTGCGTTTGTCTATTCGCTCATTTGTTCATTTGTTAATTCGTTCATTTGCCTATTCGCTCATTTGTTCATTTGTTCATTTGTTCATTTGCTCATTTGCTCATTTGCTCATTTGTTCATTTGTTCATTTGTTCATTTGTTCATTTGTTCATTTGTTCATTTGCTCACTTGCTCATTTGTTCATTTGTTCATTTGTTCATTTGTTCATTTGTTCATTTGCTCATTTGTTCATTTGTTCATTTGTTCATTTGTTCATTTGTTGATTTGATCATTTGTTCATTTGTTCATTTGTTCATTTGTTCATTTGTTCATTTGTTCATTTGTTCATTTGTTCATTTGTTCATTTGTTCATTTGTTCATTTGTTCATTTGTTCATTTGTTCATTTGTTCATTTGTTCATTTGTTCATTTGTTCATTTGTTCATTTGTTCATTTGTTCATTTGTTCATTTGTTCATTTGTTCATTTGTTCATTTGTTCATTTGTTCATTTGTTCATTTGTTCATTTGTTCATTTGTTCATTTGTTCATTTGTTCATTTGTTAATTTGTTCATTTGTTCATTTGTTCATTTGTTCATTTGTCCATTTGTTCATTTGTTCTTTTTTTCATTTGTTCATTTGTTCATTTGTTCATATGTTCATTTGTTCATTTGTCCATTTGTTCATTTGTTCTTTTTTTCATTCGTTCATTTGTTCATTTGTTCATTTGTTCATTTGTTCATTTGTTCATTCGTTCATTTGTTCATTTGTATATTTGTTCATTTGTGCGATTGTCTATTCGCTCATTTGTTCATTTGTTCATTTGTTCATTCGTTCATTTGTTCATTTGTTCATTTGTTCATTTGTTCTTTTGTTCATTTGTTCATTTGTTCATTTGTTCATTTGTTCATTTGTTCATTTGTACAATTGTTCATTCGTTCATTTGTTCATTTGTTCATTCGTTCATTTGTCTACTCGCTCATTTGTTCATTTTTTCATTTGTTCATTTGTTCATTTGTTCATTTGTTCATTTGTTCATTTGTTCATTTGTTCATTTGTTCATTTGTTCATTTGTTCATTTGTTCCTTTGTTCATTTGTTCATTTGTTCATTTGTTCATTTGTTCATTTGTTCACTTGTTCATTTGTTCACTTGTTCATTTGGTCATTTGTTCATTTGTTCATTTGTTCATTTGTTCATTTGTTCATTTGTTCATTTGCTCATTTGTTCATTCGTTCATTTGTTCATTTGTCCATTTGTTCATTTGTCCATTTCTTCATTTGTTCATTTGTTCATTCGTTCATTTGTTCATTTGTTCATTTGTTCATTTGTTCATTTGTTCATTTGTCCGTTTGTTCATTTGTCCGTTTGTTCATGTGTTCATTTGTTCATTTGTTCATTTGTTCATTTGTTCATTTGTTCATTTGTTCATTTGTTCATTTGTTCATTCGTTCATTTGTTCATTTGTTCATTTGTTCATTTGTTCATTTGTTCATTTGTTCATTTGTCCATTTGTTCATTTGTCCATTTGTTCATTTCTTTACTTGTCCATCTGTTCATTTGTTCATTTGCTCATTTGTTCATTTGTTCATTTGTTTATTTGTTCATTTGTTCGTTTGTTCATTTGTTCATTTGTTCGTTTGTTCATTTGTTCATTTGTTCATTTGCTCATTTGTTCATTTGTTCATTTGTTCATTTGTTCATTTGTTCATTTGATCATTTGTTCATTTGTTCATTTGTTCATTTGTTCATTTGTTCATTTGTTCATTTCTTCATTTGTACAATTGTTCATTCGTTCATTTGTTCATTTGTTCATTCGTTCATTTGTCTATTCGCTCATTTGTTCATTTTTTCATTTGTTCATTTTTTCATTTGTTCATTTGTTCATTTGTTCATTTGTATATTTGTTCATTTGTGCGATTGTCTATTCGTTCATTTGTTCATTTGTTCATTTGTTCACTTGCTCATTTGTTCATTTGTTCATTTGTTCATTCGTTCATTTGTTCATTTGTATATTTGTTCATTTGTGCGATTGTCTATTCGCTCATTTGTCCATTTCTTCATTTGTTCATTTGTTCATTCGTTCATTTGTTCATTTGTTCATTTGTTCATTTGTTCATTTGTTCATTTGTCCGTTTGTTCATTTGTCCGTTTGTTCATGTGTTCATTTGTTCATTTGTTCATTTGTTCATTTGTTCATTTGTTCATTTGTTCATTTGTTCATTTGTTCATTTGTTCATTCGTTCATTTGTTCATTTGTTCATTTGTTCATTTGTTCATTTGTTCATTTGTTCATTTGTTCATTTGTTCATTTGTTCATTTGTTCATTCGTTCATTTGTTCATTTGTTCATTTGTTCATTTGTTCATTTGTTCATTTGTCCATTTTTTTCATTTGTCCATTTGTTCATTTCTTTACTTGTCCATCTGTTCATTTGTTCATTTGCTCATTTGTTCATTTGTTCATTTGTTTATTTGTTCATTTGTTCGTTTGTTCATTTGTTCATTTGTTCGTTTGTTCATTTGTTCATTTGTTCATTTGTTCATTCGTTCATTTGTTCATTTGTCCGTTTGTTCATGTGTTCATTTGTTCATTTGTTCATTTGTTCATTTGTTCATTTGTTCACTTGTTCATTTGTTCACTTGTTCATTTGGTCATTTGTTCATTTGTTCATTTGTTCATTTGTTCACTTGTTCATTTGTTCATTTGTTCATTTGTTCATTTGTTCATTTGTCCATTTGTTCATTTGTTCATTCGTTCATTTGTTCATTTGTTCATTTGTTCATTTGTTCATTTGTTCATTTGTTCATTTGTTCATTTGTTCATTTGTTCATTTGTTCATTTGTTCATTCGTTCATTTGTTCATTTGTTCATTTGTTTATTTGTTCATTTGTTCATTTGTCCATTTGTTCATTTGTTCATTTGTTCATTTGTTCATTTGTTCATTTGTTCATTCGTTCATTTGTTCATTTGTTCATTTGTTCATTTGTTCATTTGTTCATTTGTTCATTTGTTCATTTGTTCATTTGTTCACTTGTTCATTTGTTCACTTGTTCATTTGGTCATTTGGTCATTTGTTCATTTGTTCATTTGTTCATTTGTCCATTTGTTCATTTGTTTATTTCTTTATTTGTTCATTTGTTCATTTCTTTACTTGTTCATCTGTTCATTTGTTCATTTGCTCATTTGTTCATTTGTTCATTTGTTCATTTGTTCTTTTGTTCATTTGTTCATTTGTTCATTTGTTCATTTGTTCATTTGTTCATTTGTTCATTTGTTCATTTGTTCTTTTGTTCATTTGTTCATTTGTTCATTTGTTCTTTTGTTCATTTGTTCATTTGTTCATTTGTTCATTTGTTCATTTGTTCATTTGTTCATTTGTTCATTTGTTCATTTGTTCATTTGTTCATTTGTTCATTTGTTCATTTGTTCATTTGTTCCTCCGATCATTTGTCTATTCGCTCATTTGTTCATTTATTCATTCGTTCATTTGTCTATTCGCTCATTTGTTCATTTGTCTATTCGCTCATTTGTTCATTTGTTCATTTGTTCATTTGTTCATTTGCTCATTTGTTCATTTGTTCATTTGTGCACTTGTTCATTTGTTCATTTGTTCATTTGTGCATTTGTGCATTTGTTCATTTGTTCATTTGTTCATTTGTTCATTTGTTCATTTGTTCATTCGTTCATTTGTTCATTTGTTCATTTGTTCATTTGTTCATTTGTTCATTTGTCCATTTGTTCATTTCTTTACTTGTCCATCTGTTCATTTGTTCATTTGCTCATTTGTTCATTTGTTCATTTGTTCATTTATCCATTTGTTCATTCGTTCATTTGTTCATTTGTCCATTTGTCCATTTGTTCATTTGTTCATTTGTTCATTTGTTCATTTGTTCATTTGTTCATTTCTTCAATTGTTCATTTGTTCATTTGTACATTTGTTCATTTGTTCATTTGTTCATTTGTTCATTTGTTCATTTGTTCATTTGTTCATTTGTTTATTTGTTCATTTGTTCATTTGTTCATTTGTTCATTTGTTCATTTGTTCATTTGTTCATTTGTTCATTTGTTCATTCGTTCATTTGTTCATTTGTTCATTTGTTCATTCGTTCATTTGTTCATTTGTTCATTTGTTCATTTGTTCATTTGTTCATTCGTTCATTTGTTCATTTGTTCATTTGTTCATTTGTTCATTTGTTCATTTGTTCATTTGTTCATTTGTTCTTTCGTTCATTTGTCTATTCGCTCATTTCTTCATTTGTTCGTTTGCTCATTTGTTCATTTGTTCATTTGTTAAAATGATCATTTGTAAATTTGTTGATTTGTCCATTTGTTCATTTGTTCATTTCTTTATTTATTCATTTGTTCATTTCTTTTTTTGTTCATTTGTTCCTTAGTTCATTTGTTCATTTGTTCATTTGTTCTTTTTTTCATTCGTTCATTTGTTCATTTGTTCATTCGTTCATTTGTTCATTTGTTCATTTGTTCATTTGTTTATTTGTTCATTTGTTCATTTGTTCATTTGTTCATTTGTTCATTTGTTCATTTGTTCATTCGTTCATTTGTTCATTTGTTCATTTGTTCATTTGTTCATTTGTTCATTTGTTCATTTGTTCTTTCGTTCATTTGTCTTTTCGCTCATTTCTTCATTTGTTCGTTTGCTCATTTGTTCATTTGTTCATTTGTTCATTTGTTAAAATGATCATTTGTAAATTTGTTGATTTGTCCATTTGTTCATTTGTTCATTTCTTTATTTATTCATTTGTTCATTTCTTTTTTTGTTCATTTGTTCCTTAGTTCATTTGTTCATTTGTTCATTTGTTCATTTGTTCATTTGTTCATTTGTTCATTTGTTCATTCGTTCATTTGTTCATTTGTTCATTTGTTCATTTGTTCATTTGTTCATTTGTTCATTTGTTCATTTGTTCATTTGTTCTTTCGTTCATTTGTCTATTCGCTCATTTCTTCATTTGTTCGTTTGCTCATTTGTTCATTTGTTCATTTGTTAAAATGATCATTTGTAAATTTGTTGATTTGTCCATTTGTTCATTTGTTCATTTCTTTATTTATTCATTTGTACATTTCTTTTTTTGTTCATTTGTTCCTTAGTTCATTTGTTCATTTGTTCATTTGTTCTTTTTTTCATTCGTTCATTTGTTCATTTGTTCATTCGTTCATTTGTTCATTTGTTCATTTGTTCATTTGTTTATTTGTTCATTTGTTCATTTGTTCATTTGTTCATTTGTTCATTTGTTCATTTGTTCATTCGTTCATTTGTTCATTTGTTCATTTGTTCATTTGTTCATTTGTTCATTTGTTCATTTGTTCTTTCGTTCATTTGTCTTTTCGCTCATTTCTTCATTTGTTCGTTTGCTCATTTGTTCATTTGTTCATTTGTTCATTTGTTAAAATGATCATTTGTAAATTTGTTGATTTGTCCATTTGTTCATTTGTTCATTTCTTTATTTATTCATTTGTTCATTTCTTTTTTTGTTCATTTGTTCCTTAGTTCATTTGTTCATTTGTTCATTTGTTCATTTGTTCATTTGTTCATTCGTTCATTCGTTCATTTGTTCATTTGTTCATTTGTTCATTTGTTCATTTGTTCATTTGTTCATTTGTTCATTTGTTCATTTGTTCATTTGTTCATTCGTTCATTTTTCTATTCGCTCATTTTTTCATTTGTTCGTTTGCTCATTTGTTCATTTGTTCATTTGTTCATTTGTTCATTTGTTCATTTGTTCACTTTGTTCATTTGTTCATTTGTACATTTGTTCATTTGTTCATTTGTTCATTTGTTCATTTGTTCATTTGTTCATTTGACCATTTGTTCATTTGTTCATTTGTTCATTCGTTCATTCGTTCATTCGTTCATTCGTTCATTCGTTAATTTGTTAATTTGTTAATTTGTTCATTTGTTCATTTGTTCATTTGTTAATTTGTTCATTTGTTCATTTTTTCATTTGTTCATGTGTTCATTTGTTCATTTGTAAATTTGTTCATTTGTTCATTTGTTCATTTGTTCATTTGTTCATTTGTCCATTTGTTTATTTGTTCATTTGTTCATTTGGTCATTTGTTTATTTGTTCATTTGTTCATTTGTTCATTTGTTCATTTGTTCATTTGTTCATTTGTTCATTTGTTCATTTGTTCATTTGTTCATTTGTCTATGCGCTCATTTGTTTATTTGTTCTTTCGTTCATTTGTCTATTCGCTCATTTCTTCATTTGTTCGTTTGCTCATTTGTTCATTTGTTCATTTGTTCATTTGTTCATTTGTTCATTTGTTCATTTGTTCATTTGTTCATTTGTTCATTTGTTCATTTGTTCATTTGTTCATTTGTTCATTTGTTCATTCGTTCATTTCTTCAATTCTTCATTCGTTCCATTGTCTATTCGCTCATTTGTTCATTTGTTCATTTGTTCATTTGTTCATTAGTTCATTTGTTCATTCGTTCATTCGTTCATTTGTTCATTTGTTAATTTGTTCATTCGTTCATTTGTTCATTCGTTCATTTGTCTATTCGCTCATTTGTTCATTTGTTCATTTGTTCATTTGTTCATTTGTTCATTTGTTCATTTCTTCAATTGTTCATTTGTTCATTTGTACATTTGTTCATTTGTTCATTTGTTCATTTGTTCATTTGTTCATTTGTTCATTTGTTCATTTGTTCATTTGTTTATTTGTTCATTTGTTCATTTGTTCATTTGTTCATTTGTTCATTTGTTCATTTGTTCATTTGTTCATTTGTTCATTCGTTCATTTGTTCATTTGTTCATTTGTTCATTTGTTCATTTGTTCATTTGTTCATTAGTTCATTTGTTCATTCGTTCATTCGTTCATTCGTTCATTTGTTCATTTGTTAATTTGTTCATTCGTTCATTTGTTCATTCGTTCATTTGTCTATTCGCTCATTTGTTCATTTATTCATTTGTTCATTTGTTCATTTGTTCATTTGTTCATTTGTTCGTTTGTCCATTTGTTCGTTTGTTCGTTTGTTCATTTGTAAATTTGTTCATTTGTTCATTTGTTCATTTGTTCATTTGTTCATTTGTCCATTTGTTTATTTGTTCATTTGTTCATTTGTAAATTTGTTCATTTGTTCATTTGTTCATTTGTTCATTTGTTCATTTGTTCATTTGTTCATTTGTTCATTTGTTCATTTGTTCATTTGTTCATTTGTTCATTTGTTCATTCGCTCATTTGTTCATTTGTTCATTTGTTCATTTGTTCATTTGTTCATTTGTCCATTTGTTCATTTGTTCATTTGTTCATTTCTTTACTTGTCCATCTGTTCATTTGTTCATTTGCTCATTTGTTCATTTGTTCATTTGTTTATTTGTTCATTTGTTCATTTGTTCGTTTGTTCTTTTGTTCATTTGTTCGTTTGTTCATTTGCTCACTTGCTCATTTGTTCATTTGTTCATTTGTTCATTTGCTCATTTGTTCATTTGTTCATTTGTTCATTTGTTCATTTGTTCATTTGATCATTTGTTCATTTGTTCATTTGTTCATTTGTTCATTTGTTCATTTGTTCATTTCTTCATTTGTACAATTGTTCATTCGTTCATTTGTTCATTTGTTCATTCGTTCATTTGTCTATTCGCTCATTTGTTCATTTTTTCATTTGTTCATTTGTTCATTTGTTCATTTGTATATTTGTTCATTTGTGCGATTGTCTATTCGTTCATTTGTTCATTTGTTCATTTGTTCACTTGCTCATTTGTTCATTTGTTCATTTGTTCATTTGTTCATTTGTTCATTTGTTCATTTGTTCGTTTGTTCGTTTGTTCATTTGTTCATTTGTTCATTTGTTCATTTGTTCATTCGTTCATTTGTTCGTTTGTTCGTTTGTTCATTTGTTCATTTGTTCATTTGTTCATTTGTTCATTCGTTCATTTGTTCATTTGTTCATTTGTTCATTTGTTCATTTGTTTATTTGTTCATTTGTTCATTTGTTCATTTGTACATTTGTTCATTTGTTCTTTTGTTCATTTCTTCAATTCTTCATTCGTTCCATTGTCTATTCGCTCATTTGTTCATTTGGTCATTTGGTCATTAGTTCATTCGTTCATTTTTTCATTCGTTAATTTGTTAATTTGTTAATTTGTTCATTTGTTCATTTGTTCATTTGTTAATTTGTTCATTTGTTCATTTTTTCATTTGTTCATGTGTTCATTTGTTCATTTGTAAATTTGTTCATTTGTTCATTTGTTCATTTGTTCATTTGTTCATTTGTCCATTTGTTTATTTGTTCATTTGTTCATTTGGTCATTTGTTTATTTGTTCATTTGTTCATTTGTTCATTTGTTCATTTGTTCATTTGTTCATTTGTTCATTTGTTCATTTGTTCATTTGTTCATTTGTCTATGCGCTCATTTGTTTATTTGTTCTTTCGTTCATTTGTCTATTCGCTCATTTCTTCATTTGTTCGTTTGCTCATTTGTTCATTTGTTCATTTGTTCATTTGTTCATTTGTTCATTTGTTCATTTGTTCATTTGTTCATTTGTTCATTTGTTCATTTGTTCATTTGTTCATTCGTTCATTTCTTCAATTCTTCATTCGTTCCATTGTCTATTCGCTCATTTGTTCATTTGTTCATTTGTTCATTTGTTCATTAGTTCATTTGTTCATTCGTTCATTCGTTCATTTGTTCATTTGTTAATTTGTTCATTCGTTCATTTGTTCATTCGTTCATTTGTCTATTCGCTCATTTGTTCATTTGTTCATTTGTTCATTTGTTCATTTGTTCATTTGTTCATTTCTTCAATTGTTCATTTGTTCATTTGTACATTTGTTCATTTGTTCATTTGTTCATTTGTTCATTTGTTCATTTGTTCATTTGTTCATTTGTTCATTTGTTTATTTGTTCATTTGTTCATTTGTTCATTTGTTCATTTGTTCATTTGTTCATTTGTTCATTTGTTCATTCGTTCATTTGTTCATTTGTTCATTTGTTCATTTGTTCATTTGTTCATTTGTTCATTAGTTCATTTGTTCATTCGTTCATTCGTTCATTCGTTCATTTGTTCATTTGTTAATTTGTTCATTCGTTCATTTGTTCATTCGTTCATTTGTCTATTCGCTCATTTGTTCATTTATTCATTTGTTCATTTGTTCATTTGTTCATTTGTTCATTTGTTCGTTTGTCCATTTGTTCGTTTGTTCGTTTGTTCATTTGTAAATTTGTTCATTTGTTCATTTGTTCATTTGTTCATTTGTTCATTTGTCCATTTGTTTATTTGTTCATTTGTTCATTTGTAAATTTGTTCATTTGTTCATTTGTTCATTTGTTCATTTGTTCATTTGTTCATTTGTTCATTTGTTCATTTGTTCATTTGTTCATTTGTTCATTTGTTCATTTGTTCATTTGTTCATTCGCTCATTTGTTCATTTGTTCATTTGTTCATTTGTTCATTTGTTCATTTGTCCATTTGTTCATTTGTTCATTTGTTCATTTCTTTACTTGTCCATCTGTTCATTTGTTCATTTGCTCATTTGTTCATTTGTTCATTTGTTTATTTGTTCATTTGTTCATTTGTTCGTTTGTTCTTTTGTTCATTTGTTCGTTTGTTCATTTGCTCACTTGCTCATTTGTTCATTTGTTCATTTGTTCATTTGCTCATTTGTTCATTTGTTCATTTGTTCATTTGTTCATTTGATCATTTGTTCATTTGTTCATTTGTTCATTTGTTCATTTGTTCATTTGTTCATTTCTTCATTTGTACAATTGTTCATTCGTTCATTTGTTCATTTGTTCATTCGTTCATTTGTCTATTCGCGCATTTGTTCATTTTTTCATTTGTTCATTTGTTCATTTGTTCATTTGTATATTTGTTCATTTGTGCGATTGTCTATTCGTTCATTTGTTCATTTGTTCATTTGTTCACTTGCTCATTTGTTCATTTGTTCATTTGTTCATTTGTTCATTTGTTCATTTGTTCATTTGTTCGTTTGTTCGTTTGTTCATTTGTTCATTTGTTCATTTGTTCATTTGTTCATTCGTTCATTTGTTCGTTTGTTCGTTTGTTCATTTGTTCATTTGTTCATTTGTTCATTTGTTCATTCGTTCATTTGTTCATTTGTTCATTTGTTCATTTGTTCATTTGTTTATTTGTTCATTTGTTCATTTGTTCATTTGTACATTTGTTCATTTGTTCTTTTGTTCATTTCTTCAATTCTTCATTCGTTCCATTGTCTATTCGCTCATTTGTTCATTTGGTCATTTGGTCATTAGTTCATTCGTTCATTTTTTCATTTGTTCATTTGTTCATTTGTTCATTTGTTCATTTGTTCATTTGCTCATTTGTTCATTTGTTCAGTTGTTCATTTGTTCACTTGTCCATTTGTTCGTTTGTTCACTTGTTCATTTGTTCGTTTGTTCAATCGTTCAAATGATTATTCGACCATTTGTTCATTTGTTCATTTGTTCATTTGTTCATTTGCTCATCTGTCCATTTGTTCATTTGTTCATTTGTTTATTTGTTCATTTGTTCATTTGTTCATTTGTTCATTTGTTCATTTGTTCAATTCTTCATTTGTTCATTTGTTCATTTGTCTATTCGCTCATTTGTTTATTTGTTCATTCGTTCATTTCTCTATTCGCTCATTTGTTCATTTGTTCGTTTGCTCATTTGTTCATTTGTTCATTTGTTTATTTGTTCATTTGTTCATTTGTTCATTTGTTCATATGTTCATTTGTTCAATTGTCCATTTGTTCATTTGTTCTTTTTTTCATTCGTTCATTTGTTCATTTGTTCATTCGTTCATTTGTTCATTTGTCCGTTTGTTCATTTGTTCATTTGTTCATTTGTTCATTTGTTCATTTGTTCATTCGTTCATTTGTTCATTTGTTCATTTGTTTATTTGTTCATTTGTTCATTTGTCCTTTTGTTCATTTGTTCATTTCTTCATTTGTTCTTTTGTTCATTTCTTCAATTCTTCATTCGTTCCATTGTCTATTCGCTCATTTGTTCATTTGGTCATTTGGTCATTTGTTCATTCGTTCATTTGTTCATTTGTCCTTTTGTCCATTTGTTCATTTGTTCATTTGTTCATTTGTTCATTTGTTCATTTGTTCATTTCTTCAATTGTTCATTTGTTCATTTGTACATTTGTTCATTTGTCTATTCGCTCATTTGTTTATTTGTTCATTCGTTCATTTCTCTATTCGCTCATTTATTCATTTGTTCGTTTGCTCATTTGTTCATTTGTTCATTTGTTCATTTATCCATTTGTTCATTCGTTCATTTGTTCATTTGTCCATTTGTCCATTTGTTCATTTGTTCATTTGTTCATTTGTTCATTTGTTCATTTCTTCAATTGTTCATTTGTTCATTTGTACATTTGTTCATTTGTTCATTTGTTCATTTGTTCATTTGTTCATTTGTTCATTTGTTTATTTGTTCATTTGTTCATTTGTTCATTTGTTCATTTGTTCATTTGTTCATTTGTTCATTCGTTCATTTGTTCATTTGTTCATTTGTTCATTCGTTCATTTGTTCATTTGTTCATTTGTTCATTTGTTCATTTGTTCATTCGTTCATTTGTTCATTTGTTCATTTGTTCATTTGTTCATTTGTTCTTTCGTTCATTTGTCTATTCGCTCATTTCTTCATTTGTTCGTTTGCTCATTTGTTCATTTGTTCATTTGTTCATTTGTTAAAATGATCATTTGTAAATTTGTTGATTTGTCCATTTGTTCATTTGTTCATTTCTTTATTTATTCATTTGTTCATTTCTTTTTTTGTTCATTTGTTCCTTAGTTCATTTGTTCATTTGTTCATTTGTTCTTTTTTTCATTCGTTCATTTGTTCATTTGTTCATTCGTTCATTTGTTCATTTGTCCGTTTGTTCATTTGTTCATTTGTTCATTTGTTCATTTGTTCATTTGTTCATTTGTTCATTCGTTCATTTGTTCATTTGTTCATTTGTTTATTTGTTCATTTGTTCATTTGTCCATTTGTTCATTTGTTCATTTCTTTATTTGTTCTTTTGTTCATTTCTTCAATTCTTCATTCGTTCCATTGTCTATTCGCTCATTTGTTCATTTGGTCATTTGGTCATTTGTTCATTCGTTCATTTGTTCATTTGTCCATTTGTCCATTTGTTCATTTGTTCATTTGTTCATTTGTAAATTTGTTCATTTGTTCATTTGTTCATTTGTTCATTTGTTCATTTGTTCATTTGTTCATTTGTTCATTTGTTCATTTGTTTATTTGTTCATTTGTTCATTTGTTCATTTGTTCATTTGTTCATTTGTTCATTGGTTCATTTGTTCATTTGTTCATTTATCCATTTGTTCATTCGTTCATTTGTTCATTTGTCCATTTGTCCATTTGTTCATTTGTTCATTTGTTCATTTGTTCATTTGTTCATTTGTTCATTTGTTCATTTCTTCAATTGTTCATTTCTTCAATTGTTCATTTGTTCATTTGTACATTTGTTCATTTGTTCATTTGTTCATTTGTTCATTTGTTCATTTGTTCATTTGTTTATTTGTTCATTTGTTCATTTGTTCATTTGTTCATTTGTTCATTTGTTCATTTGTTCATTTGTTCATTCGTTCATTTGTTCATTTGTTCATTTGTTCATTTGTTCATTTGTTCATTTGTTCATTTGTTCATTTGTTCTTTCGTTCATTTGTCTATTCGCTCATTTCTTCATTTGTTCGTTTGCTCATTTGTTCATTTGTTCATTTGTTCATTTGTTAAAATGATCATTTGTAAATTTGTTGATTTGTCCATTTGTTCATTTGTTCATTTCTTTATTTATTCATTTGTTCATTTCTTTTTTTGTTCATTTGTTCCTTAGTTCATTTGTTCATTTGTTCATTTGTTCATTTGTTCATTTGTTCATTCGTTCATTCGTTCATTTGTTCATTTGTTCATTTGTTCATTTGTTCATTTGTTCATTTGTTCATTTGTTCATTTGTTCATTCGTTCATTTTTCTATTCGCTCATTTTTTCATTTGTTCGTTTGCTCATGTGTTCATTTGTTCATTTGTTCATTTGTTCATTTGTTCACTTTGTTCATTTGTTCATTTGTACATTTGTTCATTTGTTCATTTGTTCATTTGTTCATTTGTTCATTTGTTCATTTGACCATTTGTTCATTTGTTCATTTGTTCATTCGTTCATTCGTTCATTCGTTCATTCGTTCATTCGTTAATTTGTTAATTTGTTCATTTGTTCATTTGTTCATTTGTTCATTTGTTCATTTGTTCATATGTTCATTTGTTCAATTGTCCATTTGTTCATTTGTTCTTTTTTTCATTCGTTCATTTGTTCATTTGTTCATTCGTTCATTTGTTCATTTGTCCGTTTGTTCATTTGTTCATTTGTTCATTTGTTCATTTGTTCATTTGTTCATTTGTTCAATTCTTCATTTGTTCATTTGTTCATTTGTCTATTCGCTCATTTGTTTATTTGTTCATTCGTTCATTTCTCTATTCGCTCATTTGTTCATTTGTTCGTTTGCTCATTTGTTCATTTGTTCATTTGTTTATTTGTTCATTTGTTCATTTGTTCATTTGTTCATATGTTCATTTGTTCAATTGTCCATTTGTTCATTTGTTCTTTTTTTCATTCGTTCATTTGTTCATTTGTTCATTCGTTCATTTGTTCATTTGTCCGTTTGTTCATTTGTTCATTTGTTCATTTGTTCATTTGTTCATTTGTTCATTCGTTCATTTGTTCATTTGTTCATTTGTTTATTTGTTCATTTGTTCATTTGTCCTTTTGTTCATTTGTTCATTTCTTCATTTGTTCTTTTGTTCATTTCTTCAATTCTTCATTCGTTCCATTGTCTATTCGCTCATTTGTTCATTTGGTCATTTGGTCATTTGTTCATTCGTTCATTTGTTCATTTGTCCTTTTGTCCATTTGTTCATTTGTTCATTTGTTCATTTGTTCATTTGTTCATTTCTTCAATTGTTCATTTGTTCATTTGTACATTTGTTCATTTGTCTATTCGCTCATTTGTTTATTTGTTCATTCGTTCATTTCTCTATTCGCTCATTTATTCATTTGTTCGTTTGCTCATTTGTTCATTTGTTCATTTGTTCATTTATCCATTTGTTCATTCGTTCATTTGTTCATTTGTCCATTTGTCCATTTGTTCATTTGTTCATTTGTTCATTTGTTCATTTGTTCATTTCTTCAATTGTTCATTTGTTCATTTGTACATTTGTTCATTTGTTCATTTGTTCATTTGTTCATTTGTTCATTTGTTCATTTGTTTATTTGTTCATTTGTTCATTTGTTCATTTGTTCATTTGTTCATTTGTTCATTTGTTCATTCGTTCATTTGTTCATTTGTTCATTTGTTCATTCGTTCATTTGTTCATTTGTTCATTTGTTCATTTGTTCATTTGTTCATTCGTTCATTTGTTCATTTGTTCATTTGTTCATTTGTTCATTTGTTCTTTCGTTCATTTGTCTATTCGCTCATTTCTTCATTTGTTCGTTTGCTCATTTGTTCATTTGTTCATTTGTTCATTTGTTAAAATGATCATTTGTAAATTTGTTGATTTGTCCATTTGTTCATTTGTTCATTTCTTTATTTATTCATTTGTTCATTTCTTTTTTTGTTCATTTGTTCCTTAGTTCATTTGTTCATTTGTTCATTTGTTCTTTTTTTCATTCGTTCATTTGTTCATTTGTTCATTCGTTCATTTGTTCATTTGTCCGTTTGTTCATTTGTTCATTTGTTCATTTGTTCATTTGTTCATTTGTTCATTTGTTCATTCGTTCATTTGTTCATTTGTTCATTTGTTTATTTGTTCATTTGTTCATTTGTCCATTTGTTCATTTGTTCATTTCTTTATTTGTTCTTTTGTTCATTTCTTCAATTCTTCATTCGTTCCATTGTCTATTCGCTCATTTGTTCATTTGGTCATTTGGTCATTTGTTCATTCGTTCATTTGTTCATTTGTCCATTTGTCCATTTGTTCATTTGTTCATTTGTTCATTTGTAAATTTGTTCATTTGTTCATTTGTTCATTTGTTCATTTGTTCATTTGTTCATTTGTTCATTTGTTCATTTGTTCATTTGTTTATTTGTTCATTTGTTCATTTGTTCATTTGTTCATTTGTTCATTTGTTCATTGGTTCATTTGTTCATTTGTTCATTTATCCATTTGTTCATTCGTTCATTTGTTCATTTGTCCATTTGTCCATTTGTTCATTTGTTCATTTGTTCATTTGTTCATTTGTTCATTTGTTCATTTGTTCATTTCTTCAATTGTTCATTTCTTCAATTGTTCATTTGTTCATTTGTACATTTGTTCATTTGTTCATTTGTTCATTTGTTCATTTGTTCATTTTTTCATTTGTTTATTTGTTCATTTGTTCATTTGTTCATTTGTTCATTTGTTCATTTGTTCATTTGTTCATTTGTTCATTCGTTCATTTGTTCATTTGTTCATTTGTTCATTTGTTCATTTGTTCATTTGTTCATTTGTTCATTTGTTCTTTCGTTCATTTGTCTATTCGCTCATTTCTTCATTTGTTCGTTTGCTCATTTGTTCATTTGTTCATTTGTTCATTTGTTAAAATGATCATTTGTAAATTTGTTGATTTGTCCATTTGTTCATTTGTTCATTTCTTTATTTATTCATTTGTTCATTTCTTTTTTTGTTCATTTGTTCCTTAGTTCATTTGTTCATTTGTTCATTTGTTCATTTGTTCATTTGTTCATTCGTTCATTCGTTCATTTGTTCATTTGTTCATTTGTTCATTTGTTCATTTGTTCATTTGTTCATTTGTTCATTTGTTCATTCGTTCATTTTTCTATTCGCTCATTTTTTCATTTGTTCGTTTGCTCATGTGTTCATTTGTTCATTTGTTCATTTGTTCATTTGTACATTTGTTCATTTGTTCATTTGTTCATTTGTTCATTTGTTCATTTGTTCATTTGTTCATTTGACCATTTGTTCATTTGTTCATTTGTTCATTCGTTCATTCGTTCATTCGTTCATTCGTTCATTCGTTAATTTGTTAATTTGTTCATTTGTTCATTTGTTCATTTGTTCATTTGTTCATTTGTTAATTTGTTCATTTGTTCATTTTTTCATTTGTTCATTTGTTCATTTGTTCATTTGTAAATTTGTTCATTTGTTCATTTGTTCATTTGTTCATTTGTTCATTTGTCCATTTGTTTACTTGTTCATTTGTTCTTTTGGTCATTTGTTTATTTGTTCATTTGTTCAGTTGTTCATTTGTTCATTTGTTCATTTGTTCATTTGTTCATTTGTTCATTTGTTCATTTGTTCATTTGTTCATTTGTTCATTTGTTCATTTGTTCATTTGTTCATTTGTTCTTTCGTTCATTTGTCTATTCGCTCATTTCTTCATTTGTTCGTTTGCTCATTTGTTCATTTGTTCATTTGTTCATTTGTTAAAATGATCATTTGTAAATTTGTTGATTTGTCCATTTGTTCATTTGTTCATTTCTTTATTTATTCATTTGTTCATTTCTTTTTTTGTTCATTTGTTCCTTAGTTCATTTGTTCATTTGTTCATTTGTTCTTTTTTTCATTCGTTCATTTGTTCATTCGTTCATTTGTTCATTTGTCCATTTGTCCATTTGTTCATTTGTTCATTTGTTCATTTGTTCATTTGTTCATTTCTTCAATTGTTCATTTGTTCATTTGTACATTTGTTCATTTGTTCATTTGTTCATTTGTTCATTTGTTCATTTGTTCATTTGTTTATTTGTTCATTTGTTCATTTGTTCATTTGTTCATTTGTTCATTTGTTCATTTGTTCATTCGTTCATTTGTTCATTTGTTCATTTGTTCATTCGTTCATTTGTTCATTTGTTCATTTGTTCATTTGTTCATTTGTTCATTCGTTCATTTGTTCATTTGTTCATTTGTTCATTTGTTCATTTGTTCTTTCGTTCATTTGTCTATTCGCTCATTTCTTCATTTGTTCGTTTGCTCATTTGTTCATTTGTTCATTTGTTCATTTGTTAAAATGATCATTTGTAAATTTGTTGATTTGTCCATTTGTTCATTTGTTCATTTCTTTATTTATTCATTTGTTCATTTCTTTTTTTGTTCATTTGTTCCTTAGTTCATTTGTTCATTTGTTCATTTGTTCTTTTTTTCATTCGTTCATTTGTTCATTTGTTCATTTGTACATTTGTTCATTTGTTCATTTGTTCATTTGTTCATTTGTTCATTTGTTCATTTGTTTATTTGTTCATTTGTTCATTTGTTCATTCGTTCATTTGTTCATTTGTTCATTTGTTCATTTGTTCATTTGTTCATTTGTTCATTTGTTCATTTGTTCATTTGTTCATTTGTTCTTTCGTTCATTTGTCTATTCGCTCATTTCTTCATTTGTTCGTTTGCTCATTTGTTCATTTGTTCATTTGTTCATTTGTTAAAATGATCATTTGTAAATTTGTTGATTTGTCCATTTGTTCATTTGTTCATTTCTTTATTTATTCATTTGTTCATTTCTTTTTTTGTTCATTTGTTCCTTAGTTCATTTGTTCATTTGTTCATTTGTTCATTTGTTCCTTAGTTCATTTGTTCATTTGTTCATTTGTTCATTTGTTCATTCGTTCATTCGTTCATTTGTTCATTTGTTCATTTGTTCATTTGTTCATTTGTTCATTTGTTCATTTGTTCATTTGTTCATTTGTTCATTTGTTCATTCGTTCATTTTTCTATTCGCTCATTTTTTCATTTGTTCGTTTGCTCATGTGTTCATTTGTTCATTTGTTCATTTGTTCATTTGTTCACTTTGTTCATTTGTTCATTTGTACATTTGTTCATTTGTTCATTTGTTCATTTGTTCATTTGTTCATTTGTTCATTTGACCATTTGTTCATTTGTTCATTTGTTCATTCGTTCATTCGTTCATTCGTTCATTCGTTCATTCGTTAATTTGTTAATTTGTTCATTTGTTCATTTGTTCATTTGTTCATTTGTTCATTTGTTAATTTGTTCATTTGTTCATTTTTTCATTTGTTCATGTGTTCATTTGTTCATTTGTAAATTTGTTCATTTGTTCATTTGTTCATTTGTTCATTTGTTCATTTGTCCATTTGTTTATTTGTTCATTTGTTCATTTGGTCATTTGTTTATTTGTTCATTTGTTCATTTGTTCATTTGTTCATTTGTTCATTTGTTCATTTGTTCATTTGTTCATTTGTTCATTTGTTCATTCGTTCATTTGTCTATGCGCTCATTTGTTTATTTGTTCTTTCGTTCATTTGTCTATTCGCTCATTTCTTCATTTGTTCGTTTGCTCATTTGTTCATTTGTTCATTTGTTCATTTGTTCATTTGTTCATTTGTTCATTTGTTCATTCGTTCATTTCTTCAATTCCTCATTCGTTCCATTGTCTATTCGCTCATTTGTTCATTTGTTCATTTGTTCATTTGTTCATTAGTTCATTTGTTCATTCGTTCATTCGTTCATTTGTTCATTTGTTAATTTGTTCATTCGTTCATTTGTTCATTCGTTCATTTGTCTATTCGCTCATTTGTTCATTTGTTCATTTGTTCATTTGTTCATTTGTTCATTTCTTCAATTGTTCATTTCTTCATTTGTACATTTGTTCATTTGTTCATTTGTTCATTTGTTCATTTGTTCATTTGTTCATTTGTTCATTCGTTCATTTGTTCATTTGTTCATTTGTTCATTTGTTCATTTGTTCATTAGTTCATTTGTTCATTCGTTCATTCGTTCATTCGTTCATTCGTTCATTTGTTCATTTGTTAATTTGTTCATTCGTTCATTTGTTCATTCGTTCATTTGTCTATTCGCTCATTTGTTCATTTGTTCATTTGTTCATTTGTTCATTTGTTCGTTTGTCCATTTGTTCGTTTGTTCGTTTGTTCATTTGTAAATTTGTTCATTTGTTCATTTGTTCATTTGTTCATTTGTTCATTTGTCCATTTGTTTATTTGTTCATTTGTTCATTTGTAAATTTGTTCATTTGTTCATTTGTTCATTTGTTCATTTGTTCATTTGTCCATTTGTTTATTTGTTCATTTGTTCTTTTGGTCATTTGTTTATTTGTTCATTTGTTCATTTGTTCATTTGTTCATTTGTTCATTTGTTCATTTGTTCATTTGTTCATTTGTTCATTTGTTCATTTGTTCATTTGTTCATTTGTTCATTTGTTCATTCGTTCATTTGTCTATGCGCTCATTTGTTTATTTGTTCTTTCGTTCATTTGTCTATTCGCTCATTTGTTCATTTGTTCATTTGTTCATTTGTTCATTTGTTCATCTGTTCATTTGTTCATTTGTTCATTTGTTCATTTGTTCATTTGTTCATTTGTTCATTTGTTCATTTGTTCATTTGTTCATTTGTTCATTTGTTCATTTGTTCATTTGTTCATTTGTTCATTTGTTCATTTGTTCATTTGTTCATTTGTTCATTTGTTCATTTGTTCATTTGTTCATTTGTTCATTTGTTCATTTGTTCATTTGTTCATTTGTTCATTTGTTCATTTGTTCATTTGTTCATTTGTTCATTTGTTCATTTGTTCATTTGTTCATTTGTTCATTTGTTCATTTGTCCATTTGTACATTTGTTAATTTCTTTATTAGTTCATTTGTTCACTTCTTTACTTGATCATCTGTTCATTTGTTCATTTGTTCATTTGTTCGTTTGTTCATTTGTTCATTTGTTCGTTTGTTCATTTGTTTATTTGTTCATTTGTTCATTTGTTCATTTGTTCATTTGTTCATTTGTTCATTTGTTCATTTGTTCACTTGTTCATTAGTTCATTTATTCATTTGTTCATTTGTTCATTTGTTCATTTGTTCATTTGTTCATTTGTTCATTTGTTCATTTGTTCATTTGTTCATTTGTTCATTTGTTCATTTGTTCATTTGTTCATTTGTTCATTCGTTCGTTTCTTCAATTCTTCATTCGTTCCATTGTCTATTCGCTCATTTGTTCATTTGTTCATTCGTTCATTTGTTCATTTGTTCATTCGTTCATTTGTTCATTTGTTCACTTGTTCATTTGTTCATTTGTTCATTTGTTCATTTGTTCATTTGTTCATTTGTTCATTTGTTCATTTGTTCATTTGTTCATTTGTTCATTTGTTCATTTGAACATTTGTTCATTTGTTCATTTGATCATTTGTTCATTTGTTCATTTGTTCATTTGTTCATTTGTCCATTTGTTCATTTGTTCATTTGTTCATTTGCTCATTTGTTCATTTGTTCATTTGTTCATTTGTTCATTTGTTCATTTGTTCATTTGTTCATTTGTTCATTTGTTCATTTGTTCATTTGTTCATTTGTTCATTTGTTCATTTGTTCATTTGTTCGTTTGTTCGTTTGTTCATTTGTTCACTTGCTCATTTGTTCATTTGTGCATTTGTTCATTTGTTCATTTGTTCGTTTGTTCGTTTGTTCGTTTGTTCATTTGTTCATTTGTTCATTTATTCATTTGTTCATTTGTTCATTTGTTCATTTGTTCATTTGTTCATTTGTTCATTTGTGTATTCGCTCATCTGTTCATTTGTTCATTTGTTCATTTGTTCATTTGTTCATTTGCTCATTTGTTCATTTGTTCATTTGTTCATTTGTTCATTTGGTCATTTGTTTATTTGTTCATTTGTTTATTTGTTCATTTGTTCATTTGTTCATTTGTTCAATTGTTCGTTTGTTCGTTTGTTCATTTGTTCATTTGTTCATTTGTTCATTTGTTCATTTGTTCAATTGTTCATTTGTTCATTTGTTCGTTTGTTCGTTTGTTCGTTTGTTCGTTTGTTCGTTTGTTCGTTTGTTCGCTTGTTCGTTTGTTCGCTTGTTCGTTTGTTCGCTTGTTCGTTTGTTCGCTTGTTCGTTTGTTCGTTTGTTCGTTTGTTCGTTTGTTCGTTTGTTCGTTTGTTCGTTTGTTCGTTTGTTCGTTTGTTCGTTTGTTCGTTTGTTCGTTTGTTCGTTTGTTCGTTTGTTCGTTTGTTCGTTTGTTCATTTGTTCATTTGTTCATTTGTTCATTTGTTCATTTGTTCATTCGTTCATTTCTTCAATTCCTCATTCGTTCCATTGTCTATTCGCTCATTTGTTCATTTGTTCATTTGTTCATTTGTTCATTAGTTCATTTGTTCATTCGTTCATTCGTTCATTTGTTCATTTGTTAATTTGTTCATTCGTTCATTTGTTCATTCGTTCATTTGTCTATTCGCTCATTTGTTCATTTGTTCATTTGTTCATTTGTTCATTTGTTCATTTGTTCATTTGTTCATTTCTTCAATTGTTCATTTCTTCATTTGTACATTTGTTCATTTGTTCATTTGTTCATTTGTTCATTTGTTCATTTGTTCATTTGTTCATTCGTTCATTTGTTCATTTGTTCATTTGTTCATTTGTTCATTTGTTCATTAGTTCATTTGTTCATTCGTTCATTCGTTCATTCGTTCATTTGTTCATTTGTTCATTTGTTCATTTGTTCATTAGTTAATTTGTTCATTCGTTCATTCGTTCATTTGTTCATTTGTTAAATTGTTCATTCGTTCATTTGTTCATTCGTTCATTTGTCTATTCGCTCATTTGTTCATTTGTTCATTTGTTCATTTGTTCATTTGTTCATTTGTTCATTTCTTCAATTGTTCATTTCTTCATTTGTAAATTTGTTCATTTGTTCATTTGTTCATTTGTTCATTTGTTCATTTGTCCATTTGTTTATTTGTTCACTTGTTCATTTGTAAATTTGTTCATTTGTTCATTTGTTCATTTGTTCATTTGTTCATTTGTCCATTTGTTTATTTGTTCATTTGTTCTTTTGGTCATTTGTTTATTTGATCATTTGTTCATTTGTTCATTTGTTCATTTGTTCATTTGTTCATTTGTTCATTTGTTCATTTGTTCATTTGTTCATTTGTTCATTTGTTCATTCGTTCATTTGTCTATGCGCTCATTTGTTTATTTGTTCTTTCGTTCATTTGTCTATTCGCTCATTTGTTCATTTGTTCATTTGTTCATTTGTTCATCTGTTCATTTGTTCATTTGTTCATTTGTTCATTTGTTCATTTGTTCATTTGTTCATTTGTTCATTTGTTCATTTGTTCATTTGTTCATTTGTTCATTTGTTCATTTGTTCATTTGTTCATTTGTTCATTTGTTCATTTGTTCATTTGTTCATTTGTTCATTTGTTCATTTGTTCATTTGTTCATTTGTTCATTTGTTCATTTGTTCATTTGTTCATTTGTTCATTTGTTCATTTGTTCATTTGTTCATTTGTCCATTTGTACATTTGTTAATTTCTTTATTAGTTCATTTGTTCACTTCTTTACTTGATCATCTGTTCATTTGTTCATTTGTTCATTTGTTCGTTTGTTCATTTGTTCATTTGTTCGTTTGTTCATTTGTTTATTTGTTCATTTGTTCATTTGTTCATTTGTTCATTTGTTCATTTGTTCATTTGTTCATTTGTTCACTTGTTCATTAGTTCATTTATTCATTTGTTCATTTGTTCATTTGTTCATTTGTTCATTTGTTCATTTGTTCATTTGTTCATTTGTTCATTTGTTCATTTGTTCATTTGTTCATTTGTTCATTTGTTCATTTGTTCATTCGTTCGTTTCTTCAATTCTTCATTCGTTCCATTGTCTATTCGCTCATTTGTTCATTTGTTCATTCGTTCATTTGTTCATTTGTTCATTCGTTCATTTGTTCATTTGTTCACTTGTTCATTTGTTCATTTGTTCATTTGTTCATTTGTTCATTTGTTCATTTGTTCATTTGTTCATTTGTTCATTTGTTCATTTGTTCATTTGTTCATTTGAACATTTGTTCATTTGTTCATTTGATCATTTGTTCATTTGTTCATTTGTTCATTTGTTCATTTGTCCATTTGTTCATTTGTTCATTTGTTCATTTGCTCATTTGTTCATTTGTTCATTTGTTCATTTGTTCATTTGTTCATTTGTTCATTTGTTCATTTGTTCATTTGTTCATTTGTTCATTTGTTCATTTGTTCATTTGTTCATTTGTTCATTTGTTCATTTGTTCGTTTGTTCGTTTGTTCATTTGTTCACTTGCTCATTTGTTCATTTGTGCATTTGTTCATTTGTTCATTTGTTCGTTTGTTCGTTTGTTCGTTTGTTCATTTGTTCATTTGTTCATTTATTCATTTGTTCATTTGTTCATTTGTTCATTTGTTCATTTGTTCATTTGTTCATTTGTGTATTCGCTCATCTGTTCATTTGTTCATTTGTTCATTTGTTCATTTGCTCATTTGTTCATTTGTTCATTTGTTCATTTGTTCATTTGGTCATTTGTTTATTTGTTCATTTGTTTATTTGTTCATTTGTTCATTTGTTCATTTGTTCAATTGTTCGTTTGTTCGTTTGTTCATTTGTTCATTTGTTCATTTGTTCATTTGTTCATTTGTTCAATTGTTCATTTGTTCATTTGTTCGTTTGTTCGTTTGTTCGTTTGTTCGTTTGTTCGTTTGTTCGTTTGTTCGCTTGTTCGTTTGTTCGCTTGTTCGTTTGTTCGCTTGTTCGTTTGTTCGCTTGTTCGTTTGTTCGTTTGTTCGTTTGTTCGTTTGTTCGTTTGTTCGTTTGTTCGTTTGTTCGTTTGTTCGTTTGTTCGTTTGTTCGTTTGTTCGTTTGTTCGTTTGTTCGTTTGTTCGTTTGTTCGTTTGTTCGTTTGTTCATTTGTTCATTTGTTCATTTGTTCATTTGTTCATTTGTTCATTCGTTCATTTCTTCAATTCCTCATTCGTTCCATTGTCTATTCGCTCATTTGTTCATTTGTTCATTTGTTCATTTGTTCATTAGTTCATTTGTTCATTCGTTCATTCGTTCATTTGTTCATTTGTTAATTTGTTCATTCGTTCATTTGTTCATTCGTTCATTTGTCTATTCGCTCATTTGTTCATTTGTTCATTTGTTCATTTGTTCATTTGTTCATTTGTTCATTTGTTCATTTCTTCAATTGTTCATTTCTTCATTTGTACATTTGTTCATTTGTTCATTTGTTCATTTGTTCATTTGTTCATTTGTTCATTTGTTCATTCGTTCATTTGTTCATTTGTTCATTTGTTCATTTGTTCATTTGTTCATTAGTTCATTTGTTCATTCGTTCATTCGTTCATTCGTTCATTTGTTCATTTGTTCATTTGTTCATTTGTTCATTAGTTAATTTGTTCATTCGTTCATTCGTTCATTTGTTCATTTGTTAAATTGTTCATTCGTTCATTTGTTCATTCGTTCATTTGTCTATTCGCTCATTTGTTCATTTGTTCATTTGTTCATTTGTTCATTTGTTCATTTGTTCATTTCTTCAATTGTTCATTTCTTCATTTGTAAATTTGTTCATTTGTTCATTTGTTCATTTGTTCATTTGTTCATTTGTCCATTTGTTTATTTGTTCACTTGTTCATTTGTAAATTTGTTCATTTGTTCATTTGTTCATTTGTTCATTTGTTCATTTGTCCATTTGTTTATTTGTTCATTTGTTCTTTTGGTCATTTGTTTATTTGATCATTTGTTCATTTGTTCATTTGTTCATTTGTTCATTTGTTCATTTGTTCATTTGTTCATTTGTTCATTTGTTCATTTGTTCATTTGTTCATTTGTTCATTCGTTCATTTGTCTATGCGCTCATTTGTTTATTTGTTCTTTCGTTCATTTGTCTATTCGCTCATTTGTTCATTTGTTCATTTGTTCATTTGTCCATTTGTTTATTTGTTCATTTGTTCTTTTGGTCATTTGTTTATTTGATCATTTGTTCATTTGTTCATTTGTTCATTTGTTCATTTGTTCATTTGTTCATTTGTTCATTTGTTCATTTGTTCATTTGTTTATTTGTTCATTCGTTCATTTCTCTATTCGCTCATTTGTTCATTTGTTCGTTTGCTCATTTGTTCATTTGTTCATTTGTTTATTTGTTCATTTGTTCATTTGTTCATTTGTTCATATGTTCATTTGTTCAATTGTCCATTTGTTCATTTGTTCTTTTTTTCATTCGTTCATTTGTTCATTTGTTCATTCGTTCATTTGTTCATTTGTCCGTTTGTTCATTTGTTCATTTGTTCATTTGTTCATTTGTTCATTTGTTCATTCGTTCATTTGTTCATTTGTTCATTTGTTTATTTGTTCATTTGTTCATTTGTCCTTTTGTTCATTTGTTCATTTCTTCATTTGTTCTTTTGTTCATTTCTTCAATTCTTCATTCGTTCCATTGTCTATTCGCTCATTTGTTCATTTGGTCATTTGGTCATTTGTTCATTCGTTCATTTGTTCATTTGTCCTTTTGTCCATTTGTTCATTTGTTCATTTGTTCATTTGTTCATTTGTTCATTTGTTCATTTCTTCAATTGTTCATTTGTTCATTTGTACATTTGTTCATTTGTCTATTCGCTCATTTGTTTATTTGTTCATTCGTTCATTTCTCTATTCGCTCATTTATTCATTTGTTCGTTTGCTCATTTGTTCATTTGTTCATTTGTTCATTTATCCATTTGTTCATTCGTTCATTTGTTCATTTGTCCATTTGTCCATTTGTTCATTTGTTCATTTGTTCATTTGTTCATTTGTTCATTTCTTCAATTGTTCATTTGTTCATTTGTACATTTGTTCATTTGTTCATTTGTTCATTTGTTCATTTGTTCATTTGTTCATTTGTTTATTTGTTCATTTGTTCATTTGTTCATTTGTTCATTTGTTCATTTGTTCATTTGTTCATTCGTTCATTTGTTCATTTGTTCATTTGTTCATTCGTTCATTTGTTCATTTGTTCATTTGTTCATTTGTTCATTTGTTCATTCGTTCATTTGTTCATTTGTTCATTTGTTCATTTGTTCATTTGTTCTTTCGTTCATTTGTCTATTCGCTCATTTCTTCATTTGTTCGTTTGCTCATTTGTTCATTTGTTCATTTGTTCATTTGTTAAAATGATCATTTGTAAATTTGTTGATTTGTCCATTTGTTCATTTGTTCATTTCTTTATTTATTCATTTGTTCATTTCTTTTTTTGTTCATTTGTTCCTTAGTTCATTTGTTCATTTGTTCATTTGTTCTTTTTTTCATTCGTTCATTTGTTCATTTGTTCATTCGTTCATTTGTTCATTTGTCCGTTTGTTCATTTGTTCATTTGTTCATTTGTTCATTTGTTCATTTGTTCATTTGTTCATTCGTTCATTTGTTCATTTGTTCATTTGTTTATTTGTTCATTTGTTCATTTGTCCATTTGTTCATTTGTTCATTTCTTTATTTGTTCTTTTGTTCATTTCTTCAATTCTTCATTCGTTCCATTGTCTATTCGCTCATTTGTTCATTTGGTCATTTGGTCATTTGTTCATTCGTTCATTTGTTCATTTGTCCATTTGTCCATTTGTTCATTTGTTCATTTGTTCATTTGTAAATTTGTTCATTTGTTCATTTGTTCATTTGTTCATTTGTTCATTTGTTCATTTGTTCATTTGTTCATTTGTTCATTTGTTTATTTGTTCATTTGTTCATTTGTTCATTTGTTCATTTGTTCATTTGTTCATTGGTTCATTTGTTCATTTGTTCATTTATCCATTTGTTCATTCGTTCATTTGTTCATTTGTCCATTTGTCCATTTGTTCATTTGTTCATTTGTTCATTTGTTCATTTGTTCATTTGTTCATTTGTTCATTTCTTCAATTGTTCATTTCTTCAATTGTTCATTTGTTCATTTGTACATTTGTTCATTTGTTCATTTGTTCATTTGTTCATTTGTTCATTTTTTCATTTGTTTATTTGTTCATTTGTTCATTTGTTCATTTGTTCATTTGTTCATTTGTTCATTTGTTCATTTGTTCATTCGTTCATTTGTTCATTTGTTCATTTGTTCATTTGTTCATTTGTTCATTTGTTCATTTGTTCATTTGTTCTTTCGTTCATTTGTCTATTCGCTCATTTCTTCATTTGTTCGTTTGCTCATTTGTTCATTTGTTCATTTGTTCATTTGTTAAAATGATCATTTGTAAATTTGTTGATTTGTCCATTTGTTCATTTGTTCATTTCTTTATTTATTCATTTGTTCATTTCTTTTTTTGTTCATTTGTTCCTTAGTTCATTTGTTCATTTGTTCATTTGTTCATTTGTTCATTTGTTCATTCGTTCATTCTTTCATTTGTTCATTTGTTCATTTGTTCATTTGTTCATTTGTTCATTTGTTCATTTGTTCATTTGTTCATTCGTTCATTTTTCTATTCGCTCATTTTTTCATTTGTTCGTTTGCTCATGTGTTCATTTGTTCATTTGTTCATTTGTTCATTTGTTCATTTGTTCATTTGTTCATTTGTTCATTTGTTCATTTGTTCATTTGTTCATTTGACCATTTGTTCATTTGTTCATTTGTTCATTCGTTCATTCGTTCATTCGTTCATTCGTTCATTCGTTAATTTGTTAATTTGTTCATTTGTTCATTTGTTCATTTGTTCATTTGTTCATTTGTTAATTTGTTCATTTGTTCATTTTTTCATTTGTTCATTTGTTCATTTGTTCATTTGTAAATTTGTTCATTTGTTCATTTGTTCATTTGTTCATTTGTTCATTTGTCCATTTGTTTACTTGTTCATTTGTTCTTTTGGTCATTTGTTTATTTGTTCATTTGTTCAGTTGTTCATTTGTTCATTTGTTCATTTGTTCATTTGTTCATTTGTTCATTTGTTCATTTGTTCATTTGTTCATTTGTTCATTTGTTCATTTGTTCATTTGTTCATTTGTTCTTTCGTTCATTTGTCTATTCGCTCATTTCTTCATTTGTTCGTTTGCTCATTTGTTCATTTGTTCATTTGTTCATTTGTTAAAATGATCATTTGTAAATTTGTTGATTTGTCCATTTGTTCATTTGTTCATTTCTTTATTTATTCATTTGTTCATTTCTTTTTTTGTTCATTTGTTCCTTAGTTCATTTGTTCATTTGTTCATTTGTTCTTTTTTTCATTCGTTCATTTGTTCATTCGTTCATTTGTTCATTTGTCCATTTGTCCATTTGTTCATTTGTTCATTTGTTCATTTGTTCATTTGTTCATTTCTTCAATTGTTCATTTGTTCATTTGTACATTTGTTCATTTGTTCATTTGTTCATTTGTTCATTTGTTCATTTGTTCATTTGTTTATTTGTTCATTTGTTCATTTGTTCATTTGTTCATTTGTTCATTTGTTCATTTGTTCATTCGTTCATTTGTTCATTTGTTCATTTGTTCATTCGTTCATTTGTTCATTTGTTCATTTGTTCATTTGTTCATTTGTTCATTCGTTCATTTGTTCATTTGTTCATTTGTTCATTTGTTCATTTGTTCATTTGTTCTTTCGTTCATTTGTCTATTCGCTCATTTCTTCATTTGTTCGTTTGCTCATTTGTTCATTTGTTCATTTGTTCATTTGTTAAAATGATCATTTGTAAATTTGTTGATTTGTCCATTTGTTCATTTGTTCATTTCTTTATTTATTCATTTGTTCATTTCTTTTTTTGTTCATTTGTTCCTTAGTTCATTTGTTCATTTGTTCATTTGTTCTTTTTTTCATTCGTTCATTTGTTCATTTGTTCATTTGTACATTTGTTCATTTGTTCATTTGTTCATTTGTTCATTTGTTCATTTGTTCATTTGTTTATTTGTTCATTTGTTCATTTGTTCATTCGTTCATTTGTTCATTTGTTCATTTGTTCATTTGTTCATTTGTTCATTTGTTCATTTGTTCATTTGTTCATTTGTTCATTTGTTCATTTGTTCTTTCGTTCATTTGTCTATTCGCTCATTTCTTCATTTGTTCGTTTGCTCATTTGTTCATTTGTTCATTTGTTCATTTGTTAAAATGATCATTTGTAAATTTGTTGATTTGTCCATTTGTTCATTTGTTCATTTCTTTATTTATTCATTTGTTCATTTCTTTTTTTGTTCATTTGTTCCTTAGTTCATTTGTTCATTTGTTCATTTGTTCATTTGTTCCTTAGTTCATTTGTTCATTTGTTCATTTGTTCATTTGTTCATTCGTTCATTCGTTCATTTGTTCATTTGTTCATTTGTTCATTTGTTCATTTGTTCATTTGTTCATTTGTTCATTTGTTCATTTGTTCATTTGTTCATTCGTTCATTTTTCTATTCGCTCATTTTTTCATTTGTTCGTTTGCTCATGTGTTCATTTGTTCATTTGTTCATTTGTTCATTTGTTCACTTTGTTCATTTGTTCATTTGTACATTTGTTCATTTGTTCATTTGTTCATTTGTTCATTTGTTCATTTGTTCATTTGACCATTTGTTCATTTGTTCATTTGTTCATTCGTTCATTCGTTCATTCGTTCATTCGTTCATTCGTTAATTTGTTAATTTGTTCATTTGTTCATTTGTTCATTTGTTCATTTGTTCATTTGTTAATTTGTTCATTTGTTCATTTTTTCATTTGTTCATGTGTTCATTTGTTCATTTGTAAATTTGTTCATTTGTTCATTTGTTCATTTGTTCATTTGTTCATTTGTCCATTTGTTTATTTGTTCATTTGTTCATTTGGTCATTTGTTTATTTGTTCATTTGTTCATTTGTTCATTTGTTCATTTGTTCATTTGTTCATTTGTTCATTTGTTCATTTGTTCATTTGTTCATTCGTTCATTTGTCTATGCGCTCATTTGTTTATTTGTTCTTTCGTTCATTTGTCTATTCGCTCATTTCTTCATTTGTTCGTTTGCTCATTTGTTCATTTGTTCATTTGTTCATTTGTTCATTTGTTCATTTGTTCATTTGTTCATTCGTTCATTTCTTCAATTCCTCATTCGTTCCATTGTCTATTCGCTCATTTGTTCATTTGTTCATTTGTTCATTTGTTCATTAGTTCATTTGTTCATTCGTTCATTCGTTCATTTGTTCATTTGTTAATTTGTTCATTCGTTCATTTGTTCATTCGTTCATTTGTCTATTCGCTCATTTGTTCATTTGTTCATTTGTTCATTTGTTCATTTGTTCATTTCTTCAATTGTTCATTTCTTCATTTGTACATTTGTTCATTTGTTCATTTGTTCATTTGTTCATTTGTTCATTTGTTCATTTGTTCATTCGTTCATTTGTTCATTTGTTCATTTGTTCATTTGTTCATTTGTTCATTTGTTCATTAGTTCATTTGTTCATTCGTTCATTCGTTCATTCGTTCATTCGTTCATTTGTTCATTTGTTAATTTGTTCATTCGTTCATTTGTTCATTCGTTCATTTGTCTATTCGCTCATTTGTTCATTTGTTCATTTGTTCATTTGTTCATTTGTTCGTTTGTCCATTTGTTCGTTTGTTCGTTTGTTCATTTGTAAATTTGTTCATTTGTTCATTTGTTCATTTGTTCATTTGTTCATTTGTCCATTTGTTTATTTGTTCATTTGTTCATTTGTAAATTTGTTCATTTGTTCATTTGTTCATTTGTTCATTTGTTCATTTGTCCATTTGTTTATTTGTTCATTTGTTCTTTTGGTCATTTGTTTATTTGTTCATTTGTTCATTTGTTCATTTGTTCATTTGTTCATTTGTTCATTTGTTCATTTGTTCATTTGTTCATTTGTTCATTTGTTCATTTGTTCATTTGTTCATTTGTTCATTCGTTCATTTGTCTATGCGCTCATTTGTTTATTTGTTCTTTCGTTCATTTGTCTATTCGCTCATTTGTTCATTTGTTCATTTGTTCATTTGTTCATTTGTTCATCTGTTCATTTGTTCATTTGTTCATTTGTTCATTTGTTCATTTGTTCATTTGTTCATTTGTTCATTTGTTCATTTGTTCATTTGTTCATTTGTTCATTTGTTCATTTGTTCATTTGTTCATTTGTTCATTTGTTCATTTGTTCATTTGTTCATTTGTTCATTTGTTCATTTGTTCATTTGTTCATTTGTTCATTTGTTCATTTGTTCATTTGTTCATTTGTTCATTTGTTGATTTGTTCATTTGTTCATTTGTTCATTTGTTCATTTGTTCATTTGTTCATTTGTTCATTTGTTCATTTGTTCATTTGTTCATTTGTTCATTTGTTCATTTGTCCATTTGTACATTTGTTAATTTCTTTATTAGTTCATTTGTTCACTTCTTTACTTGATCATCTGTTCATTTGTTCATTTGTTCATTTGTTCGTTTGTTCATTTGTTCATTTGTTCGTTTGTTCATTTGTTTATTTGTTCATTTGTTCATTTGTTCATTTGTTCATTTGTTCATTTGTTCATTTGTTCATTTGTTCACTTGTTCATTAGTTCATTTATTCATTTGTTCATTTGTTCATTTGTTCATTTGTTCATTTGTTCATTTGTTCATTTGTTCATTTGTTCATTTGTTCATTTGTTCATTTGTTCATTTGTTCATTTGTTCATTTGTTCATTCGTTCGTTTCTTCAATTCTTCATTCGTTCCATTGTCTATTCGCTCATTTGTTCATTTGTTCATTCGTTCATTTGTTCATTTGTTCATTCGTTCATTTGTTCATTTGTTCACTTGTTCATTTGTTCATTTGTTCATTTGTTCATTTGTTCATTTGTTCATTTGTTCATTTGTTCATTTGTTCATTTGTTCATTTGTTCATTTGTTCATTTGAACATTTGTTCATTTGTTCATTTGATCATTTGTTCATTTGTTCATTTGTTCATTTGTTCATTTGTCCATTTGTTCATTTGTTCATTTGTTCATTTGCTCATTTGTTCATTTGTTCATTTGTTCATTTGTTCATTTGTTCATTTGTTCATTTGTTCATTTGTTCATTTGTTCATTTGTTCATTTGTTCATTTGTTCATTTGTTCATTTGTTCGTTTGTTCGTTTGTTCATTTGTTCACTTGCTCATTTGTTCATTTGTGCATTTGTTCATTTGTTCATTTGTTCGTTTGTTCGTTTGTTCGTTTGTTCATTTGTTCATTTGTTCATTTATTCATTTGTTCATTTGTTCATTTGTTCATTTGTTCATTTGTTCATTTGTTCATTTGTGTATTCGCTCATCTGTTCATTTGTTCATTTGTTCATTTGTTCATTTGTTCATTTGCTCATTTGTTCATTTGTTCATTTGTTCATTTGTTCATTTGGTCATTTGTTTATTTGTTCATTTGTTTATTTGTTCATTTGTTCATTTGTTCATTTGTTCAATTGTTCGTTTGTTCGTTTGTTCATTTGTTCATTTGTTCATTTGTTCATTTGTTCAATTGTTCATTTGTTCATTTGTTCGTTTGTTCGTTTGTTCGTTTGTTCGTTTGTTCGTTTGTTCGTTTGTTCGCTTGTTCGTTTGTTCGCTTGTTCGTTTGTTCGCTTGTTCGTTTGTTCGCTTGTTCGTTTGTTCGTTTGTTCGTTTGTTCGTTTGTTCGTTTGTTCGTTTGTTCGTTTGTTCGTTTGTTCGTTTGTTCGTTTGTTCGTTTGTTCGTTTGTTCGTTTGTTCGTTTGTTCGTTTGTTCGTTTGTTCATTTGTTAATTTGTTCATTTGTTCATTTGTTCATTTGTTCATTCGTTCATTTCTTCAATTCCTCATTCGTTCCATTGTCTATTCGCTCATTTGTTCATTTGTTCATTTGTTCATTTGTTCATTAGTTCATTTGTTCATTCGTTCATTCGTTCATTTGTTCATTTGTTAATTTGTTCATTCGTTCATTTGTTCATTCGTTCATTTGTCTATTCGCTCATTTGTTCATTTGTTCATTTGTTCATTTGTTCATTTGTTCATTTGTTCATTTCTTCAATTGTTCATTTCTTCATTTGTACATTTGTTCATTTGTTCATTTGTTCATTTGTTCATTTGTTCATTTGTTCATTTGTTCATTTGTTCATTCGTTCATTTGTTCATTTGTTCATTTGTTCATTTGTTCATTTGTTCATTAGTTCATTTGTTCATTCGTTCATTCGTTCATTCGTTCATTTGTTCATTTGTTCATTTGTTCATTTGTTCATTAGTTAATTTGTTCATTCGTTCATTCGTTCATTTGTTCATTTGTTAAATTGTTCATTCGTTCATTTGTTCATTCGTTCATTTGTCTATTCGCTCATTTGTTCATTTGTTCATTTGTTCATTTGTTCATTTGTTCATTTGTTCATTTCTTCAATTGTTCATTTCTTCATTTGTAAATTTGTTCATTTGTTCATTTGTTCATTTGTTCATTTGTTCATTTGTCCATTTGTTTATTTGTTCACTTGTTCATTTGTAAATTTGTTCATTTGTTCATTTGTTCATTTGTTCATTTGTTCATTTGTCCATTTGTTTATTTGTTCATTTGTTCTTTTGGTCATTTGTTTATTTGATCATTTGTTCATTTGTTCATTTGTTCATTTGTTCATTTGTTCATTTGTTCATTTGTTCATTTGTTCATTTGTTCATTTGTTCATTTGTTCATTCGTTCATTTGTCTATGCGCTCATTTGTTTATTTGTTCTTTCGTTCATTTGTCTATTCGCTCATTTGTTCATTTGTTCATTTGTTCATTTGTTCATCTGTTCATTTGTTCATTTGTTCATTTGTTCATTTGTTCATTTGTTCATTTGTTCATTTGTTCATTTGTTCATTTGTTCATTTGTTCATTTGTTCATTTGTTCATTTGTTCATTTGTTCATTTGTTCATTTGTTCATTTGTTCATTTGTTCATTTGTTCATTTGTTCATTTGTTCATTTGTTCATTTGTCCATTTGTACATTTGTTAATTTCTTTATTAGTTCATTTGTTCACTTCTTTACTTGATCATCTGTTCATTTGTTCATTTGTTCATTTGTTCATTTGTTCATTTGTTCGTTTGTTCATTTGTTCATTTGTTCGTTTGTTCGTTTGTTCATTTGTTCGTTTGTTCATTTGTTTATTTGTTCATTTGTTCATTTGTTCATTTGTTCATTTGTTCATTTGTTCATTTGTTCATTTGCTCATCTGTCCATTTGTTCATTTGTTCATTTGTTTATTTGTTCATTTGTTCATTTGTTCATTTGTTCATTTGTTCAATTCTTCATTTGTTCATTTGTTCATTTGTCTATTCGCTCATTTGTTTATTTGTTCATTCGTTCATTTCTCTATTCGCTCATTTGTTCATTTGTTCGTTTGCTCATTTGTTCATTTGTTCATTTGTTTATTTGTTCATTTGTTCATTTGTTCATTTGTTCATATGTTCATTTGTTCATTTGTCCATTTGTTCATTTGTTCTTTTTTTCATTCGTTCATTTGTTCATTTGTTCATTCGTTCATTTGTTCATTTGTCCGTTTGTTCATTTGTTCATTTGTTCATTTGTTCATTTGTTCATTTGTTCATTCGTTCATTTGTTCATTTGTTCATTTGTTTATTTGTTCATTTGTTCATTTGTCCTTTTGTTCATTTGTTCATTTCTTTATTTGTTCTTTTGTTCATTTCTTCAATTCTTCATTCGTTCCATTGTCTATTCGCTCATTTGTTCATTTGGTCATTTGGTCATTTGTTCATTCGTTCATTTGTTCATTTGTCCATTTGTCCATTTGTTCATTTGTTCATTTGTTCATTTGTTCATTTGTTCATTTGTTCATTTCTTCAATTGTTCATTTGTTCATTTGTACATTTGTTCATTTGTCTATTCGCTCATTTGTTTATTTGTTCATTCGTTCATTTCTCTATTCGCTCATTTGTTCATTTGTTCGTTTGCTCATTTGTTCATTTGTTCATTTGTTCATTTATCCATTTGTTCATTCGTTCATTTGTTCATTTGTCCATTTGTCCATTTGTTCATTTGTTCATTTGTTCATTTGTTCATTTGTTCATTTGTTCATTTGTTCATTTCTTCAATTGTTCATTTGTTCATTTGTACATTTGTTCATTTGTTCATTTGTTCATTTGTTCATTTGTTCATTTGTTCATTTGTTCATTTGTTTATTTGTTCATTTGTTCATTTGTTCATTTGTTCATTTGTTCATTTGTTCATTTGTTCATTTGTTCATTTGTTCATTCGTTCATTTGTTCATTTGTTCATTTGTTCATTCGTTCATTTGTTCATTTGTTCATTTGTTCATTTGTTCATTTGTTCATTCGTTCATTTGTTCATTTGTTCATTTGTTCATTTGTTCATTTGTTCATTTGTTCATTTGTTCATTTGTTCTTTCGTTCATTTGTCTATTCGCTCATTTCTTCATTTGTTCGTTTGCTCATTTGTTCATTTGTTCATTTGTTAAAATGATCATTTGTAAATTTGTTGATTTGTCCATTTGTTCATTTGTTCATTTCTTTATTTATTCATTTGTTCATTTCTTTTTTTGTTCATTTGTTCCTTAGTTCATTTGTTCATTTGTTCATTTGTTCTTTTTTTCATTCGTTCATTTGTTCATTTGTTCATTCGTTCATTTGTTCATTTGTTCATTTGTTCATTTGTTTATTTGTTCATTTGTTCATTTGTTCATTTGTTCATTTGTTCATTTGTTCATTTGTTCATTCGTTCATTTGTTCATTTGTTCATTTGTTCATTTGTTCATTTGTTCATTTGTTCATTTGTTCATTTGTTCTTTCGTTCATTTGTCTTTTCGCTCATTTCTTCATTTGTTCGTTTGCTCATTTGTTCATTTGTTCATTTGTTCATTTGTTAAAATGATCATTTGTAAATTTGTTGATTTGTCCATTTGTTCATTTGTTCATTTCTTTATTTATTCATTTGTTCATTTCTTTTTTTGTTCATTTGTTCCTTAGTTCATTTGTTCATTTGTTCATTTGTTCATTTGTTCATTTGTTCATTCGTTCATTCGTTCATTTGTTCATTTGTTCATTTGTTCATTTGTTCATTTGTTCATTTGTTCTTTTGTTCATTTGTTCATTTGTTCATTTGTTCATTCGTTCATTTTTCTATTCGCTCATTTTTTCATTTGTTCGTTTGCTCATGTGTTCATTTGTTCATTTGTTCATTTGTTCATTTGTTCACTTTGTTCATTTGTTCATTTGTACATTTGTTCATTTGTTCATTTGTTCATTTGTTCATTTGTTCATTTGTTCATTTGACCATTTGTTCATTTGTTCATTTGTTCATTCGTTCATTCGTTCATTCGTTCATTCGTTCATTCGTTAATTTGTTAATTTGTTAATTTGTTCATTTGTTCATTTGTTCATTTGTTAATTTGTTCATTTGTTCATTTTTTCATTTGTTCATGTGTTCATTTGTTCATTTGTAAATTTGTTCATTTGTTCATTTGTTCATTTGTTCATTTGTTCATTTGTCCATTTGTTTATTTGTTCATTTGTTTATTTGTTCATTTGTTCATTTGTTCATTTGTTCATTTGTTCATTTGTTCATTTGTTCGTTTGTTCATTTGTTCATTCGTTCATTTGTTCATTTGTTCATTTGTTCATTCGTTCATTTGTTCATTTGTTCATTTGTTCATTTGTTCATTTGTTCATTCGTTCATTTGTTCATTTGTTCATTTGTTCATTTGTTCATTTGTTCATTTGTTCATTTGTTCATTTGTTCTTTCGTTCATTTGTCTATTCGCTCATTTCTTCATTTGTTCGTTTGCTCATTTGTTCATTTGTTCATTTGTTAAAATGATCATTTGTAAATTTGTTGATTTGTCCATTTGTTCATTTGTTCATTTCTTTATTTATTCATTTGTTCATTTCTTTTTTTGTTCATTTGTTCCTTAGTTCATTTGTTCATTTGTTCATTTGTTCTTTTTTTCATTCGTTCATTTGTTCATTTGTTCATTCGTTCATTTGTTCATTTGTTCATTTGTTCATTTGTTTATTTGTTCATTTGTTCATTTGTTCATTTGTTCATTTGTTCATTTGTTCATTTGTTCATTCGTTCATTTGTTCATTTGTTCATTTGTTCATTTGTTCATTTGTTCATTTGTTCATTTGTTCTTTCGTTCATTTGTCTTTTCGCTCATTTCTTCATTTGTTCGTTTGCTCATTTGTTCATTTGTTCATTTGTTCATTTGTTAAAATGATCATTTGTAAATTTGTTGATTTGTCCATTTGTTCATTTGTTCATTTCTTTATTTATTCATTTGTTCATTTCTTTTTTTGTTCATTTGTTCCTTAGTTCATTTGTTCATTTGTTCATTTGTTCATTTGTTCATTTGTTCATTCGTTCATTCGTTCATTTGTTCATTTGTTCATTTGTTCATTTGTTCATTTGTTCATTTGTTCATTTGTTCATTTGTTCATTTGTTCATTTGTTCATTCGTTCATTTTTCTATTCGCTCATTTTTTCATTTGTTCGTTTGCTCATGTGTTCATTTGTTCATTTGTTCATTTGTTCATTTGTTCACTTTGTTCATTTGTTCATTTGTACATTTGTTCATTTGTTCATTTGTTCATTTGTTCATTTGTTCATTTGTTCATTTGACCATTTGTTCATTTGTTCATTTGTTCATTCGTTCATTCGTTCATTCGTTCATTCGTTAATTTGTTAATTTGTTAATTTGTTCATTTGTTCATTTGTTCATTTGTTAATTTGTTCATTTGTTCATTTTTTCATTTGTTCATGTGTTCATTTGTTCATTTGTAAATTTGTTCATTTGTTCATTTGTTCATTTGTTCATTTGTTCATTTGTCCATTTGTTTATTTGTTCATTTGTTCATTTGGTCATTTGTTTATTTGTTCATTTGTTCATTTGTTCATTTGTTCATTTGTTCATTTGTTCATTTGTTCATTTGTTCATTTGTTCATTTGTTCATTTGTTCATTTGTTCATTTGTTCATTTGTCTATGCGCTCATTTGTTTATTTGTTCTTTCGTTCATTTGTCTATTCGCTCATTTCTTCATTTGTTCGTTTGCTCATTTGTTCATTTGTTCATTTGTTCATTTGTTCATTTGTTCATTTGTTCATTTGTTCATTTGTTCATTTGTTCATTTGTTCATTTGTTCATTTGTTCATTTGTTCATTCGTTCATTTCTTCAATTCTTCATTCGTTCCATTGTCTATTCGCTCATTTGTTCATTTGTTCATTTGTTCATTTGTTCATTAGTTCATTTGTTCATTCGTTCATTCGTTCATTTGTTCATTTGTTAATTTGTTCATTCGTTCATTTGTTCATTCGTTCATTTGTCTATTCGCTCATTTGTTCATTTGTTCATTTGTTCATTTGTTCATTTGTTCATTTGTTCATTTCTTCAATTGTTCATTTGTTCATTTGTACATTTGTTCATTTGTTCATTTGTTCATTTGTTCATTTGTTCATTTGTTCATTTGTTCATTTGTTCATTTGTTTATTTGTTCATTTGTTCATTTGTTCATTTGTTCATTTGTTCATTTGTTCATTTGTTCATTTGTTCATTCGTTCATTTGTTCATTTGTTCATTTGTTCATTTGTTCATTTGTTCATTTGTTCATTAGTTCATTTGTTCATTCGTTCATTCGTTCATTCGTTCATTTGTTCATTTGTTAATTTGTTCATTCGTTCATTTGTTCATTCGTTCATTTGTCTATTCGCTCATTTGTTCATTTATTCATTTGTTCATTTGTTCATTTGTTCATTTGTTCATTTGTTCGTTTGTCCATTTGTTCGTTTGTTCGTTTGTTCATTTGTAAATTTGTTCATTTGTTCATTTGTTCATTTGTTCATTTGTTCATTTGTTCATTTGTTCATTTGTCCATTTGTTTATTTGTTCATTTGTTCATTTGTAAATTTGTTCATTTGTTCATTTGTTCATTTGTTCATTTGTTCATTTGTTCATTTGTTCATTTGTTCATTTGTTCATTTGTTCATTTGTTCATTTGTTCATTTGTTCATTTGTTCATTTGTTCATTTGTTCATTCGCTCATTTGTTCATTTGTTCATTTGTTCATTTGTTCATTTGTTCATTTGTCCATTTGTTCATTTGTTCATTTGTTCATTTCTTTACTTGTCCATCTGTTCATTTGTTCATTTGCTCATTTGTTCATTTGTTCATTTGTTTATTTGTTCATTTGTTCATTTGTTCGTTTGTTCTTTTGTTCATTTGTTCGTTTGTTCATTTGCTCACTTGCTCATTTGTTCATTTGTTCATTTGTTCATTTGCTCATTTGTTCATTTGTTCATTTGTTCATTTGTTCATTTGTTCATTTGATCATTTGTTCATTTGTTCATTTGTTCATTTGTTCATTTGTTCATTTGTTCATTTCTTCATTTGTACAATTGTTCATTCGTTCATTTGTTCATTTGTTCATTCGTTCATTTGTCTATTCGCTCATTTGTTCATTTTTTCATTTGTTCATTTGTTCATTTGTTCATTTGTATATTTGTTCATTTGTGCGATTGTCTATTCGTTCATTTGTTCATTTGTTCATTTGTTCACTTGCTCATTTGTTCATTTGTTCATTTGTTCATTTGTTCATTTGTTCATTTGTTCATTTGTTCGTTTGTTCGTTTGTTCATTTGTTCATTTGTTCATTTGTTCATTTGTTCATTCGTTCATTTGTTCGTTTGTTCGTTTGTTCATTTGTTCATTTGTTCATTTGTTCATTTGTTCATTCGTTCATTTGTTCATTTGTTCATTTGTTCATTTGTTCATTTGTTTATTTGTTCATTTGTTCATTTGTTCATTTGTACATTTGTTCATTTGTTCTTTTGTTCATTTCTTCAATTCTTCATTCGTTCCATTGTCTATTCGCTCATTTGTTCATTTGGTCATTTGGTCATTAGTTCATTCGTTCATTTTTTCATTTGTTCATTTGTTCATTTGTTCATTTGTTCATTTGTTCATTTGCTCATTTGTTCATTTGTTCAGTTGTTCATTTGTTCACTTGTCCATTTGTTCGTTTGTTCACTTGTTCATTTGTTCGTTTGTTCAATCGTTCAAATGATTATTCGACCATTTGTTCATTTGTTCATTTGTTCATTTGTTCATTTGCTCATCTGTCCATTTGTTCATTTGTTCATTTATTTATTTGTTCATTTGTTCATTTGTTCATTTGTTCATTTGTTCATTTGTTCATTTGTTCAATTCTTCATTTGTTCATTTGTTCATTTGTCTATTCGCTCATTTGTTTATTTGTTCATTCGTTCATTTCTCTATTCGCTCATTTGTTCATTTGTTCGTTTGCTCATTTGTTCATTTGTTCATTTGTTTATTTGTTCATTTGTTCATTTGTTCATTTGTTCATATGTTCATTTGTTCAATTGTCCATTTGTTCATTTGTTCTTTTTTTCATTCGTTCATTTGTTCATTTGTTCATTCGTTCATTTGTTCATTTGTCCGTTTGTTCATTTGTTCATTTGTTCATTTGTTCATTTGTTCATTTGTTCATTCGTTCATTTGTTCATTTGTTCATTTGTTTATTTGTTCATTTGTTCATTTGTCCTTTTGTTCATTTGTTCATTTCTTTATTTGTTCTTTTGTTCATTTCTTCAATTCTTCATTCGTTCCATTGTCTATTCGCTCATTTGTTCATTTGGTCATTTGGTCATTTGTTCATTCGTTCATTTGTTCATTTGTCCTTTTGTCCATTTGTTCATTTGTTCATTTGTTCATTTGTTCATTTGTTCATTTGTTCATTTCTTCAATTGTTCATTTGTTCATTTGTACATTTGTTCATTTGTCTATTCGCTCATTTGTTTATTTGTTCATTCGTTCATTTCTCTATTCGCTCATTTATTCATTTGTTCGTTTGCTCATTTGTTCATTTGTTCATTTGTTCATTTATCCATTTGTTCATTCGTTCATTTGTTCATTTGTCCATTTGTCCATTTGTTCATTTGTTCATTTGTTCATTTGTTCATTTGTTCATTTCTTCAATTGTTCATTTGTTCATTTGTTCATTTGTTCATTTGTTCATTTGTTCATTTGTTCATTTGTTCATTTGTTCATTTGTTTATTTGTTCATTTGTTCATTTGTTCATTTGTTCATTTGTTCATTTGTTCATTTGTTCATTCGTTCATTTGTTCATTTGTTCATTTGTTCATTCGTTCATTTGTTCATTTGTTCATTTGTTCATTTGTTCATTCGTTCATTTGTTCATTTGTTCATTTGTTCATTTGTTCATTTGTTCTTTCGTTCATTTGTCTATTCGCTCATTTCTTCATTTGTTCGTTTGCTCATTTGTTCATTTGTTCATTTGTTCATTTGTTAAAATGATCATTTGTAAATTTGTTGATTTGTCCATTTGTTCATTTGTTCATTTCTTTATTTATTCATTTGTTCATTTCTTTTTTTGTTCATTTGTTCCTTAGTTCATTTGTTCATTTGTTCATTTGTTCTTTTTTTCATTCGTTCATTTGTTCATTTGTTCATTCGTTCATTTGTTCATTTGTCCGTTTGTTCATTTGTTCATTTGTTCATTTGTTCATTTGTTCATTTGTTCATTTGTTCATTCGTTCATTTGTTCATTTGTTCATTTGTTTATTTGTTCATTTGTTCATTTGTCCATTTGTTCATTTGTTCATTTCTTTATTTGTTCTTTTGTTCATTTCTTCAATTCTTCATTCGTTCCATTGTCTATTCGCTCATTTGTTCATTTGGTCATTTGGTCATTTGTTCATTCGTTCATTTGTTCATTTGTCCATTTGTCCATTTGTTCATTTGTTCATTTGTTCATTTGTAAATTTGTTCATTTGTTCATTTGTTCATTTGTTCATTTGTTCATTTGTTCATTTGTTCATTTGTTCATTTGTTTATTTGTTCATTTGTTCATTTGTTCATTTGTTCATTTGTTCATTTGTTCATTTGTTCATTTGTTCATTTGTTCATTTGTTCATTTATCCATTTGTTCATTCGTTCATTTGTTCATTTGTCCATTTGTCCATTTGTTCATTTGTTCATTTGTTCATTTGTTCATTTGTTCATTTGTTCATTTCTTCAATTGTTCATTTCTTCAATTGTTCATTTGTTCATTTGTACATTTGTTCATTTGTTCATTTGTTCATTTGTTCATTTGTTCATTTGTTCATTTGTTTATTTGTTCATTTGTTCATTTGTTCATTTGTTCATTTGTTCATTTGTTCATTTGTTCATTTGTTCATTTGTTCATTCGTTCATTTGTTCATTTGTTCATTTGTTCATTTGTTCATTTGTTCATTTGTTCATTTGTTCATTTGTTCTTTCGTTCATTTGTCTATTCGCTCATTTCTTCATTTGTTCGTTTGCTCATTTGTTCATTTGTTCATTTGTTCATTTGTTAAAATGATCATTTGTAAATTTGTTGATTTGTCCATTTGTTCATTTGTTCATTTCTTTATTTATTCATTTGTTCATTTCTTTTTTTGTTCATTTGTTCCTTAGTTCATTTGTTCATTTGTTCATTTGTTCATTTCTTCATTTGTTCATTCGTTCATTCGTTCATTTGTTCATTTGTTCATTTGTTCATTTGTTCATTTGTTCATTTGTTCATTTGTTCATTCGTTCATTTTTCTATTCGCTCATTTTTTCATTTGTTCGTTTGCTCATGTGTTCATTTGTTCATTTGTTCATTTGTTCATTTGTTCACTTTGTTCATTTGTTCATTTGTACATTTGTTCATTTGTTCATTTGTTCATTTGTTCATTTGTTCATTTGTTCATTTGTTCATTTGACCATTTGTTCATTTGTTCATTTGTTCATTCGTTCATTCGTTCATTCGTTCATTCGTTCATTCGTTAATTTGTTAATTTGTTCATTTGTTCATTTGTTCATTTGTTCATTTGTTAATTTGTTCATTTGTTCATTTTTTCATTTGTTCATTTGTTCATTTGTTCATTTGTAAATTTGTTCATTTGTTCATTTGTTCATTTGTTCATTTGTTCATTTGTCCATTTGTTTACTTGTTCATTTGTTCATTTGGTCATTTGTTTATTTGTTCATTTGTTCATTTGTTCATTTGTTCATTTGTTCATTTGTTCATTTGTTCATTTGTTCATTTGTTCATTTGTTCATTTGTTCATTTGTTCATTTGTTCATTTGTTCATTTGTTCATTTGTTCATTTGTTCATTTGTTCATTTGTTCTTTCGTTCATTTGTCTATTCGCTCATTTCTTCATTTGTTCGTTTGCTCATTTGTTCATTTGTTCATTTGTTCATTTGTTAAAATGATCATTTGTAAATTTGTTGATTTGTCCATTTGTTCATTTGTTCATTTCTTTATTTATTCATTTGTTCATTTCTTTTTTTGTTCATTTGTTCCTTAGTTCATTTGTTCATTTGTTCATTTGTTCTTTTTTTCATTCGTTCATTTGTTCATTTGTTCATTCGTTCATTTGTTCATTTGTCCGTTTGTTCATTTGTTCATTTGTTCATTTGTTCATTTGTTCATTTGTTCATTCGTTCATTTGTTCATTTGTTCATTTGTTTATTTGTTCATTTGTTCATTTGTCCATTTGTTCATTTGTTCATTTCTCTATTTGTTCTTTTGTTCATTTCTTCAATTCTTCATTCGTTCCATTGTCTATTCGCTCATTTGTTCATTTGGTCATTTGGTCATTTGTTCATTCGTTCATTTGTTCATTTGTCCATTTGTCCATTTGTTCATTTGTTCATTTGTTCATTTGTTCATTTGTTCATTTCTTCAATTGTTCATTTGTTTATTTGTTCATTTGTTCATTTGTTCATTCGTTCATTTGTTCATTTGTTCATTTGTTCATTTCTTCAATTGTTCATTTGTTCATTTGTACATTTGTTCATTTGTTCATTTGTTCATTTGTTCATTTGTTCATTTGTTCATTTGTTTATTTGTTCATTTGTTCATTTGTTCATTCGTTCATTTGTTCATTTGTTCATTTGTTCATTTGTTCATTTGTTCATTTGTTCATTTGTTCATTTGTTCTTTCGTTCATTTGTCTATTCGCTCATTTCTTCATTTGTTCGTTTGCTCATTTGTTCATTTGTTCATTTGTTCATTTGTTAAAATGATCATTTGTAAATTTGTTGATTTGTCCATTTGTTCATTTGTTCATTTCTTTATTTATTCATTTGTTCATTTCTTTTTTTGTTCATTTGTTCCTTAGTTCATTTGTTCATTTGTTCATTTGTTCATTTGTTCCTTAGTTCATTTGTTCATTTGTTCATTTGTTCATTTGTTCATTCGTTCATTCGTTCATTTGTTCATTTGTTCATTTGTTCATTTGTTCATTTGTTCATTTGTTCATTTGTTCATTTGTTCATTTGTTCATTTGTTCATTCGTTCATTTTTCTATTCGCTCATTTTTTCATTTGTTCGTTTGCTCATGTGTTCATTTGTTCATTTGTTCATTTGTTCATTTGTTCACTTTGTTCATTTGTTCATTTGTACATTTGTTCATTTGTTCATTTGTTCATTTGTTCATTTGTTCATTTGTTCATTTGTTCATTTGACCATTTGTTCATTTGTTCATTTGTTCATTCGTTCATTCGTTCATTCGTTCATTCGTTAATTTGTTAATTTGTTCATTTGTTCATTTGTTCATTTGTTCATTTGTTCATTTGTTAATTTGTTCATTTGTTCATTTTTTCATTTGTTCATGTGTTCATTTGTTCATTTGTAAATTTGTTCATTTGTTCATTTGTTCATTTGTTCATTTGTTCATTTGTCCATTTGTTTATTTGTTCATTTGTTCATTTGGTCATTTGTTTATTTGTTCATTTGTTCATTTGTTCATTTGTTCATTTGTTCATTTGTTCATTTGTTCATTTGTTCATTTGTTCATTTGTTCATTCGTTCATTTGTCTATGCGCTCATTTGTTTATTTGTTCTTTCGTTCATTTGTCTATTCGCTCATTTCTTCATTTGTTCGTTTGCTCATTTGTTCATTTGTTCATTTGTTCATTTGTTCATTTGTTCATTTGTTCATTTGTTCATTTGTTCATTTGTTCATTCGTTCATTTCTTCAATTCCTCATTCGTTCCATTGTCTATTCGCTCATTTGTTCATTTGTTCATTTGTTCATTTGTTCATTAGTTCATTTGTTCATTCGTTCATTCGTTCATTTGTTCATTTGTTAATTTGTTCATTCGTTCATTTGTTCATTCGTTCATTTGTCTATTCGCTCATTTGTTCATTTGTTCATTTGTTCATTTGTTCATTTGTTCATTTGTTCATTTCTTCAATTGTTCATTTCTTCATTTGTACATTTGTTCATTTGTTCATTTGTTCATTTGTTCATTTGTTCATTTGTTCATTTGTTCATTCGTTCATTTGTTCATTTGTTCATTTGTTCATTTGTTCATTTGTTCATTAGTTCATTTGTTCATTCGTTCATTCGTTCATTCGTTCATTCGTTCATTTGTTCATTTGTTAATTTGTTCATTCGTTCATTTGTTCATTCGTTCATTTGTCTATTCGCTCATTTGTTCATTTGTTCATTTGTTCATTTGTTCATTTGTTCGTTTGTCCATTTGTTCGTTTGTTCGTTTGTTCATTTGTAAATTTGTTCATTTGTTCATTTGTTCATTTGTTCATTTGTTCATTTGTCCATTTGTTTATTTGTTCATTTGTTCATTTGTAAATTTGTTCATTTGTTCATTTGTTCATTTGTTCATTTGTTCATTTGTCCATTTGTTTATTTGTTCATTTGTTCTTTTGGTCATTTGTTTATTTGTTCATTTGTTCATTTGTTCATTTGTTCATTTGTTCATTTGTTCATTTGTTCATTTGTTCATTTGTTCATTTGTTCATTTGTTCATTTGTTCATTTGTTCATTTGTTCATTCGTTCATTTGTCTATGCGCTCATTTGTTTATTTGTTCTTTCGTTCATTTGTCTATTCGCTCATTTGTTCATTTGTTCATTTGTTCATTTGTTCATTTGTTCATCTGTTCATTTGTTCATTTGTTCATTTGTTCATTTGTTCATTTGTTCATTTGTTCATTTGTTCATTTGTTCATTTGTTCATTTGTTCATTTGTTCATTTGTTCATTTGTTCATTTGTTCATTTGTTCATTTGTTCATTTGTTCATTTGTTCATTTGTTCATTTGTTCATTTGTTCATTTGTTCATTTGTTCATTTGTTCATTTGTTCATTTGTTCATTTGTCCATTTGTTCATTTGTTCATTTGTTCATTTGTCCATTTGTACATTTGTTAATTTCTTTATTAGTTCATTTGTTCACTTCTTTACTTGATCATCTGTTCATTTGTTCATTTGTTCATTTGTTCGTTTGTTCATTTGTTCATTTGTTCGTTTGTTCATTTGTTTATTTGTTCATTTGTTCATTTGTTCATTTGTTCATTTGTTCATTTGTTCATTTGTTCATTTGTTCACTTGTTCATTAGTTCATTTATTCATTTGTTCATTTGTTCATTTGTTCATTTGTTCATTTGTTCATTTGTTCATTTGTTCATTTGTTCATTTGTTCATTTGTTCATTTGTTCATTCGTTCGTTTCTTCAATTCTTCATTCGTTCCATTGTCTATTCGCTCATTTGTTCATTTGTTCATTCGTTCATTTGTTCATTTGTTCATTCGTTCATTTGTTCATTTGTTCACTTGTTCATTTGTTCATTTGTTCATTTGTTCATTTGTTCATTTGTTCATTTGTTCATTTGTTCATTTGTTCATTTGTTCATTTGTTCATTTGAACATTTGTTCATTTGTTCATTTGATCATTTGTTCATTTGTTCATTTGTTCATTTGTTCATTTGTCCATTTGTTCATTTGTTCATTTGTTCATTTGCTCATTTGTTCATTTGTTCATTTGTTCATTTGTTCATTTGTTCATTTGTTCATTTGTTCATTTGTTCATTTGTTCATTTGTTCATTTGTTCATTTGTTCATTTGTTCATTTGTTCATTTGTTCATTTGTTCATTTGTTCGTTTGTTCGTTTGTTCATTTGTTCACTTGCTCATTTGTTCATTTGTGCATTTGTTCATTTGTTCATTTGTTCGTTTGTTCGTTTGTTCGTTTGTTCATTTGTTCATTTGTTCATTTATTCATTTGTTCATTTGTTCATTTGTTCATTTGTTCATTTGTTCATTTGTTCATTTGTGTATTCGCTCATCTGTTCATTTGTTCATTTGTTCATTTGTTCATTTGTTCATTTGCTCATTTGTTCATTTGTTCATTTGTTCATTTGTTCATTTGTTCATTTGTTCAATTGTTCGTTTGTTCGTTTGTTCATTTGTTCATTTGTTCATTTGTTCATTTGTTCATTTGTTCAATTGTTCATTTGTTCATTTGTTCGTTTGTTCGTTTGTTCGTTTGTTCGTTTGTTCGTTTGTTCGCTTGTTCGTTTGTTCGCTTGTTCGTTTGTTCGCTTGTTCGTTTGTTCGCTTGTTCGTTTGTTCGTTTGTTCGTTTGTTCGTTTGTTCGTTTGTTCGTTTGTTCGTTTGTTCGTTTGTTCGTTTGTTCGTTTGTTCGTTTGTTCGTTTGTTCGTTTGTTCATTTGTTCATTTGTTCATTTGTTCATTTGTTCATTTGTTCATTCGTTCATTTCTTCAATTCCTCATTCGTTCCATTGTCTATTCGCTCATTTGTTCATTTGTTCATTTGTTCATTTGTTCATTAGTTCATTTGTTCATTCGTTCATTCGTTCATTTGTTCATTTGTTAATTTGTTCATTCGTTCATTTGTTCATTCGTTCATTTGTCTATTCGCTCATTTGTTCATTTGTTCATTTGTTCATTTGTTCATTTGTTCATTTGTTCATTTCTTCAATTGTTCATTTCTTCATTTGTACATTTGTTCATTTGTTCATTTGTTCATTTGTTCATTTGTTCATTTGTTCATTTGTTCATTTGTTCATTCGTTCATTTGTTCATTTGTTCATTTGTTCATTTGTTCATTTGTTCATTAGTTCATTTGTTCATTCGTTCATTCGTTCATTCGTTCATTTGTTCATTTGTTCATTTGTTCATTTGTTCATTAGTTAATTTGTTCATTCGTTCATTCGTTCATTTGTTCATTTGTTAATTTGTTCATTCGTTCATTTGTTCATTCGTTCATTTGTCTATTCGCTCATTTGTTCATTTGTTCATTTGTTCATTTGTTCATTTGTTCATTTGTTCATTTCTTCAATTGTTCATTTCTTCATTTGTAAATTTGTTCATTTGTTCATTTGTTCATTTGTTCATTTGTTCATTTGTTCATTTGTCCATTTGTTTATTTGTTCACTTGTTCATTTGTAAATTTGTTCATTTGTTCATTTGTTCATTTGTTCATTTGTTCATTTGTCCATTTGTTTATTTGTTCATTTGTTCTTTTGGTCATTTGTTTATTTGTTCATTTGTTCATTTGTTCATTTGTTCATTTGTTCATTTGTTCATTTGTTCATTTGTTCATTTGTTCATTTGTTCATTTGTTCATTTGTTCATTCGTTCATTTGTCTATGCGCTCATTTGTTTATTTGTTCTTTCGTTCATTTGTCTATTCGCTCATTTGTTCATTTGTTCATTTGTTCATTTGTTCATCTGTTCATTTGTTCATTTGTTCATTTGTTCATTTGTTCATTTGTTCATTTGTTCATTTGTTCATTTGTTCATTTGTTCATTTGTTCATTTGTTCATTTGTTCATTTGTTCATTTGTTCATTTGTTCATTTGTTCATTTGTTCATTTGTTCATTTGTTCATTTGTTCATTTGTTCATTTGTTCATTTGTTCATTTGTTCATTTGTTCATTTGTCCATTTGTACATTTGTTAATTTCTTTATTAGTTCATTTGTTCACTTCTTTACTTGATCATCTGTTCATTTGTTCATTTGTTCATTTGTTCATTTGTTCATTTGTTCGTTTGTTCATTTGTTCATTTGTTCGTTTGTTCGTTTGTTCATTTGTTCGTTTGTTCATTTGTTTATTTGTTCATTTGTTCATTTGTTCATTTGTTCATTTGTTCATTTGTTCATTTGTTCATTTGTTCACTTGTTCATTAGTTCATTTATTCATTTGTTCATTTGTTCATTTGTTCATTTGTTCATTTGTTCATTTGTTCATTTGTTCATTTGTTCATTTGTTCATTTGTTCATTCGTTCGTTTCTTCAATTCTTCATTCGTTCCATTGTCTATTCGCTCATTTGTTCATTTGTTCATTCGTTCATTTGTTCATTTGTTCATTCGTTCATTTGTTCATTTGTTCACTTGTTCATTTGTTCATTTGTTCATTTGTTCATTTGTTCATTTGTTCATTTGTTCATTTGTTCATTTGTTCATTTGTTCATTTGTACATTTGTTCATTTGTTCATTTGTTCATTTGTTCATTTGTTCATTTGTTCATTTGTTCATTTGTCCATTTGTTCATTTGTTCATTTGTTCATTTGCTCATTTGTTCATTTGTTCATTTGTTCATTTGTTCATTTGTTCATTTGTTCATTTGTTCATTTGTTCATTTGTTCGTTTGTTCGTTTGTTCATTTGTTCACTTGCTCATTTGTTCATTTGTGCATTTGTTCATTTGTTCGTTTGTTCGTTTGTTCGTTTGTTCGTTTGTTCATTTGTTCATTTGTTCATTTATTCGTTTGTTCATTTGTTCATTTGTTCATTTGTTCATTTGTTCATTTGTGTATTCGCTCATCTGTTCATTTGTTCATTTGTTCATTTGTTCAATTGTTCGTTTGTTCATTTGTTCATTTGTTCATTTGTTCATTTGTTCATCTGTTCATTTGTTCAATTGTTCATTTGTTCATTTGTTCGTTTGTTCGTTTGTTCGTTTGTTCGTTTGTTCGTTTGTTCGTTTGTTCGTTTGTTCGTTTGTTCGCTTGTTCGTTTGTTCGTTTGTTCGTTTGTTCGCTTGTTCGTTTGTTCGTTTGTTCGTTTGTTCGTTTGTTCGTTTGTTCGTTTGTTCGTTTGTTCGTTTGTTCGTTTGTTCGTTTGTTCGTTTGTTCGTTTGTTCGTTTGTTCGTTTGTTCGTTTGTTCGTTTGTTCGTTTGTTCGTTTGTTCGTTTGTTCGTTTGTTCGTTTGTTCGTTTGTGCGTTTGTTCGTTTGTTCGTTTGTCCGTTTGTTCGTTTGTTCGTTTGTTCGTTTGTTCGTTTGTTCGTTTGTTCGTTTGTTCGTTTGTTCGTTTGTTCGTTTGTTCGTTTGTTCGTTTGTTCGTTTGTTCGTTTGTTCGTTTGTTCGTTTGTTCGTTTGTTCGTTTGTTCGTTTGTTCGTTTGTTCGTTTGTTCGTTTGTTCGTTTGTTCGTTTGTTCGTTTGTTCGTTTGTTCGTTTGTTCGTTTGTTCGTTTGTTCGTTTGTTCGTTTGTTCGTTTCTTCATTTGTTCCTTTTGGTCATTTGTTCATTTGTTCATTTGTTCATTTGTTCATTTGTTCTTTTGTTCATTGGTCCATTTGTTCATTTGTTCATTTCTTTATTTGTTCATTTGTTCATTTCTTTACTTGTTCATCTGTTCATTTGTTCATTTGCTCATTTGTTCATTTGTTCATTTGTTCATTTGTTCTTTTGTTCATTTGTTCATTTGTTCATTTGTTCATTTGTTCATTTGTTCATTTGTTCATTTGTTCATTCGTTCGTTTCTTCAATTCTTCATTCGTTCCATTGTCTATTCGCTCATTTGTTCATTTGTTCATTCGTTCATTTGTTCATTTGTTCACTTGTTCATTTGTTCATTTGTTCATTTGTTCATTTGTTCATTTGCTCATTTGTTCGTTTGTTCGTTTGTTCATTTGTTCACTTGCTCATTAGTTCATTTGTGCATTTGTTCATTTGTTCGTTTGTTCGTTTGTTCGTTTGTTCATTTGTTCATTTGTTCATTTATTCATTTGTTCATTTGTTCATTTGTTCATTCGTTCATTCGTTCATTTGTTCATTTGTTCATTTGTTCATTCGTTCATTTGTTCATTCGTTCATTTGTCTATTCGTTCATTTGTTCATTTGTTCATTTGTTCATTTGTTCATTTGCTCATTTGTTCATTTGTTCGTTTGTCCATTTGTTCGTTTGTTCGTTTGTTCTTTCGTTCATTTGTCTATTCGCTCATTTCTTCATTTGTTCGTTTGCTCATTTGTTCATTTGTTCATTTGTTCATTTGTTCAAATGATCATTTGTAAATTTGTTGATTTGTCCATTTGTTCATTTGTTCATTCGTTCATTCGTTCATTTGTTCATTTGTTCATTTGTTCATTTGTTCATTTGTTCATTAGTTCATTTGTTCATTCGTTCATTCGTTCATTTGTTCATTTGTTCATTTGTTCATTCGTTCATTTGTTCATTCGTTCATTTGTCTATTCGTTCATTTGTTCATTTGTTCATTTGTTCATTTGTTCATTTGCTCATTTGTTCATTTGTTCGTTTGTCCATTTGTTCGTTTGTTCGTTTGTTCATTTGTAAATTTGTTCATTTGTTCATTTGTTCATTTGTTCATTTGTCCATTTGTTTATTTGTTCATTTGTTCTTTTGGTCATTTTTTTATTTGTTCATTTGTTCATTTGTTCATTTGTTCATTTGTTCATTTGTTCATTCGTTCATTTGTCTATGCGCTCATTTGTTTATTTGTTCTTTCGTTCATTTGTCTATTCGCTCATTTGTTCATTTGTTCATTTGTTCATTTGTTCATTTGTTCATTTATTCATTTGTTCATTTGTTCATTTGTTCATTTGTTCATTTGTTCATTTGTTCATTTGTTCATTTGTTCATTTGTTCATTTGTTCATTTGTTCACTTGTTCATTTGTTCATTTATTCATTTGTTCATTTGTTCATTTGTTCATTTGTTCATTTGTTCATTTGTTCATTTGTTCATTTGTTCATTTGTTCATTTGTTCATTTGTTCATTTGTTCATTCGTTCGTTTCTTCAATTCTTCATTCGTTCCATTGTCTATTCGCTCATTTGTTCATTTGTTCATTCGTTCATTTGTTCATTTGTTCACTTGTTCATTTGTTCATTTGTTCATTTGTTCATTTGTTCATTTGCTCATTTGTTCGTTTGTTCGTTTGTTCATTTGTTCACTTGCTCATTTGTTCATTTGTGCATTTGTTCATTTGTTCATTTGTTCGTTTGTTCGTTTGTTCGTTTGTTCATTTGTTCATTTGTTCATTTATTCATTTGTTCATTTGTTCATTTGTTCATTTGTTCATTTGTTCATTTGTTCATTTGTTCATTTGTTCATTTGTTCATTTGTGTATTCGCTCATCTGTTCATTTGTTCATTTGTTCATTTGTTCATTTGTTCATTTGTTCATTTGTTCATTTGTTCATTTGTTCATTTGTTCATTTGTTCATTTGTTCATTTGTTCATTTGTTCATTTGTTCAATTGTTCGTTTGTTCGTTTGTTCATTCGTTCATTTGTTCATTTGTTAATTTGTTCATTCGTTCATTTGTTCATTCGTTCATTTGTCTATTCGCTCATTTGTTCATTTGTTCATTTGTTCATTTGTTCATTTGTTCATTTGTTCATTTCTTCAATTGTTCATTTCTTCATTTGTACATTTGTTCATTTGTTCATTTGTTCATTTGTTCATTTGTTCATTTGTTCATTTGTTCATTCGTTCATTTGTTCATTTGTTCATTTGTTCATTTGTTCATTTGTTCATTAGTTCATTTGTTCATTCGTTCATTCGTTCATTCGTTCATTCGTTCATTTGTTCATTTGTTAATTTGTTCATTCGTTCATTTGTTCATTCGTTCATTTGTCTATTCGCTCATTTGTTCATTTGTTCATTTGTTCATTTGTTCATTTGTTCGTTTGTCCATTTGTTCGTTTGTTCGTTTGTTCATTTGTAAATTTGTTCATTTGTTCATTTGTTCATTTGTTCATTTGTTCATTTGTCCATTTGTTTATTTGTTCATTTGTTCATTTGTAAATTTGTTCATTTGTTCATTTGTTCATTTGTTCATTTGTTCATTTGTCCATTTGTTTATTTGTTCATTTGTTCTTTTGGTCATTTGTTTATTTGTTCATTTGTTCATTTGTTCATTTGTTCATTTGTTCATTTGTTCATTTGTTCATTTGTTCATTTGTTCATTTGTTCATTTGTTCATTTGTTCATTTGTTCATTTGTTCATTCGTTCATTTGTCTATGCGCTCATTTGTTTATTTGTTCTTTCGTTCATTTGTCTATTCGCTCATTTGTTCATTTGTTCATTTGTTCATTTGTTCATTTGTTCATCTGTTCATTTGTTCATTTGTTCATTTGTTCATTTGTTCATTTGTTCATTTGTTCATTTGTTCATTTGTTCATTTGTTCATTTGTTCATTTGTTCATTTGTTCATTTGTTCATTTGTTCATTTGTTCATTTGTTCATTTGTTCATTTGTTCATTTGTTCATTTGTTCATTTGTTCATTTGTTCATTTGTTCATTTGTTCATTTGTTCATTTGTTCATTTGTTCATTTGTTCATTTGTTCATTTGTTCATTTGTTCATTTGTTCATTTGTTCATTTGTTCATTTGTCCATTTGTACATTTGTTAATTTCTTTATTAGTTCATTTGTTCACTTCTTTACTTGATCATCTGTTCATTTGTTCATTTGTTCATTTGTTCGTTTGTTCATTTGTTCATTTGTTCGTTTGTTCATTTGTTTATTTGTTCATTTGTTCATTTGTTCATTTGTTCATTTGTTCATTTGTTCATTTGTTCATTTGTTCACTTGTTCATTAGTTCATTTATTCATTTGTTCATTTGTTCATTTGTTCATTTGTTCATTTGTTCATTTGTTCATTTGTTCATTTGTTCATTTGTTCATTTGTTCATTTGTTCATTTGTTCATTTGTTCATTCGTTCGTTTCTTCAATTCTTCATTCGTTCCATTGTCTATTCGCTCATTTGTTCATTTGTTCATTCGTTCATTTGTTCATTTGTTCATTCGTTCATTTGTTCATTTGTTCACTTGTTCATTTGTTCATTTGTTCATTTGTTCATTTGTTCATTTGTTCATTTGTTCATTTGTTCATTTGTTCATTTGTTCATTTGTTCATTTGAACATTTGTTCATTTGTTCATTTGATCATTTGTTCATTTGTTCATTTGTTCATTTGTTCATTTGTCCATTTGTTCATTTGTTCATTTGTTCATTTGCTCATTTGTTCATTTGTTCATTTGTTCATTTGTTCATTTGTTCATTTGTTCATTTGTTCATTTGTTCATTTGTTCATTTGTTCATTTGTTCATTTGTTCATTTGTTCATTTGTTCATTTGTTCATTTGTTCATTTGTTCGTTTGTTCGTTTGTTCATTTGTTCACTTGCTCATTTGTTCATTTGTGCATTTGTTCATTTGTTCATTTGTTCGTTTGTTCGTTTGTTCGTTTGTTCATTTGTTCATTTGTTCATTTATTCATTTGTTCATTTGTTCATTTGTTCATTTGTTCATTTGTTCATTTGTTCATTTGTGTATTCGCTCATCTGTTCATTTGTTCATTTGTTCATTTGTTCATTTGTTCATTTGCTCATTTGTTCATTTGTTCATTTGTTCATTTGTTCATTTGTTCATTTGTTCAATTGTTCGTTTGTTCGTTTGTTCATTTGTTCATTTGTTCATTTGTTCATTTGTTCATTTGTTCAATTGTTCATTTGTTCATTTGTTCGTTTGTTCGTTTGTTCGTTTGTTCGTTTGTTCGTTTGTTCGTTTGTTCGCTTGTTCGTTTGTTCGCTTGTTCGTTTGTTCGCTTGTTCGTTTGTTCGCTTGTTCGTTTGTTCGTTTGTTCGTTTGTTCGTTTGTTCGTTTGTTCGTTTGTTCGTTTGTTCGTTTGTTCGTTTGTTCGTTTGTTCGTTTGTTCGTTTGTTCGTTTGTTCGTTTGTTCGTTTGTTCATTTGTTCATTTGTTCATTTGTTCATTTGTTCATTTGTTCATTCGTTCATTTCTTCAATTCCTCATTCGTTCCATTGTCTATTCGCTCATTTGTTCATTTGTTCATTTGTTCATTTGTTCATTAGTTCATTTGTTCATTCGTTCATTCGTTCATTTGTTCATTTGTTAATTTGTTCATTCGTTCATTTGTTCATTCGTTCATTTGTCTATTCGCTCATTTGTTCATTTGTTCATTTGTTCATTTGTTCATTTGTTCATTTGTTCATTTCTTCAATTGTTCATTTCTTCATTTGTACATTTGTTCATTTGTTCATTTGTTCATTTGTTCATTTGTTCATTTGTTCATTTGTTCATTTGTTCATTCGTTCATTTGTTCATTTGTTCATTTGTTCATTTGTTCATTTGTTCATTAGTTCATTTGTTCATTCGTTCATTCGTTCATTCGTTCATTTGTTCATTTGTTCATTTGTTCATTTGTTCATTAGTTAATTTGTTCATTCGTTCATTCGTTCATTTGTTCATTTGTTAATTTGTTCATTCGTTCATTTGTTCATTCGTTCATTTGTCTATTCGCTCATTTGTTCATTTGTTCATTTGTTCATTTGTTCATTTGTTCATTTGTTCATTTCTTCAATTGTTCATTTCTTCATTTGTAAATTTGTTCATTTGTTCATTTGTTCATTTGTTCATTTGTTCATTTGTTCATTTGTCCATTTGTTTATTTGTTCACTTGTTCATTTGTAAATTTGTTCATTTGTTCATTTGTTCATTTGTTCATTTGTTCATTTGTCCATTTGTTTATTTGTTCATTTGTTCTTTTGGTCATTTGTTTATTTGTTCATTTGTTCATTTGTTCATTTGTTCATTTGTTCATTTGTTCATTTGTTCATTTGTTCATTTGTTCATTTGTTCATTTGTTCATTTGTTCATTCGTTCATTTGTCTATGCGCTCATTTGTTTATTTGTTCTTTCGTTCATTTGTCTATTCGCTCATTTGTTCATTTGTTCATTTGTTCATTTGTTCATCTGTTCATTTGTTCATTTGTTCATTTGTTCATTTGTTCATTTGTTCATTTGTTCATTTGTTCATTTGTTCATTTGTTCATTTGTTCATTTGTTCATTTGTTCATTTGTTCATTTGTTCATTTGTTCATTTGTTCATTTGTTCATTTGTTCATTTGTTCATTTGTTCATTTGTTCATTTGTTCATTTGTTCATTTGTCCATTTGTACATTTGTTAATTTCTTTATTAGTTCATTTGTTCACTTCTTTACTTGATCATCTGTTCATTTGTTCATTTGTTCATTTGTTCATTTGTTCATTTGTTCGTTTGTTCATTTGTTCATTTGTTCGTTTGTTCGTTTGTTCATTTGTTCGTTTGTTCATTTGTTTATTTGTTCATTTGTTCATTTGTTCATTTGTTCATTTGTTCATTTGTTCATTTGTTCATTTGTTCACTTGTTCATTAGTTCATTTATTCATTTGTTCATTTGTTCATTTGTTCATTTGTTCATTTGTTCATTTGTTCATTTGTTCATTTGTTCATTTGTTCATTTGTTCATTCGTTCGTTTCTTCAATTCTTCATTCGTTCCATTGTCTATTCGCTCATTTGTTCATTTGTTCATTCGTTCATTTGTTCATTTGTTCATTCGTTCATTTGTTCATTTGTTCACTTGTTCATTTGTTCATTTGTTCATTTGTTCATTTGTTCATTTGTTCATTTGTTCATTTGTTCATTTGTTCATTTGTTCATTTGTACATTTGTTCATTTGTTCATTTGTTCATTTGTTCATTTGTTCATTTGTTCATTTGTTCATTTGTCCATTTGTTCATTTGTTCATTTGTTCATTTGCTCATTTGTTCATTTGTTCATTTGTTCATTTGTTCATTTGTTCATTTGTTCATTTGTTCATTTGTTCATTTGTTCGTTTGTTCGTTTGTTCATTTGTTCACTTGCTCATTTGTTCATTTGTGCATTTGTTCATTTGTTCGTTTGTTCGTTTGTTCGTTTGTTCGTTTGTTCATTTGTTCATTTGTTCATTTATTCGTTTGTTCATTTGTTCATTTGTTCATTTGTTCATTTGTTCATTTGTGTATTCGCTCATCTGTTCATTTGTTCATTTGTTCATTTGTTCAATTGTTCGTTTGTTCATTTGTTCATTTGTTCATTTGTTCATTTGTTCATCTGTTCATTTGTTCAATTGTTCATTTGTTCATTTGTTCGTTTGTTCGTTTGTTCGTTTGTTCGTTTGTTCGTTTGTTCGTTTGTTCGTTTGTTCGTTTGTTCGTTTGTTCGCTTGTTCGTTTGTTCGTTTGTTCGTTTGTTCGCTTGTTCGTTTGTTCGTTTGTTCGTTTGTTCGTTTGTTCGTTTGTTCGTTTGTTCGTTTGTTCGTTTGTTCGTTTGTTCGTTTGTTCGTTTGTTCGTTTGTTCGTTTGTTCGTTTGTTCGTTTGTTCGTTTGTTCGTTTGTTCGTTTGTTCGTTTGTTCGTTTGTTCGTTTGTTCGTTTGTGCGTTTGTTCGTTTGTTCGTTTGTCCGTTTGTTCGTTTGTTCGTTTGTTCGTTTGTTCGTTTGTTCGTTTGTTCGTTTGTTCGTTTGTTCGTTTGTTCGTTTGTTCGTTTGTTCGTTTGTTCGTTTGTTCGTTTGTTCGTTTGTTCGTTTGTTCGTTTGTTCGTTTGTTCGTTTGTTCGTTTGTTCGTTTGTTCGTTTGTTCGTTTGTTCGTTTGTTCGTTTGTTCGTTTGTTCGTTTGTTCGTTTCTTCATTTGTTCCTTTTGGTCATTTGTTCATTTGTTCATTTGTTCATTTGTTCATTTGTTCTTTTGTTCATTGGTCCATTTGTTCATTTGTTCATTTCTTTATTTGTTCATTTGTTCATTTCTTTACTTGTTCATCTGTTCATTTGTTCATTTGCTCATTTGTTCATTTGTTCATTTGTTCATTTGTTCTTTTGTTCATTTGTTCATTTGTTCATTTGTTCATTTGTTCATTTGTTCATTTGTTCATTTGTTCATTCGTTCGTTTCTTCAATTCTTCATTCGTTCCATTGTCTATTCGCTCATTTGTTCATTTGTTCATTCGTTCATTTGTTCATTTGTTCACTTGTTCATTTGTTCATTTGTTCATTTGTTCATTTGTTCATTTGCTCATTTGTTCGTTTGTTCGTTTGTTCATTTGTTCACTTGCTCATTAGTTCATTTGTGCATTTGTTCATTTGTTCGTTTGTTCGTTTGTTCGTTTGTTCATTTGTTCATTTGTTCATTTATTCATTTGTTCATTTGTTCATTTGTTCATTCGTTCATTCGTTCATTTGTTCATTTGTTCATTTGTTCATTCGTTCATTTGTTCATTCGTTCATTTGTCTATTCGTTCATTTGTTCATTTGTTCATTTGTTCATTTGTTCATTTGCTCATTTGTTCATTTGTTCGTTTGTCCATTTGTTCGTTTGTTCGTTTGTTCTTTCGTTCATTTGTCTATTCGCTCATTTCTTCATTTGTTCGTTTGCTCATTTGTTCATTTGTTCATTTGTTCATTTGTTCAAATGATCATTTGTAAATTTGTTGATTTGTCCATTTGTTCATTTGTTCATTCGTTCATTCGTTCATTTGTTCATTTGTTCATTTGTTCATTTGTTCATTTGTTCATTAGTTCATTTGTTCATTCGTTCATTCGTTCATTTGTTCATTTGTTCATTTGTTCATTCGTTCATTTGTTCATTCGTTCATTTGTCTATTCGTTCATTTGTTCATTTGTTCATTTGTTCATTTGTTCATTTGCTCATTTGTTCATTTGTTCGTTTGTCCATTTGTTCGTTTGTTCGTTTGTTCATTTGTAAATTTGTTCATTTGTTCATTTGTTCATTTGTTCATTTGTCCATTTGTTTATTTGTTCATTTGTTCTTTTGGTCATTTTTTTATTTGTTCATTTGTTCATTTGTTCATTTGTTCATTTGTTCATTTGTTCATTCGTTCATTTGTCTATGCGCTCATTTGTTTATTTGTTCTTTCGTTCATTTGTCTATTCGCTCATTTGTTCATTTGTTCATTTGTTCATTTGTTCATTTGTTCATTTATTCATTTGTTCATTTGTTCATTTGTTCATTTGTTCATTTGTTCATTTGTTCATTTGTTCATTTGTTCATTTGTTCATTTGTTCATTTGTTCACTTGTTCATTTGTTCATTTATTCATTTGTTCATTTGTTCATTTGTTCATTTGTTCATTTGTTCATTTGTTCATTTGTTCATTTGTTCATTTGTTCATTTGTTCATTTGTTCATTTGTTCATTCGTTCGTTTCTTCAATTCTTCATTCGTTCCATTGTCTATTCGCTCATTTGTTCATTTGTTCATTCGTTCATTTGTTCATTTGTTCACTTGTTCATTTGTTCATTTGTTCATTTGTTCATTTGTTCATTTGCTCATTTGTTCGTTTGTTCGTTTGTTCATTTGTTCACTTGCTCATTTGTTCATTTGTGCATTTGTTCATTTGTTCATTTGTTCGTTTGTTCGTTTGTTCGTTTCTTCATTTGTTCATTTGTTCATTTATTCATTTGTTCATTTGTTCATTTGTTCATTTGTTCATTTGTTCATTTGTTCATTTGTTCATTTGTTCATTTGTTCATTTGTGTATTCGCTCATCTGTTCATTTGTTCATTTGTTCATTTGTTCATTTGTTCATTTGTTCATTTGTTCATTTGTTCATTTGTTCATTTGTTCATTTGTTCATTTGTTCATTTGTTCATTTGTTCATTTGTTCAATTGTTCGTTTGTTCGTTTGTTCATTTGTTCATTTGTTCATTTGTTCATTTGTTCATTTGTTCATTTGTTCAATTGTTCATTTGTTCATTTGTTCATTTGTTCATTTGTTCATTTGTTCATTTGTTCATTTGTTCATTTGTTCACTTGTTGACTTGTTCACTTGTTCATTTGATCGTTTGTTCATTTGTTCGTTTGTTCCTTTGTTCGTTTGTTCGTTTGTTCGTTTGTTCGTTTGTTCGTTTGTTCGTTTGTACGTTTGTTCGTTTGTTCGTTTGTTCGTTTGTTCGTTTGTTCGTTTGTTCGTTTGTTCGTTTGTTCGTTTGTTCGTTTGTTCGTTTGTTCGTTTGTTCGTTTGTTCGTTTGTTCGTTTGTTCGTTTGTTCGTTTGTTCGTTTGTTCGTTTGTTCGTTTGTTCGTTTGTTCGTTTGTTCGTTTGTTCGTTTGTTCGTTTGTTCGTTTGTTCGTTTGTTCGTTTGTTCGTTTGTTCGTTTGTTCGTTTGTTCGTTTGTTCGTTTGTTCGTTTGTTCATTTGTTCATTTGATCATTTGTTCATTTGTTCATTTGTTCATTTGTTCATTTGTTCACTTGTTGACTTGTTCACTTGTTCATTTGATCGTTTGTTCATTTGATCGTTTGTTCATTTGTTCGTTTGTTCGTTTGTTCGTTTGTTCGTTTGTTCGTTTGTTCGTTTGTTCGTTTGTTCGTTTGTTCGTTTGTTCGTTTGTTCGTTTGTTCGTTTGTTCGTTTGTTCGTTTGTTCGTTTGTTCGTTTGTTCGTTTGTTCGTTTGTTCATTTGTTCATTTGTTCATTTGTTCAATGGTTCATTTGTTCATTTGTCTATTCGCTCATTTGTTTATTTGTTCATTCGTTCATTTCTCTATTCGCTCATTTGTTCATTTGTTCGTTTGCTCATTTGTTCATTTGTTCATTTGTTCATTTATCCATTTGTTCATTCGTTCATTTGTTCATTTGTCCATTTGTTCATTTGTTCATTTGTTCATTTGTTCATTTTTTCATTTCTTCAATTGTTCATTTGTTCATTTGTTCATTTGTTCATTTGTTCATTTGTTCATTTGTTAATTTGTTCATTTGTTCGTTTGTTCGTTTGTTCATTTGTTCATTTGTTCATTTGTTCATTTGTTCATTCGTTCATTTGTTCGTTTGTTCGTTTGTTCATTTGTTCATTTGTTCATTTGTTCATTTGTTCATTCGTTCATTTGTTCATTTGTTCATTTGTTCATTTGTTAATTTGTTCCTTTTTTCATTTCTTCAATTGTTCATTTGTTCATTTGAACATTTGTTCATTTGTTCATTTGTTCATTTGTTCATTCGTTCATTTGTTCATTTGTTCATTTGTTCATTTGTTCATTCGTTCATTTGTTCATTTGTTCATTTGTTCATTTGTTCATTTGTTCTTTCGTTCATTTGTCTATTCGCTCATTTCTTCATTTGTTCGTTTGCTCATTTGTTCATTTGTTCATTTGTTCATTTGTTCAAATGATCATTTGTAAATTTGTTGATTTGTCCATTTGTTCATTTGTTCATTCGTTCATTCGTTCATTTGTTCATTTGTTCATTTGTTCATTTGTTCATTTGTTCATTCGTTCATTTTTCTATTCGCTCATTTTTTCATTTGTTCGTTTGCTCATGTGTTCATTTGTTCATTTGTTCATTTGTTCATTTGTTCACTTTGTTCATTTGTTCATTTGTACATTTGTTCATTTGTTCATTTGTTCATTTGTTCATTTGTTCATTTGTTCATTTGTTCATTTGTTCATTTGTTCATTTGTACATTTGTTCATTTGTACATTTGTTCATTTGTTCTTTTGTTCATTTCTTCAATTCTTCATTCGTTCCATTGTCTATTCGCTCATTTGTTCATTTGGTCATTTGTTCATTCGTTCATTTTTTCATTTGTTCATTTGTTCATTTGTTCATTTGTTCATTTGTTCATTTGCTCATTTGTTCATTTGTTCATTTGTTCATTTGTTCACTTGTCCATTTGTTCGTTTGTTCACTTGTTCATTTGTTCGTTTGTTCAATCGTTCAAATGATTATTCGACCATTTGTTCATTTGTTCATTTGTTCATTTGTTCATTTGCTCATCTGTCCATTTGTTCATTTGTTCATTTGTTCATTTGTATATTTGTTCATTTGTGCGATTGTCTATTCGTTCATTTGTTCATTTGTTCATTTGTTCACTTGCTCATTTGTTCATTTGTTCATTTGTTCATTTGTTCATTTGTTCATTTGTTAATTTGTTCATTTGTTCGTTTGTTCGTTTGTTCATTTGTTCATTTGTTCATTTGCTCATTTGTTCATTCGTTCATTTGTTCGTTTGTTCGTTTGTTCATTTGTTCATTTGTTCATTTGTTCATTTGTTCATTTGTTCATTTGTTCATTTGTTCATTTGTTCATTTGTTCATTTGCTCAATTGTTCATTTGTTCATTTGTTCATTTGTCTAACGCTCATTTGTTTATTTGTTCATTCGTTCATTTCTCTATTCGCTCATTTGTTCATTTGTTCGTTTGCTCATTTGTTCATTTGTTCATTTCTTCATTTATCCATTTGTTCATTCGTTCATTTGTTCATTTGTCCATTTGTTCATTTGTTCATTTGTTCATTTGTTCATTTCTTCAATTGTTCATTTGTTCATTTCTTCAATTGTTCATTTGTTCATTTGTACATTTGTTCATTTGTTCATTTGTTCATTTATCCATTTGTTCATTCGTTCATTCGTTCATTTGTTCATTTGTTCATTTGTTCATTTGTACATTTGTTCATTTGTTCATTTGTTCATTTGTTCATTTGTTCATTTGTTCATTTGTTCATTTGTTCATTTGTTCATTTGTTCATTTGTTCATTCGTTCATTTGTTTATGCGCTCATTTGTTTATTTGTACTTTCGATCATTTGTCTATTCGCTCATTTGTTCATTTGTTCATTTGTTCATTTCTTCATTTGTTCATTTATTCATTTGTTCATTTGTTCATTTGTTCATTTGTTCATTTGTACTTTCGTTCATTTGCCTATTCGCTCATTTCTTCATTTGTTCGTTTGCTCATTTGTTCATTTGTTCCTTAGTTCATTTGTTCATTTGTTCATTTGTTCATTTGTTCATTTGTTCATTCGTTCATTCGTTCATTTGTTCATTCGTTCATTTGTTCATTTGTTCATTTGTTCTTTTGTTCATTTCTTCAATTCTTCATTCGTTCCATTGTCTATTCGCTCATTTGTTCATTTGGTCATTTGTTCATTCGTTCATTTTTTCATTTGTTCATTTGTTCATTTGTTCATTTGTTCACTTGTCCATTTGTTCGTTTGTTCACTTGTTCATTTGTTCGTTTGTTCAATCGTTCAAATGATTATTCGACCATTTGTTCATTTGTTCATTTGTTCATTTGTTCATTTGCTCATCTGTCCATTTGTTCATTTGTTCATTCGTTCATTTGTTTATGCGCTCAATTGTTTATTTGTTCTTTCGATCATTTGTCTATTCGCTCATTTGTTCATTTGTTCATTTGTTCATTTCTTCATTTGTTCATTTATTCATTTGTTCATTTGTTCATTTGTTCATTTGTTCATTTGTTCTTTCGTTCATTTGCCTATTCGCTCATTTCTTCATTTGTTCGTTTGCTCATTTGTTCATTTGTTCCTTAGTTCATTTGTTCATTTGTTCATTTGTTCATTTGTTCATTTGTTCATTCGTTCATTCGTTCATTTGTTCATTCGTTCATTTGTTCATTTGTTCATTTGTTCTTTTGTTCATTTCTTCAATTCTTCATTCGTTCCATTGTCTATTCGCTCATTTGTTCATTTGGTCATTTGTTCATTCGTTCATTTTTTCATTTGTTCATTTGTTCATTTGTTCATTTGTTCACTTGTCCATTTGTTCGTTTGTTCACTTGTTCATTTGTTCGTTTGTTCAATCGTTCAAATGATTATTCGACCATTTGTTCATTTGTTCATTTGTTCATTTGTTCATTTGCTCATCTGTCCATTTGTTCATTTGTTCATTTGTTTATTTGTTCATTTGTTCATTTGTTCATTTGTTCATTTGTTCATTTGTTCATTTGTTCATTTGTTCATTTGTTCATTTGTTCATTTGTTCAATTGTTCATTTGTTCATTTGTTCATTTGTCTATTCGCTCATTTGTTTATTTGTTCATTCGTTCATTTCTCTATTCGCTCATTTGTTCATTTGTTCGTTTGCTCATTTGTTCATTTGTTCATTTGTTCATTTATCCATTTGTTCATTCGTTCATTTGTTCATTTGTCCATTTGTTCATTTGTTCATTTGTTCATTTGTTCATTTGTTCATTTCTTCAATTGTTCATTTGTTCATTTGTACATTTGTTCATTTGTTCATTTGTTCATTTATCCATTTGTTCATTCGTTCATTCGTTCATTTGTTCATTTGTTCATTTGTTCATTTGTTCATTTGTTCATTTGTTCATTTGTTCATTTGTTCATTTGTTCTTTCGTTCATTTGTCTATTCGCTCATTTGTTCATTTGTTCGTTTGCTCATTTGTTCATTTATCCATTTGTTCATTCGTTCATTCGTTCATTTGTTCATTTGTTCATTTGTTCATTTGTTCATTTATTCATTTGTTCATTTGTTCATTTGTTCATTTGTTCATTTGTTCATTTGTTCATTTGTTCATTTGTTCATTTGTTCATTTGTTCATTTGTTCATTTGTTCATTTGTTCACTTGTTCATTTGTTCATTTATTCATTTGTTCATTTGTTCATTTGTTCATTTGTTCATTTGTTCATTTGTTCATTTGTTCATTTGTTCATTTGTTCATTCGTTCGTTTCTTCAATTCTTCATTCGTTCCATTGTCTATTCGCTCATTTGTTCATTTGTTCATTCGTTCATTTGTTCATTTGTTCACTTGTTCATTTGTTCATTTGTTCATTTGTTCATTTGTTCATTTGCTCATTTGTTCGTTTGTTCGTTTGTTCATTTGTTCACTTGCACATTTGTTCATTTGTGCATTTGTTCATTTGTTCATTTGTTCGTTTGTTCGTTTGTTCGTTTGTTCATTTGTTCATTTGTTCATTTATTCATTTATTCATTTGTTCATTTGTTCATTTGTTCATTTGTTCATTTGTTCATTTGTGTATTCGCTCATCTGTTCATTTGTTCATTTGTTCATTTGTACATTTGTTCATTTGTTCATTTGTTCATTTGTTCATTTGTTCATTTGTTCATTTGTTCAATTGTTCGTTTGTTCGTTTGTTCATTTGTTCATTTGTTCATTTGTTCATTTGTTCATTTGTTCAATTGTTCATTTGTTCATTTGTTCATTTGTTCATTTGTTCATTTGTTCATTTGTTCATTTGTTCATTTGTTCATTTGTTCACTTGTTGACTTGTTCACTTGTTCATTTGATAGTTTGTTCATTTGTTCGTTTGTTCGTTTGTTCCTTTGTTCGTTTGTTCGTTTGTTCGTTTGTTCGTTTGTTCGTTTGTTCGTTTGTTCGTTTGTTCGTTTGTTCGTTTGTTCGTTTGTTCGTTTGTTCGTTTGTTCGTTTGTTCGTTTGTTCGTTTGTTCGTTTGTTCGTTTGTTCGTTTGTTCGTTTGTTCGTTTGTTCGTTTGTTCGTTTGTTCGTTTGTTCGTTTGTTCGTTTGTTCGTTTGTTCGTTTGTTCGTTTGTTCGTTTCTTCATTTATTCCTTTTGGTCATTTGTTCATTTGTTCATTTGTTCATTCGTTCATTCGTTCATTTGTTCATTTGTTCATTTGTTCATTCGTTCATTTGTTCATTCGTTCATTTGTCTATTCGTTCATTTGTTCATTTGTTCATTTGTTCATTTGTTCATTTGCTCATTTGTTCATTTGTTCGTTTGTCCATTTGTTCGTTTGTTCGTTTGTTCATTTGTAAATTTGTTCATTTGTTCATTTGTTCATTTGTTCATTCGTTCGTTTCTTCAATTCTTCATTCGTTCCATTGTCTATTCGCTCATTTGTTCATTTGTTCATTCGTTCATTTGTTCATTTGTTCACTTGTTCATTTGTTCATTTGTTCATTTGTTCATTTGTTCATTTGCTCATTTGTTCGTTTGTTCGTTTGTTCATTTGTTCACTTGCTCATTTGTTCATTTGTGCATTTGTTCATTTGTTCATTTGTTCGTTTGTTCGTTTGTTCGTTTGTTCATTTGTTCATTTGTTCATTTATTCATTTGTTCATTTGTTCATTTGTTCATTTGTTCATTTGTTCATTTGTTCATTTGTTCATTTGTGTATTCGCTCATCTGTTCATTTGTTCATTTGTTCATTTGTTCATTTGTTCATTTGTTCATTTGTTCATTTGTTCATTTGTTCATTTGTTCAATTGTTCGTTTGTTCGTTTGTTCATTTGTTCATTTGTTCATTTGTTCATTTGTTCAATTGTTCATTTGTTCATTTGTTCATTTGTTCATTTGTTCATTTGTTCATTTGTTCATTTGTTCACTTGTTGACTTGTTCACTTGTTCATTTGATCGTTTGTTCATTTGTTCGTTTGTTCGTTTGTTCCTTTGTTCGTTTGTTCGTTTGTTCGTTTGTTCGTTTGTTCGTTTGTACGTTTGTTCGTTTGTTCGTTTGTTCGTTTGTTCGTTTGTTCGTTTGTTCGTTTGTTCGTTTGTTCGTTTGTTCGTTTGTTCGCTTATTCGTTTGTTCGTTTGTTCGTTTGTTCGTTTGTTCGTTTGTTCGTTTGTTCGTTTGTTCGTTTGTTCGTTTCTTCATTTATTCCTTTTGGTCATTTGTTCATTTGTTCATTTGTTCATTTGTTCATTTGTTCAATTGTTCATTTGTTCATTTGTTCATTTGTTCATTTGTTCATTTGTTCAATTGTTCATTTGTTCATTTGTTCATTTGTTCATTTGTTCATTTGTTCATTTGTTCACTTGTTGACTTGTTCACTTGTTCATTTGATCGTTTGTTCATTTGTTCGTTTGTTCGTTTGTTCCTTTGTTCGTTTGTTCGTTTGTTCGTTTGTTCGTTTGTTCGTTTGTACGTTTGTTCGTTTGTTCGTTTGTTCGTTTGTTCGTTTGTTCGTTTGTTCGTTTGTTCGTTTGTTCGTTTGTTCGTTTGTTCGTTTGTTCGTTTGTTCGTTTGTTCGCTTATTCGTTTGTTCGTTTGTTCGTTTGTTCGTTTGTTCGTTTGTTCGTTTGTTCGTTTGTTCGTTTCTTCATTTATTCCTTTTGGTCATTTGTTCATTTGTTCATTTGTTCATTTGTTCATTTGTTCAATTGTTCATTTGTTCATTTGTTCATTTGTTCATTTGATCATTTGTTCATTTGTTCATTTGTTCATTTGTTCATTTGTTCATTTGTTCACTTGTTGACTTGTTCACTTGTTCATTTGATCGTTTGTTCATTTGTTCGTTTGTTCGTTTGTTCGTTTGTTCGTTTGTTCGTTTGTTCGTTTGTTCATTTGTTCATTCGTTCATTCGTTCATTTGTTCATTGGTTCATTTGTTCATTTGTTCATTTGTTCATTTGTTCATTCGTTCATTCGTTCATTCGTTCATTCGTTCATTCGTTAATTTGTTAATTTGTTCATTTGTTCATTTGTTCATTTGTTCATTTGTTCAATTGTTCATTTGTTCATTTGTTAATTTGTTCATTTGTTAATTTGTTCATTTGTTCATTTGTCCATTTGTTCGTTTGTTCGTTTGTTCGTTTGTTCGTTTGTTCATTTGTTCGTTTGTTCGTTTGTTCATTTGTTCATTTGTTCATTTGTTCATTTGTTCATGTGTTCATTTGTTCATTTGTAAATTTGTTCATTTGTTCATTTGTTCATTTGTTCATTTGTTCATTTGTTCATTTGTTCATTTGTTCAATTGTTCATTTGTTCATTTGTTCATTTGCTCATTTGTTCATTTGTTCATTTGTTCATTTGTTCATTTGTTCGTTTGTTCATTTGTTCATTTGTTCATTTGTTCATGTGTTCATTTGTTCATGTGTTCATTTGTTCATTTGTTCATTTGTTCATTTGTCCATTTGTCCACTTGTTCATTTGTCCATTTGTTTATTTGTTCATTTGTCCATTTGTTCGTTTGTTCATTTGTTCATTTGTTCATTTGTTCATTTGTTCGTTTGTTCATTTGTTCATTTGTTCATTTGTTCCTTCGTTCATTTGTCTATTCGCACATTTGTTCATTTGTTAATTCGTTCATTTGTCTATTCGCTCATTTGTTCATTTGTTAATTCGTTCATTTGTTCATTTGTTCATTTGTTCATTTGTTCATTTGTTCATTTGTTCATTTGTTCATTTGTTCACTTGTTCATTTGTTCATTTGTTCACTTGTTCACTTGTTCATTTGTTCATTTGTTTATTTGTTCATTTGTTCATTTGTTCATTTGTTCATTTGTTCATTTGTTCATTTGTTCATTTGTTCATTTGTTCATTTGTTCATTTGTTCATTTGTTCATTTGTTCATTTGTTCATTTGTTCATTTGTTCATTTGTTCATTTGTTCATTTGTTCATTTGTCCATTTGTTCATTTGTCCATTTGTTCATTTGTTCATTTCTTCATTCGCTCATTTGTTCATTCGTTCATTTGCCTATTCGCTCATTTGCCTATTCGCTCATCTGCCTATTTGCTCATTTGTTCATTTGTTCTTTTGTTCATTTGTTCATTTGTTCGTTTGTTCGTTTGTTCGTTTGTTCGTTTGTTCGTTTGTTCGTTTGTTCGTTTGTTCGTTTGTTCGTTTGTTCGTTTGTTCGTTTGTTCGTTTGTTCGTTTGTTCGTTTGTTCGTTTGTTCGTTTGTTCGTTTTTTCGTTTGTTCGTTTGTTCGTTTGTTCGTTTGTTCGTTTGTTCGTTTGTTCGTTTGTTCGTTTGTTCGTTTGTTCGTTTGTTCGTTTGTTCGTTTGTTCGTTTGTTCGTTTGTTCGTTTGTTCGTTTGTTCGTTTGTTCGTTTGTTCGTTTCTTCGTTTCTTCGTTTCTTCGTTTCTTCATTTGTTCGTTTGTTCGTTTGTTCGTTTGTTCGTTTGTTCGTTTGTTCGTTTGTTCGTTTGTTCGTTTGTTCGTTTGTTCGTTTGTTCGTTTGTTCGTTTGTTCGTTTGTTCGTATGTTCGTTTGTTCGATTGTTCGTTTGTTCGTTTGTTCGTTTGTTCGTTTGTTCGTTTGTTCGTTTGTTCGTTTGTTCGTTTGTTCGTTTGTTCGTTTGTTCGTTTGTTCGTTTGTTCGTTTGTTCGTTTGTTCGTTTGTTCGTTTGTTCGTTTGTTCGTTTGTTCGTTTGTTCGTTTGTTCGTTTGTTCGTTTGTTCGTTTGTTCGTTTGTTCGTTTGTTCGTTTGTTCGTTTGTTCGTTTGTTCGTTTGTTCGTTTCTTCGTTTCTTCGTTTGTTCGTTTGTTCGTTTGTTCGTTTGTTCGTTTGTTCGTTTGTTCGTTTGTTCGTTTGTTCGTTTGTTCGTTTGTTCGTTTGTTCGTTTGTTCGTATGTTCGTTTGTTCGTTTGTTCGTTTGTTCGTTTGTTCGTTTGTTCGTTTGTTCATTTGTTCATTTGTTCATTTGTTCATTTGTTCATTTGTTCATTTGTTCATTTGTTCATTCGTTCGTTTCTTCAATTCTTCATTCGTTCCATTGTCTATTCGCTCATTTGTTCATTTGTTCATTCGTTCATTTGTTCATTTGTTCACTTGTTCATTTGTTCATTTGTTCATTTGTTCATTTGTTCATTTGCTCATTTGTTCGTTTGTTCGTTTGTTCATTTGTTCACTTGCACATTTGTTCATTTGTGCATTTGTTCATTTGTTCATTTGTTCGTTTGTTCGTTTGTTCGTTTGTTCATTTGTTCATTTGTTCATTTATTCATTTATTCATTTGTTCATTTGTTCATTTGTTCATTTGTTCATTTGTTCATTTGTGTATTCGCTCATCTGTTCATTTGTTCATTTGTTCATTTGTACATTTGTTCATTTGTTCATTTGTTCATTTGTTCATTTGTTCATTTGTTCATTTGTTCAATTGTTCGTTTGTTCGTTTGTTCATTTGTTCATTTGTTCATTTGTTCATTTGTTCATTTGTTCAATTGTTCATTTGTTCATTTGTTCATTTGTTCATTTGTTCATTTGTTCATTTGTTCATTTGTTCATTTGTTCATTTGTTCACTTGTTGACTTGTTCACTTGTTCATTTGATAGTTTGTTCATTTGTTCGTTTGTTCGTTTGTTCGTTTGTTCGTTTGTTCGTTTGTTCGTTTGTTCGTTTGTTCGTTTGTTCGTTTGTTCGTTTGTTCGTTTGTTCGTTTGTTCGTTTTTTCGTTTGTTCGTTTGTTCGTTTGTTCGTTTGTTCGTTTGTTCGTTTGTTCGTTTGTTCGTTTGTTCGTTTGTTCGTTTGTTCGTTTGTTCGTTTGTTCGTTTGTTCGTTTGTTCGTTTGTTCGTTTGTTCGTTTGTTCGTTTGTTCGTTTCTTCGTTTCTTCGTTTCTTCGTTTCTTCATTTGTTCGTTTGTTCGTTTGTTCGTTTGTTCGTTTGTTCGTTTGTTCGTTTGTTCGTTTGTTCGTTTGTTCGTTTGTTCGTTTGTTCGTTTGTTCGTTTGTTCGTATGTTCGTTTGTTCGTTTGTTCGTTTGTTCGTTTGTTCGTTTGTTCGTTTGTTCGTTTGTTCGTTTGTTCGTTTGTTCGTTTGTTCGTTTGTTCGTTTGTTCGTTTGTTCGTTTGTTCGTTTGTTCGTTTGTTCGTTTCTTCCTTTGTTCGTTTCTTCCTTTGTTCGTTTGTTCGTTTGTTCGTTTGTTCGTTTGTTCGTTTGTTCGTTTGTTCGTTTCTTCGTTTCTTCATTTGTTCATTTGTTCATTTGTTCATTTGTTCATTTGTTCATTCGTTCATTCGTTCATTCGTTCATTCGTTCATTCGTTCATTCGTTCATTCGTTCATTTGTTCATTTGTTCATTTGTTCATTTGTTCATTTGTTCATTTGTTCATTTGTTCATTTGTTCATTTGTTCATTTGTTCATTTGTTCATTTGTTCATTTGTTCGTTTGTTCATTTGTTCATTTGTCCATTTGTTCATTTGTTCATTTGCCCATTTGTCCACTTGTTCATTTGTTTATTTGTTTATTTGTTCATTTGTTCGTTTGTTCATTTGTTCATTTGTTCATTTGTTCCTTCGTTCATTTGTCTATTCGCACATTTGTTCATTTGTTAATTCGTTCATTTGTCTATTCGCTCATTTGTTCATTTGTTCATTTGTTCCTTCGTTCATTTGTCTACTCGCACATTTGTTCATTTGTTAATTCGTTCATTTGTCTATTCGCTCATTTGTTCATTTGTTAATTCGTTCATTTGTTCATTTGTTCATTTGTTCATTTGTTCACTTGTTCATTTGTCCATTTGTTCATTTGTTCATTTGTCCATTTGTTCATTTGTTCATTTGTTCATTTGTTCATTTGATCATTTTTCATTCGCTCATTTGTTCATTCGCTCATTTATTCATTCGCTCATTTGTTCATTTGTACATTTGCTCATTTGTTCATTTGTTCATTTGTTCATTCGTTCATTTGTTCATTTGTTCATTTGTTCATTTGCTCATTTGTTCATTTGTTCATTTGTTCATTTGTTCATTTGTTCATTTGTTCATTTGTTCATTTGTTCATTTGTTCATTTGTCCATTTGTTCATTTGTTCATTTGTTCATTTGTTCATTTGATCATTTTTCATTCGCTCATTTGTTCATTCGCTCATTTATTCATTCGCTCATTTGTTCATTTGTACATTTGCTCATTTGTTCATTTGTTCATTTGTTCATTTGTTCATTTGTTCATTTGTTCATTTGTTCATTTGCTCATTTGTTCATTTGTTCATTTGTTCATTTGTTCATTTGTTCATTTGTTCATTTGTTCATTTGTTCATTTGTTCATTTGTTCATTTGTTCATTTGTTCGTTTGTTCGTTTGTTCGTTTGTTCATTTGTTCATTTGTTCATTTATTCATTTGTTCATTTGTTCATTTGTTCATTTGTTCATTTGTTCATTTGTTCATTTGTGTATTCGCTCATCTGTTCATTTGTTCATTTGTTCATTTGTTCATTTGTTCATTTGTTCATTTGTTCATTTGTTCATTTGTTCATTTGTTCATTTGTTCAATTGTTCGTTTGTTCGTTTGTTCATTTGTTCATTTGTTCATTTGTTCATTTGTTCAATTGTTCATTTGTTCATTTGTTCATTTGTTCATTTGTTCATTTGTTCATTTGTTCATTTGTTCATTTGTTCACTTGTTGACTTGTTCACTTGTTCATTTGATCGTTTGTTCATTTGTTCGTTTGTTCGTTTGTTCCTTTGTTCGTTTGTTCGTTTGTTCGTTTGTTCGTTTGTTCGTTTGTACGTTTGTTCGTTTGTTCGTTTGTTCGTTTGTTCGTTTGTTCGTTTGTTCGTTTGTTCGTTTGTTCGTTTGTTCGTTTGTTCGTTTGTTCGTTTGTTCGTTTGTTCGTTTGTTCGTTTGTTCGTTTGTTCGCTTATTCGTTTGTTCGTTTGTTCGTTTGTTCGTTTGTTCGTTTGTTCGTTTGTTCGTTTGTTCGTTTGTTCGTTTCTTCATTTATTCCTTTTGGTCATTTGTTCATTTGTTCATTTGTTCATTTGTTCATTTGTTCAATTGTTCATTTGTTCATTTGTTCATTTGTTCATTTGATCATTTGTTCATTTGTTCATTTGTTCATTTGTTCATTTGTTCATTTGTTCACTTGTTGACTTGTTCACTTGTTCATTTGATCGTTTGTTCATTTGTTCGTTTGTTCGTTTGTTCGTTTCTTCGTTTCTTCATTTGTTCGTTTGTTCGTTTGTTCGTTTGTTCGTTTGTTCGTTTGTTCGTTTGTTCGTTTGTTCGTTTGTTCGTTTGTTCGTTTGTTCGTTTGTTCGTTTGTTCGTTTGTTCGTATGTTCGTTTGTTCGTTTGTTCGTTTGTTCGTTTGTTCGTTTGTTCGTTTGTTCGTTTGTTCGTTTGTTCGTTTGTTCGTTTGTTCGTTTGTTCGTTTGTTCGTTTGTTCGTTTGTTCGTTTGTTCGTTTGTTCGTTTGTTCGTTTGTTCGTTTGTTCGTTTGTTCGTTTGTTCGTTTGTTCGTTTCTTCCTTTGTTCGTTTCTTCCTTTGTTCGTTTGTTCGTTTGTTCGTTTGTTCGTTTCTACATTTGTTCATTTGTTCATTTGTTCATTTGTTCATTTGTTCATTTGTTCATTTGTTCATTCGTTCATTCGTTCATTCGTTCATTCGTTCATTCGTTCATTCGTTCATTTGTTCATTTGTTCATTTGTTCATTTGTTCATTTGTTCATTTGTTCATTTGTTCATTTGTTCATTTGTTCATTTGTTCATTTGTTCATTTGTTCATTTGTTCGTTTGTTCATTTGTTCATTTGTCCATTTGTTCATTTGTTCATTTGCCCATTTGTCCACTTGTTCATTTGTTTATTTGTTTATTTGTTCATTTGTTCGTTTGTTCATTTGTTCATTTGTTCATTTGTTCCTTCGTTCATCTGTCTATTCGCACATTTGTTCATTTGTTAATTCGTTCATTTGTCTATTCGCTCATTTGTTCATTTGTTCATTTGTTCCTTCGTTCATTTGTCTACTCGCACATTTGTTCATTTGTTAATTCGTTCATTTGTCTATTCGCTCATTTGTTCATTTGTTAATTCGTTCATTTGTTCATTTGTTCATTTGTTCATTTGTTCACTTGTTCATTTGTCCATTTGTTCATTTGTTCATTTGTCCATTTGTTCATTTGTTCATTTGTTCATTTGTTCATTTGATCATTTTTCATTCGCTCATTTGTTCATTCGCTCATTTATTCATTCGCTCATTTGTTCATTTGTACATTTGCTCATTTGTTCATTTGTTCATTTGTTCATTCGTTCATTTGTTCATTTGTTCATTTGTTCATTTGCTCATTTGTTCATTTGTTCATTTGTTCATTTGTTCATTTGTTCATTTGTTCATTTGTTCATTTGTTCATTTGTTCATTTGTCCATTTGTTCATTTGTTCATTTGTTCATTTGTTCATTTGATCATTTTTCATTCGCTCATTTGTTCATTCGCTCATTTATTCATTCGCTCATTTGTTCATTTGTACATTTGCTCATTTGTTCATTTGTTCATTTGTTCATTTGTTCATTTGTTCATTTGTTCATTTGTTCATTTGCTCATTTGTTCATTTGTTCATTTGTTCATTTGTTCATTTGTTCATTTGTTCATTTGTTCATTTGTTCATTTGTTCATTTGTTCATTTGTTCATTTGTTCGTTTGTTCGTTTGTTCGTTTGTTCATTTGTTCATTTGTTCATTTATTCATTTGTTCATTTGTTCATTTGTTCATTTGTTCATTTGTTCATTTGTTCATTTGTGTATTCGCTCATCTGTTCATTTGTTCATTTGTTCATTTGTTCATTTGTTCATTTGTTCATTTGTTCATTTGTTCATTTGTTCATTTGTTCAATTGTTCGTTTGTTCGTTTGTTCATTTGTTCATTTGTTCATTTGTTCATTTGTTCAATTGTTCATTTGTTCATTTGTTCATTTGTTCATTTGTTCATTTGTTCATTTGTTCATTTGTTCATTTGTTCATTTGTTCATTTGTTCATTTGTTCACTTGTTGACTTGTTCACTTGTTCATTTGATCGTTTGTTCATTTGTTCGTTTGTTCGTTTGTTCCTTTGTTCGTTTGTTCGTTTGTTCGTTTGTTCGTTTGTTCGTTTGTACGTTTGTTCGTTTGTTCGTTTGTTCGTTTGTTCGTTTGTTCGTTTGTTCGTTTGTTCGTTTGTTCGTTTGTTCGTTTGTTCGTTTGTTCGTTTGTTCGTTTGTTCGTTTGTTCGTTTGTTCGCTTATTCGTTTGTTCGTTTGTTCGTTTGTTCGTTTGTTCGTTTGTTCGTTTGTTCGTTTGTTCGTTTGTTCGTTTCTTCATTTATTCCTTTTGGTCATTTGTTCATTTGTTCATTTGTTCATTTGTTCATTTGTTCAATTGTTCATTTGTTCATTTGTTCATTTGTTCATTTGATCATTTGTTCATTTGTTCATTTGTTCATTTGTTCATTTGTTCATTTGTTCACTTGTTGACTTGTTCACTTGTTCATTTGATCGTTTGTTCATTTGTTCGTTTGTTCATTTGTTCATTTGTTCATTTGTTCATTTGTTCAATGGTTCATTTGTTCATTTGTTCATTTGTCTATTCGCTCATTTGTTTATTTGTTCATTCGTTCATTTCTCTAATCGCTCATTTGTTCATTTGTTCGTTTGTTCGTTTGTTCGTTTGTTCGTTTGTTCGTTTGTTCGTTTGTTCGTTTGTTCGTTTGTTCGTTTGTTCGTTTGTTCGTTTGTTCGTTTGTTCGTTTGTTCGTTTGTTCGTTTTTTCGTTTTTTCGTTTGTTCGTTTGTTCGTTTGTTCGTTTGTTCGTTTGTTCGTTTGTTCGTTTGTTCGTTTGTTCGTTTGTTCGTTTGTTCGTTTGTTCGTTTGTTCGTTTGTTCGTTTGTTCGTTTGTTCGTTTGTTCGTTTGTTCGTTTGTTAGTTTGTTCGTTTGTTCGTTTGTTCGTTTGTTCGTTTGTTCGTTTCTTCCTTTGTTCGTTTCTTCCTTTGTTCGTTTCTTCCTTTGTTCGTTTCTTCCTTTGTTCGTTTGTTCGTTTCTTCGTTTGTTCGTTTGTTCGTTTCTTCATTTGTTCATTTGTTCATTTGTTCATTTGTTCATTTGTTCATTCGTTCATTTGTTCATTCGTTCATTTGTTCATTTGTTCATTTGTTCATTTGTTCATTTGTTCATTTGTTCATTTGTTCATTTGTTCATTCGTTCATTTGTTCATTTGTTCATTTGTTCATTTGTTCATTTGTTCATTTGTTCATTTGTTCATTTGTTCATTTGTTCATTTGTTCATTCGTTCATTTGCCTATTCGCTCATTTGTTCACTTGTTCATTTGTTCATTTGTTCATTTGTTCATTTGTCCATTTGCTCATTTGTTCATTTGTTCATTTGTTCATTTGTCCATTTGCTCATTTGTTCATTTGTTCATTTGTTCATTTGTTCATTCGTTCATTTGCCTATTCGCTCATTTGTTCACTTGTTCATTTGTTCATTTGTTCATTTGTTCATTTGTTCATTTGTTCATTTGTTCATTTGTTCATTTGTTCATTTGTTCATTTGTTCATTTGTTCTTTTGTTCTTTTGTTCATTTGTTCATTTGTTCATTTGTCCATTTGTCCATTTGTTCATTTGTTCATTTGTCCATTTGTCCATTTGTCCATTTGTCCATTTGTCCATTTGTCCATTTGTCCATTTGTTCATTTGTTCATTTGTTCATTTGTTCATTTGTTCATTTGTTCATTTGTTCGTTTGTTCGTTTGTTCATTTGTTCACTTGCTCACTTGTTCATTTGTTCATTTGTTCATTTGTACACTTGTTCACTTGTTCATTTGTTCATTTGTTCATTTGTTCATTTGTTCATTTGTTCATTTGTTCATTTGTTCATTTGTTCATTTGTTCATTTGTCCATTTGTTCATTAGTCCATTTGTTCATTTGTTCATTTGTCTATTCGCTCATTTGTGCATTCGCTCATTTGTTCATTTGTTCATTTGTTCATTTGTTCATTTGTTCATTTGTCATTTGTTTATTTGTTCATTTGTTCATTTGTTCATTTGTTCATTTGTTCATTTGTTCATTTCTTCATTTGTTCAATTGTTCATTTGTTCATTTGTTCATTTGCTCATTTGTTCATTTGTTCATTTGTTCATTTGTTCATTTGTTCGTTTGTTCATTTGTTCATTTGTTCATTTGTTCATGTGTTCATTTGTTCATGTGTTCATTTGTTCATTTGTTCATTTGTTCATTTGTCCATTTGTCCACTTGTTCATTTGTCCATTTGTTTATTTGTTAATTTGTCCATTTGTTCGTTTGTTCATTTGTTCATTTGTTCATTTGTTCATTTGTTCGTTTGTTCATTTGTTCATTTGTTCATTTGTTCCTTCGTTCATTTGTCTATTCGCACATTTGTTCATTTGTTAATTCGTTCATTTGTCTATTCGCTCATTTGTTCATTTGTTAATTCGTTCATTTGTTCATTTGTTCATTTGTTCATTTGTTCATTTGTTCACTTGTTCATTTGTTCATTTGTTCACTTGTTCACTTGTTCACTTGCTCACTTGTTCATTTGTTCATTTGTTCACTTGTTCACTTGTTCATTTGTTCATTTGTTCATTTGTTCATTTGTTCATTTGTTCATTTGTTCATTTGTTCATTTGTTCATTTGTCCATTTGTTCATTTGTTCATTTGTTCATTTGTTCATTTGTTCATTTGTTCATTTGTTCATTTGTTCATTTGTTCATCTGTCCATTTGATCAATTGTCCATTTGTCCATTTGTCCATTTGTCCATTTGTTCATTTGTTCATTTGTTCATTTGTTCATTTGTACATTTGTTCATTTGTTCATTTGTTCATTTGTTCATTTGTTCATTTGTTCATTTGTTCATTTGTTCATTTGTTCATTTGTTCATTTGTTCATTTGTTCATTTGTTCATTTGTTCATTTGTTCATTTGTTCATTTGTTCATTTGTTCATTTGTTCATTTGTTCATTTGTTCATTTGTTCATTTGTTCATTTGTTCATTTGTTCATTTGTTCATTTGTTCATTTGTTCATTTGTTCATTTGTTCATTTGTTCATTTGTTCATTTGTTCATTTGTTCAATTGTTCATTTGTTCATTTGTTCATTTGTTCATTTGTTCATTTGTTCATTTGTTCATTTGTTCATCTGTCCATTTGATCAATTGTCCATTTGTCCATTTGTTCATTTGTTCATTTGTTCATTTGTTCATTTGTTCATTTGTACATTTGTTCATTTGTTCATTTGTTCATTTGTTCATTTGTTCATTTGTTCATTAGCTCATTTGTTCATTTGTTCATTTGTTCATTTGTTCATTTGTTCATTTGTTCATTTGTTCATTTCTTTATTAGTTCATTTGTTCATTTCTTTATTTGTTCATCTGTTCATTTGTTCATTTGCTCATTTGATCATTTGTTCATTTGTTCATTTGTTCATTTGATCATTTGTTCATTTGTTCATTTGTTCATTTGTTCATTTGTTCACTTGTTCACTTGTTCACTTGTTCACTTGTTCACTTGTTCACTTGTTCACTTGTTCACTTGTTCATTTGTTCATTTGTTCATTTGTTCATTTGTCCATTTGTTCATTTGTTCACTTGTTCACTTGTTCACTTGTTCACTTGTTCACTTGTTCACTTGTTCACTTGTTCACTTGTTCATTTGTTCATTTGTTCATTTGTTCATTTGTCCATTTGTTCATTTGTTCATTTGTTCATTTGTTCATTTGTTCATTTGTCCATTTGTTCATTTGTTCATTTGTCCATTTGTTCATTTGTTCATTTGTTCATTTGCTCATTTGATCATTTTTTCATTCGCTCATTTGTTCATTCGCTCATTTATTCATTCGCTCATTTGTTCATTTGTACATTTGCTCATTTGTTCATTTGTTCGCTTGTTCATTCGTTCATTTGTTCATTTGTTCATTTGTTCACTTGTTCATTTGTTCACTTGTTCATTTGTTCACTTGTTCATTTGTTCACTTGTTCATTTGTTCACTTGTTCACTTGCTCACTTGTTCATTTGTTCATTTGTTCATTCGCTCATTTGTTCATTCGCTCATTTATTCATTCGCTCATTTGTTCATTTGTACATTTGCTCATTTGTTCATTTGTACATTTGTTCATTTGTTCATTTGTTCATTTGTTCATTTGTTCATTTGTTCATTTGTTCATTTGTTCATTTGTTCATTAGTTCATTTGTTCATTTGTTCATTTGTTCATTTGTTCATTTGTTCATTTGTTCATTTGTCCATTTGTTCATTTGTTCATTTGTTCATTTGTTCATTTGTTCATTTATTCATTTGTTCATTTGTTCATTTGTTCATTTGTTCATTTGTTCATTTGTTCATTTGTTCATTTGTTCATTTGTTCATTTGTTCATTTGTTCATTTGTTCATTTGTTCATTTGTTCATTTGTTCATCTGTCCATTTGATCAATTGTCCATTTGTCCATTTGTTCATTTGTTCATTTGTTCATTTGTTCATTTGTTCATTTGTTCATTTGTACATTTGTTCATTTGTTCATTTGTTCATTTGTTCATTTGTTCATTTGTTCATTTGTTCATTTGCTCATTTGTTCATTTGTTCATTTGTTCATTTGTTCATTTGTTCATTTGTTCATTTGTTCATTTGTTCATTTGTCTATTTGTTCATTTGTTCATTTGATCATTTGTTCATTAGTTCATTTGTTCATTTGTTCATTTGTTCATTTGTTCATTTGTTCATTTGTTCATTTGTTCATTTGATCATTTGTTCATTTGATCATTTGTTCATTTGTTCATTTGTTCATTTGTTCACTTGTTCACTTGTTCACTTGTTCACTTGTTCACTTGTTCACTTGTTCACTTGTTCACTTGTTCACTTGTTCACTTGTTCACTTGATCACTTGTTCACTTGTTCACTTGTTCACTTGTTCACTTGTTCACTTGTTCACTTGTTCACTTGTTCACTTGTTCACTTGTTCACTTGTTCACTTGTTCACTTGTTCACTTGTTCACTTGTTCACTTGTTCACTTGTTCATTTGTTCATTTGTTCATTTGTTCATTTGTTCATTTGTCCATTTGTTCATTTGTTCATTTGTTCATTTGTTCATTTGTTCATTTGTTCATTTGTTCATTTGTTCATTTGTTCATTTGTTCATTTGTTCATTTGTACATTTGTTCATTTGTTCATTTGTTCATTTGTTCATTAGTTCATTTGTACATTTGTTCATCTGTCCATTTGATCAATTGTCCATTTGTCCATTTGTTCATTTGTTCATTTGTTCATTTGTTCATTTGTTCATTTGTACATTTGTTCATTTGTTCATTTGTTCATTTGTTCATTTGTTCATTTGTTCATTTGTTCATTTGTTCACTTGTTCACTTGTTCATTTGTTCATTTGTTCATTTGTTCATTTGTTCATTTGTTCATTTGTTCACTTGTTCATTTGTTCATTTGTTCATTTGTTCATTTGTTCGTTTCTTCATTTGTTCAATTGTTCACTTCTTCATTTGTTCATTTGTTCATTTGTTCATTTGTTCCTTCGTTCATTTGTCTATTCGCACATTGGTTCATTTGTTAATTCGTTCATTTGTCTATTCGCTCATTTGTTCATTTGTTAATTCGTTCATTTGTCTATTCGCTCATTTGTTCATTCGTTCATTTGTCATTTGTTCATTTGTTCATTTGTTCATTTGTTCATTTGTTCATTTGTTCATTTGTTCATTTGTTCATTTGTTCATTTGTCCATTTGTTCATTTGTTCATTTGTTCATTTGTTCATTTGATCATTTTTCATTCGCTCATTTGTTCATTCGCTCATTTATTCATTCGCTCATTTGTTCATTTGTACATTTGCTCATTTGTTCATTTGTTCATTTGTTCATTTGTTCATTTGTTCATTTGCTCATTTGTTCATTTGTTCATTTGTTCATTTGTTCATTTGTTCATTTGTTCATTTGTTCATTTGTTCATTTGTTCATTTGTTCATTTGTTCATTTGTTCATTTGTTCATTTGTTCATTTGTTCATTTGTTCATTTGTTCATTTGTTCATTTGTTCATTTGTTCATTTGTTCATTTGTTCATTTGTTCATTTGTTCATTTGTTCATTTGTTCATTTGTTCATTTGTTCATTTGTTCATTTGTTCATTTGTTCATTTGTTCATTTGTTCATTTGTTCATTTGTTCATTTGTCCATTTGTTCATTTGTTCATTTGTTCATTTGTTCATTTGTTCATTTATTCATTTGTTCATTTGTTCATTTGTTCATTTGTTCATTTGATCATTTGTTCATTTGTTCATTTGTTCATTTGTTCATCTGTCCATTTGATCAATTGTCCATTTGTCCATTTGTTCATTTGTTCATTTGTTCATTTGTTCATTTGTACATTTGCTCATTTGCTCATTTGTTCATTTGTTCATTTGTTCATTTGTTCATTTGTTCATTTGTTCATTTGTTCATTTGTTCATTTGTTCATTTGTTCATTTGTTCATTTGTTCATTTGTTCATTTGTTCATTCGTTCATTTGTTCATTTGTTCATTTGTTCATTTGTTCATTTGTTCATTTGTTCATTTGTTCATTTGTTCATTTGTTCATTTGTTCATTTGTTCATTTGTTCATTTGTTCATTAGTTCATTTGTACATTTGTTCATCTGTCCATTTGATCAATTGTCCATTTGTCCATTTGTCCATTTGTCCATTTGTTCATTTGTTCATTTGTTCATTTGTTCATTTGTACATTTGTTCATTTGTTCATTTGTTCATTTGTTCATTTGTTCATTTGTTCATTTGTTCATTTGTTCATTTGTTCATTTGTTCATTTGTTCATTTGTTCATTTGTTCATTTGTTCATTAGCTCATTTGTTCATTTGTTCATTTGTTCATTTGTTCATTTGTTCATTTGTTCATTTGTTCATTTCTTTATTAGTTCATTTGTTCATTTCTTTACTTGTTCATCTGTTCATTTGTTCATTTGCTCATTTGATCATTTGTTCATTTGTTCATTTGTTCATTTGATCATTTGTTCATTTGTTCATTTGTTCATTTGTTCATTTGTTCACTTGTTCACTTGTTCACTTGTTCACTTGTTCACTTGTTCACTTGTTCACTTGTTCACTTGTTCATTTGTTCATTTGTTCATTTGTTCATTTGTCCATTTGTTCATTTGTTCATTTGTTCATTTGTTCATTTGTTCATTTGTTCATTTGTTCATTTGTTCATTTGTTCATTTGTTCATTTGTACATTTGTTCATTTGTTCATTTGTTCATTTGTTCATTAGTTCATTTGTACATTTGTTCATCTGTCCATTTGATCAATTGTCCATTTGTCCATTTGTTCATTTGTTCATTTGTTCATTTGTTCATTTGTTCATTTGTACATTTGTTCATTTGTTCATTTGTTCATTTGTTCATTTGTTCATTTGTTCATTTGTTCATTTGTTCACTTGTTCACTTGTTCATTTGTTCATTTGTTCATTTGTTCATTTGTTCATTTGTTCATTTGTTCACTTGTTCACTTGTTCATTTGTTCATTTGTTCATTTGTTCATTTGTTCATTTGTTCATTTGTTCATTTGATCATTTGTTCATTCGCTCATTTGTTCATTCGCTCATTTATTCATTCGCTCATTTGTTCACTTGTTCACTTGTTCACTTGTTCACTTGTTCATTTGTTCATTTGTTCATTTGTTCATTTGTTCATTAGTTCATTTGTACATTTGTTCATCTGTCCATTTGATCAATTGTCCATTTGTCCATTTGTTCATTTGTTCATTTGTTCATTTGTTCACTTGTTCATTTGTTCATTTGTTCATTTGTACATTTGTTCATTTGTTCATTTGTTCATTTGTTCATTTGTTCATTTGTTCATTTGTTCATTTGTTCATTTGCTCATTTGTTCATTTGTTCATTTGTTCATTTGTTCATTTGTTCATTTGTTCATTTGTTCATTTGTTCATTTGTTCATTTGTTCATTTGTTCATTTGTTCATTTGTTCATTTGTTCATTTGTTCATTTGTTCATTTGTTCATTTGTTCATTTGTTCATTTGTTCATTTGTTCATTTGTTCATTTGTTCATTTGTTCATTTGTTCATTTGTTCATTTGTTCATTTGTTCATTTGTTCATTTGTTCATTTGTTCATTTGTTCATTTGTTCATTTGTTCATTTGTTCATTTGTTCATTTGTTCATTTGTTCATTTGTTCATTTGTTCATTTGTTCATTTGTTCATTTGTTCATTTGTTCATTTGTTCATTTGTTCATTTGTTCATTTGTTCATTTGTTCATTCGTTCATTTGTTCATTTGTTCATTTGTTCATTTGTTCATTTGTTCATTTGTTCATTTGTTCATTTGTTCATTCGTTCATTTGCCTATTCGCTCATTTGTTCATTAGTTCATTTGTACATTTGTTCATTTGTTCATTTGTTCATTTGTTCATTTGTTCATTTGTTCATTTGTTCATTTGTTCATTTGTTCATTTGTTCATTTGTTCATTTGTTCATTTGTTCATTTGTTCATTTGTTCATTTGTTCATTTGTTCATTTGTTCATTTGTTCATTTGTTCATTTGTTCATTTGTTCATTTGTTCATTTGTTCATTTGTTCATTTGTTCATTTGTTCATTTGTTCATTTGTTCACTTGTTCACATGTTCATTTGTTCATTTGTTCGTTTCTTCATTTCTTCGATTGTTCATTTGTTCATTTGTTCATTTGTTCATTTGTTCATTTCTTCATTTCTTCATTTGTTCATTTGTTCATTTGTTCCTTCGTTCATTTGTCTATTCGCACATTTGTTCATTTGTTAATTCGTTCATTTGTCTATTCGCTCATTTGTTCATTTGTTAATTCGTTCATTTGTCTATTCGCTCATTTGTTCATTTGTTCATTTGTCATTTGTTCATTTGTTCACTTGTTCATTTGTTCACTTGTTCACTTGTTCACTTGTTCATTTGTTCATTTGTTCATTTGTTCATTTGTTCATTTGTTCATTTGTCCATTTGTTCATTTGTCCATTTGTTCATTTGTCCATTTGTTCATTTGTTCATTTGTCCATTTGTTCATTTGTTCATTTGTTCATTTGTTCATTTGTTCATTTGTTCATTTGTTCATTTGTCCATTTGTTCATTTGTTCATTTGTCCATTTGTTCATTTGTTCATTTGTTCATTTGCTCATTTGATCATTTTTTCATTCGCTCATTTGTTCATTCGCTCATTTATTCATTCGCTCATTTGTTCATTTGTACATTTGCTCATTTGTTCATTTGTTCGTTTGTTCATTCGTTCATTTGTTCATTTGTTCATTTGTTCACTTGTTCATTTGTTCACTTGTTCATTTGTTCACTTGTTCATTTGTTCACTTGTTCACTTGCTCACTTGTTCATTTGTTCATTTGTTCATTCGCTCATTTGTTCATTCGCTCATTTATTCATTCGCTCATTTGTTCATTTGTACATTTGCTCATTTGTTCATTTGTATATTTGTTCATTTGTTCATTTGTTCATTTGTTCATTTGTTCATTTGTTCATTTGTTCATTAGTTCATTTGTTCATTTGTTCATTTGTTCATTTGTTCATTTGTTCATTTGTTCATTTGTCCATTTGTTCATTTGTTCATTTGTTCATTTGTTCATTTGTTCATTTATTCATTTGTTCATTTGTTCATTTGTTCATTTGTTCATTTGTTCATTTGTTCATTTGTTCATTTGTTCATTTGTTCATTTGTTCATTTGTTCATTTGTTCATCTGTCCATTTGATCAATTGTCCATTTGTCCATTTGTTCATTTGTTCATTTGTTCATTTGTTCATTTGTTCATTTGTTCATTTGTACATTTGTTCATTTGTTCATTTGTTCATTTGTTCATTTGTTCATTTGTTCATTTGTTCATTTGCTCATTTGTTCATTTGTTCATTTGTTCATTTGTTCATTTGTTCATTTGTTCATTTGTTCATTTGTTCATTTGTCTATTTGTTCATTTGTTCATTTGATCATTTGTTCATTAGTTCATTTGTTCATTTGTTCATTTGTTCATTTGTTCATTTGTTCATTTGTTCATTTGTTCATTTGATCATTTGTTCATTTGATCATTTGTTCATTTGTTCATTTGTTCATTTGTTCACTTGTTCACTTGTTCACTTGTTCACTTGTTCACTTGTTCACTTGTTCACTTGTTCACTTGTTCACTTGTTCACTTGTTCACTTGTTCACTTGTTCACTTGTTCACTTGTTCACTTGTTCACTTGTTCACTTGTTCACTTGTTCACTTGTTCACTTGTTCACTTGTTCACTTGTTCACTTGTTCACTTGTTCACTTGTTCACTTGTTCATTTGTTCATTTGTTCATTTGTTCATTTGTTCATTTGTTCATTTGTTCATTTGTTCATTTGTTCATTAGTTCATTTGTACATTTGTTCATCTGTCCATTTGATCAATTGTCCATTTGTCCATTTGTTCATTTGTTCATTTGTTCATTTGTTCATTTGTTCATTTGTTCATTTGTACATTTGTTCATTTGTTCATTTGTTCATTTGTTCATATGTTCATTTGTTCATTTGTTCATTTGTTCATTTCTTCATTTCTTCATTTCTTCATTTGTTCATTTGTTCATTTGTTCATTTGTTCATTTGTTCATTTGTTCATTTGTTCATTTTTTCACTTGTTCACTTGTTCATTTGTTCATTTGTTCATTTCTTCGTTTCTTCGTTTCTTCATTTCTTCGTTTGTTCATTTGTTCATTTGTACATTTGTTCATTTGTTCATTTGTTCATTTGTTCATTTGTTCATTTCTTCATTTGTTCAATTGTTCATTTGTTCATTTGTTCATTTGTTCATTTGTTCATGTGTTCATTTGTTCATTTGTTCATTTGTCCATTTGTCCACTTGTTCACTTGTTCACTTGTTCACTTGTTCACTTGTTCACTTGTTCACTTGTTCACATGTTCATTTGTTCATTTGTTCATTTGTTCATTTGTTCATTTGTTCATTAGTTCATTTGTACATTTGTTCATCTGTCCATTTGATCAATTGTCCATTTGTCCATTTGTTCATTTGTTCATTTGTCCATTTGTTCATTTGTTCATTTGTTCATTTGTTCATTTGTTCATTTGTTCATTTGTTCATTTGTTCATTTGTTCATTTGTTCATTTGTTCATTTGTTCACTTGTTCACTTGTTCATTTGTTCATTTGTTCACTTGTTCATTTGTTCATTTGTCCATTTGTTCATTTGTTCATTTGTCCATTTGTTCATTTGTTCATTTGTTCATTTCTTCATTTGTTCATTTGTTCATTTGTCCATTTGTTCATTTGTTCATTTGTCCATTTGTTCATTTGTTCATTTGTTCATTTGTTCATTTGATCATTTGTTCATTCGCTCATTTGTTCATTCGCTCATTTATTCATTCGCTCATTTGTTCACTTGTTCACTTGTTCACTTGTTCACTTGTTCACTTGTTCATTTGTTCATTTGTTCATTTGTTCATTTGTTCATTTGTTCATTTGTTCATTTGTTCATTAGTTCATTTGTACATTTGCTCATTTGTGCATTTGTACATTTGTTCATTTGTTCATTTGTTCATTTGTTCATTTGTTCATTTGTTCATTTGTTCATTTGTTCATTAGTTCATTTGTTCATTTGTTCATTTGTTCATTTGTTCATTTGTTCATTTGTTCACTTGTTCACTTGTTCATTTGTTCATTTGTTCATTTCTTCGTTTCTTCGTTTCTTCATTTCTTCGTTTGTTCATTTGTTCATTTGTACATGTGTTCATTTGTTCATTTGTTCATTTGTTCATTTCTTCATTTGTTCATTAGTTCATTTGTACATATGTTCATCTGTCCATTTGATCAATTGTCCATTTGTCCATTTGTTCATTTGTTCATTTGTTCATTTGTTCATTTGTTCATTTGTTCATTTGTACATTTGTTCATTTGTTCATTTGTTCATTTGTTCATATGTTCATTTGTTCATTTGTTCATTTGTTCATTTGTACATTTGTTCATTTGTTCATTTGTTCATTTGTTCATATGTTCATTTGTTCATTTGTTCATTTGTTCATTTGTTCATTTCTTCATTTCTTCATTTCTTCATTTCTTCATTTGTTCATTTGTTCATTTGTTCATTTGTTCATTTGTTCATTTGTTCATTTGTTCATTTGTTCATTTGTTCACTTGTTCACTTGTTCATTTGTTCATTTCTTCATTTGTTCATTTGTTCATTTGTTCATTTGTTCATTTGTTCATTTGTTCATTTGTTCACTTGTTCACTTGTTCATTTGTTCATTTGTTCATTTCTTCGTTTCTTCGTTTCTTCATTTCTTCGTTTGTTCATTTGTTCATTTGTACATTTGTTCATTTGTTCATTTGTTCATTTGTTCATGTGTTCATTTGTTCACTTGTTCACTTGTTCATTTGTTCATTTGTTCATTTCTTCGTTTCTTCGTTTCTTCATTTCTTCGTTTGTTCATTTGTTCATTTGTACATTTGTTCATTTGTTCATTTGTTCATTTGTTCATTTCTTCATTTGTTCAATTGTTCATTTGTTCATTTCTTCATTTGTACATTTGTTCATTTGTTCATTTGTTCATTTGTTCACATGTTCATTTGTTCACTTGTTCATTCGTTCATTTGTTCATTTGTTCATTAGTTCATTTGTACATTTGTTCATCTGTCCATTTGATCAATTGTCCATTTGTCCATTTGTTCATTTGTTCATTTGTTCATTTGTTCATTTGTTCATTTGTTCATTTGTTCATTTGTTCATTTGTACATTTGTTCATTTGTTCATTTGTTCATTTGTTCATTTGTTCATTTGTTCATTTGTTCATTTGTTCACTTGTTCACTTGTTCATTTGTTCATTTGTTCATTTGTTCACTTGTTCATTTGTTCATTTGTCCATTTGTTCATTTGTTCATTTGTTCATTTGTACATTTGTTCATTTGTACATTTGTTCATTTGTTCATTTGTTCATTTGTTCATTTGTTCATTTGTTCATTTGCTCATTTGTTCATTTGTTCATTTGTTCATTTGTTCATTTGTTCATTTGTTCATTTGTTCATTTGTTCATTTGTTCATTTGTTCATTTGTTCATTTGTTCATTTGTTCATTTGTTCATTTGTTCATGTGTTCATTAGTTCATTTGTACATTTGTTCATTCGTTCATTTGTTCATTTGTCCATTTGTTCATTTGTTCATTTGTTCATTTGTTCATGTGTTCATTTGTTCATTTGTTCATTTGTTCATTTGTCCATTTGTCCACTTGTTCATTTGTTCATTTGTTTATTTGTTCATTTGTTCATTTTTTCGTTTGTTCATTTGTTCATTTGTTCATTTGTTCCTTCGTTCATTTGTCTATTCGCACATTTGTTCATTTGTTAATTCGTTCATTTGTCTATTCGCTCATTTGTTCATTTGTTAATTCGTTCATTTGTCTATTCGCTCATTTGTTCATTTGTTCATTTGTTCATTTGTTCATTTGTTCATTTGTTCATTTGTTCATTTGTTCACTTGTTCACTTGTTCACTTGTTCACTTGTTCACTTGTTCATTTGTTCATTTGTTCATTTGTTCATTCGTTCATTTGTTCATTTGTTCACTTGTTCATTTGTTCACTTGTTCATTTGTTCACTTGTTCACTTGCTCACTTGTTCATTTGTTCATTTGTTCATTTGTTCATTTGTTCATTTCTTCATTTGTTCATTTGTTCATTTGTCCATTTGTTCATTTGTTCATTTGTTCATTTGTTCATTTGTTCATTTATTCATGTGTTCATTTGTTCATTTGTTCATTTGTTCATTTGTTCATTTGTTCATTTGTTCATTTGTACATTTGTTCATCTGTCCATTTGATCAATTGTCCATTTGTCCATTTGTTCATTTGTTCATTTGTTCATTTGTTCATTTGTTCATTTGTTCTTTTGTTCATTTGTTCATTTGTTCATTTGTTCATTTGTTCATTTGTTCATTTGTTCATTTGTTCATTTGTTCATTTGTTCATTTGTTCATTTGTTCATTTGCTCATTTGTTCATTTGTTCATTTGTTCATTTGTTCATTTGTTCATTTGTTCATTTGTTCATTTGTTCATTTGTTCATTTGTTCATGTGTTCATTAGTTCATTTGTACATTTGTTCATTCGTTCATTTGTTTATTTGTCCATTTGTTCATTTGTTCATTTGTCCATTTGTTCATTTGTTCATTTGTTCATTTGTTAATTTGATCATTTGTTCATTCGCTCATTTGTTTATTTGTTCATTTGTTCATTTGTTCATTTGTTCATTTGTTCATTTGTTCATTTGTTCATTTGTTCATTTGTTCATTTGGTCATTTGTTCATTTGTTCATTTGTTCATTTGTTCATTTGTTCATTTGTTCATTTGTTCATTTGTTCATTTGTTCATTTGTTCACTTGTTCATTTGTTCATTTGTTCATTTGTTCATTTGTTCATTTGTTCATTTGTTCATTTGTTCATTTGTTCATTTGTTCATTTGTTCATTTGTTCATTTGTTCATTTGTTCATTTGTTCATTTGTTCATTTGTTCATTTGTTCATTTGTTCATTTGTTCATTTGTTCACTTGTTCACATGTTCATTTGTTCATTTGTTCGTTTCTTCATTTCTTCGATTGTTCATTTGTTCATTTGTTCATTTGTTCATTTGTTCATTTGTTCATTTCTTCATTTGTTCAATTGTTCATTTCTTCATTTGTTCATTTGTTCATTTGTTCATTTGTTCCTTCGTTCATTTGTCTATTCGCACATTTGTTCATTTGTTAATTCGTTCATTTGTCTATTCGCTCATTTGTTCATTTGTTAATTCGTTCATTTGTCTATTCGCTCATTTGTTCATTTGTTCATTTGTCATTTGTTCACTTGTTCATTTGTTCATTTGTTCACTTGTTCACTTGTTCATTTGTTCATTTGTTCATTTGTTCATTTGTTCATTTGTTCATTTGTCCATTTGTTCATTTGTCCATTTGTTCATTTGTCCATTTGTTCATTTGTTCATTTGTCCATTTGTTCATTTGTTCATTTGTTCATTTGTTCATTTGTTCATTTGTTCATTTGTGCATTTGTTCATTTGTTCATTTGTCCATTTGTTCATTTGTTCATTTGTTCATTTGCTCATTTGATCATTTTTTCATTTGTTCATTTGTTCATTCGCTCATTTATTCATTCGCTCATTTGTTCATTTGTACATTTGCTCATTTGTTCATTTGTTCGTTTGTTCATTCGTTCATTTGTTCATTTGTTCATTTGTTCACTTGTTCATTTGTTCACTTGTTCATTTGTTCACTTGTTCATTTGTTCACTTGTTCACTTGCTCACTTGTTCATTTGTTCATTTGTTCATTCGCTCATTTGTTCATTCGCTCATTTGTTCATTCGCTCATTTATTCATTCGCTCATTTGTTCATTTGTACATTTGCTCATTTGTTCATTTGTACATTTGTTCATTTGTTCATTTGTTCATTTGTTCATTTGTTCAATTGTTCATTTGTTCATATGTTCATTAGTTCATTTGTTCATTTGTTCATTTGTTCATTTGTTCATTTGTTCATTTGTTCATTTGTTCATTTGTTCATTTGTCCATTTGTTCATTTGTTCATTTGTTCATTTGTTCATTTATTCATTTGTTCATTTGTTCATTTGTTCATTTGTTCATTTGTTCATTTGTTCATTTGTTCATTTGTTCATTTGTTCATTTGTTCATTTGTTCATTTGATCATTTGTTCATTAGTTCATTTGTTCATTTGTTCATTTGTTCATTTGTTCATTTGTTCATTTGATCATTTGTTCATTTGTTCATTTGTTCACTTGTTCACTTGTTCACTTGTTCACTTGTTCACTTGTTCATTTGTTCATTTGTTCATTTGTTCATTCGTTCATTTGTTCATTTGTTCACTTGTTCATTTGTTCACTTGTTCATTTGTTCACTTGTTCACTTGCTCACTTGTTCATTTGTTCATTTGTTCATTTGTTCATTTGTTCATTTCTTCATTTGTTCATTTGTTCATTTGTCCATTTGTTCATTTGTTCATTTGTTCATTTGTTCATTTGTTCATTTATTCATGTGTTCATTTGTTCATTTGTTCATTTGTTCATTTGTTCATTTGTTCATTTGTTCATTTGTACATTTGTTCATCTGTCCATTTGATCAATTGTCCATTTGTCCATTTGTTCATTTGTTCATTTGTTCATTTGTTCATTTGTTCATTTGTTCTTTTGTTCATTTGTTCATTTGTTCATTTGTTCATTTGTTCATTTGTTCATTTGTTCATTTGTTCATTTGTTCATTTGTTCATTTGTTCATTTGTTCATTTGTTCATTTGTTCATTTGCTCATTTGTTCATTTGTTCATTTGTTCATTTGTTCATTTGTTCATTTGTTCATTTGTTCATTTGTTCATTTGTTCATGTGTTCATTAGTTCATTTGTACATTTGTTCATTCGTTCATTTGTTTATTTGTCCATTTGTTCATTTGTTCATTTGTCCATTTGTTCATTTTTTCATTTGTTCATTTGTTAATTTGATCATTTGTTCATTCGCTCATTTGTTTATTTGTTCATTTGTTCATTTGTTCATTTGTTCATTTGTTCATTTGTTCATTTGTTCATTTGTTCATTTGTTCATTTGTTCATTTGTTCATTTGGTCATTTGTTCATTTGTTCATTTGTTCATTTGTTCATTTGTTCATTTGTTCATTTGTTCATTTGTTCATTTGTTCACTTGTTCATTTGTTCATTTGTTCATTTGTTCATTTGTTCATTTGTTCATTTGTTCATTTGTTCATTTGTTCATTTGTTCATTTGTTCATTTGTTCATTTGTTCATTTGTTCATTTGTTCATTTGTTCATTTGTTCATTTGTTCATTTGTTCATTTGTTCATTTGTTCATTTGTTCACTTGTTCACATGTTCATTTGTTCATTTGTTCGTTTCTTCATTTCTTCGATTGTTCATTTGTTCATTTGTTCATTTGTTCATTTGTTCATTTGTTCATTTGTTCATTTGTTCATTTCTTCATTTGTTCAATTGTTCATTTCTTCATTTGTTCATTTGTTCATTTGTTCATTTGTTCCTTCGTTCATTTGTCTATTCGCACATTTGTTCATTTGTTAATTCGTTCATTTGTCTATTCGCTCATTTGTTCATTTGTTAATTCGTTCATTTGTCTATTCGCTCATTTGTTCATTTGTTCATTTGTCATTTGTTCATTTGTTCACTTGTTCATTTGTTCATTTGTTCACTTGTTCACTTGTTCATTTGTTCATTTGTTCATTTGTTCATTTGTTCATTTGTTCATTTGTCCATTTGTTCATTTGTCCATTTGTTCATTTGTCCATTTGTTCATTTGTTCATTTGTTCGTTTGTTCATTCGTTCATTTGTTCATTTGTTCATTTGTTCACTTGTTCATTTGTTCACTTGTTCATTTGTTCACTTGTTCATTTGTTCACTTGTTCATTTGTTCACTTGTTCACTTGCTCACTTGTTCATTTGTTCATTTGTTCATTCGCTCATTTGTTCATTCGCTCATTTGTTCATTCGCTCATTTATTCATTCGCTCATTTGTTCATTTGTACATTTGCTCATTTGTTCATTTGTACATTTGTTCATTTGTTCATTTGTTCATTTGTTCATTTGTTCAATTGTTCATTTGTTCATATGTTCATTAGTTCATTTGTTCATTTGTTCATTTGTTCATTTGTTCATTTGTTCATATGTTCATTTGTTCATTTGTCCATTTGTTCATTTGTTCATTTGTTCATTTGTTCATTTGTTCATTTATTCATTTGTACATTTGTTCAATTGTTCATTTGTTCATTTGTTCATTTGTTCATTTGTTCATTTGTTCATTTGTTCATTTGTTCATTTGTTCATTTGTTCCTTCGTTCATTTGTCTATTCGCACATTTGTTCATTTGTTAATTCGTTCATTTGTCTATTCGCTCATTTGTTCATTTGTCTATTCGCTCATTTGTTCATTTGTTCATTTGTTCATTTGTTCATTTGTTCATTTGTTCATTTGTTCACTTGTTCACTTGTTCACTTGTTCACTTGTTCACTTGTTCATTTGTTCATTTGTTCATTTGTTCATTCGTTCATTTGTTCATTTGTTCACTTGTTCATTTGTTCACTTGATCATTTGTTCACTTGTTCACTTGCTCACTTGTTCATTTGTTCATTTGTTCATTTGTTCATTTGTTCATTTCTTCATTTGTTCATTTGTTCATTTGTCCATTTGTTCATTTGTTCATTTGTTCATTTGTTCATTTGTTCATTTATTCATGTGTTCATTTGTTCATTTGTTCATTTGTTCATTTGTTCATTTGTTCATTTGTTCATTTGTACATTTGTACATTTGATCAATTGTCCATTTGTCCATTTGTTCATTTGTTCATTTGTTCATTTGTTCATTTGTTCATTTGTTCTTTTGTTCATTTGTTCATTTGTTCATTTGTTCATTTGTTCATTTGTTCATTTGTTCATTTGTTCATTTGTTCATTTGTTCATTTGTTCATTTGTTCATTTGTTCATTTGTTCATTTGTTCATTTGTTCATGTGTTCATTAGTTCATTTGTACATTTGTTCATTCGTTCATTTGTTTATTTGTCCATTTGTTCATTTGTTCATTTGTCCATTTGTTCATTTTTTCATTTGTTCATTTGTTAATTTGATCATTTGTTCATTCGCTCATTTGTTTATTTGTTCATTTGTTCATTTGTTCATTTGTTCATTTGTTCATTTGTTCATTTGTTCATTTGTTCATTTGTTCATTTGTTCATTTGTTCATTTGGTCATTTGTTCATTTGTTCATTTGTTCATTTGTTCATTTGTTCATTTGTTCATTTGTTCATTTGTTCATTTGTTCACTTGTTCATTTGTTCATTTGTTCATTTGTTCATTTGTTCATTTGTTCATTTGTTCATTTGTTCATTTGTTCATTTGTTCATTTGTTCATTTGTTCATTTGTTCATTTGTTCATTTGTTCATTTGTTCATTTGTTCATTTGTTCATTTGTTCATTTGTTCATTTGTTCACTTGTTCACATGTTCATTTGTTCATTTGTTCGTTTCTTCATTTCTTCGATTGTTCATTTGTTCATTTGTTCATTTGTTCATTTGTTCATTTGTTCATTTGTTCATTTGTTCATTTCTTCATTTGTTCAATTGTTCATTTCTTCATTTGTTCATTTGTTCATTTGTTCATTTGTTCCTTCGTTCATTTGTCTATTCGCACATTTGTTCATTTGTTAATTCGTTCATTTGTCTATTCGCTCATTTGTTCATTTGTTAATTCGTTCATTTGTCTATTCGCTCATTTGTTCATTTGTTCATTTGTCATTTGTTCATTTGTTCACTTGTTCATTTGTTCATTTGTTCACTTGTTCACTTGTTCATTTGTTCATTTGTTCATTTGTTCATTTGTTCATTTGTTCATTTGTCCATTTGTTCATTTGTCCATTTGTTCATTTGTCCATTTGTTCATTTGTTCATTTGTTCGTTTGTTCATTCGTTCATTTGTTCATTTGTTCATTTGTTCACTTGTTCATTTGTTCACTTGTTCATTTGTTCACTTGTTCATTTGTTCACTTGTTCATTTGTTCACTTGTTCACTTGCTCACTTGTTCATTTGTTCATTTGTTCATTCGCTCATTTGTTCATTCGCTCATTTGTTCATTCGCTCATTTATTCATTCGCTCATTTGTTCATTTGTACATTTGCTCATTTGTTCATTTGTACATTTGTTCATTTGTTCATTTGTTCATTTGTTCATTTGTTCAATTGTTCATTTGTTCATATGTTCATTAGTTCATTTGTTCATTTGTTCATTTGTTCATTTGTTCATTTGTTCATATGTTCATTTGTTCATTTGTCCATTTGTTCATTTGTTCATTTGTTCATTTGTTCATTTGTTCATTTATTCATTTGTACATTTGTTCAATTGTTCATTTGTTCATTTGTTCATTTGTTCATTTGTTCATTTGTTCATTTGTTCATTTGTTCATTTGTTCATTTGTTCCTTCGTTCATTTGTCTATTCGCACATTTGTTCATTTGTTAATTCGTTCATTTGTCTATTCGCTCATTTGTTCATTTGTCTATTCGCTCATTTGTTCATTTGTTCATTTGTTCATTTGTTCATTTGTTCATTTGTTCATTTGTTCACTTGTTCACTTGTTCACTTGTTCACTTGTTCACTTGTTCATTTGTTCATTTGTTCATTTGTTCATTCGTTCATTTGTTCATTTGTTCACTTGTTCATTTGTTCACTTGATCATTTGTTCACTTGTTCACTTGCTCACTTGTTCATTTGTTCATTTGTTCATTTGTTCATTTGTTCATTTCTTCATTTGTTCATTTGTTCATTTGTCCATTTGTTCATTTGTTCATTTGTTCATTTGTTCATTTGTTCATTTATTCATGTGTTCATTTGTTCATTTGTTCATTTGTTCATTTGTTCATTTGTTCATTTGTTCATTTGTACATTTGTTCATCTGTCCATTTGATCAATTGTCCATTTGTCCATTTGTTCATTTGTTCATTTGTTCATTTGTTCATTTGTTCATTTGTTCTTTTGTTCATTTGTTCATTTGTTCATTTGTTCATTTGTTCATTTGTTCATTTGTTCATTTGTTCATTTGTTCATTTGTTCATTTGTTCATTTGTTCATTTGTTCATTTGTTCATTTGTTCATTTGCTCATTTGTTCATTTGTTCATTTGTTCATTTGTTCATTTGTTCATTTGTTCATTTGTTCATTTGTTCATTTGTTCATTTGTTCATGTGTTCATTAGTTCATTTGTACATTTGTTCATTCGTTCATTTGTTTATTTGTCCATTTGTTCATTTGTTCATTTGTCCATTTGTTCATTTGTTCATTTGTTCATTTGTTAATTTGATCATTTGTTCATTCGCTCATTTGTTTATTTGTTCATTTGTTCATTTGTTCATTTGTTCATTTGTTCATTTGTTCATTTGTTCACTTGTTCACATGTTCATTTGTTCATTTGTTCGTTTCTTCATTTCTTCGATTGTTCATTTGTTCATTTGTTCATTTGTTCATTTGTTCATTTCTTCATTTGTTCAATTGTTCATTTCTTCATTTGTTCATTTGTTCATTTGTTCATTTGTTCCTTCGTTCATTTGTCTATTCGCACATTTGTTCATTTGTTAATTCGTTCATTTGTCTATTCGCTCATTTGTTCATTTGTTAATTCGTTCATTTGTCTATTCGCTCATTTGTTCATTTGTTCATTTGTCATTTGTTCACTTGTTCATTTGTTCATTTGTTCACTTGTTCACTTGTTCATTTGTTCATTTGTTCATTTGTTCATTTGTTCATTTGTTCATTTGTCCATTTGTTCATTTGTCCATTTGTTCATTTGTCCATTTGTTCATTTGTTCATTTGTCCATTTGTTCATTTGTTCATTTGTTCATTTGTTCATTTGTTCATTTGTTCATTTGTCCATTTGTTCATTTGTTCATTTGTCCATTTGTTCATTTGTTCATTTGTTCATTTGCTCATTTGATCATTTTTTCATTCGCTCATTTGTTCATTCGCTCATTTATTCATTCGCTCATTTGTTCATTTGTACATTTGCTCATTTGTTCATTTGTTCGTTTGTTCATTCGTTCATTTGTTCATTTGTTCATTTGTTCACTTGTTCATTTGTTCACTTGTTCATTTGTTCACTTGTTCATTTGTTCACTTGTTCACTTGCTCACTTGTTCATTTGTTCATTTGTTCATTCGCTCATTTGTTCATTCGCTCATTTGTTCATTCGCTCATTTATTCATTCGCTCATTTGTTCATTTGTACATTTGCTCATTTGTTCATTTGTACATTTGTTCATTTGTTCATTTGTTCATTTGTTCATTTGTTCAATTGTTCATTTGTTCATATGTTCATTAGTTCATTTGTTCATTTGTTCATTTGTTCATTTGTTCATTTGTTCATTTGTTCATTTGTTCATTTGTTCATTTGTCCATTTGTTCATTTGTTCATTTGTTCATTTGTTCATTTATTCATTTGTTCATTTGTTCATTTGTTCATTTGTTCATTTGTTCATTTGTTCATTTGTTCATTTGTTCATTTGTTCATTTGATCATTTGTTCATTAGTTCATTTGTTCATTTGTTCATTTGTTCATTTGTTCATTTGTTCATTTGTTCATTTGATCATTTGTTCATTTGTTCATTTGTTCACTTGTTCACTTGTTCACTTGTTCACTTGTTCATTTGTTCATTTGTTCATTTGTTCATTCGTTCATTTGTTCATTTGTTCACTTGTTCATTTGTTCACTTGTTCATTTGTTCACTTGTTCACTTGCTCACTTGTTCATTTGTTCATTTGTTCATTTGTTCATTTGTTCATTTCTTCATTTGTTCATTTGTTCATTTGTCCATTTGTTCATTTGTTCATTTGTTCATTTGTTCATTTGTTCATTTATTCATGTGTTCATTTGTTCATTTGTTCATTTGTTCATTTGTTCATTTGTTCATTTGTTCATTTGTACATTTGTTCATCTGTCCATTTGATCAATTGTCCATTTGTCCATTTGTTCATTTGTTCATTTGTTCATTTGTTCATTTGTTCTTTTGTTCATTTGTTCATTTGTTCATTTGTTCATTTGTTCATTTGTTCATTTGTTCATTTGTTCATTTGTTAATTTGATCATTTGTTCATTCGCTCATTTGTTTATTTGTTCATTTGTTCATTTGTTCATTTGTTCATTTGTTCATTTGTTCATTTGTTCATTTGTTCATTTGGTCATTTGTTCATTTGTTCATTTGTTCATTTGTTCATTTGTTCATTTGTTCATTTGTTCATTTGTTCATTTGTTCACTTGTTCATTTGTTCATTTGTTCATTTGTTCATTTGTTCATTTGTTCATTTGTTCATTTGTTCATTTGTTCATTTGTTCATTTGTTCATTTGTTCATTTGTTCATTTGTTCATTTGTTCATTTGTTCATTTGTTCATTTGTTCATTTGTTCATTTGTTCATTTGTTCATTTGTTCATTTGTTCATTTGTTCACTTGTTCACATGTTCATTTGTTCATTTGTTCGTTTCTTCATTTCTTCGATTGTTCATTTGTTCATTTGTTCATTTGTTCATTTGTTCATTTGTTCATTTGTTCATTTGTTCATTTCTTCATTTGTTCAATTGTTCATTTCTTCATTTGTTCATTTGTTCATTTGTTCATTTGTTCCTTCGTTCATTTGTCTATTCGCACATTTGTTCATTTGTTAATTCGTTCATTTGTCTATTCGCTCATTTGTTCATTTGTTAATTCGTTCATTTGTCTATTCGCTCATTTGTTCATTTGTTCATTTGTCATTTGTTCATTTGTTCACTTGTTCATTTGTTCATTTGTTCACTTGTTCACTTGTTCATTTGTTCATTTGTTCATTTGTTCATTTGTTCATTTGTTCATTTGTCCATTTGTTCATTTGTCCATTTGTTCATTTGTCCATTTGTTCATTTGTTCATTTGTCCATTTGTTCATTTGTTCATTTGTTCATTTGTTCATTTGTTCATTTGTCCATTTGTTCATTTGTTCATTTGTCCATTTGTTCATTTGTTCACTTGTTCATTTGCTCATTTGATCATTTTTTCATTCGCTCATTTGTTCATTCGCTCATTTATTCATTCGCTCATTTGTTCATTTGTACATTTGCTCATTTGTTCATTTGTTCGTTTGTTCATTCGTTCATTTGTTCATTTGTTCATTTGTTCACTTGTTCATTTGTTCACTTGTTCATTTGTTCACTTGTTCATTTGTTCACTTGTTCATTTGTTCACTTGTTCACTTGCTCACTTGTTCATTTGTTCATTTGTTCATTCGCTCATTTGTTCATTCGCTCATTTGTTCATTCGCTCATTTATTCATTCGCTCATTTGTTCATTTGTACATTTGCTCATTTGTTCATTTGTACATTTGTTCATTTGTTCATTTGTTCATTTGTTCATTTGTTCAATTGTTCATTTGTTCATATGTTCATTAGTTCATTTGTTCATTTGTTCATTTGTTCATTTGTTCATTTGTTCATTTGTTCATTTGTCCATTTGTTCATTTGTCCATTTGTTCATTTGTTCATTTATTCATTTGTTCATTTGTTCATTTGTTCATTTGTTCATTTGTTCATTTGTTCATTTGTTCATTTGTTCATTTGTTCATTTGTTCATTTGATCATTTGTTCATTAGTTCATTTGTTCATTTGTTCATTTGTTCATTTGTTCATTTGTTCATTTGTTCATTTGATCATTTGTTCATTTGTTCATTTGTTCATTTGTTCATTTGTTCATTTGTCCATTTGTACATTTGTTCATTTGTCCATTTGTTCATTTGTTCATTTGGTCATTGGTTCATTTGTTCATTTGTTCATTTGTCCATTTGTTCATTTGTTCATTTGTCCATTTGATCAATGGTCCATTTGTCCATTTGTTCATTTGTTCATTTGTTCATTTGTACATTTGTTCATCTGTCCATTTGATCAATGGTCCATTTGTCCATTTGTTCATTTGTTCATTTGTTCATTTGTTCATTTGTTCATTTGTTCATTTGTTCATTTGTTCATTTGTTCATTTGTTCATTTGTTCATTTGTTCATTTGTTCATTTGTTCATTCGTTCTATTTTCTATTCCCTAATTTGTTCATTCGTTCATTTGCCTATTCGCTCATTTGTTCACTTGTTAATTATTTCATTTGTTCATTTGTTCATTTGTTCATTTGTTAATTTTTTCATTTGTTCATTTGTTCATTGTCTATTCGCTCATTTGTTCAATTGTTCATTTGTTCGTTTGTTCGTTTGTTCATTTGTTCATTTGTCCATTTGTTCATTTGTTCATTTGTTCCTTTGTTCATTTGATCATTTTTTCATTCGCTCATTTGTTCATTCGCTCATTTATTCATTCGCTCATTTGATCATTTGTACATTTGCTCATTTGTTCATTTGTTCGTTTGTTCATTCGTTCATTCGTTCATTTGTTCATTTGTTCATTTGTTCACTTGTTCATTTGTTCACTTGTTCATTTGTTCACTTGTTCATTTGTTCACTTGTTCACTTGCTCACTTGTTCATTTGTTCATTTGTTCATTCGCTCATTTATTCATTCGCTCATTTGTTCATTTGTACATTTGTTCATTTGTTCATTTGTTCATTTGTTCATTTGTCCATTTGTTCATTTGTTCATTTGTTCATTTGTTCATTTATTCATTTATTCATTTGTTCATTTGTTCATTTGTTCATTTGTTCATTTGTTCATTTGTTCATTTGTTCATCTGTCCATTTGATCAATTGTCCATTTGTCCATTTGTTCATTTGTTCATTTGTTCATTTGTTCATTTGTTCATTTGATCATATGTACATTTGTTCATTTGTTCATTTGTTCATTTGTTCATTTGTTCATTTGTTCATTTGTTCATTTGTTCATTTGTTCATTTGCTCATTTGTTCATTTGTTCATTTGTTCATTTGTTCATTTGTTCATTTGTTCATTTGTTCATTTGTTCATTTGTTCATTTGTTCATTTGATCATTTGTTCAATAGTTCATTTGTTCATTTGTTCATTTGTTCATTTGTTCATTTGTTCATTTGTTCATTTGATCATTTGTTCATTTGTTCATTTGTTCATTTGTTCATTTGTTCACTTGTTCACTTGTTCACTTGTTCACTTGTTCACTTGTTCACTTGTTCACTTGTTCACTTGTTCACTTGTTCACTTGTTCATTTGTTCATTTGTTCATTTGTTCATTTGTTCATTTGTTCATTTGTTCATTTGTTCATTTGTACATTTGTTCATCTGTCCATTTGATCAATTGTCCATTTGTCCATTTGTTCATTTGTTCATTTGTTCATTTGTTCATTTGTTCATTTGTTCATTTGTTCATTTGTTCATTTGTTCATTTGTTCATTTGTTCATTTGTTCATTTGTACATTTGTTCATTTGTTCATTTGTTCATTTGTTCATTAGTTCATTTGTACATTTGTTCATCTGTCCATTTGATCAATTGTCCATTTGTCCATTTGTTCATTTGTTCATTTGTTCATTTGTTCATTTGTACATTTGTTCATTTGTTCATTTGTTCATTTGTTCATTTGTTCATTTGTTCATTTGTTCATTTGTTCATTTGTTCACTTGTTCACTTGTTCATTTGTTCCTTTGTTCATTTGGTCATTTGTTCATTTGTTCATTTGTTCACTTGTTCACTTGTTCATTTGTTCATTTGTTCATTTGTTCGTTTCTTCATTTGTTCAATTGTTCACTTCTTCATTTGTTCATTTGTTCATTTGTTCATTTGTTCCTTCGTTCATTTGTCTATTCGCACATTTGTTCATTTGTTAATTCGTTCATTTGTCTATTCGCTCATTTGTTCATTTGTTAATTCGTTCATTTGTCTATTCGCTCATTTGTTCATTTGTTAATTCGTTCATTTGTCTATTCGCTCATTTGTTCATTTGTCATTTGTTCATTTGTTCACTTGTTCATTTGTTCATTTGTTCACTTGTTCACTTGTTCATTTGTTCATTTGTTCATTTGTTCATTTGTCCATTTGTTCATTTGTCCATTTGTTCATTTGTCCATTTGTTCATTTGTTCATTTGTCCATTTGTTCATTTGTTCATTTGTTCATTTGTTCATTTGTTCATTTGTTCATTTGTTCATTTGTTCAGTTGTTCATTTGTCCATTTGTTCATTTGTTCATTTGTCCATTTGTTCATTTGTTCATTTGTTCATTTGTTCATTTGATCATTTGTTCATTCGCTCATTTGTTCATTCGCTCATTTATTCATTCGCTCATTTGTTCACTTGTTCATTTGTTCATTTGTCATTTGTTCATTTGTTCACTTGTTCATTTGTTCATTTGTTCACTTGCTCACTTGTTCTTTCGTTCATTTGTTCATTTGTTCATTTGTTCATTTGTCCATTTGTTCATTTGTCCATTTGTTCATTTGTCCATTTGTTCATTTGTTCATTTGTCCATTTGTTCATTTGTTCATTTGTTCATTTGTTCATTTGTTCATTTGTTCATTTGTTCATTTGTTCATTTGTCCATTTGTTCATTTGTTCATTTGTCCATTTGTTCATTTGTTCATTTGTTCATTTGATCATTTTTTCATTCGCTCATTTGTTCATTCGCTCATTTATTCATTCGCTCATTTGTTCATTTGTACATTTGCTCATTTGTTCATTCGTTCATTTGTTCATTTGTTCATTTGTTCATTTGTTCATTTGTTCACTTGTTCATTTGTTCACTTGTTCATTTGTTCACTTGTTCATTTGTTCACTTGTTCACTTGCTCACTTGTTCATTCGCTCATTTGTTCATTCGCTCATTTGTTCATTCGCTCATTTGTTCATTTGTACATTTGCTCATTTGTTCATTTGTTCATTTGTTCATTTGTTCATTTGTTCATTTGTACATTTGTTCATTTGTTCATTTGTTCATTTGTTCATTTGTTCATTTGTTCATTTGTTCATTTGTTCATTTGCTCATTTGTTCATTTGTTCATTTGTTCATTTGTTCATTTGTTCATTTGTTCATTTGTTCATTTGTTCATTTGATCATTTGTTCATTAGTTCATTTGTTCATTTGTTCATTTGTTCATTTGTTCATTTGACCATTTGTTCATTTGTTCATTTGTTCATTTGATCATTTGTTCATTTGTTCATTTGTTCATTTGTTCATTTGTTCACTTGTTCATTTGTTCACTTGTTCACTTGCTCACTTGTTCATTTGTTCATTTGTTCATTTGTTCATTTGTTCATTTGTTCATTTGTTCATTTGTCCATTTGTTCATTTGTTCATTTGTTCATTTGTTCATTTATTCATGTGTTCATTTGTTCATTTGTTCATTTGTTCATTTGTTCATTTGTTCATTTGTTCATTTGTTCACTTGTTCACATGTTCATTTGTTCATTTGTTCGTTTCTTCATTTCTTCGATTGTTCATTTGTTCATTTGTTCATTAGTTCATTTGTACATTTGTTCATCTGTCCATTTGATCAATTGTCCATTTGTCCATTTGTTCATTTGTTCATTTGTTCATTTGTTCATTTGTTCATTTGTACATTTGTTCATTTGTTCATTTGTTCATTTGTTCATTTGTTCATTTGTTCATTTGTTCATTTGTTCACTTGTTCACTTGTTCATTTGTTCATTTGTTCATTTGTTCATTTGTTCATTTGTTCATTTGTTCATTTGTTCACTTGTTCACTTGTTCATTTGTTCACTTCTTCATTTGTTCATTTGTTCATTTGTTCATTTGTTCCTTCGTTCATTTGTCTATTCGCACATTGGTTCATTTGTTAATTCGTTCATTTGTCTATTCGCTCATTTGTTCATTTGTTAATTCGTTCATTTGTCTATTCGCTCATTTGTTCATTTGTTCATTTCTTCGTTTCTTCATTTCTTCGTTTGTTCATTTGTTCATTTGTTCATTTGTTCATTTGTTCATTTGTTCATTTGTTCATTTGTTCATTTGTTCATTTGTTCATTTGTTCATTTGTCCATTTGTTCATTTGTACATTTGTCCATTTGTTCATTTGTTCATTTGTTCATTTGTTCATTTGTTCATTTGATCATTTGTTCATTCGCTCATTTGTTCATTCGCTCATTTGTTCACTTGTTCACTTGTTCACTTGTTCACTTGTTCACTTGTTCATTTGTTCATTTGTTCATTTGTTCATTTGTTCATTAGTTCATTTGTACATTTGTTCATCTGTCCATTTGATCAATTGTCCATTTGTTCATTTGTTCATTTGTTCATTTGTTCACTTGTTCATTTGTTCATTTGTTCATTTGTACATTTGTTCATTTGTTCATTTGTTCATTTGTTCGTTTGTTCATTTGTTCATTTGTTCATTTGTTCATTTGTTCATTTGTTCATTTGTTCATTTGTTCATTTGTTCATTTGTTCATTTGTTCATTTGTTCATTTGTTCATTTGTTCATTTGTTCATTTGTTCATTTGTTCATTTGTTCATTTGTTCATTTGTTCATTTGTTCATTTGTTCATTTGTTCATTTGTTCATTTGTTCATTTGTTCATATGTTCATTTGTTCATTTGTTCATTTCTTCATTTGTTCATTTGTTCATTTGTTCATTTGTTCATTTGTTCATTTGTTCATTTGTTCATTTGTTCATTTGTTCATTTGTTCATTTGTTCATTTGTACATTTGTTCATTTGTTCATTTGTTCATTTGTTCATTTCTTCATTTGTTCAATTGTTCATTTGTTCATTTGTTCATTTGTTCATTTGTTCATTTGTTCATGTGTTCATTTGTTCATTTGTTCATTTGTTCATTTGTCCATTTGTCCACTTGTTCATTTGTTCATTTGTTTATTTGTTCATTTGTTCATTTTTTCGTTTGTTCATTTGTTCATTTGTTCATTTGTTCCTTCGTTCATTTGTCTATTCGCACATTTGTTCATTTGTTAATTCGTTCATTTGTCTATTCGCTCATTTGTTCATTTGTTAATTCGTTCATTTGTCTATTCGCTCATTTGTTCATTTGTTCATTTGTTCATTTGTTCATTTGTTCATTTGTTCACTTGTTCACTTGTTCACTTGTTCACTTGTTCATTTGTTCATTTGTTCATTTGTTCATTCGTTCATTTGTTCATTTGTTCACTTGTTCATTTGTTCACTTGTTCATTTGTTCACTTGTTCACTTGCTCACTTGTTCATTTGTTCATTTGTTCATTTGTTCATTTGTTCATTTGTTCATTTGTTCATTTGTCCATTTGTTCATTTGTTCATTTGTTCATTTGTTCATTTGTTCATTTGTTCATTTGTTCATTTGTTCATTTGTTCATTTGTTCATTTGTTCATTTGTTCATTTGTTCATTTGTTCATTTGTTCATTTGTTCATTTGTTCATTTGTTCATTTGTTCATTTGTTCATTTGTTCATTTGTTCATTTGTTCATTTGTTCATTTGTTCATTTGTTCATTTGTTCATTTTTTCATTTGTTCATTTGTTCATTTGTTCATTTGTTCACTTGTTTACTTGTTCACTTGTTCACTTGTTCACTTGTTCATTTGTTCATTTGTTCATTTCTTCGTTTCCTCATTTCTTCGTTTGTTCATTTGTTCATTTGTACATTTGTTCATTTGTTCATTTGTTCATTTGTTCATTTGTTCATTTGTTCATTTGTTCATTTGTTCATTTGTTCATTTGTTCATTTGTTCATTTGTTCATTTGTTCATTTGTTCATTTGTTCATTTGTTCATTTGTTTATTTGTTCATTTGTTCATTTGTTCATTTGTTCATTTGTTCATTTGTTCATTTGTTCATTTGTTCATTTGTTCATTTGTTCATTTGTTCATTTGTTCATTTGTTCATTTGTTCATTTGTTCATTTGTTCATTTGTTCATTTGTTCATTTGATCATTTGTTCATTCGCTCATTTGTTCATTTGTTCATTTGTTCATTTGATCATTTGTTCATTCGCTCATTTGTTCATTCGCTCATTTATTCATTCGCTCATTTGTTCATTTGTACATTTGCTCATTTGTTCACTTGTTCATTTGTTCATTCGTTCATTTGTTCATTTGTTCATTTGTTCACTTGTTGATTTGTTCACTTGTTCATTTGTTCACTTGTTCATTTGTTCACTTGTTCACTTGCTCACTTGTTCATTTGTTCATTTGTTCATTTGTTCATTTGTTCATTTGTTCATTTGTTCATTTGTTCATTCGCTCATTTGTTCATTCGCTCATTTGTTCATTCGCTCATTTGTTCATTCGCTCATTTATTCATTCGCTCATTTGTTCATTTGTACATTTTCTCATTTGTTCATTTGTTCATTCGTTCGATTTTCTATTCCCTAATTTGTTCATTCGTTCATTTGCCTATTCGCTCATTTGTTCACTTGTTAATTATTTCATTTGTTCATTTGTTCATTTGTTCATTTGTTCATTTGTTCATTTGTTCATTTGTTCATTTGTTCATTTGTTCATTTGTTCATTTGTTCATTTGTTCATTTGTTCATTGGTTCATTTGTTCATTTGTTCATTTGTTCATTTGTTCATTTGTTCATTTGTTCATTTGTTCATTTGTTCATTAGTTCATTTTTTCATTTGTTCATACGTTCATTTGTTCAATATTTTAATTTGTTCATTTTTTACATTTGTTCATTTGCTCATTTGTTCATTTGTTCATTTGTTCATTTGTTCATTTGTTCATTTGTTCATTTGTTCATTTGTTCATTTGTTCATTTGTTCATTTGTTCATTTGTTCATTTGTTCATTTGTTCATTTGTTCATTTGTTCATTTGTTCATTTGTTCATTTGTTCATTTGTCCATTTGTTCATTTGTTCATTTGTTCATTTGTTCATTTGTTCATTTATTCATGTGTTCATTTGTTCATTTGTTCATTTGTTCATTTGTCATTTGTTCATTTGTTCACTTGTTCATTTGTTCATTTGTTCACTTGTTCACTTGTTCATTTGTTCATTTGTTCATTTGTTCATTTGTTCATTTGTCCATTTGTTCATTTGTCCATTTGTTCATTTGTCCATTTGTTCATTTGTTCATTTGTCCATTTGTTCATTTGTTCGTTTGTTCATTTGTTCATTTGTTCATTTGTTCATTTGTTCATTTGTTCATTTGTCCATTTGTTCATTTGTTCATTTGTCCATTTGTTCATTTGTTCATTTGTTCATTTGATCATTTTTTCATTCGCTCATTTGTTCATTCGCTCATTTATTCATTCGCTCATTTGTTCATTTGTACATTTGCTCATTTGTTCATTCGTTCATTTGTTCATTTGTTCATTTGTTCATTTGTTCATTTGTTTATTTGTTCATTTGTTCTTTTGTTCATTTGTTCATTTGTTCATTTGTTCATTTGTTCATTTGTTCATTTGTTCACTTGTTCACTTGTTCATTTGTTCATTTGTTCATTTGTTCATTTGTTCATTTGTTCATTTGTTCATTTGTTCATTTGTTCATTTGTTCATTTGTTCATTTGTTCATTTGTTCATTTGTTCACTTGTTCATTTGTTCATTGGTTCATTTGTTCATTTGTTCATTTGTTCATTTGTTCATTTGTTCATTTGTTCAATTGTTCATTTCTTCATTTGTTCATTTGTTCATTTGTTCATTTGTTCCTTCGTTCATTTGTCTATTCGCACATTTGTTCATTTGTTAATTCGTTCATTTGTCTATTCGCACATTTGTTCATTTGTTAATTCGTTCATTTGTCTATTCGCTCATTTGTTCATTTGTTAATTCGTTCATTTGTCTATTCGCTCATTTGTTCATTTGTTCATTTGTCATTTGTTCATTTGTTCTGTTCACTTGTTCATTTGTTCATTTGTTCACTTGTTCACTTGTTCATTTGTTCATTTGTTCATTTGTTCATTTGTTCATTTGTCCATTTGTTCATTTGTCCATTTGTTCATTTGTCCATTTGTTCATTTGTTCATTTGTCCATTTGTTCATTTGTTCATTTGTTCATTTGTTCATTTGTTCATTTGTTCATTTGTTCATTTGTTCATTTGTTCATTTGTTCATTTGTCCATTTGTTCATTTGTTCATTTGTCCATTTGTTCAATTGTTCATTTGTTCATTTGATCATTTTTTCATTCGCTCATTTGTTCATTCGCTCATTTATTCATTCGCTCATTTGTTCATTTGTACATTTGCTCATTTGTTCATTCGTTCATTTGTTCATTTGTTCATTTGTTCATTTGTTCATTTGTTCACTTGTTCATTTGTTCACTTGTTCATTTGTTCACTTGTTCATTTGTTCACTTGTTCACTTGCTCACTTGTTCATTCGCTCATTTGTTCATTCGCTCATTTGTTCATTCGCTCATTTGTTCATTTGTACATTTGCTCATTTGTTCATTTGTTCATTTGTTCATTTGTTCATTTGTTCATTTGTACATTTGTTCATTTGTTCATTTGTTCATTTGTTCATTTGTTCATTTGTTCATTTGTTCATTTGTTCATTTGTTCATTTGTTCATTTGCTCATTTGTTCATTTGTTCATTTGTTCATTTGTTCATTTGTTCATTTGTTCATTTGTTCATTTGATCATTTGTTCATTAGTTCATTTGTTCATTTGTTCATTTGTTCATTTGTTCATTTGTTCATTTGATCATTTGTTCATTTGTTCATTTGTTCATTTGATCATTTGTTCATTTGTTCATTTGTTCATTTGTTCATTTGTTCATTTGTTCACTTGTTCACTTGTTCACTTGTTCACTTGTTCACTTGTTCACTTGTTCACTTGTTCATTTGTTCATTTGTTCATTTGTTCATTTGTTCATTTGTTCATTAGTTCATTTGTACATTTGTTCATCTGTCCATTTGATCAATTGTCCATTTGTCCATTTGTTCATTTGTTCATTTGTTCATTTGTTCATTTGTTCATTTGTTCATTTGTTCATTTGTTCATTTGTACATTTGTTCATTTGTTCATTTGTTCATTTGTTCATTAGTTCATTTGTACATTTGTTCATCTGTCCATTTGATCAATTGTCCATTTGTCCATTTGTTCATTTGTTCATTTGTTCATTTGTTCATTTGTTCATTTGTACATTTGTTCATTTGTTCATTTGTTCATTTGTTCATTTGTTCATTTGTTCATTTGTTCATTTGTTCACTTGTTCACTTGTTCATTTGTTCATTTGTTCATTTGTTCATTTGTTCATTTGTTCATTTGTTCACTTGTTCACTTGTTCATTTGTTCATTTGTTCATTTGTTCATTTGTTCGTTTCTTCATTTGTTCAATTGTTCACTTCTTCATTTGTTCATTTGTTCATTAGTTCATTTGTTCCTTCGTTCATTTGTCTATTCGCACATTGGTTCATTTGTTAATTCGTTCATTTGTCTATTCGCTCATTTGTTCATTTGTTAATTCGTTCATTTGTCTATTCGCTCATTTGTTCATTCGTTCATTTGTCATTTGTTCATTTGTTCACTTGTTCATTTGTTCATTTGTTCAATTGTTCACTTGTTCATTTGTTCATTTGTTCATTTGTTCATTTGTTCATTTGTCCACTTGTTCATTTGTCCATTTGTTCATTTGTCCATTTGTTCATTTGTTCATTTGTTCATTTGTTCATTTGTTCATTTGTTCATTTGTTCATTTGTTCATTTGTTCATTTGTTCATTTGTCCATTTGTTCATTTGTTCATTTGTCCATTTGTTCATTTGTTCATTTGTTCATTTGTTCATTTGTTCATTTGTTCATTTGATCATTTGTTCATTCGCTCATTTGTTCATTCGCTCATTTGTTCACTTGTTCACTTGTTCACTTGTTCACTTGTTCACTTGTTCATTTGTTCATTTGTTCATTTGTTCATTTGTTCATTTGTTCATTTGTTCATTTGTTCATTTGTTCATTTGTTCATTTGTTCATTTGTTCATTTGTTCATTTGTTCATTTGTTCATTTGTTCATTTGTTCATTTGTTCATTTGTTCATTTGTTCACTTGTTCACTTGTTCATTTGTTCATTTGTTCATTTCTTCGTTTCTTCGTTTCTTCATTTCTTCGTTTGTTCATTTGTTCATTTGTACATTTGTTCATTTGTTCATTTGTTCATTTGTTCATTTGTTCATTTGTTCATTTGTTCATTTGTCCATTTGTTCATTTGTTCATTTGTCCATTTGTTCATTTGTTCATTTGTTCATTTGATCATTTGTTCATTCGCTCATTTGTTCATTCGCTCATTTGTTCATTCGCTCATTTGTTCACTTGTTCACTTGTTCACTTGTTCACTTGTTCACTTGTTCATTTGTTCATTTGTTCATTTGTTCATTTGTTCATTAGTTCATTTGTACATTTGTTCATCTGTCCATTTGTTCATCTGTCCATTTGATCAATTGTCCATTTGTTCATTTGTTCATTTGTTCATTTGTTCACTTGTTCATTTGTTCATTTGTTCATTTGTACATTTGTTCATTTGTTCATTTGTTCATTTGTTCATTTGTTCATTTGTTCATTTGTTCATTTGTTCATTTGCTCATTTGTTCATTTGTTCATTTGTTCATTTGTTCATTTGTTCATTTGTTCATTTGTTCATTTGTTCATTTGTTCATTTGTTCATTTGTTCATTTGTTCATTTGTTCATTTGTTCATTTGTTCATTTGTTCATTTGTTCATTTGTTCATTTGTTCATTTGTTCATTTGTTCATTTGTTCATTTGTTCATTTGTTCATTGGTTCATTTGTTCATATGTTCATTTGTTCATTTGTTCATTTGTTCATTTCTTCATTTGTTCATTTGTTCATTTGTTCATTTGTTCATTTGTTCATTTGTTCATTTGTTCATTTGTTCATTTGTTCATTTGTTCATTTGTTCATTTGTTCATTTGTTCATTTGTTCATTTGTTCATTTGTTCATTTGTTCATTTGTTCATTTGTTCATTTGTTCATTTGTTCATTTGTTCATTTGTTAATTTGTTCATTTGTTCATTTGTTCACTTGTTCACTTGTTCATTTGTTCATTTGTTCATTTCTTCGTTTCTTCGTTTCTTCATTTCTTCGTTTGTTCATTTGTTCATTTGTACATTTGTTCATTTGTTCATTTGTTCATTTGTTCATTTCTTCATTTGTTCAATTGTTCATTTGTTCATTTGTTCATTTGTTCATTTGTTCATTTGTTCATGTGTTCATTTGTTCATTTGTTCATTTGTTCATTTGTCCATTTGTCCACTTGTTCATTTGTTCATTTGTTTATTTGTTCATTTGTTCATTTTTTCGTTTGTTCATTTGTTCATTTGTTCATTTGTTCCTTCGTTCATTTGTCTATTCGCACATTTGTTCATTTGTTAATTCGTTCATTTGTCTATTCGCTCATTTGTTCATTTGTTAATTCGTTCATTTGTCTATTCGCTCATTTGTTCATTTGTTCAATTGTTCATTTGTTCATTTGTTCATTTGTTCACTTGTTCACTTGTTCACTTGTTCACTTGTTCATTTGTTCATTTGTTCATTTGTTCATTCGTTCATTTGTTCATTTGTTCACTTGTTCATTTGTTCACTTGTTCATTTGTTCACTTGTTCACTTGCTCACTTGTTCATTTGTTCATTTGTTCATTTGTTCATTTGTTCATTTGTTCATTTGTTCATTTGTCCATTTGTCCATTTGTTCATTTGTTCATTTGTTCATTTGTTCATTTGTTCATTTGTTCATTTGTTCATTTGTTCATTTGTTCATTTGTTCATTTGTTCATTTGTTCATTTGTTCATTTGTTCATTTGTTCATTGGTTCATTTGTTCATTTGTTCATTTGTTCGTTTGTTCGTTTGTTCAATTGTTCAATTGTTCATTTGTTCATTTGTTCATTTGTTCATTTGTTCATTTGTTCATTTGTTCATTTGTTCATTTGTTCATTTGATCATTTGTTCATTCGCTCATTTGTTCATTTGTTCATTTGTTCATTTGATCATTTGTTCATTCGCTCATTTGTTCATTCGCTCATTTATTCATTCGCTCATTTGTTCATTTGTACATTTGCTCATTTGTTCACTTGTTCATTTGTTCATTCGTTCATTTGTTCATTTGTTCATTTATTCACTTGTTGATTTGTTCACTTGTTCATTTGTTCACTTGTTCATTTGTTCACTTGTTCACTTGCTCACTTGTTCATTTGTTCATTTGTTCATTTGTTCATTTGTTCATTTGTTCATTTGTTCATTTGTTCATTCGCTCATTTGTTCATTCGCTCATTTGTTCATTCGCTCCTTTGTTCATTCGCTCACTTATTCATTCGCTCATTTGTTCATTTGTACATTTTCTCATTTGTTCATTTGTTCATTCGTTCGATTTTCTATTCCCTAATTTGTTCATTCGTTCATTTGCCTATTCGCTCATTTGTTCACTTGTTAATTATTTCATTTGTTCATTTGTTCATTTGTTCATTTGTTCATTTGTTCATTTGTTCATTTGTTCATTTGTTCATTTGTTCATTTGTTCATTTGTTCATTTGTTCATTTGTTCATTGGTTCATTTGTTCATTTGTTCATTTGTTCATTTGTTCATTTGTTCATTTGTTCATTTGTTCATTAGTTCATTTGTTCATTTGTTCATTTGTTCATTTGTTCATTTGTTCATTAGTTCATTTTTTCATTTGTTCATTTGCTCATTTGTTCATTTGTTCATTTGTTCATTTGTTCATTTGTTCATTTGTTCATTTGTTCATTTGTTCATTTGTTCATTTGTTCATTTGTTCATTTGTTCATTTGTTCATTTGTTCATTTGTTCATTTGTTCATTTGTTCATTTGTTCATTTGTTCATTTGTTCATTTGTCCATTTGTTCATTTGTTCATTTGTTCATTTGTTCATTTGTTCATTTATTCATGTGTTCATTTGTTCATTTGTTCATTTGTTCATTTGTCATTTGTTCATTTGTTCACTTGTTCATTTGTTCATTTGTTCACTTGTTCACTTGTTCATTTGTTCATTTGTTCATTTGTTCATTTGTTCATTTGTCCATTTGTTCATTTGTCCATTTGTTCATTTGTCCATTTGTTCATTTGTTCATTTGTCCATTTGTTCATTTGTTCATTTGTTCATTTGTTCATTTGTTCATTTGTTCATTTGTTCACTTGTTGACATGTTCATTTGTTCATTTGTACGTTTCTTCATTTCTTCGATTGTTCATTTGTTCATTTGTTCATTTGTACATTTGTTCATTTCTTCATTTCTTCATTTGTTCAATTGTTCATTTCTTCATTTGTTCATTTGTTCATTTGTTCATTTGTTCCTTCGTTCATTTGTCTATTCGCACATTTGTTCATTTGTTAATTCGTTCATTTGTCTATTCGCACATTTGTTCATTTGTTAATTCGTTCATTTGTCTATTCGCTCATTTGTTCATTTGTTAATTCGTTCATTTGTCTATTCGCTCATTTGTTCATTTGTTCATTTGTCATTTGTTCATTTGTTCACTTGTTCATTTGTTCATTTGTTCATTTGTTCATTTGTTCATTTGTTCATTTGTTCATTTGTCCATTTGTTCATTTGTCCATTTGTTCATTTGTCCATTTGTTCATTTGTTCATTTGTCCATTTGTTCATTTGTTCATTTGTTCATTTGTTCATTTGTTCATTTGTTCATTTGTTCATTTGTTCATTTGTCCATTTGTTCATTTGTTCATTTGTCCATTTGTTCATTTGTTCATTTGTTCATTTGATCATTTTTTCATTCGCTCATTTGTTCATTCGCTCATTTATTCATTCGCTCATTTGTTCATTTGTACATTTGCTCATTTGTTCATTCGTTCATTTGTTCATTTGTTCATTTGTTCATTTGTTCATTTGTTCACTTGTTCATTTGTTCACTTGTTCATTTGTTCACTTGTTCATTTGTTCACTTGTTCACTTGCTCACTTGTTCATTCGCTCATTTGTTCATTCGCTCATTTGTTCATTCGCTCATTTGTTCATTTGTACATTTGCTCATTTGTTCATTTGTTCATTTGTTCATTTGTTCATTTGTTCATTTGTACATTTGTTCATTTGTTCATTTGTTCATTTGTTCATTTGTTCATTTGTTCATTTGTTCATTTGTTCATTTGTTCATTTGTTCATTTGCTCATTTGTTCATTTGTTCATTTGTTCATTTGTTCATTTGTTCATTTGTTCATTTGTTCATTTGATCATTTGTTCATTAGTTCATTTGTTCATTTGTTCATTTGTTCATTTGTTCATTTGTTCATTTGATCATTTGTTCATTTGTTCATTTGTTCATTTGATCATTTGTTCATTTGTTCATTTGTTCATTTGTTCATTTGTTCATTTGTTCACTTGTTCACTTGTTCACTTGTTCACTTGTTCACTTGTTCACTTGTTCACTTGTTCATTTGTTCATTTGTTCATTTGTTCATTTGTTCATTTGTTCATTTGTTCATTTGTTCATTAGTTCATTTGTACATTTGTTCATCTGTCCATTTGATCAATTGTCCATTTGTCCATTTGTTCATTTGTTCATTTGTTCATTTGTTCATTTGTTCATTTGTTCATTTGTTCATTTGTTCATTTGTACATTTGTTCATTTGTTCATTTGTTCATTTGTTCATTAGTTCATTTGTACATTTGTTCATCTGTCCATTTGATCAATTGTCCATTTGTCCATTTGTTCATTTGTTCATTTGTTCATTTGTTCATTTGTTCATTTGTACATTTGTTCATTTGTTCATTTGTTCATTTGTTCATTTGTTCATTTGTTCATTTGTTCATTTGTTCACTTGTTCACTTGTTCATTTGTTCATTTGTTCATTTGTTCATTTGTTCATTTGTTCACTTGTTCACTTGTTCATTTGTTCATTTGTTCATTTGTTCATTTGTTCGTTTCTTCATTTGTTCAATTGTTCACTTCTTCATTTGTTCATTTGTTCATTTGTTCATTTGTTCCTTCGTTCATTTGTCTATTCGCACATTGGTTCATTTGTTAATTCGTTCATTTGTCTATTCGCTCATTTGTTCATTTGTTAATTCGTTCATTTGTCTATTCGCTCATTTGTTCATTCGTTCATTTGTCATTTGTTCATTTGTTCACTTGTTCATTTGTTCATTTGTTCAATTGTTCACTTGTTCATTTGTTCATTTGTTCATTTGTTCATTTGTTCATTTGTCCATTTGTTCATTTGTCCATTTGTTCATTTGTCCATTTGTTCATTTGTTCATTTGTTCATTTGTTCATTTGTTCATTTGTTCATTTGTTCATTTGTTCATTTGTTCATTTGTCCATTTGTTCATTTGTTCATTTGTCCATTTGTTCATTTGTTCATTTGTTCATTTGTTCATTTGTTCATTTGTTCATTTGATCATTTGTTCATTCGCTCATTTGTTCATTCGCTCATTTGTTCACTTGTTCACTTGTTCACTTGTTCACTTGTTCACTTGTTCATTTGTTCATTTGTTCATTTGTTCATTTGTTCATTAGTTCATTTGTACATTTGTTCATCTGTCCATTTGATCAATTGTCCATTTGTCCATTTGTTCATTTGTTCATTTGTTCATTTGTTCACTTGTTCATTTGTTCATTTGTTCATTTGTACATTTGTTCATTTGTTCATTTGTTCATTTGTTCATTTGTTCATTTGTTCATTTGTTCATTTGCTCATTTGTTCATTTGTTCATTTGTTCATTTGTTCATTTGTTCATTTGTTCATTTGTTCATTTGTTCATTTGTTCATTTGTTCATTTGTTCATTTGTTCATTTGTTCATTTGTTCATTTGTTCATTTGTTCATTTGTTCATTTGTTCATTTGTTCATTTGTTCATTTGTTCATTTGTTCATTTGTTCATTTGTTCATTTGTTCATTTGTTCATTTGTTCATTTGTTCATTTGTTCATTTGTTCATTTGTTCATTTGTTCATTTGTTCATTTGTTCATTTGTTCATTTGTTCATTTGTTCATTTGTTCATTTGTTCATTTGTTCATTTGTTCATTTGTTCATATGTTCATTTGTTCATTTGTTCATTTGTTCATTTCTTCATTTGTTCATTTGTTCATTTGTTCATTTGTTCATTTGTTCATTTGTTCATTTGTTCATTTGTTCACTTGTTCACTTGTTCATTTGTTCATTTGTTCATTTCTTCGTTTCTTCGTTTCTTCATTTCTTCGTTTGTTCATTTGTTCATTTGTACATTTGTTCATTTGTTCATTTGTTCATTTGTTCATTTCTTCATTTGTTCAATTGTTCATTTGTTCATTTGTTCATTTGTTCATTTGTTCATTTGTTCATGTGTTCATTTGTTCATTTGTTCATTTGTTCATTTGTCCATTTGTCCACTTGTTCATTTGTTCATTTGTTTATTTGTTCATTTGTTCATTTTTTCGTTTGTTCATTTGTTCATTTGTTCATTTGTTCCTTCGTTCATTTGTCTATTCGCACATTTGTTCATTTGTTAATTCGTTCATTTGTCTATTCGCTCATTTGTTCATTTGTTAATTCGTTCATTTGTCTATTCGCTCATTTGTTCATTTGTTCATTTGTTCATTTGTTCATTTGTTCATTTGTTCACTTGTTCACTTGTTCACTTGTTCACTTGTTCACTTGTTCATTTGTTCATTTGTTCATTTGTTCATTCGTTCATTTGTTCATTTGTTCACTTGTTCATTTGTTCACTTGTTCATTTGTTCACTTGTTCACTTGCTCACTTGTTCATTTGTTCATTTGTTCATTTGTTCATTTGTTCATTTGTTCATTTGTTCATTTGTTCATTTGTTCATTTGTTCATTTGTTCATTTGTTCATTTGTTCATTTATTCATGTGTTCATTTGTTCATTTGTTCATTTGTTCATTTGTTCATTTGTTCACTTGTTCACATGTTCATTTGTTCATTTGTTCGTTTCTTCATTTCTTCGATTGTTCATTTGTTCATTTGTTCATTTGTTCATTTGTTCATTTCTTCATTTGTTCAATTGTTCATTTCTTCATTTGTTCATTTGTTCATTTGTTCATTTGTCCCTTCGTTCATTTGTCTATTCGCACATTTGTTCATTTGTTAATTCGTTCATTTGTCTATTCGCTCATTTGTTCATTTGTTAATTCGTTCATTTGTCTATTCGCTCATTTGTTCATTTGTTCATTTGTCATTTGTTCATTTGTTCACTTGTTCATTTGTTCATTTGTTCACTTGTTCACTTGTTCATTTGTTCATTTGTTCATTTGTTCATTTGTTCATTTGTTCATTTGTTCATTTGTCCATTTGTTCATTTGTCCATTTGTTCATTTGTTCATTTGTCCATTTGTTCATTTGTCCATTTGTTCATTTGTCCATTTGTTCATTTGTTCATTTGTCCATTTGTTCATTTGTTCATTTGTTCATTTGTTCATTTGTTCATTTGTTCATTTGTTCATATGTTCATTTGTTCATTTGTTCATTTGTTCATTTCTTCATTTGTTCATTTGTTCATTTGTTCATTTGTTCATTTGTTCATTTGTTCATTTGTTCATTTGTTCATTTGTTCACTTGTTCACTTGTTCATTTGTTCATTTGTTCATTTCTTCGTTTCTTCGTTTCTTCATTTCTTCGTTTGTTCATTTGTTCATTTGTACATTTGTTCATTTGTTCATTTGTTCATTTGTTCATTTCTTCATTTGTTCAATTGTTCATTTGTTCATTTGTTCATTTGTTCATTTGTTCATTTGTTCGTTTCTTCATTTCTTCGATTGTTCATTTGTTCATTTGTTCATTTGTTCATTTGTTCATTTCTTCATTTGTTCAATTGTTCATTTCTTCATTTGTTCATTTGTTCATTTGTTCATTTGTCCCTTCGTTCATTTGTCTATTCGCACATTTGTTCATTTGTTAATTCGTTCATTTGTCTATTCGCTCATTTGTTCATTTGTTAATTCGTTCATTTGTCTATTCGCTCATTTGTTCATTTGTTCATTTGTCATTTGTTCATTTGTTCACTTGTTCATTTGTTCACTTGTTCACTTGTTCACTTGTTCATTTGTTCATTTGTTCATTTGTTCATTTGTTCATTTGTTCATTTGTTCATTTGTCCATTTGTTCATTTGTCCATTTGTTCATTTGTCCATTTGTTCATTTGTTCATTTGTCCACTTGTTCATTTGTTCATTTGTTCATTTGTTCATTTGTTCATTTGTTCATTTGTTCATTTGTTCATTTGTCCATTTGTTCATTTGTCCATTTGTTCATTTGTTCATTTGTTCATTTGCTCATTTGATCATTTTTTCATTCGCTCATTTGTTCATTCGCTCATTTATTCATTCGCTCATTTGTTCATTTGTACATTTGCTCATTTGTTCATTTGTTCGTTTGTTCATTCGTTCATTTGTTCATTTGTTCATTTGTTCACTTGTTCATTTGTTCACTTGTTCATTTGTTCACTTGTTCATTTGTTCACTTGTTCACTTGCTCACTTGTTCATTTGTTCATTTGTTCATTCGCTCATTTGTTCATTCGCTCATTTATTCATTCGCTCATTTGTTCATTTGTACATTTGCTCATTTGTTCATTTGTACATTTGTTCATTTGTTCATTTGTTCATTCGCTCATTTATTCATTCGCTCATTTGTTCATTTGTACATTTGCTCATTTGTTCATTTGTACATTTGTTCATTTGTTCATTTGTTCATTTGTTCATTTGTTCACTTGTCCATTTGTTCATTTGTTCATTTGTTCATTTGTTCATTTGTTCATTTATTCATTTGTTCATTTGTTCATTTGTTCATTTGTTCATTTGTTCATTTGTTCATTTGTTCATTTGTTCATTTGTTCATTTGTTCATGTGTTCATTTGTTCATTTGTTCATTTGTTCATCTGTCCATTTGATCAATTGTCCATTTGTCCATTTGTTCATTTGTTCATTTGTTCATTTGTTCATTTGTTCATTTGTACATTTGTTCATTTGTTCATTTGTTCATTTGTTCATTTGTTCATTTGTTCATTTGTTCATTTGCTCATTTGTTCATTTGTTCATTTGTTCATTTGTTCATTTGTTCATTTGTTCATTTGTTCATTTGTTCATTTGTTCATTTGTTCATTTGTTCATTTGTTCATTTGATCATTTGTTCATTAGTTCATTTGTTCATTTGTTCATTTGTTCATTTGTTCATTTGTTCATTTGTTCATTTGTTCATTTGATCATTTGTTCATTTGATCATTTGTTCATTTGTTCATTTGTTCATTTGTTCACTTGTTCACTTGTTCACTTGTTCACTTGTTCACTTGTTCACTTGTTCACTTGTTCACTTGTTCACTTGTTCACTTGTTCACTTGTTCACTTGTTCATTTGTGCATTTGTTCATTTGTTCATTTGTTCATTTGTTCATTTGTTCATTTGTTCATTTGTTCATTTGTTCATTCTTTCATTTGTTCATTTGTTCATTTGTTCATTTGTTCATTTGTTCATTTGTTCATTTGTTCATTTGTTCATTTGTACATTTGTTCATTTGTTCATTTGTTCATTTGTTCATATGTTCATTTGTTCATTTGTTCATTTGTTCATTTCTTCATTTCTTCATTTCTTCATTTGTTCATTTGTTCATTTGTTCATTTGTTCATTTGTTCATTTGTTCACTTGTTCACTTGTTCATTTGTTCATTTGTTCATTTCTTCGTTTCTTCGTTTCTTCATTTCTTCGTTTGTTCATTTGTTCATTTGTACATTTGTTCATTTGTTCATTTGTTCATTTGTTCATTTCTTCATTTGTTCAATTGTTCATTTGTTCATTTGTTCATTTGTTCATTTGTTCATGTGTTCATTTGTTCATTTGTTCATTTGTCCATTTGTCCACTTGTTCACTTGTTCACTTGTTCACATGTTCATTTGTTCATTTGTTCATTTGTTCATTTGTTCATTAGTTCATTTGTACATTTGTTCATCTGTCCATTTGATCAATTGTCCATTTGTCCATTTGTTCATTTGTTCATTTGTTCATTTGTTCATTTGTTCATTTGTTCATTTGTACATTTGTTCATTTGTTCATTTGTTCATTTGTTCATTTGTTCATTTGTTCACTTGTTCACTTGTTCATTTGTTCATTTGTTCATTTGTTCACTTGTTCATTTGTTCATTTGTCCATTTGTTCATTTGTTCATTTGTCCATTTGTTCATTTGTTCATTTGTCCATTTGTTCATTTGTTCATTTCTTCATTTCTTCATTTGTTCATTTGTTCATTTGTCCATTTGTTCATTTGTTCATTTGTCCATTTGTTCATTTGTTCATTTGTTCATTTGTTCATTTGATCATTTGTTCATTCGCTCATTTGTTCATTCGCTCATTTATTCATTCGCTCATTTGTTCACTTGTTCACTTGTTCACTTGTTCACTTGTTCACTTGTTCATTTGTTCATTTGTTCATTTGTTCATTTGTTCATTTGTTCATTAGTTCATTTGTACATTTGCTCATTTGTTCATTTGTACATTTGTTCATTTGTTCATTTGTTCATTTGTTCATTTCTTCATTTGTTCAATTGTTCATTTCTTCATTTGTTCATTTGTTCGTTTGTTCATTTGTTCATTTGTTCATTTGTTCATTTGTTCATTTGTTCACTTGTTCACTTGTTCATTTGTTCATTTGTTCATTTCTTCGTTTCTTCGTTTCTTCATTTCTTCGTTTGTTCATTTGTTCATTTGTACATTTGTTCATTTGTTCATTTGTTCATTTGTTCATTTCTTCATTTGTTCAATTGTTCATTTGTTCATTTGTTCATGTGTTCATTTGTTCATTTGTTCATTTGTCCATTTGTCCACTTGTTCACTTGTTCATTTGTTCATTTGTTCATTTGTTCATTTGTACATTTGTTCATTTGTTCATTTGTTCATTTGTTCATATGTTCATTTGTTCATTTGTTCATTTGTTCATTTCTTCATTTCTTCATTTGTTCATTTGTTCATTTGTTCATTTGTTCATTTGTTCATTTGTTCATTTGTTCATTTGTTCATTTGTTCATTTGTTCACTTGTTCACTTGTTCATTTGTTCATTTGTTCATTTCTTCGTTTCTTCGTTTCTTCATTTCTTCGTTTGTTCATTTGTTCATTTGTACATTTGTTCATTTGTTCATTTGTTCATTTGTTCATTTCTTCATTTGTTCAATTGTTCATTTGTTCATTTGTTCATTTGTTCGTTTGTTCACTTGTTCATTTGTTCATTTGTTCATTTGTTCACTTGTTCACTTGTTCATTTGTTCATTTGTTCATTTCTTCGTTTCTTCGTTTCTTCATTTCTTCGTTTGTTCATTTGTTCATTTGTACATTTGTTCATTTGTTCATTTGTTCATTTGTTCATTTCTTCATTTGTTCAATTGTTCATTTGTTCATTTGTTCATGTGTTCATTTGTTCATTTGTTCATTTGTCCATTTGTCCACTTGTTCACTTGTTCACTTGTTCACTTGTTCACTTGTTCACATGTTCATTTGTTCATTTGTTCATTTGTTCATTTGTTCATTTGTTCATTAGTTCATTTGTACATTTGTTCATCTGTCCATTTGATCAATTGTCCATTTGTCCATTTGTTCATTTGTTCATTTGTTCATTTGTTCATTTGTTCATTTGTTCATTTGTTCATTTGTTCATTTGTACATTTGTTCATTTGTTCATTTGTTCATTTGTTCATTTGTTCATTTGTTCATTTGTTCATTTGTTCACTTGTTCACTTGTTCATTTGTTCATTTGTTCATTTGTTCACTTGTTCATTTGTTCATTTGTCCATTTGTTCATTTGTTCATTTGTTCATTTGTTCATTAGTTCATTTGTACATTTGTTCATCTGTCCATTTGATCAATTGTCCATTTGTCCATTTGTTCATTTGTACATTTGTTCATTTGTTCATTTGTTCATTTGTTCATTTGTTCATTTGTTCATTTGTTCATTTGTTCATTTGTTCATTTGCTCATTTGTTCATTTGTTCATTTGTTCATTTGTTCATTTGTTCATTTGTTCATTTGTTCATTTGATCATTTGTTCATTAGTTCATTTGTTCATTTGTTCATTTGTTCATTTGTTCATTTGTTCATTTGATCATTTGTTCATTTGTTCATTTGTTCATTTGATCATTTGTTCATTTGTTCATTTGTTCATTTGTTCATTTGTTCATTTGTTCATTTGTTCACTTGTTCACTTGTTCACTTGTTCACTTGTTCACTTGTTCACTTGTTCACTTGTTCACTTGTTCATTTGTTCATTTGTTCATTTGTTCATTAGTTCATTTGTACATTTGTTCATCTGTCCATTTGATCAATTGTCCATTTGTCCATTTGTTCATTTGTTCATTTGTTCATTTGTTCATTTGTTCATTTGTTCATTTGTTCATTTGTTCATTTGTTCACTTGTACATTTGTTCATTTGTTCATTTGTTCATTTGTTCATTAGTTCATTTGTACATTTGTTCATCTGTCCATTTGATCAATTGTCCATTTGTCCATTTGTTCATTTGTTCATTTGTTCATTTGTTCATTTGTTCATTTGTACATTTGTTCATTTGTTCATTTGTTCATTTGTTCATTTGTTCATTTGTTCATTTGTTCATTTGTTCACTTGTTCACTTGTTCATTTGTTCATTTGTTCATTTGTTCATTTGTTCATTTGTTCATTTGTTCATTTGTTCATTTGTTCACTTGTTCACTTGTTCATTTGTTCATTTGTTCATTTGTTCATTTGTTCGTTTCTTCATTTGTTCAATTGTTCACTTCTTCATTTGTTCATTTGTTCATTTGTTCATTTGTTCCTTCGTTCATTTGTCTATTCGCACATTGGTTCATTTGTTAATTCGTTCATTTGTCTATTCGCTCATTTGTTCATTTGTTAATTCGTTCATTTGTCTATTCGCTCATTTGTTCATTCGTTCATTTGTCATTTGTTCATTTGTTCACTTGTTCATTTGTTCATTTGTTCAATTGTTCACTTGTTCATTTGTTCATTTGTTCATTTGTTCATTTGTTCATTTGCCCATTTGTTCATTTGTCCATTTGTTCATTTGTCCATTTGTTCATTTGTTCATTTGTTCATTTGTTCATTTGTTCATTTGTTCATTTGTTCATTTGTTCATTTGTTCATTTGTTCATTTGTTCATTTGTCCATTTGTTCATTTGTTCATTTGTCCATTTGTTCATTTGTTCATTTGTTCATTTGTTCATTTGATCATTTGTTCATTCGCTCATTTGTTCATTCGCTCATTTGTTCACTTGTTCACTTGTTCACTTGTTCACTTGTTCACTTGTTCATTTGTTCATTTGTTCATTTGTTCATTTGTTCATTAGTTCATTTGTACATTTGTTCATCTGTCCATTTGATCAATTGTCCATTTGTCCATTTGTTCATTTGTTCATTTGTTCATTTTTTCACTTGTTCATTTGTTCATTTGTTCATTTGTACATTTGTTCATTTGTTCATTTGTTCATTTGTTCATTTGTTCATTTGTTCATTTGTTCATTTGTTCATTTGTTCATTTGTTCATTTGTTCATTTGTTCATTTGTTCATTTGTTCATTTGTTCATTTGTTCATTTGTTCATTTGTTCATTTGTTCATATGTTCATTTGTTCATTTGTTCATTTGTTCATTTGTTCATTTGTTCATTTGTTCATTTGTTCATTTGTTCATTTGTTCATTTGTTCATTTGTTCATTTGTTCATTTGTTCACTTGTTCACTTGTTCATTTGTTCATTTGTTCATTTCTTCGTTTCTTCGTTTCTTCATTTCTTCGTTTGTTCATTTGTTCATTTGTACATTTGTTCATTTGTTCATTTGTTCATTTGTTCATTTCTTCATTTGTTCAATTGTTCATTTGTTCATTTGTTCATTTGTTCATTTGTTCATTTGTTCATGTGTTCATTTGTTCATTTGTTCATTTGTTCATTTGTCCATTTGTCCACTTGTTCATTTGTTCATTTGTTTATTTGTTCATTTGTTCATTTTTTCGTTTGTTCATTTGTTCATTTGTTCATTTGTTCATTTGTTCATTTGTTCATTTGTTCATTTGTTCATTTGTTCATTTGTTCATTTGTTCATTTTTTCATTAGTTCATTTGTACATTTGTTCATCTGTCCATTTGATCAATTGTCCATTTGTCCATTTGATCAATTGTTCATCTGTCCATTTGATCAATTGTCCATTTGTCCATTTGTTCATTTGTTCATTTGTTCATTTGTTCATTTGTTCATTTGTTCATTTGTTCATTTGTTCATTTGTTCATTTGTTCATTTGTTCATTTGTTCATTTGTTCATTTGTTCATTTGCTCATTTGTTCATTTGTTCATTTGTTCATTTGTTCATTTGTTCATTTGTTCATTTGTTCATTTGTTCATTTGTTCATTTGTTCATTTGATCATTTGTTCATTAGTTCATTTGTTCATTTGTTCATTTGTTCATTTGTTCATTTGTTCATTTGTTCATTTGTTCATTTGATCATTTGTTCATTTGATCATTTGTTCATTTGTTCATTTGTTCATTTGTTCACTTGTTCACTTGTTCACTTGTTCACTTGTTCACTTGTTCACTTGTTCACTTGTTCACTTGTTCACTTGTTCACTTGTTCACTTGTTCACTTGTTCACTTGTTCACTTGTTCACTTGTTCACTTGTTCACTTGTTCACTTGTTCACTTGTTCACTTGTTCACTTGTTCACTTGTTCACTTGTTCACTTGTTCACTTGTTCATTTGTTCATTTGTTCATTTGTTCATTTGTTCATTTGTTCATTTGTTCATTTGTTCATTTGTTCATTTGTTCATTTGTTCATTTGTTCATTTGTTCATTTGTTCATTTGTTCATTAGTTCATTTGTACATTTGTTCATCTGTCCATTTGTACATTTGTTCATCTGTCCATTTGATCAATTGTCCATTTGTCCATTTGTTCATTTGTTCATTTGTTCATTTGTTCATTTGTTCATTTGTTCATTTGTTCATTTGTACATTTGTTCATTTGTTCATTTGTTCATTTGTTCATATGTTCATTTGTTCATTTGTTCATTTGTTCATTTCTTCATTTCTTCATTTCTTCATTTCTTCATTTGTTCATTTGTTCATTTGTTCATTTGTTCATTTGTTCATTTGTTCACTTGTTCACTTGTTCATTTGTTCATTTGTTCATTTCTTCGTTTCTTCGTTTCTTCATTTCTTCGTTTGTTCATTTGTTCATTTGTACATTTGTTCATTTGTTCATTTGTTCATTTGTTCATTTCTTCATTTGTTCAATTGTTCATTTGTTCATTTGTTCATTTGTTCATTTGTTCATGTGTTCATTTGTTCATTTGTTCATTTGTCCATTTGTCCACTTGTTCACTTGTTCACTTGTTCACATGTTCATTTGTTCATTTGTTCATTTGTTCATTTGTTCATTAGTTCATTTGTACATTTGTTCATCTGTCCATTTGATCAATTGTCCATTTGTCCATTTGTTCATTTGTTCATTTGTTCATTTGTTCATTTGTTCATTTGTTCATTTGTACATTTGTTCATTTGTTCATTTGTTCATTTGTTCATTTGTTCATTTGTTCACTTGTTCACTTGTTCATTTGTTCATTTATTCATTTGTTCATTTGTTCACTTGTTCATTTGTTCATTTGTCCATTTGTTCATTTGTTCATTTGTCCATTTGTTCATTTGTTCATTTGTCCATTTGTTCATTTGTTCATTTGTTCATTTGTTCATTTGTTCATTTCTTCATTTGTTCATTTGTTCATTTGTCCATTTGTTCATTTGTTCATTTGTCCATTTGTTCATTTGTTCGTTTGTTCATTTGTTCATTTGATCATTTGTTCATTCGCTCATTTGTTCATTTGATCATTTGTTCATTCGCTCATTTGTTCATTCGCTCATTTATTCATTCGCTCATTTGTTCACTTGTTCACTTGTTCACTTGTTCACTTGTTCACTTGTTCATTTGTTCATTTGTTCATTTGTTCATTTGTTCATTTGTTCATTTGTTCATTAGTTCATTTGTACATTTGCTCATTTGTTCATTTGTACATTTGTTCATTTGTTCATTTGTTCATTTGTTCATTTCTTCATTTGTTCAATTGTTCATTTCTTCATTTGTTCATTTGTTCGTTTGTTCATTTGTTCATTTGTTCATTTGTTCATTTGTTCATTTGTTCACTTGTTCACTTGTTCATTTGTTCATTTGTTCATTTCTTCGTTTCTTCGTTTCTTCATTTCTTCGTTTGTTCATTTGTTCATTTGTACATTTGTTCATTTGTTCATTTGTTCATTTGTTCATTTCTTCATTTGTTCAATTGTTCATTTGTTCATTTGTTCATGTGTTCATTTGTTCATTTGTTCATTTGTCCATTTGTCCACTTGTTCACTTGTTCACTTGTTCATTTGTTCATTTGTTCATTTGTTCATTTGTACATTTGTTCATTTGTTCATTTGTTCATTTGTTCATATGTTCATTTGTTCATTTGTTCATTTGTTCATTTGTTCATTTCTTCATTTGTTCATTTGTTCATTTGTTCATTTGTTCATTTGTTCATTTGTTCATTTGTTCATTTGTTCATTTGTTCACTTGTTCACTTGTTCATTTGTTCATTTGTTCATTTCTTCGTTTCTTCGTTTCTTCATTTCTTCGTTTGTTCATTTGTTCATTTGTACATTTGTTCATTTGTTCATTTGTTCATTTGTTCATTTCTTCATTTGTTCAATTGTTCATTTGTTCATTTGTTCATGTGTTCATTTGTTCATTTGTTCATTTGTCCATTTGTCCACTTGTTCACTTGTTCACTTGTTCACTTGTTCACTTGTTCACATGTTCATTTGTTCATTTGTTCATTTGTTCATTTGTTCATTTGTTCATTTGTTCATTAGTTCATTTGTACATTTGTTCATCTGTCCATTTGATCAATTGTCCATTTGTCCATTTGTTCATTTGTTCATTTGTTCATTTGTTCATTTGTTCATTTGTTCATTTGTTCATTTGTTCATTTGTTCATTTGTACATTTGTTCATTTGTTCATTTGTTCATTTGTTCATTTGTTCATTTGTTCATTTGTTCATTTGTTCATTTGTTCACTTGTTCACTTGTTCATTTGTTCATTTGTTCATTTGTTCACTTGTTCATTTGTTCATTTGTCCATTTGTTCATTTGTTCATTTGTCCATTTGTTCATTTGTTCATTTGTCCATTTGTTCATTTGTTCATTTGTTCATTTGTTCATTTGTTCATTTGTCCATTTGTTCATTCGTTCATTTGTTCATTTGTTCATTTGTTCATTTGCTCATTTGTTCATTTGTTCATTTGTTCATTTGTTCATTTGTTCATTTGTTCATTTGTTCATTTGTTCATTTGTTCATTTGTTCATTTGTTCATTTGTTCATTTGTTCATTTGTTCATGTGTTCATTAGTTCATTTGTACATTTGTTCATTCGTTCATTTGTTCATTTGTCCATTTGTACATTTGTTCATTTGTTCATTTGTTCATGTGTTCATTTGTTCATTTGTTCATTTGTTCATTTGTCCATTTGTCCACTTGTTCATTTGTTCATTTGTTTATTTGTTCATTTGTTCATTTTTTCGTTTGTTCATTTGTTCATTTGTTCATTTGTTCCTTCGTTCATTTGTCTATTCGCACATTTGTTCATTTGTTAATTCGTTCATTTGTCTATTCGCTCATTTGTTCAATTGTTAATTCGTTCATTTGTCTATTCGCTCATTTGTTCATTTGTTCATTTGTTCATTTGTTCATTTGTTCATTTGTTCACTTGTTCACTTGTTCACTTGTTCACTTGTTCACTTGTTCATTTGTTCATTTGTTCATTTGTTCATTCGTTCATTTGTTCATTTGTTCACTTGTTCATTTGTTCACTTGTTCATTTGTTCACTTGTTCACTTGCTCACTTGTTCATTTGTTCATTTGTTCATTTGTTCATTTGTTCATTTGTTCATTTGTTCATTTGTTCATTTGTCCATTTGTTCATTTGTTCATTTGTTCATTTGTTCATTTGTTCATTTGTTCATTTATTCATGTGTTCATTTGTTCATTTGTTCATTTGTTCATTTGTTCATTTGTTCATTTGTTCATTTGTTCATTTGTTCATTTGTTCATTTGTTCATTTGTTCATTTGTTCATTTGTTCATTTGTTCATTTGTTCATTTGTTCATTTGTACATTTGTTCATCTGTCCATTTGATCAATTGTCCATTTGTCCATTTGTTCATTTGTTCATTTGTTCATTTGTTCATTTGTTCATTTGTTCTTTTGTTCATTTGTTCATTTGTTCATTTGTTCATTTGTTCATTTGTTCATTTGTTCATTTGTTCATTTGTTCATTTGTTCATTTGTTCATTTGTTCATTTGCTCATTTGTTCATTTGTTCATTTGTTCATTTGTTCATTTGTTCATTTGTTCATTTGTTCATTTGTTCATTTGTTCATTTGTTCATTTGTTAATTTGATCATTTGTTCATTCGCTCATTTGTATATTTGTTCATTTGTTCATTTGTTCATTTGTTCATTTGTTCATTTGTTCATTTGTTCATTTGTTCATTTGTTCATTTGTTCATTTGTTCATTTGTTCATTTGTTCATTTGTTCATTTGTTCATTTGTTCACTTGTTCATTTGTTCATTTGTTCATTTGTTCATTTGTTCATTTGTTCATTTGTTCATTTGTTCATTTGTTCATTTGTTCATTTGTTCATTTGTTCATTTGTTCATTTGTTCATTTGTTCATTTGTTCATTTGTTCATTTGTTCATTTGTTCATTTGTTCATTTGTTCATTTGTTCATTTGTTCATTTGTTCATTTGTTCATTTGTTCACTTGTTCACATGTTCATTTGTTCATTTGTTCGTTTCTTCATTTCTTCGATTGTTCATTTGTTCATTTGTTCATTTGTTCATTTGTTCGTTTGTTCAATTGTTCATTTCTTCATTTGTTCATTTGTTCATTTGTTCATTTGTTCCTTCGTTCATTTGTCTATTCGCACATTTGTTCATTTGTTAATTCGTTCATTTGTCTATTCGCTCATTTGTTCATTTGTTAATTCGTTCATTTGTCTATCCGCTCATTTGTTCATTTGTTCATTTGTCATTTGTTCATTTGTTCACTTGTTCATTTGTTCATTTGTTCACTTGTTCACTTGTTCATTTGTTCATTTGTTCATTTGTTCATTTGTTCATTTGTTCATTTGTTCATTTGTCCATTTGTTCATTTGTCCATTTGTTCATTTGTCCATTTGTTCATTTGTTCATTTGTCCATTTGTTCATTTGTTCATTTGTTCATTTGTTCATTTGTTCATTTGTTCATTTGTTCATTTGTTCATTTGTCCATTTGTTCATTTGTTCATTTGTCCATTTGTTCATTTGTTCATTTGTTCATTTGCTCATTTGATCATTTTTTCATTCGCTCATTTGTTCATTCGCTCATTTATTCATTCGCTCATTTGTTCATTTGTACATTTGCTCATTTGTTCATTTGTTCGTTTGTTCATTCGTTCATTTGTTCATTTGTTCATTTGTTCACTTGTTCATTTGTTCACTTGTTCATTTGTTCACTTGTTCATTTGTTCACTTGTTCACTTGCTCACTTGTTCATTTGTTCATTTGTTCATTCGCTCATTTGTTCATTCGCTCATTTATTCATTCGCTCATTTGTTCATTTGTACATTTGCTCATTTGTTCATTTGTACATTTGTTCATTTGTTCATTTGTTCATTTGTTCATTTGTTCATTTGTTCATTTGTTCATTAGTTCATTTGTTCATTTGTTCATTTGTTCATTTGTTCATTTGTTCATTTGTTCATTTGTTCATTTGTCCATTTGTTCATTTGTTCATTTGTTCATTTGTTCATTTATTCATTTGTTCATTTATTCATTTGTTCATTTGTTCATTTGTTCATTTGTTCATTTGTTCATTTGTTCATTTGTTCATTTGTTCATTTGTTCATTTGTTCATTTGTTCATTTGTTCATTTGTTCATTTGTTCATTTGTTCATTTGTTCATTTGTTCATTTGTTCATTTGTTCATCTGTCCATTTGATCAATTGTCCATTTGTCCATTTGTTCATTTGTTCATTTGTTCATTTGTTCATTTGTTCATTTGTTCATTTGTTCATTTGTTCATTTGTTCATTTGTTCATTTGCTCATTTGTTCATTTGTTCATTTGTTCATTTGTTCATTTGTTCATTTGTTCATTTGTTCATTTGTTCATTTGTTCATTTGTTCATTTGATCATTTGTTCATTAGTTCATTTGTTCATTTGTTCATTTGTTCATTTGTTCATTTGTTCATTTGTTCATTTGATCATTTGTTCATTTGTTCATTTGTTCATTTGTTCATTTGTTCACTTGTTCACTTGTTCACTTGTTCACTTGTTCACTTGTTCACTTGTTCACTTGTTCATTTGTTCATTTGTTCATTTGTTCATTTGTTCATTAGTTCATTTGTACATTTGTTCATCTGTCCATTTGATCAATTGTCCATTTGTCCATTTGTTCATTTGTTCATTTGTTCATTTGTTCATTTGTTCATTTGTTCATTTGTACATTTGTTCATTTGTTCATTTGTTCATTTGTTCATTTGTTCATTTGTTCACTTGTTCACTTGTTCATTTGTTCATTTATTCATTTGTTCATTTGTTCATTTGTTCATATGTTCATTTGTTCATTTGTTCATTTGTTCATTTCTTCATTTCTTCATTTCTTCATTTGTTCATTTGTTCATTTGTTCATTTGTTCATTTGTTCATTTGTTCACTTGTTCACTTGTTCATTTGTTCATTTGTTCATTTCTTCGTTTCTTCGTTTCTTCATTTCTTCGTTTGTTCATTTGTTCATTTGTACATTTGTTCATTTGTTCATTTGTTCATTTGTTCATTTCTTCATTTGTTCAATTGTTCATTTGTTCATTTGTTCATTTGTTCATTTGTTCATGTGTTCATTTGTTCATTTGTTCATTTGTCCATTTGTCCACTTGTTCACTTGTTCACTTGTTCACATGTTCATTTGTTCATTTGTTCATTTGTTCATTTGTTCATTAGTTCATTTGTACATTTGTTCATCTGTCCATTTGATCAATTGTCCATTTGTCCATTTGTTCATTTGTTCATTTGTTCATTTGTTCATTTGTTCATTTGTTCATTTGTACATTTGTTCATTTGTTCATTTGTTCATTTGTTCATTTGTTCATTTGTTCACTTGTTCACTTGTTCATTTGTTCATTTATTCATTTGTTCATTTGTTCACTTGTTCATTTGTTCATTTGTCCATTTGTTCATTTGTTCATTTGTCCATTTGTTCATTTGTTCATTTGTCCATTTGTTCATTTGTTCATTTGTTCATTTGTTCATTTGTTCATTTCTTCATTTGTTCATTTGTTCATTTGTCCATTTGTTCATTTGTTCATTTGTCCATTTGTTCATTTGTTCGTTTGTTCATTTGTTCATTTGATCATTTGTTCATTCGCTCATTTGTTCATTCGCTCATTTATTCATTCGCTCATTTGTTCACTTGTTCACTTGTTCACTTGTTCACTTGTTCACTTGTTCATTTGTTCATTTGTTCATTTGTTCATTTGTTCATTTGTTCATTTGTTCATTAGTTCATTTGTACATTTGCTCATTTGTTCATTTGTACATTTGTTCATTTGTTCATTTGTTCATTTGTTCATTTCTTCATTTGTTCAATTGTTCATTTCTTCATTTGTTCATTTGTTCGTTTGTTCATTTGTTCATTTGTTCATTTGTTCATTTGTTCATTTGTTCACTTGTTCACTTGTTCATTTGTTCATTTGTTCATTTCTTCGTTTCTTCGTTTCTTCATTTCTTCGTTTGTTCATTTGTTCATTTGTACATTTGTTCATTTGTTCATTTGTTCATTTGTTCATTTCTTCATTTGTTCAATTGTTCATTTGTTCATTTGTTCATGTGTTCATTTGTTCATTTGTTCATTTGTCCATTTGTCCACTTGTTCACTTGTTCACTTGTTCATTTGTTCATTTGTTCATTTGTTCATTTGTACATTTGTTCATTTGTTCATTTGTTCATTTGTTCATATGTTCATTTGTTCATTTGTTCATTTGTTCATTTGTTCATTTCTTCATTTGTTCATTTGTTCATTTGTTCATTTGTTCATTTGTTCATTTGTTCATTTGTTCATTTGTTCATTTGTTCACTTGTTCACTTGTTCATTTGTTCATTTGTTCATTTCTTCGTTTCTTCGTTTCTTCATTTCTTCGTTTGTTCATTTGTTCATTTGTACATTTGTTCATTTGTTCATTTGTTCATTTGTTCATTTCTTCATTTGTTCAATTGTTCATTTGTTCATTTGTTCATGTGTTCATTTGTTCATTTGTTCATTTGTCCATTTGTCCACTTGTTCACTTGTTCACTTGTTCACTTGTTCACTTGTTCACATGTTCATTTGTTCATTTGTTCATTTGTTCATTTGTTCATTTGTTCATTTGTTCATTAGTTCATTTGTACATTTGTTCATCTGTCCATTTGATCAATTGTCCATTTGTCCATTTGTTCATTTGTTCATTTGTTCATTTGTTCATTTGTTCATTTGTTCATTTGTTCATTTGTTCATTTGTTCATTTGTTCATTTGTACATTTGTTCATTTGTTCATTTGTTCATTTGTTCATTTGTTCATTTGTTCATTTGTTCATTTGTTCATTTGTTCACTTGTTCACTTGTTCATTTGTTCATTTGTTCATTTGTTCACTTGTTCATTTGTTCATTTGTCCATTTGTTCATTTGTTCATTTGTCCATTTGTTCATTTGTTCATTTGTCCATTTGTTCATTTGTCCATTTGTTCATTTGTTCATTTGTTCATTTGTTCATTTGTTCATTTGTTCATTTGTCCATTTGTTCATTCGTTCATTTGTTCATTTGTTCATTTGTTCATTTGTTCATTTGTTCATTTGTTCATTTGTTCATTTGTTCATTTGTTCATTTGTTCATTTGTTCATGTGTTCATTAGTTCATTTGTACATTTGTTCATTCGTTCATTTGTTCATTTGTCCATTTGTACATTTGTTCATTTGTTCATTTGTTCATGTGTTCATTTGTTCATTTGTTCATTTGTTCATTTGTCCATTTGTCCACTTGTTCATTTGTTCATTTGTTTATTTGTTCATTTGTTCATTTTTTCGTTTGTTCATTTGTTCATTTGTTCATTTGTTCCTTCGTTCATTTGTCTATTCGCACATTTGTTCATTTGTTAATTCGTTCATTTGTCTATTCGCTCATTTGTTCAATTGTTAATTCGTTCATTTGTCTATTCGCTCATTTGTTCATTTGTTCATTTGTTCATTTGTTCATTTGTTCATTTGTTCACTTGTTCACTTGTTCACTTGTTCACTTGTTCACTTGTTCATTTGTTCATTTGTTCATTTGTTCATTCGTTCATTTGTTCATTTGTTCACTTGTTCATTTGTTCACTTGTTCATTTGTTCACTTGTTCACTTGCTCACTTGTTCATTTGTTCATTTGTTCATTTGTTCATTTGTTCATTTGTTCATTTGTTCATTTGTTCATTTGTTCATTTGTTCATTTGTCCATTTGTTCATTTGTTCATTTGTTCATTTGTTCATTTGTTCATTTGTTCATTTATTCATGTGTTCATTTGTTCATTTGTTCATTTGTTCATTTGTTCATTTGTTCATTTGTTCATTTGTTCATTTGTTCATTTGTTCATTTGTTCATTTGTTCATTTGTTCATTTGTTCATTTGTTCATTTGTACATTTGTTCATCTGTCCATTTGATCAATTGTCCATTTGTCCATTTGTTCATTTGTTCATTTGTTCATTTGTTCATTTGTTCATTTGTTCTTTTGTTCATTTGTTCATTTGTTCATTTGTTCATTTGTTCATTTGTTCATTTGTTCATTTGTTCATTTGTTCATTTGTTCATTTGCTCATTTGTTCATTTGTTCATTTGTTCATTTGTTCATTTGTTCATTTGTTCATTTGTTCATTTGTTCATTTGTTCATTTGTTCATTTGTTCATTTGTTCATTTGTTCATTTGTTCATGTGTTCATTAGTTCATTTGTACATTTGTTCATTCGTTCATTTGTTTATTTGTCCATTTGTTCATTTGTTCATTTGTCCATTTGTTCATTTGTTCATTTGTTCATTTGTTAATTTGATCATTTGTTCATTCGCTCATTTGTATATTTGTTCATTTGTTCATTTGTTCATTTGTTCATTTGTTCATTTGTTCATTTGTTCATTTGTTCATTTGTTCATTTGTTCATTTGTTCATTTGTTCATTTGTTCATTTGTTCATTTGTTCATTTGTTCACTTGTTCATTTGTTCATTTGTTCATTTGTTCATTTGTTCATTTGTTCATTTGTTCATTTGTTCATTTGTTCATTTGTTCATTTGTTCATTTGTTCATTTGTTCATTTGTTCATTTGTTCATTTGTTCATTTGTTCATTTGTTCATTTGTTCATTTGTTCATTTGTTCATTTGTTCATTTGTTCATTTGTTCATTTGTTCATTTGTTCATTTGTTCATTTGTTCACTTGTTCACATGTTCATTTGTTCATTTGTTCGTTTCTTCATTTCTTCGATTGTTCATTTGTTCATTTGTTCATTTGTTCATTTGTTCATTTGTTCGTTTGTTCAATTGTTCATTTCTTCATTTGTTCATTTGTTCATTTGTTCATTTGTTCCTTCGTTCATTTGTCTATTCGCACATTTGTTCATTTGTTAATTCGTTCATTTGTCTATTCGCTCATTTGTTCATTTGTTAATTCGTTCATTTGTCTATCCGCTCATTTGTTCATTTGTTCATTTGTCATTTGTTCATTTGTTCACTTGTTCATTTGTTCACTTGTTCATTTGTTCATTTGTTCACTTGTTCACTTGTTCATTTGTTCATTTGTTCATTTGTTCATTTGTTCATTTGTTCTTTTGTTCATTTGTCCATTTGTTCATTTGTCCATTTGTTCATTTGTCCATTTGTTCATTTGTTCATTTGTCCATTTGTTCATTTGTTCATTTGTTCATTTGTTCATTTGTTCATTTGTTCATTTGTTCATTTGTCCATTTGTTCATTTGTTCATTTGTCCATTTGTTCATTTGTTCATTTGTTCATTTGCTCATTTGATCATTTTTTCATTCGCTCATTTGTTCATTCGCTCATTTCTTCATTCGCTCATTTGTTCATTTGTACATTTGCTCATTTGTTCATTTGTTCGTTTGTTCATTCGTTCATTTGTTCATTTGTTCATTTGTTCACTTGTTCATTTGTTCACTTGTTCATTTGTTCACTTGTTCATTTGTTCACTTGTTCACTTGCTCACTTGTTCATTTGTTCATTTGTTCATTCGCTCATTTGTTCATTCGCTCATTTATTCATTCGCTCATTTGTTCATTTGTACATTTGCTCATTTGTTCATTTGTACATTTGTTCATTTGTTCATTTGTTCATTTGTTCATTTGTTCATTTGTTCATTTGTTCATTAGTTCATTTGTTCATTTGTTCATTTGTTCATTTGTTCATTTGTTCATTTGTTCATTTGTTCATTTGTCCATTTGTTCATTTGTTCATTTGTTCATTTGTTCATTTATTCATTTGTTCATTTATTCATTTGTTCATTTGTTCATTTGTTCATTTGTTCATTTGTTCATTTGTTCATTTGTTCATTTGTTCATTTGTTCATTTGTTCATTTGTTCATTTGTTCATTTGTTCATTTGTTCATTTGTTCATCTGTCCATTTGATCAATTGTCCATTTGTCCATTTGTTCATTTGTTCATTTGTTCATTTGTTCATTTGTTCATTTGTTCATTTGTTCATTTGTACATTTGTTCATTTGTTCATTTGTTCATTTGTTCATTTGTTCATTTGTTCATTTGTTCATTTGCTCATTTGTTCATTTGTTCATTTGTTCATTTGTTCATTTGTTCATTTGTTCATTTGTTCATTTGTTCATTTGTTCATTTGTTCATTTGTTCATTTGATCATTTGTTCATTAGTTCATTTGTTCATTTGTTCATTTGTTCATTTGTTCATTTGTTCATTTGTTCATTTGATCATTTGTTCATTTGTTCATTTGTTCATTTGTTCATTTGTTCACTTGTTCACTTGTTCACTTGTTCACTTGTTCACTTGTTCACTTGTTCACTTGTTCACTTGTTCACTTGTTCACTTGTTCACTTGTTCACTTGTTCACTTGTTCACTTGTTCACTTGTTCACTTGTTCACTTGTTCACTTGTTCACTTGTTCACTTGTTCACTTGTTCACTTGTTCACTTGTTCACTTGTTCACTTGTTCACTTGTTCATTTGTTCATTTGTTCATTTGTTCATTTGTTCATTTGTTCATTTGTTCATTTGTTCATTAGTTCATTTGTACATTTGTTCATCTGTCCATTTGATCAATTGTCCATTTGTCCATTTGTTCATTTGTTCATTTGTTCATTTGTTCATTTGTTCATTTGTTCATTTGTTCATTTGTTCATTTGTTCATTTGTACATTTGTTCATTTGTTCATTTGTTCATATGTTCATTTGTTCATTTGTTCATTTGTTCGTTTCTTCATTTGTTCATTTGTTCATTTGTTCATTTGTTCATTTGTTCATTTGTTCATTTGTTCATTTGTTCACTTGTTCACTTGTTCATTTGTTCATTTGTTCATTTCTTCGTTCCTTCGTTTCTTCATTTCTTCGTTTGTTCATTTGTTCATTTGTACATTTGTTCATTTGTTCATTTGTTCATTTGTTCATTTCTTCATTTGTTCAATTGTTCATTTGTTCATTTGTTCATTTGTTCATTTGTTCATGTGTTCATTTGTTCATTTGTTCATTTGTCCATTTGTCCACTTGTTCACTTGTTCACTTGTTCACTTGTTCACTTGTTCACATGTTCATTTGTTCATTTGTTCATTTGTTCATTTGTTCATTTGTTCATTTGTTCATTTGTTCATTTGTTCATTTGTTCATTTTTTCATTAGTTCATTTGTACATTTGTTCATCTGTCCATTTGATCAATTGTCCATTTGTCCATTTGATCAATTGTCCATTTGATCAATTGTCCATTTGTCCATTTGTTCATTTGTTCATTTGTTCATTTGTTCATTTGTTCATTTGTTCATTTGTACATTTGTTCATTTGTTCATTTGTTCATTTGTTCATTTGTTCATTTGTTCATTTGTTCATTTGTTCACTTGTTCACTTGTTCATTTGTTCATTTGTTCATTTGTTCACTTGTTCATTTGTTCATTTGTCCATTTGTTCATTTGTTCATTTGTCCATTTGTTCATTTGTTCATTTGTCCATTTGTTCATTTGTTCATTTGTTCATTGGTTCATTTGTTCATTTGTTCATTTGTCCATTTGTTCATTTGTTCATTTGTCCATTTGTTCATTTGTTCATTTGTTCATTTGTTCATTTGATCATTTGTTCATTCGCTCATTTGATCATTCGCTCATTTATTCATTCGCTCATTTGTTCACTTGTTCACTTGTTCACTTGTTCACTTGTTCACTTGTTCATTTGTTCATTTGTTCATTTGTTCATTTGTTCATTTGTTCATTTGTTCATTAGTTCATTTGGACATTTGTTCATCTGTCCATTTGATCAATTGTCCATTTGTCCATTTGTTCATTTGTTCATTTGTTCATTTGTTCATTTGTTCATTTGTTCATTTGTTCATTTGTTCATTTGTTCATTTGTTCATTTGTACATTTGTTCATTTGTTCATTTGTTCATTTGTTCATTTGTTCATTTGTTCATTTGCTCATTTGTTCATTTGTTCATTTGTTCATTTGTTCATTTGTTCATTTGTTCATTTGTTCATTTGTTCATTTGTTCATTTGTTCATTTGTTCATTTGTTCATTTGTTCATTTGTTCATTTGTTCATTTGTTCATTTGTTCATTTGTTCATTTGTTCATTTGTTCATTCGCTCATTTGTTCATTCGCTCATTTATTCATTCGCTCATTTGTTCATTTGTACATTTGCTCATTTGTTCATTTGTTCATTTGTTCATTTGTTCATTCGTTCGATTTTCTATTCCCTAATTTGTTCATTCGTTCATTTGCCTATTCGCTCATTTGTTCACTTGTTAATTATTTCATTTGTTCATTTGTTCATTTGTTCATTTGTTCATTTGTTCATTTGTTCATTTGTTCATTTGTTCATTTGTTCATTTGTTCATTTGTTCACTTGTTCACTTGTTCATTTGTTCATTTGTTCATTTGTTCACTTGTTCATTTGTTCATTTGTCCATTTGTTCATTTGTTCATTTGTCCATTTGTTCATTTGTTCATTTGTCCATTTGTTCATTTGTTCATTTGTCCATTTGTTCATTTGTTCATTTGTTCATTTGCTCATTTGATCATTTTTTCATTCGCTCATTTGTTCATTCGCTCATTTATTCATTCGCTCATTTGTTCATTTGTACATTTGCTCATTTGTTCATTTGTTCGTTTGTTCATTCGTTCATTTGTTCATTTGTTCATTTGTTCACTTGTTCATTTGTTCACTTGTTCATTTGTTCACTTGTTCATTTGTTCACTTGTTCATTTGTTCACTTGTTCACTTGCTCACTTGTTCATTCGCTCATTTGTTCATTCGCTCATTTGTTCATTCGCTCATTTATTCATTCGCTCATTTGTTCATTTGTACATTTGCTCATTTGTTCATTTGTACATTTGTTCATTTGTTCATTTGTTCATTTGTTCATTTGTTCATTTGTTCATTTGTTCATTAGTTCATTTGTTCATTTGTTCATTTGTTCATTTGTTCATTTGTTCATTTGTTCATTTGTTCATTTGTTCATTTGTTCATTTGTTCATTTGTTCACTTGTTCACTTGTTCATTTGTTCATTTGTTCATTTGTTCACTTGTTCACTTGTTCATTTGTTCATTTGTTCATTTGTTCACTTGTTCATTTGTTCATTTGTCCATTTGTTCATTTGTTCATTTGTCCATTTGTTCATTTGTCCATTTGTTCATTTGTTCATTTGTTCATTGGTTCATTTGTTCATTTGTTCATTTGTCCATTTGTTCATTTGTTCATTTGTCCATTTGTTCATTTGTTCATTTGTTCATTTGTTCATTTGATCATTTGTTCATTTGTTCATTTGTTCACTTGTTCACTTGTTCATTTGTTCATTTGTTCATTTGTTCACTTGTTCATTTGTTCATTTGTCCATTTGTTCATTTGTTCATTTGTCCATTTGTTCATTTGTCCATTTGTTCATTTGTTCATTTGTCCATTTGTTCATTTGTTCATTTGTTCATTGGTTCATTTGTTCATTTGTTCATTTGTCCATTTGTTCATTTGTTCATTTGTCCATTTGTTCATTTGTTCATTTGTTCATTTGTTCATTTGATCATTTGTTCATTCGCTCATTTGATCATTCGCTCATTTATTCATTCGCTCATTTGTTCACTTGTTCACTTGTTCACTTGTTCACTTGTTCACTTGTTCATTTGTTCATTTGTTCATTTGTTCATTAGTTCATTTGGACATTTGTTCATCTGTCCATTTGATCAATTGTCCATTTGTCCATTTGTTCATTTGTTCATTTGTTCATTTGTTCATTTGTTCATTTGTTCATTTGTTCATTTGTTCATTTGTTCATTTGTACATTTGTTCATTTGTTCATTTGTTCATTTGTTCATTTGTTCATTTGTTCATTTGTTCATTTGCTCATTTGTTCATTTGTTCATTTGTTCATTTGTTCATTTGTTCATTTGTTCATTTGTTCATTTGTTCATTTGTTCATTTGTTCATTTGTTCATTTGTTCATTTGTTCATTTGTTCATTTGTTCATTTGTTCATTTGTTCATTTGTTCATTTGTTCATTTGTTCATTTGTTCATTTGTTCATTTGTTCATTTGTTCATTTGTTCATTTTTTCATTAGTTCATTTGTACATTTGTTCATCTGTCCATTTGATCAATTGTCCATTTGTCCATTTGATCAATTGTCCATTTGATCAATTGTCCATTTGTCCATTTGTTCATTTGTTCATTTGTTCATTTGTTCATTTGTTCATTTGTTCATTTGTACATTTGTTCATTTGTTCATTTGTTCATTTGTTCATTTGTTCATTTGTTCATTTGTTCATTTGTTCACTTGTTCACTTGTTCACTTGTTCATTTGTTCATTTGTTCATTTGTTCACTTGTTCATTTGTTCATTTGTCCATTTGTTCATTTGTTCATTTGTCCATTTGTTCATTTGTTCATTTGTCCATTTGTTCATTTGTTCATTTGTTCATTGGTTCATTTGTTCATTTGTTCATTTGTCCATTTGTTCATTTGTTCATTTGTCCATTTGTTCATTTGTTCATTTGTTCATTTGTTCATTTGATCATTTGTTCATTCGCTCATTTGATCATTCGCTCATTTATTCATTCGCTCATTTGTTCACTTGTTCACTTGTTCACTTGTTCACTTGTTCACTTGTTCACTTGTTCACTTGTTCATTTGTTCATTTGTTCATTTGTTCATTTGTTCATTAGTTCATTTGGACATTTGTTCATCTGTCCATTTGATCAATTGTCCATTTGTCCATTTGTTCATTTGTTCATTTGTTCATTTGTTCATTTGTTCATTTGTTCATTTGTTCATTTGTTCATTTGTTCATTTGTTCATTTGTTCATTTGTTCATTTGTTCATTTGTTCATTTGTTCATTTGTTCATTTGTTCATTTGTTCATTTGTTCATTTGTTCATTTGTTCATTTGTTCACTTGTTCACATGTTCATTTGTTCATTTGTTCGTTTCTTCATTTCTTCGATTGTTCATTTGTTCATTTGTTCATTTGTTCATTTGTTCATTTGTTCATTTGTTCGTTTGTTCAATTGTTCATTTCTTCATTTGTTCATTTGTTCATTTGTTCATTCGCACATTTGTTCATTTGTTAATTCGTTCATTTGTCTATTCGCTCATTTGTTCATTTGTTAATTCGTTCATTTGTCTATTCGCTCATTTGTTCATTTGTTCATTTGTCATTTGTTCATTTGTTCACTTGTTCATTTGTTCATTTGTTCACTTGTTCACTTGTTCATTTGTTCATTTGTTCATTTGTTCATTTGTTCATTTGTTCATTTGTCCATTTGTTCATTTGTCCATTTGTTCATCTGTCCATTTGTTCATTTGTTCATTTGTCCATTTGTTCATTTGTTCATTTGTTCATTTGTTCATTTGTTCATTTGTTCATTTGTTCATTTGTTCATTTGTCCATTTGTTCATTTGTTCATTTGTCCATTTGTTCATTTGTTCATTTGTTCATTTGCTCATTTGATCATTTTTTCATTCGCTCATTTGTTCATTCGCTCATTTATTCATTCGCTCATTTGTTCATTTGTACATTTGCTCATTTGTTCATTTGTTCGTTTGTTCATTCGTTCATTTGTTCATTTGTTCATTTGTTCACTTGTTCATTTGTTCACTTGTTCATTTGTTCACTTGTTCACTTGCTCACTTGTTCATTTGTTCATTTGTTCATTCGCTCATTTGTTCATTCGCTCATTTATTCATTCGCTCATTTGTTCATTTGTACATTTGCTCATTTGTTCATTTGTACATTTGTTCATTTGTTCATTTGTTCATTTGTTCATTTGTTCATTTGTTCATTTGTTCATTAGTTCATTTGTTCATTTGTTCATTTGTTCATTTGTTCATTTGTTCATTTGTTCATTTGTTCATTTGTCCATTTGTTCATTTGTTCATTTGTTCATTTGTTCATTTATTCATTTGTTCATTTGTTCATTTGTTCATTTGTTCATTTGTTCATTTGTTCATTTGTTCATTTGTTCATTTGTTCATTTGTTCATTTGTTCATTTGTTCATTTGTTCATTTGTTCATTTGTTCATTTGTTCATTTGTTCATTTGTTCATTTGTTCATTTGTTCATTTGTTCATCTGTCCATTTGATCAATTGTCCATTTGTCCATTTGTTCATTTGTTCATTTGTTCATTTGTTCATTTGTTCATTTGTTCATTTGTTCATTTGTTCATTTGTTCATTTGTTCATTTGTTCATTTGTACATTTGTTCATTTGTTCATTTGTTCATTTGTTCATTTGTTCATTTGTTCATTTGTTCATTTGTTCATTTGCTCATTTGTTCATTTGTTCATTTGTTCATTTGTTCATTTGTTCATTTGTTCATTTGTTCATTTGTTCATTTGATCATTTGTTCATTAGTTCATTTGTTCATTTGTTCATTTGTTCATTTGTTCATTTGTTCATTTGTTCATTTGTTCATTTGTTCATTTGTTCACTTGTTCACTTGTTCACTTGTTCACTTGTTCACTTGTTCACTTGTTCACTTGTTCACTTGTTCACTTGTTCACTTGTTCACTTGTTCACTTGTTCACTTGTTCACTTGTTCACTTGTTCACTTGTTCACTTGTTCACTTGTTCACTTGTTCACTTGTTCACTTGTTCACTTGTTCACTTGTTCACTTGTTCACTTGTTCACTTGTTCACTTGTTCATTTGTTCATTTGTTCATTTGTTCATTTGTTCATTTGTTCATTTGTTCATTTGTTCATTTGTTCATTAGTTCATTTGTACATTTGTTCATCTGTCCATTTGATCAATTGTCCATTTGTCCATTTGTTCATTTGTTCATTTGTTCATTTGTTCATTTGTTCATTTGTTCATTTGTTCATTTGTTCATTTGTTCATTTGTACATTTGTTCATTTGTTCATTTGTTCATATGTTCATTTGTTCATTTGTTCATTTGTTCATTTCTTCATTTCTTCATTTCTTCATTTGTTCATTTGTTCATTTGTTCATTTGTTCATTTGTTCATTTGTTCATGTGTTCACTTGTTCACTTGTTCATTTGTTCATTTGTTCATTTCTTCGTTCCTTCGTTTCTTCATTTCTTCGTTTGTTCATTTGTTCATTTGTACATTTGTTCATTTGTTCATTTGTTCATTTGTTCATTTCTTCATTTGTTCAATTGTTCATTTGTTCATTTGTTCATTTGTTCATTTGTTCATGTGTTCATTTGTTCATTTGTTCATTTGTCCATTTGTCCACTTGTTCACTTGTTCACTTGTTCACTTGTTCACTTGTTCACATGTTCATTTGTTCATTTGTTCATTTGTTCATTTGTTCATTTGTTCATTTGTTCATTTGTTCATTTTTTCATTAGTTCATTTGTACATTTGTTCATCTGTCCATTTGATCAATTGTCCATTTGTCCATTTGATCAATTGTCCATTTGATCAATTGTCCATTTGTCCATTTGTTCATTTGTTCATTTGTTCATTTGTTCATTTGTTCATTTGTTCATTTGTTCATTTGTACATTTGTTCATTTGTTCATTTGTTCATTTGTTCATTTGTTCATTTGTTCATTTGTTCACTTGTTCACTTGTTCATTTGTTCATTTGTTCATTTGTTCACTTGTTCATTTGTTCATTTGTCCATTTGTTCATTTGTTCATTTGTCCATTTGTTCATTTGTTCATTTGTCCATTTGTTCATTTGTTCATTTGTTCATTGGTTCATTTGTTCATTTGTTCATTTGTCCATTTGTTCATTTGTTCATTTGTCCATTTGTTCATTTGTTCATTTGTTCATTTGTTCATTTGATCATTTGTTCATTCGCTCATTTGATCATTCGCTCATTTATTCATTCGCTCATTTGTTCACTTGTTCACTTGTTCACTTGTTCACTTGTTCACTTGTTCACTTGTTCATTTGTTCATTTGTTCATTTGTTCATTTGTTCATTTGTTCATTTGTTCATTAGTTCATTTGGACATTTGTTCATCTGTCCATTTGATCAATTGTCCATTTGTCCATTTGTTCATTTGTTCATTTGTTCATTTGTTCATTTGTTCATTTGTTCATTTGTTCATTTGTTCATTTGTTCATTTGTTCATTTGTACATTTGTTCATTTGTTCATTTGTTCATTTGTTCATTTGTTCATTTGTTCATTTGTTCATTTGCTCATTTGTTCATTTGTTCATTTGTTCATTTGTTCATTTGTTCATTTGTTCATTTGTTCATTTGTTCATTTGTTCATTTGTTCATTTGTTCATTTGTTCATTTGTTCATTTGTTCATTTGTTCATTTGTTCATTTGTTCATTTGTTCATTTGTTCATTTGTTCATTCGCTCATTTGTTCATTCGCTCATTTATTCATTCGCTCATTTGTTCATTTGTACATTTGCTCATTTGTTCATTTGTTCATTTGTTCATTTGTTCATTCGTTCGATTTTCTATTCCCTAATTTGTTCATTCGTTCATTTGCCTATTCGCTCATTTGTTCACTTGTTAATTATTTCATTTGTTCATTTGTTCATTTGTTCATTTGTTCATTTGTTCATTTGTTCATTTGTTCATTTGTTCATTTGTTCATTTGTTCATTTGTTCACTTGTTCACTTGTTCATTTGTTCATTAGTTCATTTGGACATTTGTTCATCTGTCCATTTGTTCAATTGTCCATTTGTGCATTTGTTCATTTGTTCATTTGTTCATTTGTTCATTTGTTCATTTGTTCATTTGTTCATTTGTTCATTTGTTCATTTGTACATTTGTTCATTTGTTCATTTGTTCATTTGTTCATTTGTTCATTTGTTCATTTGTTCATTTGTTCATTTGCTCATTTGTTCATTTGTTCATTTGTTCATTTGTTCATTTGTTCATTTGTTCATTTGTTCATTTGTTCATTTGTTCATTTGTTCATTTGTTCATTTGTTCATTTGTTCATTTGTTCATTTGTTCATTTGTTCATTTGTTCATTTGTTCATTTGTTCATTTGTTCATTTGTTCATTTGTTCATTTGTTCATTTGTTCATTTGTTCATTTGTTCATTTTTTCATTAGTTCATTTGTACATTTGTTCATCTGTCCATTTGTCCATTTGATCAATTGTCCATTTGATCAATTGTCCATTTGTCCATTTGTTCATTTGTTCATTTGTTCATTTGTTCATTTGTTCATTTGTTCATTTGTACATTTGTTCATTTGTTCATTTGTTCATTTGTTCATTTGTTCATTTGTTCATTTGTTCATTTGTTCACTTGTTCACTTGTTCATTTGTTCATTTGTTCATTTGTTCACTTGTTCATTTGTTCATTTGTCCATTTGTTCATTTGTTCATTTGTCCATTTGTTCATTTGTTCATTTGTCCATTTGTTCATTTGTTCATTTGTTCATTGGTTCATTTGTTCATTTGTTCATTTGTCCATTTGTTCATTTGTTCATTTGTCCATTTGTCCATTTGTTCATTTGTTCATTTGTTCATTTGATCATTTGTTCATTCGCTCATTTGATCATTCGCTCATTTATTCATTCGCTCATTTGTTCACTTGTTCACTTGTTCACTTGTTCACTTGTTCACTTGTTCACTTGTTCACTTGTTCACTTGTTCACTTGTTCATTTGTTCATTTGTTCACTTGTTCATTTGTTCATTTGTTCATTTGTTCATTAGTTCATTTGGACATTTGTTCATCTGTCCATTTGATCAATTGTCCATTTGTCCATTTGTTCATTTGTTCATTTGTTCATTTGTTCATTTGTTCATTTGTTCATTTGTTCATTTGTTCATTTGTTCATTTGTTCATTTGTACATTTGTTCATTTGTACATTTGTTCATTTGTTCATTTGTTCATTTGTTCATTTGTTCATTTGCTCATTTGTTCATTTGTTCATTTGTTCATTTGTTCATTTGTTCATTTGTTCATTTGTTCATTTGTTCATTTGTTCATTTGTTCATTTGTTCATTTGTTCATTTGTTCATTTGTTCATTTGTTCATTTGTTCATTTGTTCATTTGTTCATCTGTTCATTTGTTCATTTGTTCATTTGTTCATTTGTTCATTCGCTCATTTGTTCATTCGCTCATTTATTCATTCGCTCATTTGTTCATTTGTACATTTGCTCATTTGTTCATTTGTTCATTTGTTCATTTGTTCATTCGTTCGATTTTCTATTCCCTAATTTGTTCATTCGTTCATTTGCCTATTCGCTCATTTGTTCACTTGTTAATTATTTCATTTGTTCATTTGTTCATTTGTTCATTTGTTCATTTGTTCATTTGTTCATCTGTTCATTTGTTCATTTGTTCATTGGTTCATTTGTTCATTTGTTCATTTGTTCATTAGTTCATTTTTTCATTTGTTCATATGTTCATTTGTTCAATATTTTAATTTGATCATTTTTTACATTTGTTCATTTGCTCATTTGTTCATTTGTTCATTTGTTCATTTGTTCATTTGTTCATTTGTTCATTTGTTCATTTGTTCATTTGTTCATTTGTTCATTTGTTCATTTGTTCATTTGTTCATTTGTTCATTTGTTCATTTGTTCATTTGTTCATTTGTTCATTTGTTCATTTGTTCATTTGTTCATTTGTTCATTTGTTCATTTGTTCATTTGTTCATTTGTTCATTTGTTCACTTGTTCACATGTTCATTTGTTCATTTGTTCGTTTCTTCATTTCTTCGATTGTTCATTTGTTCATTTGTTCATTTGTTCATTTGTTCATTTGTTCATTTGTTCGTTTGTTCAATTGTTCATTTCTTCATTTGTTCATTTGTTCATTTGTTCATTTGTTCCTTCGTTCATTTGTCTATTCGCACATTTGTTCATTTGTTAATTCGTTCATTTGTCTATTCGCTCATTTGTTCATTTGTTAATTCGTTCATTTGTCTATTCGCTCATTTGTTCATTTGTTCATTTGTTCATTTGTTCATTTGTCATTTGTTCATTTGTTCACTTGTTCATTTGTTCATTTGTTCACTTGTTCACTTGTTCATTTGTTCATTTGTTCATTTGTTCATTTGTTCATTTGTTCATTTGTCCATTTGTTCATTTGTCCATTTGTTCATTTGTTCATTTGTCCATTTGTTCATTTGTTCATTTGTCCATTTGTTCATTTGTTCATTTGTTCATTTGCTCATTTGATCATTTTTTCATTCGCTCATTTGTTCATTCGCTCATTTATTCATTCGCTCATTTGTTCATTTGTACATTTGCTCATTTGTTCATTTGTTCGTTTGTTCATTCGTTCATTTGTTCATTTGTTCATTTGTTCACTTGTTCATTTGTTCACTTGTTCATTTGTTCACTTGTTCATTTGTTCACTTGTTCACTTGCTCACTTGTTCATTTGTTCATTTGTTCATTCGCTCATTTGTTCATTCGCTCATTTATTCATTCGCTCATTTGTTCATTTGTACATTTGCTCATTTGTTCATTTGTACATTTGTTCATTTGTTCATTTGTTCATTTGTTCATTTGTTCATTTGTTCATTTGTTCATTAGTTCATTTGTTCATTTGTTCATTTGTTCATTTGTTCATTTGTTCATTTGTTCATTTGTTCATTTGTCCATTTGTTCATTTGTTCATTTGTTCATTTGTTCATTTGTTCATTTGTTCATTTATTCATTTGTTCATTTGTTCATTTGTTCATTTGTTCATTTGTTCATTTGTTCATTTGTTCATTTGTTCATTTGTTCATTTGTTCATTTGTTCATTTGTTCATCTGTCCATTTGATCAATTGTCCATTTGTCCATTTGTTCATTTGTTCATTTGTTCATTTGTTCATTTGTTCATTTGTTCATTTGTACATTTGTTCATTTGTTCATTTGTTCATTTGTTCATTTGTTCATTTGTTCATTTGTTCATTTGTTCATTTGCTCATTTGTTCATTTGTTCATTTGTTCATTTGTTCATTTGTTCATTTGTTCATTTGATCATTTGTTCATTAGTTCATTTGTTCATTTGTTCATTTGTTCATTTGTTCATTTGTTCATTTGTTCATTTGTTCATTTGATCATTTGTTCATTTGTTCATTTGTTCATTTGTTCACTTGTTCACTTGTTCACTTGTTCACTTGTTCACTTGTTCACTTGTTCACTTGTTCACTTGTTCACTTGTTCACTTGTTCACTTGTTCACTTGTTCACTTGTTCACTTGTTCACTTGTTCACTTGTTCACTTGTTCACTTGTTCACTTGTTCACTTGTTCACTTGTTCACTTGTTCACTTGTTCACTTGTTCACTTGTTCACTTGTTCACTTGTTCACTTGTTCACTTGTTCATTTGTTCATTTGTTCATTTGTTCATTTGTTCATTTGTTCATTTGTTCATTTGTTCATTTGTTCATTAGTTCATTTGTACATTTGTTCATCTGTCCATTTGATCAATTGTCCATTTGTCCATTTGTTCATTTGTTCATTTGTTCATTTGTTCATTTGTTCATTTGTTCATTTGTTCATTTGTTCATTTGTTCATTTGTACATTTGTTCATTTGTTCATTTGTTCATATGTTCATTTGTTCATTTGTTCATTTGTTCATTTCTTCATTTGTTCATTTGTTCATTTGTTCATTTGTTCATTTGTTCATTTGTTCATTTGTTCATTTGTTCACTTGTTCACTTGTTCATTTGTTCATTTGTTCATTTCTTCGTTTCTTCGTTTCTTCATTTCTTCGTTTGTTCATTTGTTCATTTGTACATTTGTTCATTTGTTCATTTGTTCATTTGTTCATTTCTTCATTTGTTCAATTGTTCATTTGTTCATTTGTTCATTTGTTCATTTGTTCATGTGTTCATTTGTTCATTTGTTCATTTGTCCATTTGTCCACTTGTTCACTTGTTCACTTGTTCACTTGTTCACTTGTTCACATGTTCATTTGATCATTTGTTCATTTGTTCATTTGTTCATTTGTTCATTTGTTCATTTGTTCATTTGTTCATTTTTTCATTAGTTCATTTGTACATTTGTTCATCTGTCCATTTGATCAATTGTCCATTTGTCCATTTGATCAATTGTCCATTTGATCAATTGTCCATTTGTCCATTTGTTCATTTGTTCATTTGTTCATTTGTTCATTTGTTCATTTGTTCATTTGTACATTTGTTCATTTGTTCATTTGTTCATTTGTTCATTTGTTCATTTGTTCATTTGTTCATTTGTTCACTTGTTCACTTGTTCATTTGTTCATTTGTTCATTTGTTCACTTGTTCATTTGTTCATTTGTCCATTTGTTCATTTGTTCATTTGTCCATTTGTTCATTTGTTCATTTGTCCATTTGTTCATTTGTTCATTTGTTCATTGGTTCATTTGTTCATTTGTTCATTTGTCCATTTGTTCATTTGTTCATTTGTCCATTTGTTCATTTGTTCATTTGTTCATTTGTTCATTTGATCATTTGTTCATTTGTTCATTTGTTCATTTGCTCATTTGTTCATTTGTTCATTTGTTCATTTGTTCATTTGTTCATTTGTTCATTTGTTCATTTGTTCATTTGTTCATTTGTTCATTTGTTCATTTGTTTATTTGTTCATTTGTTCATTTGTTCATTTGTTCATTTGTTCATTTGTTCATTTGTTCATTTGTACATTTGTTCATTTGTTCATTTGTTCATTTGTTCATTTGTTCATTTGTTCATTTGTTCATTTGATCATTTGTTCATTCGCTCATTTGTTCATTTGTTCATTTGTTCATTTGATCATTTGTTCATTCGCTCATTTGTTCATTCGCTCATTTATTCATTCGCTCATTTGTTCATTTGTACATTTGCTCATTTGTTCACTTGTTCATTTGTTCATTCGTTCATTTGTTCATTTGTTCATTTGTTCACTTGTTGATTTGTTCACTTGTTCATTTGTTCACTTGTTCACTTGCTCACTTGTTCATTTGTTCATTTGTTCATTTGTTCATTTGTTCATTTGTTCATTTGTTCATTTGTTCATTCGCTCATTTGTTCATTCGCTCATTTGTTCATTCGCTCATTTGTTCATTCGCTCATTTATTCATTCGCTCATTTGTTCATTTGTACATTTTCTCATTTGTTCATTTGTTCATTCGTTCGATTTTCTATTCCCTAATTTGTTCATTCGTTCATTTGCCTATTCGCTCATTTGTTCACTTGTTAATTATTTCATTTGTTCATTTGTTCATTTGTTCATTTGTTCATTTGTTCATTTGTTCATTTGTTCATTTGTTCATTTGTTCATTTGTTCATTTGTTCATTTGTTCATTGGTTCATTTGTTCATTTGTTCATTGGTTCATTTGTTCATTTGTTCATTTGTTCATTTGTTCATTTGTTCATTTGTTCATTTGTTCATTAGTTCATTTTTTCATTTGTTCATACGTTCATTTGTTCAATATTTTAATTTGTTCATTTTTTACATTTGTTCATTTGCTCATTTGTTCATTTGTTCATTTGTTCATTTGTTCATTTGTTCATTTGTTCATTTGTTCATTTTTTCATTTGTTCATTTGTTCATTTGTTCATTTGTTCATTTGTTCATTTGTTCATTTGTTCATTTGTTCATTCGTTCTATTTTCTATTCCCTAATTTGTTCATTCGTTCATTTGCCTATTCGCTCATTTGTTCACTTGTTAATTATTTCATTTGTTCATTTGTTCATTTGTTCATTTGTTAATTTTTTCATTTGTTCATTTGTTCATTGTCTATTCGCTCATTTGTTCAATTGTTCATTTGTTCGTTTGTTCGTTTGTTCATTTGTTCATTTGTCCATTTGTTCATTTGTTCATTTGTTCCTTTGTTCATTTGATCATTTTTTCATTCGCTCATTTGTTCATTCGCTCATTTATTCATTCGCTCATTTGTTCATTTGTACATTTGCTCATTTGTTCATTTGTTCGTTTGTTCATTCGTTCATTTGTTCATTTGTTCATTTGTTCACTTGTTCATTTGTTCACTTGTTCATTTGTTCACTTGTTCATTTGTTCACTTGTTCATTTGTTCACTTGTTCACTTGCTCACTTGTTCATTTGTTCATTTGTTCATTCGCTCATTTGTTCATTCGCTCATTTATTCATTCGCTCATTTGTTAATTTGTACATTTGTTCATTTGTTCATTTGTTCATTTGTTCATTTGTCCATTTGTTCATTTGTTCATTTGTTCATTTGTTCATTTGTTCATTTATTCATTTGTTCATTTGTTCATTTGTTCATTTGTTCATTTGTTCATTTGTTCATTTGTTCATTTGTTCATCTGTCCATTTGATCAATTGTCCATTTGTTCATTTGTTCATTTGTTCATTTGTTCATTTGTTCATTTGTTCATTTGTACATTTGTTCATTTGTTCATTTGTTCATTTGTTCATTTGTTCATTTGTTAATTTGTTCATTTGTTCATTTGCTCATTTGTTCATTTGTTCATTTGTTCATTTGTTCATTTGTTCATTTGTTCATTTGATCATTTGTTCATTAGTTCATTTGTTCATTTGTTCATTTGTTCATTTGTTCATTTGTTCATTTGTTCATTTGTTCATTTGATAATTTGTTCATTTGTTCATTTGTTCATTTGTTCATTTGTTCACTTGTTCACTTGTTCACTTGTTCACTTGTTCACTTGTTCACTTGTTCACTTGTTCACTTGTTCACTTGTTCACTTGTTCACTTGTTCACTTGTTCATTTGTTCATTTGTTCATTTGTTCATTTGTTCATTTGTTCATTTGTTCATTTGTTCATTTGTACATTTGTTCATCTGTCCATTTGATCAATTGTCCATTTGTCCATTTGTTCATTTGTTCATTTGTTCATTTGTTCATTTGTTCATTTGTTCATTTGTTCATTTGTACATTTGTTCATTTGTTCATTTGTTCATTTGTTCATTAGTTCATTTGTACATTTGTTCATCTGTCCATTTGATCAATTGTCCATTTGTCCATTTGTTCATTTGTTCATTTGTTCATTTGTTCATTTGTTCATTTGTACATTTGTTCATTTGTTCATTTGTTCATTTGTTCATTTGTTCATTTGTTCACTTGTTCACTTGTTCATTTGTTCATTTGTTCATTTGTTCATTTGTTCATTTGTTCATTTGTTCACTTGTTCACTTGTTCATTTGTTCATTTGTTCATTTGTTCGTTTCTTCATTTGTTCAATTGTTCACTTCTTCATTTGTTCATTTGTTCATTTGTTCATTTGTTCCTTCGTTCGTTTGTCTATTCGCACATTTGTTCATTTGTTAATTCGTTCATTTGTCTATTCGCTCATTTGTTCATTTGTTAATTCGTTCATTTGTCTATTCGCTCATTTGTTCATTTGTTAATTCGTTCATTTGTCTATTCGCTCATTTGTTCATTTGTCATTTGTTCATTTGTTCACTTGTTCATTTGTTCATTTGTTCACTTGTTCACTTGTTCATTTGTTCATTTGTTCATTTGTTCATTTGTTCATTTGACCATTTGTTCATTTGTCCATTTGTTCATTTGTCCATTTGTTCATTTGTTCATTTGTCCATTTGTTCATTTGTTCATTTGTTCATTTGTTCATTTGTTCATTTGTTCATTTGTTCATTTGTTCATTTGTTCATTTGTTCATTTGATCATTTGTTCATTAGTTCATTAGTTCATTTGTTCATTTGTTCATTTGTTCATTTGTTCATTTGTTCATTTGTTCATTTGTTCATTTGATCATTTGTTCATTTGTTCATTTGTTCATTTGTTCATTTGTTCACTTGTTCACTTGTTCACTTGTTCACTTGTTCACTTGTTCACTTGTTCACTTGTTCACTTGTTCATTTGTTCATTTGTTCATTTGTTCATTTGTTCATTTGTTCATTTGTTCATTTGTTCATTTGTTCATTTGTTCATTTGTTCATTTGTTCATTTGTACATTTGTTCATCTGTCCATTTGATCAATTGTCCATTTGTCCATTTGTTCATTTGTTCATTTGTTCATTTGTTCATTTGTTCATTTGTTCATTTGTTCATTTGTACATTTGTTCATTTGTTCATTTGTTCATTTGTTCATTTGTCCATTTGTTCATTTGTCCATCTGTCCATTTGATCAATTGTCCATTTGTCCATTTGTTCATTTGTTCATTTGTTCATTTGTTCATTTGTTCATTTGTACATTTGTTCATTTGTTCATTTGTTCATTTGTTCATTTGTTCATTTGTTCATTTGTTCATTTGTTCACTTGTTCACTTGTTCATTTGTTCATTTGTTCATTTGTTCATTTGTTCATTTGTTCATTTGTTCATTTGTTCATTTGTTCATTTGTTCATTTGTTCATTTGTTCATTTGTTCATTTGTTCATTTGTTCATTTGTTCATTTGTTCATTTGTTTATTTGTTCATTTGTTCATTTGTTCATTTGTTCATTTGTTCATTTGTTCATTTGTTCATTTGTTCATTTGTTCATTTGTTCATTTGTTCATTTGTTCATTTGATCATTTGTTCATTCGCTCATTTGTTCATTTGTTCATTTGTTCATTTGTTCATTTGTTCATTTGATCATTTGTTCATTCGCTCATTTGTTCATTCGCTCATTTATTCATTCGCTCATTTGTTCATTTGTTAATTATTTCATTTGTTCATTTGTTCATTTGTTCATTTGTTCATTTGTTCATTTGTTCATTTGTTCATTTGTTCATTTGTTCATTTGTTCATTTGTTCATTTGTTCATTTGTTCATTTGTTCATTTGTACATTTGTTCATTTGTTCATTTGTTCATTTGTTTATTTGTTCATTTGTTCATTTGTTCATTTGTTCATTTTTTCATTCGCTCATTTTTTCATTCGCTCATTTGTTCATTCGCTCATTTATTCATTCGCTCATTTGTTCATTTGTACATTTGCTCATTTGTTCATTTGTTCATTTGTTCATTTGTTCATTCGTTCGATTTTCTATTCCCTAATTTGTTCATTCGTTCATTTGCCTATTCGCTCATTTGTTCACTTGTTAATTATTTCATTTGTTCATTTGTTCATTTGTTCATTTGTTCATTTGTTCATTTGTTCATTTGTTCATTTGTTCATTTGTTCATTTGTTCATTTGTTCATTTGTTCATTTGTTCATTTGTTCATTTGTTCATTTGTTCATTTGTTCATTTGTTCATTTGTTCATTTGTTCATTTGTTCATTTGTTCATTTGTTCATTTGTTCATTTGTTCATTTGTTCATTTGTTCATTTGTTCATTTGTTCATTTGTTCATTTGTTCATTTGTTCATTTGTTCATTTGTTCATTTGTTCATTTGTTCATTTGTTCATTTGTTCATTCGTTCGATTTTCTATTCCCTAATTTGTTCATTCGTTCATTTGCCTATTCGCTCATTTGTTCACTTGTTAATTATTTCATTTGTTCATTTGTTCATTTGTTCATTTGTTAATTTTTTCATTTGTTCATTTGTTCATTGTCTATTCGCTCGTTTGTTCAATTGTTCATTTGTTCGTTTGTTCGTTTGTTCATTTGTTCATTTGTTCATTTGTTCATTTGTTCATTTGTTCATTTGTTCATTTGTTCATTTGTTCATTTGTTCATTTGTTCATTTGTTCATTTGTTCATTTGTTCATTTGTTCATTTGTTCATTTGTTCATTTGTTCATTTGTTCATTTGTTCATTTGTTCATTAGTTCATTTTTTCATTTGTTCATACGTTCATTTGTTCAATATTTTAATTTGTTCATTTTTTACATTTGTTCATTTGTTCGTTTGTTCATTTGTTCATTAGTTCATTTTTCATTTGTTCATACGTTCATTTGTTCAATATTTTAATTTGTTCATTTTTTACATTTGTTCATTTGCTCATTTGTTCATTTGTTCATTTGTTCATTTGTTCATTCGTTCATTTGTTCATTTGTTCATTTGTTCACTTGTTCATTTGTTCACTTGTTCATTTGTTCACTTGTTCATTTGTTCACTTGTTCACTTGCTCACTTGTTCAATTGTTCATTTGTTCATTTGTTCATTTGTTCATTTGTTCATTTGTTCATTCGCTCATTTGTTCATTCGCTCATTTGTTCATTCGCTCATTTATTCATTCGCTCATTTGTTCATTCGTACATTTGCTCATTTGTTCATTTGTTCATTTGTTCATTTGTTCATTCGTTCGATTTTCTATTCCCTAATTTGTTCATTCGTTCATTTGCCTATTCGCTCATTTGTTCACTTGTTAATTATTTCATTTGTTCATTTGTTCATTTGTTCATTTGTTCATTTGTTCATTTGTTCATTTGTTCATTTGTTCATTTGTTCATTTGTTCATTTGTTCATTTGTTCATTTGTTCATTTGTTCATTTGTTCATTTGTTCATTTGTTCATTTGTTCATTTGTTCATTTGTTCATTTGTTCATTTGTTCATTTGTTCATTCGTTCATTTGCCTATTCGCTCATTTGTTCACTTGTTAATTATTTCATTTGTTCATTTGTTCATTTGTTCATATGTTAATTTTTTCATTTGTTCATTTGTTCATTGTCTATTCGCTCGTTTGTTCATTTGTTCGTTTGTTCGTTTGTTCATTTGTTCATTTGTTCATTTGTTCATTTGTTCATTTGTTCATTTGTTCATTTGTTCATTTGTTCATTTGTTCATTTGTTCATTTGTTCATTTGTTCATTTGTTCATTTGTTCATTTGTTCATTTGTTCATTTGTTCATTTGTTCATTTGTTCATTTGTTCATTTGTTCATTTGTTCATTTTTTCATTTGATCATTTGTCATTTGTTCATTTGTCATTTGTTCATTTGTTCATTTGTTCGTTTGTTCATTTGTTCATTAGTTCATTTTTTCATTTGTTCATACGTTCATTTGTTCAATATTTTAATTTGTTCATTTTTTACATTTGTTCATTTGCTCATTTGTTCATTTGTTCATTTGTTCATTTGTTCATTTGTTCATTTGTTCATTTGTTCATTTGTTCATTTGTTCATTTGTTCATTTGTTCATTTGTTCATTTGTTCATTTGTTCATTTGTTCATTTGTTCATTTGTTCATTTGTTCATTCGTTCATTTGCCTATTCGCTCATTTGTTCATTAGTTCATTTGTACATTTGTTCATTTGTTCATTTGTTCATTTGTTCATTCGTTCATTCGTTCATTCGTTCATTCGTTCAATTGTTCATTTGTTCATTTGTTCATTTGTTCATTTGTTCGTTTGTTCATTTGTTCATTTGTTCATTTGTTCATTTGTTCATTTGTTCATGTGTTCATTTGTTCATTTGTTCATTTGTTCATTTGTTCATTTGTTCATGTGTTCATTTGTTCATTTGTTCATTTGTTCATTTGTTCATTTGTTCATTTGTCTATTCGCTCATTTGTTCATTTGTTCATTTGTTCGTTTGTTCATTTGTTCGTTTGTTCATTTGTTCATTTGTTCATTTGTTCATTTGTTCATTTGTTCATTTGTTCATTTGTTCATTTGTTCGTTTGTTCATTTGTTCATTTGTTCATTTGTTCATTTCTTCATTTGTTCATTTGTTCATGTGTTCATTTGTTCATTTGTTCATTTGTTCATTTGTTCATTTGTTCATTTGTTCATTTGTTCACTTGTTCATTTGTTTATTTGTTCATTTTCCACTTGTTCATTTGTTCATTTCTTCATTTGTTCATTTGTTCATTTGTTCATTTGTTCGTTTGTTCATTTGTTCATTTGTTCATTTATTCATTTGTTCATTTGTTCATTTGTTCATTTGTTCATTTGTTCATTTGTTCATTTGTTCATTTGTTCATTTGTTCATTTGTTCATTCGTTCATTTGCCTATTCGCTCATTTGTTCATTTGTTCATTTGTTCATTTGTTCATTTGTTCATTTGTTCATTCGTTCATTTGCCTATTCGCTCATTTGTTCACTTGATCATTTGTTCATTTGTTCATTTGTCCATTTGTTCATTTGTTCATTTGTTCATTTGATCATTTGTTCATTTGTTCATTTGTTCATTTGTTCATTTTTTCGTTTGTTCATTTGTTCATTTGTTCATTTGTTCGTTTGTTCATTTGTTCATTTGTTCATTCGTTCATTTGCCTATTCGCTCATTTGTTGATTTGTTCATTCGCTTATTTGTTCATTCGCTCATTTGTTCATTCGTTCATTTGCCTATTCGCTCATTTGTTCATTTGTTCGTTTGTTCGTTTGTTCATTTGTTCGTTTGTTCATTTGTTCATTTGTTCATTTGTTCATTTGTTCATTTGTTCGTTTGTTCATTTGTTCATTTGTTCATTTATTCCTTTGTTCATTTGTTCATTTGTTCATTTGTTCGTTTGTTCATTTGTTCATTTGTTCATTTGTTCATTTGTTCATTTGTTCATTTGTTCGTTTGTTCATTTGTTCATTTGTTCATTTGTTCATTTGTTCATTTGTTCATTTGTTCATTTGTTCATTTGTTCAATTGTTCGTTTGTTCATTTGTTCATTTGTTCATTTATTCATTTGTTCATTTGTTCATTTGTTCATTTGTTCATTTGTTCATTTGTGTATTCGCTCATTTGTTCATTTGTTCATTTGTTCATTTGTTCATTTGTTCATTTGTTCATTTGTTCATTTGCTCATTTGTTCATTTGTTCATTTGTTCATTTGTTCATTTGTTCATTTGTTCATTTGTTCATTTGTTCATTTGTTCATTTGTTCATTTGTTCATTTGCTCATTTGTTCATTTGTTCATTCGTTCATTCGTTCATTCGTTCATTTGTTCATTTGTTCATTTGTTCATTTGTTCATTTGTTCATTTGTTCATTTGTTCATTTGTTCATTTGTTCATTTGTTCATTCGTTCATTCGTTCATTCGTTCAATTGTTCATTTGTTCATTTGTTCATTTGTTCATTTGTTCGTTTGTTCATTTGTTCATTTGTTCATTTGTTCATTTGTTCATTTGTTCATGTGTTCATTTGTTCATTTGTTCATTTGTTCATTTGTTCATTTGTTCATTTGTCTATTTGTCTATTCGCTCATTTGTTCATTTGTCCATTTGTTCGTTTGTTCATTTGTTCGTTTGTTCATTTGTTCATTTGTTCATTTGTTCATTTGTTCATTTGTTCGTTTGTTCGTTTGTTCATTTGTTCATTTGTTCATTTGTTCATTTGTTCATTTGTTCATTTGTTCATGTGTTCATTTGTTCATTTGTTCATTTGTTCATTTGTTCGTTTGTTCATTTGTTCATTTGTTCATTTGTTCATTTGTTCATGTGTTCATTTGTTCATTTGTTCATTTGTTCATTTGTTCACTTGTTCATTTGTTTATTTGTTCATTTTCCACTTGTTCATTTGTTCATTTGTTCATTTGTTCATTTGTTCATTTGTTCATTTGTTCATTTGTTCATTTGTTCATTTGTTCATTTGTTCATTTGTTCATTTGTGCGATTGTCTATTCGCTCATTTGTTCATTCGTTCATTTGCCTATTCGCTCATTTGTTCATTTGTTCATTTGTTCATTTGTTCATTTGTTCGTTTCTTCATTTGTTCATTTGTTCATTTGTTCGTTTGTTCATTTGTTCATTTGTTCATTTGTTCATTTGTTCATTTGTTCATTTGTTCATTTGTTCATTTGTTCATTTGTTCATTTGTTCATTTGTTCGTTTGTTCATTTGTTCATTTGTTCATTTGTTCATTTGTTCATTTGTGCGATTGTCTATTCGCTCATTTGTTCATTCGTTCATTTGCCTATTCGCTCATTTGTTCATTTGTTCATTTGTTCATTTGTTCGTTTGTTCATTTGTTCATTTGTTCATTTGTTCATTTGTTCATTTGTTCATTTGTTCATTTGTTCATTTGTTCATTTGTTCATTTGTTCATTTGTTCATTTGTTCATTTGTTCATTTGTTCATTTGTTCATTTGTTCATTTGTTCATTTGTTCATATGTTCATTTGTTCATTTGTTCATTTGTTCATTTGTTCATTTGTTCATTTGTTCATTTGTTCATTTGTTCGTTTGTTCGTTTGTTCGTTTGTTCATTTGTTCATTTGTTCATTTGTTCATTTGTTCATTTGTTCATTTGTTCATTTGTTCATTTGCTCATTTGTTCATTTGTTCATTTGTTCATTTGTTCATTTGTTCGTTTGTTCTTTTGTTCGCTTGTTCATTTGTTCATTTGTTCATTTGTTCATTTGTTCATTTGTTCATTTGTTCATGTGTTCATTTGTTCATTTGTTCATTTGTTCACTTGTTCATTTGTTTATTTGTTCATTTTCCACTTGTTCATTTGTTCATTTGTTCATTTTTCATTTGTTCATTTGTTCATTTGTTCATTTGATCATTTGTTCATTTGTTCATTTGTTCATTTGTTCATTTGTTCATTTGTTCATTTGTTCATTTGTTCATTTGTTCATTTGTTCATTTGTTCATTTGTTCATTCGTTCATTTGTTCATTTGTTCATTTGTTCATTTGTTCATTTGTTCATTTGTTCATTTGTTCATTTGTTCATTTGTTCATTTGTTCATTTGTTCATTTGTTCGTTTGTTCATTTGTTCATTTGTTCATTTGTTCATTTGTTCATTTGTTCATTTGTTCATGTGTTTATTTGTTCATTTGTTCATTTGTTCATTTGTTCATTTGTTCACTTGTTCATTCGTTCATTCGTTCATTCGTTCATTCGTTCATTCGTTCAATTGTTCATTTGTTCATTTGTTCATTTGTTCATTTGTTCGTTTGTTCATTTGTTCATTTGTTCATTTGTTCATTTGTTCATTTGTTCATTTGTTCATTTGTTCATGTGTTCATTTGTTCATTTGTTCATTTGTTCACTTGTTCATTTGTTTATTTGTTCATTTTCCACTTGTTCATTTGTTCATTTGTTCATTTTTCATTTGTTCATTTGTTCATTTGTTCATTTGTCTATTCGCTCATTTGTTCATTTGTTCATTTGTTCGTTTGTTCATTTGTTCATTTGTTCATATGTTCATTTGTTCATTTGTTCATTTGTTCATTTGTTCATTTGTTCATTTGTTCATTTGTTCATTTGTTCATTTGTTCATTTGTTCATTTGTTCATTTGTTCATTTGTTCATTTGTTCATTTGTTCATTTGTTCATTTGTTCATTTGTTCATTTGTTCATTTGTTCATTTGTTCATTCGCTCATTTGTTCATTCGCTCATTTGTTCATTCGCTCATTTATTCATTCGCTCATTTGTTCATTTGTACATTTGCTCATTTGTTCATTTGTTCATTTGTTCATTTGTTCATTTGTTCATTTGTTCATTTGTTCATTTGTTCATTTGTTCATTTGTTCATTTGTTCATTTGTTCATTTGTTCATTTGTTCATTTGTTCATTTGTTCATTTGTTCATTTGTTCATTTGTTCATTTGTTCATTTGTTCATTTGTTCATTTGTTCATTTGTTCATTTGTTCATTTGTTCATTTGTTCATTCGTTCGATTTTCTATTCCCTAATTTGTTCATTCGTTCATTTGCCTATTCGCTCATTTGTTCACTTGTTAATTATTTCATTTGTTCATTTGTTCATTTGTTCATTTGTTCATTTGTTAATTTTTTCATTTGTTCATTTGTTCATTGTCTATTCGCTCGTTTGTTCAATTGTTCATTTGTTCGTTTGTTCGTTTGTTCATTTGTTCATTTGTTCATTTGTTCATTTGTTCATTTGTTCATTTGTTCATTTGTTCATTTGTTCATTTGTTCATTTGTTCATTTGTTCATTTGTTCATTTGTTCATTTGTTCATTTGTTCATTTGTTCATTTGTTCATTTGTTCATTTGTTCATTTGTTCATTTGTTCATTTGTTCATTTGTTCATTTGTTCATTTGTTCATTTTTTCATTTGATCATTTGTCATTTGTTCATTTGTCATTTGTTCATTTGTTCATTTGTTCGTTTGTTCATTTGTTCATTAGTTCATTTTTTCATTTGTTCATACGTTCATTTGTTCAATATTTTAATTTGTTCATTTTTTACATTTGTTCATTTGCTCATTTGTTCATTTCTTCATTTGTTCATTTGTTCATTCGTTCATTTGTTCATTTGTTCATTTGCCTATTCGCTCATTTGTTCACTTGTTAATTATTTCATTTGTTCATTTGTTCATTTGTTCATTTGTTCATTTGTTCATTTGTTCATTTGTTCATTTGTTCATTTGTTCATTTGTTCATTTGTTCATTTGTTCATTTGTTCATTTGTTCATTTGTTCATTTGTTCATTTGTTCATTCGTTCGATTTTCTATTCCCTAATTTGTTCATTCGTTCATTTGCCTATTCGCTCATTTGTTCACTTGTTAATTATTTCATTTGTTCATTTGTTCATTTGTTCATTTGTTAATTTTTTCATTTGTTCATTTGTTCATTGTCTATTCGCTCGTTTGTTCATTTGTTCGTTTGTTCGTTTGTTCATTTGTTCATTTGTTCATTTGTTCATTTGTTCATTTGTTCATTTGTTCATTTGTTCATTTGTTCATTTGTTCATTTGTTCATTTGTTCATTTGTTCATTTGTTCATTTGTTCATTTGTTCATTTGTTCATTTGTTCATTTGTTCATTTGTTCATTTGTTCATTTGTTCATTTGTTCATTTGTTCATTTGTTCATTTGTTCATTTGTTCATTTGTTCATTTGTTCATTCGTTCATTTGTTCATTTGTTCATTTGTTCATTTGTTCATTTGTTCATTTGTTCATTTGTTCATTTGTTCATTCGTTCATTTGCCTATTCGCTCATTTGTTCATTAGTTCATTTGTACATTTGTTCATTTGTTCATTTGTTCATTTGTTCATTTGTTCATTTGTTCATTCGTTCATTCGTTCATTCGTTCATTCGTTCAATTGTTCATTTGTTCATTTGTTCATTTGTTCATTTGTTCGTTTGTTCATTTGTTCATTTGTTCATTTGTTCATTTGTTCATTTGTTCATGTGTTCATTTGTTCATTTGTTCATGTGTTCATTTGTTCATTTGTTCATTTGTTCATTTGTTCATTTGTTCATTTGTCTATTCGCTCATTTGTTCATTTGTTCATTTGTTCGTTTGTTCATTTGTTCGTTTGTTCATTTGTTCGTTTGTTCATTTGTTCATTTGTTCATTTGTTCATTTGTTCATTTGTTCATTTGTTCATTTGTTCATTTGTTCATTTGTTCGTTTGTTCGTTTGTTCATTTGTTCATTTGTTCATTTGTTCATTTGTTCATTTGTTCATTTGTTCATGTGTTCATTTGTTCATTTGTTCATTTGTTCATTTGTTCATTTGTTCACTTGTTCATTTGTTTATTTGTTCATTTTCCACTTGTTCATTTGTTCATTTGTTCATTTGTTCATTTGTTCATTTGTTCATTTGTTCATTTGTTCGTTTGTTCATTTGTTCATTTGTTCATTTATTCATTTGTTCATTTGTTCATTTGTTCATTTGTTCATTTGTTCATTTGTTCATTTGTTCATTTGTTCATTTGTTCATTTGTTCATTTGTTCATTTGTTCATTCGTTCATTTGCCTATTCGCTCATTTGTTCATTTGTTCATTTGTTCATTTGTTCATTTGTTCATTCGTTCATTTGCCTATTCGCTCATTTGTTCACTTGATCATTTGTTCATTTGTTCATTTGTCCATTTGTTCATTTGTTCATTTGTTCATTTGTTCATTTGTTCATTTGTTCATTTGTTCATTTGTTCATTTGATCATTTGTTCATTTGTTCATTTGTTCATTTGTTCATTTGTTCATTTGTTCATTTGTTCATTTTTTTCATTTGTTCGTTTGTTCATTTGTTCATTTGTTCATTCGTTCATTTGCCTATTCGCTCATTTGTTGATTTGTTCATTCGCTTATTTGTTCATTCGCTCATTTGTTCATTCGTTCATTTGCCTATTCGCTCATTTGTTCATTTGTTCGTTTGTTCGTTTGTTCATTTGTTCGTTTGTTCATTTGTTCATTTGTTCATTTGTTCATTTGTTCATTTGTTCGTTTGTTCATTTGTTCATTTGTTCATTTATTCCTTTGTTCATTTGTTCATTTGTTCATTTGTTCGTTTGTTCATTTGTTCATTTGTTCATTTGTTCATTTGTTCGTTTGTTCATTTGTTCATTTGTTCATTTGTTCATTTGTTCATTTGTTCATTTGTTCATTTGTTCAATTGTTCGTTTGTTCATTTGTTCATTTGTTCATTTGTTCATTTATTCATTTGTTCATTTGTTCATTTGTTCATTTGTGTATTCGCTCATTTGTTCATTTGTTCATTTGTTCACTTGTTCATTTGTTCATTTGCTCATTTGTTCATTTGTTCATTTGTTCATTTGTTCATTTGTTCATTTGTTCACTTGTTCATTTGTTTATTTGTTCATTTTCCACTTGTTCATTTGTTCATTTGTTCATTTGTTCATTTGTTCATTTGATCATTTGTTCATTTGTTCATTTGTTCATTTGTTCATTTGTTCATTCGTTCGATTTTCTATTCCCTAATTTGTTCATTCGTTCATTTGCCTATTCGCTCATTTGTTCACTTGTTAATTATTTCATTTGTTCATTTGTTCATTTGTTCATTTGTTCATTTGTTAATTTTTTCATTTGTTCATTTGTTCATTGTCTATTCGCTCGTTTGTTCAATTGTTCATTTGTTCGTTTGTTCGTTTGTTCATTTGTTCATTTGTTCATTTGTTCATTTGTTCATTTGTTCATTTGTTCATTTGTTCATTTGTTCATTTGTTCATTTGTTCATTTGTTCATTTGTTCATTTGTTCATTTGTTCATTTGTTCATTTGTTCATTTGTTCATTTGTTCATTTGTTCATTTGTTCATTTGTTCATTTGTTCATTTGTTCATTTGTTCATTTGTTCATTTTTTCATTTGATCATTTGTCATTTGTTCATTTGTCATTTGTTCATTTGTTCATTTGTTCGTTTGTTCATTTGTTCATTAGTTCATTTTTTCATTTGTTCATACGTTCATTTGTTCAATATTTTAATTTGTTCATTTTTTACATTTGTTCATTTGCTCATTTGTTCATTTCTTCATTTGTTCATTTGTTCATTCGTTCATTTGTTCATTTGTTCATTTGCCTATTCGCTCATTTGTTCACTTGTTAATTATTTCATTTGTTCATTTGTTCATTTGTTCATTTGTTCATTTGTTCATTTGTTCATTTGTTCATTTGTTCATTTGTTCATTTGTTCATTTGTTCATTTGTTCATTTGTTCATTTGTTCATTTGTTCATTTGTTCATTTGTTCATTCGTTCGATTTTCTATTCCCTAATTTGTTCATTCGTTCATTTGCCTATTCGCTCATTTGTTCACTTGTTAATTATTTCATTTGTTCATTTGTTCATTTGTTCATTTGTTAATTTTTTCATTTGTTCATTTGTTCATTGTCTATTCGCTCGTTTGTTCATTTGTTCGTTTGTTCGTTTGTTCATTTGTTCATTTGTTCATTTGTTCATTTGTTCATTTGTTCATTTGTTCATTTGTTCATTTGTTCATTTGTTCATTTGTTCATTTGTTCATTTGTTCATTTGTTCATTTGTTCATTTGTTCATTTGTTCATTTGTTCATTTGTTCATTTGTTCATTTGTTCATTTGTTCATTTGTTCATTTGTTCATTTGTTCATTTGTTCATTTGTTCATTTGTTCATTCGTTCATTTGTTCATTTGTTCATTTGTTCATTTGTTCATTTGTTCATTTGTTCATTTGTTCATTTGTTCATTTGTTCATTCGTTCATTTGCCTATTCGCTCATTTGTTCATTAGTTCATTTGTACATTTGTTCATTTGTTCATTTGTTCATTTGTTCATTTGTTCATTTGTTCATTCGTTCATTCGTTCATTCGTTCATTCGTTCAATTGTTCATTTGTTCATTTGTTCATTTGTTCATTTGTTCGTTTGTTCATTTGTTCATTTGTTCATTTGTTCATTTGTTCATTTGTTCATGTGTTCATTTGTTCATTTGTTCATGTGTTCATTTGTTCATTTGTTCATTTGTTCATTTGTTCATTTGTTCATTTGTCTATTCGCTCATTTGTTCATTTGTTCATTTGTTCGTTTGTTCATTTGTTCGTTTGTTCATTTGTTCGTTTGTTCATTTGTTCATTTGTTCATTTGTTCATTTGTTCATTTGTTCATTTGTTCATTTGTTCATTTGTTCATTTGTTCGTTTGTTCGTTTGTTCATTTGTTCATTTGTTCATTTGTTCATTTGTTCATTTGTTCATTTGTTCATGTGTTCATTTGTTCATTTGTTCATTTGTTCATTTGTTCATTTGTTCACTTGTTCATTTGTTTATTTGTTCATTTTCCACTTGTTCATTTGTTCATTTGTTCATTTGTTCATTTGTTCATTTGTTCATTTGTTCATTTGTTCGTTTGTTCATTTGTTCATTTGTTCATTTATTCATTTGTTCATTTGTTCATTTGTTCATTTGTTCATTTGTTCATTTGTTCATTTGTTCATTTGTTCATTTGTTCATTTGTTCATTTGTTCATTTGTTCATTCGTTCATTTGCCTATTCGCTCATTTGTTCATTTGTTCATTTGTTCATTTGTTCATTTGTTCATTCGTTCATTTGCCTATTCGCTCATTTGTTCACTTGATCATTTGTTCATTTGTTCATTTGTCCATTTGTTCATTTGTTCATTTGTTCATTTGTTCATTTGTTCATTTGTTCATTTGTTCATTTGTTCATTTGATCATTTGTTCATTTGTTCATTTGTTCATTTGTTCATTTGTTCATTTGTTCATTTGTTCATTTTTTTCATTTGTTCGTTTGTTCATTTGTTCATTTGTTCATTCGTTCATTTGCCTATTCGCTCATTTGTTGATTTGTTCATTCGCTTATTTGTTCATTCGCTCATTTGTTCATTCGTTCATTTGCCTATTCGCTCATTTGTTCATTTGTTCGTTTGTTCGTTTGTTCATTTGTTCGTTTGTTCATTTGTTCATTTGTTCATTTGTTCATTTGTTCATTTGTTCGTTTGTTCATTTGTTCATTTGTTCATTTATTCCTTTGTTCATTTGTTCATTTGTTCATTTGTTCGTTTGTTCATTTGTTCATTTGTTCATTTGTTCATTTGTTCGTTTGTTCATTTGTTCATTTGTTCATTTGTTCATTTGTTCATTTGTTCATTTGTTCATTTGTTCAATTGTTCGTTTGTTCATTTGTTCATTTGTTCATTTGTTCATTTATTCATTTGTTCATTTGTTCATTTGTTCATTTGTGTATTCGCTCATTTGTTCATTTGTTCATTTGTTCACTTGTTCATTTGTTCATTTGCTCATTTGTTCATTTGTTCATTTGTTCATTTGTTCATTTGTTCATTTGTTCACTTGTTCATTTGTTTATTTGTTCATTTTCCACTTGTTCATTTGTTCATTTGTTCATTTGTTCATTTGTTCATTTGATCATTTGTTCATTTGTTCATTTGTTCATTTGTTCATTTGTTCATTTGTTCATTTGTTCATTTGTTCATTTGTTCATTTGTTCGTTTGTTCATTTGTTCATTTGTTCATTCGTTCATTTGCCTATTCGCTCATTTGTTGATTTGTTCATTCGCTTATTTGTTCATTCGCTCATTTGTTCATTCGTTCATTTGCCTATTCGCTCATTTGTTCATTTGTTCGTTTGTTCGTTTGTTCATTTGTTCGTTTGTTCATTTGTTCATTTGTTCATTTGTTCATTTGTTCATTTGTTCATTTGTTCGTTTGTTCATTTGTTCATTTGTTCATTTATTCCTTTGTTCATTTGTTCATTTGTTCATTTGTTCGTTTGTTCATTTGTTCATTTGTTCATTTGTTCATTTGTTCGTTTGTTCATTTGTTCATTTGTTCATTTGTTCATTTGTTCATTTGTTCATTTGTTCATTTGTTCATTTGTTCAATTGTTCGTTTGTTCATTTGTTCATTTGTTCATTTATTCATTTGTTCATTTGTTCATTTGTTCATTTGTGTATTCGCTCATTTGTTCATTTGTTCATTTGTTCATTTGTTCATTTGTTCACTTGTTCATTTGTTCATTTGCTCATTTGTTCATTTGTTCATTTGTTCATTTGTTCATTTGTTCATTTGTTCATTTGTTCATTTGTTCATTTGTTCATTTGTTCACTTGTTCATTTGTTTATTTGTTCATTTTCCACTTGTTCATTTGTTCATTTGTTCATTTGTTCATTTGTTCATTTGTTCATTTGTTCATTTGTTCATTTGTTCATTTGTTCATTTGTTCATTTGTTCATTTATTCATTTGTTCATTTGTTCATTTGTTCATTTGTTCATTTGTTCATTTGTTCATTTGATCATTTGTTCATTTGTTCATTTGTTCATTTGTTCATTTGTTCATTTGTTCATTCGTTCATTTGCCTATTCGCTCATTTGTTCATTTGTTCATTTGTTCATTTGTTCATTTGTTCATTCGTTCATTTGCCTATTCGCTCATTTGTTCACTTGATCATTTGTTCATTTGTTCATTTGTCCATTTGTTCATTTGTTCATTTGTTCATTTGTTCATTTGTTCATTCGTTCGATTTTCTATTCCCTAATTTGTTCATTCGTTCATTTGCCTATTCGCTCATTTGTTCACTTGTTAATTATTTCATTTGTTCATTTGTTCATTTGTTCATTTGTTCATTTGTTCATTTGTTCATTTGTTCATTTGTTCATTTGTTCATTTGTTCATTTGTTCATTTGTTCATTTGTTCATTTGTTCATTTGTTCATTTGTTCATTTGTTCATTTGTTCATTTGTTCATTTGTTCATTTGTTCATTTGTTCATTTGTTCATTTGTTCATTCGTTCGATTTTCTATTCCCTAATTTGTTCATTCGTTCATTTGCCTATTCGCTCATTTGTTCACTTGTTAATTATTTCATTTGTTCATTTGTTCATTTGTTCATATGTTAATTTTTTCATTTGTTCATTTGTTCATTGTCTATTCGCTCGTTTGTTCATTTGTTCGTTTGTTCGTTTGTTCATTTGTTCATTTGTTCATTTGTTCATTTGTTCATTTGTTCATTTGTTCATTTGTTCATTTGTTCATTTGTTCATTTGTTCATTTGTTCATTTGTTCATTTGTTCATTTGTTCATTTGTTCATTTGTTCATTTGTTCATTTGTTCATTTGTTCATTTGTTCATTTGTTCATTTGTTCATTTTTTCATTTGATCATTTGTCATTTGTTCATTTGTCATTTGTTCATTTGTTCATTTGTTCGTTTGTTCATTTGTTCATTAGTTCATTTTTTCATTTGTTCATACGTTCATTTGTTCAATATTTTAATTTGTTCATTTTTTACATTTGTTCATTTGCTCATTTGTTCATTTGTTCATTTGTTCATTTGTTCATTTGTTCATTTGTTCATTTGTTCATTTGTTCATTTGTTCATTTGTTCATTTGTTCATTTGTTCATTTGTTCATTTGTTCATTTGTTCATTTGTTCATTTGTTCATTCGTTCATTTGCCTATTCGCTCATTTGTTCATTAGTTCATTTGTACATTTGTTCATTTGTTCATTTGTTCATTTGTTCATTTGTTCATTTGTTCATTCGTTCATTCGTTCATTCGTTCATTCGTTCAATTGTTCATTTGTTCATTTGTTCATTTGTTCATTTGTTCGTTTGTTCATTTGTTCATTTGTTCATTTGTTCATTTGTTCATTTGTTCATGTGTTCATTTGTTCATTTGTTCATTTGTTCATTTGTTCATTTGTTCATGTGTTCATTTGTTCATTTGTTCATTCGTTCATTTGCCTATTCGCTCATTTGTTCATTAGTTCATTTGTACATTTGTTCATTTGTTCATTTGTTCATTTGTTCATTTGTTCATTTGTTCATTTGTTCATTTGTTCATTTGTTCATTTGTTCATTTGTTCATTTGTTCATTTGTTCATTTGTTCATTTGTTCATTTGTTCATTTGTTCATTTGTTCATTTGTTCATTTGTTCATTTGTTCATTTGTTCATTTGTTCATTTGTTCATTTGTTCATTTGTTCATTTGTTCATTTTTTCATTTGATCATTTGTCATTTGTTCATTTGTCATTTGTTCATTTGTTCATTTGTTCGTTTGTTCATTTGTTCATTAGTTCATTTTTTCATTTGTTCATACGTTCATTTGTTCAATATTTTAATTTGTTCATTTTTTACATTTGTTCATTTGCTCATTTGTTCATTTCTTCATTTGTTCATTTGTTCATTCGTTCATTTGTTCATTTGTTCATTTGCCTATTCGCTCATTTGTTCACTTGTTAATTATTTCATTTGTTCATTTGTTCATTTGTTCATTTGTTCATTTGTTCATTTGTTCATTTGTTCATTTGTTCATTTGTTCATTTGTTCATTTGTTCATTTGTTCATTTGTTCATTTGTTCATTTGTTCATTTGTTCATTTGTTCATTCGTTCGATTTTCTATTCCCTAATTTGTTCATTCGTTCATTTGCCTATTCGCTCATTTGTTCACTTGTTAATTATTTCATTTGTTCATTTGTTCATTTGTTCATTTGTTAATTTTTTCATTTGTTCATTTGTTCATTGTCTATTCGCTCGTTTGTTCATTTGTTCGTTTGTTCGTTTGTTCATTTGTTCATTTGTTCATTTGTTCATTTGTTCATTTGTTCATTTGTTCATTTGTTCATTTGTTCATTTGTTCATTTGTTCATTTGTTCATTTGTTCGTTTGTTCATTTGTTCATTTGTTCATTTGTTCATTTGTTCATTTGTTCATTTGTTCATGTGTTTATTTGTTCATTTGTTCATTTGTTCATTTGTTCATTTGTTCACTTGTTCATTCGTTCATTCGTTCATTCGTTCATTCGTTCATTCGTTCAATTGTTCATTTGTTCATTTGTTCATTTGTTCATTTGTTCGTTTGTTCATTTGTTCATTTGTTCATTTGTTCATTTGTTCATTTGTTCATTTGTTCATTTGTTCATGTGTTCATTTGTTCATTTGTTCATTTGTTCACTTGTTCATTTGTTTATTTGTTCATTTTCCACTTGTTCATTTGTTCATTTGTTCATTTTTCATTTGTTCATTTGTTCATTTGTTCATTTGTCTATTCGCTCATTTGTTCATTTGTTCATTTGTTCGTTTGTTCATTTGTTCATTTGTTCATATGTTCATTTGTTCATTTGTTCATTTGTTCATTTGTTCATTTGTTCATTTGTTCATTTGTTCATTTGTTCATTTGTTCATTTGTTCATTTGTTCATTTGTTCATTTGTTCATTTGTTCATTTGTTCATTTGTTCATTTGTTCATTTGTTCATTTGTTCATTTGTTCATTTGTTCATTCGCTCATTTGTTCATTCGCTCATTTGTTCATTCGCTCATTTATTCATTCGCTCATTTGTTCATTTGTACATTTGCTCATTTGTTCATTTGTTCATTTGTTCATTTGTTCATTTGTTCATTTGTTCATTTGTTCATTTGTTCATTTGTTCATTTGTTCATTTGTTCATTTGTTCATTTGTTCATTTGTTCATTTGTTCATTTGTTCATTTGTTCATTTGTTCATTTGTTCATTTGTTCATTTGTTCATTTGTTCATTTGTTCATTCGTTCGATTTTCTATTCCCTAATTTGTTCATTCGTTCATTTGCCTATTCGCTCATTTGTTCACTTGTTAATTATTTCATTTGTTCATTTGTTCATTTGTTCATTTGTTCATTTGTTAATTTTTTCATTTGTTCATTTGTTCATTGTCTATTCGCTCGTTTGTTCAATTGTTCATTTGTTCGTTTGTTCGTTTGTTCATTTGTTCATTTGTTCATTTGTTCATTTGTTCATTTGTTCATTTGTTCATTTGTTCATTTGTTCATTTGTTCATTTGTTCATTTGTTCATTTGTTCATTTGTTCATTTGTTCATTTGTTCATTTGTTCATTTGTTCATTTGTTCATTTGTTCATTTGTTCATTTGTTCATTTGTTCATTTGTTCATTTGTTCATTTGTTCATTTGTTCATTTTTTCATTTGATCATTTGTCATTTGTTCATTTGTCATTTGTTCATTTGTTCATTTGTTCGTTTGTTCATTTGTTCATTAGTTCATTTTTTCATTTGTTCATACGTTCATTTGTTCAATATTTTAATTTGTTCATTTTTTACATTTGTTCATTTGCTCATTTGTTCATTTCTTCATTTGTTCATTTGTTCATTCGTTCATTTGTTCATTTGTTCATTTGCCTATTCGCTCATTTGTTCACTTGTTAATTATTTCATTTGTTCATTTGTTCATTTGTTCATTTGTTCATTTGTTCATTTGTTCATTTGTTCATTTGTTCATTTGTTCATTTGTTCATTTGTTCATTTGTTCATTTGTTCATTTGTTCATTTGTTCATTTGTTCATTTGTTCATTCGTTCGATTTTCTATTCCCTAATTTGTTCATTCGTTCATTTGCCTATTCGCTCATTTGTTCACTTGTTAATTATTTCATTTGTTCATTTGTTCATTTGTTCATTTGTTAATTTTTTCATTTGTTCATTTGTTCATTGTCTATTCGCTCGTTTGTTCATTTGTTCGTTTGTTCGTTTGTTCATTTGTTCATTTGTTCATTTGTTCATTTGTTCATTTGTTCATTTGTTCATTTGTTCATTTGTTCATTTGTTCATTTGTTCATTTGTTCATTTGTTCATTTGTTCATTTGTTCATTTGTTCATTTGTTCATTTGTTCATTTGTTCATTTGTTCATTTGTTCATTTGTTCATTTGTTCATTTGTTCATTTGTTCATTTGTTCATTTGTTCATTTGTTCATTTGTTCATTCGTTCATTTGTTCATTTGTTCATTTGTTCATTTGTTCATTTGTTCATTTGTTCATTTGTTCATTTGTTCATTCGTTCATTTGCCTATTCGCTCATTTGTTCATTAGTTCATTTGTACATTTGTTCATTTGTTCATTTGTTCATTTGTTCATTTGTTCATTTGTTCATTCGTTCATTCGTTCATTCGTTCATTCGTTCAATTGTTCATTTGTTCATTTGTTCATTTGTTCATTTGTTCGTTTGTTCATTTGTTCATTTGTTCATTTGTTCATTTGTTCATTTGTTCATGTGTTCATTTGTTCATTTGTTCATGTGTTCATTTGTTCATTTGTTCATTTGTTCATTTGTTCATTTGTTCATTTGTCTATTCGCTCATTTGTTCATTTGTTCATTTGTTCGTTTGTTCATTTGTTCGTTTGTTCATTTGTTCGTTTGTTCATTTGTTCATTTGTTCATTTGTTCATTTGTTCATTTGTTCATTTGTTCATTTGTTCATTTGTTCATTTGTTCGTTTGTTCGTTTGTTCATTTGTTCATTTGTTCATTTGTTCATTTGTTCATTTGTTCATTTGTTCATGTGTTCATTTGTTCATTTGTTCATTTGTTCATTTGTTCATTTGTTCACTTGTTCATTTGTTTATTTGTTCATTTTCCACTTGTTCATTTGTTCATTTGTTCATTTGTTCATTTGTTCATTTGTTCATTTGTTCATTTGTTCGTTTGTTCATTTGTTCATTTGTTCATTTATTCATTTGTTCATTTGTTCATTTGTTCATTTGTTCATTTGTTCATTTGTTCATTTGTTCATTTGTTCATTTGTTCATTTGTTCATTTGTTCATTTGTTCATTCGTTCATTTGCCTATTCGCTCATTTGTTCATTTGTTCATTTGTTCATTTGTTCATTTGTTCATTCGTTCATTTGCCTATTCGCTCATTTGTTCACTTGATCATTTGTTCATTTGTTCATTTGTCCATTTGTTCATTTGTTCATTTGTTCATTTGTTCATTTGTTCATTTGTTCATTTGTTCATTTGTTCATTTGATCATTTGTTCATTTGTTCATTTGTTCATTTGTTCATTTGTTCATTTGTTCATTTGTTCATTTTTTTCATTTGTTCGTTTGTTCATTTGTTCATTTGTTCATTCGTTCATTTGCCTATTCGCTCATTTGTTGATTTGTTCATTCGCTTATTTGTTCATTCGCTCATTTGTTCATTCGTTCATTTGCCTATTCGCTCATTTGTTCATTTGTTCGTTTGTTCGTTTGTTCATTTGTTCGTTTGTTCATTTGTTCATTTGTTCATTTGTTCATTTGTTCATTTGTTCGTTTGTTCATTTGTTCATTTGTTCATTTATTCCTTTGTTCATTTGTTCATTTGTTCATTTGTTCGTTTGTTCATTTGTTCATTTGTTCATTTGTTCATTTGTTCGTTTGTTCATTTGTTCATTTGTTCATTTGTTCATTTGTTCATTTGTTCATTTGTTCATTTGTTCAATTGTTCGTTTGTTCATTTGTTCATTTGTTCATTTGTTCATTTATTCATTTGTTCATTTGTTCATTTGTTCATTTGTGTATTCGCTCATTTGTTCATTTGTTCATTTGTTCACTTGTTCATTTGTTCATTTGCTCATTTGTTCATTTGTTCATTTGTTCATTTGTTCATTTGTTCATTTGTTCACTTGTTCATTTGTTTATTTGTTCATTTTCCACTTGTTCATTTGTTCATTTGTTCATTTGTTCATTTGTTCATTTGATCATTTGTTCATTTGTTCATTTGTTCATTTGTTCATTTGTTCATTTGTTCATTTGTTCATTTGTTCATTTGTTCATTTGTTCGTTTGTTCATTTGTTCATTTGTTCATTCGTTCATTTGCCTATTCGCTCATTTGTTGATTTGTTCATTCGCTTATTTGTTCATTCGCTCATTTGTTCATTCGTTCATTTGCCTATTCGCTCATTTGTTCATTTGTTCGTTTGTTCGTTTGTTCATTTGTTCGTTTGTTCATTTGTTCATTTGTTCATTTGTTCATTTGTTCATTTGTTCATTTGTTCGTTTGTTCATTTGTTCATTTGTTCATTTATTCCTTTGTTCATTTGTTCATTTGTTCATTTGTTCGTTTGTTCATTTGTTCATTTGTTCATTTGTTCATTTGTTCGTTTGTTCATTTGTTCATTTGTTCATTTGTTCATTTGTTCATTTGTTCATTTGTTCATTTGTTCATTTGTTCAATTGTTCGTTTGTTCATTTGTTCATTTGTTCATTTATTCATTTGTTCATTTGTTCATTTGTTCATTTGTTCATTTGTGTATTCGCTCATTTGTTCATTTGTTCATTTGTTCATTTGTTCATTTGTTCACTTGTTCATTTGTTCATTTGCTCATTTGTTCATTTGTTCATTTGTTCATTTGTTCATTTGTTCATTTGTTCATTTGTTCATTTGTTCATTTGTTCATTTGTTCACTTGTTCATTTGTTTATTTGTTCATTTTCCACTTGTTCATTTGTTCATTTGTTCATTTGTTCATTTGTTCATTTGTTCATTTGTTCATTTGTTCATTTGTTCATTTGTTCATTTGTTCATTTGTTCATTTATTCATTTGTTCATTTGTTCATTTGTTCATTTGTTCATTTGTTCATTTGTTCATTTGATCATTTGTTCATTTGTTCATTTGTTCATTTGTTCATTTGTTCATTTGTTCATTCGTTCATTTGCCTATTCGCTCATTTGTTCATTTGTTCATTTGTTCATTTGTTCATTTGTTCATTCGTTCATTTGCCTATTCGCTCATTTGTTCACTTGATCATTTGTTCATTTGTTCATTTGTCCATTTGTTCATTTGTTCATTTGTTCATTTGTTCATTTGTTCATTCGTTCGATTTTCTATTCCCTAATTTGTTCATTCGTTCATTTGCCTATTCGCTCATTTGTTCACTTGTTAATTATTTCATTTGTTCATTTGTTCATTTGTTCATTTGTTCATTTGTTCATTTGTTCATTTGTTCATTTGTTCATTTGTTCATTTGTTCATTTGTTCATTTGTTCATTTGTTCATTTGTTCATTTGTTCATTTGTTCATTTGTTCATTTGTTCATTTGTTCATTTGTTCATTTGTTCATTTGTTCATTTGTTCATTTGTTCATTCGTTCGATTTTCTATTCCCTAATTTGTTCATTCGTTCATTTGCCTATTCGCTCATTTGTTCACTTGTTAATTATTTCATTTGTTCATTTGTTCATTTGTTCATATGTTAATTTTTTCATTTGTTCATTTGTTCATTGTCTATTCGCTCGTTTGTTCATTTGTTCGTTTGTTCGTTTGTTCATTTGTTCATTTGTTCATTTGTTCATTTGTTCATTTGTTCATTTGTTCATTTGTTCATTTGTTCATTTGTTCATTTGTTCATTTGTTCATTTGTTCATTTGTTCATTTGTTCATTTGTTCATTTGTTCATTTGTTCATTTGTTCATTTGTTCATTTGTTCATTTGTTCATTTGTTCATTTTTTCATTTGATCATTTGTCATTTGTTCATTTGTCATTTGTTCATTTGTTCATTTGTTCGTTTGTTCATTTGTTCATTAGTTCATTTTTTCATTTGTTCATACGTTCATTTGTTCAATATTTTAATTTGTTCATTTTTTACATTTGTTCATTTGCTCATTTGTTCATTTGTTCATTTGTTCATTTGTTCATTTGTTCATTTGTTCATTTGTTCATTTGTTCATTTGTTCATTTGTTCATTTGTTCATTTGTTCATTTGTTCATTTGTTCATTTGTTCATTTGTTCATTTGTTCATTCGTTCATTTGCCTATTCGCTCATTTGTTCATTAGTTCATTTGTACATTTGTTCATTTGTTCATTTGTTCATTTGTTCATTTGTTCATTTGTTCATTCGTTCATTCGTTCATTCGTTCATTCGTTCAATTGTTCATTTGTTCATATGTTCATTTGTTCATTTGTTCGTTTGTTCATTTGTTCATTTGTTCATTTGTTCATTTGTTCATTTGTTCATGTGTTCATTTGTTCATTTGTTCATTTGTTCATTTGTTCATTTGTTCATGTGTTCATTTGTTCATTTGTTCATTCGTTCATTTGCCTATTCGCTCATTTGTTCATTAGTTCATTTGTACATTTGTTCATTTGTTCATTTGTTCATTTGTTCATTTGTTCATTTGTTCATTTGTTCATTTGTTCATTTGTTCATTTGTTCATTTGTTCATTTGTTCATTTGTTCATTTGTTCATTTGTTCATTTGTTCATTTGTTCATTTGTTCATTTGTTCATTTGTTCATTTGTTCATTTGTTCATTTGTTCATTTGTTCATTTGTTCATTTGTTCATTTGTTCATTTTTTCATTTGATCATTTGTCATTTGTTCATTTGTCATTTGTTCATTTGTTCATTTGTTCGTTTGTTCATTTGTTCATTAGTTCATTTTTTCATTTGTTCATACGTTCATTTGTTCAATATTTTAATTTGTTCATTTTTTACATTTGTTCATTTGCTCATTTGTTCATTTCTTCATTTGTTCATTTGTTCATTCGTTCATTTGTTCATTTGTTCATTTGCCTATTCGCTCATTTGTTCACTTGTTAATTATTTCATTTGTTCATTTGTTCATTTGTTCATTTGTTCATTTGTTCATTTGTTCATTTGTTCATTTGTTCATTTGTTCATTTGTTCATTTGTTCATTTGTTCATTTGTTCATTTGTTCATTTGTTCATTTGTTCATTTGTTCATTTGTTCATTTGTTCATTCGTTCGATTTTCTATTCCCTAATTTGTTCATTCGTTCATTTGCCTATTCGCTCATTTGTTCACTTGTTAATTATTTCATTTGTTCATTTGTTCATTTGTTCATTTGTTAATTTTTTCATTTGTTCATTTGTTCATTGTCTATTCGCTCGTTTGTTCATTTGTTCGTTTGTTCGTTTGTTCATTTGTTCATTTGTTCATTTGTTCATTTGTTCATTTGTTCATTTGTTCATTTGTTCATTTGTTCATTTGTTCATTTGTTCATTTGTTCATTTGTTCATTTGTTCATTTGTTCATTTGTTCATTTGTTCATTTGTTCATTTGTTCATTTGTTCATTTGTTCATTTGTTCATTTGTTCATTTGTTCATTTGTTCATTTGTTCATTTGTTCATTCGTTCATTTGTTCATTTGTTCATTTGTTCATTTGTTCATTTGTTCATTTGTTCATTTGTTCATTTGTTCATTCGTTCATTTGCCTATTCGCTCATTTGTTCATTAGTTCATTTGTACATTTGTTCATTTGTTCATTTGTTCATTTGTTCATTTGTTCATTTGTTCATTCGTTCATTCGTTCATTCGTTCATTCGTTCAATTGTTCATTTGTTCATTTGTTCATTTGTTCATTTGTTCGTTTGTTCATTTGTTCATTTGTTCATTTGTTCATTTGTTCATTTGTTCATGTGTTCATTTGTTCATTTGTTCATGTGTTCATTTGTTCATTTGTTCATTTGTTCATTTGTTCATTTGTTCATTTGTCTATTCGCTCATTTGTTCATTTGTTCATTTGTTCGTTTGTTCATTTGTTCGTTTGTTCATTTGTTCGTTTGTTCATTTGTTCATTTGTTCATTTGTTCATTTGTTCATTTGTTCATTTGTTCATTTGTTCATTTGTTCATTTGTTCGTTTGTTCGTTTGTTCATTTGTTCATTTGTTCATTTGTTCATTTGTTCATTTGTTCATTTGTTCATGTGTTCATTTGTTCATTTGTTCATTTGTTCATTTGTTCATTTGTTCACTTGTTCATTTGTTTATTTGTTCATTTTCCACTTGTTCATTTGTTCATTTGTTCATTTGTTCATTTGTTCATTTGTTCATTTGTTCGTTTGTTCATTTGTTCATTTGTTCATTTGTTCATTTGTTCACTTGTTCATTTGTTCATTTGTTCATTTGTTCATTTGTTCATTTGTTCATTTGTTCATTTGTTCATTTGTTCATTTGTTCATTCGTTCATTTGCCTATTCGCTCATTTGTTCATTTGTTCATTTGTTCATTTGTTCATTTGTTCATTCGTTCATTTGCCTATTCGCTCATTTGTTCACTTGATCATTTGTTCATTTGTTCATTTGTCCATTTGTTCATTTGTTCATTTGTTCATTTGTTCATTTGTTCATTTGTTCATTTGTTCATTTGTTCATTTGATCATTTGTTCATTTGTTCATTTGTTCATTTGTTCATTTGTTCATTTGTTCATTTGTTCATTTGTTCATTTGTTCGTTTGTTCATTTGTTCATTTGTTCATTCGTTCATTTGCCTATTCGCTCATTTGTTGATTTGTTCATTCGCTTATTTGTTCATTCGCTCATTTGTTCATTCGTTCATTTGCCTATTCGCTCATTTGTTCATTTGTTCGTTTGTTCGTTTGTTCATTTGTTCGTTTGTTCATTTGTTCATTTGTTCATTTGTTCATTTGTTCATTTGTTCGTTTGTTCATTTGTTCATTTGTTCATTTATTCCTTTGTTCATTTGTTCATTTGTTCATTTGTTCGTTTGTTCATTTGTTCATTTGTTCATTTGTTCATTTGTTCGTTTGTTCATTTGTTCATTTGTTCATTTGTTCATTTGTTCATTTGTTCATTTGTTCATTTGTTCAATTGTTCGTTTGTTCATTTGTTCATTTGTTCATTTATTCATTTGTTCATTTGTTCATTTGTTCATTTGTTCATTTGTGTATTCGCTCATTTGTTCATTTGTTCATTTGTTCACTTGTTCATTTGTTCATTTGCTCATTTGTTCATTTGTTCATTTGTTCATTTGTTCATTTGTTCATTTGTTCACTTGTTCATTTGTTTATTTGTTCATTTTCCACTTGTTCATTTGTTCATTTGTTCATTTGTTCATTTGTTCATTTGATCATTTGTTCATTTGTTCATTTGTTCATTTGTTCATTTGTTCATTTGTTCATTTGTTCATTTGTTCATTTGTTCATTTGTTCATTTGTTCGTTTGTTCATTTGTTCATTTGTTCATTCGTTCATTTGCCTATTCGCTCATTTGTTGATTTGTTCATTCGCTTATTTGTTCATTCGCTCATTTGTTCATTCGTTCATTTGCCTATTCGCTCATTTGTTCATTTGTTCGTTTGTTCGTTTGTTCATTTGTTCGTTTGTTCATTTGTTCATTTGTTCATTTGTTCATTTGTTCATTTGTTCATTTGTTCGTTTGTTCATTTGTTCATTTGTTCATTTATTCCTTTGTTCATTTGTTCATTTGTTCATTTGTTCGTTTGTTCATTTGTTCATTTGTTCATTTGTTCATTTGTTCGTTTGTTCATTTGTTCATTTGTTCATTTGTTCATTTGTTCATTTGTTCATTTGTTCATTTGTTCAATTGTTCGTTTGTTCATTTGTTCATTTGTTCATTTATTCATTTGTTCATTTGTTCATTTGTTCATTTGTTCATTTGTGTATTCGCTCATTTGTTCATTTGTTCATTTGTTCATTTGTTCATTTGTTCACTTGTTCATTTGTTCATTTGCTCATTTGTTCATTTGTTCATTTGTTCATTTGTTCATTTGTTCATTTGTTCATTTGTTCATTTGTTCATTTGTTCATTTGTTCACTTGTTCATTTGTTTATTTGTTCATTTTCCACTTGTTCATTTGTTCATTTGTTCATTTGTTCATTTGTTCATTTGTTCATTTGTTCATTTGTTCATTTGTTCATTTGTTCATTTGTTCATTTGTTCATTTATTCATTTGTTCATTTGTTCATTTGTTCATTTGTTCATTTGTTCATTTGTTCATTTGTTCATTTGTTCATTTGTTCATTTGTTCATTTGTTCATTTGTTCATTTGTTCATTCGTTCATTTGCCTATTCGCTCATTTGTTCATTTGTTCATTTGTTCATTTGTTCATTTGTTCATTCGTTCATTTGCCTATTCGCTCATTTGTTCACTTGATCATTTGTTCATTTGTTCATTTGTCCATTTGTTCATTTGTTCATTTGTTCATTTGTTCATTTGTTCATTCGTTCGATTTTCTATTCCCTAATTTGTTCATTCGTTCATTTGCCTATTCGCTCATTTGTTCACTTGTTAATTATTTCATTTGTTCATTTGTTCATTTGTTCATTTGTTCATTTGTTCATTTGTTCATTTGTTCATTTGTTCATTTGTTCATTTGTTCATTTGTTCATTTGTTCATTTGTTCATTTGTTCATTTGTTCATTTGTTCATTTGTTCATTTGTTCATTTGTTCATTTGTTCATTTGTTCATTTGTTCATTTGTTCATTTGTTCATTTGTTCATTTGTTCATTTGTTCATTTGTTCATTTGTTCATTCGTTCGATTTTCTATTCCCTAATTTGTTCATTCGTTCATTTGCCTATTCGCTCATTTGTTCACTTGTTAATTATTTCATTTGTTCATTTGTTCATTTGTTCATATGTTAATTTTTTCATTTGTTCATTTGTTCATTGTCTATTCGCTCGTTTGTTCATTTGTTCGTTTGTTCGTTTGTTCATTTGTTCATTTGTTCATTTGTTCATTTGTTCATTTGTTCATTTGTTCATTTGTTCATTTGTTCATTTGTTCATTTGTTCATTTGTTCATTTGTTCATTTGTTCATTTGTTCATTTGTTCATTTGTTCATTTGTTCATTTGTTCATTTGTTCATTTGTTCATTTGTTCATTTGTTCATTTGTTCATTTGTTCATTTGTTCATTTTTTCATTTGATCATTTGTCATTTGTTCATTTGTCATTTGTTCATTTGTTCATTTGTTCGTTTGTTCATTTGTTCATTAGTTCATTTTTTCATTTGTTCATACGTTCATTTGTTCAATATTTTAATTTGTTCATTTTTTACATTTGTTCATTTGCTCATTTGTTCATTTGTTCATTTGTTCATTTGTTCATTTGTTCATTTGTTCATTTGTTCATTTGTTCATTTGTTCATTTGTTCATTTGTTCATTTGTTCATTTGTTCATTTGTTCATTTGTTCATTTGTTCATTTGTTCATTCGTTCATTTGCCTATTCGCTCATTTGTTCATTAGTTCATTTGTACATTTGTTCATTTGTTCATTTGTTCATTTGTTCATTTGTTCATTTGTTCATTCGTTCATTCGTTCATTCGTTCATTCGTTCAATTGTTCATTTGTTCATTTGTTCATTTGTTCATTTGTTCGTTTGTTCATTTGTTCATTTGTTCATTTGTTCATTTGTTCATTTGTTCATGTGTTCATTTGTTCATTTGTTCATTTGTTCATTTGTTCATTTGTTCATGTGTTCATTTGTTCATTTGTTCATTTGTTCATTTGTTCATTTGTTCATTTGTCTATTCGCTCATTTGTTCATTTGTTCATTTGTTCGTTTGTTCATTTGTTCGTTTGTTCATTTGTTCATTTGTTCATTTGTTCATTTGTTCATTTGTTCATTTGTTCATTTGTTCATTTGTTCGTTTGTTCATTTGTTCATTTGTTCATTTGTTCATTTCTTCATTTGTTCATTTGTTCATGTGTTCATTTGTTCATTTGTTCATTTGTTCATTTGTTCATTTGTTCATTTGTTCATTTGTTCACTTGTTCATTTGTTTATTTGTTCATTTTCCACTTGTTCATTTGTTCATTTGTTCATTTGTTCATTTGTTCATTTGTTCATTTGTTCGTTTGTTCATTTGTTCATTTGTTCATTTATTCATTTGTTCATTTGTTCATTTGTTCATTTGTTCATTTGTTCATTTGTTCATTTGTTCATTTGTTCATTTGTTCATTTGTTCATTTGTTCATTCGTTCATTTGCCTATTCGCTCATTTGTTCATTTGTTCATTTGTTCATTTGTTCATTTGTTCATTCGTTCATTTGCCTATTCGCTCATTTGTTCACTTGATCATTTGTTCATTTGTTCATTTGTCCATTTGTTCATTTGTTCATTTGTTCATTTGTTCATTTGTTCATTTGATCATTTGTTCATTTGTTCATTTGTTCATTTGTTCATTTTTTCGTTTGTTCATTTGTTCATTTGTTCATTTGTTCGTTTGTTCATTTGTTCATTTGTTCATTCGTTCATTTGCCTATTCGCTCATTTGTTGATTTGTTCATTCGCTTATTTGTTCATTCGCTCATTTGTTCATTCGTTCATTTGCCTATTCGCTCATTTGTTCATTTGTTCGTTTGTTCGTTTGTTCATTTGTTCGTTTGTTCATTTGTTCATTTGTTCATTTGTTCATTTGTTCATTTGTTCGTTTGTTCATTTGTTCATTTGTTCATTTATTCCTTTGTTCATTTGTTCATTTGTTCATTTGTTCGTTTGTTCATTTGTTCATTTGTTCATTTGTTCATTTGTTCATTTGTTCATTTGTTCGTTTGTTCATTTGTTCATTTGTTCATTTGTTCATTTGTTCATTTGTTCATTTGTTCATTTGTTCATTTGTTCAATTGTTCGTTTGTTCATTTGTTCATTTGTTCATTTATTCATTTGTTCATTTGTTCATTTGTTCATTTGTTCATTTGTTCATTTGTGTATTCGCTCATTTGTTCATTTGTTCATTTGTTCATTTGTTCATTTGTTCATTTGTTCATTTGTTCATTTGCTCATTTGTTCATTTGTTCATTTGTTCATTTGTTCATTTGTTCATTTGTTCATTTGTTCATTTGTTCATTTGTTCATTTGTTCATTTGTTCATTTGCTCATTTGTTCATTTGTTCATTCGTTCATTCGTTCATTCGTTCATTTGTTCATTTGTTCATTTGTTCATTTGTTCATTTGTTCATTTGTTCATTTGTTCATTTGTTCATTTGTTCATTTGTTCATTCGTTCATTCGTTCATTCGTTCAATTGTTCATTTGTTCATTTGTTCATTTGTTCATTTGTTCGTTTGTTCATTTGTTCATTTGTTCATTTGTTCATTTGTTCATTTGTTCATGTGTTCATTTGTTCATTTGTTCATTTGTTCATTTGTTCATTTGTTCATTTGTCTATTCGCTCATTTGTTCATTTGTCCATTTGTTCGTTTGTTCATTTGTTCGTTTGTTCATTTGTTCATTTGTTCATTTGTTCATTTGTTCATTTGTTCGTTTGTTCGTTTGTTCATTTGTTCATTTGTTCATTTGTTCATTTGTTCATTTGTTCATTTGTTCATGTGTTCATTTGTTCATTTGTTCATTTGTTCATTTGTTCATTTGTTCGTTTGTTCATTTGTTCATTTGTTCATTTGTTCATTTGTTCATTTGTTCATTTGTTCATGTGTTCATTTGTTCATTTGTTCATTTGTTCATTTGTTCACTTGTTCATTTGTTTATTTGTTCATTTTCCACTTGTTCATTTGTTCATTTGTTCATTTGTTCATTTGTTCATTTGTTCATTTTCCATTTGTTCATTTGTTCATTTGTTCATTTGTCTATTCGCTCATTTGTTCATTTGTTCATTTGTTCATTTGTTCATTTGTTCATTTGTTCATTTCTTCATTTGTTCATTTGTTCATTTGTTCATTCGTTCATTTGCCTATTCGCTCATTTGTTCACTTGATCATTTGTTCATTTGTTCATTTGTCCATTTGTTCATTTGTCCATTTGTTCATTTGTTCATTTGTTCATTTGTTCATTTGTTCATTTGTTCATTTGATCATTTGTTCATTTGTTCATTTGTTCATTTTTTCGTTTGTTCATTTGTTCGTTTGTTCATTTGTTCATTTGTTCATTCGTTCATTTGCCTATTCGCTCATTTGTTGATTTGTTCATTCGCTTATTTGTTCATTCGTTCATTTGCCTATTCGCACATTTGTTCATTTGTTCATTTGTTCGTTTGTTCGTTTGTTCATTTGTTCGTTTGTTCATTTGTTCATTTGTTCATTTGTTCGTTTGTTCATTTGTTCATTTGTTCATTTATTCATTTGTTCATTTGTTCATTTGTTCATTTGTTCGTTTGTTCATTTGTTCATTTGTTCATTTGTTCATTTGTTCGTTTGTTCATTTGTTCATTTGTTCATTTGTTCATTTGTTCATTTGTTCATTTGTTCATTTGTTCATTTGTTCATTTGTTCATTTGTTCATTTGTTCATTTGTTCATTTGTTCATTTGTTCATTTGTTCATTTGTTCATTTGTTCATTTGTTCATTTGTTCATTTGTGCGATTGTCTATTCGCTCATTTGTTCATTTGTGCGATTGTCTATTCGCTCATTTGTTCATTTGTGCGATTGTCTATTCGCTCATTTGTTCATTCGTTCATTTGCCTATTCGCTCATTTGTTCATTTGTGCGATTGTCTATTCGCTCATTTGTTCATTCGTTCATTTGCCTATTCGCTCATTTGTTCACTTGTTCATTTGTTCATTTGTTCATTTGTTTGTTTGTTCATTTGTTCATTTGTTCATTTGTTCATTTGTTCATTTGTTCATTTGTTCATTTGTTCATTTGTTCTTTTGTTCATTTGTTCATTTGTTCATTTGTTCATTTGTTCATTTGTTCATTTGTTCATTTGTTCATTAGTTCATTTGTTCATTTGTTCATTTGTTCATTTGTTCATTTGTTCATTTGTTCATTTGTTCATTTGTTCATTTGTTCATTTGTTCATTTGTTCATTTGTTCATTTGTTCATTTGTTCATTTGTTCATTTGTTCATTTGTTCATATGTTCATTTGTTCATTTGTTCATTTGTTCATTTGTTCATTTGTTCATTTGTTCATTTGTTCATTTGTTCATTTGTTCATTTGTTCATTTGTTCATTTGTTCATTTGTTCATTTGTTCATTTGTTCATTTGTTCATTTGTTCATTTGTTCATTTGTTCATTTGTTCATTTGTTCATTTGTTCATTTGTTCATTTGTTCATTTGTTCATTTGTTCATTTGTTCATTTGTTCATTTGTTCATTTGTTCATTTGTTCATTTGTGCGATTGTCTATTCGCTCATTTGTTCATTCGTTCATTTGCCTATTCGCTCATTTGTTCATTTGTTCATTTGTTCATTTGTTCATTTGTTCGTTTCTTCATTTGTTCATTTGTTCATTTGTTCGTTTGTTCATTTGTTCATTTGTTCATTTGTTCATTTGTTCATTTGTTCATTTGTTCATTTGTTCATTTGTTCATTTGTTCATTTGTTCATTTGTTCATTTGTTCGTTTGTTCATTTGTTCATTTGTTCATTTGTTCATTTGTTCATTTGTGCGATTGTCTATTCGCTCATTTGTTCATTCGTTCATTTGCCTATTCGCTCATTTGTTCATTTGTTCATTTGTTCATTTGTTCGTTTGTTCATTTGTTCATTTGTTCATTTGTTCATTTGTTCATTTGTTCATTTGTTCATTTGTTCATTTGTTCATTTGTTCATTTGTTCATTTGTTCATTTGTTCATTTGTTCATTTGTTCATTTGTTCATTTGTTCATTTGTTCATTTGTTCATATGTTCATTTGTTCATTTGTTCATTTGTTCATTTGTTCATTTGTTCATTTGTTCATTTGTTCATTTGTTCATTTGTTCGTTTGTTCGTTTGTTCGTTTGTTCATTTGTTCATTTGTTCATTTGTTCATTTGTTCATTTGTTCATTCGTTCATTTGTTCATTTGTTCATTTGTTCATTTGTTCATTTGTTCATTTGTTCATTTGTTCATTTGTGCGACTGTCTATTCGCTCATTTGTTCATTCGTTCATTTGTTCATTTGTTCATTTGTTCATTTATTCATTCGTTCATTCGTTCATTCGTTCATTCGTTCAATTGTTCATTTGTTCATTTGTTCATTTGTTCATTTGTTCGTTTGTTCATTTGTTCATTTGTTCATTTGTTCATTTGTTCATTTGTTCATTTGTTCATGTGTTTATTTGTTCATTTGTTCATTTGTTCATTTGTTCATTTGTTCACTTGTTCATTCGTTCATTCGTTCTTTCGTTCATTCGTTCATTCGTTCAATTGTTCATTTGTTCATTTGTTCATTTGTTCATTTGTTCGTTTGATCATTTGTTCATTTGTTCATTTGTTCATTTGTTCATTTGTTCATTTGTTCATTTGTTCATGTGTTCATTTGTTCATTTGTTCATTTGTTCACTTGTTCATTTGTTTATTTGTTCATTTTCCACTTGTTCATTTGTTCATTTGTTCATTTTTCATTTGTTCATTTGTTCATTTGTTCATTTGTCTATTCGCTCATTTGTTCATTTGTTCATTTGTTCGTTTGTTCATTTGTTCATTTGTTCATATGTTCATTTGTTCATTTGTTCATTTGTTCATTTGTTCATTTGTTCATTTGTTCATTTGTTCATTTGTTCATTTGTTCATTTGTTCATTTGTTCATTTGTTCATTTGTTCATTTGTTCATTTGTTCATTTGTTCATTTGTTCATTTGTTCATTTGTTCATTTGTTCATTTGTTCATTCGCTCATTTGTTCATTCGCTCATTTGTTCATTCGCTCATTTATTCATTCGCTCATTTGTTCATTTGTACATTTGCTCATTTGTTCATTTGTTCATTTGTTCATTTGTTCATTTGTTCATTTGTTCATTTGTTCATTTGTTCATTTGTTCATTTGTTCATTTGTTCATTTGTTCATTTGTTCATTTGTTCATTTGTTCATTTGTTCATTTGTTCATTTGTTCATTTGTTCATTTGTTCATTTGTTCATTTGTTCATTTGTTCATTTGTTCATTTGTTCATTTGTTCATTCGTTCGATTTTCTATTCCCTAATTTGTTCATTCGTTCATTTGCCTATTCGCTCATTTGTTCACTTGTTAATTATTTCATTTGTTCATTTGTTCATTTGTTCATTTGTTCATTTGTTAATTTTTTCATTTGTTCATTTGTTCATTGTCTATTCGCTCGTTTGTTCAATTGTTCATTTGTTCGTTTGTTCGTTTGTTCATTTGTTCATTTGTTCATTTGTTCATTTGTTCATTTGTTCATTTGTTCATTTGTTCATTTGTTCATTTGTTCATTTGTTCATTTGTTCATTTGTTCATTTGTTCATTTGTTCATTTGTTCATTTGTTCATTTGTTCATTTGTTCATTTGTTCATTTGTTCATTTGTTCATTTGTTCATTTGTTCATTTGTTCATTTGTTCATTTGTTCATTTTTTCATTTGATCATTTGTCATTTGTTCATTTGTCATTTGTTCATTTGTTCATTTGTTCGTTTGTTCATTTGTTCATTAGTTCATTTTTTCATTTGTTCATACGTTCATTTGTTCAATATTTTAATTTGTTCATTTTTTACATTTGTTCATTTGCTCATTTGTTCATTTCTTCATTTGTTCATTTGTTCATTCGTTCATTTGTTCATTTGTTCAGTTGCCTATTCGCTCATTTGTTCACTTGTTAATTATTTCATTTGTTCATTTGTTCATTTGTTCATTTGTTCATTTGTTCATTTGTTCATTTGTTCATTTGTTCATTTGTTCATTTGTTCATTTGTTCATTTGTTCATTTGTTCATTTGTTCATTTGTTCATTTGTTCATTTGTTCATTTGTTCATTCGTTCGATTTTCTATTCCCTAATTTGTTCATTCGTTCATTTGCCTATTCGCTCATTTGTTCACTTGTTAATTATTTCATTTGTTCATTTGTTCATTTGTTCATTTGTTAATTTTTTCATTTGTTCATTTGTTCATTGTCTATTCGCTCGTTTGTTCATTTGTTCGTTTGTTCGTTTGTTCATTTGTTCATTTGTTCATTTGTTCATTTGTTCATTTGTTCATTTGTTCATTTGTTCATTTGTTCATTTGTTCATTTGTTCATTTGTTCATTTGTTCATTTGTTCATTTGTTCATTTGTTCATTTGTTCATTTGTTCATTTGTTCATTTGTTCATTTGTTCATTTGTTCATTTGTTCATTTGTTCATTTGTTCATTTGTTCATTTGTTCATTCGTTCATTTGTTCATTTGTTCATTTGTTCATTTGTTCATTTGTTCATTTGTTCATTTGTTCATTTGTTCATTCGTTCATTTGCCTATTCGCTCATTTGTTCATTAGTTCATTTGTACATTTGTTCATTTGTTCATTTGTTCATTTGTTCATTTGTTCATTTGTTCATTCGTTCATTCGTTCATTCGTTCATTCGTTCAATTGTTCATTTGTTCATTTGTTCATTTGTTCATTTGTTCGTTTGTTCATTTGTTCATTTGTTCATTTGTTCATTTGTTCATTTGTTCATGTGTTCATTTGTTCATTTGTTCATGTGTTCATTTGTTCATTTGTTCATTTGTTCATTTGTTCATTTGTTCATTTGTCTATTCGCTCATTTGTTCATTTGTTCATTTGTTCGTTTGTTCATTTGTTCGTTTGTTCATTTGTTCGTTTGTTCATTTGTTCATTTGTTCATTTGTTCATTTGTTCATTTGTTCATTTGTTCATTTGTTCATTTGTTCATTTGTTCGTTTGTTCGTTTGTTCATTTGTTCATTTGTTCATTTGTTCATTTGTTCATTTGTTCATTTGTTCATGTGTTCATTTGTTCATTTGTTCATTTGTTCATTTGTTCATTTGTTCACTTGTTCATTTGTTTATTTGTTCATTTTCCACTTGTTCATTTGTTCATTTGTTCATTTGTTCATTTGTTCATTTGTTCATTTGTTCATTTGTTCGTTTGTTCATTTGTTCATTTGTTCATTTATTCATTTGTTCATTTGTTCATTTGTTCATTTGTTCATTTGTTCATTTGTTCATTTGTTCATTTGTTCATTTGTTCATTTGTTCATTTGTTCATTTGTTCATTCGTTCATTTGCCTATTCGCTCATTTGTTCATTTGTTCATTTGTTCATTTGTTCATTTGTTCATTCGTTCATTTGCCTATTCGCTCATTTGTTCACTTGATCATTTGTTCATTTGTTCATTTGTCCATTTGTTCATTTGTTCATTTGTTCATTTGTTCATTTGTTCATTTGTTCATTTGTTCATTTGTTCATTTGATCATTTGTTCATTTGTTCATTTGTTCATTTGTTCATTTGTTCATTTGTTCATTTGTTCATTTGTTCATTTGTTCGTTTGTTCATTTGTTCATTTGTTCATTCGTTCATTTGCCTATTCGCTCATTTGTTGATTTGTTCATTCGCTTATTTGTTCATTCGCTCATTTGTTCATTCGTTCATTTGCCTATTCGCTCATTTGTTCATTTGTTCGTTTGTTCGTTTGTTCATTTGTTCGTTTGTTCATTTGTTCATTTGTTCATTTGTTCATTTGTTCATTTGTTCGTTTGTTCATTTGTTCATTTGTTCATTTATTCCTTTGTTCATTTGTTCATTTGTTCATTTGTTCGTTTGTTCATTTGTTCATTTGTTCATTTGTTCATTTGTTCGTTTGTTCATTTGTTCATTTGTTCATTTGTTCATTTGTTCATTTGTTCATTTGTTCATTTGTTCAATTGTTCGTTTGTTCATTTGTTCATTTGTTCATTTATTCATTTGTTCATTTGTTCATTTGTTCATTTGTTCATTTGTGTATTCGCTCATTTGTTCATTTGTTCATTTGTTCACTTGTTCATTTGTTCATTTGCTCATTTGTTCATTTGTTCATTTGTTCATTTGTTCATTTGTTCATTTGTTCATTTGTTCATTTGTTCATTTGTTCATTTGTTCACTTGTTCATTTGTTTATTTGTTCATTTTCCACTTGTTCATTTGTTCATTTGTTCATTTGTTCATTTGTTCATTTGATCATTTGTTCATTTGTTCATTTGTTCATTTGTTCATTTGTTCATTTGTTCATTTGTTCATTTGTTCATTTGTTCATTTGTTCGTTTGTTCATTTGTTCATTTGTTCATTCGTTCATTTGCCTATTCGCTCATTTGTTGATTTGTTCATTCGCTTATTTGTTCATTCGCTCATTTGTTCATTCGTTCATTTGCCTATTCGCTCATTTGTTCATTTGTTCGTTTGTTCATTTGTTCGTTTGTTCATTTGTTCATTTGTTCATTTGTTCATTTGTTCATTTGTTCATTTGTTCGTTTGTTCATTTGTTCATTTGTTCATTTATTCCTTTGTTCATTTGTTCATTTGTTCATTTGTTCATTTGTTCATTTGTTCATTCGTTCATTCGTTCATTCGTTCAATTGTTCATTTGTTCATTTGTTCATTTGTTCATTTGTTCGTTTGTTCATTTGTTCATTTGTTCATTTGTTCATTTGTTCATTTGTTCATGTGTTCAATTGTTCGTTTGTTCATTTGTTCATTTGTTCATTTATTCATTTGTTCATTTGTTCATTTGTTCATTTGTTCATTTGTTCATTTGTTCATTTGTTCATTTGTTCATTTGTTCGTTTGTTCATTTGTTCATTTGTTCATTCGTTCATTTGCCTATTCGCTCATTTGTTGATTTGTTCATTCGCTTATTTGTTCATTCGCTCATTTGTTCATTCGTTCATTTGCCTATTCGCTCATTTGTTCATTTGTTCGTTTGTTCATTTGTTCGTTTGTTCATTTGTTCATTTGTTCATTTGTTCATTCGTTCATTCGTTCATTCGTTCATTTGTTCATTTGTTCATTTGTTCATTTGTTCATTTGTTCATTTGTTCATTTGTTCATTTGTTCATTTGTTCATTTGTTCATTCGTTCATTCGTTCATTCGTTCAATTGTTCATTTGTTCATTTGTTCATTTGTTCATTTGTTCGTTTGTTCATTTGTTCATTTGTTCATTTGTTCATTTGTTCATTTGTTCATGTGTTCATTTGTTCATTTGTTCATTTGTTCATTTGTTCATTTGTCTATTCGCTCATTTGTTCATTTGTCCATTTGTTCGTTTGTTCATTTGTTCGTTTGTTCATTTGTTCATTTGTTCATTTGTTCATTTGTTCATTTGTTCGTTTGTTCGTTTGTTCATTTGTTCATTTGTTCATTTGTTCATTTGTTCATTTGTTCATTTGTTCATGTGTTCATTTGTTCATTTGTTCATTTGTTCATTTGTTCGTTTGTTCATTTGTTCATTTGTTCATTTGTTCATTTGTTCATTTGTTCATTTGTTCATGTGTTCATTTGTTCATTTGTTCATTTGTTCATTTGTTCACTTGTTCATTTGTTTATTTGTTCATTTTCCACTTGTTCATTTGTTCATTTGTTCATTTGTTCATTTGTTCATTTGTTCATTTTCCATTTGTTCATTTGTTCATTTGTTCATTTGTCTATTCGCTCATTTGTTCATTTGTTCATTTGTTCATTTGTTCATTTGTTCATTTGTTCATTTCTTCATTTGTTCATTTGTTCATTTGTTCATTCGTTCATTTGCCTATTCGCTCATTTGTTCACTTGATCATTTGTTCATTTGTTCATTTGTCCATTTGTTCATTTGTCCATTTGTTCATTTGTTCATTTGTTCATTTGTTCATTTGTTCATTTGTTCATTTGATCATTTGTTCATTTGTTCATTTGTTCATTTTTTCGTTTGTTCATTTGTTCGTTTGTTCATTTGTTCATTTGTTCATTCGTTCATTTGCCTATTCGCTCATTTGTTGATTTGTTCATTCGCTTATTTGTTCATTCGTTCATTTGCCTATTCGCACATTTGTTCATTTGTTCATTTGTTCGTTTGTTCGTTTGTTCATTTGTTCGTTTGTTCATTTGTTCATTTGTTCATTTGTTCGTTTGTTCATTTGTTCATTTGTTCATTTATTCATTTGTTCATTTGTTCATTTGTTCATTTGTTCGTTTGTTCATTTGTTCATTTGTTCATTTGTTCATTTGTTCGTTTGTTCATTTGTTCATTTGTTCATTTGTTCATTTGTTCATTTGTTCATTTGTTCATTTGTTCATTTGTTCATTTGTTCATTTGTTCATTTGTTCATTTGTTCATTTGTTCATTTGTTCATTTGTTCATTTGTTCATTTGTTCATTTGTTCATTTGTTCATTTGTTCATTTGTTCATTTGTGCGATTGTCTATTCGCTCATTTGTTCATTTGTGCGATTGTCTATTCGCTCATTTGTTCATTTGTGCGATTGTCTATTCGCTCATTTGTTCATTCGTTCATTTGCCTATTCGCTCATTTGTTCATTTGTGCGATTGTCTATTCGCTCATTTGTTCATTTGTGCGATTGTCTATTCGCTCATTTGTTCATTCGTTCATTTGCCTATTCGCTCATTTGTTCACTTGTTCATTTGTTCATTTGTTCATTTGTTTGTTTGTTCATTTGTTCATTTGTTCATTTGTTCATTTGTTCATTTGTTCATTTGTTCATTTGTTCATTTGTTCTTTTGTTCATTTGTTCATTTGTTCATTTGTTCATTTGTTCATTTGTTCATTTGTTCATTTGTTCATTAGTTCATTTGTTCATTTGTTCATTTGTTCATTTGTTCATTTGTTCATTTGTTCATTTGTTCATTTGTTCATTTGTTCATTTGTTCATTTGTTCATTTGTTCATTTGTTCATTTGTTCATTTGTTCATTTGTTCATATGTTCATTTGTTCATTTGTTCATTTGTTCATTTGTTCATTTGTTCATTTGTTCATTTGTTCATTTGTTCATTTGTTCATTTGTTCATTTGTTCATTTGTTCATTTGTTCATTTGTTCATTTGTTCATTTGTTCATTTGTTCATTTGTTCATTTGTTCATTTGTTCATTTGTTCATTTGTTCATTTGTTCATTTGTTCATTTGTTCATTTGTTCATTTGTGCGATTGTCTATTCGCTCATTTGTTCATTCGTTCATTTGCCTATTCGCTCATTTGTTCATTTGTTCATTTGTTCATTTGTTCATTTGTTCGTTTCTTCATTTGTTCATTTGTTCATTTGTTCGTTTGTTCATTTGTTCATTTGTTCATTTGTTCATTTGTTCATTTGTTCATTTGTTCATTTGTTCATTTGTTCATTTGTTCATTTGTTCATTTGTTCATTTGTTCGTTTGTTCATTTGTTCATTTGTTCATTTGTTCATTTGTTCATTTGTGCGATTGTCTATTCGCTCATTTGTTCATTCGTTCATTTGCCTATTCGCTCATTTGTTCATTTGTTCATTTGTTCATTTGTTCGTTTGTTCATTTGTTCATTTGTTCATTTGTTCATTTGTTCATTTGTTCATTTGTTCATTTGTTCATTTGTTCATTTGTTCATTTGTTCATTTGTTCATTTGTTCATTTGTTCATTTGTTCATTTGTTCATTTGTTCATTTGTTCATTTGTTCATATGTTCATTTGTTCATTTGTTCATTTGTTCATTTGTTCATTTGTTCATTTGTTCATTTGTTCATTTGTTCATTTGTTCGTTTGTTCGTTTGTTCGTTTGTTCATTTGTTCATTTGTTCATTTGTTCATTTGTTCATTTGTTCATTCGTTCATTTGTTCATTTGTTCATTTGTTCATTTGTTCATTTGTTCATTTGTTCATTTGTTCATTTGTGCGACTGTCTATTCGCTCATTTGTTCATTCGTTCATTTGTTCATTTGTTCATTTGTTCATTTATTCATTCGTTCATTCGTTCATTCGTTCATTCGTTCAATTGTTCATTTGTTCATTTGTTCATTTGTTCATTTGTTCGTTTGTTCATTTGTTCATTTGTTCATTTGTTCATTTGTTCATTTGTTCATTTGTTCATGTGTTTATTTGTTCATTTGTTCATTTGTTCATTTGTTCATTTGTTCACTTGTTCATTCGTTCATTCGTTCATTCGTTCATTCGTTCATTCGTTCAATTGTTCATTTGTTCATTTGTTCATTTGTTCATTTGTTCGTTTGTTCATTTGTTCATTTGTTCATTTGTTCATTTGTTCATTTGTTCATTTGTTCATTTGTTCATGTGTTCATTTGTTCATTTGTTCATTTGTTCACTTGTTCATTTGTTTATTTGTTCATTTTCCACTTGTTCATTTGTTCATTTGTTCATTTTTCATTTGTTCATTTGTTCATTTGTTCATTTGTCTATTCGCTCATTTGTTCATTTGTTCATTTGTTCGTTTGTTCATTTGTTCATTTGTTCATTTGTTCATATGTTCATTTGTTCATTTGTTCATTTGTTCATTTGTTCATTTGTTCATTTGTTCATTTGTTCATTTGTTCATTTGTTCATTTGTTCATTTGTTCATTTGTTCATTTGTTCATTTGTTCATTTGTTCATTTGTTCATTTGTTCATTTGTTCATTTGTTCATTTGTTCATTCGCTCATTTGTTCATTCGCTCATTTGTTCATTCGCTCATTTATTCATTCGCTCATTTGTTCATTTGTACATTTGCTCATTTGTTCATTTGTTCATTTGTTCATTTGTTCATTTGTTCATTTGTTCATTTGTTCATTTGTTCATTTGTTCATTTGTTCATTTGTTCATTTGTTCATTTGTTCATTTGTTCATTTGTTCATTTGTTCATTTGTTCATTTGTTCATTTGTTCATTTGTTCATTTGTTCATTTGTTCATTTGTTCATTTGTTCATTTGTTCATTCGTTCGATTTTCTATTCCCTAATTTGTTCATTCGTTCATTTGCCTATTCGCTCATTTGTTCACTTGTTAATTATTTCATTTGTTCATTTGTTCATTTGTTCATTTGTTCATTTGTTAATTTTTTCATTTGTTCATTTGTTCATTGTCTATTCGCTCGTTTGTTCAATTGTTCATTTGTTCGTTTGTTCGTTTGTTCATTTGTTCATTTGTTCATTTGTTCATTTGTTCATTTGTTCATTTGTTCATTTGTTCATTTGTTCATTTGTTCATTTGTTCATTTGTTCATTTGTTCATTTGTTCATTTGTTCATTTGTTCATTTGTTCATTTGTTCATTTGTTCATTTGTTCATTTGTTCATTTGTTCATTTGTTCATTTGTTCATTTGTTCATTTTTTCATTTGATCATTTGTCATTTGTTCATTTGTCATTTGTTCATTTGTTCATTTGTTCGTTTGTTCATTTGTTCATTAGTTCATTTTTTCATTTGTTCATACGTTCATTTGTTCAATATTTTAATTTGTTCATTTTTTACATTTGTTCATTTGCTCATTTGTTCATTTCTTCATTTGTTCATTTGTTCATTCGTTCATTTGTTCATTTGTTCATTTGCCTATTCGCTCATTTGTTCACTTGTTAATTATTTCATTTGTTCATTTGTTCATTTGTTCATTTGTTCATTTGTTCATTTGTTCATTTGTTCATTTGTTCATTTGTTCATTTGTTCATTTGTTCATTTGTTCATTTGTTCATTTGTTCATTTGTTCATTTGTTCATTTGTTCATTTGTTCATTTGTTCATTTGTTCATTCGTTCGATTTTCTATTCCCTAATTTGTTCATTCGTTCATTTGCCTATTCGCTCATTTGTTCACTTGTTAATTATTTCATTTGTTCATTTGTTCATTTGTTCATTTGTTAATTTTTTCATTTGTTCATTTGTTCATTGTCTATTCGCTCGTTTGTTCATTTGTTCGTTTGTTCGTTTGTTCATTTGTTCATTTGTTCATTTGTTCATTTGTTCATTTGTTCATTTGTTCATTTGTTCATTTGTTCATTTGTTCATTTGTTCATTTGTTCATTTGTTCATTTGTTCATTTGTTCATTTGTTCATTTGTTCATTTGTTCATTTGTTCATTTGTTCATTTGTTCATTTGTTCATTTGTTCATTTGTTCATTTGTTCATTTGTTCATTTGTTCATTCGTTCATTTGTTCATTTGTTCATTTGTTCATTTGTTCATTTGTTCATTTGTTCATTTGTTCATTTGTTCATTCGTTCATTTGCCTATTCGCTCATTTGTTCATTAGTTCATTTGTACATTTGTTCATTTGTTCATTTGTTCATTTGTTCATTTGTTCATTCGTTCATTCGTTCATTCGTTCATTCGTTCAATTGTTCATTTGTTCATTTGTTCATTTGTTCATTTGTTCGTTTGTTCATTTGTTCATTTGTTCATTTGTTCATTTGTTCATTTGTTCATGTGTTCATTTGTTCATTTGTTCATGTGTTCATTTGTTCATTTGTTCATTTGTTCATTTGTTCATTTGTTCATTTGTCTATTCGCTCATTTGTTCATTTGTTCATTTGTTCGTTTGTTCATTTGTTCGTTTGTTCATTTGTTCGTTTGTTCATTTGTTCATTTGTTCATTTGTTCATTTGTTCATTTGTTCATTTGTTCATTTGTTCATTTGTTCATTTGTTCGTTTGTTCGTTTGTTCATTTGTTCATTTGTTCATTTGTTCATTTGTTCATTTGTTCATTTGTTCATGTGTTCATTTGTTCATTTGTTCATTTGTTCATTTGTTCATTTGTTCACTTGTTCATTTGTTTATTTGTTCATTTTCCACTTGTTCATTTGTTCATTTGTTCATTTGTTCATTTGTTCATTTGTTCATTTGTTCGTTTGTTCATTTGTTCATTTGTTCATTTATTCATTTGTTCATTTGTTCATTTGTTCATTTGTTCATTTGTTCATTTGTTCATTTGTTCATTTGTTCATTTGTTCATTTGTTCATTTGTTCATTTGTTCATTCGTTCATTTGCCTATTCGCTCATTTGTTCATTTGTTCATTTGTTCATTTGTTCATTTGTTCATTCGTTCATTTGCCTATTCGCTCATTTGTTCACTTGATCATTTGTTCATTTGTTCATTTGTCCATTTGTTCATTTGTTCATTTGTTCATTTGTTCATTTGTTCATTTGTTCATTTGATCATTTGATCATTTGTTCATTTGTTCATTTGTTCATTTGTTCATTTGTTCATTTGTTCATTTGTTCATTTGTTCATTTGTTCGTTTGTTCATTTGTTCATTTGTTCATTCGTTCATTTGCCTATTCGCTCATTTGTTGATTTGTTCATTCGCTTATTTGTTCATTCGCTCATTTGTTCATTCGTTCATTTGCCTATTCGCTCATTTGTTCATTTGTTCGTTTGTTCGTTTGTTCATTTGTTCGTTTGTTCATTTGTTCATTTGTTCATTTGTTCATTTGTTCATTTGTTCGTTTGTTCATTTGTTCATTTGTTCATTTATTCCTTTGTTCATTTGTTCATTTGTTCATTTGTTCGTTTGTTCATTTGTTCATTTGTTCATTTGTTCATTTGTTCGTTTGTTCATTTGTTCATTTGTTCATTTGTTCATTTGTTCATTTGTTCATTTGTTCATTTGTTCATTTGTTCAATTGTTCGTTTGTTCATTTGTTCATTTGTTCATTTATTCATTTGTTCATTTGTTCATTTGTTCATTTGTTCATTTGTGTATTCGCTCATTTGTTCATTTGTTCATTTGTTCACTTGTTCATTTGTTCATTTGCGCATTTGTTCATTTGTTCATTTGTTCATTTGTTCATTTGTTCATTTGTTCATTTGTTCATTTGTTCATTTGTTCATTTGTTCACTTGTTCATTTGTTTATTTGTTCATTTTCCACTTGTTCATTTGTTCATTTGTTCATTTGTTCATTTGTTCATTTGATCATTTGTTCATTTGTTCATTTGTTCATTTGTTCATTTGTTCATTTGTTCATTTGTTCATTTGTTCATTTGTTCATTTGTTCGTTTGTTCATTTGTTCATTTGTTCATTCGTTCATTTGCCTATTCGCTCATTTGTTGATTTGTTCATTCGCTTATTTGTTCATTCGCTCATTTGTTCATTCGTTCATTTGCCTATTCGCTCATTTGTTCATTTGTTCGTTTGTTCATTTGTTCGTGTGTTCATTTGTTCATTTGTTCATTTGTTCATTTGTTCATTTGTTCATTTGTTCGTTTGTTCATTTGTTCATTTGTTCATTTATTCCTTTGTTCATTTGTTCATTTGTTCATTTGTTCGTTTGTTCATTTGTTCATTTGTTCATTTGTTCATTTGTTCGTTTGTTCGTTTGTTCATTTGTTCATTTGTTCATTTGTTCATTTGTTCATTTGTTCATTTGTTCATTTGTTCAATTGTTCATTTGTTCATTTGTTCATTTGTTCAATTGTTCGTTTGTTCATTTGTTCATTTGTTCATTTATTCATTTGTTCATTTGTTCATTTGTTCATTTGTTCATTTGTGTATTCGCTCATTTGTTCATTTGTTCATTTGTTCATTTGTTCATTTGTTCACTTGTTCATTTGTTCATTTGCTCATTTGTTCATTTGTTCATTTGTTCATTTGTTCATTTGTTCATTTGTTCATTTGTTCATTTGTTCATTTGTTCATTTGTTCACTTGTTCATTTGTTTATTTGTTCATTTTCCACTTGTTCATTTGTTCATTTGTTCATTTGTTCATTTGTTCATTTGTTCATTTGTTCATTTGTTCATTTGTTCGTTTGTTCATTTGTTCATTTGTTCATTTATTCATTTGTTCATTTGTTCATTTGTTCATTTGTTCATTTGTTCATTTGTTCATTTGTTCATTCGTTCATTTGTCTATTCGCTCATTTGTTCATTTGTTCATTTGTTCATTTGTTCATTTGTTCATTCGTTCATTTGCCTATTCGCTCATTTGTTCACTTGATCATTTGTTCATTTGTTCATTTGTCCATTTGTTCATTTGTTCATTTGTTCATTTGTTCATTTGTTCATTTGTTCATTTGATCATTTGTTCATTTGATCATTTGTTCATTTGTTCATTTGTTCATTTGTTCATTTTTTCGTTTGTTCATTTGTTCATTTGTTCATTTGTTCGTTTGTTCATTTGTTCATTTGTTCATTCGTTCATTTGCCTATTCGCTCATTTGTTGATTTGTTCATTCGCTTATTTGTTCATTCGCTCATTTGTTCATTCGTTCATTTGCCTATTCGCTCATTTGTTCATTTGTTCGTTTGTTCGTTTGTTCATTTGTTCGTTTGTTCATTTGTTCATTTGTTCATTTGTTCATTTGTTCATTTGTTCGTTTGTTCATTTGTTCATTTGTTCATTTATTCCTTTGTTCATTTGTTCATTTGTTCATTTGTTCGTTTGTTCATTTGTTCATTTGTTCATTTGTTCATTTGTTCATTTGTTCGTTTGTTCATTTGTTCATTTGTTCATTTGTTCATTTGTTCATTTGTTCATTTGTTCATTTGTTCATTTGTTCAATTGTTCGTTGGTTCATTTGTTCATTTGTTCATTTGTTCATTTGTTCATTTGTTCATTTGTTCATTTGTTCATTTGTTCATTTGTTCATTTGTTCATTTGTTCATTTGTTCATTTGTTCATTTGTTCATTTGTTCATTTGTTCATTTGTTCATTTGCTCATTTGTTCATTTGTTCATTCGTTCATTCGTTCATTTGTTCATTTGTTCATTTGTTCATTTGTTCATTTGTTCATTTGTTCATTTGTTCATTTGTTCATTTGTTCATTTGTTCATTTGTTCATTTGTTCATTTGTTCATTCGTTCATTCGTTCATTCGTTCAATTGTTCATTTGTTCATTTGTTCATTTGTTCATTTGTTCATTTGTTCATTTGTTCATTTGTTCATTTGTTCATTTGTTCATTTGTTCATGTGTTCATGTGTTCATTTGTTCATTTGTTCATTTGTTCATTTGTTCATTTGTTCATTTGTCTATTCGCTCATTTGTTCATTTGTTCATTTGTTCGTTTGTTCATTTGTTCGTTTGTTCATTTGTTCATTTGTTCATTTGTTCATTTGTTCATTTGTTCGTTTGTTCGTTTGTTCATTTGTTCATTTGTTCATTTGTTCATTTGTTCATTTGTTCATTTGTTCATGTGTTCATTTGTTCATTTGTTCATTTGTTCATTTGTTCACTTGTTCATTTGTTTATTTGTTCATTTTCCACTTGTTCATTTGTTCATTTGTTCATTTGTTCATTTGTTCATTTGTTCATTTTCCATTTGTTCATTTGTTCATTTGTTCATTTGTCTATTCGCTCATTTGTTCATTTGTTCATTTGTTCATTTGTTCATTTGTTCATTTGTTCATTTGTTCATTTGTTCATTTGTTCATTTGTTCATTTGTTCATTCGTTCATTTGCCTATTCGCTCATTTGTTCACTTGATCATTTGTTCATTTGTTCATTTGTCCATTTGTTCATTTGTCCATTTGTTCATTTGTTCATTTGTTCATTTGTTCATTTGTTCATTTGTTCATTTGATCATTTGTTCATTTGTTCATTTGTTCATTTTTTCGTTTGTTCATTTGTTCATTTGTTCGTTTGTTCATTTGTTCATTTGTTCATTCGTTCATTTGCCTATTCGCTCATTTGTTGATTTGTTCATTCGCTTATTTGTTCATTCGTTCATTTGCCTATTCGCTCATTTGTTCATTTGTTCATTTGTTCGTTTGTTCGTTTGTTCATTTGTTCGTTTGTTCATTTGTTCATTTGTTCATTTGTTCATTTGTTCGTTTGTTCATTTGTTCATTTGTTCATTTATTCATTTGTTCATTTGTTCATTTGTTCATTTGTTCGTTTGTTCATTTGTTCATTTGTTCATTTGTTCATTTGTTCGTTTGTTCATTTGTTCATTTGTTCATTTGTTCATTTGTTCATTTGTTCATTTGTTCATTTGTTCATTTGTTCATTTGTTCATTTGTTCATTTGTTCATTTGTTCATTTGTTCATTTGTTCATTTGTTCATTTGTTCATTTGTTCATTTGTTCATTTGTTCATTTGTTCATTTGTTCATTTGTTCATTTGTGCGATTGTCTATTCGCTCATTTGTTCATTTGAGCGATTGTCTATTCGCTCATTTGTTCATTTGTGCGATTGTCTATTCGCTCATTTGTTCATTCGTTCATTTGCCTATTCGCTCATTTGTTCATTTGTGCGATTGTCTATTCGCTCATTTGTTCATTTGTGCGATTGTCTATTCGCTCATTTGTTCATTCGTTCATTTGCCTATTCGCTCATTTGTTCACTTGTTCATTTGTTCATTTGTTCGTTTGTTCATTTGTTCATTTGTTCATTTGTTCATTTGTTCATTTGTTCATTTGTTCATTTGTTCATTTGTTCATTTGTTCTTTTGTTCATTTGTTCATTTGTTCATTTGTTCATTTGTTCATTTGTTCATTTGTTCATTTGTTCATTTGTTCATTAGTTCATTTGTTCATTTGTTCATTTGTTCATTTGTTCATTTGTTCATTTGTTCATTTGTTCATTTGTTCATTTGTTCATTTGTTCATTTGTTCATTTGTTCATTTGTTCATTTGTTCATTTGTTCATTTGTTCATTTGTTCATTTGTTCATTTGTTCATTTGTTCATTTGTTCATTTGTTCATTTGTTCATTTGTTCATTTGTTCATTTGTTCATTTGTTCATTTGTGCGATTGTCTATTCGCTCATTTGTTCATTCGTTCATTTGCCTATTCGCTCATTTGTTCATTTGTTCATTTGTTCATTTGTTCATTTGTTCGTTTGTTCATTTGTTCATTTGTTCATTTGTTCGTTTGTTCATTTGTTCATTTGTTCATTTGTTCATTTGTTCATTTGTTCATTTGTTCATTTGTTCATTTGTTCATTTGTTCATTTGTTCATTTGTTCGTTTGTTCGTTTGTTCATTTGTTCATTTGTTCATTTGTTCATTTGTGCGATTGTCTATTCGCTCATTTGTTCATTCGTTCATTTGCCTATTCGCTCATTTGTTCACTTGTTCATTTGTTCATTTGTTCATTTGTTCGTTTGTTCATTTGTTCATTTGTTCATTTGTTCATTTGTTCATTTGTTCATTTGTTCATTTGTTCATTTGTTCATTTGTTCTTTTGTTCATTTGTTCATTTGTTCATTTGTTCATTTGTTCATTTGTTCATTTGTTCATTTGTTCATTTGTTCATTAGTTCATTTGTTCATTTGTTCATTTGTTCATTTGTTCATTTGTTCATTTGTTCATTTGTTCATTTGTTCATTTGTTCATTTGTTCATTTGTTCATTTGTTCATTTGTTCATTTGTTCATTTGTTCATTTGTTCATTTGTTCATTTGTTCATTTGTTCATTTGTTCATTTGTTCATTTGTTCATTTGTTCATTTGTTCATTTGTTCATTTGTTCATTTGTTCATTTGTTCATTTGTTCATTTGTTCATTTGTTCATTTGTTCATTTGTTCATTTGTTCATTTGTTCATTTGTTCATTTGTTCATTTGTTCATTTGTTCATTTGTTCATTTGTTCATTTGTTCATTTGTTCATTTGTTCATTTGTTCATTTGTTCATTTGTTCATTTGTTCATTTGTTCATTTGTTCGTTTGTTCATTTGTTCATTTGTTCATTTGTTCATTTGTTCATTTGTTCATTTGTTCATTTGTTCATTTGTTCATTTGTTCATTTGTTCATTTGTTCATTTGTTCATTTGTTCATTTGTTCATTTGTTCATTTGTTCGTTTGTTCATTTGTTCATTTGTTCATTTGTTCATTTGTTCATTTGTGCGATTGTCTATTCGCTCATTTGTTCATTCGTTCATTTGCCTATTCGCTCATTTGTTCATTTGTTCATTTGTTCATTTGTTCGTTTGTTCATTTGTTCATTTGTTCATTTGTTCATTTGTTCATTTGTTCATTTGTTCATTTGTTCATTTGTTCATTTGTTCATTTGTTCATTTGTTCATTTGTTCATTTGTTCATTTGTTCATTTGTTCATTTGTTCATTTGTTCATTTGTTCATTCGTTCATTTGTTCATTTGTTCATTCGTTCATTTGTCTATTCGCTCATTTGTTCATTTGTTCATTTGTTCATTTGTTCATTTGTTCCTTCGTTCATTTTTCTATTCGCTCATTTGTTCATTTGTTCATTCGATCATTTGTCTATTCGCTCATTTGTTCATTTGTTCATGTGTTCATTTGTTCATTTGTTCATTTGTTCATTAGTTCATTTGTTCACTTGTTCATTTGTTCATTTGTTCATTTGTTCATTTGTTCACTTGTTCACTTTGCTCATTTGTTCGTTTGTTCATTTCTTCATTTCTTCATTTCTTCATTTGTTCATTTGTTCATTTGTTCATTTGTTCATTTGTCCATTTGTTTATTTGTCCACTTGTTCATTTGTTCACTTGTTCATTTGTTCATTTGTTCATTTGTTCATTTGCTCATTTGTTCATTTGTTCATTTGTTCATTTGTGCATTTGTTCATTTGTTCATTTGTGCATTTGTTCATTTGTTCATTTGTTCATTTGTGCATTTGTTCATTTGTTCATTTGTGCATTTGTTCATTTGTTCATTTGTTCATTTGTTCATTTGTTCATTTGATCATTTGTTCATTTGTTCATTTGTTCATTTGTTCATTTGTTCATTTGTTCATTTGTTCATTTGTTCATTTGTTCATTTGTTCATTTGCTCATTTGTTCATTTGTTCATTTGTTCATTTGTTCATTTGTTCATTTGTTCATTTGTTCAGTTGTTCCTTCGTTCATTTGTACAATTGTTCATTCGTTCATTTGTTCATTTGTTCATTCGTTCATTTGTCTATTCGCTCATTTGTTCATTTTTTCATTTGTTCATTTGTTCATTTGTTCATTTGTATATTTGTTCATTTGTGCGATTGTCTATTCGCTCATTTGTTCATTTGTTCATTTGTTCATTTGTTCTTTTGTTCATTTGTTCATTTGTTCATTTGTTCATTTGTTTATTTGTTCTTTTGTTCATTTGTTCATTTGGTCATTTCTTCATTTCTTCATTTGTTCATTTGTTCATTTGTTCATTTGTTCATTTCTTCATTTGTTCATTTGTCCATTTGTTCAATTGTCCACTTGTTCATTTGTTCATTCGTTCATTTGTTCATTTGTTCATTTGTTCATTTGTTCATTTGTTCATTTGTTCATTTGTTCATTTGTTCATTTGTTCATTTGTTCATTTGTTCATTTGTTCATTTGTTCATTTGTATATTTGTTCATTCGTTCATTTGTTCATTTGTTCATTTGTTCATTTGTTCATTTGTTCATTCGTTCATTTGTCTATTCGCTCATTTGTTCATTTGTTCATTTGTTCATTTGTTCATTTGTTCATTTGTTCATTTGTTCATTTGTTCATTTGTTCATTTGTCATTTGTTCATTTGTTCAATTGTTCATTTGTTCATTTGTTCATTTGTTCATTTGTTCATTCGTTCATTCGTTCATTTGTCTTTTCGCACATTTGTTCATTTGTTCATTTGTTCATTTGTTCATTTGTTCATTTGTTCATTTGTTCATTTGTTCATTTGTTCTTTTGTTCATTTGTTCATTTGTTCATTTGTTCATTTGTTCATTTGTTCATTTGTTCATTTGTTCATTTCTTCATTTCTTCATTTCTTCATTTGCTCATTTGTTCATTTGTCCATTTGTTCAATTGTCCACTTGTTCATTTGTTCATTCGTTCATTTGTTCATTTGTTCATTTGTTCATTTGTTCATTTGTTCATTTGTTCATTTGTTCATTTGTTCATTTGTATATTTGTTCATTCGTTCATTTGTCATTTGTTCATTTGTTCAATTGTTCATTTGTTCATTTGTTCATTTGTTCATTTGTTCATTCGTTCATTCGTTCATTTGTCTTTTCGCACATTTGTTCATTTGTTCATTTGTTCATTTGTTCATTTGTTCATTTGTTCATTTGTTCATTTGTTCATTTGTTCATTTGTTCTTTTGTTCATTTGTTCATTTGTTCATTTGTTCATTTGTTCATTTGTTCATTTGTTCATTTGTTCATTTGTTCATTTGTTCATTTGTTCATTTGTTCATTTGTTCATTTGTTCATTTGTTCATTTGTTCATTTGCTCATTTGTTCATTTGGTCATTTCTTCATTTCTTCATTTGTTCATTTGTTCATTTGTTCATTTGTTCATTTCTTCATTTGTTCATTTGTCCATTTGTTCAATTGTCCACTTGTTCATTTGTTCATTCGTTCATTTGTTCATTTGTTCATTTGTTCATTTGTTCATTTGTTCATTTGTTCATTTGTTCATTTGTTCATTTGTTCATTTGTTCATTTGTTCATTTGTTCATTTGTATATTTGTTCATTCGTTCATTTGTTCATTTGTTCATTTGTTCATTTGTTCATTTGTTCATTCGTTCATTTGTCTATTCGCTCATTTGTTCATTTGTTCATTTGTTCATTTGTTCATTTGTTCATTTGTTCATTTGTTCATTTGTTCATTTGTTCATTTGTTCATTTGTTCATTTGTCATTTGTTCATTTGTTCAATTGTTCATTTGTTCATTTGTTCATTTGTTCATTTGTTCATTCGTTCATTCGTTCATTTGTCTTTTCGCACATTTGTTCATTTGTTCATTTGTTCATTTGTTCATTTGTTCATTTGTTCATTTGTTCATTTGTTCATTTGTTCTTTTGTTCATTTGTTCATTTGTTCATTTGTTCATTTGTTCATTTGTTCATTTGTTCATTTGTTCATTTCTTCATTTCTTCATTTCTTCATTTGCTCATTTGTTCATTTGTCCATTTGTTCAATTGTCCACTTGTTCATTTGTTCATTCGTTCATTTGTTCATTTGTTCATTTGTTCATTTGTTCATTTGTTCATTTGTTCATTTGTTCATTTGTTCATTTGTTCATTTGTTCATTTGTTCATTTGTCATTTGTTCATTTGTTCAATTGTTCATTTGTTCATTTGTTCATTTGTTCATTTGTTCATTCGTTCATTCGTTCATTTGTCTTTTCGCACATTTGTTCATTTGTTCATTTGTTCATTTGTTCATTTGTTCATTTGTTCATTTGTTCATTTGTTCATTTGTTCATTTGTTCTTTTGTTCATTTGTTCATTTGTTCATTTGTTCATTTGTTCATTTGTTCATTTGTTCATTTGTTCATTTGTTCATTTGTTCATTTGTTCATTTGTTCATTTGTTCATTTGTTCATTTGTTCATTTGTTCATTTGTTCATTTGCTCATTTGTTCATTTGTTCATTTGTTCATTTGTTCATTTGTTCATTTGTTCATTTGTTCATTTGTTCATTTGTTCATTTGTCCATTTGTTCATTTGTTCATTTGTTCATTTGTTCATTTGTTCATTTGTTCATTTGTTCATTTGTTCATTTGTTCCTTCGTTCACTTGTCTATTCGCTCATTTGTACAATTGTTCATTCGTTCATTTGTTCATTTGTTCAATCGTTCATTTGTCTATTCGCTCATTTGTTCATTTGTTCATTTGTTCATTTGTTCATTTGTTCCTTCGTTCATTTTTCTATTCGCTCATTTGTTCATTTGTTCATTCTATCATTTGTCTATTCGCACATTTGTTCATTTGTGCATTTGTTCATTTGTTCATTTGTTCATTTGTTCATTTGTTCATTTGTTCATTTGTTCATTTGTTCATTTGTTCATTTGATCATTTGTTCATTTGTTCATTCGTTCATTCGTTCATTTGTCTTTTCGCACATTTGTTCATTTGTTCATTTGTTCATTTGTTCATTTGTTCATTTGTTCATTTGTTCATTTGTTCATTTGTTCTTTTGTTCATTTGTTCATTTGTTCATTTGTTCATTTGTTCTTTTGTTCATTTGTTCATTTGTTCATTTGTTCATTTGTTCATTTGTTCATTTGTTCATTTGTTCATTTGTTCATTTGTTCATTTGTTCATTTGTTCATTTGTTCATTTGTTCATTTGTTCATTTGTTCATTTGTTCATTTGTTCATTTGCTCATTTGTTCATTTGTTCATTTGTTCATTTGTTCATTTGTTCATTTGTTCATTTGTTCATTTGTTCATTTGTTCATTTGTCCATTTGTTCATTTGTTCATTTGTTCATTTGTTCATTTGTTCATTTGTTCATTTGTTCATTTGTTCATTTGTTCCTTCGTTCACTTGTCTATTCGCTCATTTGTACAATTGTTCATTCGTTCATTTGTTCATTTGTTCAATCGTTCATTTGTCTATTCGCTCATTTGTTCATTTGTTCATTTGTTCATTTGTTCATTTGTTCCTTCGTTCATTTTTCTATTCGCTCATTTGTTCATTTGTTCATTCTATCATTTGTCTATTCGCACATTTGTTCATTTGTGCATTTGTTCATTTGTTCATTTGTTCATTTGTTCATTTGTTCATTTGTTCATTTGTTCATTTGTTCATTTGTTCATTTGTTCATTTGTTCATTTGTTCATTTGTTCATTAGTTCATTTGTTCTTTTGTTCATTTGTTCATTTGTTCATTTGTTCATTTGTTCATTTGTTCATTTGTTCATTTGTTCATTTGTTCATTTGTTCATTTGTTCATTTGTTCCTTCGTTCATTTGTCTATTCGCTCATTTGTTCATTTATTCATTCGTTCATTTGTCTATTCGCTCATTTGTTCATTTGATCATTTCTTCATTTGTTCATTTGTTCATTTGTTCATTTGTTCATTTGTTCATTTGTTCATTCGTTCATTTGTTCATTTGTTCATTCGTTCATTTGTCTATTCGCTCATTTGTTCATTTGTTCATTTGTTCATTTGTTCCTTCGTTCATTTTTCTATTCGCTCATTTGTTGATTTGTTCATTCGATCATTTGTCTATTCGCTCATTTGTTCATTTGTTCATGTGTTCATTTGTTCATTTGTTCATTTGTTCATTAGTTCATTTGTTCACTTGTTCATTTGTTCATTTGTTCATTTGTTCATTTGTTCACTTGTTCACTTTGCTCATTTGTTCGTTTGTTCATTTCTTCATTTCTTCATTTGTTCATTTGTTCATTTGTTCATTTGTTCATTTGTTCATTTGTCCATTTGTTTATTTGTCCACTTGTTCATTTGTTCATTTGTTCATTTGTTCATTTGATCATTTGTTCATTTGTTCATTTGTTCATTTGTTCATTTGTTCATTTGTTCATTTGTTCATTTGTTCATTTGTTCATTTGCTCATTTGTTCATTTGTTCATTTGTTCATTTGTTCATTTGTTCATTTGTTCAGTTGTTCCTTCGTTCATTTGTACAATTGTTCATTCGTTCATTTGTTCATTTGTTCATTCGTTCATTTGTCTATTCGCTCATTTGTTCATTTTTTCATTTGTTCATTTGTTCATTTGTTCATTTGTATATTTGTTCATTTGTGCGATTGTCTATTCGCTCATTTGTTCATTTGTTCATTTGTTCTTTTGTTCATTTGTTCATTTGTTCATTTGTTCATTTGTTCATTTGTTCATTTGTTCATTTGTTCATTTGTTCATTTGTTCATTAGTTCATTTGTTCTTTTGTTCATTTGTTCATTTGTTCATTTGTTCATTTGTTCATTTGTTCATTTGTTCATTTGTTCATTTGTTCATTTGTTCATTTGTTCATTTGTTCCTTCGTTCATTTGTCTATTCGCTCATTTGTTCATTTATTCATTCGTTCATTTGTCTATTCGCTCATTTGTTCATTTGATCATTTCTTCATTTGTTCATTTGTTCATTTGTTCATTTGTTCATTTGTTCATTTGTTCATTCGTTCATTTGTTCATTTGTTCATTTGTTCCTTCGTTCATTTTTCTATTCGCTCATTTGTTCATTTGTTCATTCGATCATTTGTCTATTCGCTCATTTGTTCATTTGTTCATGTGTTCATTTGTTCATTTGTTCATTTGTTCATTAGTTCATTTGTTCACTTGTTCATTTGTTCATTTGTTCATTTGTTCATTTGTTCACTTGTTCACTTTGCTCATTTGTTCGTTTGTTCATTTCTTCATTTCTTCATTTGTTCATTTGTTCATTTGTTCATTTGTTCATTTGTTCATTTGTTCATTTGTTCATTTGTCCATTTGTTTATTTGTCCACTTGTTCATTTGTTCACTTGATCATTTGTTCATTTGTTCATTTGTTCATTTGTTCATTTGTTCATTTGTTCATTTGTTCATTTGTTCATTTGTTCATTTGTTCATTTGTTCATTTGTTCATTTGTTCATTTGTTCATTTGTTCATTTGTTCATTTGTTCATTTGTTCATTTGTTCATTTGTTCATTTGTTCATTTGTTCATTTGTTCATTTGTTCATTTGTTCATTTGTTCATTTGTTCATTTGTTCATTTGTCCACTTGTTCATTTGTTCATTTGTTCATTTGTTCGTTTGTTCATTTCTTCATTTGATCATTTGTTCATTTGTTCATTCGTTCATTCGTTCATTTGTCTTTTCGCACATTTGTTCATTTGTTCATTTGTTCATTTGTTCATTTGTTCATTTGTTCATTTGTTCATTTGTTCATTTGTTCTTTTGTTCATTTGTTCATTTGTTCATTTGTTCATTTGTTCTTTTGTTCATTTGTTCATTTGTTCATTTGTTCATTTGTTCATTTGTTCATTTGTTCATTTGTTCATTTGTTCATTTGTTCATTTGTTCATTTGTTCATTTGTTCATTTGTTCATTTGTTCATTTGTTCATTTGTTCATTTGTTCATTTGCTCATTTGTTCATTTGTTCATTTGTTCATTTGTTCATTTGTTCATTTGTTCATTTGTTCATTTGTTCATTTGTTCATTTGTCCATTTGTTCATTTGTTCATTTGTTCATTTGTTCATTTGTTCATTTGTTCATTTGTTCATTTGTTCATTTGTTCCTTCGTTCACTTGTCTATTCGCTCATTTGTACAATTGTTCATTCGTTCATTTGTTCATTTGTTCAATCGTTCATTTGTCTATTCGCTCATTTGTTCATTTGTTCATTTGTTCATTTGTTCATTTGTTCCTTCGTTCATTTTTCTATTCGCTCATTTGTTCATTTGTTCATTCTATCATTTGTCTATTCGCACATTTGTTCATTTGTGCATTTGTTCATTTGTTCATTTGTTCATTTGTTCATTTGTTCATTTGTTCATTTGTTCATTTGTTCATTTGTTCATTTGTTCATTTGTTCATTTGTTCATTTGTTCATTAGTTCATTTGTTCTTTTGTTCATTTGTTCATTTGTTCATTTGTTCATTTGTTCATTTGTTCATTTGTTCATTTGTTCATTTGTTCATTTGTTCATTTGTTCATTTGTTCCTTCGTTCATTTGTCTATTCGCTCATTTGTTCATTTATTCATTCGTTCATTTGTCTATTCGCTCATTTGTTCATTTGATCATTTCTTCATTTGTTCATTTGTTCATTTGTTCATTTGTTCATTTGTTCATTTGTTCATTCGTTCATTTGTTCATTTGTTCATTCGTTCATTTGTCTATTCGCTCATTTGTTCATTTGTTCATTTGTTCATTTGTTCCTTCGTTCATTTTTCTATTCGCTCATTTGTTGATTTGTTCATTCGATCATTTGTCTATTCGCTCATTTGTTCATTTGTTCATGTGTTCATTTGTTCATTTGTTCATTTGTTCATTAGTTCATTTGTTCACTTGTTCATTTGTTCATTTGTTCATTTGTTCATTTGTTCACTTGTTCACTTTGCTCATTTGTTCGTTTGTTCATTTCTTCATTTCTTCATTTGTTCATTTGTTCATTTGTTCATTTGTTCATTTGTTCATTTGTCCATTTGTTTATTTGTCCACTTGTTCATTTGTTCATTTGTTCATTTGTTCATTTGATCATTTGTTCATTTGTTCATTTGTTCATTTGTTCATTTGTTCATTTGTTCATTTGTTCATTTGTTCATTTGTTCATTTGCTCATTTGTTCATTTGTTCATTTGTTCATTTGTTCATTTGTTCATTTGTTCAGTTGTTCCTTCGTTCATTTGTACAATTGTTCATTCGTTCATTTGTTCATTTGTTCATTCGTTCATTTGTCTATTCGCTCATTTGTTCATTTTTTCATTTGTTCATTTGTTCATTTGTTCATTTGTATATTTGTTCATTTGTGCGATTGTCTATTCGCTCATTTGTTCATTTGTTCATTTGTTCTTTTGTTCATTTGTTCATTTGTTCATTTGTTCATTTGTTCATTTGTTCATTTGTTCATTTGTTCATTTGTTCATTTGTTCATTAGTTCATTTGTTCTTTTGTTCATTTGTTCATTTGTTCATTTGTTCATTTATTCATTCGTTCATTTGTCTATTCGCTCATTTGTTCATTTGATCATTTCTTCATTTGTTCATTTGTTCATTTGTCTATTCGCTCATTTGTTCATTTATTCATTCGTTCATTTGTCTATTCGCTCATTTGTTCATTTGATCATTTCTTCATTTGTTCATTTGTTCATTTGTTCATTTGTTCATTTGTTCATTTGTTCATTCGTTCATTTGTTCATTTGTTCATTTGTTCCTTCGTTCATTTTTCTATTCGCTCATTTGTTCATTTGTTCATTCGATCATTTGTCTATTCGCTCATTTGTTCATTTGTTCATGTGTTCATTTGTTCATTTGTTCATTTGTTCATTAGTTCATTTGTTCACTTGTTCATTTGTTCATTTGTTCATTTGTTCATTTGTTCACTTGTTCACTTTGCTCATTTGTTCGTTTGTTCATTTCTTCATTTCTTCATTTGTTCATTTGTTCATTTGTTCATTTGTTCATTTGTTCATTTGTTCATTTGTTCATTTGTCCATTTGTTTATTTGTCCACTTGTTCATTTGTTCACTTGATCATTTGTTCATTTGTTCATTTGTTCATTTGTTCATTTGTTCATTTGTTCATTTGTTCATTTGTTCATTTGTTCATTTGTTCATTTGTTCATTTGTTCATTTGTTCATTTGTTCATTTGTTCATTTGTTCATTTGTTCATTTGTTCATTTGTTCATTTGTTCATTTGTTCATTTGTTCATTTGTTCATTTGTTCATTTGTTCATTTGTTCATTTGTTCATTTGTTCATTTGTCCACTTGTTCATTTGTTCATTTGTTCATTTGTTCGTTTGTTCATTTCTTCATTTGATCATTTGTTCATTTGTTCATTTGTTCATTTGTTCATTTGTTCATTTGTTCATTTGTTCATTTGTCCATTTGTTCATTTGTTCATTTGTTCGTTTGTTCATTTCTTCATTTGATCATTTGTTCATTTGTTTATTTGTTCTTTTGTTCATTTGTTCATTTGGTCATTTCTTCATTTCTTCATTTGTTCATTTGTTCATTTGTTCATTTGTTCATTTCTTCATTTGTTCATTTGTCCATTTGTTCAATTGTCCACTTGTTCATTTGTTCATTCGTTCATTTGTTCATTTGTTCATTTGTTCATTTGTTCATTTGTTCATTTGTTCATTTGTTCATTTGTTCATTTGTTCATTTGTTCATTTGTTCATTTGTTCATTTGTATATTTGTTCATTCGTTCATTTGTTCATTTGTTCATTTGTTCATTTGTTCATTTGTTCATTCGTTCATTTGTCTATTCGCTCATTTGTTCATTTGTTCATTTGTTCATTTGTTCATTTGTTCATTTGTTCATTTGTTCATTTGTTCATTTGTTCATTTGTCATTTGTTCATTTGTTCAATTGTTCATTTGTTCATTTGTTCATTTGTTCATTTGTTCATTCGTTCATTCGTTCATTTGTCTTTTCGCACATTTGTTCATTTGTTCATTTGTTCATTTGTTCATTTGTTCATTTGTTCATTTGTTCATTTGTTCATTTGTTCATTTGTTCATTTGTTCATTTGTTCTTTTGTTCATTTGTTCATTTGTTCATTTGTTCATTTGTTCATTTGTTCATTTGTTCATTTGTTCATTTGTTCATTTCTTCATTTCTTCATTTCTTCATTTGCTCATTTGTTCATTTGTCCATTTGTTCAATTGTCCACTTGTTCATTTGTTCATTCGTTCATTTGTTCATTTGTTCATTTGTTCATTTGTTCATTTGTTCATTTGTTCATTTGTTCATTTGTTCATTTGTATATTTGTTCATTCGTTCATTTGTTCATTTGTTAATTCGTTCATTTGCCTATTCGCTCATTTGTTCATTTGTTCATTTGTTCATTTGTGCATTTGTTCATTTCTTCATTTGTTCATTTGTTCATTTGTTCATTTGTTCTTTTGATCATTTGTTCATGTGTTCATTTGTTCATTTGTTCATTTGTTCATTTGTTCATTTGTTCATTTGTTCATTTGTTCATTTGTTCATTTGTTCATTTGTTCATTTGTTCATTTGTTCATTTGTTCATTTGTTCATTTGTTCATCTGTTCATTTGTTCATTTGTTCATTTGTTCATTTGTTCATTTGTTCATTTGTTCATTTGTTCATTTGTTCATTTGTTCATTTGTTCATTTGTTCATTTGTTCATTTGTTCATTTGCTCATTTGTTCATTTGTTCATTTGTTCATTTGTTCATTTGTTCATTTGTTCATTTGTTCATTTGTTCATTTGTTCATTTGTTCACTTGTACATTTGTTCATTTGTTCATTTGTTCATTTGTTCATTTGTTCATTTGTTCATTTGTTCATTTGTTCATTTGTCCATTTGTTCATTTGTTCATTTGTTCATTTGTTCATTTGTTCATTTGTGCATTTGTTCATTTGTTCATTTGTTCATTTGTTCATTTGTTCATTTGTTCATTTGTTCATTTGTTCATTTGTTCATTTGATCATTTGTTCATTTGTTCATTTGTTCATTTGTTCATTTGTTCATTTGTTCATTTGTTCATTTGTTTATTTGTTCATTTGTTCATTTGTTCATTTGTTCATTTGTTCATTTGTTCATTTGTTCATTTGTTCATTTGTTCATTTGTTCATTTGTTCATTTGTTCATTTGTTCATTTGTTCATTTGTTCATTTGTTCATTTGATCATTTGTTCATTTGTTCATTTGTTCATTTGTTCATTTGTTCATTTCTTCATTTGTTCATTTGTTCATTTGTTCATTTGTTCATTTGTTCATTTGTTCATTTGTTCATTTGTTCAATTGTTCATTTGTTCATTTGTTCATTTGTTCAATTGTTCATTTGTTCATTTCTTCATTTGTTCATTTGTTCATTTGTTCATTTGTTCATTAGTTCATTTGTTCATTTGTTCATTTGTTCATTCGTTCATTTGTCTATTTGCTCATTTGTTCATTTGTTCATTTGTTCATTTGTTCATTTGTTCATTTGTTAATTTGTTCAATTGTTCATTTGTTCATTTCTTCATTTGTTCATTTGTTCATTTGTTCATTTTTTCATTTGTTCATTTGTTCATTTGTTCATTTGTTCATTTGTTCATTTGTTCATTTGTTCATTTGTTCATTTGTTCATTTGTTCATTTGTTCATTTGTTCATTTGTTCATTTGTTCATTTGTTCATTTGTTCATTTGTTCATTTGTTCATTTGTTCATTTGTTCATTTGTTCATTTGTTCATTTGTTCATTTGTTCATTTGTTCATTTGTTCATTTGTTCATTTGTTCATTTGTTCATTTGTTCATTTGTTCATTTGTTCATTTGTTCATTTGTGCGATTGTCTATTCGCTCATTTGTTCATTTGTTAATTCGTTCATTTGCCTATTCGCTCATTTGTTCATTTGTTCATTTGTTCATTTGTGCATTTGTTCATTTCTTCATTTGTTCATTTGTTCATTTGTTCATTTGTTCTTTTGATCATTTGTTCATGTGTTCATTTGTTCATTTGTTCATTTGTTCATTTGTTCATTTGTTCATTTGTTCATTTGTTCATTTGTTCATTTGTTCATTTGTTCATTTGTTCATTTGTTCATTTGTTCATTTGTTCATCTGTTCATTTGTTCATTTGTTCATTTGTTCATTTGTTCATTTGTTCATTCGATCATTTGTCTATTCGCTCATTTGTTCATTTGTTCATGTGTTCATTTGTTCATTTGTTCATTTGTTCATTTGTTCATTTGTTCATTTGTTCAATTGTTCATTTGTTCATTTGTTCATTTGTTCAATTGTTCATTTGTTCATTTCTTCATTTGTTCATTTGTTCATTTGTTCATTTGTTCATTTGTTCATTTGATCATTAGTTCATTTGTTCATTTGTTCATTTGTTCATTCGTTCATTTGTCTATTTGCTCATTTGTTCATTTGTTCATTTGTTCATTTGTTCATTTGTTAATTTGTTCAATTGTTCATTTCTTCATTTGTTCATTTGTTCATTTGTTCATTTTTTCATTTGTTCATTTGTTCATTTGTTCATTTGTTGATTTGTTCATTTGTTCATTTGTTCATTTGTTCATTTGTTCATTTGTTCATTTGTTCATTTGTTCATTTGTTCATTTGTTCATTTGTTCACTTGTTCATTTGTTCATTTGTTCATTTGTTCATTTGTTCATTTGTTCATTTGTTCATTTGTTCATTTGTTCACTTGTTCACATTGCTCATTTGTTCGTTTGTTCATTTCTTCATTTCTTCATTTCTTCATTTGTTCATTTGTTCATTTGTTCATTTGTTCATTTGTTCATTTGTCTATTCGCTCATTTGTTCATTTGTTCATTTGTTCATTTGTTCATTTGTTCATTTGTTCATTTGTTCCTTCGTTCATTTGTCTATTCGCTCATTTGTTCATTTATTCATTCGTTCATTTGTCTATTCGCTCATTTGTTCATTTGTTCATTTATTCATTTGTTCATTTGTTCATTTGTTCATTTGTTCATTTGTTCATTTGTTCATTTGTTCATTTGTTCATTTGTTCATTTGTTCATTTGTTCATTTGTTCATTTGTTCATTTGTTCATTTGTTCATTTGTTCATTTGTTCATTTGTTCATTTGTTCATTCGTTCATTTGTTCATTTGTTCATTCGTTCATTTGTCTATTCGCTCATTTGTTCATTTGTTCATTTGTTCATTTGTTCATTTGTTCCTTCGTTCATTTTTCTATTCGCTCATTTGTTCATTTGTTCATTCGATCATTTGTCTATTCGCTCATTTGTTCATTTGTTCATGTGTTCATTTGTTCATTTTTTCATTTGTTCATTTGTTCATTTGTTCATTTGTTCATTTGTTCATTTGTTCATTTGTTCATTTGTTCATTTGTTCATTTGTTCATTTGTTCATTTGTTCATTTGTTCATTTGTTCATTTGTGCGATTGTCTATTCGCTCATTTGTTCATTTGTTAATTCGTTCATTTGCCTATTCGCTCATTTGTTCATTTGTTCATTTGTTCATTTGTGCATTTGTTCATTTGTTCATTTGTTCATTTGTTCATTTGTTCATTTGTTCATTTGTTCATTTGTTCATTTGATCATTTGTTCATTTGTTCATTTGTTCATTTGTTCATTTGTTCATTTGTTCATTTGTTCATTTGTTCATTTGTTCATTTGTTCATTTGTTCATTTGTTCATTTGTTCATTTGTTCATTTGTTCATTTGTTCATTTGTTCATTTGTTCATTTGTTCATTTGTTCATTTGTTCATTTGTTCATTTGTTCATTTGTTCATTTGTTCATTTGTTCATTTGTTCATTTGTTCATTTGTTCATTTGTTCATTTGTTCATTTGTTCATTTGTTCATTTGTTCATTTCTTCATTTGTTCATTTGTTCATTTGTTCATTTGATCATTTGTTCATTTGTTCATTTGTTCATTTGTTCATTTGTTCATTTCTTCATTTGTTCATTTGTTCATTTGTTCATTTGTTCATTTGTTCATTTGTTCATTTGTTCATTTGTTCAATTGTTCATTTGTTCATTTGTTCATTTGTTCAATTGTTCATTTGTTCATTTCTTCATTTGTTCATTTGTTCATTTGTTCATTTGTTCATTTGTTCATTTGATCATTAGTTCATTTGTTCATTTGTTCATTTGTTCATTTGTTCATTTCTTCATTTCTTCATTTGTTCATTTGTTCATTTGTTCATTTGTTCATTTGTTCATTTGTTAATTTGTTAATTTGTTCAATTGTTCATTTGTTCATTTCTTCATTTGTTCATTTGTTCATTTGTTCATTTGTTCATTTGTTCATTTGTTCATTTGTTCATTTGTTCATTTGTTCATTTGTTCATTTGTTCATTTGTTCATTTGTTCATTTGTTCATTTGTTCATTTGTTCATTTGTTCATTTGTTCATTTGTTCATTTGTTCATTTGTTCATTTGTTCATTTGTTCATTTGTTCATTTGTTCATTTGTTCATTTGTTCATTTGTTCATTTGTTCATTTGTTCATTTGTTCATTTGTTCATTTGTTCATTTGTTCATTTGTTCATTTGTTCATTTGTTCATTTGTTCATTTGTTCATTTGTGCGATTGTCTATTCGCTCATTTGTTCATTTGTTAATTCGTTCATTTGCCTATTCGCTCATTTGTTCATTTGTTCATTTGTTCATTTGTGCATTTGTTCATTTGTTCATTTGTTCATTTGTTCATTTGTTCATTTGTTCATTTGTTCATTTGTTCATTTGATCATTTGTTCATGTGTTCATTTGTTCATTTGTTCATTTGTTCATTTGTTCATTTGTTCATTTGTTCATTTGTTCATTTGTTCATTTGTTCATTTGTTCATTTGTTCATTTGTTCATTTGTTCATTTGTTCATTTGTTCATTTGTTCATTTGTTCATTTGTTCATTTGTTCATTTGTTCATTTGTTCATTTGTTCATTTGTTCATTTGTTCATTTGTTCATTTGTTCAGTTGTTCCTTCGTTCATTTGTTCATTTGTTCATTCGTTCATTCGTTCATTTGTTCATTTGTTCATTTGTTCATTTGTTCATTTGTTCCTTCGTTCATTTGTCTATTCGCTCATTTGTTCAATTATTCATTCGTTCATTTGTCTATTCGCTCATTTGTTCATTTGTTCATTTATTCATTCGTTCATTTGTCTATTCGCTCATTTGTTCATTTGTTCATTTGTTCATTTGTTCATTTGTTCATTTGTTCATTTGTTCATTTGTTCATTTGTTCTTTTGTTCATTTGTTCATTTGTTCATTTGTTCATTTGTTCATTTGTTCATTTGTTCATTTGTTCATTTGTTCATTTGTTCATTTGTTCATTTGTTCATTTGTTCATTTGTTCATTTGTTCATTTGTTCATTTGTTCATTTGTTCATTTGTTCATTTGTTCATTTGTTCATTTGTTCATTTGTTCATTTGTTCATTTGTTCATTTGTTCCTTCGTTCATTTGTCTATTCGCTCATTTGTTCATTTATTCATTCGTTCATTTGTCTATTCGCTCATTTGTTCATTTGTTCCTTTGTTCATTTGTTCATTTGTTCATTTGTTCATTTGTTCATTTGTTCATTTGTTGATTTGTTCATTTGTTCATTTGTTCATTTGTTCATTTGTTCATTTGTTCATTCGTTCATTTGTTCATTTGTTCATTCGTTCATTTGTCCATTCGCTCATTTGTTAATTTGTTCATTTGTTCAATTGTTCACTTGTTCCTTCGTTCATTTTTCTATTCGCTCATTTGTTCATTTGTTCATTCGATCATTTGTCTATTCGCTCATTTGTTCATTTGTTCATGTGTTCATTTGTTCATTTGTTCATTTGTTCACTTGTTCATTTGTTCATTTGTTCATTTGTTCATTTGTTCACTTGTTCACTTTGCTCATTTGTTCGTTTGTTCATTTCTTCATTTCTTCATTTCTTCATTTGTTCATTTCTTCATTTCTTCATTTGTTCATTTGTTCATGTGTTCATTTGTTCATTTGTTCATTTGTTCATTTCTTCATTTGTTCATTTGTTCATTTGTTCATTTGTGCATTTGTTCATTTGTTCATTTGTTCATTTGTTCATTTGTTCATTTGTTCATTTGTTCATTTGTTCTTTTGTTCATTTGTTCATTTGTTCATTTGTTCATTTGTTCCTTCGTTCATTTGTCTATTCGCTTATTTGTTCATTTATTCATTCGTTCATTTGTCTATTCGCTCATTTGTTCATTTGTTCATTTGTTCATTTGTTCATTTGTTCATTTGTTCATTTGTTCATTTGTTCATTTGTTCATTTGTTCATTTGTTCATTTGTTCATTTGTTCATTTGTTCATTTGTTCATTCGTTCAGTTGTTCCTTCGTTCATTTGTACAATTGTTCATTCGTTCATTTGTTCATTTGTTCATTCGTTCATTTGTCTATTCGCTCATTTGTTCATTTGTTCATTTGTTCATTTGTTCATTTGTTCATTTGTTCCTTCGTTCATTTGTCTATTCGCTCATTTGTTCATTTATTCATTCGTTCATTTGTCTATTCGCTCATTTGTTCATTTGTTCATTTGTTCATTTGTTCATTTGTTCATTTGTTCATTTGATCATTTGTTCATTTGTTCTTTTGTTCATTTGTTCATTTGTTCATTTGTTCATTTGTTCATTTGTTTATTTGTTCATTTGTTCATTTGTTCATTTGTTCATTTGTTCATTTGTTCATTTGTTCATTTGTTCATTTGTTCATTTGTTCCTTCGTTCATTTGTCTATTCGCTCATTTGTTCATTTATTCATTCGTTCATTTGTCTATTCGCTCATTTGTTCATTTGTTCCTTTGTTCATTTGTTCATTTGTTCATTTGTTCATTTGTTCATTTGTTCATTTGTTCATTTGTTCATTTGTTCACTTGTTCATTTGTTCATTTGTTCATTTGTTCATTTGTTCATTTGTTCATTTGTTCATTTGTTCATTTGTTCATTTGTTCATTTGTTCATTCGTTCATTTGTTCATTTGTTCATTCGTTCATTTGTCTATTCGCTCATTTGTTCATTTGTTCATTTGTTCATTTGTTCATTTGTTCATTTGTTCACTTGTTCCTCCGTTCATTTTTCTATTCGCTCATTTGTTCATTTGTTCGTTTGTTCATTTGTTCATTTGTTCATTTGTTCATTTGTTCATTTGTTCATTTGTTCATTTGTTCATTTGTTCATTTGTTCATTTGTTCATTTGTTCATTTGTTCGTTTGTTCGTTTGTTCATTTGTTCATTTGTTCATTTGTTCATTTGTGCGATTGTCTATTCGCTCATTTGTTCATTCGTTCATTTGCCTATTCGCTCATTTGTTCACTTGTTCATTTGTTCATTTGTTCATTTGTTCGTTTGTTCATTTGTTCATTTGTTCATTTGTTCATTTGTTCATTTGTTCATTTGTTCATTTGTTCATTTGTTCATTTGTTCTTTTGTTCATTTGTTCATTTGTTCATTTGTTCATTTGTTCATTTGTTCATTTGTTCATTTGTTCATTTGTTCATTAGTTCATTTGTTCATTTGTTCATTTGTTCATTTGTTCATTTGTTCATTTGTTCATTTGTTCATTTGTTCATTTGTTCATTTGTTCATTTGTTCATTTGTTCATTTGTTCATTTGTTCATTTGTTCATTTGTTCATTTGTTCATTTGTTCATTTGTTCATTTGTTCATTTGTTCATTTGTTCATTTGTTCATTTGTTCATTTGTTCATTTGTTCATTTGTTCATTTGTTCATTTGTTCATTTGTTCATTTGTTCATTTGTTCATTTGTTCATTTGTTCATTTGTTCATTTGTTCATTTGTTCATTTGTTCATTTGTTCATTTGTTCATTTGTTCATTTGTTCATTTGTTCATTTGTTCATTTGTTCATTTGTTCATTTGTTCATTTGTTCATTTGTTCATTTGTTCATTTGTTCGTTTGTTCATTTGTTCATTTGTTCATTTGTTCATTTGTTCATTTGTTCATTTGTTCATTTGTTCATTTGTTCATTTGTTCATTTGTTCATTTGTTCATTTGTTCATTTGTTCATTTGTTCATTTGTTCGTTTGTTCATTTGTTCATTTGTTCATTTGTTCATTTGTTCATTTGTGCGATTGTCTATTCGCTCATTTGTTCATTCGTTCATTTGCCTATTCGCTCATTTGTTCATTTGTTCATTTGTTCATTTGTTCGTTTGTTCATTTGTTCATTTGTTCATTTGTTCATTTGTTCATTTGTTCATTTGTTCATTTGTTCATTTGTTCATTTGTTCATTTGTTCATTTGTTCATTTGTTCATTTGTTCATTTGTTCATTTGTTCATTTGTTCATTTGTTCATTCGTTCATTTGTTCATTTGTTCATTCGTTCATTTGTCTATTCGCTCATTTGTTCATTTGTTCATTTGTTCATTTGTTCATTTGTTCCTTCGTTCATTTTTCTATTCGCTCATTTGTTCATTTGTTCATTCGATCATTTGTCTATTCGCTCATTTGTTCATTTGTTCATGTGTTCATTTGTTCATTTGTTCATTTGTTCATTAGTTCATTTGTTCACTTGTTCATTTGTTCATTTGTTCATTTGTTCATTTGTTCACTTGTTCACTTTGCTCATTTGTTCGTTTGTTCATTTCTTCATTTCTTCATTTCTTCATTTGTTCATTTGTTCATTTGTTCATTTGTTCATTTGTCCATTTGTTTATTTGTCCACTTGTTCATTTGTTCACTTGTTCATTTGTTCATTTGTTCATTTGTTCATTTGCTCATTTGTTCATTTGTTCATTTGTTCATTTGTGCATTTGTTCATTTGTTCATTTGTGCATTTGTTCATTTGTTCATTTGTTCATTTGTGCATTTGTTCATTTGTTCATTTGTGCATTTGTTCATTTGTTCATTTGTTCATTTGTTCATTTGTTCATTTGATCATTTGTTCATTTGTTCATTTGTTCATTTGTTCATTTGTTCATTTGTTCATTTGTTCATTTGTTCATTTGTTCATTTGTTCATTTGCTCATTTGTTCATTTGTTCATTTGTTCATTTGTTCATTTGTTCATTTGTTCATTTGTTCAGTTGTTCCTTCGTTCATTTGTACAATTGTTCATTCGTTCATTTGTTCATTTGTTCATTCGTTCATTTGTCTATTCGCTCATTTGTTCATTTTTTCATTTGTTCATTTGTTCATTTGTTCATTTGTATATTTGTTCATTTGTGCGATTGTCTATTCGCTCATTTGTTCATTTGTTCATTTGTTCATTTGTTCTTTTGTTCATTTGTTCATTTGTTCATTTGTTCATTTGTTTATTTGTTCTTTTGTTCATTTGTTCATTTGGTCATTTCTTCATTTCTTCATTTGTTCATTTGTTCATTTGTTCATTTGTTCATTTCTTCATTTGTTCATTTGTCCATTTGTTCAATTGTCCACTTGTTCATTTGTTCATTCGTTCATTTGTTCATTTGTTCATTTGTTCATTTGTTCATTTGTTCATTTGTTCATTTGTTCATTTGTTCATTTGTTCATTTGTTCATTTGTTCATTTGTTCATTTGTTCATTTGTATATTTGTTCATTCGTTCATTTGTTCATTTGTTCATTTGTTCATTTGTTCATTTGTTCATTCGTTCATTTGTCTATTCGCTCATTTGTTCATTTGTTCATTTGTTCATTTGTTCATTTGTTCATTTGTTCATTTGTTCATTTGTTCATTTGTTCATTTGTCTTTTCGCACATTTGTTCATTTGTTCATTTGTTCATTTGTTCATTTGTTCATTTGTTCATTTGTTCATTTGTTCATTTGTTCTTTTGTTCATTTGTTCATTTGTTCATTTGTTCATTTGTTCATTTGTTCATTTGTTCATTTGTTCATTTCTTCATTTCTTCATTTCTTCATTTGCTCATTTGTTCATTTGTCCATTTGTTCAATTGTCCACTTGTTCATTTGTTCATTCGTTCATTTGTTCATTTGTTCATTTGTTCATTTGTTCATTTGTTCATTTGTTCATTTGTTCATTTGTTCATTTGTATATTTGTTCATTCGTTCATTTGTCATTTGTTCATTTGTTCAATTGTTCATTTGTTCATTTGTTCATTTGTTCATTTGTTCATTCGTTCATTCGTTCATTTGTCTTTTCGCACATTTGTTCATTTGTTCATTTGTTCATTTGTTCATTTGTTCATTTGTTCATTTGTTCATTTGTTCATTTGTTCATTTGTTCTTTTGTTCATTTGTTCATTTGTTCATTTGTTCATTTGTTCATTTGTTCATTTGTTCATTTGTTCATTTGTTCATTTGTTCATTTGTTCATTTGTTCATTTGTTCATTTGTTCATTTGTTCATTTGTTCATTTGTTCATTTGCTCATTTGTTCATTTGGTCATTTCTTCATTTCTTCATTTGTTCATTTGTTCATTTGTTCATTTGTTCATTTCTTCATTTGTTCATTTGTCCATTTGTTCAATTGTCCACTTGTTCATTTGTTCATTCGTTCATTTGTTCATTTGTTCATTTGTTCATTTGTTCATTTGTTCATTTGTTCATTTGTTCATTTGTTCATTTGTTCATTTGTTCATTTGTTCATTTGTATATTTGTTCATTCGTTCATTTGTTCATTTGTTCATTTGTTCATTTGTTCATTTGTTCATTCGTTCATTTGTCTATTCGCTCATTTGTTCATTTGTTCATTTGTTCATTTGTTCATTTGTTCATTTGTTCATTTGTTCATTTGTTCATTTGTTCATTTGTTCATTTGTTCATTTGTTCATTTGTCATTTGTTCATTTGTTCAATTGTTCATTTGTTCATTTGTTCATTTGTTCATTTGTTCATTCGTTCATTCGTTCATTTGTCTTTTCGCACATTTGTTCATTTGTTCATTTGTTCATTTGTTCATTTGTTCATTTGTTCATTTGTTCATTTGTTCATTTGTTCTTTTGTTCATTTGTTCATTTGTTCATTTGTTCATTTGTTCATTTGTTCATTTGTTCATTTGTTCATTTCTTCATTTCTTCATTTCTTCATTTGCTCATTTGTTCATTTGTCCATTTGTTCAATTGTCCACTTGTTCATTTGTTCATTCGTTCATTTGTTCATTTGTTCATTTGTTCATTTGTTCATTTGTTCATTTGTTCATTTGTTCATTTGTTCATTTGTTCATTTGTTCATTTGTTCATTTGTCATTTGTTCATTTGTTCAATTGTTCATTTGTTCATTTGTTCATTTGTTCATTTGTTCATTCGTTCATTCGTTCATTTGTCTTTTCGCACATTTGTTCATTTGTTCATTTGTTCATTTGTTCATTTGTTCATTTGTTCATTTGTTCATTTGTTCATTTGTTCATTTGTTCTTTTGTTCATTTGTTCATTTGTTCATTTGTTCATTTGTTCATTTGTTCATTTGTTCATTTGTTCATTTGTTCATTTGTTCATTTGTTCATTTGTTCATTTGTTCATTTGTTCATTTGTTCATTTGTTCATTTGCTCATTTGTTCATTTGTTCATTTGTTCATTTGTTCATTTGTTCATTTGTTCATTTGTTCATTTGTTCATTTGTTCATTTGTCCATTTGTTCATTTGTTCATTTGTTCATTTGTTCATTTGTTCATTTGTTCATTTGTTCATTTGTTCATTTGTTCCTTCGTTCACTTGTCTATTCGCTCATTTGTACAATTGTTCATTCGTTCATTTGTTCATTTGTTCAATCGTTCATTTGTCTATTCGCTCATTTGTTCATTTGTTCATTTGTTCATTTGTTCCTTCGTTCATTTTTCTATTCGCTCATTTGTTCATTTGTTCATTCTATCATTTGTCTATTCGCACATTTGTTCATTTGTGCATTTGTTCATTTGTTCATTTGTTCATTTGTTCATTTGTTCATTTGTTCATTTGTTCATTTGTTCATTTGTTCATTTGATCATTTGTTCATTTGTTCATTCGTTCATTCGTTCATTTGTCTTTTCGCACATTTGTTCATTTGTTCATTTGTTCATTTGTTCATTTGTTCATTTGTTCATTTGTTCTTTTGTTCATTTGTTCATTTGTTCATTTGTTCATTTGTTCTTTTGTTCATTTGTTCATTTGTTCATTTGTTCATTTGTTCATTTGTTCATTTGTTCATTTGTTCATTTGTTCATTTGTTCATTTGTTCATTTGTTCATTTGTTCATTTGTTCATTTGTTCATTTGTTCATTTGTTCATTTGTTCATTTGCTCATTTGTTCATTTGTTCATTTGTTCATTTGTTCATTTGTTCATTTGTTCATTTGTTCATTTGTTCATTTGTTCATTTGTTCATTTGTCCATTTGTTCATTTGTTCATTTGTTCATTTGTTCATTTGTTCATTTGTTCATTTGTTCATTTGTTCCTTCGTTCACTTGTCTATTCGCTCATTTGTACAATTGTTCATTCGTTCATTTGTTCATTTGTTCAATCGTTCATTTGTCTATTCGCTCATTTGTTCATTTGTTCATTTGTTCATTTGTTCATTTGTTCCTTCGTTCATTTTTCTATTCGCTCATTTGTTCATTTGTTCATTCTATCATTTGTCTATTCGCACATTTGTTCATTTGTGCATTTGTTCATTTGTTCATTTGTTCATTTGTTCATTTGTTCATTTGTTCATTTGTTCATTTGTTCATTTGTTCATTTGTTCATTTGTTCATTTGTTCATTTGTTCATTAGTTCATTTGTTCTTTTGTTCATTTGTTCATTTGTTCATTTGTTCATTTGTTCATTTGTTCATTTGTTCATTTGTTCATTTGTTCATTTGTTCATTTGTTCCTTCGTTCATTTGTCTATTCGCTCATTTGTTCATTTATTCATTCGTTCATTTGTCTATTCGCTCATTTGTTCATTTGATCATTTCTTCATTTGTTCATTTGTTCATTTGTTCATTTGTTCATTTGTTCATTCGTTCATTTGTTCATTTGTTCATTCGTTCATTTGTCTATTCGCTCATTTGTTCATTTGTTCATTTGTTCATTTGTTCCTTCGTTCATTTTTCTATTCGCTCATTTGTTGATTTGTTCATTCGATCATTTGTCTATTCGCTCATTTGTTCATTTGTTCATGTGTTCATTTGTTCATTTGTTCATTTGTTCATTAGTTCATTTGTTCACTTGTTCATTTGTTCATTTGTTCATTTGTTCATTTGTTCACTTGTTCACTTTGCTCATTTGTTCGTTTGTTCATTTCTTCATTTCTTCATTTGTTCATTTGTTCATTTGTTCATTTGTTCATTTGTTCATTTGTCCATTTGTTTATTTGTCCACTTGTTCATTTGTTCATTTGTTCATTTGTTCATTTGATCATTTGTTCATTTGTTCATTTGTTCATTTGTTCATTTGTTCATTTGTTCATTTGTTCATTTGTTCATTTGTTCATTTGCTCATTTGTTCATTTGTTCATTTGTTCATTTGTTCATTTGTTCATTTGTTCATTTGTTCAGTTGTTCCTTCGTTCATTTGTACAATTGTTCATTCGTTCATTTGTTCATTTGTTCATTCGTTCATTTGTCTATTCGCTCATTTGTTCATTTTTTCATTTGTTCATTTGTTCATTTGTTCATTTGTATATTTGTTCATTTGTGCGATTGTCTATTCGCTCATTTGTTCATTTGTTCATTTGTTCTTTTGTTCATTTGTTCATTTGTTCATTTGTTCATTTGTTCATTTGTTCATTTGTTCATTTGTTCATTTGTTCATTTGTTCATTAGTTCATTTGTTCTTTTGTTCATTTGTTCATTTGTTCATTTGTTCATTTGTTCATTTGTTCATTTGTTCATTTGTTCATTTGTTCATTTGTTCATTTGTTCATTTGTTCATTTGTTCCTTCGTTCATTTGTCTATTCGCTCATTTGTTCATTTATTCATTCGTTCATTTGTCTATTCGCTCATTTGTTCATTTGATCATTTCTTCATTTGTTCATTTGTTCATTTGTTCATTTGTTCATTTGTTCATTTGTTCATTCGTTCATTTGTTCATTTGTTCATTTGTTCCTTCGTTCATTTTTCTATTCGCTCATTTGTTCATTTGTTCATTCGATCATTTGTCTATTCGCTCATTTGTTCATTTGTTCATGTGTTCATTTGTTCATTTGTTCATTTGTTCATTAGTTCATTTGTTCACTTGTTCATTTGTTCATTTGTTCATTTGTTCATTTGTTCACTTGTTCACTTTGCTCATTTGTTCGTTTGTTCATTTCTTCATTTCTTCATTTGTTCATTTGTTCATTTGTTCATTTGTTCATTTGTTCATTTGTCCATTTGTTTATTTGTCCACTTGTTCATTTGTTCACTTGATCATTTGTTCATTTGTTCATTTGTTCATTTGTTCATTTGTTCATTTGTTCATTTGTTCATTTGTTCATTTGTTCATTTGTTCATTTGTTCATTTGTTCATTTGTTCATTTGTTCATTTGTTCATTTGTTCATTTGTTCATTTGTTCATTTGTTCATTTGTTCATTTGTTCATTTGTTCATTTGTTCATTTGTTCATTTGTTCATTTGTTCATTTGTTCATTTGTCCACTTGTTCATTTGTTCATTTGTTCATTTGTTCGTTTGTTCATTTCTTCATTTGATCATTTGTTCATTTGTTCATTTGTTCATTTGTTCATTTGTTCATTTGTTCATTTGTTCATTTGTCCATTTGTTCATTTGTTCATTTGTTCGTTTGTTCATTTCTTCATTTGATCATTTGTTCATTTGTTTATTTGTTCTTTTGTTCATTTGTTCATTTGGTCATTTCTTCATTTCTTCATTTGTTCATTTGTTCATTTGTTCATTTGTTCATTTCTTCATTTGTTCATTTGTCCATTTGTTCAATTGTCCACTTGTTCATTTGTTCATTCGTTCATTTGTTCATTTGTTCATTTGTTCATTTGTTCATTTGTTCATTTGTTCATTTGTTCATTTGTTCATTTGTTCATTTGTTCATTTGTTCATTTGTATATTTGTTCATTCGTTCATTTGTTCATTTGTTCATTTGTTCATTTGTTCATTTGTTCATTCGTTCATTTGTCTATTCGCTCATTTGTTCATTTGTTCATTTGTTCATTTGTTCATTTGTTCATTTGTTCATTTGTTCATTTGTTCATTTGTTCATTTGTCATTTGTTCATTTGTTCAATTGTTCATTTGTTCATTTGTTCATTTGTTCATTTGTTCATTCGTTCATTCGTTCATTTGTCTTTTCGCACATTTGTTCATTTGTTCATTTGTTCATTTGTTCATTTGTTCATTTGTTCATTTGTTCATTTGTTCATTTGTTCATTTGTTCATTTGTTCATTTGTTCTTTTGTTCATTTGTTCATTTGTTCATTTGTTCATTTGTTCATTTGTTCATTTGTTCATTTGTTCATTTGTCCATTTCTTCATTTCTTCATTTCTTCATTTGCTCATTTGTTCATTTGTCCATTTGTTCAATTGTCCACTTGTTCATTTGTTCATTCGTTCATTTGTTCATTTGTTCATTTGTTCATTTGTTCATTTGTTCATTTGTTCATTTGTTCATTTGTTCATTTGTATATTTGTTCATTCGTTCATTTGTCATTTGTTCATTTGTTCAATTGTTCATTTGTTCATTTGTTCATTTGTTCATTTGTTCATTCGTTCATTCGTTCATTTGTCTTTTCGCACATTTGTTCATTTGTTCATTTGTTCATTTGTTCATTTGTTCATTTGTTCATTTGTTCATTTGTTCATTTGTTCATTTGTTCATTTGTTCTTTTGTTCATTTGTTCATTTGTTCATTTGTTCATTTGTTCATTTGTTCATTTGTTCATTTGTTCATTTGTTCATTTGTTCATTTGTTCATTTGTTCATTTGTTCATTTGTTCATTTGTTCATTTGTTCATTTGTTCATTTGTTCATTTGTTCATTTGTTCATTTGTTCATTTGTTCATTTGCTCATTTGTTCATTTGTTCATTTGTTCATTTGTTCATTTGTTCATTTGTTCATTTGTTCATTTGTTCATTTGTTCATTTGTTCACTTGTACATTTGTTCATTTGTTCATTTGTTCATTTGTTCATTTGTTCATTTGTTCATTTGTTCATTTGTTCATTTGTCCATTTGTTCATTTGTTCATTTGTTCATTTGTTCATTTGTTCATTTGTTCATTTGTTCATTTGTTCATTTGTTCATTTGTTCCTTCGTTCACTTGTCTATTCGCTCATTTGTACAATTGTTCATTCGTTCATTTGTTCATTTGTTCAATCGTTCATTTGTCTATTCGCTCATTTGTTCATTTGTTCATTTGTTCATTTGTTCATTTATTCCTTCGTTCATTTTTCTATTCGCTCATTTGTTCATTTGTTCATTCTATCATTTGTCTATTCGCACATTTGTTCATTTGTGCATTTGTTCATTTGTTCATTTGTTCATTTGTTCATTTGTTCATTTGTTCATTTGTTCATTTGTTCATTTGTTCATTTGATCATTTGTTCATTTGTTCATTTGTTCATTTGTTCATTTGTTCATTTGTTCATTTGTTCATTTGTTTATTTGTTCATTTGTTCATTTGTTCATTTGTTCATTTGTTCATTTGTTCATTTGTTCATTTGTTCATTTGTTCATTTGTTCATTTGTTCATTTGTTCATTTGTTCATTTGTTCATTTGTTCATTTGTTCATTTGTTCATTTGATCATTTGTTCATTTGTTCATTTGTTCATTTGTTCATTTGTTCATTTCTTCATTTGTTCATTTGTTCATTTGTTCATTTGTTCATTTGTTCATTTGTTCATTAGTTCATTTGTTCATTTGTTCATTTGTTCATTTGTTCATTTGTTCATTTGTTTATTTGTTCATTTGTTCATTTGTTCATTTGTTCATTTGTTCATTTGTTCATTTGTTCATTTGTTCATTTGTTCATTTGTTCATTTGTTCATTTGTTCATTTGTTCATTTGTTCATTTGTTCATTTGTTCATTTGTTCATTTGTTCATTTGATCATTTGTTCATTTGTTCATTTGTTCATTTGTTCATTTGTTCATTTGTTCATTTGTTCATTTGTTAATTTGTTCAATTGTTCATTTGTTCATTTCTTCATTTGTTCATTTGTTCATTTGTTCATTTTTTCATTTGTTCATTTGTTCATTTGTTCATTTGTTCATTTGTTCATTTGTTCATTTGTTCATTTGTTCATTTGTTCATTTGTTCATTTGTTCATTTGTTCATTTGTTCATTTGTTCATTTGTTCATTTGTTCATTTGTTCATTTGTTCATTTGTTCATTTGTTCATTTGTTCATTTGTTCATTTGTTCATTTGTTCATTTGTTCATTTGTTCATTTGTTCATTTGTTCATTTGTTCATTTGTTCATTTGTTCATTTGTTCATTTGTGCGATTGTCTATTCGCTCATTTGTTCATTTGTTAATTCGTTCATTTGCCTATTCGCTCATTTGTTCATTTGTTCATTTGTTCATTTGTGCATTTGTTCATTTCTTCATTTGTTCATTTGTTCATTTGTTCATTTGTTCTTTTGATCATTTGTTCATGTGTTCATTTGTTCATTTGTTCATTTGTTCATTTGTTCATTTGTTCATTTGTTCATTTGTTCATTTGTTCATTTGTTCATTTGTTCATTTGTTCATTTGTTCATTTGTTCATTTGTTCATCTGTTCATTTGTTCATTTGTTCATTTGTTCATTTGTTCATTTGTTCATTTGTTCATTTGTTCATTTGTTCATTTGTTCATTTGTTCATTTGTTCATTTGTTCATTTGTTCATTTGTTCATTTGTTCAGTTGTTCCTTCGTTCATTTGTTCATTTGTTCATTCGTTCATTTGTCTATTCGCTCATTTGTTCATTTGTTCATTTGTTCCTTCGTTCATTTTTCTATTCGCTCATTTGTTCATTTGTTCATTCGATCATTTGTCTATTCGCTCATTTGTTCATTTGTTCATGTGTTCATTTGTTCATTTGTTCATTTGTTCATTTGTTCATTTGTTCATTTGTTCAATTGTTCATTTGTTCATTTGTTCATTTGTTCATTTGTTCATTTGTTCATTTCTTCATTTGTTCATTTGTTCATTTGTTCATTTGTTCATTTGTTCATTTGATCATTAGTTCATTTGTTCATTTGTTCATTTGTTCATTCGTTCATTTGTCTATTTGCTCATTTGTTCATTTGTTCATTTGTTCATTTGTTCATTTGTTAATTTGTTCAATTGTTCATTTGTTCATTTCTTCAGTTGTTCATTTGTTCATTTGTTCATTTTTTCATTTGTTCATTTGTTCATTTGTTCATTTGTTGATTTGTTCATTTGTTCATTTGTTCATTTGTTCATTTGTTCATTTGTTCATTTGTTCATTTGTTCATTTGTTCATTTGTTCACTTGTTCATTTGTTCATTTGTTCATTTGTTCATTTGTTCATTTGTTCATTTGTTCATTTGTTCATTTGTTCACTTGTTCACATTGCTCATTTGTTCGTTTGTTCATTTCTTCATTTCTTCATTTCTTCATTTGTTCATTTGTTCATTTGTTCATTTGTTCATTTGTTCATTTGTCTATTCGCTCATTTGTTCATTTGTTCATTTGTTCATTTGTTCATTTGTTCATTTGTTCATTTGTTCCTTCGTTCATTTGTCTATTCGCTCATTTGTTCATTTATTCATTCGTTCATTTGTCTATTCGCTCATTTGTTCATTTGTTCATTTATTCATTTGTTCATTTGTTCATTTGTTCATTTGTTCATTTGTTCATTTGTTCATTTGTTCATTTGTTCATTTGTTCATTTGTTCATTTGTTCATTTGTTCATTTGTTCATTTGTTCATTTGTTCATTTGTTCATTCGTTCATTTGTTCATTTGTTCATTCGTTCATTTGTCTATTCGCTCATTTGTTCATTTGTTCATTTGTTCATTTGTTCATTTGTTCCTTCGTTCATTTTTCTATTCGCTCATTTGTTCATTTGTTCATTCGATCATTTGTCTATTCGCTCATTTGTTCATTTGTTCATGTGTTCATTTGTTCATTTTTTCATTTGTTCATTTGTTCATTTGTTCATTTGTTCATTTGTTCATTTGTTCATTTGTTCATTTGTTCATTTGTTCATTTGTTCATTTGTTCATTTGTTCATTTGTTCATTTGTTCATTTGTTCATTTGTGCGATTGTCTATTCGCTCATTTGTTCATTTGTTAATTCGTTCATTTGCCTATTCGCTCATTTGTTCATTTGTTCATTTGTTCATTTGTGCATTTGTTCATTTGTTCATTTGTTCATTTGTTCATTTGTTCATTTGTTCATTTGTTCATTTGTTCATTTGATCATTTGTTCATTTGTTCATTTGTTCATTTGTTCATTTGTTCATTTGTTCATTTGTTCATTTGTTCATTTGTTCATTTGTTCATTTGTTCATTTGTTCATTTGTTCATTTGTTCATTTGTTCATTTGTTCATTTGTTCATTTGTTCATTTGTTCATTTGTTCATTTGTTCATTTGTTCATTTGTTCATTTGTTCATTTGTTCATTTGTTCATTTGTTCATTTGTTCATTTGTTCATTTGTTCATTTGTTCATTTGTTCATTTGTTCATTTGTTCATTTCTTCATTTGTTCATTTGTTCATTTGTTCATTTGTTCATTTGTTCATTTGTTCATTTGATCATTTGTTCATTTGTTCATTTGTTCATTTGTTCATTTGTTCATTTGTTCATTTGTTCATTTGTTTATTTGTTCATTTGTTCATTTGTTCATTTGTTCATTTGTTCATTTGTTCATTTGTTCATTTGTTCATTTGTTCATTTGTTCATTTGTTCATTTGTTCATTTGTTCATTTGTTCATTTGTTCATTTGTTCATTTGTTCATTTGATCATTTGTTCATTTGTTCATTTGTTCATTTGTTCATTTGTTCATTTCTTCATTTGTTCATTTGTTCATTTGTTCATTTGTTCATTTGTTCATTAGTTCATTTGTTCATTTGTTCATTTGTTCATTTGTTCATTTGTTCATTTGTTTATTTGTTCATTTGTTCATTTGTTCATTTGTTCATTTGTTCATTTGTTCATTTGTTCATTTGTTCATTTGTTCATTTGTTCATTTGTTCATTTGTTCATTTGTTCATTTGTTCATTTGTTCATTTGTTCATTTGTTCATTTGTTCATTTGATCATTTGTTCATTTGTTCATTTGTTCATTTGTTCATTTGTTCATTTGTTCATTTGTTCATTTGTTAATTTGTTCAATTGTTCATTTGTTCATTTCTTCATTTGTTCATTTGTTCATTTGTTCATTTTTTCATTTGTTCATTTGTTCATTTGTTCATTTGTTCATTTGTTCATTTGTTCATTTGTTCATTTGTTCATTTGTTCATTTGTTCATTTGTTCATTTGTTCATTTGTTCATTTGTTCATTTGTTCATTTGTTCATTTGTTCATTTGTTCATTTGTTCATTTGTTCATTTGTTCATTTGTTCATTTGTTCATTTGTTCATTTGTTCATTTGTTCATTTGTTCATTTGTTCATTTGTTCATTTGTTCATTTGTTCATTTGTTCATTTGTGCGATTGTCTATTCGCTCATTTGTTCATTTGTTAATTCGTTCATTTGCCTATTCGCTCATTTGTTCATTTGTTCATTTGTTCATTTGTGCATTTGTTCATTTCTTCATTTGTTCATTTGTTCATTTGTTCATTTGTTCTTTTGATCATTTGTTCATGTGTTCATTTGTTCATTTGTTCATTTGTTCATTTGTTCATTTGTTCATTTGTTCATTTGTTCATTTGTTCATTTGTTCATTTGTTCATTTGTTCATTTGTTCATTTGTTCATTTGTTCATCTGTTCATTTGTTCATTTGTTCATTTGTTCATTTGTTCATTTGTTCATTTGTTCATTTGTTCATTTGTTCATTTGTTCATTTGTTCATTTGTTCATTTGTTCATTTGTTCATTTGTTCATTTGTTCAGTTGTTCCTTCGTTCATTTGTTCATTTGTTCATTCGTTCATTTGTCTATTCGCTCATTTGTTCATTTGTTCATTTGTTCATTTGTTCCTTCGTTCATTTTTCTATTCGCTCATTTGTTCATTTGTTCATTCGATCATTTGTCTATTCGCTCATTTGTTCATTTGTTCATGTGTTCATTTGTTCATTTGTTCATTTGTTCATTTGTTCATTTGTTCATTTGTTCAATTGTTCATTTGTTCATTTGTTCATTTGTTCATTTGTTCATTTGTTCATTTCTTCATTTGTTCATTTGTTCATTTGTTCATTTGTTCATTTGTTCATTTGATCATTAGTTCATTTGTTCATTTGTTCATTTGTTCATTCGTTCATTTGTCTATTTGCTCATTTGTTCATTTGTTCATTTGTTCATTTGTTCATTTGTTAATTTGTTCAATTGTTCATTTGTTCATTTCTTCAGTTGTTCATTTGTTCATTTGTTCATTTTTTCATTTGTTCATTTGTTCATTTGTTCATTTGTTGATTTGTTCATTTGTTCATTTGTTCATTTGTTCATTTGTTCATTTGTTCATTTGTTCATTTGTTCATTTGTTCATTTGTTCACTTGTTCATTTGTTCATTTGTTCATTTGTTCATTTGTTCATTTGTTCATTTGTTCATTTGTTCATTTGTTCACTTGTTCACATTGCTCATTTGTTCGTTTGTTCATTTCTTCATTTCTTCATTTCTTCATTTGTTCATTTGTTCATTTGTTCATTTGTTCATTTGTTCATTTGTCTATTCGCTCATTTGTTCATTTGTTCATTTGTTCATTTGTTCATTTGTTCATTTGTTCATTTGTTCCTTCGTTCATTTGTCTATTCGCTCATTTGTTCATTTATTCATTCGTTCATTTGTCTATTCGCTCATTTGTTCATTTGTTCATTTATTCATTTGTTCATTTGTTCATTTGTTCATTTGTTCATTTGTTCATTTGTTCATTTGTTCATTTGTTCATTTGTTCATTTGTTCATTTGTTCATTTGTTCATTTGTTCATTTGTTCATTTGTTCATTTGTTCATTCGTTCATTTGTTCATTTGTTCATTCGTTCATTTGTCTATTCGCTCATTTGTTCATTTGTTCATTTGTTCATTTGTTCATTTGTTCCTTCGTTCATTTTTCTATTCGCTCATTTGTTCATTTGTTCATTCGATCATTTGTCTATTCGCTCATTTGTTCATTTGTTCATGTGTTCATTTGTTCATTTTTTCATTTGTTCATTTGTTCATTTGTTCATTTGTTCATTTGTTCATTTGTTCATTTGTTCATTTGTTCATTTGTTCATTTGTTCATTTGTTCATTTGTTCATTTGTTCATTTGTGCGATTGTCTATTCGCTCATTTGTTCATTTGTTAATTCGTTCATTTGCCTATTCGCTCATTTGTTCATTTGTTCATTTGTTCATTTGTGCATTTGTTCATTTGTTCATTTGTTCATTTGTTCATTTGTTCATTTGTTCATTTGTTCATTTGTTCATTTGATCATTTGTTCATTTGTTCATTTGTTCATTTGTTCATTTGTTCATTTGTTCATTTGTTCATTTGTTCATTTGTTCATTTGTTCATTTGTTCATTTGTTCATTTGTTCATTTGTTCATTTGTTCATTTGTTCATTTGTTCATTTGTTCATTTGTTCATTTGTTCATTTGTTCATTTGTTCATTTGTTCATTTGTTCATTTGTTCATTTGTTCATTTGTTCATTTGTTCATTTGTTCATTTGTTCATTTGTTCATTTCTTCATTTGTTCATTTGTTCATTTGTTCATTTGATCATTTGTTCATTTGTTCATTTGTTCATTTGTTCATTTGTTCATTTCTTCATTTGTTCATTTGTTCATTTGTTCATTTGTTCATTTGTTCATTTGTTCATTTGTTCATTTGTTCATTTGTTCATTTGTTCATTTGTTCATTTGTTCATTTGTTCATTTGATCATTTGTTCATTTGTTCATTTGTTCATTTGTTCATTTGTTCATTTGTTCATTTGTTCATTTGTTAATTTGTTCAATTGTTCATTTGTTCATTTCTTCATTTGTTCATTTGTTCATTTGTTCATTTTTTCATTTGTTCATTTGTTCATTTGTTCATTTGTTCATTTGTTCATTTGTTCATTTGTTCATTTGTTCATTTGTTCATTTGTTCATTTGTTCATTTGTTCATTTGTTCATTTGTTCATTTGTTCATTTGTTCATTTGTTCATTTGTTCATTTGTTCATTTGTTCATTTGTTCATTTGTTCATTTGTTCATTTGTTCATTTGTTCATTTGTTCATTTGTTCATTTGTTCATTTGTTCATTTGTTCATTTGTTCATTTGTTCATTTGTTCATTTGTGCGATTGTCTATTCGCTCATTTGTTCATTTGTTAATTCGTTCATTTGCCTATTCGCTCATTTGTTCATTTGTTCATTTGTTCATTTGTGCATTTGTTCATTTCTTCATTTGTTCATTTGTTCATTTGTTCATTTGTTCTTTTGATCATTTGTTCATGTGTTCATTTGTTCATTTGTTCATTTGTTCATTTGTTCATTTGTTCATTTGTTCATTTGTTCATTTGTTCATTTGTTCATTTGTTCATTTGTTCATTTGTTCATTTGTTCATTTGTTCATCTGTTCATTTGTTCATTTGTTCATTTGTTCATTTGTTCATTTGTTCATTTGTTCATTTGTTCATTTGTTCATTTGTTCATTTGTTCATTTGTTCATTTGTTCATTTGTTCATTTGTTCATTTGTTCAGTTGTTCCTTCGTTCATTTGTTCATTTGTTCATTCGTTCATTTGTCTATTCGCTCATTTGTTCATTTGTTCATTTGTTCATTTGTTCCTTCGTTCATTTTTCTATTCGCTCATTTGTTCATTTGTTCATTCGATCATTTGTCTATTCGCTCATTTGTTCATTTGTTCATGTGTTCATTTGTTCATTTGTTCATTTGTTCATTTGTTCATTTGTTCATTTGTTCAATTGTTCATTTGTTCATTTGTTCATTTGTTCATTTGTTCATTTGTTCATTTCTTCATTTGTTCATTTGTTCATTTGTTCATTTGTTCATTTGTTCATTTGATCATTAGTTCATTTGTTCATTTGTTCATTTGTTCATTCGTTCATTTGTCTATTTGCTCATTTGTTCATTTGTTCATTTGTTCATTTGTTCATTTGTTAATTTGTTCAATTGTTCATTTGTTCATTTCTTCAGTTGTTCATTTGTTCATTTGTTCATTTTTTCATTTGTTCATTTGTTCATTTGTTCATTTGTTGATTTGTTCATTTGTTCATTTGTTCATTTGTTCATTTGTTCATTTGTTCATTTGTTCATTTGTTCATTTGTTCATTTGTTCACTTGTTCATTTGTTCATTTGTTCATTTGTTCATTTGTTCATTTGTTCATTTGTTCATTTGTTCATTTGTTCACTTGTTCACATTGCTCATTTGTTCGTTTGTTCATTTCTTCATTTCTTCATTTCTTCATTTGTTCATTTGTTCATTTGTTCATTTGTTCATTTGTTCATTTGTCTATTCGCTCATTTGTTCATTTGTTCATTTGTTCATTTGTTCATTTGTTCATTTGTTCATTTGTTCCTTCGTTCATTTGTCTATTCGCTCATTTGTTCATTTATTCATTCGTTCATTTGTCTATTCGCTCATTTGTTCATTTGTTCATTTATTCATTTGTTCATTTGTTCATTTGTTCATTTGTTCATTTGTTCATTTGTTCATTTGTTCATTTGTTCATTTGTTCATTTGTTCATTTGTTCATTTGTTCATTTGTTCATTTGTTCATTTGTTCATTTGTTCATTCGTTCATTTGTTCATTTGTTCATTCGTTCATTTGTCTATTCGCTCATTTGTTCATTTGTTCATTTGTTCATTTGTTCATTTGTTCCTTCGTTCATTTTTCTATTCGCTCATTTGTTCATTTGTTCATTCGATCATTTGTCTATTCGCTCATTTGTTCATTTGTTCATGTGTTCATTTGTTCATTTTTTCATTTGTTCATTTGTTCATTTGTTCATTTGTTCATTTGTTCATTTGTTCATTTGTTCATTTGTTCATTTGTTCATTTGTTCATTTGTTCATTTGTTCATTTGTTCATTTGTTCATTTGTTCATTTGTGCGATTGTCTATTCGCTCATTTGTTCATTTGTTAATTCGTTCATTTGCCTATTCGCTCATTTGTTCATTTGTTCATTTGTTCATTTGTGCATTTGTTCATTTGTTCATTTGTTCATTTGTTCATTTGTTCATTTGTTCATTTGTTCATTTGTTCATTTGATCATTTGTTCATTTGTTCATTTGTTCATTTGTTCATTTGTTCATTTGTTCATTTGTTCATTTGTTCATTTGTTCATTTGTTCATTTGTTCATTTGTTCATTTGTTCATTTGTTCATTTGTTCATTTGTTCATTTGTTCATTTGTTCATTTGTTCATTTGTTCATTTGTTCATTTGTTCATTTGTTCATTTGTTCATTTGTTCATTTGTTCATTTGTTCATTTGTTCATTTGTTCATTTGTTCATTTGTTCATTTGTTCATTTGTTCATTTGTTCATTTCTTCATTTGTTCATTTGTTCATTTGTTCATTTGATCATTTGTTCATTTGTTCATTTGTTCATTTGTTCATTTGTTCATTTCTTCATTTGTTCATTTGTTCATTTGTTCATTTGTTCATTTGTTCATTTGTTCATTTGTTCATTTGTTCAATTGTTCATTTGTTCATTTGTTCATTTGTTCAATTGTTCATTTGTTCATTTCTTCATTTGTTCATTTGTTCATTTGTTCATTTGTTCATTTGTTCATTTGATCATTAGTTCATTTGTTCATTTGTTCATTTGTTCATTTCTTCATTTCTTCATTTGTTCATTTGTTCATTTGTTCATTTGTTCATTTGTTCATTTGTTAATTTGTTAATTTGTTCAATTGTTCATTTGTTCATTTCTTCATTTGTTCATTTGTTCATTTGTTCATTTGTTCATTTGTTCATTTGTTCATTTGTTCATTTGTTCATTTGTTCATTTGTTCATTTGTTCATTTGTTCATTTGTTCATTTGTTCATTTGTTCATTTGTTCATTTGTTCATTTGTTCATTTGTTCATTTGTTCATTTGTTCATTTGTTCATTTGTTCATTTGTTCATTTGTTCATTTGTTCATTTGTTCATTTGTTCATTTGTTCATTTGTTCATTTGTTCATTTGTTCATTTGTTCATTTGTTCATTTGTGCGATTGTCTATTCGCTCATTTGTTCATTTGTTAATTCGTTCATTTGCCTATTCGCTCATTTGTTCATTTGTTCATTTGTTCATTTGTGCATTTGTTCATTTGTTCATTTGTTCATTTGTTCATTTGTTCATTTGTTCATTTGATCATTTGTTCATGTGTTCATTTGTTCATTTGTTCATTTGTTCATTTGTTCATTTGTTCATTTGTTCATTTGTTCATTTGTTCATTTGTTCATTTGTTCATTTGTTCATTTGTTCATTTGTTCATTTGTTCATTTGTTCATTTGTTCATTTGTTCATTTGTTCATTTGTTCATTTGTTCATTTGTTCATTTGTTCATTTGTTCATTTGTTCAGTTGTTCCTTCGTTCATTTGTTCATTTGTTCATTCGTTCATTCGTTCATTTGTTCATTTGTTCATTTGTTCATTTGTTCATTTGTTCCTTCGTTCATTTGTCTATTCGCTCATTTGTTCAATTATTCATTCGTTCATTTGTCTATTCGCTCATTTGTTCATTTGTTCATTTATTCATTCGTTCATTTGTCTATTCGCTCATTTGTTCATTTGTTCATTTGTTCATTTGTTCATTTGTTCATTTGTTCATTTGTTCATTTGTTCATTTGTTCTTTTGTTCATTTGTTCATTTGTTCATTTGTTCATTTGTTCATTTGTTCATTTGTTCATTTGTTCATTTGTTCATTTGTTCATTTGTTCATTTGTTCATTTGTTCATTTGTTCATTTGTTCATTTGTTCATTTGTTCATTTGTTCATTTGTTCATTTGTTCATTTGTTCATTTGTTCATTTGTTCATTTGTTCATTTGTTCATTTGTTCATTTGTTCATTTGTTCCTTCGTTCATTTGTCTATTCGCTCATTTGTTCATTTATTCATTCGTTCATTTGTCTATTCGCTCATTTGTTCATTTGTTCCTTTGTTCATTTGTTCATTTGTTCATTTGTTCATTTGTTCATTTGTTCATTTGTTGATTTGTTCATTTGTTCATTTGTTCATTTGTTCATTTGTTCATTTGTTCATTCGTTCATTTGTTCATTTGTTCATTCGTTCATTTGTCCATTCGCTCATTTGTTAATTTGTTCATTTGTTCAATTGTTCACTTGTTCCTTCGTTCATTTTTCTATTCGCTCATTTGTTCATTTGTTCATTCGATCATTTGTCTATTCGCTCATTTGTTCATTTGTTCATGTGTTCATTTGTTCATTTGTTCATTTGTTCACTTGTTCATTTGTTCATTTGTTCATTTGTTCATTTGTTCACTTGTTCACTTTGCTCATTTGTTCGTTTGTTCATTTCTTCATTTCTTCATTTCTTCATTTGTTCATTTCTTCATTTCTTCATTTGTTCATTTGTTCATGTGTTCATTTGTTCATTTGTTCATTTGTTCATTTGTTCATTTCTTCATTTGTTCATTTGTTCATTTGTTCATTTGTGCATTTGTTCATTTGTTCATTTGTTCATTTGTTCATTTGTTCATTTGTTCATTTGTTCATTTGTTCTTTTGTTCATTTGTTCATTTGTTCATTTGTTCATTTGTTCCTTCGTTCATTTGTCTATTCGCTTATTTGTTCATTTATTCATTCGTTCATTTGTCTATTCGCTCATTTGTTCATTTGTTCATTTGTTCATTTGTTCATTTGTTCATTTGTTCATTTGTTCATTTGTTCATTTGTTCATTTGTTCATTTGTTCATTTGTTCATTTGTTCATTTGTTCATTTGTTCATTTGTTCATTTGTTCATTTGTTCATTCGTTCAGTTGTTCCTTCGTTCATTTGTACAATTGTTCATTCGTTCATTTGTTCATTTGTTCATTCGTTCATTTGTCTATTCGCTCATTTGTTCATTTGTTCATTTGTTCATTTGTTCATTTGTTCATTTGTTCCTTCGTTCATTTGTCTATTCGCTCATTTGTTCATTTATTCATTCGTTCATTTGTCTATTCGCTCATTTGTTCATTTGTTCATTTGTTCATTTGTTCATTTGTTCATTTGTTCATTTGATCATTTGTTCATTTGTTCTTTTGTTCATTTGTTCATTTGTTCATTTGTTCATTTGTTCATTTGTTTATTTGTTCATTTGTTCATTTGTTCATTTGTTCATTTGTTCATTTGTTCATTTGTTCATTTGTTCATTTGTTCATTTGTTCATTTGTTCCTTCGTTCATTTGTCTATTCGCTCATTTGTTCATTTATTCATTCGTTCATTTGTCTATTCGCTCATTTGTTCATTTGTTCCTTTGTTCATTTGTTCATTTGTTCATTTGTTCATTTGTTCATTTGTTCATTTGTTCATTTGTTCATTTGTTCACTTGTTCATTTGTTCATTTGTTCATTTGTTCATTTGTTCATTTGTTCATTTGTTCATTTGTTCATTTGTTCATTTGTTCATTTGTTCATTCGTTCATTTGTTCATTTGTTCATTCGTTCATTTGTCTATTCGCTCATTTGTTCATTTGTTCATTTGTTCATTTGTTCATTTGTTCATTTGTTCACTTGTTCCTCCGTTCATTTTTCTATTCGCTCATTTGTTCATTTGTTCATTCGATCATTTGTCTATTCGCTCATTTGTTCATTTGTTCATGTGTTCATTTGTTCATTTGTTCATTTGTTCACTTGTTCATTTGTTCATTTGCTCATATGTTCATTTGTACATTCGATCATTTGTCTATTCGCTCATTTGTTCATTTGTTCATGTGTTCATTTGTTCATTTGTTCATTTGTTCACTTGTTCATTTGCTCATTTGTTCATTTGTTCATTTGTTCATTTGTTCACTTGTTCATTTGTTCATTTGTTCAGTTGTGCATTTGTTCATTTGTTCATTTGTTCATTTGTTCATTTGTTCATTTGTTCATTTGTTCATTTGATCATTTGTTCATTTGTTCATTTGTTCATTTGTTCATTTGTTCATTTGTTCATTTGTTCACTTGTTCATTTGTTCATTTGTTCATTTGTTCATTTGTTCATTTGTTCACTTGTTCACTTTGCTCATTTGTTCGTTTGTTCATTTCTTCATTTCTTCATTTGTTCATTTGTTCATTTGTTCATTTGTTCATTTGTTCATTTGTTCATTTGTTCATTTGTTCATTTGTTCATTTGTTCATTTGTTCATTTGTTCATTTGTTCATTTGTTCATTTGTTCTTTTGTTCATTTGTTCATTTGTTCATTTGTTCATTTGTTCCTTCGTTCATTTGTCTATTCGCTTATTTGTTCATTTATTCATTCGTTCATTTGTCTATTCGCTCATTTGTTCATTTGTTCATTTGTTCATTTGTTCATTTGTTCATTTGTTCATTTGTTCATTTGTTCATTTGTTCATTTGTTCATTTGTTCATTTGTTCATTTGTTCATTCGTTCAGTTGTTCCTTCGTTCATTTGTACAATTGTTCATTCGTTCATTTGTTCATTTGTTCATTCGTTCATTTGTCTATTCGCTCATTTGTTCATTTGTTCATTTGTTCATTTGTTCATTTGTTCCTTCGTTCATTTGTCTATTCGCTCATTTGTTCATTTATTCATTCGTTCATTTGTCTATTCGCTCATTTGTTCATTTGTTCATTTGTTCATTTGTTCATTTGTTCATTTGTTCATTTGTTCATTTGTTCATTTGTTCATTTGTTCATTTGTTCATTTGATCATTTGTTCATTTGTTCTTTTGTTCATTTGTTCATTTGTTCATTTGTTCATTTGTTCATTTGTTTATTTGTTCATTTGTTCATTTGTTCATTTGTTCATTTGTTCATTTGTTCATTTGTTCATTTGTTCATTTGTTCATTTGTTCATTTGTTCATTTGTTCATTTGTTCCTTCGTTCATTTGTCTATTCGCTCATTTGTTCATTTATTCATTCGTTCATTTGTCTATTCGCTCATTTGTTCATTTGTTCCTTTGTTCATTTGTTCATTTGTTCATTTGTTCATTTGTTCATTTGTTCATTTGTTCATTTGTTCATTTGTTCATTTGTTCATTTGTTCATTTGTTCATTTGTTCATTTGTTCATTTGTTCATTTGTTCATTCGTTCATTTGTTCATTTGTTCATTCGTTCATTTGTCTATTCGCTCATTTGTTCATTTGTTCATTTGTTCATTTGTTCACTTGTTCCTTCGTTCATTTTTCTATTCGCTCATTTGTTCATTTGTTCATTCGATCATTTGTCTATTCGCTCATTTGTTCATTTGTTCATGTGTTCATTTGTTCATTTGTTCATTTGTTCACTTGTTCATTTGTTCATTTGTTCATATGTTCATTTGTTCATTTGTTCATTTGTTCACTTGTTCACTTTGCTCATTTGTTCGTTTGTTCATTTCTTCATTTGTTCATTTGTTCATGTGTTCATTTGCTCATTTGTTCATTTGTTCATTTGTTCATTTGTTCACTTGTTCATTTGTTCATTTGTTCAGTTGTGCATTTGTTCATTTGTTCATTTGTTCATTTGTTCATTTGTTCATTTGTTCATTTGTTCATTTGATCATTTGTTCATTTGTTCATTTGTTCATTTGTTCATTTGTTCATTTGTTCATTTGTTCATTTGTTCATTTGTTCATTTGTTCATTTGTTCATTTGTTCATTTGTTCATTTGTTCATTTGTTCATTTGTTCATTTGTTCATTTGTTCATTTGTTCATTTGTTCATTTGTTCAGTTGTTCCTTCGTTCATTTGTTCATTTGTTCATTCGTTCATTTGTCTATTCGCTCATTTGTTCATTTTTTCATTTGTTCATTTGTTCATTTGTTCATTTGTTCATTTGTTCATTTGTTCATTTGTATATTTGTTCATCTGTGCGATTGTCTATTCGCTCATTTGTTCATTTGTTCATTTGTTCATTTGTTCATTTGTTCATTTGTTCATTTGTTCATTCGTTCATTTGTTCATTTGTTCATTCGTTCATTTGTCTATTCGCTCATTTGTTCATTTGTTCATTTGTTCATTTGTTCATTTGTTCATTTGTTCACTTGTTCCTTCGTTCATTTTTCTATTCGCTCATTTGTTCATTTGTTCATTCGATCATTTGTCTATTCGCTCATTTGTTCATTTGTTCATGTGTTCATTTGATCATTTGTTCATTTGTGCACTTGTTCATTTGTTCATTTGTTCATTTGTTCATTTGTTCATTTGTTCACTTGTTCACTTTGCTCATTTGTTCGTTTGTTCATTTCTTCATTTCTTCATTTGTTCATTTGTTCATGTGTTCATTTGTTCATTTGTTCATTTGTTCATTTGTTCATTTGTTCACTTGTTCATTTGTACATTTGTTCATTTGTTTATTTGTTCACTTGTTGACTTTGCTCATTTGTTCGTTTGTTCATTTCTTCATTTGTTCATTTGTTCATTTGTCCATTTGTTCATTTGTTCATTTGTTCATTTGTTCTTTTGTTCATTTGTTCATTTGTTCATTTGTTCATTTTTTCATTTGTTCATTTGTTCATTTTTTCATTTGTTCATTTGTTCATTTGTTCATTTGTTCATTTGCTCATTTGTTCATTTGTTCATTTGTTCATTTGTTCATTTGTGCGATTGTCTATTCGCTCATTTGTTCATTTGTTAATTCGTTCATTTGCCTATTCGCTCATTTGTTCATTTGTTCATTTGTTCATTTGTTCATTTGCTCACTTGCTCATTTGTTCATTTGTTCATATGTTCATTTGTTCATTTGTTCATTTGCACATTTGCTCATTTGTTCATGTGTTCATTTGTTCATTTGTTCATTTGATCATTTGTTCATTTGTTCATTTGTTCATTTGTTCCTTCGTTCATTTGTCTATTCGCTCATTTGTTCATTCGTTCATTTGTTCATTTGTTCATTCGTTCATTTGTCTATTCGCTCATTTGTTCATTTGTTCATTTGTTCATTTGTTCATTTGTTCATTTGTTCATTTGGTCATTTGTTCCTTCGTTCATTTGTCTATTCGCTCATTTGTTCATTTATTCATTCGTTCATTTGTCTATTCGCTCATTTGTTCATTTGTTCATTTATTCATTCGTTCATTTGTCTATTCGCTCATTTGTTCATTTGTTCATTTGTTCATTTGTTCATTTGTTCATTTGTTCATTTGTTCATTTGTTCATTTGTTCATTTGTTCATTTGTTCATTTGTTCCTTCGTTCATTTGTCTATTCGCTCATTTGTTCATTTATTCATTCGTTCATTTGTCTATTCGCTCATTTGTTCATTTGTTCCTTTGTTCATTTGTTCATTTGTTCATTTGTTCATTTGTTCATTTGTTGATTTGTTCATTTGTTCATTTGTTCATTTGTTCATTTGTTCATTTGTTCATTCGTTCATTTGTTCATTTGTTCATTCGATCATTTGTCTATTCGCTCATTTGTTCATTTGTTCATTTGTTCATTTGTTCAATTGTTCACTTGTTCCTTCGTTCATTTTTCTATTCGCTCATTTGTTCATTTGTTCATTCGATCATTTGTCTATTCGCTCATTTGTTCATTTGTTCATGTGTTCATTTGTTCATTTGTTCATTTGTTCACTTGTTCATTCGTTCATTTGTTCATTTGTTCATTTGTTCATTTGTTCACTTGTTCACTTTGCTCATTTGTTCGTTTGTTCATTTCTTCATTTCTTCATTTCTTCATTTGTTCATTTGTTCATGTGTTCATTTGTTCATTTGTTCATTTGTTCATTTGTTCACTTGTTCATTTGTTCATTTGTTCATTTGTGCATTTGTTCATTTGTTCATTTGTTCATTTGTTCATTTGTTCATTTGTTCATTTGTTCATTTGATCATTTGTTCATTTGTTCATTTGTTCATTTGTTCATTTGTTCATTTGTTCATTTGTTCATTTGTTCATTTGTTCATTTGTTCATTTGTTCATTTGTTCATTTGTTCATTTGTTCATTTGTTCAGTTGTTCATTTGTTCATTTGTTCATTCGTTCATTTGTCTATTCGCTCATTTGTTCATTTTTTCATTTGTTCATTTGTTCATTTGTTCATTTGTATATTTGTTCATTTGTGCGATTGTCTATTCGCTCATTTGTTCATTTGTTCATTTGTTCATTTGTTCATTTGTTCATTTGTTCATTTGTTCTTTTGTTCATTTGTTCATTTGTTCATTTGTTCATTTGTTCATTTGTTCATCAGTTCATTTGTTCATTTGTTCATTTGTTCTTTTGTTCATTTGTTCATTTGTACATTTGTTCATTTGTTCATTTGTTCATTTGTTCATTTGTTCATTTGTTCATTTGTTCATTCGTTCATTTGTTCATTTGTTCATTTGTTCATTCGTTCATTTGTCTATTCGCTCATTTGTTCATTTGTTCATTTGTTCATTTGTTCATTTGTTCCTTCGTTCATTTTTCTATTCGCTCATTTGTTCATTTGTTCATTCGATCATTTGTCTATTCGCTCATTTGTTCATTTGTTCATGTGTTCATTTGTTCATTTGTTCATTTGTTCATTTGTTCACTTGTTCATTTGTTCATTTGTTCATTTGTTGATTTGTTCACTTGTTCACTTTGCTCATTTGTTCGTTTGTTCATTTCTTCATTTCTTCATTTCTTCATTTCTTCATTTCTTCATTTCTTCATTTGTTCATTTGTTCATTTGTTCATTTGTTCATTTGTTCATTTGTTCATTTGTTCATTTGTTCCTTCGTTCATTTGTCTATTCGCTTATTTGTTCATTTATTCATTCGTTCATTTGTCTATTCGCTCATTTGTTCATTTGTTCATTTGTTCATTTGTTCATTTGTTCATTTGTTCATTTGTCCATTTGTTCATTTGTTCATTTGTTCATTTGTTCTTTTGTTCATTTGTTCATTTGTTCATTTGTTCATTTTTTCATTTGTTCATTTGTTCATTTTTTCATTTGTTCATTTGTTCATTTGTTCATTTGTTCATTTGTTCATTTGTTCATTTGTTCATTTGTTCATTTGCTCATTTGTTCATTTGTTCATTTGTTCATTTGTGCGATTGTCTATTCGCTCATTTGTTCATTTGTTAATTCGTTCATTTGCCTATTCGCTCATTTGTTCATTTGTTCATTTGTTCATTTGTTCATTTGCTCACTTGCTCATTTGTTCATTTGTTCATATGTTCATTTGTTCATTTGTTCATTTGCACATTTGTTCATTTGTTCATTTGTTCATTTGTTCATTTGATCATTTGTTCATTTGTTCATTTGTTCATTTGTTCCTTCGTTCATTTGTCTATTCGCTCATTTGTTCATTTGTTCATTCGTTCATTTGTTCATTTGTTCATTTGTTCATTCGTTCATTTGTTCATTTGTTCATTCGTTCATTTGTCTATTCGCACATTTGTTCATTTGTTCATTTGTTCATTTGTTCATTTGTTCATTTGTTCATTCGTTCATTTGTTCATTTGTTCATTTGTTCATTTGTTCATTTGTTCATTTGTCCATTTGTTCATTTGTCCACTTGTTCATTTGTTCATTTGTTCATTTGTTCATTTGTTCATTCGTTCATTTGTTAATTCGTTCATTTGTTCATTTGTTCATTTGTTCATTTGTTCATTCGTTCATTTGTTCATTCGTTCATTTGTTCATTTGTTCATTTGTTCATTTGTTCATTTGTTCATTTGTTCATTTGTTCATTTGTTCATTTGTTCATCTGTTCATCTGTTCATTTGTTCATTTGTTCATTTGTTCATTTGTTCATTCGTTCATTCGTTCATTTGTTCATTTGTTCATTTGTTCATTTGTTCATTTGTTCATTTGTTCATTTGTTCATTTGTTCATTTGTTCATTTGTTCATTTGTTCATTTGTTCATTTGTTCATTTGTTCATTTGTTCATTTGTTCATTTGTCATTTGTTCATTTGTTCAATTGTTCATTTGTTCATTTGTTCATTTGTTCATTTGTTCATTTGTTCATTTGTTCATTTGTTCATTTGTTCATTTGTTCATTTGTTCATTTGTTCATTTGTTCATTTGTTCATTTGTTCATTTGATCATTTGTTCATTTGTTCATTTGTTCATTTGTTCCTTCGTTCATTTGTCTATTCGCTCATTTGTTCATTTGTTCATTCGTTCATTTGTTCATTTGTTCATTTGTTCATTCGTTCATTTGTTCATTTGTTCATTCGTTCATTTGTCTATTCGCACATTTGTTCATTTGTTCATTTGTTCATTTGTTCATTTGTTCTTTTGTTCATTTGTTCATTTGTTCATTTGTTCATTTGTACATTTGTTCATTTGTTCATTTGTCCATTTGTTCATTTGTTCATTTGTTCATTTGTTCATTTGTTCATTTGTTCATTTGTTCATTTGTTCATTTGCCTATTCGCTCATTTGTTCATTTGTTCATTTGTTCATTTGTTCATTTGTTCATTTGTTCCTTCGTTCATTTGTCTATTCGCACATTTGTTCATTTGTTCATTTGTTCATTTGTTCATTTGTTCATTTGTTCATTTGTTCATTTGTTCATTTGTTCATTTGTTCATTTGTTCATTTGTTAATTCGTTCATTTGCCTATTCGCTCATTTGTTCATTTGTTCATTTGTTCATTTGTTCATTTGTTCACTTATTTATTCGTTCATTTGTCTATTCGCTCATTTGTTCATTTGTTCATTTGTTCATTTGTTCATTTGTTCATTTGTTCATTTGTTCATTCGTTCATTTGTTCATTTGTTCATTCGTTCATTTGTCTATTCGCTCATTTGTTCATTTGTTCGTTCGTTCATTTTTCTATTCGCTCATTTGTTCATTTGTTCATTCGATCATTTGTCTATTCGCTCATTTGTTCATTTGTTCATGTGTTCATTTGTTCATTTGTTCATTTGTTCATTAGTTCATTTGTTCACTTGTTCATTTGTTCATTTGTTCATTTGTTCATTTGTTCACTTGTTCACTTTGCTCATTTGTTCGTTTGTTCATATCTTCATTTCTTCATTTCTTCATTTGTTCATTTGTTCATTTGTCCATTTGTTTATTTGTCCACTTGTTCATTTGTTCACTTGTTCATTTGTTCATTTGTTCATTTGTTCATTTGTGCATTTGTTCATTTGTTCATTTGTGCATTTGTTCATTTCTTCATTTCTTCATTTCTTCACTTGTTCATTTGTTCACTTGTTCATTTGTTCATTTGCTCATTTGTTCATTTGTTCATTTGTTCATTTGTGCATTTGTTCATTTGTTCATTTGTGCATTTGTTCATTTGTTCATTTGTTCATTTGTTCATTTGTTCATTTGATCATTTGTTCATTTGTTCATTTGTTCATTTGTTCATTTGTTCATTTCTTCATTTGTTCATTTGTTCATTTGTTCATTTGTTCATTTGTTCATTTGTTCATTTGTTCATTTGTTCATTTGTTCATTTGTTCATTTGTTCATTTGTTCATTCGCTCATTTGTTCATTTGTTCATTTCTTCATTTGTTCATTTGTTCATTTGTTCATTTGTTGATTTGTTCATTTGTTCATTTGTTCATTTGTTCATTCGTTCAGTTGTTCCTTCGTTCATTCGTTCATTTGTTCATTTGTTCATTCGTTCATTTGTCTATTCGCTCATTTGTTCATTTGTTCATTTGTTCATTTGTTCATTTGTTCATTTGTTCATTTGTTCCTTCGTTCATTTGTCTATTCGCTCATTTGTTCATTTATTCATTCGTTCATTTGTCTATTCGCTCATTTGTTCACTTGTTCATTTGTTCATTTGTTGATTTGTTCACTTGTTCACTTTGCTCATTTGTTCGTTTGTTCATTTCTTCATTTCTTCATTTGTTCATTTGTTCATTTGTTCATTTGTTCATTTGTTCATTTGTTCATTTGTTCATTTGTTCATTTGTTCATTTGTTCATTTGTTCATTTGTTCATTTGTTCATTTGTTCATTTGTTCATTTGTTCATTTGTTCATTTGTTCATTTGTTCATTTGTTCATTTGTTCATTTGTTCATTTGTTCATTTGTTCATTTGTTCCTTCGTTCATTTGTCTATTCGCTTATTTGTTCATTTATTCATTCGTTCATTTGTCTATTCGCGCATTTGTTCATTTGTTCATTTGTTCATTTGTTCATTTGTTCCTTCGTTCATTTGTCTATTCGCTTATTTGTTCATTTATTCATTCGTTCATTTGTCTATTCGCGCATTTGTTCATTTGTTCATTTGTTCATTTGTTCATTTTTTCATTTGTTCATTTGTTCATTTGTTCATTTGTTCATTTGTTCATTTGTTCATTTGCTCATTTGTTCATTTGTTCATTTGTTCATTTGTTCATTTGTTCATTTGTTCCTTCGTTCATTTGTCTATTCGCTTATTTGTTCATTTATTCATTCGTTCATTTGTCTATTCGCTCATTTGTTCATTTGTTCATTTGTTCATTTGTTCATTTGATCATTTGTTCATTTGTTCATTTGTTCATTTGTTCCTTCGTTCATTTGTCTATTCGCTCATTTGTTCATTTGTTCATTCTTTCATTTGTTCATTTGTTCATTTGTTCATTTGTTCCTTCGTTCATTTGTCTATTCGCTCATTTGTTCATTTGTTCATTCTTTCATTTGTTCATTTGTTCATTTGTTCATTCGTTCATTTGTCTATTCGCACATTTGTTCATTTGTTCATTTGTTCATTTGTTCATTTGTTCATTTGTTCATTCGTTCATTTGTTCATTTGTTCATTTGTTCATTTGTTCATTTGTTCATTTGTTCATTTGTCCATTTGTTCATTTGTCCACTTGTTCATTTGTTCATTTGTTCATTTGTTCATTTGTTCATTCGTTCATTTGTTCATTTGTTCATTTGTTCATTTGTTCATTTGTTCATTTGTTCATTTGTTCATTTGTTCATTTGTTCATTTGTTCATTCGTTCATTTGTTCATTCGCTCATTTGTTCATTTGTTCATTTGTTCATTCGTTCATTTGTTCATTCGCTCATTTGTTCATTTGTTCATTTGTTCATTTGTTCATTTGTTCATTTGTTCATTTGTTCATTTGTTCATCTGTTCATCTGTTCATTTGTTCATTTGTTCATTTGTTCATTTGTTCATTCGTTCATTCGTTCATTTGTTCATTTGTTCATTTGTTCATTTGTTCATTTGTTCATTTGTTCATTTGTTCATTTGTTCATTTGTTCATTTGTTCATTTGTTCATTTGTTCATTTGTTCATTTGTTCATTTGTTCATTTGTCATTTGTTCATTTGTTCAATTGTTCATTTGTTCATTTGTTCATTTGTTCATTTGTTCATTTGTTCATTTGTTCATTTGTTAATTCGTTCATTTGCCTATTCGCTCATTTGTTCATTTGTTCATTTGTTCATTTGTTCATTTGCTCACTTGCTCATTTGTTCATTTGTTCATATGTTCATTTGTTCATTTGTTCATTTGTTCATTTGTTCGTTTGTTCATTTCTTCATTTGTTCATTTGTTCATTTGTTCATTTGTTCATTTGTTCATTTGTGCGATTGTCTATTCGCTCATTTGTTCATTTGTTAATTCGTTCATTTGCCTATTCGCTCATTTGTTCATTTGTTCATTTGTTCATTTGTGCATTTGTTCATTTGTTCATTTGTTCATTTGTTCATTTGTTCATTTGTTCATTTGTTCATTTGTTCATTTGTTCATTTGTTCATTTGTTCATTTGTTCATTTGTTCATTTGTTCATTTGTTCATTTGTTCATTTGTTCATTTGTTCATTTGTTCATTTGTTCATTTGTTCATTTGTTCATCTGTTCATTTGTTCATTTGTTCATTTGTTCATTTGTTCGTTTGTTCGTTTGTTCATTTCTTCATTTGTTCATTTGTTCATTTGTTCATTTGTTCATTTGTTCATTTGTTCATTTGTTCTTTTGTTCATTTGTTCATTTGTTCATTTGTTCATTTTTTCATTTGTTCATTTGTTCATTTGTTCATTTGTTCATTTTTTCATTTTTTCATTTGTTCATTTGTTCATTTGTTCATTTGTTCATTTGTTCATTTGTTCATTTGTTCATTTGTTCATTTGTTCATTTGTTCATTTGTTCATTTGTTCATTTGTTCATTTGTTCATTTGTTCATTTGTTCATTTGTTCATTTGTTCATTTGTTCATTTGTGCGATTGTCTATTCGCTCATTTGTTCATTTGTTAATTCGTTCATTTGCCTATTCGCTCATTTGTTCATTTGTTCATTTGTTCATTTGTGCATTTGTTCATTTGTTCATTTGTTCATTTGTTCATTTGTTCATTTGTTCATTTGTTCATTTGTTCATTTGTTCATTTGTTCATTTGTTCATTTGTTCATTTGTTCATTTGTTCATTTGTTCATTTGTTCATTTGTTCATTTGTTCATTTGTTCATTTGTTCATTTGTTCATTTGTTCATTTGTTCATTTGTTCATTTGTTCATTTGTTCATTTGTTCATTTGTTCATTTGTTCATTTGTTCATTCGATCATTTGTCTATTCGCTCATTTGTTCATTTGTTCATGTGTTCATTTGTTCATTTGTTCATTTGTTCATTTGTTCATTTGTTCACTTGTTCATTTGTTCGTTTGTTCATTTCTTCATTTCTTCATTTCTTCATTTGTTCATTTGTTCATTTGTTCATTTGTTCATTTGTTCATTTGTTCATTTGTTCATTTGTTCATTTGTTCATTTGTTCATTTGTTCATTTGTTCATTTGTTCATTTGTTCATTTGTTCATTTGTTCATTTGTTCATTTGTTCATTTGTTCATTTGTTCGTTTGTTCATTTCTTCATTTCTTCATTTGTTCATTTATTCATTTGTTCATTTGTTCATTTGTTCATTTGTTCATTTGTTCATTTGTTCATTTGTTCATTTGTTCATTTGTTCATTTGTTCATTTGTTCATTTGTTCATTTTTTCATTTGTTCATTTGTTCATTTTTTCATTTGTTCATTTGTTCATTTTTTCATTTTTTCATTTGTTCATTTGTTCATTTGTTCATTTGTTCATTTGTTCATTTGTTCATTTGTTCATTTGTTCATTTGTTCATTTGTTCATTTGTTCATTTGTTCATTTGTTAATTCGTTCATTTGCCTATTCGCTCATTTGTTCATTTGTTCATTTGTTCATTTGTTCATTTGTTCATTTGTTCATTTGTTCATTTGTTCATTTGTTCATTTGTTCATTTGTTCATTTGTTCATTTGTTCATTTGATCATTTGTTCATTTGTTCATTTGTTCATTTGTTCATTTGTTCATTTGTTCATTTGTTCATTTGTTCATTTGTTCATTTGTTCATTTGTTCATTTGTTCATTTGTTCATTTGTTCATTTGTTCATTTGTTCATTTGTTCATTTGTTCATTTGTTCATTTGTTCATTTGTTCTTTTGTTCATTTGTTCATTTGTTCATTTGTTCATTTGTTCATTTGTTCATTTGTTCACTTGTCTATTCTCTCATTTGTTCATTTTTTCATTTGTTCATTTGTCTATTCGCTCATTTGTTCATTTGTTCATTTGTTCATTTGTTCATTTGTTCATTTGTTCTTTTGTTCATTTGTTCATTTGTTCATTTGTTCATTTGTTCATTTGTTCATTTGTTCATTTGTTCATTTGTTCATTTGTTCATTTGTTCATTTGTTCCTTCGTTCATTTGTCTATTCGCTCATTTGTTCATTTATTCATTCGTTCATTTGTCTATTCGCTCATTTATTTCATTTGTTCATTTGTTCATTTGTTCATTTGTTCATTTGTTCATTTGTTCATTCGTTCATTTGTTCATTTGTTCATTCGTTCATTTGTCTATTCGCTCATTTGTTCATTTGTTCATTTGTTCATTTGTTCATTTGTTCCTTCGCTCATTTGTTCATTTGTTCATTCGATCATTTGTCTATTCGCTCATTTGTTCATTTGTTCATGTGTTCATTTGTTCATTTGTTCATTTGTTCATTTGTTCATTTGTTCACTTGTTCATTTGTTCATTTGTTCATTTGTTCATTTGTTCATTTGTTCACTTGTTCACTTTGCTCATTTGTTCGTTTGTTCATTTCTTCATTTCTTAATTTCTTCATTTGTTCATTTGTTCATTTGTTCATTTGTTCATTTGTTCATTTATTCATTTGTTCATTTGTTCATTTGTTCATTTGTTCATTTGTTCATTTGTTCATTTGTTCATTTGTTCATTTGTTCATTTGTTCATTTGTTCATTTGTTCATTTGTTCCTTCGTTCATTTGTCTATTCGCTTATTTGTTCATTTATTCATTCGTTCATTTGTCTATTCTCTCATTTGTTCATTTGTTCATTTGTTCATTTGTTCATTTGTTCATTTGTTCATTTGTTCATTTGTTCATTTGTTCATTTGTTCATTTGTTCATTTGTTCATTCGTTCAGTTGTTCCTTCGTTCATTTGTACAATTGTTCATTCGTTCATTTGTTCATTTGTTCATTCGTTCATTTGTCTATTCGCTCATTTGTTCATTTGTTCATTTGTTCATTTGTTCATTTGTTCATTTGTTCATTTGTTCCTTCGTTCATTTGTCTATTCGCTCATTTGTTCATTTATTCATTCGTTCATTTGTCTATTCGCTCATTTGTTCATTTATTCATTCGTTCATTTGTCTATTCGCTCATTTGTTCATTTGTTCATTTGTTCATTTGTTCATTTGTTCATTTGTTCATTTGTTCATTTGTTCATTTGTTCATTTGTTCATTTGTTCATTTGTTCATTTGTTCATTTGTTCATTTGTTCTTTTGTTCATTTGTTCATTTGTTCATTTGTTCATTTGTTCATTTGTTCATTTGTTCATTTGTTCATTTGTTCATTTGTTCATTTGTTCATTTGTTCATTTGTTCATTTGTTCATTTGTTCATTTGTTCATTTGTTCATTTGTTCATTTGTTCATTTGTTCCTTCGTTCATTTGTCTATTCGCTCATTTGTTCATTTATTCATTCGTTCATTTGTCTATTCGCTCATTTGTTCATTTGTTCCTTTGTTCATTTGTTCATTTGTTCATTTGTTCATTTGTTCATTTGTTCATTTGTTGATTTGTTCATTTGTTCATTTGTTCATTTGTTCATTTGTTCATTTGTTCATTTGTTCATTTGTTCATTTGTTCATTTGTTCGTTTGTTCATTTCTTCATTTGTTCATTTGTTCATTTGTTCATTTGTTCATTTGTTCATTTGTTCATTTGTTCATTTGTTCATTTGTTCATTTGTTCATTTGTTCATTTGTTCATTTGTTCATTTGTTCATTTGTTCATTTTTTCATTTGTTCATTTGTTCATTTTTTCATTTGTTCATTTGTTCATTTGTTCATTTTTTCATTTTTTCATTTTTTCATTTGTTCATTTGTTCATTTGTTCATTTGTTCATTTGTTCATTTGTTCATTTGTTCATTTGTTCATTTGTTAATTCGTTCATTTGCCTATTCGCTCATTTGTTCATTTGTTCATTTGTTCATTTGTTCATTTGTTCATTTGTTCATTTGTTCATTTGTTCATTTGTTCATTTGTTCATTTGATCATTTGTTCATTTGTTCATTTGTTCATTTGTTCATTTGTTCATTTGTTCATTTGTTCATTTGTTCATTTGTTCATTTGTTCATTTGTTCATTTGTTCATTTGTTCATTTGTTCATTTGTTCATTTGTTCATTTGTTCATTTGTTCATTTGTTCATTTGTTCATTTGTTCATTTGTTCATTTGTTCATTTGTTCATTTGTTCATTTGTTCATTTGTTCATTTGTTCATTTGTTCATTTGTTCATTTGTTCTTTTGTTCATTTGTTCATTTGTTCATTTGTTCATTTGTTCATTTGTTCATTTGTCTATTCTCTCATTTGTTCATTTTTTCATTTGTTCATTTGTCTATTCGCTCATTTGTTCATTTGTTCATTTGTTCATTTGTTCATTTGTTCATTTGTTCATTTGTTCTTTTGTTCATTTGTTCATTTGTTCATTTGTTCATTTGTTCATTTGTTCATTTGTTCATTTGTTCATTTGTTCCTTCGTTCATTTGTCTATTCGCTCATTTGTTCATTTATTCATTCGTTCATTTGTCTATTCGCTCATTTATTTCATTTGTTCATTTGTTCATTTGTTCATTTGTTCATTTGTTCATTCGTTCATTTGTTCATTTGTTCATTCGTTCATTTGTCTATTCGCTCATTTGTTCATTTGTTCATTTGTTCATTTGTTCATTTGTTCCTTCGTTCATTTTTCTATTCGCTCATTTGTTCATTTGTTCATTCGATCATTTGTCTATTCGCTCATTTGTTCATTTGTTCATGTGTTCATTTGTTCATTTGTTCATTTGTTCATTTGTTCATTTGTTCACTTGTTCATTTGTTCATTTGTTCATTTGTTCATTTGTTCATTTGTTCACTTGTTCACTTTGCTCATTTGTTCGTTTGTTCATTTCTTCATTTCTTCATTTCTTCATTTCTTCATTTGTTCATTTGTTCATTTGTTCATTTGTTCATTTGTTCATTTGTTCATTTGTTCATTTGTTCATTTGTTCATTTGTTCATTTGTTCATTTGTTCATTTGTTCATTTGTTCATTTGTTCATTTGTTCATTTGTTCATTTGTTCATTTGTTCATTTGTTCATTTGTTCATTTGTTCATTTGTTCATTTGTTCATTTTTTCATTTGTTCATTTGTTCATTTTTTCATTTGTTCATTTGTTCATTTGTTCATTTTTTCATTTTTTCATTTTTTCATTTGTTCATTTGTTCATTTGTTCATTTGTTCATTTGTTCATTTGTTCATTTGTTCATTTGTTCATTTGTTCATTTGTTCATTTGTTCATTTGTTAATTCGTTCATTTGCCTATTCGCTCATTTGTTCATTTGTTCATTTGTTCATTTGTTCATTTGTTCATTTGTTCATTTGTTCATTTGTTCATTTGTTCATTTGTTCATTTGTTCATTTGTTCATTTGATCATTTGTTCATTTGTTCATTTGTTCATTTGTTCATTTGTTCATTTGTTCATTTGTTCATTTGTTCATTTGTTCATTTGTTCATTTGTTCATTTGTTCATTTGTTCATTTGTTCATTTGTTCATTTGTTCATTTGTTCATTTGTTCATTTGTTCATTTGTTCATTTGTTCATTTGTTCATTTGTTCATTTGTTCATTTGTTCATTTGTTCATTTGTTCATTTGTTCATTTGTTCATTTGTTCATTTGCTCATTTGTTCATTTGTTCATTTGTTCTTTTGTTCATTTGTTCATTTGTTCATTTGTTCATTTGTTCATTTGTTCATTTGTTCATTTGTTCATTTGTCTATTCTCTCATTTGTTCATTTTTTCATTTGTTCATTTGTCTATTCGCTCATTTGTTCATTTGTTCATTTGTTCATTTGTTCATTTGTTCATTTGTTCATTTGTTCATTTGTTCATTTGTTCATTTGTTCTTTTGTTCATTTGTTCATTTGTTCATTTGTTCATTTGTTCATTTGTTCATTTGTTCCTTCGTTCATTTGTCTATTCGCTCATTTGTTCATTTATTCATTCTTTCATTTGTCTATTCGCTCATTTATTTCATTTGTTCATTTGTTCATTTGTTCATTTGTTCATTTGTTCATTTGTTCATTTGTTCATTCGTTCATTTGTTCATTTGTTCATTCGTTCATTTGTCTATTCGCTCATTTGTTCATTTGTTCATTTGTTCATTTGTTCATTTGTTCCTTCGTTCATTTTTCTATTCGCTCATTTGTTCATTTGTTCATTCGATCATTTGTCTATTCGCTCATTTGTTCATTTGTTCATGTGTTCATTTGTTCATTTGTTCATTTGTTCATTTCTTCATTTCTTCATTTCTTCATTTGTTCATTTGTTCATTTGTTCATTTGTTCATTTGTTCATTTGTTCATTTGTTCATTTGTTCATTTGTTCATTTGTTCATTTGTTCATTTGTTCATTTGTTCATTTGTTCATTTGTTCATTTGTTCATTTGTTCATTTGTTCATTTGTTCCTTCGTTCATTTGTCTATTCGCTTATTTGTTCATTTATTCATTCGTTCATTTGTCTATTCTCTCATTTGTTCATTTGTTCATTTGTTCATTTGTTCATTTGTTCATTTGTTGATTTGTTAATTTGTTCATTTGTTCATTTGTTCATTTGTTCATTCGTTCAGTTGTTCCTTCGTTCATTTGTACAATTGTTCATTCGTTCATTTGTTCATTTGTTCATTCGTTCATTTGTCTATTCGCTCATTTGTTCATTTGTTCATTTGTTCATTTGTTCATTTGTTCATTTGTTCATTTGTTCCTTCGTTCATTTGTCTATTCGCTCATTTGTTCATTTATTCATTCGTTCATTTGTCTATTCGCTCATTTGTTCATTTATTCATTCGTTCATTTGTCTATTCACTCATTTGTTCATTTGTTCATTTGTTCATTTGTTCATTTGTTCATTTGTTCATTTGTTCATTTGTTCATTTGTTCATTTGTTCATTTGTTCATTTGTTCATTTGTTCATTTGTTCATTTGTTCATTTGTTCATTTGTTCTTTTGTTCATTTGTTCATTTGTTCATTTGTTCATTTGTTCATTTGTTCATTTGTTCATTTGTTCATTTGTTCATTTGTTCATTTGTTCATTTGTTCATTTGTTCATTTGTTCATTTGTTCATTTGTTCATTTGTTCAGTTGTTCCTTCGTTCATTTGTTCATTTGTTCATTCGTTAATTTGTCTATTCGCTCATTTGTTCATTTTTTCATTTGTTCATTTGTTCATTTGTTCATTTGTATATTTGTTCATTTGTTCATTTGTTCATTTGTTCATTCGTTCATTTGTTCATTTGTTCATTCGTTCATTTGTCTATTCGCTCATTTGTTCATTTGTTCATTTGTTCATTTGTTCATTTGTTCCTTCGTTCATTTTTCTATTCGCTCATTTGTTCATTTGTTCATTCGATCATTTGTCTATTCGCTCATTTGTTCATTTGTTCATGTGTTCATTTGTTCATTTGTTCATTTGTTCATTTGTTCACTTGTTCATTTGTTCATTTGTTCATTTTTTCATTTGTTCATTTGTTCATTTTTTCATTTGTTCATTTGTTCATTTGTTCATTTTTTCATTTTTTCATTTTTTCATTTGTTCATTTGTTCATTTGTTCATTTGTTCATTTGTTCATTTGTTCATTTGTTCATTTGTTCATTTGTTCATTTGTTCATTTGTTCATTTGTTAATTCGTTCATTTGCCTATTCGCTCATTTGTTCATTTGTTCATTTGTTCATTTGTTCATTTGTTCATTTGTTCATTTGTTCATTTGTTCATTTGTTCATTTGTTCATTTGTTCATTTGATCATTTGTTCATTTGTTCATTTGTTCATTTGTTCATTTGTTCATTTGTTCATTTGTTCATTTGTTCATTTGTTCATTTGTTCATTTGTTCATTTGTTCATTTGTTCATTTGTTCATTTGTTCATTTGTTCATTTGTTCATTTGTTCATTTGTTCATTTGTTCATTTGTTCATTTGTTCATTTGTTCATTTGTTCATTTGTTCATTTGTTCATTTGCTCATTTGTTCATTTGTTCATTTGTTCTTTTGTTCATTTGTTCATTTGTTCATTTGTTCATTTGTTCATTTGTTCATTTGTCTATTCTCTCATTTGTTCATTTTTTCATTTGTTCATTTGTCTATTCGCTCATTTGTTCATTTGTTCATTTGTTCATTTGTTCATTTGTTCATTTGTTCATTTGTTCATTTGTTCATTTGTTCATTTGTTCTTTTGTTCATTTGTTCATTTGTTCATTTGTTCATTTGTTCATTTGTTCATTTGTTCCTTCGTTCATTTGTCTATTCGCTCATTTGTTCATTTATTCATTCGTTCATTTGTCTATTCGCTCATTTATTTCATTTGTTCATTTGTTCATTTGTTCATTTGTTCATTTGTTCATTTGTTCATTTGTTCATTCGTTCATTTGTTCATTTGTTCATTCGTTCATTTGTCTATTCGCTCATTTGTTCATTTGTTCATTTGTTCATTTGTTCATTTGTTCCTTCGTTCATTTTTCTATTCGCTCATTTGTTCATTTGTTCATTCGATCATTTGTCTATTCGCTCATTTGTTCATTTGTTCATGTGTTCATTTGTTCATTTGTTCATTTGTTCATTTCTTCATTTCTTCATTTCTTCATTTGTTCATTTGTTCATTTGTTCATTTGTTCATTTGTTCATTTGTTCATTTGTTCATTTGTTCATTTGTTCATTTGTTCATTTGTTCATTTGTTCATTTGTTCATTTGTTCATTTGTTCATTTGTTCATTTGTTCATTTGTTCATTTGTTCCTTCGTTCATTTGTCTATTCGCTTATTTGTTCATTTATTCATTCGTTCATTTGTCTATTCTCTCATTTGTTCATTTGTTCATTTGTTCATTTGTTCATTTGTTCATTTGTTGATTTGTTCATTTGTTCATTTGTTCATTTGTTCATTTGTTCATTCGTTCAGTTGTTCCTTCGTTCATTTGTACAATTGTTCATTCGTTCATTTGTTCATTTGTTCATTCGTTCATTTGTCTATTCGCTCATTTGTTCATTTGTTCATTTGTTCATTTGTTCATTTGTTCATTTGTTCATTTGTTCCTTCGTTCATTTGTCTATTCGCTCATTTGTTCATTTATTCATTCGTTCATTTGTCTATTCGCTCATTTGTTCATTTATTCATTCGTTCATTTGTCTATTCGCTCATTTGTTCATTTGTTCATTTGTTCATTTGTTCATTTGTTCATTTGTTCATTTGTTCATTTGTTCATTTGTTCATTTGTTCATTTGTTCATTTGTTCATTTGTTCATTTGTTCATTTGTTCATTTGTTCATTTGTTCTTTTGTTCATTTGTTCATTTGTTCATTTGTTCATTTGTTCATTTGTTCATTTGTTCATTTGTTCATTTGTTCATTTGTTCATTTGTTCATTTGTTCATTTGTTCATTTGTTCATTTGTTCAGTTGTTCCTTCGTTCATTTGTTCATTTGTTCATTCGTTAATTTGTCTATTCGCTCATTTGTTCATTTTTTCATTTGTTCATTTGTTCATTTGTTCATTTGTATATTTGTTCATTTGTTCATTTGTTCATTTGTTCATTCGTTCATTTGTTCATTTGTTCATTCGTTCATTTGTCTATTCGCTCATTTGTTCATTTGTTCATTTGTTCATTTGTTCATTTGTTCATTTGTTCCTTCGTTCATTTTTCTATTCGCTCATTTGTTCATTTGTTCATTCGATCATTTGTCTATTCGCTCATTTGTTCATTTGTTCATGTGTTCATTTGTTCATTTGTTCATTTGTTCATTTGTTCACTTGTTCATTTGTTCATTTGTTCATTTGTTCATTTGTTGATTTGTTCACTTGTTCACTTTGCTCATTTGTTCGTTTGTTCATTTCTTCATTTCTTCATTTCTTCATTTCTTCATTTCTTCATTTGTTCATTTGTTCATTTGTTCATTTGTTCATTTGTTCATTTGTTCATTTGTTCATTTGTTCATTTGTTCATTTGTTCATTTGTTCATTTGTTCATTTGTTCATTTGTTCATTTGTTCATTTGTTCATTTGTTCATTTGTTCATTTGTTCATTTGTTCATTTGTTCATTTGTTCCTTCGTTCATTTGTCTATTCGCTTATTTGTTCATTTATTCATTCGTTCATTTGTCTATTCGCTCATTTGTTCATTTGTTCATTTGTTCATTTGTTCATTTGTTCATTTGTTCATTTGTTCACTTGTTCATTTGTTCATTTGTTCATTTGTTCATTTGTTCATTTGTTCATTTGTTCATTTGTTCATTTGTTCATTTGTTCATTTGTTCATTTGTTCATTTGTTCATTTGTTCATTTGTTCATTTGTTCATTTGTTCATTTGTTCATTTGTTCATTTGTTCATTCGTTCAGTTGTTCCTTCGTTCATTTGTACAATTGTTCATTCGTTCATTTGTTCATTTGTTCATTCGTTCATTTGTCTATTCGCTCATTTGTTCATTTGTTCATTTGTTCATTTGTTCATTTGTTCCTTCGTTCATTTTTCTATTCGCTCATTTGTTCATTTGTTCATTCGATCATTTGTCTATTCGCTCATTTGTTCATTTGTTCATGTGTTCATTTGTTCATTTGTTTATTTGTTCATTTGTTCATTTGTTCACTTGTTCATTTGTTCATTTGTTCATTTGTTCATTTGTTCATTTGTTCACTTGTTCACTTTGCTCATTTGTTCATTTGTTCATTTCTTCATTTGTTCATTTGTTCATTTGTTCTTTTGTTCATTTGTTCATTTGTTCATTTGTTCATTTTTTCATTTGTTCATTTGTTCATTTGTTCATTTGTTCATTTGTTCATTTGTTCATTTGTTCATTTGTTCATTTGTTCATTTGTTCATTTGTTCATTTGTTCATTTGTTCATTTGTTCATTTGTTCATTTGTTCATTCGTTCATTTGTTCATTTGTTCATTCGTTCATTTGTCTATTCGCTCATTTGTTCATTTGTTCATTTGTTCATTTGTTCATTTGTTCATTTGTTCATTTGTTCCTTCGTTCATTTTTCTATTCGCTCATTTGTTCATTTGTTCATTCGATCATTTGTCTATTCGCTCATTTGTTCATTTGTTCATGTGTTCATTTGTTCATTTGTTCATTTGTTCATTTGTTCATTTGTTCACTTGTTCATTTGTTCATTTGTTCATTTGTTCATTTGTTCATTTGTTCATTTGTTCACTTGTTCACTTTGCTCATTTGTTCGTTTGTTCATTTCTTCATTTCTTCATTTCTTCATTTCTTCATTTCTTCATTTGTTCATTTGTTCATTTGTTCATTTGTTCATTTGTTCATTTGTTCATTTGTTCATTTGTTCATTTGTTCATTTGTTCATTTGTTCATTTGTTCATTTGTTCATTTGTTCATTTGTTCATTCGTTCATTTGTTCATTTGTTCATTCGTTCATTTGTCTATTCGCTCATTTGTTCATTTGTTCATGTGTTCATTTGTTCATTTGTTCCTTCGTTCATTTGTCTATTCGCTTATTTGTTCATTTATTCATTCGTTCATTTGTCTATTCGCTCATTTGTTCATTTGTTCATTTGTTCATTTGTTCATTTGTTCATTTGTTCATTTGTTCATTTGTTCATTTGTTCATTTGTTCATTTGTTCATTTGTTCATTTGTTCATTTGTTCATTTGTTCATTTGTTCATTTGTTCATTTGTTCATTTGTTCATTTGTTTATATGTTCATTTGTTCATTCGTTCAGTTGTTCCTTCGTTCATTTGTACAATTGTTCATTCGTTCATTTGTTCATTTGTTCATTCGTTCATTTGTCTATTCGCTCATTTGTTCATTTGTTCATTTGTTCATTTGTTCATTTGTTCCTTCGTTCATTTTTCTATTCGCTCATTTGTTCATTTGTTCATTCGATCATTTGTCTATTCGCTCATTTGTTCATTTGTTCATGTGTTCATTTGTTCATTTGTTTATTTGTTCATTTGTTCATTTGTTCATTTGTTCACTTGTTCATTTGTTCATTTGTTCATTTGTTCATTTGTTCATTTGTTCACTTGTTCACTTTGCTCATTTGTTCGTTTGTTCATTTCTTCATTTCTTCATTTGTTCATTTGTTCATTTGTTCATTTGTTCATTTGTTCATTTGTTCATTTGTTCATTTGTTCATTTGTTCATTTGTTCATTTGTTCATTTGTTCATTTGTTCATTTGTTCATTTGTTCATTTGTTCATTTGTTCATTTGTTCATTTGTTCCTTCGTTCATTTGTCTATTCGCTTATTTGTTCATTTATTCATTCGCTCATTTGTTCATTTGTTCATTTGTTCATTTGTTCATTTGTTCATTTGTTCATTTGTTCATTTGTTCATTTGTTCATTTGTTCATTTGTTCATTTGTTCATTTGTTCATTTGTTCATTTGTTCATTTGTTCATTTGTTCATTCGTTCAGTTGTTCCTTCGTTCATTTGTACAATTGTTCATTCGTTCATTTGTTCATTTGTTCATTCGTTCATTTGTCTATTCGCTCATTTGTTCATTTGTTCATTTGTTCATTTGTTCATTTGTTCATTTGTTCATTTGTTCATTTGTTCCTTCGTTCATTTGTCTATTCGCTCATTTGTTCATTTATTCATTCGTTCATTTGTCTATTCGCTCATTTGTTCATTTGTTCATTTGTTCATTTGTTCATTTGTTCATTTGTTCATTTGTTCATTTGTTCATTTGATCATTTGTTCATTTGTTCTTTTGTTCATTTGTTCATTTGTTCATTTGTTCATTTGTTCATTTGTTCATTTGTTCATTTGTTCATTTGTTCATTTGTTCATTTGTTCATTTGTTCATTTGTTCATTTGTTCATTTGTTCATTTGTTCATTTGTTCATTTGTTCATTTGTTCATTTGTTCCTTCGTTCATTTGTCTATTCGCTCATTTGTTCATTTATTCATTCGTTCATTTGTCTATTCGCTCATTTGTTCATTTGTTCCTTTGTTCATTTGTTCATTTGTTCATTTGTTCATTTGTTCATTTGTTCATTTGTTCATTTGTTCATTTGTTCATTTGTTCATTTGTTCATTTGTTCATTTGTTCATTTGTTCATTTGTTCATTTGTTCATTTGTTCATTTGTTCATTTGTTCATTTGTTCCTTCGTTCATTTTTCTATTCGCTCATTTGTTCATTTGTTCATTCGATCATTTGTCTATTCGCTCATTTGTTCATTTGTTCATGTGTTCATTTGTTCATTTGTTTATTTGTTCATTTGTTCATTTGTTCACTTGTTCATTTGTTCATTTGTTCATTTGTTCATTTGTTCATGTGTTCATTTGATCATTTGTTCATTTGTGCACTTGTTCACTTGTTCACTTTGCTCATTTGTTCGTTTGTTCATTTCTTCATTTCTTCATTTGTTCATTTGTTCATGTGTTCATTTGTTCATGTGTTCATTTGTTCATTTGTTCATTTGTTCATTTGTTCACTTGTTCATTTGTTCATTTGTTCATTTGTTCATTTGTTCACTTGTTCACTTTGCTCATTTGTTCGTTTGTTCATTTCTTCATTTGTTCATTTGTTCATTTGTTCATTTGTTCATTTGTTCATTTGTTCATTTGTTCATTTGTTCACTTGTTCACTTTGCTCATTTGTTCGTTTGTTCATTTCTTCATTTCTTCATTTCCTCATTTGTTCATTTGTTCATTTGTTCATTTGTTCATTTGTTCATTTGTTCATTTGTTCATTTGTTCATTTGTTCATTTGTTCATTTGTTCATTTGTTCATTTGTTCATTTGTTCATTTGTTCATTTGTTCATTTGTTCATTTGTTCATTTGTTCATTTGTTCATTTGTTCATTTGTTCATTTGTTCATTTGTTCCTTCGTTCATTTTTCTATTCGCTCATTTGTTCATTTGTTCATTCGATCATTTGTCTATTCGCTCATTTGTTCATTTGTTCATGTGTTCATTTGTTCATTTGTTTATTTGTTCATTTGTTCATTTGTTCACTTGTTCATTTGTTCATTTGTTCATTTGTTCATGTGTTCATTTGATCATTTGTTCATTTGTGCACTTGTTCATTTGTTCATTTGTTCATTTGTTCATTTGTTCATTTGTTCACTTGTTCACTTTGCTCATTTGTTCGTTTGTTCATTTCTTCATTTCTTCATTTGTTCATTTGTTCATGTGTTCATTTGTTCATTTGTTCATTTGTTCATTTGTTCACTTGTTCATTTGTTCATTTGTTCATTTGTTCATTTGTTCACTTGTTCACTTTGCTCATTTGTTCGTTTGTTCATTTCTTCATTTGTTCATTTGTTCATTTGTTCATTTGTTCATTTGTTCATTTGTTCATTTGTTCATTTGTTCATTTGTTCACTTGTTCACTTTGCTCATTTGTGCGTTTGTTCATTTCTTCATTTCTTCATTTCCTCATTTGTTCATTTGTTCATTTGTTCATTTGTTCATTTGTTCATTTGTTCATTTGTTCATTTGTTCATTTGTTCATTTGTTCATTTGTTCATTTGTTCATTTGTTCATTTGTTCATTTGTTCATTTGTTCATTTGTTCATTTGTTCATTTGTTCATTTGTTCATTTGTTCATTTGTTCATTTGTTCATTTGTTCCTTCGTTCATTTGTCTATTCGCTTATTTGTTCATTTATTCATTCGTTCATTTGTCTATTCGCTCATTTGTTCATTTGTTCATTTGTTCATTTGTTCATTTGTTCATTTGTTCATTTGTTCATTTGTTCATTTGTTCATTTGTTCATTTGTTCATTTGTTCATTTGTTCATTTGTTCATTTGTTCATTTGTTCATTTGTTCATTTGTTCATTCGTTCAGTTGTTCCTTCGTTCATTTGTACAATTGTTCATTCGTTCATTTGTTCATTTGTTCATTCGTTCATTTGTCTATTCGCTCATTTGTTCATTTGTTCATTTGTTCATTTGTTCATTTGTTCCTTCGTTCATTTTTCTATTCGCTCATTTGTTCATTTGTTCATTCGATCATTTGTCTATTCGCTCATTTGTTCATTTGTTCATGTGTTCATTTGTTCATTTGTTTATTTGTTCATTTGTTCATTTGTTCACTTGTTCATTTGTTCATTTGTTCATTTGTTCATTTGTTCATTGGTTCACTTGTTTAACTTTGCTCATTTGTTCGTTTGTTCATTTCTTCATTTCTTCATTTGTTCATTTGTTCATTTGTTCATTTGTTCATTTGTTCATTTGTTCATTTGTTCATTTGTTCATTTGTTCATTTGTTCATTTGTTCATTTGTTCATTTGTTCATTTGTTCATTTGTTCATTTGTTCATTTGTTCATTTGTTCATTTGTTCATTTGTTCATTTGTTCATTTGTTCATTTGTTCATTTGTTCATTTGTTCATTTGTTCCTTCGTTCATTTGTCTATTCGCTTATTTGTTCATTTATTCATTCGTTCATTTGTCTATTCGCTCATTTGTTCATTTGTTCATTTGTTCATTTGTTCATTTGTTCATTTGTTCATTTGTTCATTTGTTCATTTGTTCATTTGTTCATTTGTTCATTTGTTCATTTGTTCATTCGTTCAGTTGTTCCTTCGTTCATTTGTACAATTGTTCATTCGTTCATTTGTTCATTTGTTCATTCGTTCATTTGTCTATTCGCTCATTTGTTCATTTGTTCATTTGTTCATTTGTTCATTTGTTCATTTGTTCATTTGTTCCTGCGTTCATTTGTCTATTCGCTCATTTGTTCATTTATTCATTCGTTCATTTGTCTATTCGCTCATTTGTTCATTTGTTCATTTGTTCATTTGTTCATTTGTTCATTTGTTCATTTGTTCATTTGATCATTTGTTCATTTGTTCTTTTGTTCATTTGTTCATTTGTTCATTTGTTCATTTGTTCATTTGTTCATTTGTTCATTTGTTCATTTGTTCATTTGTTCATTTGTTCATTTGTTCATTTGTTCATCTGTTCATTTCTTCATTTGTTCATTTGTTCCTTCGTTCATTTGTCTATTCGTTCATTTGTTCATTTATTCATTCGTTCATTTGTCTATTCGCTCATTTGTTCATTTGTTCCTTTGTTCATTTGTTCATTTGTTCATTTGTTCATTTGTTCATTTGTTCATTTGTTCATTTGTTCATTTGTTCATTTGTTCATTTGTTCATTTGTTCATTTGTTCATTTGTTCATTCGTTCATTTGTTCATTTGTTCATTCGTTCATTTGTCTATTCGCTCATTTGTTCATTTGTTCATTTGTTCATTTGTTCATTTGTTCACTTGTTCCTTCGTTCATTTTTCTATTCGCTCATTTGTTCATTTGTTCATTCGATCATTTGTCTATTCGCTCATTTGTTCATTTGTTCATGTGTTCATTTGTTCATTTGTTCATTTGTTCACTTGTTCATTTGTTCATTTGTTCATTTGTTCATTTGTTCATTTGTTCACTTGTTCACTTTGCTCATTTGTTCGTTTGTTCATTTCTTCATTTGTTCATTTGTTCATGTGTTCATTTGCTCATTTGTTCATTTGTTCATTTGTTCATTTGTTCACTTGTTCATTTGTTCATTTGTTCATTTGTGCATTTATTCATTTGTTCATTTGTTCATTTGTTCATTTGTTCATTTGTTCATTTGATCATTTGTTCATTTGTTCATTTGTTCATTTGTTCATTTGTTCATTTGTTCATTTGATCATTTGTTCATTTGTTCATTTGTTCATTTGTTCATTTGTTCATATGTTCATTTGTTCATTTGTTCATTTGTTCATTTGTTCATTTGTTCATTTGTTCATTTGTTCATTTGTTCATTTGTTCAGTTGTTCCTTCGTTCATTTGTTCATTTGTTCATTCGTTCATTTGTCTATTCGCTCATTTGTTCATTTTTTCATTTGTTCATTTGTTCATTTGTTCATTTGTATATTTGTTCATTTGTGCGATTGTCTATTCGCTCATTTGTTCATTTGTTCATTTGTTCATTTGTTCATTTGTTCATTTGTTCATTTGTTCTTTTGTTCATTTGTTCATTTGTTCATTTGTTCATTTGTTCATTTGTTCATTTGTTCATTTGTTCATTTGTTCTTTTGTTCATTTGTTCATTTGTTCATTTGTTCATTTGTTCATTTGTTCATTTGTTCATTTGTTCATTTGTTCATTTGTTCATTTGTTCATTTGTTCATTTGTTCATTTGTTCATTTGTTCATTTGTTCATTTGTTCATTTGTTCATTTGTTCATTTGTTCATTTGTTCATTCGTTCATTTGTTCATTTGTTCATTCGTTCATTTGTCTATTCGCTCATTTGTTCATTTGTTCATTTGTTCATTTGTTCATTTGTTCATTTGTTCATTTGTTCCTTCGTTCATTTTTCTATTCGCTCATTTGTTCATTTGTTCATTCGATCATTTGTCTATTCGCTCATTTGTTCATTTGTTCATGTGTTCATTTGTTCATTTGTTCATTTGTTCATTTGTTCACTTGTTCATTTGTTCATTTGTTCATTTGTTCATTTGTTCATTTGTTCACTTGTTCACTTTGCTCATTTGTTCGTTTGTTCATTTCTTCATTTGTTCATTTGTTCATTTGTTCATTTGTTCATTTGTTCATTTGTTCATTTGTTCATTTGTTCATTTGTTCATTTGTTCATTTGTTCATTTGTTCATTCGTTCATTTGTTCATTTGTTCATTCGTTCATTTGTCTATTCGCTCATTTGTTCATTTGTTCATTTGTTCATTTGTTCATTTGTTCACTTGTTCCTTCGTTCATTTTTCTATTCGCTCATTTGTTCATTTGTTCATTCGATCATTTGTCTATTCGCTCATTTGTTCATTTGTTCATGTGTTCATTTGATCATTTGTTCATTTGTGCACTTGTTCATTTGTTCATTTGTTCATTTGTTCATTTGTTCATTTGTTCATTTGTTCACTTGTTCACTTTGCTCATTTGTTCGTTTGTTCATTTCTTCATTTCTTCATTTGTTCATTTCTTCATTTGTTCATTTGTTCATGTGTTCATTTGTTCATTTGTTCATTTGTTCATTTGTTCATTTGTTCACTTGTTCATTTGTTCATTTGTTCATTTGTTCATTTGTTCACTTGTTCACTTTGCTCATTTGTTCGTTTGTTCATTTCTTCATTTGTTCATTTGTCCATTTGTTCATTTGTTCATTTGTTCTTTTGTTCATTTGTTCATTTGTTCATTTGTTCATTTTTTCATTTGTTCATTTGTTCATTTTTTCATTTGTTCATTTGTTCATTTGTTCATTTGTTCATTTGTTCATTTGTTCATTTGCTCATTTGTTCATTTGTTCATTTGTTCATTTGTTCATTTGTGTGATTGTCTATTCGCTCATTTGTTCATTTGTTAATTCGTTCATTTGCCTATTCGCTCATTTGTTCATTTGTTCATTTGTTCATTTGTTCATTTGCTCACTTGCTCATTTGTTCATTTGTTCATATGTTCATTTGTTCATTTGTTCATTTGCACATTTGCTCATTTGTTAATTTGTTCATTTGTTCATTTGATCATTTGTTCATTTGTTCATTTGTTCATTTGTTCCTTCGTTCATTTGTCTATTCGCTCATTTGTTCATTTGTTCATTCGTTCATTTGTTCATTTGTTCATTTGTTCATTCGTTCATTTGTTCATTTGTTCATTCGTTCATTTGTCTATTCGCACATTTGTTCATTCGTTCATTTGTTCATTTGTTCATTCGTTCATTTGTCTATTCGCACATTTGTTCATTTGTTCATTTGTTCATTTGTTCATTCGTTCATTTGTTCATTTGTTCATTTGTTCATTTGTTCATTTGTTCATTTGTCCATTTGTTCATTTGTTCATTTGTTCATTTGTCCATTTGTTCATTTGTTCATTTGTTCATTTGTTCATTTGTTCATTTGTTCATTTGTTCATTTGTTCATTTGTTCATTCGTTCATTTGATCATTCGTTCATTTGTTCATTTGTTCATTTGTTCATTTGTTCATTTGTTCATTTGTTCATTTGTTCATTTGTTCATTCGTTCATTTGTTCATTCGTTCATTTGTTCATTTGTTCATTTGTTCATTTGTTCATTTGTTCATTTGTTCATTTGTTCATTTGTTCATTTGTTCATTTGTTCATTTGTTCATTTGTTCATTTGTTCATTTGTTCATTTGTTCATTTGTTCATTTGTTCATTTGTTCATTTGTTCATTTGTTCATTTGTTCATTTGTTCATTTGTTCCTTCGTTCATTTGTCTATTCGCTTATTTGTTCATTTATTCATTCGTTCATTTGTCTATTCGCTCATTTGTTCATTTGTTCATTTGTTCATTTGTTCATTTGTTCATTTGTTCATTTGTTCATTTGTTGATTTGTTCATTTGTTCATTTGTTCATTTGTTCATTCGTTCAGTTGTTCCTTCGTTCATTTGTACAATTGTTCATTCGTTCATTTGTTCATTTGTTCATTCGTTCATTTGTCTATTCGCTCATTTGTTCATTTGTTCATTTGTTCATTTGTTCATTTGTTCATTTGTTCATTTGTTCATTTGTTCATTTGTTCATTTGTTCATTTGTTCCTTCGTTCATTTGTCTATTCGCTCATTTGTTCATTTATTCATTCGTTCATTTGTCTATTCGCTCATTTGTTCATTTGTTCATTTATTCATTCGTTCATTTGTCTATTCGCTCATTTGTTCATTTGTTCATTTGTTCACTTGTTCATTTGTTCATTTGTTCATTTGTTCATTTGTTCATTTGTTCATTTGTTCATTTGTTCATTTGTTCATTTGTTCATTTGTTCATTTGTTCATTTGTTCATTTGTTCATTTGTTCATTTGTTCATTTGTTCATTTGTTCATTAGTTCAGTTGTTCCTTCGTTCATTTGTCTATTCGCTCATTTGTTCATTTGTTCATTTGTTCATTTGTATATTTGTTCATTTGTGCGATTGTCTATTCGCACATTTGTTCATTTGTTCATTTGTTCATTTGTTCATTTGTTCATTTGTTCATTTGTTCATTTGTTCTTTTGTTCATTTGTTCATTTGTTCATTTGTTCATTTGTTCATTTGTTCATTTGATCATTTGTTCTTTTGTTCATTTGTTCATTTCTTCATTTGTTCATTTGTTCATTTGTTCATTTGTTCATTTGTTCATTTGTTCATTTGTTCATTCGTTCATTTGTTCATTTGTTCATTCGTTCATTTGTCTATTCGCTCATTTGTTCATTTGTTCATTTGTTCAATTGTTCACTTGTTCCTTCGTTCATTTTTCTATTCGCTCATTTGTTCATTTGTTCATTCGATCATTTGTCTATTCGCTCATTTGTTCATTTGTTCATGTGTTCATTTGTTCATTTGTTCATTTGTTCACTTGTTCATTTGTTCATTTGTTCATTTGTTCATTTGTTCATTTGTTCACTTGTTCACTTTGCTCATTTGTTCGTTTGTTCATTTCTTCATTTCTTCATTTGTTCATTTGTTCATTTGTTCATGTGTTCATTTGTTCATTTGTTCATTTGTTCATTTGTTCATTTGATCATTTGTTCATTTGTTCAATTGTTCATTTGTTCATTTGTTCATTTGTTCATTTGTTCATTTGTTCATTTGTTCATTTGTTCATTTGTTCATTTGTTCATTTGTTCATTTGTTCATTTGTTCATTTGTTCCTTCGTTCATTTGTTCATTTGTTCATTCGTTCATTTGTCTATTCGCTCATTTGTTCATTTGTTCATTTGTTCATTTGTATATTTGTTCATTTGTGCGATTGTCTATTCGCACATTTGTTCATTTGTTCATTTGTTCATTTGTTCATTTGTTCATTTGTTCATTTGTTCATTTGTTCTTTTGTTCATTTGTTCATTTGTTCATTTGTTCATTTGTTCATTTGTTCATTTGATCATTTGTTCTTTTGTTCATTTGTTCATTTCTTCATTTGTTCATTTGTTCATTTGTTCATTTGTTCATTTGTTCATTTGTTCATTTGTTCATTTGTTCATTTGTTCATTTGTTCATTTGTTCATTTGTTCATTTGTTCATTTGTTCATTTGTTCATTTGTTCATTTGTTCATTTGTTCATTTGTTCATTTGTTCATTTGTTCATTTGTTCATTTGTTCATTTGTTCATTTGTTCATTTGTTCATTTGTTCATTTGTTCATTTGTTCATTTGTTCATTTGTTCATTTGTTCATTTGCTCATTTGCTCATTTGCTCATTTGCTCATTTGTTCATTTGCTCATTTGTTCATTTGTTCATTTGTTCATTTGTTCATTTGTTCATTTGCCCATTTGTTAATTTGTTCATTTGTTCATTTGCTCATTTGCTCATTTGCTCATTTGCTCATTTGCTCATTTGTTCATTTGTTCATTTGTTCATTTGTTCATTTGTTCATTTGTTCATTTGTTCATTTGCTCATTTGTTCATTTGTTCATTTGTTCATTTGTTCATTTGTTCATTTGTTCATTTGTTCATTTGTTCATTTGTTCATTTGTTCATTTGTTCATTTGTTCATTTGTTCATTTGTTCATTTTTTCATTTGTTCATTTGTTCATTTGTTCATTTGTTCATTTGTTCATTTGTTCATTTGTTCATTTGTTCATTTGTTCATTTGTTCATTTGTCCACTTGTTCATTTGTTCATTTGTTCATTTGTTCATATGTTCATTTGTTCATTTGTTCATTTGTTCATTTGTTCATTTGTTCATTTGTTCATTCGTTCATTTGTTCATTTGTTCATTCGTTCATTTGTTCATTTGTTCATTCGTTCATTTGTCTATTCGCACATTTGTTCATTTGTTCATTTGTTCATTTGTTCATTTGTTCATTTGTTCATTTGTTCATTTGTTCATTTGTTCATTTGTTCTTTTGTTCATTTGTTCATTTGTTCATTTGTTCATTTGTTCATTTGTTCATTTGTTCATTTGTTCATTTGTTCATTTGTTCATTTGTTCATTTGTTCATTTGTTCATTTGTTCATTTGTTCATTTGTTCATTTGTTCATTTGTTCATTTGTTCATTTGTTCATTTGTTCATTTGTTCATTTGTTCATTTGTTCATTTGTTCATTTGTTCATTTGTTCATTTGTTCATTTGTTCATTTGTTCATTTGTTCATTTGTTCATTTGTTCATTTGTTCATTTGTTCATTTGTTCATTTGTTCATTTGTTCATTTGTTCATTTGTTCATTTGTTCCTTCGTTCAATTGTCTATTCGATCATTTGTCTATTCGCTCATTTGTTCATTTGTTCATTTGTTCAATTGTCTATTCGATCATTTGTCTATTCGCTCATTTGTTCATTTGTTCATTTGTTCATTTGTTCATTTCTTCATTTGTTCATTTGTTCATTTGTTCATTTGTTAATTCGTTCATTTGCCTATTCGCTCATTTGTTAATTTGTTCATTTGTTCATTTGTTCACTTGTTCATTTGTTCATTTGTTCATTTGTTCATTTGATCATTTGTTCATTTGTTCATTTGTTCACTTGTTCATTTGCTCATTTGTTCGTTTGTTCATTTCTTCATTTCTTCATTTCTTCATTTCTTCATTTCTTCATTTGTTCATTTGTTCATTTGTTAATTCGTTCATTTGCCTATTCGCACATTTGTTAATTTGTTCATTTGTTCATTTGCTCATTTGCTCATTTGCTCATTTGCTCATTTGCTCATTTGTTCATTTGTTCATTTGTTCATTTGTTCATTTGCTCATTTGTTCATTTGTTCATTTGTTCATTTGTTCATTTGTTCATTTGTTCATTTGTTCATTTGTACATTTGTTCATTTGTTCATTTGTTCATTTGTTCATTTGTTCATTTGTCCACTTGTTCATTTGTTCATTTGTTCATTTGTTCGTTTGTTCATTTGTTCATTTGTTCATTTCTTCATTTGATCATTTGTTCATTTGTTCATTTGTTCATTTGTTCATTTGTTCTTTTGTTCATTTGTTCATTTGTTCATTTGTTCATTTGTTCATTTGTTCATTTGTTCATTTGTTCATTTGTTCATTTGTTCATTTGTTCATTTGTTCATTTGTTCATTTGGTCATTTGTTCATTTGTTCATTTGTTCACTTGTTCACTTGTTCATTTGTTCATTTGTTCATTTGTTCATTCGTTCATTCGTTCATTCGTTCATTTGTTCATTTGTTCATTTGTTCATTTGTTCATTTGTTCATTTGTTCATTTGTTCCTTTGTTCATTTGTTCACTTATTCATTTGTTCATTTGTTCATTTGGTCATTTGTTCATTTGTTCATTTGTTCATTTGTTCATTTGTTCATTTGTTCATTTGATCATTTGTTCATTTGTTCATTTGTTCACTTGTTCACTTGCTCATTTGTTCGTTTGTTCATTTCTTCATTTCTCCATTTCTTCATTTGTTCATTTGTTCATTGGTTCATTTGTTCATTTGTTCATTTGTTCACTTGTTCATTTGTTCATTTGTTCATTTGTTCATTCGTTCATTCGTTCATTCGTTCATTTGTTCATTTGTTCATTTGTTCATTTGTTCATTTGTTCATTTGTTCCTTTGTTCATTTGTTCACTTATTCATTTGTTCATTTGTTCATTTGGTCATTTGTTCATTTGTTCATTTGTTCATTTGTTCATTTGTTCATTTGTTCATTTGTTCATTTGTTCATTTGTTCATTTGTTCATTTGTTCATTTGTTCATTTGTTCATTTGTTCATTTGTTCATTTGTTCATTTGTTCATTCGTTCACTTGTTCATTTGTTCATTTGTTCATTCGTTCATTTGTTCATTTGTTCATTTGTTTATTCGTTCATTTGTTCATTTGTTCATTTGTTCATTCGTTCATTTGTTCATTTGTTCATTTGTTCATTTGTTCATTTGTTCATTTGTTCATTTGTTCATTTGATCATTTGATCATTTGTTCATTTGTACACTTGTTCACTAGCTCATTTGTTCATTTGTTCATTTGTTCATTTGTTCATTTGTTCATTTGTTCATTTGTTCATTTGTTCATTCGTTCATTCGTTCATTTGTCTATTCGATCATTTGTTCATTTGATCATTTGTTCATTTGTTCATTTGTTCATTTGTTCATTTGTTCATTTGTTCATTCGTTCACTTGTTCATTTGTTCATTTGTTCATTCGTTCATTTGTTCATTTGTTCATTTGTTTATTCGTTCATTTGTTCATTTGTTCATTTGTTCATTCGTTCATTTGTTCATTTGTTCATTCGTTCATTTGTCTATTCGCTCATTTGTTCATTTGTTCATTTGTTCATTTGTTCATTCGTTCATTCGTTCATTTGTCTATTCGATCATTTGTTCATTTGATCATTTGTTCATTTGTTCATTTGTTCATTTGTTCATTTTTTCATTTGTTCATTTGTTCATTTGTTCATTTGTTCATTCGTTCATTTGTCTATTCGATCATTTGTTCATTTGATCATTTGTTCATTTGTTCATTTGTTCATTTGTTCATTTTTTCATTTGTTCATTTGTTCCTTCGTTCATTTGTCTATTCGCTCATTTGTTCATTTGTTCATTTGTTCATTTGTTCATTTGTTCATTTGTTCATTTGTTCATTTGTTCATTTGTTCATTTGTTCATTTGTTCATTTGTTCATTTGATCATTTGTTCATTTGTTCATTTGTTCATTTGTTCATTTGTTCATTTGTTCATTTGTTCATTTGTTCATTTGTTCATTTGTTCATTTGTTCATTTGTTCATTTGTTCATTTGTTCATTTGTTAATTCGTTCATTTGCCTATTCGCTCATTTGTTAATTTGTTCATTTGTTCATTTGTTCACTTGTTCATTTGTTCATTTGTTCATTTGTTCATTTGTTCATTTGTTCATTTGATCATTTGTTCATTTGTTCATTTGTTCACTTGTTCATTTGCTCAATTGTTCGTTTGTTCATTTCTTCATTTCTTCATTTCTTCATTTCTTCATTTGTTCATTTGTTAATTCGTTCATTTGCCTATTCGCTCATTTGTTAATTTGTTCATTTGTTCATTTGCTCATTTGCTCATTTGCTCATTTGCTCATTTGCTCATTTGTTCATTTGTTCATTTGTTCATTTGTTCATTTGTTCATTTGTTCATTTGTTCATTTGTTCATTTGTTCATTTGTAAATTTGTCCACTTGTTCATTTGTTCATTTGTTCATTTGTTCGTTTGTTCATTTGTTCATTTGTTCATTTGTTCATTCGTTCATTTGTTCATTCGTTCATTTGTTCATTTGTTCATTTGTTCATTTGGTCATTTGTTCATTTGTTCATTTGTACATTTGTTCATTTGTTCATTTGTTCATTTGTTCATTTGTTCATTTCTTCATTTGTTCATTTGTTCATTTGTTCATTTGTTCATTAGTTCATTAGTTCATTTGTTCATTTGTTCATTTGATCATTTGTTCATTTGTTCATTTGTTCACATGATCATTTGTTCATTTGTTCATTTGTTCATTTGTTAATTTGTTCATTTGTTCATTTGCTCATTTGCTCATTTGCTCATTTGCTCATTTGCTCATTTGTTCATTTGTTCATTTGTTCATTTGTTCATTTGTTCATTTGTTCATTTGTTCATTTGTTCATTTGTACATTTGTTCATTTGGTCATTTGTTCATTTGTTCATTTCTTCATTTGTTCATTTGTTCATTTGTTCATTTGTTCATTTGTTCATTTGTTCATTTGCTCATTTGTTCATTTGTTCATTTGTTCATTTGTTCATTTGTTCATTTGTTCATTTGTTCATTTGTTCATTTGTTCATTTGTTCATTTGTTCATTTGTTCATTTGTTCATTTGTTCATTTGTTCATTTGTTCATTTGTTCATTTGTTCATTTGTTCATTTGTTCATTTGTTCATTTGTTCATTTGTTCATTTGTTCATTTGTTCATTTGTTCATTTGTTCATTTGTTCATTCGTTCATTTGTTCATTTGTTCATTTGTTCATTTGTTCATTTGTTCATTTGTTCATTTGTTCATTTGATCATTTGTTCATTTGTTCATTTGTTCATTTGTTCATTTGTTCATTTGTTCATTTGTTCATTTGTTCATTTGTTCATTTGTTCATTTGTTCATTTGTTCATTTGTTCATTTGTTCATTTGTTCATTTGTTCATTTGTTCATTTGTTCCTTTGTTCATTTGTTCACTTATTCATTTGTTCATTTGTTCATTTGGTCATTTGTTCATTTGTTCATTTGTTCATTTGTTCATTTGTTCATTTGTTCATTTGTTCATTTGTTCATTTGTTCATTTGTTCATTTGTTCATTTGTTCATTTGTTCATTTGTTCATTTGTTCATTTGTTCATTTGTTCATTTGTTCATTTGTTCATTTGTTCATTTGTTCATTCGTTCATTTGTTCATTTGTTCATTTGTTCATTCGTTCATTTGTTCATTTGTTCATTTGTTCATTTGTTCATTTGTTCATTTGTTCGTTTGTTCATTTGTTCATTTGTTCATTTGTTCATTTGTTCATTCGTTCACTTGTTCATTTGTTCATTTGTTCATTTTTTCATTTGTTCATTTGTTCCTTCGTTCATTTGTCTATTCGCTCATTTGTTCATTTGTTCATTTGTTCATTTGTTCATTTGTTCATTTGTTCATTTGTTCATTTGTTCATTTGTTCATTTGATCATTTGTTCATTTGTTCATTTGTTCATTTGTTCATTTGTTCATTTGTTCATTTGTTCATTTGTTCATTTGTTAATTCGTTCATTTGCCTATTCGCTCATTTGTTAATTTGTTCATTTGTTCATTTGTTCACTTGTTCATTTGTTCATTTGTTCATTTGTTCATTTGTTCATTTGTTCATTTGTTCATTTGTTCATTTGTTCATTTGTTCATTTGTTCATTTGTTCATTTGTTCATTTGTTCATTTGTTCATTTGTTCATTTGTTCATTTGTTCATTTGTTCATTTGTTCATTTGTTCATTTGTTCATTTGTTCATTTGTTCATTTGTTCATTTGTTCATTTGTTCATTTGTTCATTTGTTCATTTGTTCATTTGTTCATTTGTTCATTTGTTCATTTGTTCATTTGTTCATTTGTTCATTTGTTCATTTGTTCATTTGTTCATTTGTTCCTTCGTTCAATTGTCTATTCGATCATTTGTACAATTGTTCATTCGTTCATTTGTTCATTTGTTCAATCGTTCATTTGTCTATTCGCTCATTTGTTCATTTGTTCATTTGTTCATTTGTTCCTTCGTTCATTTTTCTATTCGCTCATTTGTTCATTTGTTCATTCGATCATTTGTCTATTCGCTCATTTGTTCATTTGTTCATTTGTTCATTTGTTCATTTCTTCATTTGTTCATTTGTTCATTTGTTCATTTGTTAATTCGTTCATTTGCCTATTCGCTCATTTGTTAATTTGTTCATTTGTTCATTTGTTCACTTGTTCATTTGTTCATTTGTTCATTTGTTCATTTGATCATTTGTTCATTTGTTCATTTGTTCACTTGTTCATTTGCTCATTTGTTCGTTTGTTCATTTCTTCATTTCTTCATTTCTTCATTTCTTCATTTGTTCATTTGTTCATTTGTTAATTCGTTCATTTGCCTATTCGCTCATTTGTTAATTTGTTCATTTGTTCATTTGCTCATTTGCTCATTTGCTCATTTGCTCATTTGCTCATTTGATCATTTGTTCATTTGTTCATTTGCTCATTTGTTCATTTGTTCATTTGTTCATTTGTTCATTTGTTCATTTGTTCATTTGTTCATTTGTACATTTGTTCATTTGTTCATTTGTTCATTTGTTCATTTGTCCACTTGTTCATTTGTTCATTTGTTCATTTGTTCGTTTGTTCATTTGTTCATTTGTTCATTTCTTCATTTGATCATTTGTTCATTTGTTCATTTGTTCATTTGTTCATTTGTTCTTTTGTTCATTTGTTCATTTGTTCATTTGTTCATTTGTTCATTTGTTCATTTGTTCATTTGTTCATTTGTTCATTTGTTCATTTGTTCATTTGTTCCTTTGTTCATTTGTTCACTTATTCATTTGTTCATTTGTTCATTTGGTCATTTGTTCATTTGTTCATTTGTTCATTTGTTCATTTGTTCATTTGTTCATTTGTTCATTTGTTCATTTGTTCATTTGTTCATTTGTTCATTTGTTCATTTGTTCATTTGTTCATTTGTTCATTTGTTCATTTGTTCATTTGTTCATTTGTTCATTTGTTCATTTGTTCATTTGTTCATTTGTTCATTTGTTCATTTGTTCATTTGTTCATTTGTTCATTTGTTCATTTGTTCATTTGTTCATTTGTTCATTTGTTCATTTGTTCATTTGTTCATTTGTTCATTTGTTCATTTGTTCATTTGTTCATTTGTTCATTTGTTCATTTGTTCATTTGTTCATTTGTTCATTTGTTCATTTGTTCATTTGTTCATTTGTTTATTTGTTCATTTGTTCATTTGTTCATTTGTTCATTCGTTCATTTGTTCATTTGTTCATTCGTTCATTTGTCTATTCGCTCATTTGTTCATTTGTTCATTTGTTCATTTGTTCATTCGTTCATTCGTTCATTTGTCTATTCGATCATTTGTTCATTTGATCATTTGTTCATTTGTTCATTTGTTCATTTGTTCATTTTTTCATTTGTTCATTTGTTCATTTGTTCATTTGTTCATTCGTTCATTTGTCTATTCGATCATTTGTTCATTTGATCATTTGTTCATTTGTTCATTTGTTCATTTGTTCATTTGTTCATTTGTTCATTTGTTCATTTGTTCATTTGTTCATTTGTTCATTTGTTCATTTGTTAATTCGTTCATTTGCCTATTCGCTCATTTGTTAATTTGTTCATTTGTTCATTTGTTCACTTGTTCATTTGTTCATTTGTTCATTTGTTCATTTGTTCATTTGATCATTTGTTCATTTGTTCATTTGTTCACTTGTTCATTTGCTCAATTGTTCGTTTCTTCATTTCTTCATTTCTTCATTTCTTCATTTCTTCATTTGTTCATTTGTTAATTCGTTCATTTGCCTATTCGCTCATTTGTTAATTTGTTCATTTGTTCATTTGCTCATTTGCTCATTTGCTCATTTGCTCATTTGTTCATTTGTTCATTTGTTCATTTGTTCATTTGTTCATTTGTTCATTTGTTCATTTGTTCATTTGTTCATTTGTTCATTTGTCCACTTGTTCATTTGTTCATTTGTTCATTTGTCCACTTGTTCATTTGTTCATTTGTTCATTTGTTCGTTTGTTCATTTGTTCATTTGTTCATTTGTTCATTCGTTCATTTGTTCATTCGTTCATTTGTTCATTTGTTCATTTGTTCATTTGGTCATTTGTTCATTTGTTCATTTGTACATTTGTTCATTTGGTCATTTGTTCATTTGTTCATTTCTTCATTTGTTCATTTGTTCATTTGTTCATTTGTTCATTAGTTCATTAGTTCATTTGTTCATTTGTTCATTTGATCATTTGTTCATTTGTTCATTTGTTCACATGATCATTTGTTCATTTGTTCATTTGTTCATTTGTTCATTTGTTAATTTGTTCATTTGTTCATTTGCTCATTTGCTCATTTGCTCATTTGCTCATTTGCTCATTTGTTCATTTGTTCATTTGTTCATTTGTTCATTTGTTCATTTGTTCATTTGCTCATTTGTTCATTTGTTCATTTGTTCATTTGTTCATTTGTTCATTTGTTCCTTTGTTCATTTGTTCACTTATTCATTTGTTCATTTGTTCATTTGGTCATTTGTTCATTTGTTCATTTGTTCATTTGTTCATTTGTTCATTTGTTCATTTGTTCATTTGTTCATTTGTTCATTTGTTCATTTGTTCATTTGTTCATTTGTTCATTTGTTCATTTGATCATTTGTTCATTTGTTCATTTGTTCATTTGTTCATTTGTTCATTTGTTCATTTGTTCATTTGTTCATTTGTTCATTTGTTCATTTGATCATTTGTTCATTTGTTCATTTGTTCATTTGTTCATTTGTTCATTTGTTCATTTGTTCATTTGTTCATTTGTTCATTTGTTCATTTGTTCCTTTGTTCATTTGTTCACTTATTCATTTGTTCATTTGTTCATTTGGTCATTTGTTCATTTGTTCATTTGTTCATTTGTTCATTTGTTCATTTGTTCATTTGTTCATTTGTTCATTTGTTCATTTGCTCATTTGCTCATTTGCTCATTTGTTCATTTGTTCATTTGTTCATTTGCTCATTTGTTCATTTGTTCATTTGTTCATTTGTTCATTTGTTCATTTGTTCTTTTGTTCATTTGTTCATTTGTTCATTTGTTCATTTGTTCATTTGTTCATTTGTTCATTTGTTCATTTGTTCATTTGTTCATTTGTTCATTTGTTCATTTGTTCATTTGTTCATTTGTTCATTTGTTCATTTGTTCATTTGCTCATTTGTTCATTTGTTCATTTGTTCATTTGTTCATTTGTTCATTTGTTCATTTGTTCATTTGTTCATTTGTTCATTTGTTCATTTGTTCATTCGTTCATTTGTTCATTCGTTCATTCGTTCATTCGTTCATTCGTTCATTTGTTCATTTGTTCATTTGTTCATTTGTTCATTTGTTCATTTGTTCATTTGTTCATTTGTTCATTTGTTCATTTGTTCATTTGTTCATTTGGTCATTTGTTCATTTGTTCATTTGTTCACTTGTTTACTTGTTTACTTGTTCATTTGTTCATTTGTTCATTTGTTCATTTGTTCATTTGATCATTTGTTCATTTGTTCATTTGTTCACTTGCTCATTTGTTCGTTTGTTCATTTCTTCATTTCTTCATTTCTCTATTCTTCATTTGTTCATTTGTTCATTTGTTCATTTGTTCATTTGTCCATTTGTCCATTTGTCCATTTGTCCATTTGTTCATTTGTCCACTTGTTCATTTGTTCATTTGTTCATTTGTTCATTCGTTCATTCGTTCATTCGTTCATTCGTTCATTTGTTCATTTGTTCATTTGTTCATTTGTTCATTTGTTCATTTGTTCATTTGTTCACTTGTTTACTTGTTTACTTGTTCATTTGTTCATTTGTTCATTTGTTCATTTGTTCATTTGTTCATTTGATCATTTGATCATTTGATCATTTGTTCACTTGTTCACTTGCTCATTTGTTCGTTTGTTCATTTCTACATTTCTTCATTTGTTCATTTGTTCATTTGTTCATTTGTTCATTTGTTCATTTGTCCATTTGTTAATTTGTCCACTTGTTCATTTGTTCATTTGTTCATTTGTTCATTTGTTCATTCGTTCATTCGTTCATTTGTTCATTTGTTCATTTGTTCATTTGTTCATTTGTTCATTTGTTCATTTGTTCATTTGTTCATTTGTTCATTTGTTCATTTGTTCATTTGTTCATTTGTTCATTTGTTCATTTGTTCATTTGTTCATTTGTTCATTTGTTCATTTGTTCATTTGTTCATTTGTTCATTTGTTCATTTGTTCATTTGTTCATTTGTTCATTTGTTCATTTGTTCATTTGTTCATTTGTTCATTTGTTCATTTGTTCATTTGTTCATTTGTTCATTTGTTCATTTGTTCATTTGTTCATTTGTTCATTTGTTCATTTGTTCATTTGTTCATTTGTTCATTTGATCATTTGTTCATTTGTTCATTTGTTCATTTGTTCATTTGTTCATTTGTTCATTTGTTCATTTGTTCATTTGTTCATTTGTTCATTTGTTCATTTGTTCATTTGTTCATTTGTTCCTTCGTTCATTCGTTCTTTTGTTCATTTGTTCCTTCGTTCATTCGTTCTTTTGTTCATTTGTTCATTTGTTCATTTGTTCATTTGTTCACTTGCTCACTTGTTCATTTGTTCATTTGGTCATTTTTTCATTTGTTCATTTGTTCATTTGTTCATTTGTTCATTTGTTCATTTGTCTATTCGCTCATTTGTTCATTTGTTCATTTGTTCATTTGTTCCTTCGTTCATTTTTCTATTCGCTCATTTGTTCATTTGTTCATTCGATCATTTGTCTATTCGCTCATTTGTTCATTTGTTCATTTGTTCATTTGTTCATTTCTTCATTTGTTCATTTGTTCATTTGTTCATTTGTTAATTCGTTCATTTGCCTATTCGCTCATTTGTTAATTTGTTCATTTGTTCATTTGTTCACTTGTTCATTTGTTCATTTGTTCATTTGTTCATTTGATCATTTGTTCATTTGTTCATTTGTTCACTTGTTCATTTGCTCATTTGTTCGTTTGTTCATTTCTTCATTTCTTCATTTCTTCATTTCTTCATTTGTTCATTTGTTCATTTGTTAATTCGTTCATTTGCCTATTCGCTCATTTGTTAATTTGTTCATTTGTTCATTTGCTCATTTGCTCATTTGCTCATTTGCTCATTTGCTCATTTGATCATTTGTTCATTTGTTCATTTGCTCATTTGTTCATTTGCTCATTTGTTCATTTGTTCATTTGTTCATTTGTTCATTTGTTCATTTGTTCATTTGTTCATTTGTTCATTCGTTCATTTGTTCATTCGTTCATTCGTTCATTCGTTCATTCGTTCATTTGTTCATTTGTTCATTTGTTCATTTGTTCATTTGTTCATTTGTTCATTTGTTCATTTGTTCATTTGTTCATTTGTTCATTTGTTCATTTGTTTATTTGTTCATTTGTTCATTTGTTCATTTGTTCATTCGTTCATTTGTTCATTTGTTCATTCGTTCATTTGTCTATTCGCTCATTTGTTCATTTGTTCATTTGTTCATTTGTTCATTCGTTCATTCGTTCATTTGTCTATTCGATCATTTGTTCATTTGATCATTTGTTCATTTGTTCATTTGTTCATTTGTTCATTTTTTCATTTGTTCATTTGTTCATTTGTTCATTTGTTCATTCGTTCATTTGTCTATTCGATCATTTGTTCATTTGATCATTTGTTCATTTGTTCATTTGTTCATTTGTTCATTTGTTCATTTGTTCATTTGTTCATTTGTTCATTTGTTCATTTGTTCATTTGTTCATTTGTTAATTCGTTCATTTGCCTATTCGCTCATTTGTTAATTTGTTCATTTGTTCATTTGTTCACTTGTTCATTTGTTCATTTGTTCATTTGTTCATTTGATCATTTGTTCATTTGTTCATTTGTTCACTTGTTCATTTGCTCAATTGTTCGTTTGTTCATTTCTTCATTTCTTCATTTCTTCATTTCTTCATTTGTTCATTTGTTAATTCGTTCATTTGCCTATTCGCTCATTTGTTAATTTGTTCATTTGTTCATTTGCTCATTTGCTCATTTGCTCATTTGCTCATTTGTTCATTTGTTCATTTGTTCATTTGTTCATTTGTTCATTTGTTCATTTGTTCATTTGTTCATTTGTTCATTTGTTCATTTGTCCACTTGTTCATTTGTTCATTTGTTCATTTGTCCACTTGTTCATTTGTTCATTTGTTCATTTGTCCACTTGTTCATTTGTTCATTTGTTCATTTGTTCGTTTGTTCATTTGTTCATTTGTTCATTTGTTCATTCGTTCATTTGTTCATTCGTTCATTTGTTCATTTGTTCATTTGTTCATTTGGTCATTTGTTCATTTGTTCATTTGTACATTTGTTCATTTGGTCATTTGTTCATTTGTTCATTTCTTCATTTGTTCATTTGTTCATTTGTTCATTTGTTCATTAGTTCATTAGTTCATTTGTTCATTTGTTCATTTGATCATTTGTTCATTTGTTCATTTGTTCACATGATCATTTGTTCATTTGTTCATTTGTTCATTTGTTCATTTGTTAATTTGTTCATTTGTTCATTTGTTCATTTGCTCATTTGTTCATTTGTTCATTTGTTCATTTGCTCATTTGTTAATTTGTTCATTTGTTCATTTGCTCATTTGTTCATTTGCTCATTTGCTCATTTGCTCATTTGCTCATTTGCTCATTTGTTCATTTGTTCATTTGTTCATTTGCTCATTTGTTCATTTGTTCATTTGTTCATTTGTTCATTTGTTCATTTGTTCATTTGTTCATTTGTTCATTTGTTCATTTGTTCATTTGTTCATTTGATCATTTGTTCATTTGTTCATTTGTTCATTTGATCATTTGTTCATTTGTTCATTTGTTCATTTGTTCATTTGTTCATTTGTTCATTTGTTCATTTGTTCATTTGTTCATTTGTTCCTTTGTTCATTTGTTCATTTGTTCATTTGTTCATTTGTTCATTTGGTCATTTGTTCATTTGTTCATTTGTTCATTTGTTCATTTGTTCATTTGTTCATTTGTTCATTTGTTCATTTGTTCATTTGTTCATTTGTTCATTTGTTCATTTGTTCATTTGTTCATTTGTTCATTTGTTCATTTGTTCATTTGTTCATTTGTTCATTTGTTCATTTGTTCATTTGTTCATTTGTTCATTTGTTCATTTGTTCATTTGTTCATTTGTTCATTTGTTCATTTGTTCATTTGATCATTTGTTCATTTGTTCATTTGTTCATTTGTTCATTTGTTCATTTGTTCCTTTGTTCATTTGTTCACTTATTCATTTGTTCATTTGTTCATTTGTTCACTTATTCATTTGTTCATTTGTTCCTTTGTTCATTTGTTCACTTATTCATTTGTTCATTTGTTCATTTGGTCATTTGTTCATTTGTTCATTTGTTCATTTGTTCATTTGTTCATTTGTTCATTTGTTCATTTGTTCATTTGTTCATTTGCTCATTTGCTCATTTGCTCATTTGTTCATTTGCTCATTTGTTCATTTGTTCATTTGTTCATTTGTTCATTTGTTCATTTGTTCTTTTGTTCATTTGTTCATTTGTTCATTTGTTCATTTGTTCATTTGTTCATTTGTTCATTTGTTCATTTGTTCATTTGTTCATTTGTTCATTTGTTCATTTGTTCATTTGTTCATTTGTTCATTTGTTCATTTGTTCATTTGCTCATTTGTTCATTTGTTCATTTGTTCATTTGTTCATTTGTTCATTTGTTCATTTGTTCATTTGTTCATTTGTTCATTTGTTCATTCGTTCATTTGTTCATTCGTTCATTCGTTCATTCGTTCATTCGTTCATTTGTTCATTTGTTCATTTGTTCATTTGTTCATTTGTTCATTTGTTCATTTGTTCATTTGTTCATTTGTTCATTTGTTCATTTGTTCATTTGTTCATTTGTTCATTTGGTCATTTGTTCATTTGTTCATTTGTTCACTTGTTTACTTGTTTACTTGTTCATTTGTTCATTTGTTCATTTGTTCATTTGTTCATTTGATCATTTGTTCATTTGTTCATTTGTTCACTTGCTCATTTGTTCGTTTGTTCATTTCTTCATTTCTTCATTTCTCTATTCTTCATTTGTTCATTTGTTCATTTGTTCATTTGTTCATTTGTCCATTTGTCCATTTGTCCATTTGTCCATTTGTTCATTTGTCCACTTGTTCATTTGTTCATTTGTTCATTTGTTCATTCGTTCATTCGTTCATTCGTTCATTCGTTCATTTGTTCATTTGTTCATTTGTTCATTTGTTCATGTGTTCATTTGTTCATTTGTTCACTTGTTTACTTGTTTACTTGTTCATTTGTTCATTTGTTCATTTGTTCATTTGTTCATTTGTTCATTTGTTCATTTGTTCATTTGATCATTTGATCATTTGATCATTTGTTCACTTGTTCACTTGCTCATTTGTTCGTTTGTTCATTTCTACATTTCTTCATTTGTTCATTTGTTCATTTGTTCATTTGTTCATTTGTTCATTTGTCCATTTGTTAATTTGTCCACTTGTTCATTTGTTCATTTGTTCATTTGTTCATTTGTTCATTCGTTCATTCGTTCATTTGTTCATTTGTTCATTTGTTCATTTGTTCATTTGTTCATTTGTTCATTTGTTCATTTGTTCATTTGTTCATTTGTTCATTTGTTCATTTGTTCATTTGTTCATTTGTTCATTTGTTCATTTGTTCATTTGTTCATTTGTTCATTTGTTCATTTGTTCATTTGTTCATTTGTTCATTTGTTCATTTGTTCATTTGTTCATTTGTTCATTTGTTCATTTGTTCATTTGTTCATTTGTTCATTTGTTCATTTGTTCATTTGTTCATTTGTTCATTTGTTCATTTGTTCATTTGTTCATTTGATCATTTGTTCATTTGTTCATTTGTTCATTTGTTCATTTGTTCATTTGTTCATTTGTTCATTTGTTCATTTGTTCATTTGTTCATTTGTTCATTTGTTCATTTGTTCATTTGTTCATTTGTTCATTTGTTCCTTCGTTCATTCGTTCTTTTGTTCATTTGTTCCTTCGTTCATTCGTTCTTTTGTTCATTTGTTCATTTGTTCATTTGTTCATTTGTTCACTTGCTCACTTGTTCATTTGTTCATTTGGTCATTTTTTCATTTTTTCATTTGTTCATTTGTTCATTTGTACATTTGTTCACTTGTTCGTTTGTTCATTTTTTCATTTGTTCACTTATTCATTTGTTCATATGTTCATTTGGTCATTTTTTCATTTGTATATTTGTTCATTTGTTCATTTGTTCATTTGTCCATTTGTTCATTTGTTCATTTGTTCATTTGTTCATTTGTTCATTTGTTCATTTGTTCATTCGTTCATTTGTTCATTTGTTCATTTGTTCATTTGTTCATTTGTTCATTTGTTCATTTGTTCATTTGTTCATTTGTTCACTTGTTCATTTGTTCATTTGTTCATTCGTTCATTTGTTCATTCGTTCATTCGTTCATTTGTTCATTTGTTCATTTGTTCATTTCTTCATTTGTTCATTTGTTCATTTGTTCATTTGTTCATTTGTTCATTTGTTCATTCGTTCATTCGTTCATTTGTTCATTTGTTCATTTGTTCCTTCGTTCATTTGTCTATTCGCTCATTTGTTCATTTGTTCATTTGTTCATTTGTTCATTTGTTCATTTGTTCATTTGTTCACTTGTTCATTTGTTCATTTGTTCATTTGTTCATTTGTTCATTTGTTCATTTGTTCATATGTTCATTTGTTCATTTGTTCATTTGTTCATTTGTTCATTTGTTCATTCGTTCATTTGTTCATTTGTTCATTCGTTCATTTGTTCATTTGTTCATTCGTTCATTTCTTCATTTCTTCATTTCTCTATTCTTCATTTGTTCATTTGTTCATTTGTTCATTTGTTCATTTGTCCATTTGTCCATTTGTCCATTTGTCCATTTGTTCATTTGTCCACTTGTTCATTTGTTCATTTGTTCATTTGTTCATTCGTTCATTCGTTCATTCGTTCATTCGTTCATTTGTTCATTTGTTCATTTGTTCATTTGTTCATGTGTTCATTTGTTCATTTGTTCACTTGTTTACTTGTTTACTTGTTCATTTGTTCATTTGTTCATTTGTTCATTTGTTCATTTGTTCATTTGTTCATTTGTTCATTTGATCATTTGATCATTTGATCATTTGTTCACTTGTTCACTTGCTCATTTGTTCGTTTGTTCATTTCTACATTTCTTCATTTGTTCATTTGTTCATTTGTTCATTTGTTCATTTGTTCATTTGTCCATTTGTTAATTTGTCCACTTGTTCATTTGTTCATTTGTTCATTTGTTCATTTGTTCATTCGTTCATTCGTTCATTTGTTCATTTGTTCATTTGTTCATTTGTTCATTTGTTCATTTGTTCATTTGTTCATTTGTTCATTTGTTCATTTGTTCATTTGTTCATTTGTTCATTTGTTCATTTGTTCATTTGTTCATTTGTTCATTTGTTCATTTGTTCATTTGTTCATTTGTTCATTTGTTCATTTGTTCATTTGTTCATTTGTTCATTTGTTCATTTGTTCATTTGTTCATTTGTTCATTTGTTCATTTGTTCATTTGTTCATTTGTTCATTTGTTCATTTGTTCATTTGTTCATTTGTTCATTTGATCATTTGTTCATTTGTTCATTTGTTCATTTGTTCATTTGTTCATTTGTTCATTTGTTCATTTGTTCATTTGTTCATTTGTTCATTTGTTCATTTGTTCATTTGTTCATTTGTTCCTTCGTTCATTCGTTCTTTTGTTCATTTGTTCCTTCGTTCATTCGTTCTTTTGTTCATTTGTTCATTTGTTCATTTGTTCATTTGTTCACTTGCTCACTTGTTCATTTGTTCATTTGGTCATTTTTTCATTTTTTCATTTGTTCATTTGTTCATTTGTACATTTGTTCACTTGTTCGTTTGTTCATTTTTTCATTTGTTCACTTATTCATTTGTTCATATGTTCATTTGGTCATTTTTTCATTTGTATATTTGTTCATTTGTTCATTTGTTCATTTGTCCATTTGTTCATTTGTTCATTTGTTCATTTGTTCATTTGTTCATTTGTTCATTTGTTCATTCGTTCATTTGTTCATTTGTTCATTTGTTCATTTGTTCATTTGTTCATTTGTTCATTTGTTCATTTGTTCATTTGTTCACTTGTTCATTTGTTCATTTGTTCATTCGTTCATTTGTTCATTCGTTCATTCGTTCATTTGTTCATTTGTTCATTTGTTCATTTCTTCATTTGTTCATTTGTTCATTTGTTCATTTGTTCATTTGTTCATTTGTTCATTCGTTCATTCGTTCATTTGTTCATTTGTTCATTTGTTCCTTCGTTCATTTGTCTATTCGCTCATTTGTTCATTTGTTCATTTGTTCATTTGTTCATTTGTTCATTTGTTCATTTGTTCACTTGTTCATTTGTTCATTTGTTCATTTGTTCATTTGTTCATTTGTTCATTTGTTCATATGTTCATTTGTTCATTTGTTCATTTGTTCATTTGTTCATTTGTTCATTCGTTCATTTGTTCATTTGTTCATTCGTTCATTTGTTCATTTGTTCATTCGTTCATTTGTCTATTCGCACATTTGTTCATTTGTTCATTCGTTCATTTGTCTATTCGCACATTTGTTCATTTGTTCATTTGTTCATTTGTTCATTACTTCATTTGATCATTTGTTCATTTGTTCATTTGTTCATTTGTTCATTTGTTCATTTGTTCATTTGGTCATTTGTTCATTTGTTCATTTGTTCACTTGTTTACTTGTTTACTTGTTCATTTGTTCATTTGTTCATTTGTTCATTTGATCATTTGTTCATTTGTTCATTTGTTCACTTGTTCACTTGCTCATTTGTTCGTTTGTTCATTTCTTCATTTCTTCATTTGTTCATTTGTTCATTTGTTCATTTGTTCATTTGTTCATTTGTCCATTTGTTCATTTGTCCACTTGTTCATTTGTTCATTTGTTCATTCGTTCATTCGTTCATTCGTTCATTCGTTCATTTGTTCATTTGTTCATTTGTTCATTTGTTCATTTGTTCATTTGTTCATTTGTTCATTTGTTCACTTGTTTACTTGTTTACTTGTTCATTTGTTCATTTGTTCATTTGTTCATTTGTTCATTTGTTCATTTGTTCATTTGTTCACTTGTTTACTTGTTTACTTGTTCATTTGTTCATTTGTCCATTTGTTCATTTGTTCATTTGTTCATTTGTTCATTTGTTCATTTGTTCATTTGTTCATTTGTTCATTTGTTCATTTGTTCATTTGTTCATTTGTTCATTTGTTCATTTGTTCATTTGTCCATTCGTTCATTTGTTCATTTGTTCATTCGTTCATTTGTTCATTTGTTCATTTGTTCATTTGTTCATTTGTTCATTTGTTCATTTGTTCATTTGTTCATTTGTTCATTTGTTCATTTGTTCATTTGTTCATTTGTTCATTTGTTCATTTGTTCATTTGTTCATTTGTTCATTTGTTCATTTGTTCATTTGTTCATTTGTACATTTGTTCATTTGTTCATTTGTTCATTTGTTCATTTGTTCATTTGTTCATTTCTTCATTTGTTCATTTGTTCATTTGTTCATTAGTTCATTAGTTCATTTGTTCATTTGTTCATTTGATCATTTGTTCATTTGTTCATTTGTTCACTTGATCATTTTTTCATTTGTTCATTTGTTAATTTGTTCATTTGTTCATTTGTTAATTTGTTCATTTGTTCATTTGCTCATTTGCTCATTTGCTCATTTGCTCATTTGCTCATTTGTTCATTTGTTCATTTGTTCATTTGTTCATTTGTTCATTTGTTCATTTGCTCATTTGTTAATTTGTTCATTTGTTCATTTGCTCATTTGCTCATTTGCTCATTTGCTCATTTGCTCATTTGCTCATTTGTTCATTCGTTCATTTGTCTATTCGATCATTTGTTCATTTGTTCATTTGCTCATTTGCTCATTTGTTCATTTGTTCATTTGTTCATTTGTTCATTTGTTCATTTGTTCATTTGTTCATTTGTTCATTTGTTCATTTGTTCATTTGTTCATTTGTTCATTTGTTCATTTGTTCATTTGTTCATTTGTTCATTTGTTCATTTGTTCATTTGTTCATTTGTTCATTTGTTCATTTGTTCATTTGTTCATTTGTTCATTTGTTCATTTGTTCATTTGTTCATTTGTTCATTTGTCCACTTGTTCATTTGTTCATTTGTTCATTTGTTCATATGTTCATTTGTTCATTTGTTCATTTGTTCATTTGTTCATTTGTTCATTCGTTCATTTGTTCATTTGTTCATTCGTTCATTTGTTCATTTGTTCATTCGTTCATTTGTCTATTCGCACATTTGTTCATTTGTTCATTTGTTCATTTGTTCATTACTTCATTTGATCATTTGTTCATTTGTTCATTTGTTCATTTGTTAATTTGTTCATTTTTTCATTTGTTCATTTGTTCATTTGTTCATTTGTTCATTTGTTCATTTGTTCATTTGTTCATTTGTTCATTTGTTCATTTGTTCATTTGTTCATTTGTTCATTTGGTCATTTGGTCATTTGTTCATTTGTTCATTTGTTCACTTGTTTACTTGTTTACTTGTTCATTTGTTCATTTGTTCATTTGTTCATTTGATCATTTGTTCATTTGTTCATTTGTTCACTTGTTCACTTGCTCATTTGTTCGTTTGTTCATTTCTTCATTTCTTCATTTGTTCATTTGTTCATTTGTTCATTTGTTCATTTGTTCATTTGTTCATTTGTTCATTTGTTCATTTGTTCATTTGTTCATTTGTTCATTTGTTCACTTGTTCATTTGTTCATTTGTTCATTCGTTCATTTGTTCATTCGTTCATTCGTTCATTTGTTCATTTGTTCATTTGTTCATTTCTTCATTTGTTCATTTGTTCATTTGTTCACTTGTTTACTTCTTCATTTGTTCATTTGTTCATTTGTTCATTTGTTCATTTGTTCATTTGTTCATTTGTTCATTTGTTCATTTGATCATTTGATCATTTGTTCATTTGTTCACTTGTTCACTAGCTCATTTGTTCGTTTGTTCATTTGTTCATTTGTTCATTTGTTCATTTGTTCATTTGTTCATTTGTTCATTTGTTCATTCGTTCATTCGTTCATTTGTCTATTCGATCATTTGTTCATTTGATCATTTGTTCATTTGTTCATTTGTTCATTTTTTCATTTTTTCATTTGTTCATTTGTTCATTTGTTCATTTGTTCATTTGTTCATTTGTTCATTTGTTCATTTGTTCATTTGTTCATTTGTTCATTTGTTCATTTGTTCATTTGTTCATTTGTTCATTTGTTCATTTGATCATTTGTTCATTTGTTCATTTGTTCATTTGTTCATTTGTTCATTTGTTCATTTGTTCATTTGTTCATTTGTTCATTTGTTCATTTGTTCATTTGTTCATTTGTTCATTTGTTCATTTGTTCCTTTGTTCATTTGTTCACTTATTCATTTGTTTATTTGTTCATTTGGTCATTTGTTCATTTGTTCATTTGTTCATTTGTTCATTTGTTCATTTGTTCATTTGTTCATTTGTTCATTTGTTCATTTGTTCATTTGTTCATTTGTTCATTTGTTCATTTGTTCATTTGTTCATTTGTTCATTTGTTCATTTGTTAATTCGTTCATTTGCCTATTCGCTCATTTGTTAATTTGTTCATTTGTTCATTTGTTCATTTGTTCACTTGTTCATTTGTTCATTTGTTCATTTGTTCATTTGTTCATTTGTTCATTTGTTCATTTGTTCATTTGTTCATTTGTTCATTTGTTCATTTGTTCATTTGTTCATTTGTTCATTTGTTCATTTGTTCATTTGTTCATTTGTTCATTTGTTCATTTGTTCATTTGTTCATTTGTTCATTTGTTCATTTGTTCATTTGTTCATTTGTTCATTTGTTCATTTGTTCATTTGTTCATTTGTTCATTTGTTCATTTGTTCATTTGTTCATTTGTTCATTTGTTCATTTGTTCATTTGTTCCTTCGTTCAATTGTCTATTCGATCATTTGTACAATTGTTCATTCGTTCATTTGTTCATTTGTCTATTCGCTCATTTGTTCATTTGTTCATTTGTTCATTTGTTCCTTCGTTCATTTTTCTATTCGCTCATTTGTTCATTTGTTCATTCGATCATTTGTCTATTCGCTCATTTGTTCATTTGTTCATTTGTTCATTTGTTCATTTCTTCATTTGTTCATTTGTTCATTTGTTCATTTGTTAATTCGTTCATTTGCCTATTCGCTCATTTGTTAATTTGTTCATTTGTTCATTTGTTCACTTGTTCATTTGTTCATTTGTTCATTTGTTCATTTGATCATTTGTTCATTTGTTCATTTGTTCACTTGTTCATTTGCTCATTTGTTCGTTTGTTCATTTCTTCATTTCTTCATTTCTTCATTTCTTCATTTCTTCATTTGTTCATTTGTTCATTTGTTAATTCGTTCATTTGCCTATTCGCTCATTTGTTAATTTGTTCATTTGTTCATTTGCTCATTTGCTCATTTGCTCATTTGCTCATTTGCTCATTTGTTCATTTGTTCATTTGTTCATTTGCTCATTTGTTCATTTGTTCATTTGTTCATTTGTTCATTTGTTCATTTGTTCATTTGTTCATTTGTACATTTGTTCATTTGTTCATTTGTTCATTTGTTCATTTGTCCACTTGTTCATTTGTTCATTTGTTCATTTGTTCGTTTGTTCATTTGTTCATTTGTTCATTTCTTCATTTGATCATTTGTTCATTTGTTCATTTGTTCATTTGTTCATTTGTTCTTTTGTTCATTTGTTCATTTGTTCATTTGTTCATTTGTTCATTTGTTCATTTGTTCATTTGTTCATTTGTTCATTTGTTCATTTGTTCATTTGTTCATTTGTTCATTTGTTCATTTGTTCATTTGTTCATTTGTTCATTTGTTCATTTGTTCCTTTGTTCATTTGTTCACTTATTCATTTGTTCATTTGTTCATTTGGTCATTTGTTCATTTGTTCATTTGTTCATTTGTTCATTTGTTCATTTGTTCATTTGTTCATTTGTTCATTTGTTCATTTGTTCATTTGTTCATTTGTTCATTTGTTCATTTGTTCATTTGTTCATTTGTTCATTTGTTCATTTGTTCATTTGTTCATTTGTTCATTTGTTCATTTGTTCATTTGTTCATTTGTTCATTTGTTCATTTGTTCATTTGTTCATTTGTTCATTTGTTCATTTGTTCATTTGTTCATTTGTTCATTTGTTCATTTGTTCATTTGTTCATTTGTTCATTTGTTCATTTGTTCATTTGTTCATTTGTTCATTCGTTCACTTGTTCATTTGTTCATTTGTTCATTCGTTCATTTGTTCATTTGTTCATTTGTTTATTCGTTCATTTGTTCATTTGTTCATTTGTTCATTCGTTCATTTGTTCATTTGTTCATTCGTTCATTTGTCTATTCGCTCATTTGTTCATTTGTTCATTTGTTCATTTGTTCATTCGTTCATTCGTTCATTTGTCTATTCGATCATTTGTTCATTTGATCATTTGTTCATTTGTTCATTTGTTCATTTGTTCATTTTTTCATTTGTTCATTTGTTCATTTGTTCATTTGTTCATTCGTTCATTTGTCTATTCGATCATTTGTTCATTTGATCATTTGTTCATTTGTTCATTTGTTCATTTGTTCATTTGTTCATTTGTTCATTTGTTCATTTGTTAATTCGTTCATTTGCCTATTCGCTCATTTGTTAATTTGTTCATTTGTTCATTTGTTCACTTGTTCATTTGTTCATTTGTTCATTTGTTCATTTGTTCATTTGATCATTTGTTCATTTGTTCATTTGTTCACTTGTTCATTTGCTCAATTGTTCGTTTGTTCATTTCTTCATTTCTTCATTTCTTCATTTCTTCATTTGTTCATTTGTTAATTCGTTCATTTGCCTATTCGCTCATTTGTTAATTTGTTCATTTGTTCATTTGCTCATTTGCTCATTTGCTCATTTGCTCATTTGCTCATTTGTTCATTTGTTCATTTGTTCATTTGTTCATTTGTTCATTTGTTCATTTGTTCATTTGTTCATTTGTTCATTTGTTCATTTGTTCATTTGTTCATTTGTCCACTTGTTCATTTGTTCATTTGTTCATTTGTTCGTTTGTTCATTTGTTCATTTGTTCATTTGTTCATTCGTTCATTTGTTCATTCGTTCATTTGTTCATTTGTTCATTTGTTCATTTGGTCATTTGTTCATTTGTTCATTTGTACATTTGTTCATTTGTTCATTTGTTCATTTGTTCATTTGTTCATTAGTTCATTAGTTCATTTGTTCATTTGTTCATTTGATCATTTGTTCATTTGTTCATTTGTTCACATGATCATTTGTTCATTTGTTCATTTGTTCATTTGTTCATTTGTTAATTTGTTCATTTGTTCATTTGCTCATTTGCTCATTTGCTCATTTGCTCATTTGTTCATTTGTTCATTTGTTCATTTGTTCATTTGTTCATTTGTTCATTTGCTCATTTGTTAATTTGTTCATTTGTTCATTTGCTCATTTGCTCATTTGCTCATTTGCTCATTTGCTCATTTGTTCATTTGTTCATTTGTTCATTTGTTCATTTGCTCATTTGTTCATTTGTTCATTTGTTCATTTGTTCATTTGTTCATTTGTTCATTTGTTCATTTGTTCATTTGTTCATTTGTTCATTTGTTCATTTGTTCATTTGTTCATTTGTTCATTTGTTCATTTGTTCATTTGTTCATTTGTTCACTTATTCATTTGTTCATTTGTTCATTTGGTCATTTGTTCATTTGTTCATTTGTTCATTTGTTCATTTGTTCATTTGTTCATTTGTTCATTTGTTCATTTGTTAATTTGTTCATTTGTTCATTTGTTCACTTGTTCATTTGTTCATTTGTTCACTTGTTCATTTGTTCATTTGATCATTTGTTCATTTGTTCATTTGTTCACTTGTTCATTTGCTCAATTGTTCGTTTGTTCATTTCTTCATTTCTTCATTTCTTCATTTCTTCATTTGTTCATTTGTTAATTCGTTCATTTGCCTATTCGCTCATTTGTTAATTTGTTCATTTGTTCATTTGCTCATTTGCTCATTTGCTCATTTGCTCATTTGCTCATTTGTTCATTTGTTCATTTGCTCATTTGTTCATTTGTTCATTTGTTCATTTGTTCATTTGTTCATTTGTTCTTTTGTTCATTTGTTCATTTGTTCATTTGTTCATTTGTTCATTTGTTCATTTGTTCATTTGTTCATTTGTTCATTTGTTCATTTGTTCATTTGTTCATTTGTTCATTTGTTCATTTGTTCATTTGCTCATTTGTTCATTTGTTCATTTGTTCATTTGTTCATTTGTTCATTTGTTCATTTGTTCATTTGTTCATTTGTTCATTTGTTCATTCGTTCATTTGTTCATTCGTTCATTCGTTCATTCGTTCATTCGTTCATTTGTTCATTTGTTCATTTGTTCATTTGTTCATTTGTTCATTTGTTCATTTGTTCATTTGTTCATTTGTTCATTTGTTCATTTGTTCATTTGTTCATTTGTTCATTTGTTCATTTGGTCATTTGTTCATTTGTTCATTTGTTCACTTGTTTACTTGTTTACTTGTTCATTTGTTCATTTGTTCATTTGTTCATTTGTTCATTTGATCATTTGTTCATTTGTTCATTTGTTCACTTGCTCATTTGTTCGTTTGTTCATTTCTTCATTTCTTCATTTCTCTATTCTTCATTTGTTCATTTGTTCATTTGTTCATTTGTTCATTTGTCCATTTGTCCATTTGTCCATTTGTCCATTTGTTCATTTGTCCACTTGTTCATTTGTTCATTTGTTCATTTGTTCATTCGTTCATTCGTTCATTCGTTCATTCGTTCATTTGTTCATTTGTTCATTTGTTCATTTGTTCATTTGTTCATTTGTTCATTTGTTCATTTGTTCACTTGTTTACTTGTTTACTTGTTCATTTGTTCATTTGTTCATTTGTTCATTTGTTCATTTGTTCATTTGTTCATTTGATCATTTGATCATTTGATCATTTGTTCACTTGTTCACTTGCTCATTTGTTCGTTTGTTCATTTCTACATTTCTTCATTTGTTCATTTGTTCATTTGTTCATTTGTTCATTTGTCCATTTGTTAATTTGTCCACTTGTTCATTTGTTCATTTGTTCATTTGTTCATTTGTTCATTCGTTCATTCGTTCATTTGTTCATTTGTTCATTTGTTCATTTGTTCATTTGTTCATTTGTTCATTTGTTCATTTGTTCATTTGTTCATTTGTTCATTTGTTCATTTGTTCATTTGTTCATTTGTTCATTTGTTCATTTGTTCATTTGTTCATTTGTTCATTTGTTCATTTGTTCATTTGTTCAATTGTTCATTTGTTCATTTGTTCATTTGTTCATTTGTTCATTTGTTCATTTGTTCATTTGTTCATTTGTTCATTTGTTCATTTGTTCATTTGTTCATTTGTTCATTTGTTCATTTGTTCATTTGTTCATTTGTTCATTTGTTCATTTGTTCATTTGTTCATTTGTTCATTTGTTCATTTGATCATTTGTTCATTTGTTCATTTGTTCATTTGTTCATTTGTTCATTTGTTCATTTGTTCATTTGTTCATTTGTTCATTTGTTCATTTGTTCATTTGTTCATGTGTTCATTTGTTCCTTCGTTCATTCGTTCTTTTGTTCATTTGTTCCTTCGTTCATTCGTTCTTTTGTTCATTTGTTCATTTGTTCATTTGTTCATTTGTTCACTTGCTCACTTGTTCATTTGTTCATTTGGTCATTTTTTCATTTGTTCATTTGTTCATTTGTTCATTTGTACATTTGTTCACTTGTTCGTTTGTTCATTTTTTCATTTGTTCACTTATTCATTTGTTCATATGTTCATTTGGTCATTTTTTCATTTGTATATTTGTTCATTTGTTCATTTGTTCATTTGTCCATTTGTTCATTTGTTCATTTGTTCATTTGTTCATTTGTTCATTTGTTCATTCGTTCATTTGTTCATTTGTTCATTTGTTCATTTGTTCATTTGTTCATTTGTTCATTTGTTCATTTGTTCATTTGTTCATTTGTTCACTTGTTCATTTGTTCATTTGTTCATTCGTTCATTTGTTCATTCGTTCATTCGTTCATTTGTTCATTTGTTCATTTGTTCATTTCTTCATTTGTTCATTTGTTCATTTGTTCATTTGTTCATTTGTTCATTTGTTCATTTGTTCATTTGTTCATTTGTTCATTTGTTCATTTGTTCATTTGTTCATTTGTTCATTTGTTCATTTGTTCATTTGTTCATTTGTTCATATGTTCATTTGTTCATTTGTTCATTTGTTCATTTGTTCATTTGTTCATTCGTTCATTTGTTCATTTGTTCATTCGTTCATTTGTTCATTTGTTCATTCGTTCATTTGTCTATTCGCACATTTGTTCATTTGTTCATTCGTTCATTTGTCTATTCGCACATTTGTTCATTTGTTCATTTGTTCATTTGTTCATTACTTCATTTGATCATTTGTTCATTTGTTCATTTGTTCATTTGTTCATTTGTTCATTTGTTCATTTGGTCATTTGTTCATTTGTTCATTTGTTCACTTGTTTACTTGTTTACTTGTTCATTTGTTCATTTGTTCATTTGTTCATTTGATCATTTGTTCATTTGTTCATTTGTTCACTTGTTCACTTGCTCATTTGTTCGTTTGTTCATTTCTTCATTTCTTCATTTGTTCATTTGTTCATTTGTTCATTTGTTCATTTGTCCATTTGTTCATTTGTCCACTTGTTCATTTGTTCATTTGTTCATTTGTTCATTTGTTCATTTGATCATTTGTTCATTTGTTCATTTGTTCACTTGTTCACTTGCTCATTTGTTCGTTTGTTCATTTCTTCATTTCTTCATTTGTTCATTTGTTCATTTGTTCATTTGTTCATTTGTTCATTTGTCCATTTGTTCATTTGTCCACTTGTTCATTTGTTCATTTGTTCATTTGTTCATTCGTTCATTCGTTCATTCGTTCATTCGTTCATTTGTTCATTTGTTCATTTGTTCATTTGTTCATTTGTTCATTTGTTCATTTGTTCATTTGTTCACTTGTTTACTTGTTTACTTGTTCATTTGTTCATTTGTTCATTTGTTCATTTGTTCATTTGTTCATTTGTTCATTTGTTCATTTGTTCATTTGTTCATTTGTTCATTTGTTCACTTGTTTACTTGTTTACTTGTTCATTTGTTCATTTGTCCATTTGTTCATTTGTTCATTTGTTCATTTGTTCATTTGTTCATTTGTTCATTTGTTCATTTGTTCATTTGTTCATTTGTTCATTTGTTCATTTGTTCATTTGTTCATTTGTTCATTTGTTCATTTGTTCATTTGTTCATTTGTTCATTTGTTCATTTGTTCATTTGTTCATTTGTTCATTTGTTCATTTGTTCATTTGTTCATTTGTTCATTTGTTCATTTGTTCATTTGTTCATTTGTTCATTTGTTCATTTGTTCATTTGTTCATTTGTTCATTTGTTCATTTGTTCATTTGTTCATTTGTTCATTTGTTCATTTGTTCATTTGTTCATTTGTTCATTTGTTCATTTGTTCCTTCGTTCAATTGTCTATTCGATCATTTGTACAATTGTTCATTCGTTCATTTGTTCATTTGTTCAATCGTTCATTTGTCTATTCGCTCATTTGTTCATTTGTTCATTTGTTCATTTGTTCCTTCGTTCATTTTTCTATTCGCTCATTTGTTCATTTGTTCATTCGATCATTTGTCTATTCGCTCATTTGTTCATTTGTTCATTTGTTCATTTGTTCATTTGTTCATTTCTTCATTTGTTCATTTGTTCATTTGTTCATTTGTTAATTCGTTCATTTGCCTATTCGCTCATTTGTTAATTTGTTCATTTGTTCATTTGTTCACTTGTTCATTTGTTCATTTGTTCATTTGTTCATTTGTTCATTTGATCATTTGTTCATTTGTTCATTTGTTCACTTGTTCATTTGCTCATTTGTTCGTTTGTTCATTTCTTCATTTCTTCATTTCTTCATTTCTTCATTTCTTCATTTCTTCATTTGTTCATTTGTTCATTTGTTAATTCGTTCATTTGCCTATTCGCTCATTTGTTAATTTGTTCATTTGTTCATTTGCTCATTTGCTCATTTGCTCATTTGCTCATTTGCTCATTTGTTCATTTGTTCATTTGTTCATTTGCTCATTTGTTCATTTGTTCATTTGTTCATTTGTTCATTTGTTCATTTGTTCATTTGTTCATTTGTACATTTGTTCATTTGTTCATTTGTTCATTTGTTCATTTGTCCACTTGTTCATTTGTTCATTTGTTCATTTGTTCGTTTGTTCATTTGTTCATTTGTTCATTTCTTCATTTGATCATTTGTTCATTTGTTCATTTGTTCATTTGTTCATTTGTTCTTTTGTTCATTTGTTCATTTGTTCATTTGTTCATTTGTTCATTTGTTCATTTGTTCATTTGTTCATTTGTTCATTTGTTCATTTGTTCATTTGTTCATTTGTTCATTTGTTCATTTGTTCATTTGTTCATTTGTTCATTTGTTCCTTTGTTCATTTGTTCACTTATTCATTTGTTCATTTGTTCATTTGGTCATTTGTTCATTTGTTCATTTGTTCATTTGTTCATTTGTTCATTTGTTCATTTGTTCATTTGTTCATTTGTTCATTTGTTCATTTGTTCATTTGTTCATTTGTTCATTTGTTCATTTGTTCATTTGTCCATTTGTTCATTTGTTCATTTGTTCATTTGTTCATTTGTTCATTTGTTCATTTGTTCATTTGTTCATTTGTTCATTTGTTCATTTGTTCATTTGTTCATTTGTTCATTTGTTCATTTGTTCATTTGTTCATTTGTTCATTTGTTCATTTGTTCATTTGTTCATTTGTTCATTTGTTCATTTGTTCATTTGTTCATTTGTTCATTTGTTCATTTGTTCATTTGTTCATTCGTTCACTTGTTCATTTGTTCATTTGTTCATTCGTTCATTTGTTCATTTGTTCATTTGTTTATTCGTTCATTTGTTCATTTGTTCATTTGTTCATTCGTTCATTTGTTCATTTGTTCATTCGTTCATTTGTCTATTCGCTCATTTGTTCATTTGTTCATTTGTTCATTTGTTCATTCGTTCATTCGTTCATTTGTCTATTCGATCATTTGTTCATTTGATCATTTGTTCATTTGTTCATTTGTTCATTTGTTCATTTTTTCATTTGTTCATTTGTTCATTTGTTCATTTGTTCATTCGTTCATTTGTCTATTCGATCATTTGTTCATTTGATCATTTGTTCATTTGTTCATTTGTTCATTTGTTCATTTGTTCATTTGTTCATTTGTTCATTTGTTAATTCGTTCATTTGCCTATTCGCTCATTTGTTAATTTGTTCATTTGTTCATTTGTTCACTTGTTCATTTGTTCATTTGTTCATTTGTTCATTTGTTCATTTGATCATTTGATCATTTGTTCATTTGTTCATTTGTTCACTTGTTCATTTGCTCAATTGTTCGTTTGTTCATTTCTTCATTTCTTCATTTCTTCATTTCTTCATTTGTTCATTTGTTAATTCGTTCATTTGCCTATTCGCTCATTTGTTAATTTGTTCATTTGTTCATTTGCTCATTTGCTCATTTGCTCATTTGCTCATTTGCTCATTTGTTCATTTGTTCATTTGTTCATTTGTTCATTTGTTCGTTTGTTCATTTGTTCATTTGTTCATTTGTTCATTTGTTCATTTGTTCATTTGTCCACTTGTTCATTTGTTCATTTGTTCATTTGTTCGTTTGTTCATTTGTTCATTTGTTCATTTGTTCATTCGTTCATTTGTTCATTCGTTCATTTGTTCATTTGTTCATTTGTTCATTTGGTCATTTGTTCATTTGTTCATTTGTACATTTGTTCATTTGTTCATTTGTTCATTTGTTCATTTGTTCATTAGTTCATTAGTTCATTTGTTCATTTGTTCATTTGATCATTTGTTCATTTGTTCATTTGTTCACATGATCATTTGTTCATTTGTTCATTTGTTCATTTGTTCATTTGTTAATTTGTTCATTTGTTCATTTGCTCATTTGCTCATTTGCTCATTTGCTCATTTGTTCATTTGTTCATTTGTTCATTTGTTCATTTGTTCATTTGTTCATTTGCTCATTTGTTAATTTGTTCATTTGTTCATTTGCTCATTTGCTCATTTGCTCATTTGCTCATTTGCTCATTTGTTCATTTGTTCATTTGTTCATTTGTTCATTTGCTCATTTGTTCATTTGTTCATTTGTTCATTTGTTCATTTGTTCATTTGTTCATTTGTTCATTTGTTCATTTGTTCATTTGTTCATTTGTTCATTTGTTCATTTGTTCATTTGTTCATTTGTTCATTTGTTCATTTGTTCATTTGTTCATTTGTTCACTTATTCATTTGTTCATTTGTTCATTTGGTCATTTGTTCATTTGTTCATTTGTTCATTTGTTCATTTGTTCATTTGTTCATTTGTTCATTTGTTCATTTGTTAATTTGTTCATTTGTTCATTTGTTCACTTGTTCATTTGTTCATTTGTTCACTTGTTCATTTGTTCATTTGATCATTTGTTCATTTGTTCATTTGTTCACTTGTTCATTTGCTCAATTGTTCGTTTGTTCATTTCTTCATTTCTTCATTTCTTCATTTCTTCATTTGTTCATTTGTTAATTCGTTCATTTGCCTATTCGCTCATTTGTTAATTTGTTCATTTGTTCATTTGCTCATTTGCTCATTTGCTCATTTGCTCATTTGCTCATTTGTTCATTTGTTCATTTGTTCATTTGCTCATTTGTTCATTTGTTCATTTGTTCATTTGTTCATTTGTTCATTTGTTCTTTTGTTCATTTGTTCATTTGTTCATTTGTTCATTTGTTCATTTGTTCATTTGTTCATTTGTTCATTTGTTCATTTGTTCATTTGTTCATTTGTTCATTTGTTCATTTGTTCATTTGTTCATTTGTTCATTTGCTCATTTGTTCATTTGTTCATTTGTTCATTTGTTCATTTGTTCATTTGTTCATTTGTTCATTTGTTCATTTGTTCATTTGTTCATTCGTTCATTTGTTCATTCGTTCATTCGTTCATTCGTTCATTCGTTCATTTGTTCATTTGTTCATTTGTTCATTTGTTCATTTGTTCATTTGTTCATTTGTTCATTTGTTCATTTGTTCATTTGTTCATTTGTTCATTTGTTCATTTGTTCATTTGGTCATTTGTTCATTTGTTCATTTGTTCACTTGTTTACTTGTTTACTTGTTCATTTGTTCATTTGTTCATTTGTTCATTTGTTCATTTGATCATTTGTTCATTTGTTCATTTGTTCACTTGCTCATTTGTTCGTTTGTTCATTTCTTCATTTCTTCATTTCTCTATTCTTCATTTGTTCATTTGTTCATTTGTTCATTTGTTCATTTGTCCATTTGTCCATTTGTCCATTTGTCCATTTGTTCATTTGTCCACTTGTTCATTTGTTCATTTGTTCATTTGTTCATTCGTTCATTCGTTCATTCGTTCATTCGTTCATTTGTTCATTTGTTCATTTGTTCATTTGTTCATTTGTTCATTTGTTCATTTGTTCATTTGTTCACTTGTTTACTTGTTTACTTGTTCATTTGTTCATTTGTTCATTTGTTCATTTGTTCATTTGTTCATTTGTTCATTTGATCATTTGATCATTTGATCATTTGTTCACTTGTTCACTTGCTCATTTGTTCGTTTGTTCATTTCTACATTTCTTCATTTGTTCATTTGTTCATTTGTTCATTTGTTCATTTGTCCATTTGTTAATTTGTCCACTTGTTCATTTGTTCATTTGTTCATTTGTTCATTTGTTCATTCGTTCATTCGTTCATTTGTTCATTTGTTCATTTGTTCATTTGTTCATTTGTTCACTTGTTCACTTGCTCATTTGTTCATTTGTTCATTTCTTCATTTCTTCATTTGTTCATTTGTTCATTTGTTCATTTGTTCATTTGTCCATTTGTTCATTTGTCCACTTGTTCATTTGTTCATTTGTTCATTTGTTCATTCGTTCATTCGTTCATTCGTTCATTCGTTCATTTGTTCATTTGTTCATTTGTTCATTTGTTCATTTGTTCATTTGTTCATTTGTTCATTTGTTCACTTGTTTACTTGTTTACTTGTTCATTTGTTCATTTGTTCATTTGTTCATTTGTTCATTTGTTCATTTGTTCATTTGTTCATTTGTTCATTTGTTCATTTGTTCATTTGATCATTTGTTCATTTGTTCATTTGTTCATTTGTTCATTCGCTCATTTGTTCATTTGTTCATTTGTTCATTTGTTCATTTGTTCATTTGTTCATTTGTTCATTTGTTCATTTGTTCATTTGATCACTTGTTGACTTGTTCACTTGTTCATTTGATCGTTTGTTCATTTGTTCTTTTGTTCGTTTGTTCCTTTGTTCATTTGTTCGTTTGTTCCTTTGTTCCTTTGTTCATTTGTTCATTTGTTCATTTGTTCATTTGTTCATTTGTTCATTTGTTCATTCGTTCATTTGTTCTCTTGTTCATTTGTTCATTTGTTCATTTCTGCATTTGTTCATTAGTTCGTTTGTTCATTAGTTCGTTTGTTCATTTGTTCATTCGTTCATTTGTTCATTTGTTCATTTGTTCCTTTGTTCATTTGTTCACTTATTCATTTGTTCATTTGTTCATTTGGTCATTTTTTCATTTGTTCATTTGTTCATTTGTTCATTTGTTCATTTGTTCATTTGTTCATTTGTTCATTAGTTCATTTGTTCATTTGTTCATTTGATCATTTGTTCATTTGCTCATTTGCTCATTTGCTCATTTGTTCATTTGTTCATTTGTTCATTTGTTCATTTGTTCATTTGTTCATTTGCTCATTTGCTCATTTGTTCATTTGTTCATTTGTTCATTTGTTCATTTGTTCATTTGTTCATTTGTTCATTTGTTCATTTGTTCATTTGTTCATTTGTTCATTTGTTCATTTGTTCATTTGTTCATTCGTTCATTTGTTCATTTGTTCATTCGTTCATTTGTTCATTTGTTCATTCGTTCATTTGTCTATTCGCACATTTGTTCATTTGTTCATTTGTTCATTTGTTCATTACTTCATTTGATCATTTGTTCATTTGTTCATTTGTTCATTTGTTCATTTGTTCATTTGTTCATTTGTTCATTTGTTCATTTGTTCATTTGTTCATTTGTTCATTTGTTCATTTGTTCATTTGTTCATTTGTTCATTTGTTCATTTGTTCATTTGTTCATTTGTTCATTTGGTCATTTGTTCATTTGTTCATTTGTTCACTTGTTTACTTGTTTACTTGTTCATTTGTTCATTTGTTCATTTGTTCATTTGATCATTTGTTCATTTGTTCATTTGTTCACTTGTTCACTTGCTCATTTGTTCGTTTGTTCATTTCTTCATTTCTTCATTTGTTCATTTGTTCATTTGTTCATTTGTTCATTTGTTCATTTGTTCATTTGTTCATTTGTTCATTTGTTCACTTGTTCATTTGTTCATTTGTTCATTTGTTCATTTGTTCATTTGTTCATTTGTTCACTTGTTTACTTGTTTACTTGTTCATTTGTTCATTTGTTCATTTGTTCATTTGATCATTTGTTCATTTGTTCATTTGTTCACTTGTTCACTTGCTCATTTGTTCATTTGTTCATTTCTTCATTTCTTCATTTGTTCATTTGTTCATTTGTTCATTTGTTCATTTGTCCATTTGTTCATTTGTCCACTTGTTCATTTGTTCATTTGTTCATTTGTTCATTCGTTCATTCGTTCATTCGTTCATTCGTTCATTTGTTCATTTGTTCATTTGTTCATTTGTTCATTTGTTCATTTGTTCATTTGTTCATTTGTTCACTTGTTTACTTGTTTACTTGTTCATTTGTTCATTTGTTCATTTGTTCATTTGTTCATTTGTTCACTTGTTTACTTGTTTACTTGTTCATTTGTTCATTTGTCCATTTGTTCATTTGTTCATTTGTTCATTTGTTCATTTGTTCATTTGTTCATTTGTTCATTTGTTCATTTGTTCATTTGTTCATTTGTTCATTTGTTCATTTGTCCATTTGTTCATTTGTCCACTTGTTCATTTGTTCATTTGTTCATTTGTTCATTCGTTCATTTGTTCATTTGTTCATTCGTTCATTTGTTCATTTGTTCATTTGTTCATTTGTTCATTTGTTCATTTGTTCATTTGTTCATTTGTTCATTTGTTCATTTGTTCATTTGTTCATTTGTTCATTTGTTCATTTGTTCATTTGTTCATTTGTTCATTTGTACATTTGTTCATTTGTTCATTTGTTCATTTGTTCATTTGTTCATTTGTTCATTTCTTCATTTGTTCATTTGTTCATTTGTTCATTAGTTCATTAGTTCATTTGTTCATTTGTTCATTTGATCATTTGTTCATTTGTTCATTTGTTCACTTGATCATTTGTTCATTTGTTCATTTTTTCATTTGTTCATTTGTTAATTTGTTCATTTGTTCATTTGCTCATTTGCTCATTTGCTCATTTGCTCATTTGCTCATTTGTTCATTTGTTCATTTGTTCATTTGTTCATTTGTTCATTTGCTCATTTGTTAATTTGTTCATTTGTTCATTTGCTCATTTGCTCATTTGCTCATTTGCTCATTTGTTCATTTGTTCATTTGTTCATTTGTTCATTTGTTCATTTGTTCATTTGCTCATTTGCTCATTTGTTCATTTGTTCATTTGTTCATTTGTTCATTTGTTCATTTGTCCACTTGTTCATTTGTTCATTTGTTCATTTGTTCATATGTTCATTTGTTCATTTGTTCATTTGTTCATTTGTTCATTTGTTCATTCGTTCATTTGTTCATTTGTTCATTCGTTCATTTGTTCATTTGTTCATTCGTTCATTTGTCTATTCGCACATTTGTTCATTTGTTCATTTGTTCATTTGTTCATTACTTCATTTGTTCATTTGTTCATTTGTTCATTTGTTTATTTGTTCATTTGTTTATTTGTTCATTTGTTCATTTGTTCATTTGTCCACTTGTTCATTTGTTCATTTGTTCGTTTGTTCATTTGTTCATTTGTTCATTTCTTCATTTGATCATTTGTTCATTTGTTCATTTGTTCTTTTGTTCATTTGTTCATTTGTTCATTTGTTCATTTGTTCATTTGTTCATTTGTTCATTTGTTCATTTGTTCATTTGGTCATTTGTTCATTTGTTCATTTGTTCACTTGTTTACTTGTTTACTTGTTCATTTGTTCATTTGTTCATTTGTTCATTTGATCATTTGTTCATTTGTTCATTTGTTCACTTGTTCACTTGCTCATTTGTTCGTTTGTTCATTTCTTCATTTGTTCATTTGTTCATTTGTTCATTTGTTCATTTGTTCATTTGTTCATTTGTTCATTTGTCCATTTGTTCATTTGTCCACTTGTTCATTTGTTCATTTGTTCATTTGTTCATTCGTTCATTCGTTCATTCGTTCATTCGTTCATTTGTTCATTTGTTCATTTGTTCATTTGTTCATTTGTTCATTTGTTCATTTGTTCATTTGTTCACTTGTTTACTTGTTTACTTGTTCATTTGTTCATTTGTTCATTTGTTCATTTGTTCATTTGTTCATTTGTTTATTTGTTCATTTGTTCATTTGTTCACTTGTTTACTTGTTTACTTGTTCATTTGTTCATTTGTCCATTTGTTCATTTGTTCATTTGTTCATTTGTTCATTTGTTCATTTGTTCATTTGTTCATTTGTTCATTTGTTCATTTGTTCATTTGTTCATTTGTTCATTTGTTCATTTGTCCATTTGTTCATTTGTCCACTTGTTCATTTGTTCATTTGTTCATTTGTTCATTCGTTCATTTGTTCATTTGTTCATTCGTTCATTTGTTCATTTGTTCATTTGTTCATTTGTTCATTTGTTCATTTGTTCATTTGTTCATTTGTTCATTTGTTCATTTGTTCATTTGTTCATTTGTTCATTTGTTCATTTGTTCATTTGTTCATTTGTTCATTTGTTCATTTGTACATTTGTTCATTTGTTCATTTGTTCATTTGTTCATTTGTTCATTTCTTCATTTGTTCATTTCTTCATTTGTTCATTTGTTCATTAGTTCATTAGTTCATTTGTTCATTTGTTCATTTGATCATTTGTTCATTTGTTCATTTGTTCACTTGATCATTTGTTCATTTGTTCATTTTTTCATTTGTTCATTTGTTAATTTGTTCATTTGTTCATTTGCTCATTTGCTCATTTGCTCATTTGCTCATTTGCTCATTTGTTCATTTGTTCATTTGTTCATTTGTTCATTTGTTCATTTGCTCATTTGTTAATTTGTTCATTTGTTCATTTGCTCATTTGCTCATTTGCTCATTTGCTCATTTGCTCATTTGTTCATTTGTTCATTTGTTCATTTGTTCATTTGTTCATTTGTTCATTTGCTCATTTGCTCATTTGTTCATTTGTTCATTTGTTCATTTGTTCATTTGTTCATTTGTTCATTTGTTCATTTGTTCATTTTTTCATTTGTTCATTTGTTCATTTGTTCATTTGTTCATTTGTTCATTTGTTCATTTGTTCATTTGTTCATTTGTTCATTTGTTCATTTGTCCACTTGTTCATTTGTTCATTTGTTCATTTGTTCATATGTTCATTTGTTCATTTGTTCATTTGTTCATTTGTTCATTTGTTCATTCGTTCATTTGTTCATTTGTTCATTCGTTCATTTGTTCATTTGTTCATTCGTTCATTTGTCTATTCGCACATTTGTTCATTTGTTCATTTGTTCATTTGTTCATTACTTCATTTGATCATTTGTTCATTTGTTCATTTGTTCATTTGTTCATTTGTTCATTTGTTCATTTGTTCATTTGTTCATTTGTTCATTTGTTCATTTGTTCATTTGTTCATTTGTTCATTTGTTCATTTGTTCATTTGTTCATTTGTTCATTTGGTCATTTGGTCATTTGTTCATTTGTTCATTTGTTCAGTTGTTTACTTGTTTACTTGTTCATTTGTTCATTTGTTCATTTGTTCATTTGATCATTTGTTCATTTGTTCATTTGTTCACTTGTTCACTTGCTCATTTGTTCGTTTGTTCATTTCTTCATTTCTTCATTTGTTCATTTGTTCATTTGTTCATTTGTTCATTTGTTCATTTGTTCATTTGTTCATTTGTTCATTTGTTCATTTGTTCACTTGTTCATTTGTTCATTTGTTCATTCGTTCATTTGTTCATTCGTTCATTCGTTCATTTGTTCATTTGTTCATTTCTTCATTTCTTCATTTGTTCATTTGTTCATTTGTTCACTTGTTTACTTGTTCATTTGTTCATTTGTTCATTTGTTCATTTGTTCATTTGTTCATTTGTTCATTTGTTCATTTGTTCATTTGATCATTTGATCATTTGTTCATTTGTTCACTTGTTCACTTGTTTACTTGTTTACTTGTTCATTTGTTCATTTGTTCATTTGTTCATTTGTTCATTTGTTCATTTGTTCATTTGTTCATTTGTTCATTTGTTCATTTGTTCATTTGTTCACTTGTTTACTTGTTTACTTGTTCATTTGTTCATTTGTCCATTTGTTCATTTGTTCATTTGTTCATTTGTTCATTTGTTCATTTGTTCATTTGTTCATTTGTTCATTTGTTCATTTGTTCATTTGTTCATTTGTCCATTTGTTCATTTGTCCACTTGTTCATTTGTTCATTTGTTCAGTTGTTCATTTGTTCATTCGTTCATTTGTTCATTTGTTCATTCGTTCATTTGTTCATTTGTTCATTTGTTCATTTGTTCATTTGATCATTTGTTCATTTGTTCATTTGTTCATTTGTTCATTTGTTCATTTGTTCATTTGTTCATTTGTTCATTTGTTCATTTGTTCATTTGTTCATTTGTTCATTTGTTCATTTGTTCATTTGTTCATTTGTTCATTTGTTCATTTGTTCATTTGTTCATTTGTTCATTTGTTCATTTGTTCATTTGTTCATTTGTTCATTTGTTCATTTGTTCCTTCGTTCAATTGTCTATTCGCTCATTTGTACAATTGTTCATTAGTTCATTTGTTCATTTGTTCAATCGTTCATTTGTCTATTCGCTCATTTGTTCATTTGTTCATTTGTTCATTTGTTCCTTCGTTCATTTTTCTATTCGCTCATTTGTTCATTTGTTCATTCGATCATTTGTCTATTCGCTCATTTGTTCATTTGTTCATTTGTTCATTTGTTCATTTGTTCATTTGTTCATTTGTTCATTTGTTCATTTGTTCATTTGATCACTTGTTGACTTGTTCACTTGTTCATTTGATCGTTTGTTCATTTGTTCTTTTGTTCGTTTGTTCCTTTGTTCATTTGTTCGTTTGTTCCTTTGTTCCTTTGTTCATTTGTTCATTTGTTCATTTGTTCATTTGTTCATTTGTTCATTTGTTCATTCGTTCATTTGTTCTCTTGTTCATTTGTTCATTTGTTCATTTCTGCATTTGTTCATTAGTTCGTTTGTTCATTAGTTCGTTTGTTCATTTGTTCATTTGTTCATTTGTTCATTTGTTCATTTGTTCCTTTGTTCATTTGTTCACTTATTCATTTGTTCATTTGTTCATTTGGTCATTTTTTCATTTGTTCATTTGTTCATTTGTTCATTTGTTCATTTGTTCATTTGTTCATTTGTTCATTAGTTCATTTGTTCATTTGTTCATTTGATCATTTGTTCATTTGCTCATTTGCTCATTTGCTCATTTGTTCATTTGTTCATTTGTTCATTTGTTCATTTGTTCATTTGTTCATTTGCTCATTTGCTCATTTGTTCATTTGTTCATTTGTTCATTTGTTCATTTGTTCATTTGTTCATTTGTTCATTTGTTCATTTGTTCATTTGTTCATTTGTTCATTTGTTCATTTGTTCATTTGTTCATTTGTTCATTTGTTCATTCGTTCATTTGTTCATTTGTTCATTCGTTCATTTGTTCATTTGTTCATTCGTTCATTTGTCTATTCGCACATTTGTTCATTTGTTCATTTGTTCATTTGTTCATTACTTCATTTGATCATTTGTTCATTTGTTCATTTGTTCATTTGTTCATTTGTTCATTTGTTCATTTGTTCATTTGTTCATTTGTTCATTTGTTCATTTGTTCATTTGTTCATTTGTTCATTTGTTCATTTGTTCATTTGTTCATTTGTTCATTTGTTCATTTGTTCATTTGTTCATTTGGTCATTTGTTCATTTGTTCATTTGTTCACTTGTTTACTTGTTTACTTGTTCATTTGTTCATTTGTTCATTTGTTCATTTGATCATTTGTTCATTTGTTCATTTGTTCACTTGTTCACTTGCTCATTTGTTCGTTTGTTCATTTCTTCATTTCTTCATTTGTTCATTTGTTCATTTGTTCATTTGTTCATTTGTTCATTTGTTCATTTGTTCATTTGTTCATTTGTTCACTTGTTCATTTGTTCATTTGTTCATTCGTTCATTTGTTCATTCGTTCATTCGTTCATTTGTTCATTTGTTCATTTGTTCATTTCTTCATTTGTTCATTTGTTCATTTGTTCACTTGTTTACTTGTTCATTTGTTCATTTGTTCATTTGTTCATTTGTTCATTTGTTCATTTGTTCATTTGTTCATTTGTTCATTTGTTCATTTGTTCATTTGTTCATTTGTTCATTTGATCATTTGATCATTTGTTCATTTGTTCACTTGTTCACTAGCTCATTTGTTCGTTTGTTCATTTGTTCATTTGTTCATTTGTTCATTTGTTCATTCGTTCATTCGTTCATTTGTCTATTCGATCATTTGTTCATTTGATCATTTGTTCATTTGTTCATTTGTTCATTTTTTCATTTTTTCATTTGTTCATTTGTTCATTTGTTCATTTGTTCATTTGTTCATTTGTTCATTTGTTCATTTGTTCATTTGTTCATTTGTTCATTTGTTCATTTGTTCATTTGTTCATTTGTTCATTTGTTCATTTGTTCATTTGTTCATTCGTTCATTCGTTCATTCGTTCATTTGTTCATTTGTTCATTTGTTCCTTCGTTCATTTGTCTATTCGCTCATTTGTTCATTTGTTCATTTGCTCATTTGTTCACTTGTTCATTTGTTCATTTGTTCATTTGTTCATTTGTTCATTTGTTCATTTGTTCATTTGTCCACTTGTTCATTTGTTCATTTGTTCGTTTGTTCATTTGTTCATTTGTTCATTTCTTCATTTGATCATTTGTTCATTTGTTCATTTGTTCTTTTGTTCATTTGTTCATTTGTTCATTTGTTCATTTGTTCATTTGTTCATTTGTTCATTTGTTCACTTGTTTACTTGTTTACTTGTTCATTTGTTCATTTGTTCATTTGTTCATTTGATCATTTGTTCATTTGTTCATTTGTTCACTTGTTCACTTGCTCATTTGTTCGTTTGTTCATTTCTTCATTTCTTCATTTGTTCATTTGTTCATTTGTTCATTTGTTCATTTGTCCATTTGTTCATTTGTCCACTTGTTCATTTGTTCATTTGTTCATTTGTTCATTCGTTCATTCGTTCATTCGTTCATTCGTTCATTTGTTCATTTGTTCATTTGTTCATTTGTTCATTTGTTCATTTGTTCATTTGTTCACTTGTTTACTTGTTTACTTGTTCATTTGTTCATTTGTTCATTTGTTCATTTGTTTACTTGTTTACTTGTTTACTTGTTCATTTGTTCATTTGTCCATTTGTTCATTTGTTCATTTGTTCATTTGTTCATTTGTTCATTTGTTCATTTGTTCATTTGTTCATTTGTTCATTTGTTCATTTGTTCATTTGTTCATTTGTCCATTTGTTCATTTGTCCACTTGTTCATTTGTTCATTTGTTCATTTGTTCATTCGTTCATTTGTTCATTTGTTCATTCGTTCATTTGTTCATTTGTTCATTTGTTCATTTGTTCATTTGTTCATTTGTTCATTTGTTCATTTGTTCATTTGTTCATTTGTTCATTTGTTCATTTGTTCATTTGTTCATTTGTTCATTTGTTCATTTGTTCATTTGTACATTTGTTCATTTGTTCATTTGTTCATTTGTTCATTTGTTCATTTGTTCATTTCTTCATTTGTTCATTTGTTCATTTGTTCATTAGTTCATTAGTTCATTTGTTCATTTGTTCATTTGATCATTTGTTCATTTGTTCATTTGTTCACTTGATCATTTGTTCATTTGTTCATTTTTTCATTTGTTCATTTGTTAATTTGTTCATTTGTTCATTTGCTCATTTGCTCATTTGCTCATTTGCTCATTTGCTCATTTGTTCATTTGTTCATTTGTTCATTTGTTCATTTGTTCATTTGCTCATTTGTTAATTTGTTCATTTGTTCATTTGCTCATTTGCTCATTTGCTCATTTGCTCATTTGTTCATTTGTTCATTTGTTCATTTGTTCATTTGTTCATTTGTTCATTTGCTCATTTGCTCATTTGTTCATTTGTTCATTTGTTCATTTGTTCATTTGTCCACTTGTTCATTTGTTCATTTGTTCATTTGTTCATATGTTCATTTGTTCATTTGTTCATTTGTTCATTTGTTCATTTGTTCATTCGTTCATTTGTTCATTTGTTCATTCGTTCATTTGTTCATTTGTTCATTCGTTCATTTGTCTATTCGCACATTTGTTCATTTGTTCATTTGTTCATTTGTTCATTACTTCATTTGATCATTTGTTCATTTGTTCATTTGTTCATTTGTTCATTTGTTCATTTGTTCATTTGTTCATTTGTTCATTTGTTCATTTGTTCATTTGTTCATTTGTTCATTTGTTCATTTGTTCATTTGTTCATTTGTTCATTTGTTCATTTGTTCATTTGTTCATTTGTTCATTTGTTCATTTGGTCATTTGGTCATTTGTTCATTTGTTCATTTGTTCACTTGTTTACTTGTTTACTTGTTCATTTGTTCATTTGTTCATTTGTTCATTTGATCATTTGTTCATTTGTTCATTTGTTCACTTGTTCACTTGCTCATTTGTTCGTTTGTTCATTTCTTCATTTCTTCATTTGTTCATTTGTTCATTTGTTCATTTGTTCATTTGTTCATTTGTTCATTTGTTCACTTGTTCATTTGTTCATTTGTTCATTCGTTCATTTGTTCATTCGTTCATTCGTTCATTTGTTCATTTGTTCATTTCTTCATTTCTTCATTTGTTCATTTGTTCATTTGTTCACTTGTTTACTTGTTCATTTGTTCATTTGTTCATTTGTTCATTTGTTCATTTGTTCATTTGTTCATTTGTTCATTTGTTCATTTGATCATTTGATCATTTGTTCATTTGTTCACTTGTTCATTTGTTCATTTGTTCATTTGTTCATTTGTTCATTTGTTCATTTGTTCATTTGTTCATTTGTTCATTTGTTCATTTGTTCATTTGTTCATTTGTTCATTTGTTCATTTGTTCATTTGTTCATTTGTTCATTTGTTCATTTGTTCATTTGTTCATTTGTTCATTTGTTCATTTGTTCATTTGTTCCTTCGTTCAATTGTCTATTCGCTCATTTGTACAATTGTTCATTAGTTCATTTGTTCATTTGTTCAATCGTTCATTTGTCTATTCGCTCATTTGTTCATTTGTTCATTTGTTCATTTGTTCCTTCGTTCATTTTTCTATTCGCTCATTTGTTCATTTGTTCATTCGATCATTTGTCTATTCGCTCATTTGTTCATTTGTTCATTTGTTCATTTGTTCATTTGTTCATTTGTTCATTTGTTCATTTGTTCATTTGTTCATTTGATCACTTGTTGACTTGTTCACTTGTTCATTTGATCGTTTGTTCATTTGTTCTTTTGTTCGTTTGTTCCTTTGTTCATTTGTTCGTTTGTTCCTTTGTTCCTTTGTTCATTTGTTCATTTGTTCATTTGTTCATTTGTTCATTTGTTCATTTGTTCATTCGTTCATTTGTTCTCTTGTTCATTTGTTCATTTGTTCATTTCTGCATTTGTTCATTAGTTCGTTTGTTCATTAGTTCGTTTGTTCATTTGTTCATTTGTTCATTTGTTCATTTGTTCATTTGTTCCTTTGTTCATTTGTTCACTTATTCATTTGTTCCTTTGTTCATTTGGTCATTTTTTCATTTGTTCATTTGTTCATTTGTTCATTTGTTCATTTGTTCATTTGTTCATTTGTTCATTAGTTCATTTGTTCATTTGTTCATTTGATCATTTGTTCATTTGCTCATTTGCTCATTTGCTCATTTGTTCATTTGTTCATTTGTTTATTTGTTCATTTGTTCATTTGTTCATTTGCTCATTTGCTCATTTGTTCATTTGTTCATTTGTTCATTTGTTCATTTGTTCATTTGTTCATTTGTTCATTTGTTCATTTGTTCATTTGTTCATTTGTTCATTTGTTCATTTGTTCATTTGTTCATTTGTTCATTTGTTCATTCGTTCATTTGTTCATTTGTTCATTCGTTCATTTGTTCATTTGTTCATTCGTTCATTTGTCTATTCGCACATTTGTTCATTTGTTCATTTGTTCATTTGTTCATTACTTCATTTGATCATTTGTTCATTTGTTCATTTGTTCATTTGTTCATTTGTTCATTTGTTCATTTGTTCATTTGTTCATTTGTTCATTTGTTCATTTGTTCATTTGTTCATTTGTTCATTTGTTCATTTGTTCATTTGTTCATTTGTTCATTTGTTCATTTGTTCATTTGTTCATTTGGTCATTTGTTCATTTGTTCATTTGTTCACTTGTTTACTTGTTTACTTGTTCATTTGTTCATTTGTTCATTTGTTCATTTGATCATTTGTTCATTTGTTCATTTGTTCACTTGTTCACTTGCTCATTTGTTCGTTTGTTCATTTCTTCATTTCTTCATTTGTTCATTTGTTCATTTGTTCATTTGTTCATTTGTTCATTTGTTCATTTGTTCATTTGTTCATTTGTTCACTTGTTCATTTGTTCATTTGTTCATTCGTTCATTTGTTCATTCGTTCATTCGTTCATTTGTTCATTTGTTCATTTGTTCATTTCTTCATTTGTTCATTTGTTCATTTGTTCACTTGTTTACTTGTTCATTTGTTCATTTGTTCATTTGTTCATTTGTTCATTTGTTCATTTGTTCATTTGTTCATTTGTTCATTTGTTCATTTGTTCATTTGTTCATTTGTTCATTTGATCATTTGATCATTTGTTCATTTGTTCACTTGTTCACTAGCTCATTTGTTCGTTTGTTCATTTGTTCATTTGTTCATTTGTTCATTTGTTCATTCGTTCATTCGTTCATTTGTCTATTCGATCATTTGTTCATTTGATCATTTGTTCATTTGTTCATTTGTTCATTTTTTCATTTTTTCATTTGTTCATTTGTTCATTTGTTCATTTGTTCATTTGTTCATTTGTTCATTTGTTCATTTGTTCATTTGTTCATTTGTTCATTTGTTCATTTGTTCATTTGTTCATTTGTTCATTTGTTCATTTGTTCATTTGTTCATTCGTTCATTCGTTCATTTGTTCATTTGTTCATTTGTTCCTTCGTTCATTTGTCTATTCGCTCATTTGTTCATTTGTTCATTTGCTCATTTGTTCACTTGTTCATTTGTTCATTTGTTCATTTGTTCATTTGTTCATTTGTTCATTTGTTCATTTGTTCATTTGTTCATTTGTTCATTTGTTCATTTGTTCATTTGTTCATTTGTTTATTTGTTCATTTGTTCATTTGTTCATTTGTTCATTTGTTCATTTGTCCACTTGTTCATTTGTTCATTTGTTCGTTTGTTCATTTGTTCATTTGTTCATTTCTTCATTTGATCATTTGTTCATTTGTTCATTTGTTCTTTTGTTCATTTGTTCATTTGTTCATTTGTTCATTTGTTCATTTGTTCATTTGTTCACTTGTTTACTTGTTTACTTGTTCATTTGTTCATTTGTTCATTTGTTCATTTGATCATTTGTTCATTTGTTCATTTGTTCACTTGTTCACTTGCTCATTTGTTCGTTTGTTCATTTCTTCATTTCTTCATTTGTTCATTTGTTCATTTGTTCATTTGTTCATTTGTCCATTTGTTCATTTGTCCACTTGTTCATTTGTTCATTTGTTCATTTGTTCATTTGTTCATTCGTTCATTCGTTCATTCGTTCATTTGTTCATTTGTTCATTTGTTCATTTGTTCATTTGTTCATTTGTTCATTTGTTCATTTGTTCATTTGTTCACTTGTTTACTTGTTTACTTGTTCATTTGTTCATTTGTTCATTTGTTCATTTGTTCATTTGTTCATTTGTTCACTTGTTTACTTGTTTACTTGTTCATTTGTTCATTTGTCCATTTGTTCATTTGTTCATTTGTTCATTTGTTCATTTGTTCATTTGTTCATTTGTTCATTTGTTCATTTGTTCATTTGTTCATTTGTTCATTTGTTCATTTGTCCATTTGTTCATTTGTCCACTTGTTCATTTGTTCATTTGTTCATTTGTTCATTCGTTCATTTGTTCATTTGTTCATTCGTTCATTTGTTCATTTGTTCATTTGTTCATTTGTTCATTTGTTCATTTGTTCATTTGTTCATTTGTTCATTTGTTCATTTGTTCATTTGTTCATTTGTTCATTTGTTCATTTGTTCATTTGTTCATTTGTTCATTTGTACATTTGTTCATTTGTTCATTTGTTCATTTGTTCATTTGTTCATTTGTTCATTTCTTCATTTGTTCATTTGTTCATTTGTTCATTAGTTCATTAGTTCATTTGTTCATTTGTTCATTTGATCATTTGTTCATTTGTTCATTTGTTCACTTGATCATTTGTTCATTTGTTCATTTTTTCATTTGTTCATTTGTTAATTTGTTCATTTGTTCATTTGCTCATTTGCTCATTTGCTCATTTGCTCATTTGCTCATTTGTTCATTTGTTCATTTGTTCATTTGTTCATTTGTTCATTTGCTCATTTGTTAATTTGTTCATTTGTTCATTTGCTCATTTGCTCATTTGCTCATTTGCTCATTTGTTCATTTGTTCATTTGTTCATTTGTTCATTTGTTCATTTGTTCATTTGCTCATTTGCTCATTTGTTCATTTGTTCATTTGTTCATTTGTTCATTTGTTCATTTGTCCACTTGTTCATTTGTTCATTTGTTCATTTGTTCATATGTTCATTTGTTCATTTGTTCATTTGTTCATTTGTTCATTTGTTCATTCGTTCATTTGTTCATTTGTTCATTCGTTCATTTGTTCATTTGTTCATTCGTTCATTTGTCTATTCGCACATTTGTTCATTTGTTCATTTGTTCATTTGTTCATTACTTCATTTGATCATTTGTTCATTTGTTCATTTGTTCATTTGTTCATTTGTTCATTTGTTCATTTGTTCATTTGTTCATTTGTTCATTTGTTCATTTGTTCATTTGTTCATTTGTTCATTTGTTCATTTGTTCATTTGTTCATTTGTTCATTTGTTCATTTGTTCATTTGTTCATTTGGTCATTTGGTCATTTGTTCATTTGTTCATTTGTTCACTTGTTTACTTGTTTACTTGTTCATTTGTTCATTTGTTCATTTGTTCATTTGATCATTTGTTCATTTGTTCATTTGTTCACTTGTTCACTTGCTCATTTGTTCGTTTGTTCATTTCTTCATTTCTTCATTTGTTCATTTGTTCATTTGTTCATTTGTTCATTTGTTCATTTGTTCATTTGTTCACTTGTTCATTTGTTCATTTGTTCATTCGTTCATTTGTTCATTCGTTCATTCGTTCATTTGTTCATTTGTTCATTTCTTCATTTCTTCATTTGTTCATTTGTTCATTTGTTCACTTGTTTACTTGTTCATTTGTTCATTTGTTCATTTGTTCATTTGTTCATTTGTTCATTTGTTCATTTGTTCATTTGTTCATTTGATCATTTGATCATTTGTTCATTTGTTCACTTGTTCACTAGCTCATTTGTTCGTTTGTTCATTTGTTCATTTGTTCATTTGTTCATTTGTTCATTTGTTCATTCGTTCATTCGTTCATTTGTCTATTCGATCATTTGTTCATTTGATCATTTGTTCATTTGTTCATTTGTTCATTTGTTCATTTGTTCATTTGTTCATTTGTTCATTTGTTCATTTGTTCATTTGTTCATTTGTTCATTTGTTCACTTGTTCATTTGTTCATTTGTTCATTTGTTCATTCGTTCATTCGTTCATTTGTTCATTTGTTCATTTGTTCCTTCGTTCATTTGTCTATTCGCTCATTTGTTCATTTGTTCATTTGTTCATTTGTTCATTTGTTCATTTGTTCATTTGTTCATTTGTTCATTTGTTCATTTGTTCATTTGTTCATTTGTTCATTTGTTCATTTGTTCATTTGTTCATTTGTTCATTTGTTCATTTGTTCATTTGTCCATTTGTTCATTTGTCCACTTGTTCATTTGTTCATTTGTTCATTTGTTCATTCGTTCATTCGTTCATTCGTTCATTCGTTCATTTGTTCATTTGTTCATTTGTTCATTTGTTCATTTGTTCATTTGTTCATTTGTTCATTTGTTCATTTGTTCATTTGTTCATTTGTTCATTTGTTCATTTGTTCATTTGTTCATTCGTTCATTTGTTCATTTGTTCATTCGTTCATTTGTTCATTTGTTCATTCGTTCATTTGTCTATTCGCACATTTGTTCATTTGTTCATTTGTTCATTTGTTCATTACTTCATTTGATCATTTGTTCATTTGTTCATTTGTTCATTTGTTCATTTGTTCATTTGTTCATTTGTTCATTTGTTCATTTGTTCATTTGTTCATTTGTTCATTTGTTCATTTGTTCATTTGTTCATTTGTTCATTTGTTCATTTGTTCATTTGTTCATTTGTTCATTTGTTCATTTGTTCATTTGTTCATTTGTTCATTTGTTCATTTGGTCATTTGTTCATTTGTTCATTTGTTCACTTGTTTACTTGTTTACTTGTTCATTTGTTCATTTGTTCATTTGTTCATTTGATCATTTGTTCATTTGTTCATTTGTTCACTTGTTCACTTGCTCATTTGTTCGTTTGTTCATTTCTTCATTTCTTCATTTGTTCATTTGTTCATTTGTTCATTTGTTCATTTGTTCATTTGTTCATTTGTTCATTTGTTCATTTGTTCACTTGTTCATTTGTTCATTTGTTCATTCGTTCATTCGTTCATTCGTTCATTCGTTCATTTGTTCATTTGTTCATTTGTTCATTTGTTCATTTGTTCATTTGTTCATTTGTTCACTTGTTTACTTGTTCATTTGTTCATTTGTTCATTTGTTCATTTGTTCATTTGTTCATTTGTTCATTTGTTCATTTGATCATTTGATCATTTGTTCATTTGTTCACTTGTTCACTAGCTCATTTGTTCGTTTGTTCATTTGTTCATTTGTTCATTTGTTCATTTGTTCATTCGTTCATTCGTTCATTTGTCTATTCGATCATTTGTTCATTTGATCATTTGTTCATTTGTTCATTTGTTCATTTTTTCATTTTTTCATTTGTTCATTTGTTCATTTGTTCATTTGTTCATTTGTTCATTTGTTCATTTGTTCATTTGTTCATTTGTTCATTTGTTCATTTGTTCATTTGTTCATTTGTTCATTTGTTCATTTGTTCATTCGTTCATTCGTTCATTTGTTCATTTGTTCATTTGTTCCTTCGTTCATTTGTCTATTCGCTCATTTGTTCATTTGTTCATTTGTTCATTTGTTCATTTGTTCATTTGTTCATTTGTTCATTTGTTCATTTGTTCATTTGTTCATTTGTTCATTTGTTCATTTGTTCATTTGTTCATTTGTTCATTTGTTTATTTGTTCATTTGTTCATTTGTTCATTTGTTCATTTGTCCACTTGTTCATTTGTTCATTTGTTCGTTTGTTCATTTGTTCATTTGTTCATTTCTTCATTTGATCATTTGTTCATTTGTTCATTTGTTCTTTTGTTCATTTGTTCATTTGTTCATTTGTTCATTTGTTCATTTGTTCATTTGTTCATTTGTTCATTTGTTCATTTGGTCATTTGTTCATTTGTTCATTTGTTCACTTGTTTACTTGTTTACTTGTTCATTTGTTCATTTGTTCATTTGTTCATTTGATCATTTGTTCATTTGTTCATTTGTTCACTTGTTCACTTGCTCATTTGTTCGTTTGTTCATTTCTTCATTTCTTCATTTGTTCATTTGTTCATTTGTTCATTTGTTCATTTGTTCATTTGTCCATTTGTTCATTTGTCCACTTGTTCATTTGTTCATTTGTTCATTTGTTCATTCGTTCATTCGTTCATTCGTTCATTCGTTCATTTGTTCATTTGTTCATTTGTTCATTTGTTCATTTGTTCATTTGTTCATTTGTTCATTTGTTCACTTGTTTACTTGTTTACTTGTTCATTTGTTCATTTGTTCATTTGTTCATTTGTTCATTTGTTCATTTGTTCATTTGTTCATTTGTTCATTTGTTCATTTGTTCATTTGTTCATTTGTTCATTTGTTCATTTGTTCATTTGTTCATTCGTTCATTCGTTCATTTGTTCATTTGTTCATTTGTTCCTTCGTTCATTTGTCTATTCGCTCATTTGTTCATTTGTTCATTTGTTCATTTGTTCATTTGTTCATTTGTTCATTTGTTCATTTGTTCATTTGTTCATTTGTTCATTTGTTCATTTGTTCATTTGTTCATTTGTTCATTTGTTCATTTGTTCATTTGTTTATTTGTTCAATTGTTCATTTGTTCATTTGTCCACTTGTTCATTTGTTCATTTGTTCGTTTGTTCGTTTGTTCATTTGTTCATTTGTTCATTTCTTCATTTGATCATTTGTTCATTTGTTCATTTGTTCTTTTGTTCATTTGTTCATTTGTTCATTTGTTCATTTGTTCATTTGTTCATTTGTTCATTTGTTCATTTGTTCATTTGTTCATTTGTTCATTTGTTCATTTGTTCATTTGTTCATTTGTTCATTTGTTCATTTGTTCATTTGTTCATTTGTCCACTTGTTCATTTGTTCATTTGTTCATTTGTTCATATGTTCATTTGTTCATTTGTTCATTTGTTCATTTGTTCATTTGTTCATTCGTTCATTTGTTCATTTGTTCATTCGTTCATTTGTTCATTTGTTCATTCGTTCATTTGTCTATTCGCACATTTGTTCATTTGTTCATTTGTTCATTTGTTCATTACTTCATTTGATCATTTGTTCATTTGTTCATTTGTTCATTTGTTCATTTGTTCATTTGTTCATTTGTTCATTTGTTCATTTGTTCATTTGTTCATTTGTTCATTTGTTCATTTGTTCATTTGTTCATTTGTTCATTTGTTCATTTGTTCATTTGTTCATTTGTTCATTTGGTCATTTGTTCATTTGTTCATTTGTTCACTTGTTTACTTGTTTACTTGTTCATTTGTTCATTTGTACATTTGTTCATTTGATCATTTGTTCATTTGTTCATTTGTTCACTTGATCATTTGTTCATTTGTTCATTTTTTCATTTGTTCATTTGTTAATTTGTTCATTTGTTCATTTGCTCATTTGCTCATTTGCTCATTTGCTCATTTGCCCATTTGTTCATTTGTTCATTTGTTCATTTGTTCATTTGTTCATTTGCTCATTTGTTAATTTGTTCATTTGTTCATTTGCTCATTTGCTCATTTGCTCATTTGCTCATTTGCTCATTTGTTCATTTGTTCATTTGTTCATTTGTTCATTTGTTCATTTGCTCATTTGTTCATTTGTTCATTTGTTCATTTGTTCATTTGTTCATTTGTTCATTTGTTCATTTGTTCATTTGTTCATTTTTTCATTTGTTCATTTGTTCATTTGTTCATTTTTTTCATTTGTTCATTTGTTCATTTGTTCATTTGTTCATTTGTTCATTTGTTCATTTGTTCATTTGTTCATTTGTTCATTTGTTCATTTGTTCATTTGTTCATTTGTTCATTTGTTCATTTGTTCATTTGTCCACTTGTTCATTTGTTCATTTGTTCATTTGTTCATATGTTCATTTGATCATTTGTTCATTTGTTCATTTGTTCATTTATTCATTCGTTCATTTGTTCATTTGTTCATTCGTTCATTTGTTCATTTGTTCATTCGTTCATTTGTCTATTCGCACATTTGTTCATTTGTTCATTTGTTCATTTGTTCATTACTTCATTTGATCATTTGTTCATTTGTTCATTTGTTCATTTGTTCATTTGTTCATTTGTTCATTTGTTCATTTGTTCATTTGTTCATTTGTTCATTTGTTCATTTGTTCATTTGTTCATTTGTTCATTTGTTCATTTGTTCATTTGTTCATTTGTTCATTTGTTCATTTGTTCATTTGTTCATTTGTTCATTTCTTCATTTGTTCATTTGGTCATTTGTTCATTTGTTCATTTGTTCACTTGTTTACTTGTTTACTTGTTCATTTGTTCATTTGTTCATTTGTTCATTTGATCATTTGTTCATTTGTTCATTTGTTCACTTGTTCACTTGCTCATTTGTTCGTTTGTTCATTTCTTCATTTCTTCATTTGTTCATTTGTTCATTTGTTCATTTGTTCATTTGTTCATTTGTTCATTTGTTCATTTGTTCACTTGTTCATTTGTTCATTTGTTCATTCGTTCATTTGTTCATTCGTTCATTCGTTCATTTGTTCATTTGTTCATTTGTTCATTTCTTCATTTGTTCATTTGTTCATTTGTTCACTTGTTTACTTGTTCATTTGTTCATTTGTTCATTTGTTCATTTGTTCATTTGTTCATTTGTTCATTTGTTCATTTGTTCATTAGTTCATTAGTTCATTTGTTCATTTGTTCATTTGATCATTTGTTCATTTGTTCATTTGTTCACTTGATCATTTGTTCATTTGTTCATTTTTTCATTTGTTCATTTGTTAATTTGTTCATTTGTTCATTTGCTCATTTGCTCATTTGTCTATTCGATCATTTGTTCATTTGATCATTTGTTCATTTTTTCATTTGTTCATTTGTTCATTTGTTCATTTGTTCATTTGTTCATTTGTTCACTTGTTCATTTGTTCATTTGTTCATTCGTTCATTTGTTCATTCGTTCATTCGTTCATTTGTTCATTTGTTCATTTGTTCATTTCTTCATTTGTTCATTTGTTCATTTGTTCACTTGTTTACTTGTTCATTTGTTCATTTGTTCATTTGTTCATTTGTTCATTTGTTCATTTGTTCATTTGTTCATTTGTTCATTAGTTCATTAGTTCATTTGTTCATTTGTTCATTTGATCATTTGTTCATTTGTTCATTTGTTCACTTGATCATTTGTTCATTTGTTCATTTTTTCATTTGTTCATTTGTTAATTTGTTCATTTGTTCATTTGCTCATTTGCTCATTTGTCTATTCGATCATTTGTTCATTTGATCATTTGTTCATTTTTTCATTTGTTCATTTGTTCATTTGTTCATTTGTTCATTTGTTCATTTGTTCATTTGTTCATTTGTTCATTTGTTCATTTGTTCATTTGTTCATTTGTTCATTCGTTCATTCGTTCATTTGTTCATTTGTTCATTTGTTCCTTCGTTCATTTGTCTATTCGCTCATTTGTTCATTTGTTCATTTGTTCATTTGTTCATTTGTTCATTTGTTCATTTGTTCATTTGTTCATTTGTTCATTTGTTCATTTGTTCATTTGTTCATTTGTTCATTTGTTCATTTGTTCATTTGTTCATTTGTTTATTTGTTCATTTGTTCATTTGTTCATTTGTCCACTTGTTCATTTGTTCATTTGTTCGTTTGTTCGTTTGTTCATTTGTTCATTTGTTCATTTCTTCATTTGATCATTTGTTCATTTGTTCATTTGTTCTTTTGTTCATCTGTTCATTTGTTCATTTGTTCATTTGTTCATTTGTTCATGTGTTCATTTGGTCATTTGTTCATTTGTTCATTTGTTCACTTGTTTACTTGTTTACTTGTTCATTTGTTCATTTGTTCATTTGTTCATTTGTTCATTTGATCATTTGTTCATTTGTTCCTTCGTTCATTTGTCTATTCGCTCATTTGTTCATTGGTTCATTCGTTCATTCGTTCATTTGTTCATTTGTTCATTCGTTCATTCGTTCATTTGTCTATTCGCTCATTTGTTCATTTGTTCATTTGTTCATTTGTTCATTTGTTCATTTGTTCATTTGTTCATTTGTTCATTTGTTCATTTGTTCATTTGTTCATTTGTTCATTTGTTCACTTGTTCATTTATTAATTTGGTTATTTTTTCATTTGTTCATTTGGTCATTTGTTCATTTGTTCATTTGTACATTTGTTCATTTGTTCATTTGTTCATTTGTTCATTTGTTCATTTGTTCATTTCTTCATTTGTTCATTTGTTCATTTGTTCATTAGTTCATTAGTTCATTTGTTCATTTGTTCATTTGATCATTTGTTCATTTGTTCATTTGTTCACTTGATCATTTGTTCATTTGTTCATTTTTTCATTTGTTCATTTGTTAATTTGTTCATTTGTTCATTTGCTCATTTGCTCATTTGCTCATTTGCTCATTTGCTCATTTGTTCATTTGTTCATTTGTTCATTTGTTCATTTGTTCATTTGCTCATTTGTTAATTTGTTCATTTGTTCATTTGCTCATTTGCTCATTTGCTCATTTGCTCATTTGCTCATTTGTTCATTTGTTCATTTGTTCATTTGTTCATTTGTTCATTTGTTCATTTGCTCATTTGCTCATTTGTTCATTTGTTCATTTGTTCATTTGTTCATTTGTTCATTTGTTCATTTGTTCATTTGTTCATTTTTTCATTTGTTCATTTGTTCATTTGTTCATTTGTTCATTTGTTCATTTGTTCATTTGTTCATTTGTTCATTTGTTCATTTGTTCATTTGTTCATTTGTTCATTTGTTCATTTGTTCATTTGTTCATTTGTTCATTTGTCCACTTGTTCATTTGTTCATTTGTTCATATGTTCATTTGTTCATTTGTTCATTTGTTCATCTGTTCATTTGTTCATTTGTTCATTTGTTCATTCGTTCATTTGTTCATTTGTTCATTCGTTCATTTGTCTATTCGCACATTTGTTCATTTGTTCATTTGTTCATTTGTTCATTTGTTCATTTGTTCATTTGTTCATTTCTTCATTTGTTCATTTGTTCATTTGTTCATTAGTTCATTAGTTCATTTGTTCATTTGTTCATTTGATCATTTGTTCATTTGTTCATTTGTTCACTTGATCATTTGTTCATTTGTTCATTTTTTCATTTGTTCATTTGTTAATTTGTTCATTTGTTCATTTGTTAATTTGTTCATTTGTTCATTTGTTAATTTGTTCATTTGTTCATTTGCTCATTTGCTCATTTGCTCATTTGCTCATTTGCTCATTTGTTCATTTGTTCATTTGTTCATTTGTTCATTTGTTCATTTGTTCATTTGCTCATTTGTTAATTTGTTCATTTGTTCATTTGCTCATTTGCTCATTTGCTCATTTGCTCATTTGCTCATTTGTTCATTTGTTCATTTGTTCATTTGTTCATTTGTTCATTTGCTCATTTGTTCATTTGTTCATTTGTTCATTTGTTCATTTGTTCATTTGTTCATTTGTTCATTTGTTCATTTGTTCATTTGTTCATTTGTTCATTTGTCCACTTGTTCATTTGTTCATTTGTTCATTTGTTCATATGTTCATTTGTTCATTTGTTCATTTGTTCATTTGTTCATTTGTTCATTCGTTCATTTGTTCATTTGTTCATTTGTTCATTCGTTCATTTGTCTATTCGCACATTTGTTCATTTGTTCATTTGTTCATTTGTTCATTACTTCATTTGATCATTTGTTCATTTGTTCATTTGTTCATTTGTTCATTTGTTCATTTGTTCATTTGTTCATTTGATCATTTGTTCTTTTGTTCATTTGTTCATTTGTTCATTTGTTCATTTGTTCATTTGTTCATTTGTTCATTTGTTCATTTGTTCATTTGTTCATTTGTTCATTTGTTCATTTGTTCATTTGTTCATTTGTTCATTTGTTCATTTGTTCATTTGTTCATTTGTTCATTTGTTCATTTGTTCATTTGGTCATTTGTTCATTTGTTCATTTGTTCACTTGTTTACTTGTTTACTTGTTCATTTGTTCATTTGTTCATTTGCTCATTTGCTCATTTGCTCATTTGCTCATTTGCTCATTTGTTCATTTGTTCATTTGTTCATTTGTTCATTTGTTCATTTGTTCATTTGCTCATTTGCTCATTTGTTCATTTGTTCATTTGTTCATTTGTTCATTTGTTCATTTGTTCATTTGTTCATTTGTTCATTTTTTCATTTGTTCATTTGTTCATTTGTTCATTTGTTCATTTGTTCATTTGTTCATTTGTTCATTTGTTCATTTGTTCATTTGTTCATTTGTTCACTTGTTTACTTGTTTACTTGTTCATTTGTTCATTTGTCCATTTGTTCATTTGTTCATTTGTTCATTTGTTCATTTGTTCATTTGTTCATTTGTTCATTTGTTCATTTGTTCATTTGTTCATTTGTTCATTTGTCCATTTGTTCATTTGTCCACTTGTTCATTTGTTCATTTGTTCATTTGTTCATTCGTTCATTTGTTCATTTGTTCATTCGTTCATTTGTTCATTTGTTCATTTGTTCATTTGTTCATTTGTTCATTTGTTCATTTGTTCATTTGTTCATTTGTTCATTTGTTCATTTGTTCATTTGTTCATTTGTTCATTTGTTCATTTGTTCATTTGTTCATTTGTTCATTTGTACATTTGTTCATTTGTTCATTTGTTCATTTGTTCATTTGTTCATTTCTTCATTTGTTCATTTGTTCATTTGTTCATTTGTTCATTTGTTCATTTGTTCATTTGTTCATTTTTTCATTTGTTCATTTGTTCATTTGTTCATTTTTTTCATTTGTTCATTTGTTCATTTGTTCATTTGTTCATTTGTTCATTTGTTCATTTGCTCATTTGCTCATTTGCTCATTTGCTCATTTGCTCATTTGTTCATTTGTTCATTTGTTCATTTGTTCATTTGTTCATTTGCTCATTTGTTAATTTGTTCATTTGTTCATTTGCTCATTTGCTCATTTGCTCATTTGTTCATTTGTTCATTTGTTCATTTGTTCATTTGTTCATTTGTTCATTTGCTCATTTGCTCATTCGTTCATTTGTCTATTCGCACATTTGTTCATTTGTTCATTTGTTCATTTGTTCATTTGTTCATTTTTTCATTTGTTCATTTGTTCATTTGTTCATTTGTTCATTTGTTCATTTGTTCATTTGTTCATTTGTTCATTTGTTCATTTGTTCATTTGTTCATTTGTTCATTTGTTCATTTGTCCACTTGTTCATTTGTTCATTTGTTCATTTGTTCATATGTTCATTTGTTCATTTGTTCATTTGTTCATTTGTTCATTTGTTCATTCGTTCATTTGTTCATTTGTTCATTCGTTCATTTGTTCATTTGTTCATTCGTTCATTTGTCTATTCGCACATTTGTTCATTTGTTCATTTGTTCATTTGTTCATTACTTCATTTGATCATTTGTTCATTTGTTCATTTGTTCATTTGTTCATTTGTTCATTTGTTCATTTGTTCATTTGTTCATTTGTTCATTTGTTCATTTGTTCATTTGTTCATTTGTTCATTTGTTCATTTGTTCATTTGTTCATTTGTTCATTTGTTCATTTGTTCATTTGTTCATTTGGTCATTTGGTCATTTGTTCATTTGTTCATTTGTTCACTTGTTTACTTGTTTACTTGTTCATTTGTTCATTTGTTCATTTGTTCATTTGATCATTTGTTCATTTGTTCATTTGTTCATTTGTTCACTTGTTCACTTGTTCACTTGCTCATTTGTTCGTTTGTTCATTTCTTCATTTCTTCATTTGTTCATTTGTTCATTTGTTCATTTGTTCATTTGTTCATTTGTTCATTTGTTCATTTGTTCATTTGTTCATTTGTTCATTTGTTCACTTGTTCATTTGTTCATTTGTTCATTCGTTCATTTGTTCATTCGTTCATTCGTTCATTTGTTCATTTGTTCATTTGTTCATTTCTTCATTTGTTCATTTGTTCATTTGTTCACTTGTTTACTTGTTCATTTGTTCATTTGTTCATTTGTTCATTTGTTCATTTGTCCATTTGTTCATTTGTTCATTTGTTCATTTGTTCATTTGATCATTTGATCATTTGTTCATTTGTTCACTTGTTCACTAGCTCATTTGTTCGTTTGTTCATTTGTTCATTTGTTCATTTGTTCATTTGTTCATTTGTTCATTCGTTCATTCGTTCATTTGTCTATTCGATCATTTGTTCATTTGATCATTTCTTCATTTGTTCATTTCTTCATTTTTTCATTTTTTCATTTGTTCATTTGTTCATTTGTTCATTTGTTCATTTGTTCATTTGTTCATTTGTTCATTTGTTCATTTGTTCATTTGTTCATTTGTTCATTTGTTCATTTGTTCATTTGTTCATTTGTTCATTTGTTCATTTGTTCATTCGTTCATTCGTTCATTTGTTCATTTGTTCATTTGTTCCTTCGTTCATTTGTCTATTCGCTCATTTGTTCATTTGTTCATTTGTTCATTTGTTCATTTGTTCATTTGTTCATTTGTTCATTTGTTCATTTGTTCATTTGTTCATTTGTTCATTTGTTCATTTGTTCATTTGTTCATTTGTTCATTTGTTCATTTGTTCATTTGTTTATTTGTTCATTTGTTCATTTGTTCATTTGTCCACTTGTTCATTTGTTCATTTGTTCGTTTGTTCGTTTGTTCATTTGTTCATTTGTTCATTTCTTCATTTGATCATTTGTTCATTTGTTCATTTGTTCTTTTGTTCATTTGTTCATTTGTTCATTTGTTCATTTGTTCATTTGTTCATTTGTTCATTTGTTCATTTGTTCATTTGGTCATTTGTTCATTTGTTCATTTGTTCACTTGTTTACTTGTTTACTTGTTCATTTGTTCATTTGTTCATTTGTTCATTTGATCATTTGTTCATTTGTTCATTTGTTCACTTGTTCACTTGCTCATTTGTTCGTTTGTTCATTTCTTCATTTGTTCATTTGTTCATTTGTTCATTTGTTCATTTGTTCATTTGTTCATTTGTCCATTTGTTCATTTGTCCACTTGTTCATTTGTTCATTTGTTCATTTGTTCATTCGTTCATTCGTTCATTCGTTCATTCGTTCATTTGTTCATTTGTTCATTTGTTCATTTGTTCATTTGTTCATTTGTTCATTTGTTCACTTGTTTACTTGTTTACTTGTTCATTTGTTCATTTGTTCATTTGTTCATTTGTTCATTTGTTCATTTGTTCATTTGTTCATTTGTTCATTTGTTCATTTGTTCATTTGTTCATTTGTTCATTTGTTCACTTGTTTACTTGTTTACTTGTTCATTTGTTCATTTGTCCATTTGTTCATTTGTTCATTTGTTCATTTGTTCATTTGTTCATTTGTTCATTTGTTCATTTGTTCATTTGTTCATTTGTTCATTTGTTCATTTGTTCATTTGTCCATTTGTTCATTTGTCCACTTGTTCATTTGTTCATTTGTTCATTTGTTCATTTGTTCATTCGTTCATTTGTTCATTTGTTCATTCGTTCATTTGTTCATTTGTTCATTTGTTCATTTGTTCATTTGTTCATTTGTTCATTTGTTCATTTGTTCATTTGTTCATTTGTTCATTTGTTCATTTGTTCATTTGTTCATTTGTTCATTTGTTCATTTGTTCATTTGTTCATTTGTTCATTTGTTCATTTGTTCATTTGTTCATTTGTTCATTTGTTCATTTGTTCATTTGTTCATTTGTTCATTTGTTCATTTGTTCATTTGTTCATTTGTTCATTTGTTCATTTGTTCATTTGTTCATTTGTTCATTTGTTCATTTGTTCCTTCGTTCAATTGTCTATTCGCTCATTTGTACAATTGTTCATTCGTTCTTTTGTTCATTTGTTCAATCGTTCATTTGTCTATTCGCTCATTTGTTCATTTGTTCATTTGTTCATTTGTTCCTTCGTTCATTTTTCTATTCGCTCATTTGTTCATTTGTTCATTCGATCATTTGTCTATTCGCTCATTTGTTCATTTGTTCATTTGTTCATTTGTTCATTTGTTCATTTGTTCATTTGTTCATTTGTTCATTTGTTCATTTGTTCATTTGTTCATTTGTTCATTTGTTCATTTGATCACTTGTTGACTTGTTCACTTGTTCATTTGATCGTTTGTTCATTTGTTCTTTTGTTCGTTTGTTCCTTTGTTCATTTGTTCGTTTGTTCCTTTGTTCCTTTGTTCATTTGTTCATTTGTTCATTTGTTCATTTGTTCATTTGTTCATTTGTTCATTCGTTCATTTGTTCTCTTGTTCATTTGTTCATTTGTTCATTTCTGCATTTGTTCATTAGTTCGTTTGTTCATTAGTTCGTTTGTTCATTTGTTCATTTGTTCATTTGTTCATTTGTTCATTTGTTCCTTTGTTCATTTGTTCACTTATTCATTTGTTCATTTGTTCATTTGGTCATTTTTTCATTTGTTCATTTGTTCATTTGTTCATTTGTTCATTTGTTCATTTGTTCATTTGTTCATTTGTTCATTTGTTCATTAGTTCATTTGTTCATTTGTTCATTTGATCATTTGTTCATTTGCTCATTTGCTCATTTGCTCATTTGTTCATTTGTTCATTTGTTCATTTGTTCATTTGTTCATTTGTTCATTTGCTCATTTGCTCATTTGTTCATTTGTTCATTTGTTCATTTGTTCATTTGTTCATTTGTTCATTTGTTCATTTGTTCATTTGTTCATTTGTTCATTTGTTCATTTGTTCATTTGTTCATTCGTTCATTTGTTCATTTGTTCATTCGTTCATTTGTTCATTTGTTCATTCGTTCATTTGTCTATTCGCACATTTGTTCATTTGTTCATTTGTTCATTTGTTCATTACTTCATTTGATCATTTGTTCATTTGTTCACTTGTTTACTTGTTTACTTGTTCATTTGTTCATTTGTTCATTTGTTCATTTGATCATTTGTTCATTTGTTCATTTGTTCACTTGTTCACTTGCTCATTTGTTCGTTTGTTCATTTCTTCATTTCTTCATTTGTTCATTTGTTCATTTGTTCATTTGTTCATTTGTTCATTTGTTCATTTGTCCATTTGTTCATTTGTCCACTTGTTCATTTGTTCATTTGTTCATTTGTTCATTCGTTCATTCGTTCATTCGTTCATTCGTTCATTTGTTCATTTGTTCATTTGTTCATTTGTTCATTTGTTCATTTGTTCATTTGTTCACTTGTTTACTTGTTTACTTGTTCATTTGTTCATTTGTTCATTTGTTCATTTGTTCATTTGTTCATTTGTTCATTTGTTCATTTGTTCACTTGTTTACTTGTTTACTTGTTCATTTGTTCATTTGTCCATTTGTTCATTTGTTCATTTGTTCATTTGTTCATTTGTTCATTTGTTCATTTGTTCATTTGTTCATTTGTTCATTTGTTCATTTGTTCATTTGTTCATTTGTCCATTTGTTCATTTGTCCACTTGTTCATTTGTTCATTTGTTCATTTGTTCATTCGTTCATTTGTTCATTTGTTCATTCGTTCATTTGTTCATTTGTTCATTTGTTCATTTGTTCATTTGTTCATTTGTTCATTTGTTCATTTGTTCATTTGTTCATTTGTTCATTTGTTCATTTGTTCATTTGTTCATTTGTTCATTTGTTCATTTGTTCATTTGTTCATTTGTACATTTGTTCATTTGTTCATTTGTTCATTTGTTCATTTGTTCATTTGTTCATTTCTTCATTTCTTCATTTCTTCATTTGTTCATTAGTTCATTAGTTCATTTGTTCATTTGTTCATTTGATCATTTGTTCATTTGTTCATTTGTTCACTTGATCATTTGTTCATTTGTTCATTTTTTCATTTGTTCATTTGTTAATTTGTTCATTTGTTCATTTGCTCATTTGCTCATTTGCTCATTTGCTCATTTGCTCATTTGTTCATTTGTTCATTTGTTCATTTGTTCATTTGTTCATTTGCTCATTTGTTCATTTGTTCCTTCGTTCATTTGTCTATTCGCTCATTTGTTCATTTGTTCATTTGCTCATTTGCTCATTTGCTCATTTGTTCATTTGTTCATTTGTTCATTTGTTCATTTGTTCATTTGCTCATTTGTTCATTTGTTCCTTCGTTCATTTGTCTATTCGCTCATTTGTTCATTTGTTCATTTGTTCATTTGTTCATTTGTTCATTTGTTTATTTGTTCATTTGTTTATTTGTTCATTTGTTCATTTGTTCATTTGTCCACTTGTTCATTTGTTCATTTGTTCGTTTGTTCATTTGTTCATTTGTTCATTTCTTCATTTGATCATTTGTTCATTTGTTCATTTGTTCTTTTGTTCATTTGTTCATTTGTTCATTTGTTCATTTGTTCATTTGTTCATTTGTTCATTTGTTCATTTGTTCATTTGGTCATTTGTTCATTTGTCCATTTGTTCATTTGTTCATTTGTTCATTTGTTCATTTGTTCATTTGTTCATTTTTTCATTTGTTCATTTGTTAATTTGTTCATTTGTTCATTTGCTCATTTGCTCATTTGCTCATTTGCTCATTTGCTCATTTGTTCATTTGTTCATTTGTTCATTTGTTCATTTGTTCATTTGCTCATTTGTTCATTTGTTCCTTCGTTCATTTGTCTATTCGCTCATTTGTTCATTTGTTCATTTGTTCATTTGTTCATTTGTTCATTTGTTCATTTGTTCATTTGTTCATTTGTTCATTTGTTCATTTGTTCATTTGTTCATTTGTTCATTTGTTCATTTGTTCATTTGTTCATTTGTTCATTTGTTCATTTGTTCATTTGTTCATTTGTTCATTTGTTCATTTGTTTATTTGTTCATTTGTTTATTTGTTCATTTGTTCATTTGTTCATTTGTCCACTTGTTCATTTGTTCATTTGTTCGTTTGTTCATTTGTTCATTTGTTCATTTCTTCATTTGATCATTTGTTCATTTGTTCATTTGTTCTTTTGTTCATTTGTTCATTTGTTCATTTGTTCATTTGTTCATTTGTTCATTTGTTCATTTGTTCATTTGTTCATTTGGTCATTTGTTCATTTGTTCATTTGTTCACTTGTTTACTTGTTTACTTGTTCATTTGTTCATTTGTTCATTTGTTCATTTGATCATTTGTTCATTTGTTCATTTGTTCACTTGTTCACTTGCTCATTGGTTCGTTTGTTCATTTCTTCATTTCTTCATTTGTTCATTTGTTCATTTGTTCATTTGTTCATTTGTTCATTTGTTCATTTGTCCATTTGTTCATTTGTCCACTTGTTCATTTGTTCATTTGTTCATTTGTTCATTCGTTCATTCGTTCATTCGTTCATTCGTTCATTTGTTCATTTGTTCATTTGTTCATTTGTTCATTTGTTCATTTGTTCATTTGTTCATTTGTTCATTTGTTCATTTGTTCACTTGTTTACTTGTTTACTTGTTCATTTGTTCATTTGTTCATTTGTTCATTTGTTCATTTGTTCATTTGTTTATTTGTTCATTTGTTCATTTGTTCACTTGTTTACTTGTTTACTTGTTCATTTGTTCATTTGTCCATTTGTTCATTTGTTCATTTGTTCATTTGTTCATTTGTTCATTTGTTCATTTGTTCATTTGTTCATTTGTTCATTTGTTCATTTGTTCATTTGTTCATTTGTCCATTTGTTCATTTGTCCACTTGTTCATTTGTTCATTTGTTCATTTGTTCATTCGTTCATTTGTTCATTTGTTCATTCGTTCATTTGTTCATTTGTTCATTTGTTCATTTGTTCATTTGTTCATTTGTTCATTTGTTCATTTGTTCATTTGTTCATTTGTTCATTTGTTCATTTGTTCATTTGTTCATTTGTTCATTTGTTCATTTGTTCATTTGTTCATTTGTACATTTGTTCATTTGTTCATTTGTTCATTTGTTCATTTGTTCATTTCTTCATTTGTTCATTTCTTCATTTGTTCATTTGTTCATTTGTTCATTTCTTCATTTGTTCATTTCTTCATTTGTTCATTTGTTCATTAGTTCATTAGTTCATTTGTTCATTTGTTCATTTGATCATTTGTTCATTTGTTCATTTGTTCACTTGATCATTTGTTCATTTGTTCATTTTTTCATTTGTTCATTTGTTAATTTGTTCATTTGTTCATTTGCTCATTTGCTCATTTGCTCATTTGCTCATTTGCTCATTTGTTCATTTGTTCATTTGTTCATTTGTTCATTTGTTCATTTGCTCATTTGTTAATTTGTTCATTTGTTCATTTGCTCATTTGCTCATTTGCTCATTTGCTCATTTGCTCATTTGTTCATTTGTTCATTTGTTCATTTGTTCATTTGTTCATTTGTTCATTTGCTCATTTGCTCATTTGTTCATTTGTTCATTTGTTCATTTGTTCATTTGTTCATTTGTTCATTTGTTCATTTGTTCATTTTTTCATTTGTTCATTTGTTCATTTGTTCATTTGTTCATTTGTTCATTTGTTCATTTGTTCATTTGTTCATTTGTTCATTTGTTCATTTGTTCATTTGTCCACTTGTTCATTTGTTCATTTGTTCATTTGTTCATATGTTCATTTGTTCATTTGTTCATTTGTTCATTTGTTCATTTGTTCATTCGTTCATTTGTTCATTTGTTCATTCGTTCATTTGTTCATTTGTTCATTCGTTCATTTGTCTATTCGCACATTTGTTCATTTGTTCATTTGTTCATTTGTTCATTACTTCATTTGATCATTTGTTCATTTGTTCATTTGTTCATTTGTTCATTTGTTCATTTGTTCATTTGTTCATTTGTTCATTTGTTCATTTGTTCATTTGTTCATTTGTTCATTTGTTCATTTGTTCATTTGTTCATTTGGTCATTTGTTCATTTGTTCATTTGTTCATTTGTTCATTTGTTCATTTGTTCATTTGTTCATTTGTTCATTTGTTCACTTGTTTACTTGTTTACTTGTTCATTTGTTCATTTGTCCATTTGTTCATTTGTTCATTTGTTCATTTGTTCATTTGTTCATTTGTTCATTTGTTCATTTGTTCATTTGTTCATTTGTTCATTTGTTCATTTGTTCATTTGTCCATTTGTTCATTTGTCCACTTGTTCATTTGTTCATTTGTTCAGTTGTTCATTTGTTCATTCGTTCATTTGTTCATTTGTTCATTCGTTCATTCGTTCATTTGTTCATTTGTTCATTTGTTCATTTGTTCATTTGTTCATTTGTTCATTTGTTCATTTGTTCATTTGTTCATTTGTTCATTTGTTCATTTGTTCATTTGTTCATTTGTTCATTTGTTCATTTGTTCATTTGTTCATTTGTTCATTTGTTCATTTGTTCATTTGTTCATTTGTTCATTTGTTCATTTGTTCATTTGTTCATTTGTTCATTTGTTCATTTGTTCATTTGTTCATTTGTTCATTTGTTCATTTGTTCATTTGTTCATTTGTTCATTTGTTCATTTGTTCATTTGTTCATTTGTTCCTTCGTTCAATTGTCTATTCGCTCATTTGTACAATTGTTCATTCGTTCATTTGTTCATTTGTTCAATCGTTCATTTGTCTATTCGCTCATTTGTTCATTTGTTCATTTGTTCATTTGTTCCTTCGTTCATTTTTCTATTCGCTCATTTGTTCATTTGTTCATTCGATCATTTGTCTATTCGCTCATTTGTTCATTTGTTCATTAGTTCATTTGTTCATTTGTTCATTTGTTCATTTGTTCATTTGTTCATTTGTTCATTTGATCACTTGTTGACTTGTTCACTTGTTCATTTGATCGTTTGTTCATTTGTTCTTTTGTTCGTTTGTTCCTTTGTTCATTTGTTCGTTTGTTCCTTTGTTCCTTTGTTCATTTGTTCATTTGTTCATTTGTTCATTTGTTCATTTGTTCATTTGTTCATTCGTTCATTTGTTCTCTTGTTCATTTGTTCATTTGTTCATTTCTGCATTTGTTCATTAGTTCGTTTGTTCATTAGTTCGTTTGTTCATTTGTTCATTTGTTCATTTGTTCATTTGTTCATTTGTTCCTTTGTTCATTTGTTCACTTATTCATTTGTTCATTTGTTCATTTGGTCATTTTTTCATTTGTTCATTTGTTCATTTGTTCATTTGTTCATTTGTTCATTTGTTCATTTGTTCATTAGTTCATTTGTTCATTTGTTCATTTGTTCATTTGATCATTTGTTCATTTGCTCATTTGCTCATTTGCTCATTTGTTCATTTGTTCATTTGTTCATTTGTTCATTTGTTCATTTGTTCATTTGCTCATTTGCTCATTTGTTCATTTGTTCATTTGTTCATTTGTTCATTTGTTCATTTGTTCATTTGTTCATTTGTTCATTTGTTCATTTGTTCATTTGTTCATTTGTTCATTTGTTCATTTGTTCATTTGTTCATTCGTTCATTTGTTCATTTGTTCATTCGTTCATTTGTTCATTTGTTCATTCGTTCATTTGTCTATTCGCACATTTGTTCATTTGTTCATTTGTTCATTTGTTCATTACTTCATTTGATCATTTGTTCATTTGTTCATTTGTTCATTTGTTCATTTGTTCATTTGTTCATTTGTTCATTTGTTCATTTGTTCATTTGTTCATTTGTTCATTTGTTCATTTGTTCATTTGTTCATTTGTTCATTTGTTCATTTGTTCATTTGTTCATTTGTTCATTTGTTCATTTGTTCATTTGTTCATTTGGTCATTTGGTCATTTGTTCATTTGTTCATTTGTTCACTTGTTTACTTGTTTACTTGTTCATTTGTTCATTTGTTCATTTGTTCATTTGATCATTTGTTCATTTGTTCATTTGTTCACTTGTTCACTTGCTCATTTGTTCGTTTGTTCATTTCTTCATTTCTTCATTTGTTCATTTGTTCATTTGTTCATTTGTTCATTTGTTCATTTGTTCATTTGTTCATTTGTTCATTTGTTCACTTGTTCATTTGTTCATTTGTTCATTCGTTCATTTGTTCATTCGTTCATTCGTTCATTTGTTCATTTGTTCATTTGTTCATTTCTTCATTTGTTCATTTGTTCATTTGTTCACTTGTTTACTTGTTCATTTGTTCATTTGTTCATTTGTTCATTTGTTCATTTGTTCATTTGTTCATTTGTTCATTTGTTCATTTGTTCATTTGTTCATTTGTTCATTTGTTCATTTGTTCATTTGATCATTTGATCATTTGTTCATTTGTTCACTTGTTCACTAGCTCATTTGTTCGTTTGTTCATTTGTTCATTTGTTCATTTGTTCATTTGTTCATTCGTTCATTCGTTCATTTGTCTATTCGATCATTTGTTCATTTGATCATTTGTTCATTTGTTCATTTGTTCATTTTTTCATTTTTTCATTTGTTCATTTGTTCATTTGTTCATTTGTTCATTTGTTCATTTGTTCATTTGTTCATTTGTTCATTTGTTCATTTGTTCATTTGTTCATTTGTTCATTTGTTCATTTGTTCATTTGTTCATTCGTTCATTCGTTCATTTGTTCATTTGTTCATTTGTTCCTTCGTTCATTTGTCTATTCGCTCATTTGTTCATTTGTTCATTTGTTCATTTGTTCATTTGTTCATTTGTTCATTTGTTCATTTGTTCATTTGGTCATTTGTTCATTTGTTCATTTGTTCACTTGTTTACTTGTTTACTTGTTCATTTGTTCATTTGTTCATTTGTTCATTTGATCATTTGTTCATTTGTTCATTTGTTCACTTGTTCACTTGCTCATTTGTTCGTTTGTTCATTTCTTCATTTCTTCATTTGTTCATTTGTTCATTTGTTCATTTGTTCATTTGTTCATTTGTTCATTTGTTCATTTGTTCATTTGTTCACTTGTTCATTTGTTCATTTGTTCATTCGTTCATTTGTTCATTCGTTCATTCGTTCATTTGTTCATTTGTTCATTTGTTCATTTCTTCATTTGTTCATTTGTTCATTTGTTCACTTGTTTACTTGTTCATTTGTTCATTTGTTCATTTGTTCATTTGTTCATTTGTTCATTTGTTCATTTGTTCATTTGTTCATTTGTTCATTTGTTCATTTGTTCATTTGTTCATTTGTTCATTTGATCATTTGATCATTTGTTCATTTGTTCACTTGTTCACTAGCTCATTTGTTCGTTTGTTCATTTGTTCATTTGTTCATTTGTTCATTTGTTCATTCGTTCATTCGTTCATTTGTCTATTCGATCATTTGTTCATTTGATCATTTGTTCATTTGTTCATTTGTTCATTTGTTCATTTGTTCATTTGGTCATTTGTTCATTTGTTCATTTGTTCACTTGTTTACTTGTTTACTTGTTCATTTGTTCATTTGTTCATTTGTTCATTTGATCATTTGTTCATTTGTTCATTTGTTCACTTGTTCACTTGCTCATTTGTTCGTTTGTTCATTTCTTCATTTCTTCATTTGTTCATTTGTTCATTTGTTCATTTGTTCATTTGTTCATTTGTTCATTTGTTCATTTGTTCATTTGTTCACTTGTTCATTTGTTCATTTGTTCATTCGTTCATTTGTTCATTCGTTCATTCGTTCATTTGTTCATTTGTTCATTTGTTCATTTCTTCATTTGTTCATTTGTTCATTTGTTCACTTGTTTACTTGTTCATTTGTTCATTTGTTCATTTGTTCATTTGTTCATTTGTTCATTTGTTCATTTGTTCATTTGTTCATTTGTTCATTTGTTCATTTGTTCATTTGTTCATTTGTTCATTTGATCATTTGATCATTTGTTCATTTGTTCACTTGTTCACTAGCTCATTTGTTCGTTTGTTCATTTGTTCATTTGTTCATTTGTTCATTTGTTCATTCGTTCATTCGTTCATTTGTCTATTCGATCATTTGTTCATTTGATCATTTGTTCATTTGTTCATTTGTTCATTTTTTCATTTTTTCATTTGTTCATTTGTTCATTTGTTCATTTGTTCATTTGTTCATTTGTTCATTTGTTCATTTGTTCATTTGTTCATTTGTTCATTTGTTCATTTGTTCATTTGTTCATTTGTTCATTTGTTCATTCGTTCATTCGTTCATTTGTTCATTTGTTCATTTGTTCCTTCGTTCATTTGTCTATTCGCTCATTTGTTCATTTGTTCATTTGTTCATTTGTTCACTTGTTCATTTGTTCATTTGTTCATTTGTTCATTTGTTCATTTGTTCATTTGTTCATTTGTTCATTTGTTCATTTGTTCATTTGTTCATTTGTTCATTTGTTCATTTGTTTATTTGTTCATTTGTTCATTTGTTCATTTGTTCATTTGTCCACTTGTTCATTTGTTCATTTGTTCGTTTGTTCATTTGTTCATTTGTTCATTTCTTCATTTGATCATTTGTTCATTTGTTCATTTGTTCTTTTGTTCATTTGTTCATTTGTTCATTTGTTCATTTGTTCATTTGTTCATTTGTTCATTTGTTCACTTGTTTACTTGTTTACTTGTTCATTTGTTCATTTGTTCATTTGTTCATTTGATCATTTGTTCATTTGTTCATTTGTTCACTTGTTCACTTGCTCATTTGTTCGTTTGTTCATTTCTTCATTTCTTCATTTGTTCATTTGTTCATTTGTTCATTTGTTCATTTGTCCATTTGTTCATTTGTCCACTTGTTCATTTGTTCATTTGTTCATTTGTTCATTCGTTCATTCGTTCATTCGTTCATTCGTTCATTTGTTCATTTGTTCATTTGTTCATTTGTTCATTTGTTCATTCGTTCATTCGTTCATTTGTTCATTTGTTCATTTGTTCATTTGTTCATTTGTTCATTTGTTCATTTGTTCATTTGTTCACTTGTTTACTTGTTTACTTGTTCATTTGTTCATTTGTTCATTTGTTCATTTGTTCATTTGTTCATTTGTTCACTTGTTTACTTGTTTACTTGTTCATTTGTTCATTTGTCCATTTGTTCATTTGTTCATTTGTTCATTTGTTCATTTGTTCATTTGTTCATTTGTTCATTTGTTCATTTGTTCATTTGTTCATTTGTTCATTTGTTCATTTGTTCATTTGTCCATTTGTTCATTTGTCCACTTGTTCATTTGTTCATTTGTTCATTTGTTCATTCGTTCATTTGTTCATTTGTTCATTCGTTCATTTGTTCATTTGTTCATTTGTTCATTTGTTCATTTGTTCATTTGTTCATTTGTTCATTTGTTCATTTGTTCATTTGTTCATTTGTTCATTTGTTCATTTGTTCATTGGTTAATTTGTTCATTTGTTCATTTGTTCTTTTGTACATTTGTTCATTTGTTCATTTGTTCATTTGTTCATTTGTTCATTTGTTCATTTCTTCATTTGTTCATTTGTTCATTTGTTCATTAGTTCATTAGTTCATTTGTTCATTTGTTCATTTGATCATTTGTTCATTTGTTCATTTGTTCACTTGATCATTTGTTCATTTGTTCATTTTTTCATTTGTTCATTTGTTAATTTGTTCATTTGTTCATTTGCTCATTTGCTCATTTGCTCATTTGCTCATTTGCTCATTTGTTCATTTGTTCATTTGTTCATTTGTTCATTTGTTCATTTGCTCATTTGTTAATTTGTTCATTTGTTCATTTGCTCATTTGCTCATTTGCTCATTTGCTCATTTGTTCATTTGTTCATTTGTTCATTGGTTAATTTGTTCATTTGTTCATTTGTTCATTTGTACATTTGTTCATTTGTTCATTTGTTCATTTGTTCATTTGTTCATTTGTTCATTTCTTCATTTGTTCATTTGTTCATTTGTTCATTAGTTCATTAGTTCATTTGTTCATTTGTTCATTTGTTCATTTGTTCATTTGTTCATTTGTTCATTTGTTCATTTGTTCATTTGTTCATTGGTTAATTTGTTCATTTGTTCATTTGTTCATTTGTACATTTGTTCATTTGTTCATTTGTTCATTTGTTCATTTGTTCATTTGTTCATTTCTTCATTTGTTCATTTGTTCATTTGTTCATTAGTTCATTAGTTCATTTGTTCATTTGTTCATTTGATCATTTGTTCATTTGTTCATTTGTTCACTTGATCATTTGTTCATTTGTTCATTTTTTCATTTGTTCATTTGTTAATTTGTTCATTTGTTCATTTGCTCATTTGCTCATTTGCTCATTTGCTCATTTGCTCATTTGTTCATTTGTTCATTTGTTCATTTGTTCATTTGTTCATTTGCTCATTTGTTAATTTGTTCATTTGTTCATTTGCTCATTTGCTCATTTGCTCATTTGCTCATTTGTTCATTTGTTCATTTGTTCATTTGTTCATTTGTTCATTTGTTCATTTGCTCATTTGCTCATTTGTTCATTTGTTCATTTGTTCATTTGTTCATTTGTTCATTTGTCCACTTGTTCATTTGTTCATTTGTTCATTTGTTCATATGTTCATTTGTTCATTTGTTCATTTGTTCATTTGTTCATTTGTTCATTCGTTCATTTGTTCATTTGTTCATTCGTTCATTTGTTCATTTGTTCATTCGTTCATTTGTCTATTCGCACATTTGTTCATTTGTTCATTTGTTCATTTGTTCATTACTTCATTTGATCATTTGTTCATTTGTTCATTTGTTCATTTGTTCATTTGTTCATTTGTTCATTTGTTCATTTGTTCATTTGTTCATTTGTTCATTTGTTCATTTGTTCATTTGTTCATTTGTTCATTTGTTCATTTGTTCATTTGTTCATTTGCTCATTTGCTCATTTGCTCATTTGTTCATTTGTTCATTTGTTCATTTGTTCATTTGTTCATTTGTTCATTTGCTCATTTGCTCATTCGTTCATTTGTCTATTCGCACATTTGTTCATTTGTTCATTTGTTCATTTGTTCATTTGTTCATTTTTTCATTTGTTCATTTGTTCATTTGTTCATTTGTTCATTTGTTCATTTGTTCATTTGTTCATTTGTTCATTTGTTCATTTGTTCATTTGTTCATTTGTTCATTTGTTCATTTGTTCATTTGTCCACTTGTTCATTTGTTCATTTGTTCATTTGTTCATATGTTCATTTGTTCATTTGTTCATTTGTTCATTTGTTCATTTGTTCATTCGTTCATTTGTTCATTTGTTCATTCGTTCATTTGTTCATTTGTTCATTCGTTCATTTGTCTATTCGCACATTTGTTCATTTGTTCATTTGTTCATTTGTTCATTACTTCATTTGATCATTTGTTCATTTGTTCATTTGTTCATTTGTTCATTTGTTCATTTGTTCATTTGTTCATTTGTTCATTTGTTCATTTGTTCATTTGTTCATTTGTTCATTTGTTCATTTGTTCATTTGTTCATTTGTTCATTTGTTCATTTGTTCATTTGTTCATTTGTTCATTTGTTCATTTGTTCATTTGGTCATTTGGTCATTTGTTCATTTGTTCATTTGTTCACTTGTTTACTTGTTTACTTGTTCATTTGTTCATTTGTTCATTTGTTCATTTGATCATTTGTTCATTTGTTCATTTGTTCATTTGTTCACTTGTTCACTTGTTCACTTGCTCATTTGTTCGTTTGTTCATTTCTTCATTTCTTCATTTGTTCATTTGTTCATTTGTTCATTTGTTCATTTGTTCATTTGTTCATTTGTTCATTTGTTCATTTGTTCACTTGTTCATTTGTTCATTTGTTCATTCGTTCATTTGTTCATTCGTTCATTCGTTCATTCGTTCATTTGTTCATTTGTTCATTTCTTCATTTGTTCATTTGTTCATTTGTTCACTTGTTTACTTGTTCATTTGTTCATTTGTTCATTTGTTCATTTGTTCATTTGTCCATTTGTTCATTTGTTCATTTGTTCATTTGTTCATTTGATCATTTGATCATTTGTTCATTTGTTCACTTGTTCACTAGCTCATTTGTTCGTTTGTTCATTTGTTCATTTGTTCATTTGTTCATTTGTTCATTTGTTCATTTGTTCATTCGTTCATTCGTTCATTTGTCTATTCGATCATTTGTTCATTTGATCATTTCTTCATTTGTTCATTTCTTCATTTTTTCATTTTTTCATTTGTTCATTTGTTCATTTGTTCATTTGTTCATTTGTTCATTTGTTCATTTGTTCATTTGTTCATTTGTTCATTTGTTCATTTGTTCATTTGTTCATTTGTTCATTTGTTCATTTGTTCATTTGTTCATTTGTTCATTCGTTCATTCGTTCATTTGTTCATTTGTTCATTTGTTCCTTCGTTCATTTGTCTATTCGCTCATTTGTTCATTTGTTCATTTGTTCATTTGTTCATTTGTTCATTTGTTCATTTGTTCATTTGTTCATTTGTTCATTTGTTCATTTGTTCATTTGTTCATTTGTTCATTTGTTCATTTGTTCATTTGTTCATTTGTTCATTTGTTCATTTGTTCATTTGTTCATTTGTTTATTTGTTCATTTGTTCGTTTGTTCGTTTGTTCGTTTGTTCGTTTGTTCATTTGTTCGTTTGTTCATTTGTTCATTTGTTCATTTGTTCATTTCTTCATTTGTTCATTTGTTCATTTGTTCTTTTGTTCATTTGTTCATTTGTTCATTTGTTCATTTGTTCATTTGTTCATTTGTTCATTTGTTCATTTGTTCATTTGGTCATTTGTTCATTTGTTCATTTGTTCACTTGTTTACTTGTTTACTTGTTTACTTGTTCATTTGTTCATTTGTTCATTTGTTCATTTGTTCATTTGTTCATTTGTTCATTTGTTCATTTGTTCATTTGTTCATTTGTTCACTTGTTTACTTGTTTACTTGTTCATTTGTTCATTTGTTCATTTGTTCATTTGTTCATTTGTTCATTTGTTCATTTGTTCATTTGTTCATTTGTTCATTTGTTCATTTGTTCACTTGTTTACTTGTTTACTTGTTCATTTGTTCATTTGTCCATTTGTTCATTTGTTCATTTGTTCATTTGTTCATTTGTTCATTTGTTCATTTGTTCATTTGTTCATTTGTTCATTTGTTCATTTGTTCATTTGTTCATTTGTTCATTTGTCCATTTGTTCATTTGTCCACTTGTTCATTTGTTCATTTGTTCATTTGTTCATTTGTTCATTCGTTCATTTGTTCATTTGTTCATTCGTTCATTTGTTCATTTGTTCATTTGTTCATTTGTTCATTTGTTCATTTGTTCATTTGTTCATTTGTTCATTTGTTCATTTGTTCATTTGTTCATTTGTTCATTTGTTCATTTGTTCATTTGTTCATTTGTTCATTTGTTCATTTGTTCATTTGTTCATTTGTTCATTTGTTCATTTGTTCATTTGTTCATTTGTTCATTTGTTCATTTGTTCATTTGTTCATTTGTTCATTTGTTCATTTGTTCATTTGTTCATTTGTTCATTTGTTCATTTGTTCATTTGTTCATTTGTTCATTTGTTCATTTGTTCATTTGTTCATTTGTTCCTTCGTTCAATTGTCTATTCGCTCATTTGTACAATTGTTCATTCGTTCTTTTGTTCATTTGTTCAATCGTTCATTTGTCTATTCGCTCATTTGTTCATTTGTTCATTTGTTCATTTGTTCCTTCGTTCATTTTTCTATTCGCTCATTTGTTCATTTGTTCATTCGATCATTTGTCTATTCGCTCATTTGTTCATTTGTTCATTTGTTCATTTGTTCATTTGTTCATTTGTTCATTTGTTCATTTGTTCATTTGTTCATTTGTTCATTTGTTCATTTGTTCATTTGTTCATTTGATCACTTGTTGACTTGTTCACTTGTTCATTTGATCGTTTGTTCATTTGTTCTTTTGTTCGTTTGTTCCTTTGTTCATTTGTTCGTTTGTTCCTTTGTTCCTTTGTTCATTTGTTCATTTGTTCATTTGTTCATTTGTTCATTTGTTCATTTGTTCATTCGTTCATTTGTTCTCTTGTTCATTTGTTCATTTGTTCATTTCTGCATTTGTTCATTAGTTCGTTTGTTCATTAGTTCGTTTGTTCATTTGTTCATTTGTTCATTTGTTCATTTGTTCATTTGTTCCTTTGTTCATTTGTTCACTTATTCATTTGTTCATTTGTTCATTTGGTCATTTTTTCATTTGTTCATTTGTTCATTTGTTCATTTGTTCATTTGTTCATTTGTTCATTTGTTCATTAGTTCATTTGTTCATTTGTTCATTTGATCATTTGTTCATTTGCTCATTTGCTCATTTGCTCATTTGTTCATTTGTTCATTTGTTCATTTGTTCATTTGTTCATTTGTTCATTTGCTCATTTGCTCATTTGTTCATTTGTTCATTTGTTCATTTGTTCATTTGTTCATTTGTTCATTTGTTCATTTGTTCATTTGTTCATTTGTTCATTTGTTCATTTGTTCATTTGTTCATTCGTTCATTTGTTCATTTGTTCATTCGTTCATTTGTTCATTTGTTCATTCGTTCATTTGTCTATTCGCACATTTGTTCATTTGTTCATTTGTTCATTTGTTCATTACTTCATTTGATCATTTGTTCATTTGTTCACTTGTTTACTTGTTTACTTGTTCATTTGTTCATTTGTTCATTTGTTCATTTGATCATTTGTTCATTTGTTCATTTGTTCACTTGTTCACTTGCTCATTTGTTCGTTTGTTCATTTCTTCATTTCTTCATTTGTTCATTTGTTCATTTGTTCATTTGTTCATTTGTTCATTTGTTCATTTGTCCATTTGTTCATTTGTCCACTTGTTCATTTGTTCATTTGTTCATTTGTTCATTCGTTCATTCGTTCATTCGTTCATTCGTTCATTTGTTCATTTGTTCATTTGTTCATTTGTTCATTTGTTCATTTGTTCATTTGTTCACTTGTTTACTTGTTTACTTGTTCATTTGTTCATTTGTTCATTTGTTCATTTGTTCATTTGTTCATTTGTTCATTTGTTCATTTGTTCACTTGTTTACTTGTTTACTTGTTCATTTGTTCATTTGTCCATTTGTTCATTTGTTCATTTGTTCATTTGTTCATTTGTTCATTTGTTCATTTGTTCATTTGTTCATTTGTTCATTTGTTCATTTGTTCATTTGTTCATTTGTCCATTTGTTCATTTGTCCACTTGTTCATTTGTTCATTTGTTCATTTGTTCATTCGTTCATTTGTTCATTTGTTCATTCGTTCATTTGTTCATTTGTTCATTTGTTCATTTGTTCATTTGTTCATTTGTTCATTTGTTCATTTGTTCATTTGTTCATTTGTTCATTTGTTCATTTGTTCATTTGTTCATTTGTTCATTTGTTCATTTGTTCATTTGTTCATTTGTACATTTGTTCATTTGTTCATTTGTTCATTTGTTCATTTGTTCATTTGTTCATTTCTTCATTTCTTCATTTCTTCATTTGTTCATTAGTTCATTAGTTCATTTGTTCATTTGTTCATTTGATCATTTGTTCATTTGTTCATTTGTTCACTTGATCATTTGTTCATTTGTTCATTTTTTCATTTGTTCATTTGTTAATTTGTTCATTTGTTCATTTGCTCATTTGCTCATTTGCTCATTTGCTCATTTGCTCATTTGTTCATTTGTTCATTTGTTCATTTGTTCATTTGTTCATTTGTTCATTTGCTCATTTGTTCATTTGTTCCTTCGTTCATTTGTCTATTCGCTCATTTGTTCATTTGTTCATTTGTTCATTTGTTCATTTGTTCATTTGTTCATTTGTTCATTTGTTCATTTGTTCATTTGTTCATTTGTTCATTTGTTCATTTGTTCATTTGTTCATTTGTTCATTTGTTCATTTGTTCATTTGTTCATTTGTTCATTTGTTCATTTGTTTATTTGTTCATTTGTTTATTTGTTCATTTGTTCATTTGTTCATTTGTCCACTTGTTCATTTGTTCATTTGTTCGTTTGTTCATTTGTTCATTTGTTCATTTCTTCATTTGATCATTTGTTCATTTGTTCATTTGTTCTTTTGTTCATTTGTTCATTTGTTCATTTGTTCATTTGTTCATTTGTTCATTTGTTCATTTGTTCATTTGTTCATTTGGTCATTTGTTCATTTGTTCATTTGTTCACTTGTTTACTTGTTTACTTGTTCATTTGTTCATTTGTTCATTTGTTCATTTGATCATTTGTTCATTTGTTCATTTGTTCACTTGTTCACTTGCTCATTTGTTCGTTTGTTCATTTCTTCATTTCTTCATTTGTTCATTTGTTCATTTGTTCATTTGTTCATTTGTTCATTTGTTCATTCGTTCATTTGTTCATTTGTTCATTCGTTCATTTGTTCATTTGTTCATTCGTTCATTTGTCTATTCGCACATTTGTTCATTTGTTCATTTGTTCATTTGTTCATTACTTCATTTGATCATTTGTTCATTTGTTCACTTGTTTACTTGTTTACTTGTTCATTTGTTCATTTGTTCATTTGTTCATTTGATCATTTGTTCATTTGTTCATTTGTTCACTTGTTCACTTGCTCATTTGTTCGTTTGTTCATTTCTTCATTTCTTCATTTGTTCATTTGTTCATTTGTTCATTTGTTCATTTGTTCATTTGTTCATTTGTCCATTTGTTCATTTGTCCACTTGTTCATTTGTTCATTTGTTCATTTGTTCATTCGTTCATTCGTTCATTCGTTCATTCGTTCATTTGTTCATTTGTTCATTTGTTCATTTGTTCATTTGTTCATTTGTTCATTTGTTCACTTGTTTACTTGTTTACTTGTTCATTTGTTCATTTGTTCATTTGTTCATTTGTTCATTTGTTCATTTGTTCATTTGTTCATTTGTTCACTTGTTTACTTGTTTACTTGTTCATTTGTTCATTTGTCCATTTGTTCATTTGTTCATTTGTTCATTTGTTCATTTGTTCATTTGTTCATTTTTTCATTTGTTCATTTGTTAATTTGTTCATTTGTTCATTTGCTCATTTGCTCATTTGCTCATTTGCTCATTTGCTCATTTGTTCATTTGTTCATTTGTTCATTTGTTCATTTGTTCATTTGCTCATTTGTTCATTTGTTCCTTCGTTCATTTGTCTATTCGCTCATTTGTTCATTTGTTCATTTGTTCATTTGTTCATTTGTTCATTTGTTCATTTGTTCATTTGTTCATTTGTTCATTTGTTCATTTGTTCATTTGTTCATTTGTTCATTTGTTCATTTGTTCATTTGTTCATTTGTTCATTTGTTCATTTGTTCATTTGTTCATTTGTTCATTTGTTCATTTGTTCATTTGTTTATTTGTTCATTTGTTTATTTGTTCATTTGTTCATTTGTTCATTTGTCCACTTGTTCATTTGTTCATTTGTTCGTTTGTTCATTTGTTCATTTGTTCATTTCTTCATTTGATCATTTGTTCATTTGTTCATTTGTTCTTTTGTTCATTTGTTCATTTGTTCATTTGTTCATTTGTTCATTTGTTCATTTGTTCATTTGTTCATTTGTTCATTTGGTCATTTGTTCATTTGTTCATTTGTTCACTTGTTTACTTGTTTACTTGTTCATTTGTTCATTTGTTCATTTGTTCATTTGATCATTTGTTCATTTGTTCATTTGTTCACTTGTTCACTTGCTCATTTGTTCGTTTGTTCATTTCTTCATTTCTTCATTTGTTCATTTGTTCATTTGTTCATTTGTTCATTTGTTCATTTGTTCATTTGTCCATTTGTTCATTTGTCCACTTGTTCATTTGTTCATTTGTTCATTTGTTCATTCGTTCATTCGTTCATTCGTTCATTCGTTCATTTGTTCATTTGTTCATTTGTTCATTTGTTCATTTGTTCATTTGTTCATTTGTTCATTTGTTCATTTGTTCATTTGTTCACTTGTTTACTTGTTTACTTGTTCATTTGTTCATTTGTTCATTTGTTCATTTGTTCATTTGTTCATTTGTTTATTTGTTCATTTGTTCATTTGTTCACTTGTTTACTTGTTTACTTGTTCATTTGTTCATTTGTCCATTTGTTCATTTGTTCATTTGTTCATTTGTTTATTTGTTCATTTGTTCATTTGTTCATTTGTTCATTTGTTCATTTGTTCATTTGTTCATTTGTTCATTTGTCCATTTGTTCATTTGTCCACTTGTTCATTTGTTCATTTGTTCATTTGTTCATTCGTTCATTTGTTCATTTGTTCATTCGTTCATTTGTTCATTTGTTCATTTGTTCATTTGTTCATTTGTTCATTTGTTCATTTGTTCATTTGTTCATTTGTTCATTTGTTCATTTGTTCATTTGTTCATTTGTTCATTTGTTCATTTGTTCATTTGTTCATTTGTTCATTTGTTCATTTGTACATTTGTTCATTTGTTCATTTGTTCATTTGTTCATTTGTTCATTTCTTCATTTGTTCATTTCTTCATTTGTTCATTTGTTCATTAGTTCATTAGTTCATTTGTTCATTTGTTCATTTGATCATTTGTTCATTTGTTCATTTGTTCACTTGATCATTTGTTCATTTGTTCATTTTTTCATTTGTTCATTTGTTAATTTGTTCATTTGTTCATTTGCTCATTTGCTCATTTGCTCATTTGCTCATTTGCTCATTTGTTCATTTGTTCATTTGTTCATTTGTTCATTTGTTCATTTGCTCATTTGTTAATTTGTTCATTTGTTCATTTGCTCATTTGCTCATTTGCTCATTTGCTCATTTGCTCATTTGTTCATTTGTTCATTTGTTCATTTGTTCATTTGTTCATTTGTTCATTTGCTCATTTGCTCATTTGTTCATTTGTTCATTTGTTCATTTGTTCATTTGTTCATTTGTTCATTTGTTCATTTGTTCATTTTTTCATTTGTTCATTTGTTCATTTGTTCATTTGTTCATTTGTTCATTTGTTCATTTGTTCATTTGTTCATTTGTTCATTTGTTCATTTGTCCACTTGTTCATTTGTTCATTTGTTCATTTGTTCATATGTTCATTTGTTCATTTGTTCATTTGTTCATTTGTTCATTTGTTCATTCGTTCATTTGTTCATTTGTTCATTCGTTCATTTGTTCATTTGTTCATTCGTTCATTTGTCTATTCGCACATTTGTTCATTTGTTCATTTGTTCATTTGTTCATTACTTCATTTGATCATTTGTTCATTTGTTCATTTGTTCATTTGTTCATTTGTTCATTTGTTCATTTGTTCATTTGTTCATTTGTTCATTTGTTCATTTGTTCATTTGTTCATTTGTTCATTTGTTCATTTGTTCATTTGTTCATTTGGTCATTTGTTCATTTGTTCATTTGTTCATTTGTTCATTTGTTCATTTGTTCATTTGTTCATTTGTTCATTTGTTCACTTGTTTACTTGTTTACTTGTTCATTTGTTCATTTGTCCATTTGTTCATTTGTTCATTTGTTCATTTGTTCATTTGTTCATTTGTTCATTTGTTCATTTGTTCATTTGTTCATTTGTTCATTTGTTCATTTGTTCATTTGTCCATTTGTTCATTTGTCCACTTGTTCATTTGTTCATTTGTTCAGTTGTTCATTTGTTCATTCGTTCATTTCTTCATTTGTTCATTCGTTCATTCGTTCATTTGTTCATTTGTTCATTTGTTCATTTGTTCATTTGTTCATTTGTTCATTTGTTCATTTGTTCATTTGTTCATTTGTTCATTTGTTCATTTGTTCATTTGTTCATTTGTTCATTTGTTCATTTGTTCATTTGTTCATTTGTTCATTTGTTCATTTGTTCATTTGTTCATTTGTTCATTTGTTCATTTGTTCATTTGTTCATTTGTTCATTTGTTCATTTGTTCATTTGTTCATTTGTTCATTTGTTCATTTGTTCATTTGTTCCTTCGTTCAATTGTCTATTCGCTCATTTGTACAATTGTTCATTCGTTCATTTGTTCATTTGTTCAATCGTTCATTTGTCTATTCGCTCATTTGTTCATTTGTTCATTTGTTCATTTGTTCCTTCGTTCATTTTTCTATTCGCTCATTTGTTCATTTGTTCATTCGATCATTTGTCTATTCGCTCATTTGTTCATTTGTTCATTTGTTCATTTGTTCATTTGTTCATTTGTTCATTTGTTCATTTGTTCATTTGTTCATTTGATCACTTGTTGACTTGTTCACTTGTTCATTTGATCGTTTGTTCATTTGTTCTTTTGTTCGTTTGTTCCTTTGTTCATTTGTTCGTTTGTTCCTTTGTTCCTTTGTTCATTTGTTCATTTGTTCATTTGTTCATTTGTTCATTTGTTCATTTGTTCATTCGTTCATTTGTTCTCTTGTTCATTTGTTCATTTGTTCATTTCTGCATTTGTTCATTAGTTCGTTTGTTCATTAGTTCGTTTGTTCATTTGTTCATTTGTTCATTTGTTCATTTGTTCATTTGTTCCTTTGTTCATTTGTTCACTTATTCATTTGTTCATTTGTTCATTTGGTCATTTTTTCATTTGTTCATTTGTTCATTTGTTCATTTGTTCATTTGTTCATTTGTTCATTCGTTCATTTGTTCTCTTGTTCATTTGTTCATTTGTTCATTAGTTCATTTGTTCATTTGTTCATTTGATCATTTGTTCATTTGCTCATTTGCTCATTTGCTCATTTGTTCATTTGTTCATTTGTTCATTTGTTCATTTGTTCATTTGTTCATTTGCTCATTTGCTCATTTGTTCATTTGTTCATTTGTTCATTTGTTCATTTGTTCATTTGTTCATTTGTTCATTTGTTCATTTGTTCATTTGTTCATTTGTTCATTTGTTCATTTGTTCATTTGTTCATTTGTTCATTCGTTCATTTGTTCATTTGTTCATTCGTTCATTTGTTCATTTGTTCATTCGTTCATTTGTCTATTCGCACATTTGTTCATTTGTTCATTTGTTCATTTGTTCATTACTTCATTTGATCATTTGTTCATTTGTTCATTTGTTCATTTGTTCATTTGTTCATTTGTTCATTTGTTCATTTGTTCATTTGTTCATTTGTTCATTTGTTCATTTGTTCATTTGTTCATTTGTTCATTTGTTCATTTGTTCATTTGTTCATTTGTTCATTTGGTCATTTGTTCATTTGTTCATTTGTTCACTTGTTTACTTGTTTACTTGTTCATTTGTTCATTTGTTCATTTGTTCATTTGATCATTTGTTCATTTGTTCATTTGTTCACTTGTTCACTTGCTCATTTGTTCGTTTGTTCATTTCTTCATTTCTTCATTTGTTCATTTGTTCATTTGTTCATTTGTTCATTTGTTCATTTGTTCATTTGTTCATTTGTTCATTTGTTCACTTGTTCATTTGTTCATTTGTTCATTCGTTCATTTGTTCATTCGTTCATTCGTTCATTTGTTCATTTGTTCATTTCTTCATTTCTTCATTTGTTCATTTGTTCATTTGTTCACTTGTTTACTTGTTCATTTGTTCATTTGTTCATTTGTTCATTTGTTCATTTGTTCATTTGTTCATTTGTTCATTTGTTCATTTGTTCATTTGTTCATTTGATCATTTGATCATTTGTTCATTTGTTCACTTGTTCACTAGCTCATTTGTTCGTTTGTTCATTTGTTCATTTGTTCATTTGTTCATTTGTTCATTCGTTCATTCGTTCATTTGTCTATTCGATCATTTGTTCATTTGATCATTTGTTCATTTGTTCATTTGTTCATTTTTTCATTTTTTCATTTGTTCATTTGTTCATTTGTTCATTTGTTCATTTGTTCATTTGTTCATTTGTTCATTTGTTCATTTGTTCATTTGTTCATTTGTTCATTTGTTCATTTGTTCATTTGTTCATTTGTTCATTCGTTCATTCGTTCATTTGTTCATTTGTTCATTTGTTCCTTCGTTCATTTGTCTATTCGCTCATTTGTTCATTTGTTCATTTGTTCATTTGTTCACTTGTTCATTTGTTCATTTGTTCATTTGTTCATTTGTTCATTTGTTCATTTGTTCATTTGTTCATTTGTTCATTTGTTCATTTGTTCATTTGTTCATTTGTTCATTTGTTCATTTGTTTATTTGTTCATTTGTTCATTTGTTCATTTGTTCATTTGTCCACTTGTTCATTTGTTCATTTGTTCGTTTGTTCATTTGTTCATTTGTTCATTTCTTCATTTGATCATTTGTTCATTTGTTCATTTGTTCTTTTGTTCATTTGTTCATTTGTTCATTTGTTCATTTGTTCATTTGTTCATTTGTTCATTTGTTCACTTGTTTACTTGTTTACTTGTTCATTTGTTCATTTGTTCATTTGTTCATTTGATCATTTGTTCATTTGTTCATTTGTTCACTTGTTCACTTGCTCATTTGTTCGTTTGTTCATTTCTTCATTTCTTCATTTGTTCATTTGTTCATTTGTTCATTTGTTCATTTGTCCATTTGTTCATTTGTCCACTTGTTCATTTGTTCATTTGTTCATTTGTTCATTCGTTCATTCGTTCATTCGTTCATTCGTTCATTTGTTCATTTGTTCATTTGTTCATTTGTTCATTTGTTCATTTGTTCATTTGTTCATTTGTTCACTTGTTTACTTGTTCATTTGTTCATTTGTTCATTTGTTCATTTGTTCATTTGTTCATTTGTTCACTTGTTTACTTGTTTACTTGTTCATTTGTTCATTTGTCCATTTGTTCATTTGTTCATTTGTTCATTTGTTCATTTGTTCATTTGTTCATTTGTTCATTTGTTCATTTGTTCATTTGTTCATTTGTTCATTTGTTCATTTGTCCATTTGTTCATTTGTCCACTTGTTCATTTGTTCATTTGTTCATTTGTTCATTCGTTCATTTGTTCATTTGTTCATTCGTTCATTTGTTCATTTGTTCATTTGTTCATTTGTTCATTTGTTCATTTGTTCATTTGTTCATTTGTTCATTTGTTCACTTGATCATTTGTTCATTTGTTCATTTTTTCATTTGTTCATTTGTTAATTTGTTCATTTGTTCATTTGCTCATTTGCTCATTTGCTCATTTGCTCATTTGCTCATTTGTTCATTTGTTCATTTGTTCATTTGTTCATTTGTTCATTTGCTCATTTGTTAATTTGTTCATTTGTTCATTTGCTCATTTGCTCATTTGCTCATTTGCTCATTTGTTCATTTGTTCATTTGTTCATTTGTTCATTTGTTCATTTGTTCATTTGCTCATTTGCTCATTTGTTCATTTGTTCATTTGTTCATTTGTTCATTTGTTCATTTGTCCACTTGTTCATTTGTTCATTTGTTCATTTGTTCATATGTTCATTTGTTCATTTGTTCATTTGTTCATTTGTTCATTTGTTCATTCGTTCATTTGTTCATTTGTTCATTCGTTCATTTGTTCATTTGTTCATTCGTTCATTTGTCTATTCGCACATTTGTTCATTTGTTCATTTGTTCATTTGTTCATTACTTCATTTGATCATTTGTTCATTTGTTCATTTGTTCATTTGTTCATTTGTTCATTTGTTCATTTGTTCATTTGTTCATTTGTTCATTTGTTCATTTGTTCATTTGTTCATTTGTTCATTTGTTCATTTGTTCATTTGTTCATTTGTTCATTTGTTCATTTGTTCATTTGTTCATTTGTTCATTTGTTCATTTGTTCATTTGTTCATTTGTTCATTTGGTCATTTGGTCATTTGTTCATTTGTTCATTTGTTCACTTGTTTACTTGTTTACTTGTTCATTTGTTCATTTGTTCATTTGTTCATTTGATCATTTGTTCATTTGTTCATTTGTTCACTTGTTCACTTGCTCATTTGTTCGTTTGTTCATTTCTTCATTTCTTCATTTGTTCATTTGTTCATTTGTTCATTTGTTCATTTGTTCATTTGTTCATTTGTTCATTTGTTCATTTGTTCACTTGTTCATTTGTTCATTTGTTCATTCGTTCATTTGTTCATTCGTTCATTCGTTCATTTGTTCATTTGTTCATTTCTTCATTTCTTCATTTGTTCATTTGTTCATTTGTTCACTTGTTTACTTGTTCATTTGTTCATTTGTTCATTTGTTCATTTGTTCATTTGTTCATTTGTTCATTTGTTCATTTGTTCATTTGTTCATTTGATCATTTGATCATTTGTTCATTTGTTCACTTGTTCACTAGCTCATTTGTTCGTTTGTTCATTTGTTCATTTGTTCATTTGTTCATTTGTTCATTTGTTCATTCGTTCATTCGTTCATTTGTCTATTCGATCATTTGTTCATTTGATCATTTGTTCATTTGTTCATTTGTTCATTTGTTCATTTGTTCATTTGTTCATTTGTTCATTTGTTCATTTGTTCATTTGTTCATTTGTTCATTTGTTCACTTGTTCATTTGTTCATTTGTTCATTTGTTCATTCGTTCATTCGTTCATTTGTTCATTTGTTCATTTGTTCCTTCGTTCATTTGTCTATTCGCTCATTTGTTCATTTGTTCATTTGTTCATTTGTTCATTTGTTCATTTGTTCATTTGTTCATTTGTTCATTTGTTCATTTGTTCATTTGTTCATTTGTTCATTTGTTCATTTGTTCATTTGTTCATTTGTTCATTTGTTCATTTGTTCATTTGTCCATTTGTTCATTTGTCCACTTGTTCATTTGTTCATTTGTTCATTTGTTCATTCGTTCATTCGTTCATTCGTTCATTCGTTCATTTGTTCATTTGTTCATTTGTTCATTTGTTCATTTGTTCATTTGTTCATTTGTTCATTTGTTCATTTGTTCATTTGTTCATTTGTTCATTTGTTCATTTGTTCATTCGTTCATTTGTTCATTTGTTCATTCGTTCATTTGTTCATTTGTTCATTCGTTCATTTGTCTATTCGCACATTTGTTCATTTGTTCATTTGTTCATTTGTTCATTACTTCATTTGATCATTTGTTCATTTGTTCATTTGTTCATTTGTTCATTTGTTCATTTGTTCATTTGTTCATTTGTTCATTTGTTCATTTGTTCATTTGTTCATTTGTTCATTTGTTCATTTGTTCATTTGTTCATTTGTTCATTTGTTCATTTGTTCATTTGTTCATTTGTTCATTTGTTCATTTGTTCATTTGGTCATTTGTTCATTTGTTCATTTGTTCACTTGTTTACTTGTTTACTTGTTCATTTGTTCATTTGTTCATTTGTTCATTTGATCATTTGTTCATTTGTTCATTTGTTCACTTGTTCACTTGCTCATTTGTTCGTTTGTTCATTTCTTCATTTCTTCATTTGTTCATTTGTTCATTTGTTCATTTGTTCATTTGTTCATTTGTTCATTTGTTCATTTGTTCACTTGTTCATTTGTTCATTTGTTCATTCGTTCATTTGTTCATTCGTTCATTCGTTCATTTGTTCATTTGTTCATTTGTTCATTTCTTCATTTGTTCATTTGTTCATTTGTTCACTTGTTTACTTGTTCATTTGTTCATTTGTTCATTTGTTCATTTGTTCATTTGTTCACTTGTTCATTTGTTCATTTGTTCATTCGTTCATTCGTTCATTCGTTCATTCGTTCATTTGTTCATTTGTTCATTTGTTCATTTGTTCATTTGTTCATTTGTTCATTTGTTCACTTGTTTACTTGTTCATTTGTTCATTTGTTCATTTGTTCATTTGTTCATTTGTTCATTTGTTCATTTGTTCATTTGTTCATTTGTTCATTTGTTCATTTGATCATTTGATCATTTGTTCATTTGTTCACTTGTTCACTAGCTCATTTGTTCGTTTGTTCATTTGTTCATTTGTTCATTTGTTCATTTGTTCATTCGTTCATTCGTTCATTTGTCTATTCGATCATTTGTTCATTTGATCATTTGTTCATTTGTTCATTTGTTCATTTTTTCATTTTTTCATTTGTTCATTTGTTCATTTGTTCATTTGTTCATTTGTTCATTTGTTCATTTGTTCATTTGTTCATTTGTTCATTTGTTCATTTGTTCATTTGTTCATTTGTTCATTTGTTCATTTGTTCATTCGTTCATTCGTTCATTTGTTCATTTGTTCATTTGTTCCTTCGTTCATTTGTCTATTCGCTCATTTGTTCATTTGTTCATTTGTTCATTTGTTCATTTGTTCATTTGTTCATTTGTTCATTTGTTCATTTGTTCATTTGTTCATTTGTTCATTTGTTCATTTGTTCATTTGGTTATTTGTTCATTTGTTCATTTGTTCATTTGTTCATTTGTCCACTTGTTCATTTGTTCATTTGTTCGTTTGTTCATTTGTTCATTTGTTCATTTCTTCATTTGATCATTTGTTCATTTGTTCATTTGTTCTTTTGTTCATTTGTTCATTTGTTCATTTGTTCATTTGTTCATTTGTTCATTTGTTCATTTGTTCATTTGTTCATTTGTTCATTTGTCCACTTGTTCATTTGTTCATTTGTTCATTTGTTCATTCGTTCATTCGTTCATTTGTCTATTCGATCATTTGTTCATTTGATCATTTGTTCATTTGTTCATTTGTTCATTTTTTCATTTTTTCATTTGTTCATTTGTTCATTTGTTCATTTGTTCATTTGTTCATTTGTTCATTTGTTCATTTGTTCATTTGTTCATTTGTTCATTTGTTCATTTGTTCATTTGTTCATTTGTTCATTTGTTCATTTGTTCATTTGTTCATTTGTTCATTTGTTCATTTGTTCATTCGTTCATTCGTTCATTTGTTCATTTGTTCATTTGTTCCTTCGTTCATTTGTCTATTCGCTCATTTGTTCATTTGTTCATTTGTTCATTTGTTCATTTGTTCATTTGTTCATTTGTTCATTTGTTCATTTGTTCATTTGTTCATTTGTTCATTTGTTCATTTGTTCATTTGTTCATTTGTTCATTTGTTCATTTGTTTATTTGTTCATTGGTTCATTTGTTCATTTGTCCACTTGTTCATTTGTTCATTTGTTCGTTTGTTCGTTTGTTCATTTGTTCATTTGTTCATTTCTTCATTTGATCATTTGTTCATTTGTTCATTTGTTCCTTCGTTCATTTGTCTATTCGCTCATTTGTTCATTTGTTCATTTGTTCATTTGTTCATTTGTTCATTTGTTCATTTGTTCATTTGTTCATTTGTTCATTTGTTCATTTGTTCATTTGTTCATTTGTTCATTTGTTCATTTGTTCATTTGTTCATTTGTTTATTTGTTCATTGGTTCATTTGTTCATTTGTCCACTTGTTCATTTGTTCATTTGTTCGTTTGTTCGTTTGTTCATTTGTTCATTTGTTCATTTCTTCATTTGATCATTTGTTCATTTGTTCATTTGTTCTTTTGTTCATTTGTTCATTTGTTCATTTGTTCATTTGTTCATTTGTTCATTTGTTCATTTGTTCATTTGGTCATTTGTTCATTTGTTCATTTGTTCACTTGTTTACTTGTTTACTTGTTCATTTGTTCATTTGTTCATTTGTTCATTTGATCATTTGTTCATTTGTTCATTTGTTCACTTGTTCACTTGCTCATTTGTTCGTTTGTTCATTTCTTCATTTCTTCATTTGTTCATTTGTTCATTTGTTCATTTGTTCATTTGTTCATTTGTCCATTTGTTCATTTGTCCACTTGTTCATTTGTTCATTTGTTCATTTGTTCATTCGTTCATTCGTTCATTCGTTCATTCGTTCATTTGTTCATTTGTTCATTTGTTCATTTGTTCATTTGTTCATTTGTTCATTTGTTCATTTGTTCATTTGTTCACTTGTTTACTTGTTTACTTGTTCATTTGTTCATTTGTTCATTTGTTCATTTGTTCATTTGTTCATTTGTTCATTTGTTCATTTGTTCATTTGTTCATTTGTTCATTTGTTCACTTGTTTACTTGTTTACTTGTTCATTTGTTCATTTGTCCATTTGTTCATTTGTTCATTTGTTCATTTGTTCATTTGTTCATTTGTTCATTTGTTCATTTGTTCATTTGTTCATTTGTTCATTTGTTCATTTGTTCATTTGTTCATTTGTTCATTTGTTCATTTGTTCATTTGTTCATTTGTTCATTTGTTCATTTGTTCATTTGTTCATTTGTTCATTTGTTCATTTGTTCATTTGTTCATTTGTTCATTTGTTCATTTGTTCATTTGTTCATTTGTTCATTTGTCCATTTGTTCATTTGTCCACTTGTTCATTTGTTCATTTGTTCATTTGTTCATTTGTTCATTTGTCCACTTGTTCATTTGTTCATTTGTTCATTTGTTCATTTGTTCATTCGTTCATTTGTTCATTTGTTCATTCGTTCATTTGTTCATTTGTTCATTTGTTCATTTGTTCATTTGTTCATTTGTTCATTTGTTCATTTGTTCATTTGTTCATTTGTTCATTTGTTCATTTGTTCATTTGTTCATTTGTTCATTTGTTCATTTGTTCATTTGTTCATTTGTTCATTTGTTCATTTGTTCATTTTTTCATTTGTTCATTTGTTCATTTGTTCATTTGTTCATTTGTTCATTTGTTCATTTGTTCATTTGTTCATTTGTTCATTTGTTCATTTGTTCATTTGTTCATTTGTTCATTTGTTCATTTGTTCATTTGTTCATTTGTTCATTTGTTCATTTGTTCCTTCGTTCAATTGTCTATTCGCTCATTTGTACAATTGTTCATTCGTTCATTTGTTCATTTGTTCAATCGTTCATTTGTCTATTCGCTCATTTGTTCATTTGTTCATTTGTTCATTTGTTCCTTCGTTCATTTTTCTATTCGCTCATTTGTTCATTTGTTCATTCGATCATTTGTCTATTCGCTCATTTGTTCATTTGTTCATTTGTTCATTTGTTCATTTGTTCATTTGTTCATTTGTTCATTTGTTCATTTGTTCATTTGATCACTTGTTGACTTGTTCACTTGTTCATTTGATCGTTTGTTCATTTGTTCTTTTGTTCGTTTGTTCCTTTGTTCATTTGTTCGTTTGTTCCTTTGTTCCTTTGTTCATTTGTTCATTTGTTCATTTGTTCATTTGTTCATTTGTTCATTTGTTCATTCGTTCATTTGTTCTCTTGTTCATTTGTTCATTTGTTCATTTCTGCATTTGTTCATTAGTTCGTTTGTTCATTAGTTCGTTTGTTCATTTGTTCATTTGTTCATTTGTTCATTTGTTCATTTGTTCCTTTGTTCATTTGTTCACTTATTCATTTGTTCATTTGTTCATTTGGTCATTTTTTCATTTGTTCATTTGTTCATTTGTTCATTTGTTCATTTGTTCATTTGTTCATTAGTTCATTTGTTCATTTGTTCATTTGATCATTTGTTCATTTGCTCATTTGCTCATTTGCTCATTTGTTCATTTGTTCATTTGTTCATTTGTTCATTTGTTCATTTGTTCATTTGCTCATTTGCTCATTTGTTCATTTGTTCATTTGTTCATTTGTTCATTTGTTCATTTGTTCATTTGTTCATTTGTTCATTTGTTCATTTGTTCATTTGTTCATTTGTTCATTTGTTCATTTGTTCATTTGTTCATTCGTTCATTTGTTCATTTGTTCATTCGTTCATTTGTTCATTTGTTCATTCGTTCATTTGTCTATTCGCACATTTGTTCATTTGTTCATTTGTTCATTTGTTCATTACTTCATTTGATCATTTGTTCATTTGTTCACTTGTTTACTTGTTTACTTGTTCATTTGTTCATTTGTTCATTTGTTCATTTGATCATTTGTTCATTTGTTCATTTGTTCACTTGTTCACTTGCTCATTTGTTCGTTTGTTCATTTCTTCATTTCTTCATTTGTTCATTTGTTCATTTGTTCATTTGTTCATTTGTTCATTTGTTCATTTGTCCATTTGTTCATTTGTCCACTTGTTCATTTGTTCATTTGTTCATTTGTTCATTCGTTCATTCGTTCATTCGTTCATTCGTTCATTTGTTCATTTGTTCATTTGTTCATTTGTTCATTTGTTCATTTGTTCATTTGTTCATTTGTTCACTTGTTTACTTGTTTACTTGTTCATTTGTTCATTTGTTCATTTGTTCATTTGTTCATTTGTTCATTTGTTCATTTGTTCATTTGTTCACTTGTTTACTTGTTTACTTGTTCATTTGTTCATTTGTCCATTTGTTCATTTGTTCATTTGTTCATTTGTTCATTTGTTCATTTGTTCATTTGTTCATTTGTTCATTTGTTCATTTGTTCATTTGTTCATTTGTTCATTTGTCCATTTGTTCATTTGTCCACTTGTTCATTTGTTCATTTGTTCATTTGTTCATTCGTTCATTTGTTCATTTGTTCATTCGTTCATTTGTTCATTTGTTCATTTGTTCATTTGTTCATTTGTTCATTTGTTCATTTGTTCATTTGTTCATTTGTTCATTTGTTCATTTGTTCATTTGTTCATTTGTTCATTTGTTCATTTGTTCATTTGTACATTTGTTCATTTGTTCATTTGTTCATTTGTTCATTTGTTCATTTGTTCATTTCTTCATTTGTTCATTTGTTCATTTGTTCATTAGTTCATTAGTTCATTTGTTCATTTGTTCATTTGATCATTTGTTCATTTGTTCATTTGTTCACTTGATCATTTGTTCATTTGTTCATTTTTTCATTTGTTCATTTGTTAATTTGTTCATTTGTTCATTTGCTCATTTGCTCATTTGCTCATTTGCTCATTTGCTCATTTGTTCATTTGTTCATTTGTTCATTTGTTCATTTGTTCATTTGCTCATTTGTTCATTTGTTCCTTCGTTCATTTGTCTATTCGCTCATTTGTTCATTTGTTCATTTGTTCATTTGTTCATTTGTTCATTTGTTCATTTGTTCATTTGTTCATTTGTTCATTTGTTCATTTGTTCATTTGTTCATTTGTTCATTTGTTCATTTGTTCATTTGTTCATTTGTTCATTTGTTCATTTGTTTATTTGTTTATTTGTTCATTTGTTCATTTGTTCATTTGTTCATTTGTCCACTTGTTCATTTGTTCATTTGTTCGTTTGTTCATTTGTTCATTTGTTCATTTCTTCATTTGATCATTTGTTCATTTGTTCATTTGTTCTTTTGTTCATTTGTTCATTTGTTCATTTGTTCATTTGTTCATTTGTTCATTTGTTCATTTGTTCATTTGTTCATTTGGTCATTTGTTCATTTGTTCATTTGTTCACTTGTTTACTTGTTCATTTGTTCATTTGTTCATTTGTTCATTTGATCATTTGTTCATTTGTTCATTTGTTCACTTGTTCACTTGCTCATTTGTTCGTTTGTTCATTTCTTCATTTCTTCATTTGTTCATTTGTTCATTTGTTCATTTGTTCATTTGTTCATTTGTTCATTTGTCCATTTGTTCATTTGTCCACTTGTTCATTTGTTCATTTGTTCATTTGTTCATTCGTTCATTCGTTCATTCGTTCATTCGTTCATTCGTTCATTTGTTCATTTGTTCATTTGTTCATTTGTTCATTTGTTCATTTGTTCATTTGTTCATTTGTTCACTTGTTTACTTGTTCATTTGTTCATTTGTTCATTTGTTCATTTGTTCATTTGTTCATTTGTTCATTTGTTCATTTGTTCATTTGTTCACTTGTTTACTTGTTTACTTGTTCATTTGTTCATTTGTCCATTTGTTCATTTGTTCATTTGTTCATTTGTTCATTTGTTCATTTGTTCATTTGTTCATTTGTTCATTTGTTCATTTGTTCATTTGTTCATTTGTTCATTTGTTCATTTGTCCATTTGTTCATTTGTCCACTTGTTCATTTGTTCATTTGTTCATTTGTTCATTCGTTCATTTGTTCATTTGTTCATTCGTTCATTTGTTCATTTGTTCATTTGTTCATTTGTTCATTTGTTCATTTGTTCATTTGTTCATTTGTTCATTTGTTCATTTGTTCATTTGTTCATTTGTTCATTTGTTCATTTGTTCATTTGTTCATTTGTTCATTTGTTCATTTGTTCATTTGTTCATTTGTTCATTTGTACATTTGTTCATTTGTTCATTTGTTCATTTGTTCATTTGTTCATTTCTTCATTTGTTCATTTCTTCATTTGTTCATTTGTTCATTAGTTCATTAGTTCATTTGTTCATTTGTTCATTTGATCATTTGTTCATTTGTTCATTTGTTCACTTGATCATTTGTTCATTTGTTCATTTTTTCATTTGTTCATTTGTTAATTTGTTCATTTGTTCATTTGCTCATTTGCTCATTTGCTCATTTGCTCATTTGCTCATTTGTTCATTTGTTCATTTGTTCATTTGTTCATTTGTTCATTTGCTCATTTGTTAATTTGTTCATTTGCTCATTTGCTCATTTGCTCATTTGCTCATTTGCTCATTTGTTCATTTGTTCATTTGTTCATTTGTTCATTTGTTCATTTGTTCATTTGCTCATTTGCTCATTTGTTCATTTGTTCATTTGTTCATTTGTTCATTTGTTCATTTGTTCATTTGTTCATTTGTTCATTTTTTCATTTGTTCATTTGTTCATTTGTTCATTTGTTCATTTGTTCATTTGTTCATTTGTTCATTTGTTCATTTGTTCATTTGTTCATTTGTTCATTTGTCCACTTGTTCATTTGTTCATTTGTTCATTTGTTCATATGTTCATTTGTTCATTTGTTCATTTGTTCATTTGTTCATTTGTTCATTCGTTCATTTGTTCATTTGTTCATTCGTTCATTTGTCTATTCGCACATTTGTTCATTTGTTCATTTGTTCATTACTTCATTTGATCATTTGTTCATTTGTTCATTTGTTCATTTGTTCATTTGTTCATTTGTTCATTTGTTCATTTGTTCATTTGTTCATTTGTTCATTTGTTCATTTGTTCATTTGTTCATTTGTTCATTTGTTCATTTGTTCATTTGGTCATTTGGTCATTTGTTCATTTGTTCATTTGTTCACTTGTTTACTTGTTTACTTGTTCATTTGTTCATTTGTTCATTTGTTCATTTGATCATTTGTTCATTTGTTCATTTGTTCACTTGTTCACTTGCTCATTTGTTCGTTTGTTCATTTCTTCATTTCTTCATTTGTTCATTTGTTCATTTGTTCATTTGTTCATTTGTTCATTTGTTCACTTGTTCATTTGTTCATTTGTTCATTCGTTCATTTGTTCATTCGTTCATTCGTTCATTTGTTCATTTGTTCATTTCTTCATTTCTTCATTTGTTCATTTGTTCATTTGTTCACTTGTTTACTTGTTCATTTGTTCATTTGTTCATTTGTTCATTTGTTCATTTGTTCATTTGTTCATTTGTTCATTTGTTCATTTGTTCATTTGATCATTTGATCATTTGTTCATTTGTTCACTTGTTCACTTGTTTACTTGTTTACTTGTTCATTTGTTCATTTGTTCATTTGTTCATTTGTTCATTTGTTCATTTGTTCATTTGTTCATTTGTTCATTTGTTCACTTGTTTACTTGTTTACTTGTTCATTTGTTCATTTGTCCATTTGTTCATTTGTTCATTTGTTCATTTGTTCATTTGTTCATTTGTTCATTTGTTCATTTGTTCATTTGTTCATTTGTTCATTTGTTCATTTGTTCATTTGTCCATTTGTTCATTTGTCCACTTGTTCATTTGTTCATTTGTTCAGTTGTTCATTTGTTCAATCGTTCATTTGTTCATTCGTTCATTCGTTCATTTGTTCATTTGTTCATTTGTTCATTTGTTCATTTGTTCATTTGTTCATTTGTTCATTTGTTCATTTGTTCATTTGTTCATTTGTTCATTTGTTCATTTGTTCATTTGTTCATTTGTTCATTTGTTCATTTGTTCATTTGTTCATTTGTTCATTTGTTCATTTGTTCATTTGTTCATTTGTTCATTTGTTCATTTGTTCATTTGTTCATTTGTTCATTTGTTCATTTGTTCCTTTGTTCATTTGTTCACTTATTCATTTGTTCATTTGTTCATTTGGTCATTTTTTCATTTGTTCATTTGTTCATTTGTTCATTTGTTCATTTGTTCATTTGTTCATTAGTTCATTTGTTCATTTGTTCATTTGATCATTTGTTCATTTGCTCATTTGCTCATTTGCTCATTTGTTCATTTGTTCATTTGTTCATTTGTTCATTTGTTCATTTGTTCATTTGCTCATTTGCTCATTTGTTCATTTGTTCATTTGTTCATTTGTTCATTTGTTCATTTGTTCATTTGTTCATTTGTTCATTTGTTCATTTGTTCATTTGTTCATTTGTTCATTCGTTCATTTGTTCATTTGTTCATTCGTTCATTTGTTCATTTGTTCATTCGTTCATTTGTCTATTCGCACATTTGTTCATTTGTTCATTTGTTCATTTGTTCATTACTTCATTTGATCATTTGTTCATTTGTTCATTTGTTCATTTGTTCATTTGTTCATTTGTTCATTTGTTCATTTGTTCATTTGTTCATTTGTTCATTTGTTCATTTGTTCATTTGTTCATTTGTTCATTTGTTCATTTGTTCATTTGTTCATTTGTTCATTTGGTCATTTGTTCATTTGTTCATTTGTTCACTTGTTTACTTGTTTACTTGTTCATTTGTTCATTTGTTCATTTGTTCATTTGATCATTTGTTCATTTGTTCATTTGTTCACTTGTTCACTTGCTCATTTGTAGGTTTGTTCATTTCTTCATTTCTTCATTTCTTCATTTGTTCATTTGTTCATTTGTTCATTTGTTCATTTGTTCATTTGTTCATTTGTTCACTTGTTCATTTGTTCATTTGTTCATTCGTTCATTTGTTCATTCGTTCATTCGTTCATTTGTTCATTTGTTCATTTGTTCATTTCTTCATTTGTTCATTTGTTCATTTGTTCACTTGTTTACTTGTTCATTTGTTCACTTGTTTACTTGTTCATTTGTTCATTTGTTCATTTGTTCATTTGTTCATTTGTTCATTTGTTCATTTGTTCATTTGTTCATTTGTTCATTTGTTCATTTGTTCATTTGTTCATTTGATCATTTGATCATTTGTTCATTTGTTCACTTGTTCACTAGCTCATTTGTTCGTTTGTTCATTTGTTCATTTGTTCATTTGTTCATTTGTTCATTCGTTCATTCGTTCATTTGTCTATTCGATCATTTGATCATTTGTTCATTTGTTCATTTGTTCATTTTTTCATTTTTTCATTTTTTCATTTGTTCATTTGTTCATTTGTTCATTTGTTCATTTGTTCATTTGTTCATTTGTTCATTTGTTCATTTGTTCATTTGTTCATTTGTTCATTTGTTCATTTGTTCATTTGTTCATTTGTTCATTTGTTCATTTGTTCATTCGTTCATTCGTTCATTTGTTCATTTGTTCATTTGTTCCTTCGTTCATTTGTCTATTCGCTCATTTGTTCATTTGTTCATTTGTTCATTTGTTCACTTGTTCATTTGTTCATTTGTTCATTTGTTCATTTGTTCATTTGTTCGTTTGTTCATTTCTTCATTTCTTCATTTCTTCATTTGTTCATTTGTTCATTTGTTCATTTGTCCATTTGTTCATTTGTCCACTTGTTCATTTGTTCATTTGTTCATTTGTTCATTCGTTCATTCGTTCATTCGTTCATTCGTTCATTTGTTCATTTGTTCATTTGTTCATTTGTTCATTTGTTCATTTGTTCATTCGTTCATTTGTTCATTTGTTCATTCGTTCATTTGTTCATTTGTTCATTCGTTCATTTGTCTATTCGCACATTTGTTCATTTGTTCATTTGTTCATTTGTTCATTACTTCATTTGATCATTTGTTCATTTGTTCATTTGTTCATTTGTTCATTTGTTCATTTGTTCATTTGTTCATTTGTTCATTTGTTCATTTGTTCATTTGTTCATTTGTTCATTTGTTCATTTGTTCATTTGTTCATTTGTTCATTTGTTCATTTGTTCATTTGTTCATTTGTTCATTTGTTCATTTGTTCATTTGGTCATTTGTTCATTTGTTCATTTGTTCACTTGTTTACTTGTTTACTTGTTCATTTGTTCATTTGTTCATTTGTTCACTTGTTCACTTGCTCATTTGTTCGTTTGTTCATTTCTTCATTTCTTCATTTGTTCATTTGTTCATTTGTTCATTTGTTCATTTGTTCATTTGTTCATTTGTTCATTTGTTCATTTGTTCACTTGTTCATTTGTTCATTTGTTCATTCGTTCATTTGTTCATTCGTTCATTCGTTCATTTGTTCATTTGTTCACTTGATCATTTGTTCATTTGTTCATTTTTTCATTTGTTCATTTGTTAATTTGTTCATTTGTTCATTTGCTCATTTGCTCATTTGCTCATTTGCTCATTTGCTCATTTGTTCATTTGTTCATTTGTTCATTTGTTCATTTGTTCATTTGCTCATTTGTTAATTTGTTCATTTGTTCATTTGCTCATTTGCTCATTTGCTCATTTGCTCATTTGCTCATTTGTTCATTTGTTCATTTGTTCATTTGTTCATTTGTTCATTTGTTCATTTGCTCATTTGCTCATTTGTTCATTTGTTCATTTGTTCATTTGTTCATTTGTTCATTTGTCCACTTGTTCATTTGTTCATTTGTTCATTTGTTCATATGTTCATTTGTTCATTTGTTCATTTGTTCATTTGTTCATTTGTTCATTCGTTCATTTGTTCATTTGTTCATTCGTTCATTTGTTCATTTGTTCATTCGTTCATTTGTCTATTCGCACATTTGTTCATTTGTTCATTTGTTCATTTGTTCATTACTTCATTTGATCATTTGTTCATTTGTTCATTTGTTCATTTGTTCATTTGTTCATTTGTTCATTTGTTCATTTGTTCATTTGTTCATTTGTTCATTTGTTCATTTGTTCATTTGTTCATTTGTTCATTTGTTCATTTGTTCATTTGTTCATTTGGTCATTTGGTCATTTGTTCATTTGTTCATTTGTTCACTTGTTTACTTGTTTACTTGTTCATTTGTTCATTTGTTCATTTGTTCATTTGATCATTTGTTCATTTGTTCATTTGTTCACTTGTTCACTTGCTCATTTGTTCGTTTGTTCATTTCTTCATTTCTTCATTTGTTCATTTGTTCATTTGTTCATTTGTTCATTTGTTCATTTGTTCATTTGTTCATTTGTTCATTTGTTCACTTGTTCATTTGTTCATTTGTTCATTCGTTCATTTGTTCATTCGTTCATTCGTTCATTTGTTCATTTGTTCATTTCTTCATTTCTTCATTTGTTCATTTGTTCATTTGTTCACTTGTTTACTTGTTCATTTGTTCATTTGTTCATTTGTTCATTTGTTCATTTGTTCATTTGTTCATTTGTTCATTTGTTCATTTGATCATTTGATCATTTGTTCATTTGTTCACTTGTTCACTAGCTCATTTGTTCGTTTGTTCATTTGTTCATTTGTTCATTTGTTCATTTGTTCATTTGTTCATTCGTTCATTCGTTCATTTGTCTATTCGATCATTTGTTCATTTGATCATTTGTTCATTTGTTCATTTGTTCATTTGTTCATTTGTTCATTTGTTCATTTGTTCATTTGTTCATTTGTTCATTTGTTCATTTGTTCATTTGTTCACTTGTTCATTTGTTCATTTGTTCATTTGTTCATTCGTTCATTCGTGCATTTGTTCATTTGTTCATTTGTTCCTTCGTTCATTTGTCTATTCGCTCATTTGTTCATTTGTTCATTTGTTCATTTGTTCATTTGTTCATTTGTTCATTTGTTCATTTGTTCATTTGTTCATTTGTTCATTTGTTCATTTGTTCATTTGTTCATTTGTTCATTTGTTCATTTGTTTATTTGTTCATTTGTTCATTTGTTCATTTGTCCACTTGTTCATTTGTTCATTTGTTCGTTTGTTCGTTTGTTCATTTGTTCATTTGTTCATTTCTTCATTTGATCATTTGTTCATTTGTTCATTTGTTCTTTTGTTCATTTGTTCATTTGTTCATTTGTTCATTTGTTCATTTGTTCATTTGTTCATTTGTTCATTTGGTCATTTGTTCATTTGTTCATTTGTTCACTTGTTTACTTGTTTACTTGTTCATTTGTTCATTTGTTCATTTGTTCATTTGATCATTTGTTCATTTGTTCATTTGTTCACTTGTTCACTTGCTCATTTGTTCGTTTGTTCATTTCTTCATTTCTTCATTTGTTCATTTGTTCATTTGTTCATTTGTTCATTTGTTCATTTGTCCATTTGTTCATTTGTCCACTTGTTCATTTGTTCATTTGTTCATTTGTTCATTCGTTCATTCGTTCATTCGTTCATTCGTTCATTTGTTCATTTGTTCATTTGTTCATTTGTTCATTTGTTCATTTGTTCATTTGTTCATTTGTTCATTTGTTCATTTGTTCATTTGTTCATTTGTTCATTTGTTCATTTGTTCATTTGTTCATTTGTTCATTTGTTCATTTGTTCATTTGTTCATTCGTTCATTTGTTCATTTGTTCATTCGTTCATTTGTCTATTCGCACATTTGTTCATTTGTTCATTTGTTCATTTGTTCATTACTTCATTTGATCATTTGTTCATTTGTTCATTTGTTCATTTGTTCATTTGTTCATTTGTTCATTTGTTCATTTGTTCATTTGTTCATTTGTTCATTTGTTCATTTGTTCATTTGTTCATTTGTTCATTTGTTCATTTGTTCATTTGTTCATTTGTTCATTTGTTCATTTGTTCATTTGTTCATTTGGTCATTTGTTCATTTGTTCATTTGTTCACTTGTTTACTTGTTTACTTGTTCATTTGTTCATTTGTTCATTTGTTCATTTGATCATTTGTTCATTTGTTCATTTGTTCACTTGTTCACTTGCTCATTTGTTCGTTTGTTCATTTCTTCATTTCTTCATTTGTTCATTTGTTCATTTGTTCATTTGTTCATTTGTTCATTTGTTCATTTGTTCATTTGTTCATTTGTTCATTTGTTCACTTGTTCATTTGTTCATTTGTTCATTCGTTCATTTGTTCATTCGTTCATTCGTTCATTTGTTCATTTGTTCATTTGTTCATTTCTTCATTTGTTCATTTGTTCATTTGTTCACTTGTTTACTTGTTCATTTGTTCATTTGTTCATTTGTTCATTTGTTCATTTGTTCATTTGTTCATTTGTTCATTTGTTCATTTGTTCATTTGTTCATTTGATCATTTGATCATTTGTTCATTTGTTCACTTGTTCACTAGCTCATTTGTTCGTTTGTTCATTTGTTCATTTGTTCATTTGTTCATTTGTTCATTCGTTCATTCGTTCATTTGTCTATTCGATCATTTGTTCATTTGATCATTTGTTCATTTGTTCATTTGTTCATTTTTTCATTTTTTCATTTGTTCATTTGTTCATTTGTTCATTTGTTCATTTGTTCATTTGTTCATTTGTTCATTTGTTCATTTGTTCATTTGTTCATTTGTTCATTTGTTCATTTGTTCATTTGTTCATTTGTTCATTTGTTCATTTGTTCATTTGTTCATTTGTTCATTCGTTCATTCGTTCATTTGTTCATTTGTTCATTTGCTCATTTGCTCATTTGTTCATTTGTTCATTTGTTCATTTGTTCATTTGTTCATTTGTTCATTTGTTCATTCGTTCATTTGTCTATTCGCACATTTGTTCATTTGTTCATTTGTTCATTTGTTCATTACTTCATTTGATCATTTGTTCATTTGTTCATTTGTTCATTTGTTCATTTGTTCATTTGTTCATTTGTTCATTTGTTCATTTGTTCATTTGTTCATTTGTTCATTTGTTCATTTGTTCATTTGTTCATTTGTTCATTTGTTCATTTGTTCATTTGTTCATTTGTTCATTTGTTCATTTGGTCATTTGGTCATTTGTTCATTTGTTCATTTGTTCACTTGTTTACTTGTTTACTTGTTCATTTGTTCATTTGTTCATTTGTTCATTTGATCATTTGTTCATTTGTTCATTTGTTCACTTGTTCACTTGCTCATTTGTTCGTTTGTTCATTTCTTCATTTCTTCATTTGTTCATTTGTTCATTTGTTCATTTGTTCATTTGTTCATTTGTTCATTTGTTCATTTGTTCACTTGTTCATTTGTTCATTTGTTCATTCGTTCATTTGTTCATTCGTTCATTCGTTCATTTGTTCATTTGTTCATTTCTTCATTTCTTCATTTGTTCATTTGTTCATTTGTTCACTTGTTTACTTGTTCATTTGTTCATTTGTTCATTTGTTCATTTGTTCATTTGTTCATTTGTTCATTTGTTCATTTGTTCATTTGATCATTTGATCATTTGTTCATTTGTTCACTTGTTCACTAGCTCATTTGTTCGTTTGTTCATTTGTTCATTTGTTCATTTGTTCATTTGTTCATTTGTTCATTCGTTCATTCGTTCATTTGTCTATTCGATCATTTGTTCATTTGATCATTTGTTCATTTGTTCATTTGTTCATTTTTTCATTTTTTCATTTGTTCATTTGTTCATTTGTTCATTTGTTCATTTGTTCATTTGTTCATTTGTTCATTTGTTCACTTGTTCATTTGTTCATTTGTTCATTTGTTCATTCGTTCATTCGTTCATTTGTTCATTTGTTCATTTGTTCCTTCGTTCATTTGTCTATTCGCTCATTTGTTCATTTGTTCATTTGTTCATTTGTTCATTTGTTCATTTGTTCATTTGTTCATTTGTTCATTTGTTCATTTGTTCATTTGTTCATTTGTTCATTTGTTCATTTGTTCATTTGTTCATTTGTTTATTTGTTCATTTGTTCATTTGTTCATTTGTCCACTTGTTCATTTGTTCATTTGTTCGTTTGTTCGTTTGTTCATTTGTTCATTTGTTCATTTCTTCATTTGATCATTTGTTCATTTGTTCATTTGTTCTTTTGTTCATTTGTTCATTTGTTCATTTGTTCATTTGTTCATTTGTTCATTTGTTCATTTGTTCATTTGGTCATTTGTTCATTTGTTCATTTGTTCACTTGTTTACTTGTTTACTTGTTCATTTGTTCATTTGTTCATTTGTTCATTTGATCATTTGTTCATTTGTTCATTTGTTCACTTGTTCACTTGCTCATTTGTTCGTTTGTTCATTTCTTCATTTCTTCATTTGTTCATTTGTTCATTTGTTCATTTGTTCATTTGTTCATTTGTCCATTTGTTCATTTGTCCACTTGTTCATTTGTTCATTTGTTCATTTGTTCATTCGTTCATTCGTTCATTCGTTCATTCGTTCATTTGTTCATTTGTTCATTTGTTCATTTGTTCATTTGTTCATTTGTTCATTTGTTCATTTGTTCACTTGTTTACTTGTTTACTTGTTCATTTGTTCATTTGTTCATTTGTTCATTTGTTCATTTGTTCATTTGTTCATTTGTTCATTTGTTCATTTGTTCACTTGTTTACTTGTTTACTTGTTCATTTGTTCATTTGTCCATTTGTTCATTTGTCCATTTGTTCATTTGTTCATTTGTTCATTTGTTCATTTGTTCATTTGTTCATTTGTTCATTTGTTCATTTGTTCACTTGTTCATTTGTTCATTTGTTCATTCGTTCATTTGTTCATTCGTTCATTCGTTCATTTGTTCATTTGTTCATTTGTTCATTTCTTCATTTGTTCATTTGTTCATTTGTTCACTTGTTTACTTGTTCATTTGTTCATTTGTTCATTTGTTCATTTGTTCATTTGTTCATTTGTTCATTTGTTCATTTGTTCGTTTGTTCATTTGTTCATTTGATCATTTGATCATTTGTTCATTTGTTCACTTGTTCAGTAGCTCATTTGTTCGTTTGTTCATTTGTTCATTTGTTCATTTGTTCATTTGTTCATTCGTTCATTCGTTCATTTGTCTATTCGATCATTTGTTCATTTGATCATTTGTTCATTTGTTCATTTGCTCATTTGCTCATTTGCTCATTTGCTCATTTGCTCATTTGTTCATTTGTTCATTTGTTCATTTGTTCATTTGTTCATTTGTTCATTTGCTCATTTGCTCATTTGTTCATTTGTTCATTTGTTCATTTGTTCATTTGTTCATTTGTCCACTTGTTCATTTGTTCATTTGTTCATTTGTTCATATGTTCATTTGTTCATTTGTTCATTTGTTCATTTGTTCATTTGTTCATTCGTTCATTTGTTCATTTGTTCATTCGTTCATTCGTTCATTTGTTCATTTGTTCATTCGTTCATTTGTCTATTCGCACATTTGTTCATTTGTTCATTTGTTCATTTGTTCATTACTTCATTTGATCATTTGTTCATTTGTTCATTTGTTCATTTGTTCATTTGTTCATTTGTTCATTTGTTCATTTGTTCATTTGTTCATTTGTTCATTTGTTCATTTGTTCATTTGTTCATTTGTTCATTTGTTCATTTGTTCATTTGTTCATTTGTTCATTTGTTCATTTGTTCATTTGTTCATTTGTTCATTTGTTCATTTGTTCATTTGTTCATTTGGTCATTTGGTCATTTGTTCATTTGTTCATTTGTTCACTTGTTTACTTGTTTACTTGTTCATTTGTTCATTTGTTCATTTGTTCATTTGATCATTTGTTCATTTGTTCATTTGTTCACTTGTTCACTTGCTCATTTGTTCGTTTGTTCATTTCTTCATTTCTTCATTTGTTCATTTGTTCATTTGTTCATTTGTTCATTTGTTCATTTGTTCATTTGTTCACTTGTTCATTTGTTCATTTGTTCATTCGTTCATTTGTTCATTCGTTCATTCGTTCATTTGTTCATTTGTTCATTTCTTCATTTCTTCATTTGTTCATTTGTTCATTTGTTCACTTGTTTACTTGTTCATTTGTTCATTTGTTCATTTGTTCATTTGTTCATTTGTTCATTTGTTCATTTGTTCATTTGTTCATTTGTTCATTTGTTCATTTGATCATTTGATCATTTGTTCATTTGTTCACTTGTTCACTAGCTCATTTGTTCGTTTGTTCATTTGTTCATTTGTTCATTTGTTCATTTGTTCATTTGTTCATTCGTTCATTCGTTCGTTTGTCTATTCGATCTTTTGTTCATTTGATCATTTGTTCATTTGTTCATTTGTTCATTTTTTCATTTTTTCATTTGTTCATTTGTTCATTTGTTCATTTGTTCATTTGTTCATTTGTTCATTTGTTCATTTGTTCATTTGTTCATTTGTTCACTTGTTCATTTGTTCATTTGTTCATTTGTTCATTCGTTCATTCGTTCATTTGTTCATTTGTTCATTTGTTCCTTCGTTCATTTGTCTATTCGCTCATTTGTTCATTTGTTCATTTGTTCATTTGTTCATTTGTTCATTTGTTCATTTGTTCATTTGTTCATTTGTCCATTTGTTCATTTGTTCATTTGTTCATTTGTTCATTTGTTCATTTGTTTATTTGTTCATTTGTTCATTTGTTCATTTGTCCACTTGTTCATTTGTTCATTTGTTCGTTTGTTCGTTTGTTCATTTGTTCATTTGTTCATTTCTTCATTTGATCATTTGTTCATTTGTTCATTTGTTCTTTTGTTCATTTGTTCATTTGTTCATTTGTTCATTTGTTCATTTGTTCATTTGTTCATTTGTTCATTTGGTCATTTGTTCATTTGTTCATTTGTTCACTTGTTTACTTGTTCATTTGTTCATTTGTTCATTTGTTCATTTGATCATTTGTTCATTTGTTCATTTGTTCACTTGTTCACTTGCTCATTTGTTCGTTTGTTCATTTCTTCATTTCTTCATTTGTTCATTTGTTCATTTGTTCATTTGTTCATTTGTTCATTTGTCCATTTGTTCATTTGTCCACTTGTTCATTTGTTCATTTGTTCATTTGTTCATTCGTTCATTCGTTCATTCGTTCATTCGTTCATTTGTTCATTTGTTCATTTGTTCATTTGTTCATTTGTTCATTTGTTCATTTGTTCATTTGTTCACTTGTTTACTTGTTTACTTGTTCATTTGTTCATTTGTTCATTTGTTCATTTGTTCATTTGTTCATTTGTTCATTTGTTCATTTGTTCATTTGTTCACTTGTTTACTTGTTTACTTGTTCATTTGTTCATTTGTCCATTTGTTCATTTGTCCATTTGTTCATTTGTTCATTTGTTCATTTGTTCATTTGTTCATTTGTTCATTTGTTCATTTGTTCATTTGTTCATTTGTTCAATTGTTCATTTGTTCATTTGTTCATTTGTCCATTTGTTCATTTGTCCACTTGTTCATTTGTTCATTTGTTCATTTGTTCATTTGTTCATTTGTTCATTTGTTCATTTGTTCCTTCGTTCAATTGTCTATTCGCTCATTTGTACAATTGTTCATTCGTTCATTTGTTCATTTGTTCAATCGTTCATTTGTCTATTCGCTCATTTGTTCATTTGTTCATTTGTTCATTTGTTCCTTCGTTCATTTTTCTATTCGCTCATTTGTTCATTTGTTCATTCGATCATTTGTCTATTCGCTCATTTGTTCATTTGTTCATTTGTTCATTTGTTCATTTGTTCATTTGTTCATTTGTTCATTTGTTCATTTGTTCATTTGTTCATTTGTTCATTTGTTCACTTGTTGACTTGTTCACTTGTTCATTTGATCGTTTGTTCATTTGTTCTTTTGTTCGTTTGTTCCTTTGTTCATTTGTTCGTTTGTTCCTTTGTTCCTTTGTTCCTTTGTTCATTTGTTCATTTGTTCATTTGTTCATTTGTTCATTTGTTCATTCGTTTATTTGTTCTCTTGTTCATTTGTTCATTTGTTCATTTCTGCATTTGTTCATTAGTTCGTTTGTTCATTAGTTCGTTTGTTCATTTGTTCATTTGTTCATTTGTTCATTTGTTCATTTGTTTCTTTGTTCATTTGTTCACTTATTCATTTGTTCATTTGTTCATTTGGTCATTTTTTCATTTGTTCATTTGTTCATTTGTTCATTTGTTCATTTGTTCATTTGTTCATTTGTTCATTAGTTCATTTGTTCATTTGTTCATTTGATCATTTGTTCATTTGTTCATTTGTTCACTTGATCATTTGTTCATTTGTTCATTTGTTCATTTGTCCATTTGTTCATTTGTTCATTTGTTCATTTGTTCATTTGTTCATTTGTTCATTTGTTCATTCGTTCATTTGTTCATTTGTTCATTTGTTCATTTGTTCATTTGTTCATTTGTTCCTTCGTTCATTTGTCTATTCGCTCATTTGTTCATTGGTTCATTCGTTCATTTGTTCATTGGTTCATTCGTTCATTCGTTCATTTGTTCATTTGTTCATTCGTTCATTCGTTCATTTGTCTATTCGCTCATTTGTTCATTTGTTCATTTGTTCATTTGTTCATTTGTTCATTTGTTCATTTGTTCATTTGTTCATTTGTTCACTTGTTCATTTGTTAATTTGGTTATTTTTTCATTTGTTCATTTGGTCATTTGTTCATTTGTTCATTTGTTCATTTGTACATTTGTTCATTTGTTCATTTGTTCATTTGTTCATTTGTTCATTTCTTCATTTGTTCATTTGTTCATTTGTTCATTAGTTCATTAGTTCATTTGTTCATTTGTTCATTTGATCATTTGTTCATTTGTTCATTTGTTCACTTGATCATTTGTTCATTTGTTCATTTTTTCATTTGTTCATTTGTTAATTTGTTCATTTGTTCATTTGCTCATTTGCTCATTTGCTCATTTGCTCATTTGTTCATTTGTTCATTTGTTCATTTGTTCATTTGTTCATTTGCTCATTTGTTAATTTGTTCATTTGTTCATTTGCTCATTTGCTCATTTGCTCATTTGCTCATTTGCTCATTTGTTCATTTGTTCATTTGTTCATTTGTTCATTTGTTCATTTGCTCATTTGTTCATTTGTTCATTTGTTCATTTGTTCATTTGTTCATTTGTTCATTTGTTCATTTGTTCATTTGTTCATTTTTTCATTTGTTCATTTGTTCATTTGTTCATTTTTTTCATTTGTTCATTTGTTCATTTGTTCATTTGTTCATTTGTTCATTTGTTCATTTGTTCATTTGTTCATTTGTTCATTTGTTCATTTGTTCATTTGTTCATTTGTTCATTTGTTCATTTGTTCATTTGTTCATTTGTCCACTTGTTCATTTGTTCATTTGTTCATTTGTTCATATGTTCATTTGTTCATTTGTTCATTTGTTCATTTGTTCATTTGTTCATTCGTTCATTTGTTCATATGTTCATTCGTTCATTTGTTCATTTGTTCATTTGTTCATTCGTTCATTTGTCTATTCGCACATTTGTTCATTTGTTCATTTGTTCATTTGTTCATTACTTCATTTGATCATTTGTTCATTTGTTCATTTGTTCATTTGTTCATTTGTTCATTTGTTCATTTGTTCATTTGTTCATTTGTTCATTTGTTCATTTGTTCATTTGTTCATTTGTTCATTTGTTCATTTGTTCATTTGTTCATTTGTTCATTTGTTCATTTGTTCATTTGTTCATTTGTTCATTTGTTCATTTGTTCATTTGTTCATTTGTTCATTTGTTCATTTGTTCATTTGTTCATTTGGTCATTTGTTCATTTGTTCATTTGTTCACTTGTTTACTTGTTTACTTGTTCATTTGTTCATTTGTTCATTTGTTCATTTGATCATTTGTTCATTTGTTCATTTGTTCACTTGTTCACTTGCTCATTTGTTCGTTTGTTCATTTCTTCATTTCTTCATTTGTTCATTCGTTCATTTGTTCATTTGTTCATTTGTTCATTTGTTCATTTCTTCATTTGTTCACTTGTTCATTTGTTCATTTGTTCATTCGTTCATTTGTTCATTCGTTCATTCGTTCATTTGTTCATTTGTTCATTTGTTCATTTGTTCATTTCTTCATTTGTTCATTTGTTCATTTGTTCACTTGTTTACTTGTTCATTTGTTCATTTGTTCATTTGTTCATTTGTTCATTTGTTCATTTGTTCATTTGTTCATTTGTTCATTTGTTCATTTGATCATTTGATCATTTGTTCATTTGTTCACTTGTTCACTAGCTCATTTGTTCGTTTGTTCATTTGTTCATTTGTTCATTTGTTCATTTGTTCATTTGTTCATTCGTTCATTCGTTCATTTGTCTATTCGATCATTTGTTCATTTGATCATTTGTTCATTTTTTCATTTGTTCATTTGTTCATTTGTTCATTTGTTCATTTGTTCATTTGTTCATTTGTTCATTTGTTCATTTGTTCATTTGTTCATTTGTTCATTTGTTCATTTGTTCATTTGTTCATTTGTTCATTTGTTCATTTGTTCATTTGTTCATTCGTTCATTCGTTCATTTGTTCATTTGTTCCTTCGTTCATTTGTCTATTCGCTCATTTGTTCATTTGTTCATTTGTTCATTTGTTCATTTGTTCATTTGTTCATTTGTTCATTTGTTCATTTGTTCATTTGTTCATTTGTTCATTTGTTCATTTGTTCATTTGTTCATTTGTTCATTTGTTCATTTGTTCATTTGTTTATTTGTTCATTTGTTCATTTGTTCATTTGTTCATTTGTCCACTTGTTCATTTGTTCATTTGTTCGTTTGTTCGTTTGTTCATTTGTTCATTTGTTCATTTCTTCATTTGATCATTTGTTCATTTGTTCATTTGTTCTTTTGTTCATTTGTTCATTTGTTCATTTGTTCATTTGTTCATTTGTTCATTTGTTCATTTGTTCATTTGGTCATTTGTTCATTTGTTCATTTGTTCACTTGTTTACTTGTTTACTTGTTCATTTGTTCATTTGTTCATTTGTTCATTTGTTCATTTGATCATTTGTTCATTTGTTCCTTCGTTCATTTGTCTATTCGCTCATTTGTTCATTGGTTCATTCGTTCATTCGTTCATTTGTTCATTTGTTCATTCGTTCATTCGTTCATTTGTCTATTCGCTCATTTGTTCATTTGTTCATTTGTTCATTTGTTCATTTGTTCATTTGTTCATTTGTTCATTTGTTCATTTGTTCATTTGTTCATTTGTTCACTTGTTCATTTGTTAATTTGGTTATTTTTTCATTTGTTCATTTGGTCATTTGTTCATTTGTTCATTTGTACATTTGTTCATTTGTTCATTTGTTCATTTGTTCATTTGTTCATTTGTTCATTTCTTCATTTCTTCATTTGTTCATTTGTTCATTAGTTCATTAGTTCATTTGTTCATTTGTTCATTTGATCATTTGTTCATTTGTTCATTTGTTCACTTGATCATTTGTTCATTTGTTCATTTTTTCATTTGTTCATTTGTTAATTTGTTCATTTGTTCATTTGCTCATTTGCTCATTTGCTCATTTGCTCATTTGCTCATTTGTTCATTTGTTCATTTGTTCATTTGTTCATTTGTTCATTTGCTCATTTGTTAATTTGTTCATTTGTTCATTTGCTCATTTGCTCATTTGCTCATTTGCTCATTTGCTCATTTGTTCATTTGTTCATTTGTTCATTTGTTCATTTGTTCATTTGTTCATTTGCTCATTTGCTCATTTGTACATTTGTTCATTTGTTCATTTGTTCATTTGTTCATTTGTCCATTTGTTCATTTGTTCATTTTTTCATTTGTTCATTTGTTCATTTGCTCATTTGTTCATTTGTTCATTTGTTCATTTGTTCATTTGTTCATTTGTTCATTTGTTCGTTTGTTCATTTGTTCATTTGTTCATTTGTTCATTTGTTCATTTGTTCATTTGTTCATTTGTTCATTTGTCCACTTGTTCATTTGTTCATTTGTTCATTTGTTCATTTGTTCATATGTTCATTTGTTCATTTGTTCATTTGTTCATTTGTTCATTTGTTCATTCGTTCATTTGTTCATTTGTTCATTCGTTCATTTGTTCATTTGTTCATTCGTTCATTTGTCTATTCGCACATTTGTTCATTTGTTCATTTGTTCATTTGTTCATTACTTCATTTGATCATTTGTTCATTTGTTCATTTGTTCATTTGTTCATTTGTTCATTTGTTCATTTGTTCATTTGTTCATTTGTTCATTTGTTCATTTGTTCATTTGTTCATTTGTTCATTTGTTCATTTGTTCATTTGTTCATTTGTTCATTTGTTCATTTGTTCATTTGTTCATTTGTTCATTTGTTCATTTGTTCATTTGTTCATTTGTTCATTTGTTCATTTGTTCATTTGTTCATTTGTTCATTTGTTCATTTGTTCATTTGGTCATTTGTTCATTTGTTCATTTGTTCACTTGTTTACTTGTTTACTTGTTCATTTGTTCATTTGTTCATTTGTTCATTTGATCATTTGTTCATTTGTTCATTTGTTCACTTGTTCACTTGCTCATTTGTTCGTTTGTTCATTTCTTCATTTCTTCATTTGTTCATTTGTTCATTTGTTCATTTGTTCATTTGTTCATTTGTTCATTTGTTCATTTGTTCATTTGTTCACTTGTTCATTTGTTCATTTGTTCATTCGTTCATTTGTTCATTCGTTCATTCGTTCATTTGTTCATTTGTTCATTTGTTCATTTGTTCATTTCTTCATTTCTTCATTTGTTCATTTGTTCATTTGTTCATTTGTTCACTTGTTCACTTGCTCATTTGTTCGTTTGTTCATTTCTTCATTTCTTCATTTGTTCATTTGTTCATTTGTTCATTTGTTCATTTGATCATTTGATCATTTGTTCATTTGTTCACTTGTTCACTAGCTCATTTGTTCGTTTGTTCATTTGTTCATTTGTTCATTTGTTCATTTGTTCATTTGTTCATTCGTTCATTCGTTCATTTGTCTATTCGATCATTTGTTCATTTGATCATTTGTTCATTTGTTCATTTGTTCATTTTTTCATTTTTTCATTTGTTCATTTGTTCATTTGTTCATTTGTTCATTTGTTCATTTGTTCATTTGTTCATTTGTTCATTTGTTCATTTGTTCATTTGTTCATTTGTTCATTTGTTCATTTGTTCATTTGTTCATTTGTTCATTTGTTCATTTGTTCATTTGTTCATTCGTTCATTCGTTCATTTGTTCATTTGTTCATTTGTTCCTTCGTTCATTTGTCTATTCGCTCATTTGTTCATTTGTTCATTTGTTCATTTGTTCATTTGTTCATTTGTTCATTTGTTCATTTGTTCATTTGTTCATTTGTTCATTTGTTCATTTGTTCATTTGTTCATTTGTTCATTTGTTCATTTGTTCATTTGTTCATTTGTTCATTTGTTCATTTGTTTATTTGTTCATTTGTTCATTTGTTCATTTGTCCACTTGTTCATTTGTTCATTTGTTCGTTTGTTCGTTTGTTCGTTTGTTCATTTGTTCATTTGTTCATTTCTTCATTTGATCATTTGTTCATTTGTTCATTTGTTCTTTTGTTCATTTGTTCATTTGTTCATTTGTTCATTTGTTCATTTGTTCATTTGTTCATTTGTTCATTTGTTCATTTGGTCATTTGTTCATTTGTTCATTTGTTCACTTGTTTACTTGTTTACTTGTTCATTTGTTCATTTGTTCATTTGATCATTTGTTCATTTGTTCATTTGTTCACTTGTTCACTTGCTCATTTGTTCGTTTGTTCATTTCTTCATTTCTTCATTTGTTCATTTGTTCATTTGTTCATTTGTTCATTTGTTCATTTGTTCATTCGTTCATTTGTCCACTTGTTCATTTGTTCATTTGTTCATTTGTTCATTCGTTCATTCGTTCATTCGTTCATTCGTTCATTTGTTCATTTGTTCATTTGTTCATTTGTTCATTTGTTCATTTGTTCATTTGTTCACTTGTTCACTTGTTTACTTGTTTACTTGTTCATTTGTTCATTTGTTCATTTGTTCATTTGTTCATTTGTTCATTTGTTCATTTGTTCATTTGTTCATTTGTTCATTTGTTCATTTGTTCATTTGTTCACTTGTTTACTTGTTTACTTGTTCATTTGTTCATTTGTCCATTTGTTCATTTGTTCATTTGTTCATTTGTTCATTTGTTCATTTGTTCATTTGTTCATTTGTTCATTTGTTCATTTGTTCATTTGTTCATTTGTCCAATTGTTCATTTGTCCACTTGTTCATTTGTTCATTTGTTCATTTGTTCATTCGTTCATTTGTTCATTTGTTCATTCGTTCATTTGTTCATTTGTTCATTTGTTCATTTGTTCATTTGTTCATTTGTTCATTTGTTCATTTGTTCATTTGTTCATTTGTTCATTTGTTCATTTGTTCATTTGTTCATTTGTTCATTTGTTCATTTGTTCATTTGTTCATTTGTTCATTTGTTCATTTGTTCATTTGTTCATTTGTTCATTTGTTCATTTGTTCATTTGTTCATTTGTTCATTTGTTCATTTGTTCATTTGTTCATTTGTTCATTTGTTCATTTGTTCATTTGTTCATTTGTTCATTTGTTCATTTGTTCATTTGTTCATTTGTTCATTTGTTCATTTGTTCATTTGTTCATTTGTTCATTTGTTCATTTGTTCATTTGTTCATTTGTTCATTTGTTCATTTGTTCATTTGTTCATTTGTTCATTTGTTCATTTGTTCATTTGTTCATTTGTTCATTTGTTCCTTCGTTCAATTGTCTATTCGCTCATTTGTACAATTGTTCATTCGTTCATTTGTTCATTTGTTCAATCGTTCATTTGTCTATTCGCTCATTTGTTCATTTGTTCATTTGTTCATTTGTTCCTTCGTTCATTTTTCTATTCGCTCATTTGTTCATTTGTTCATTCGATCATTTGTCTATTCGCTCATTTGTTCATTTGTTCATTTGTTCATTTGTTCATTTGTTCATTTGTTCATTTGTTCATTTGTTCATTTGTTCATTTGTTCATTTGTTCACTTGTTGACTTGTTCACTTGTTCATTTGATCGTTTGTTCATTTGTTCTTTTGTTCGTTTGTTCCTTTGTTCATTTGTTCGTTTGTTCCTTTGTTCCTTTGTTCATTTGTTCATTTGTTCATTTGTTCATTTGTTCATTTGTTCATTCGTTCATTTGTTCTCTTGTTCATTTGTTCATTTGTTCATTTCTGCATTTGTTCATTAGTTCGTTTGTTCATTAGTTCGTTTGTTCATTTGTTCATTTGTTCATTTGTTCATTTGTTCATTTGTTCCTTTGTTCATTTGTTCACTTATTCATTTGTTCATTTGTTCATTTGGTCATTTTTTCATTTGTTCATTTGTTCATTTGTTCATTTGTTCATTTGTTCATTTGTTTATTTGTTCATTTGATCATTTGTTCATTTGTTCATTTGTTCATTTGTTCATTTGTTCATTTGTTCATTTGTTCATTTGTTCATTTGTTCATTTGTTCATTTGCTCATTTGTTCATTTGTTCATTTGTTCATTTGTTCATTTGTTCAGTTGTTCCTTCGTTCATTTGTTCATTTGTTCATTTGTTCATTTGTTCATTTGCTCATTTGTTCATTTGTTCATCTGTTCATTTGTGCATTTGTTCATTTGTTCATTTATTCATTTGTTCATTTGTTCATTTGTTCATTTGTTCATTTGTTCATTTGTTCATTTGTTCATTTGTTCATTTGTTCATTTGTTCATTTGTTCATTTGTTCATTTGTTCATTTGTTCATTTGTTCATTTGTTCATTTGTTCATTTGTTCATTTGTTCATTTGTTCATTTGTTCATTTGTTCATTTGTTCATTTGTTCATTTGTTCATTTGTTCATTTGTTCATTTGTTCATTTGTTCATTTGTCCACTTGTTCATTTGTTCATTTGTTCATTTGTTCGTTTGATCATTTCTTCATTTGATCATTTGTTCATTTGTTCATTTGTTCATTTGTTCATTTGTTCATTTGTTCATTTGTTCATTTGTCCACTTGTTCATTTGTTCATTTGTTCGTTTGTTCATTTGTTCATTTGTTCATTTGTTCATTTGTTCATTTGTTCATTTGTTCATTTGTTCATTTGTTCATTTGTTCATTTGTTCATTTGTTCACTTGTTCATTTGTTCATTTGTTCATTTGCTCATTTGTTCATTTGTTCATTTGTTCATTTGGTCATTTTTTCATTTGTTCATTTGTTCATTTGTTCATTTGTTCATTTGTTCATTTGTTCATTTGTTTATTTGTTCATTTGATCATTTGTTCATTTGTTCATTTGTTCATTTGTTCATTTGTTCATTTGTTCATTTGTTCATTTGTTCATTTGTTCATTTGTTCATTTGTTCATTTGTTCATTTGCTCATTCGTTCATTTGTTCATTTGTTCATTTGTTCATTTGTTCAGTTGTTCCTTCGTTCATTTGTTCATTTGTTCATTTGTTCATTTGTTCATTTGCTCATTTGTTCATTTGTTCATCTGTTCATTTGTTCATTTGTTCATTTGTTCATTTATTCATTTGTTCATTTGTTCATTTGTTCATTTGTTCATTTGTTCATTTGTTCATTTGTTCATTTGTTCATTTGTTCATTTGTTCATTTGTTCATTTGTTCATTTGTTCATTTGTTCATTTGTTCATTTGTTCATTTGTTCATTTGTTCATTTGTTCATTTGTTCATTTGTTCATTTGTTCATTTGTTCATTTGTTCATTTGTCCACTTGTTCATTTGTTCATTTGTTCATTTGTTCGTTTGATCATTTCTTCATTTGATCATTTGTTCATTTGTTCATTTGTTCATTTGTTCATTTGTTCATTTGTTCATTTGTCCACTTGTTCATTTGTTCATTTGTTCGTTTGTTCATTTGTTCATTTGTTCATTTGTTCATTTGTTCATTTGTTCATTTGTTCATTTGTTCATTTGTTCATTTGTTCATTTGTTCATTTGTTCACTTGTTCATTTGATCGTTTGTTCATTTGTTCTTTTGTTCGTTTGTTCCTTTGTTCATTTGTTCGTTTGTTCCTTTGTTCATTTGTTCATTTGTTCATTTGTTCATTTGTTCATTTGTTCATTTGTTCATTTGTTCATTCGTTCATTTGTTCTCTTGTTCATTTGTTCATTTGTTCATTTCTGCATTTGTTCATTAGTTCGTTTGTTCATTAGTTCGTTTGTTCATTTGTTCATTTGTTCATTTGTTCATTTGTTCATTTGTTCCTTTGTTCATTTGTTCACTTATTCATTTGTTCATTTGTTCATTTGGTCATTTTTTCATTTGTTCATTTGTTCATTTGTTCATTTGTTCATTTGTTCATTTGTTCATTTGTTCATTTGTTCATTTGTTCATTTGTTCATTTGTTCATTTGTTCATTTGTTCATTTGTTCATTTGTTCATTTGTTCATTTGTTCATTTGTTCATTTGTTCATTTGTTCATTCGTTCATTTGTTCATTCTTTCATTCGTTCATTTGTCTATTCGCTCATTCGTTCATTTGTCTATTCGCTCATTTGTTCATTTGTTCATTTGTTCATTTGTTCATTTGTTCATTTGTTCATTTGTTCATTTGTTCTTTTGTTCATTTGTTCATTTGTTCATTTGTTCATTTGTTCATTCGTTCATTCGTTCATTTGTCTATTCGATCATTTGTTCATTTGATCATTTGTTCATTTGTTCATTTGTTCATTTGTTCATTTTTTCATTGGTTCATTTGTTCATTTGTTCATTTGTTCATTTGTTCATTTGTTCATTTGTTCATTTGTTCATTTGTTCATTTGTTCATTTGTTCATTTGTTCATTTGTTCATTTGTTCATTTGTTCATTTGTTCATTTGTTCATTTGTTCATTTGTTCATTCGTTCATTCGTTCATTTGTTCATTTGTTCATTTGTTCATTTTTTCCTTCGTTCATTTGTCTATTCGCTCATTTGTTCATTTGTTCATTTGTTCATTTGTTCATTTGTTCATTTGTTCATTTGTTCATTTGTTCATTTGTTCATTTGTTCATTTGTTCATTTGTTCATTTGTTCATTTGTTCATTTGTTCATTTGTTCATTTGTTCATTTGTTCATTTGTTCATTTGTTCACTTGTTCACTTGCTCATTTGTTCGTTTGTTCATTTCTTCATTTCTTCATTTCTTCATTTGTTCATTTGTTCATTTGTTCATTTGTTCATTTGTCCATTTGTTCATTTGTCCACTTGTTCATTAGTTCGTTTGTTCATTTGTTCATTTGTTCATTTGTTCATTTGTTCATTTGTTCCTTTGTTCATTTGTTCACTTATTCATTTGTTCATTTGTTCATTTGTTCATTTGTTCATTTGTTCATTTGTTCATTTGTTCATTTGTTCATTTGTTCATTTGTTCATTTATTCATTTGTTCATTTGTTCATTTGTTCGTTTGTTCATTTGTTCATTTGTTCATTTCTTCATTTGATCATTTGTTCATTTGTTCATTTGTTCTTTTGTTCATTTGTTCATTTGTTCATTTGTTCATTTGTCCACTTGTTCATTTGTTCATTTGTTCATTTGTTCATTTGTTCATTTGTTCATTTGTTCATTTGTTTATTTGTTCATTTGTTTATTTGTTCATTTGTTCATTCGTTCATTTGTTCATTTGTTCATCTGTTCATTTGTTCATTTGTTCATTTGTTCATTCGTTCATTTGTTCATTTGTTCATTTGTTCATTTGTTCATTTGTTCATTTGTTCACTTGTTCATTTGTTCCTTTGTTCATTTGTTCATTTGTTCATTTGTTCATTCGTTCATTTGTTCATTTGTTCATTTGTTCATTTGTTCATTTGTTCCTTCGTTCATTTGTCTATTCGCTCATTTGTTCATTTGTTCATTCGTTCATTTGTTCATTTGTTCATTCGTTCATTTGTCTATTCGCTTATTTGTTCATTTGTTCATTTGTTCATTTGTTCATTCGTTCATTCGTTCATTTTTCTATTCGCTCATTTGTTCATTTGATCATTTGTTCATTTGTTCATTTGTTCATTTGTTCATTTGTTCCTTCGTTCATTTTTCTATTCGCTCATTTGTTCATTTGTTCATTCGATCATTTGTCTATTCGCTCATTTGTTCATTTGTTCATTTGTTCATTTGTTCATTTGTTCATTTGTTCATTTGTTCATTTGTTCATTCGTTCATTCGTTCATTCGTTCATTTGTTCATTTGTTCATTTGTTCATTTGTTCATTTGTTCATTTGTTCATTTGTTCATTTGTTCATTTGTTCATTTGTTCATATGTTCATGTGTTCATTTGTTCATTTGTTCATTTGTTCATTTGTACATTTGTTCATTTGTTCATTTGTTCATTTGTTCATTTGTTCATTTGTTCATTTGTTCATTTGTTCATTTGTTCATTTGTTCATTTGTTCATTTGTTCATTTGTTCATTTGTTCATTTGTTCATTCGTTCATTTGTTCATTTGTTCATTTGTTCATTTGTTCATTTGTTCATTTGTTCATTTGTTCATTTGTTCATTTGTTCATTTGTTCATTTGTTCATTTGTTCATTTGTTCATTTGTTCATTTGTTCATTTGTTCATTTGTTCCTTCGTTCAATTGTCTATTCGCTCATTTGTACAATTGTTCATTCGTTCATTTGTTCATTTGTTCAATCGTTCATTTGTCTATTCGCTCATTTGTTCATTTGTTCATTTGTTCATTTGTTCCTTCGTTCATTTTTCTATTCGCTCATTTGTTCATTTGTTCATTCGATCATTTGTCTATTCGCTCATTTGTTCATTTGTTCATTTGTTCATTTGTTCATTTGTTCATTTGTTCATTTGTTCATTTGTTCATTTGTTCATTTGTTCATTTGTTAATTCGTTCATTTGCCTATTCGCTCATTTGTTAATTTGTTAATTTGTTCATTTGTTCACTTGTTCATTTGTTCATTTGTTCATTTGTTCATTTGATCATTTGTTCATTTGTTCATTTGTTCACTTGTTCATTTGCTCATTTGTTCGTTTGTTCATTTCTTCATTTCTTCATTTCTTCATTTCTTCATTTGTTCATTTGTTCATTTGTTAATTCGTTCATTTGCCTATTCGCTCATTTGTTAATTTGTTCATTTGTTCATTTGCTCATTTGCTCATTTGCTCATTTGCTCATTTGCTCATTTGTTCATTTGTTCATTTGTTCATTTGCTCCTTTGTTCATTTGTTCATTTGTTCATTTGTTCATTTGTTCATTTGTTCATCTGTTCATTTGTTCATTTGTTCATTTGTTCATTTGTTCATTTTTTCATTTGTTCATTTGTTCATTTGTTCACTTGCTCACTTGTTCATTTGTTCATTTGGTCATTTTTTCATTTGTTCATTTGTTCATTTGTTCATTTGTACATTTGTTCATTTGTTCGTTTGTTCATTTTTTCATTTGTTCACTTATTCATTTGTTCATATGTTCATTTGGTCATTTTTTCATTTGTATATTTGTTCATTTGTTCATTTGTTCATTTGTCCATTTGTTCATTTGTTCATTTGTTCATTTGTTCATTTGTTCATTTGTTCATTTGTTCATTCGTTCATTTGTTCATTTGTTCATTTGCTCATTTGCTCATTTGCTCATTTGTTCATTTGTTCATTTGTTCATTTGTTCATTTGTTCATTTGCTCATTTGTTCATTTGTTCATTTGTTCATTTGTTCATTTGTTCATTTGTTCATTTGTTCATTTGTTCATTTGTTCATTTGTTCATTTGTTCATTTGTTCATTTGTTCATTTGTTCATTTGTTCATTTGTTCATTTGTTCATTTGTTCATTTGTTCATTTGTCCACTTGTTCATTTGTTCATTTGTTCATTTGTTCATATGTCCATTTGTTCATTTGTTCATTTGTTCATTTGTTCATTTGTTCATTTGTCCACTTGTTCATTTGTTCATTTGTTCATTTGTTCATTTGTTCATATGTTCATTTGTTCATTTGTTCATTCGTTCATTTGTTCATTTGTTCATTCGTTCATTTGTTCATTTGTTCATTCGTTCATTTGTCTATTCGCACATTTGTTCATTTGTTCATTTGTTCATTTGTTCATTACTTCATTTGATCATTTGTTCATTTGTTCATTTGTTCATTTGTTCATTTGTTCATTTGTTCATTTGTTTTTTTGTTCATTTGTTCATTTGTTCATTTGTTCATTTGTTCATTTGGTCATTTGTTCATTTGTTCATTTGTTCACTTGTTTACTTGTTTACTTGTTCATTTGTTCATTTGTTCATTTGTTCATTTGATCATTTGTTCATTTGTTCATTTGTTCACTTGTTCACTTGCTCATTTGTTCGTTTGTTCATTTCTTCACTTCTTCATTTGTTCATTTGTTCATTTGTTCATTTGTTCATTTGTTCATTTGTTCACTTGTTCATTTGTTCATTTGTTCATTCGTTCATTTGTTCATTCGTTCATTCGTTCATTTGTTCATTTGTTCATTTGTTCATTTGTTCATTTGATCATTTGATCATTTGTTCATTTGTTCACTTGTTCACTTGCTCATTTGTTCGTTTGTTCATTTGTTCATTTGTTCATTTGTTCATTTGTTCATTTGTTCATTTGTTCATTTGTTCATTTGTTCATTTGTTCATTTGTTCATTTGTTCATTTGTCCATTTGTTCATTTGTCCACTTGTTCATTTGTTCATTTGTTCATTTGTTCATTCGTTCATTCGTTCATTTGTTCATTCGTTCATTTGTTCATTTGTTCATTTGTTCATTTGTTCATTTGTTCATTTGTTCATTTGTTCATTTGTTCATTTGTTCATTTGTTCATTTGTTCATTTGTTCATTTGTTCATTTGTTCATTTCTTCATTTGTTCATTTCTTCATTTCTTCATTTGTTCATTTGTTCATTTGTTCATTTGTTCATTTGTTCATTTGTTCATTTGTTCATTTGTTCATTTGTTCATTTGTTCATTTGTTCATTTGTTCATTTGTTCATTTGTTCACTTGTTCATTTGTTCATTTGTTCATTTGTTCCTTCGTTCAATTGTCTATTCGCTCATTTGTACAATTGTTCATTCGTTCATTTGTTCATTTGTTCAATCGTTCATTTGTCTATTCGCTTATTTGTTCATTTGTTCATTTGTTCATTTGTTCCTTCGTTCATTTTTCTATTCGCTCATTTGTTCATTTGTTCATTCGATCATTTGTCTATTCGTTCATTTGTTCATTTGTTCATTTGTTCATTTGTTCATTTGTTCATTTGTTCATTTGTTCATTTGTTCATTTGTTCATTTGTTCATTTGTTCATTTGTTCACTTGTTGACTTGTTCACTTGTTCATTTGATCGTTTGTTCATTTGTTCTTTTGTTCGTTTGTTCCTTTGTTCATTTGTTCGTTTGTTCCTTTGTTCATTTGTTCATTTGTTCATTTGTTCATTTGTTCATTCGTTCATTTGTTCTCTTGTTCATTTGTTCATTTGTTCATTTCTGCATTTGTTCATTAGTTCGTTTGTTCATTAGTTCGTTTGTTCATTTGTTCATTTGTTCATTTGTTCCTTTGTTCATTTGTTCACTTATTCATTTGTTCATTTGTTCATTTGGTCATTTTTTCATTTGTTCATTTGTTCATTTGTTCATTTGGTCATTTTTTCATTTGTTCATTTGTTCATTTGTTCATTTGTTCATTTGTTCATTTGTTCATTTGTTCATTTGTTCATTTGTTCATTTGTTCATTTGTTCATTTGTTCATTTGTTCATTTGTTCATTTGTTCATTTGTTCATTTGTTCATTTGTTCATTCGTTCATTTGTTCATTCTTTCATTCGTTCATTTGTCTATTCGCTCATTCGTTCATTTGTCTATTCGCTCATTTGTTCATTTGTTCATTTGTTCATTTGTTCATTTGTTCATTCGTTCATTTGTTCATTTGTTCATTTGTTCATTTGTTCATTTGTCCACTTGTTCATTTTTTCATTTGTTCATTTGTTCGTTTGTTCATTTGTTCATTTGTTCATTTCTTCATTTGATCATTTGTTCATTTGTTCATTTGTTCTTTTGTTCATTTGTTCATTTGTTCATTTGTTCATTTGTTCATTTGTTCATTTGTTCATTTGTTCATTTGGTCATTTGTTCATTTGTTTATTTGTTCACTTGTTTACTTGTTTACTTGTTCATTTGTCCATTTGTTCATTTGTTCATTTGATCATTTGTTCATTTGTTCATTTGTTCACTTGTTCACTTGCTCATTTGTTCGTTTGTTCATTTCTTCATTTCTTCATTTCTTCATTTGTTCATTTGTTCATTTGTTCATTTGTTCATTTGTTCATTTGTCCATTTGTTCATTTGTCCACTTGTTCATTTGTTCATTTGTTCATTTGTTCATTCGTTCATTCGTTCATTCGTTCATTCGTTCATTTGTTCATTTGTTCATTTGTTCATTTGTTCATTTGTTCATTTGTTCATTTGTTCACTTGTTTACTTGTTTACTTGTTCATTTGTTCATTTGTCCATTTGTTCATTTGTTCATTTGTTCATTTGTTCATTTGTTCATTTGTTCATTTGATCATTTGATCATTTGTTCATTTGTTCACTTGTTCACTTGCTCATTTGTTCGTTTGTTCATTTCTTCATTTCTTCATTTGTTCATTTGTTCACTTGTTCATTTGTTCATTTGTCCATTTGTTCATTTGTCCACTTGTTCATTTGTTCATTTGTTCATTTGTTCATTTGTTTATTTGTTCATTTGTTCATTAGTTCATTTGTTCATTTGTTCATCTGTTCATTTGTTCATTTGTTCATTTGTTCATTCGTTCATTTGTTCATTTGTTCATTTGTTCATTTGTTCATTTGTTCATTTGTTCACTTGTTCATTTGTTCCTTTGTACATTTGTTCATTTGTTCATTTGTTCATTCGTTCATTTGTTCATTTGTTTATTTGTTCATTTGTTCATTTGTTCATTTGTTCATTTGTTCATTTGTTCCTTCGTTCATTTGTCTATTCGCTCATTTGTTCATTTGTTCATTCGTTCATTTGTTCATTTGTTTATTCGTTCATTTGTCTATTCGTTCATTTGTCTATTCGCTTATTTGTTCATTTGTTCATTTGTTCATTTGTTCATTCGTTCATTCGTTCATTTTTCTATTCGCTCATTTGTTCATTTGATCATTTGTTCATTTGTTCATTTGTTCATTTGTTCATTTTTTCATTTGTTCATTTGTTCATTTGTTCATTTGTTCATTTGTTCATTTGTTCATTTGTTCATTTGTTCATTTGTTCATTTGTTCATTTGTTCATTTGTTCATTTGTTCATTTGTTCATTTGTTCATTTGTTCATTTGTTCATTTGTTCATTTGTTCATTTGTTCATGTGTTCATTTGTTCATTTGTTCATTTGTTCATTTGTTCATTTGTTCATTTGTTCATTTGTTCATTTGTTCATTTGTTCATTTGTTCATTTGTTCATTTGTTCATTTGTTCATTTGTTCATTTGTTCATTTGTTCATTTGTTCATTTGTTCATTTGTTCATTTGTTCATTTGTTCATTTGTTCATTTGTTCATTTGTTCATTTGTTCATTTGTTCATTTGTTCATTTGTTCATTTGTTCATTTGTTCATTTGTTCATTTGTTCATTTGTTCATTTGTTCATTTGTTCATTTGTTCATTTGTTCCTTTGTTCATTTGTTCACTTATTCATTTGTTCATTTGTTCATTTGGTCATTTTTTCATTTGTTCATTTGTTCATTTGTTCATTTGTTCATTTGTTCATTTGTTCATTTGGTCATTTGTTCATTTGTTTATTTGTTCACTTGTTTACTTGTTTACTTGTTCATTTGTTCATTTGTTCATTTGTTCATTTGATCATTTGTTCATTTGTTCATTTGTTCATTTGTTCATTTGTTCACTTGTTCACTTGCTCATTTGTTCATTTCTTCATTTCTTCATTTCTTCATTTGTTCATTTGTTCATTTGTTCATTTGTTCATTTGTCCATTTGTTCATTTGTCCACTTGTTCAATTGTTCATTTGTTCATTTGTTCATTTGTTCATTTGTTCATTTGTTCATTTATTCATTTGTTCATTTGTTCATTTGTTCATTTGTTCATTTGTTCATTTGTTCATTTGTTCATTTGTTCATTTGTTCATTTGTTCATTTGTTCATTTGTTCATTTGTTCATTTGTTCATTTGTTCATTTGTTCATTTGTTCATTTGTTCATTTGTTCATTTGTTCATTTGTTCATTTGTTCATTTGTTCATTTGTTCATTTGTTCATTTGTTCATTTGTTCATTTGTTCATTTGTTCATTTGTTCATTTGTTCATTTGTTCATTTGTTCATTTGTTCATTTGTTCATTTGTTCATTTGTTCATTTGTTCATTTGTTCATTTGTTCATTTGTTCATTTGTTCATTTGTTCATTTGTTCATTTGTTCATTTGTTCATTTGTTCATTTGTTCATTTGTTCATTTGTTCATTTGTTCATTTGTTCATTTGTTCATTTGTTCATTTGTTCATTTGTTCATTTGTTCCTTCGTTCATTTGTCTATTCGCTCATTTGTTCATTTATTCATTCGTTCATTTGTCTATTCGCTCATTTGTTCATTTATTCATTCGTTCATTTGTCTATTCGCTCATTTGTTCATTTGATCATTTCTTCATTTGTTCATTTGTTCATTTGTTCATTTGTTCATTTGTTCATTTGTTCATTTGTTCATTTGTTCATTTGTTCATTCGTTCATTTGTTCATTTGTTCATTCGTTCATTTGTCTATTCGCTCATTTGTTCATTTGTTCATTTGTTCATTTGTTCATTTGTTCCTTCGTTCATTTTTCTATTCGCTCATTTGTTCATTTGTTCATTCGATCATTTGTCTATTCGCTCATTTGTTCATTTGTTCATGTGTTCATTTGTTCATTTGTTCATTTGTTCATTAGTTCATTTGTTCACTTGTTCATTTGTTCATTTGTTCATTTGTTCACTTGTTCACTTTGCTCATTTGTTCGTTTGTTCATTTCTTCATTTCTTCATTTCTTCATTTGTTCATTTGTTCATTTGTTCATTTGTTCATTTGTTCATTTGTCCATTTGTTTATTTGTCCACTTGTTCATTTGTTCACTTGTTCATTTGTTCATTTGTTCATTTGTTCATTTGCTCATTTGTTCATTTGTTCATTTGTTCATTTGTTCATTTGTGCATTTGTTCATTTGTTCATTTGTGCATTTGTTCATTTGTTCATTTGTTCATTTGTTCATTTGTTCATTTGTTCATTTGTTCATTTGTTCATTTGTTCATTTGTTCATTTGTTCATTTGTTCATTTGTTCATTTGGTCATTTGTTCATTTGTTTATTTGTTCACTTGTTTACTTGTTTACTTGTTCATTTGTTCATTTGTTCATTTGATCATTTGTTCATTTGTTCATTTGTTCACTTGTTCACTTGCTCATTTGTTCGTTTGTTCATTTCTTCATTTCTTCATTTCTTCATTTGTTCATTTGTTCATTTGTTCATTTGTTCATTTGTTCATTTGTTCATTTGTCCATTTGTTCATTTGTCCACTTGTTCATTTGTTCATTTGTTCATTTGTTCATTTGTCCATTTGTTCATTTGTCCACTTGTTCATTTGTTCATTTGTTCATTTGTTCATTCGTTCATTCGTTCATTCGTTCATTCGTTCATTTGTTCATTTGTTCACTTGTTTACTTGTTTACTTGTTTACTTGTTCATTTGTTCATTTGTTCATTTGTTCATTTGTTCATTTGTTCATTTGTTCATTTGTTCATTTGATCATTTGATCATTTGTTCACTTGCTCATTTGTTCATTTGTTCATTTGTTCATTTGTTCATTTGTTCATTCGTTCATTTGTTAATTTGTTCATTTGTTCATTTGTCCATTTGTTCATTTGTCCACTTGTTCATTTGTTCATTTGTTCATTCGTTCATTTGTTCATTCGTTCATTTGTTCATTCGTTCATTTGTTCATTTGTTCATTTGTTCATTTGTTCATTTGTTCATTTGTTCATTTGTTCATTTGTTCATTCGTTCATTTGTTCATTCGTTCATTTGTTCATTTGTTCATTTGTTCATTTGTTCATTTGTTCATTTGTTCATTTGTTCATCTGTTCATTTGTTCATTTGTTCATTTGTTCATTGGTTCATTCGTTCATTTGTTCATTCGTTCATTTGTTCATTTGTTCATTTGTTCATTTGTTCATTTGTTCATTTGTTCATTTGTTCATTTGTTCATTTGTTCATTTGTTCATTTGTTCATTTGTTCATTTGTTCAATTGTTCATTTGTTCATTTGTTCATTTGTTCATTTGTTCATTCGTTCATTTGTTCATTCGTTCATTTGTTCATTTGTTCATTTGTTCATTTGTTCATTTGTTCATTTGTTCATTTGTTCATTTGTTCATTTGTTCATTTGTTCATTTGTTCATTTGTTCATTTGTCATTTGTTCATTTGTTCAATTGTTCATTTGTTCATTTGTTCATTTGTTCATTTGTTCATTTGTTGATTTGTTCATTTGTTCATTTGTTCATTCGTTCATTTGTTCATTCGTTCATTCGTTCATTTGTTCATTTGTTCATTTGTTCATTTGTTCATTTGTTCATTTGTTCATTTGTTCATTGGTTCATTTGTTCATTTGTTCATTTGTTCATTTGTTCATTTGTTCATTTGTCATTTGTTCATTTTTTCAATTGTTCATTTGTTCATTTGTTCATTCGTTCATTTGTTCATTTGTTCATTTGTTCATTTGTTCATTTGTTCATTTGTTCATTTGTTCATTTGTTCATTTGTTCATTTGTTCATTTGTTCATTTGTTCATTTGTTCATTTGTTCATTTGTTCATTTGTTCATTTGTTCATTTGTTCATTTATTCATTTGTTCATTTGTTCATTTGTTCATTTGTTCATTCGTTCATTTGTTCTTTTGTTCATTTGTTGATTTGTTCATTTGTTGATTTGTTGATTTGTTCATTTGTTCATTTGTTCATTTGTTCATTTGTTCATTTGCTCATTTGCTCATTTGCTCATTTGCTCATTTGTTCATTTGTTCATTTGTTCATTTGTTCATTTGTTCATTTGTTCATTTGTTCATTTGTTCATTTGTTCCTTTGTTCATTCGTTCATTTGTTCTTTTGTTCATTTGTTGATTTGTTCATTTGTTGATTTGTTGATTTGTTCATTTGTTCATTTGTTCATTTGTTCATTTGTTCATTTGTGCATTTGTTCATTTGTTCATTTGTTCATTTGTTCATTTGTTCATTTGTTCATTTGTTCATTTGTTTATTTGTTCATTTGATCATTTGTTCATTTGTTCATTTGTTCATTTGTTCATTTGTTCATTTGTTCATTTGTTCATTTGTGCATTTGTTCATTTGTGCATTTGTTCATTTGTTCATTCGTGCATTTGTTCATTTGTTCATTTGTTCATTTGTTCATTTGATCATTTGTTCATTTGTTCATTTGTTCATTTGTTCATTTGTTCATTTGTTCATTTGTTCATTTGTTCATTTGTTCATTTGTTCATTTGTTCATTTGTTCATTTGTTCATTTGTTCATTTGTTCATTTGTTCATTTGTTCATTTGTTCATTTGTTCATTTGTTCATTTGTTCATTTGTTCATTTGTTCATTTGTTCATTTGTTCATTTGTTCATTTGTTCATTTGATCATTTGATCATTTGTTCATTTGTTCATTTGTTCATTTGTTCATTCGTTCATTTGTTCATTTGTTCATTTGTTCATTTGTTCATTCGTTCATTTGTTCATTTGTTCATTCGTTCATTTGTCTATTCGCACATTTGTTTATTTGTTCATTTGTTCATTTGTTCGTTTGTTCTTTTGTTCATTTGTTCATTTGTTCATTTGTTCATTTGTTCATTTGTTCATTTGTTCACTTGTTTACTTGTTTACTTGTTCATTTGTTCATTTGTTCATTTGTTCATTTGTTCATTTGTTCATTTGTTCATTTGTTCATTTGTTCATTTGTTCATTTGTTCATTTGTTCATTTGATCATTTGATCATTTGTTCATTTGTTCATTTGTTCATTTGTTCATTTGTTCATTTGTTCATTTGTTCATTTGTTCATTTGTTCATTTGTTCATTTGTTCATTTGTTCATTTGTTCATTTGTTCATTTGTTCATTTGTTCATTTGTTCATTTGTTCATTTGTTCATTTGTTCATTCGTTCATTTGTTCATTTGTTCAATCGTTCATTTGTCTATTCGCTCATTTGTTCATTTGTTCATTTGTTCATTTGTTCATTTGTTCATTTGTTCCTTCGTTCAGTTTTCTATTCGCTCATTTGTTCATTTGTTCATTCGATCATTTGTCTATTCGCACATTTGTTCATTTGTTCATTTGTTCATTTGTTCATTTGTTCATTTGTTCATTTGTTCATTTGTTCATTTGTTCATTTGTTCATTTGTTCATTTGTTCATTTGTTCATTTGTTCATTCGTTCATTTGTTCATTTGTTCATTTGTTCATTTGTTAATTCGTTCATTTGCCTATTCGCTCATTTGTTAATTTGTTCATTTGTTCATTTGTTCACTTGTTCATTTGTTCATTTGTTCATTTGTCCATTTGTTCATTTGTCCATTTGTTCATTTGTTCATTTGTTCATTTGTTCATTTGTTCATTTGTTCATTTGTTCATTTGTGCATTTGTTCATTTGTTCATTTGTTCATTTGTTCATTTGTTCATTTGTTCATTTGTTCATTTATTCATTTGTTCATTTGTTCATTTGTTCATTTGCTCATTTGTTCATTTGTTCATTTGTTCATTTGCTCATTTGTTCATTTGTTCATTTGTTCCTTCGTTCATTTGTCTATTCGCTCATTTGTTCATTTATTCATTCGTTCATTTGTCTATTCGCTCATTTGTTCATTTGATCATTTCTTCATTTGTTCATTTGTTCATTTGTTCATTTGTTCATTTGTTCATTTGTTCATTCGTTCATTTGTTCATTTGTTCATTCGTTCATTTGTCTATTCGCTCATTTGTTCATTTGTTCATTTGTTCATTTGTTCCTTCGTTCATTTTTCTATTCGCTCATTTGTTCATTTGTTCATTCGATCATTTGTCTATTCGCTCATTTGTTCATTTGTTCATGTGTTCATTTGTTCATTAGTTCATTTGTTCACTTGTTCATTTGTTCATTTGTTCATTTGTTCATTTGTTCACTTGTTCACTTTGCTCATTTGTTCGTTTGTTCATTTCTTCATTTCTTTATTTCTTCATTTGTTCATTTGTTCATTTGTTCATTTGTTCACTTGTTCATTTGTTCATTTGTTCATTTGTCCATTTGTTCATTTGTCCATTTGTTCATTTGTTCATTTGTTCATTTGTTCATTTGTTCATTTGTTCATTTGTTCATTTGTTCATTTGTTCATTTGTTCATTTGTTCATTTGTTCATTTGTTCATTTGTTCATTTGTTCATTTGTTCATTTGTTCATTTGTTCATTTGTTCATTTGTTCATTTGTTCATTTGTTCATTTGTTCACTTGTTCATTTGTTCACTTGTTCATTTGTTCATTTGTTCATTTGTTCATTTGTTCATTTGTTCATTTGTTCATTTGTTCATTTGTTCATTTGTTCATTTGTTCATTTGTTCATTTGTTCATTTGTTCATTTGTTCATTTGTTCATTTGTGCATTTGTTCATTTGTTCATTTGTCCACTTGTTCATTTGTTCATTTGTTCATTTGTTCGTTTGTTCATTTCTTCATTTGATCATTTGTTCATTTGTTCATTTGTTCATTTGTTCATTTGTTCATTTGTTCATTTGTCCACTTCTTCATTTGTTCATTTGTTCGTTTGTTCATTTCTTCATTTGATCATTTGTTCATTTGTTTATATGTTCTTTTGTTCATTTGTTCATTTGTTCATTTCTTCATTTCTTCATTTCTTCATTTCTTCATTTCTTCATTTGTTCATTTGTTCATTTGTTCATTTGTTCATTTGTCCATTTGTTCAATTGTCCACTTGTTCATTTGTTCATTCGTTCATTTGTTCATTTGTTCATTTGTTCATTTGTTCATTTGTTCATTTGTTCATTTGTTCATTTGTTCATTTGTTCATTTGTTCATTTGTATATTTGTTCATTCGTTCATTTGTTCATTTGTTCATTTGTTCATTTGTTCATTTGTTCATTCGTTCATTCGTTCATTTGTCTATTCGCTCATTTGTTCATTTGTTCATTTGTTCATTTGTTCATTTGTTCATTTGTTCATTTGTCATTTGTTCATTTGTTCAATTGTTCATTTGTTCATTTGTTCATTTGTTCATTTGTTCATTCGTTCATTCGTTCATTTGTCTTTTCGCACATTTGTTCATTTGTTCATTTGTTCATTTGTTCATTTGTCCATTTGTTCTTTTGTTCATTTGTTCATTTGTTCATTTGTTCATTTGTTCATTTGTTCATTTGTTCATTTGTTCATTTGTTCATTTGTTCATTTGTTCATTTCTTCATTTGTTCATTTCTTCATTTCTTCATTTGCTCATTTGTTCATTTGTTCATTTGTTCATTTGTTCATTTGTTCATTTGTTCATTTGTTCATTTGTTCATTTGTTCATTTGTTCACTTGTTCATTTGTTCATTTGTTCATTTGTTCATTTGTTCATTTGTTCATTTGTCCATTTGTTCATTTGTTCATTTGTTCATTTGTTCCTTCGTTCAATTGTCTATTCGCTCATTTGTACAATTGTTCATTCGTTCATTTGTTCATTTGTTCAATCGTTCATTTGTCTATTCGCTCATTTGTTCATTTGTTCATTTGTTCATTTGTTCATTTGTTCATTTGTTCATTTGATCATTTGATCATTTGTTCACTTGCTCATTTGTTCATTTGTTCATTTGTTCATTTGTTCATTTGTTCATTTGTTCATTTGTTCATTTGTTCATTTGTTCATTTGTTCATTTGTCCACTTGTTCATTTGTTCATTTGTTCGTTTGTTCATTTCTTCATTTGATCATTTGTTCATTTGTTTATATGTTCTTTTGTTCATTTGTTCATTTGTTCATTTCTTCATTTCTTCATTTCTTCATTTCTTCATTTGTTCATTTGTTCATTTGTTCATTTGTTCATTTGTCCATTTGTTCAATTGTCCACTTGTTCATTTGTTCATTCGTTCATTTGTTCATTTGTTCATTTGTTCATTTGTTCATTTGTTCATTTGTTCATTTGTTCATTTGTTCATTTGTTCATTTGTTCATTTGTTCATTTGTATATTTGTTCATTCGTTCATTTGTTCATTTGTTCGTTTGTTCATTTCTTCATTTGATCATTTGTTCATTTGTTCATTTGTTCATTTGTTCATTTGTTCATTTGTCCACTTGTTCATTTGTTCATTTGTTCGTTTGTTCATTTCTTCATTTGATCATTTGTTCATTTGTTTATATGTTCTTTTGTTCATTTGTTCATTTGTTCATTCGTTCATTTGTTCATTTGTTCATTCGTTCATTTGTCTATTCGCACATTTGTTTATTTGTTCATTTGTTCATTTGTTCGTTTGTTCTTTTGTTCATTTGTTCATTCGTTCATTTGTTCATTTGTTCATTTGTTCATTTGTTCATTTGTTCATTTGTTCATTTGTTCATTTGTTCATTTGTTCATTTGTTCATTTGTATATTTGTTCATTCGTTCATTTGTTCATTTGTTCATTTGTTCATTTGTTCATTTGTTCATTCGTTCATTCGTTCATTTGTCTATTCGCTCATTTGTTCATTTGTTCATTTGTTCATTTGTTCATTTGTTCATTTGTTCATTTGTCATTTGTTCATTTGTTCAATTGTTCATTTGTTCATTTGTTCATTTGTTCATTTGTTCATTTGTTCATTTGTTCATTTGTTCATTTGTTCATTTGATCATTTGATCATTTGTTCATTTGTTCATTTGTTCACTTGTTTACTTGTTTACTTGTTCATTTGTTCATTTGTTCATTTGTTCATTTGTTCATTTGTTCATTTGTTCATTTGTTCATTCGTTCATTTGTTCATTTGTTCATTTGTTCATTTGTTCATTTGTTCATTTGTTCATTTGTTCATTCGTTCATTTGTTCATTTGTTCATTTGTTCATTTGTTCATTCGTTCATTTGTTCATTTGTTCATTCGTTCATTTGTCTATTCGCACATTTGTTTATTTGTTCATTTGTTCATTTGTTCGTTTGTTCTTTTGTTCATTTGTTCATTTGTTCATTTGTTCATTTGTTCATTTGTTCATTTGTTCACTTGTTTACTTGTTTACTTGTTCATTTGTTCATTTGTTCATTTGTTCATTTGTTCATTTGTTCATTTGTTCATTTGATCATTTGATCATTTGTTCATTTGTTCATTTGTTCATTTGTTCATTTGTTCATTTGTTCATTTGTTCATTTGTTCATTTGTTCATTTGTTCATTTGTTCATTTGTTCATTTGTTCATTTGTTCATTTGTTCATTTGTTCATTTGTTCATTTGTTCATTTGTTCATTCGTTCATTTGTTCATTTGTTCAATCGTTCATTTGTCTATTCGCTCATTTGTTCATTTGTTCATTTGTTCATTTGTTCATTTGTTCATTTGTTCCTTCGTTCAGTTTTCTATTCGCTCATTTGTTCATTTGTTCATTCGATCATTTGTCTATTCGCACATTTGTTCATTTGTTCATTTGTTCATTTGTTCATTTGTTCATTTGTTCATTTGTTCATTTGTTCATTTGTTCATTTGTTCATTTGTTCATTTGTTCATTCGTTCATTTGTTCATTTGTTCATTTGTTCATTTGTTAATTCGTTCATTTGCCTATTCGCTCATTTGTTAATTTGTTCATTTGTTCATTTGTTCACTTGTTCATTTGTTCATTTGTTCATTTGTCCATTTGTTCATTTGTCCATTTGTTCATTTGTTCATTTGTTCATTTGTTCATTTGTTCATTTGTTCATTTGTGCATTTGTTCATTTGTTCATTTGTTCATTTGTTCATTTGTTCATTTGTTCATTTGTTCATTTATTCATTTGTTCATTTGTTCATTTGTTCATTTGCTCATTTGTTCATTTGTTCATTTGTTCATTTGCTCATTTGTTCATTTGTTCATTTGTTCCTTCGTTCATTTGTCTATTCGCTCATTTGTTCATTTATTCATTCGTTCATTTGTCTATTCGCTCATTTGTTCATTTGATCATTTCTTCATTTGTTCATTTGTTCATTTGTTCATTTGTTCATTTGTTCATTTGTTCATTCGTTCATTTGTTCATTTGTTCATTCGTTCATTTGTCTATTCGCTCATTTGTTCATTTGTTCATTTGTTCATTTGTTCCTTCGTTCATTTTTCTATTCGCTCATTTGTTCATTTGTTCATTCGATCATTTGTCTATTCGCTCATTTGTTCATTTGTTCATGTGTTCATTTGTTCATTAGTTCATTTGTTCACTTGTTCATTTGTTCATTTGTTCATTTGTTCATTTGTTCACTTGTTCACTTTGCTCATTTGTTCGTTTGTTCATTTCTTCATTTCTTTATTTCTTCATTTGTTCATTTGTTCATTTGTTCATTTGTTCACTTGTTCATTTGTTCATTTGTTCATTTGTCCATTTGTTCATTTGTCCATTTGTTCATTTGTTCATTTGTTCATTTGTTCATTTGTTCATTTGTTCATTTGTTCATTTGTTCATTTGTTCATTTGTTCATTTGTTCATTTGTTCACTTGTTCATTTGTTCACTTGTTCATTTGTTCATTCGTTCATTTGTTCATTTGTTCATTTGTTCATTTGTTCATTTGTTCATTTGTTCATTTGTTCATTTGTTCATTTGTTCATTTGTTCATTGGTTCATTGGTTCATTTGTTCATTTGTTCATTTGTTCATTTGTTCATTTGTTCATTTGTCATTTGTTCATTTGTTCAATTGTTCATTTGTTCATTCGTTCATTTGTTCATTTGTTCATTTGTTCATTTGTTCATTTGTTCATTTGTTCATTTGTTCATTTGTTCATTTGTTCATTTGTTCATTTGTTCATTTGTTCATTTGTTCATTTGTTCATTTGTTCATTTGTTCATTTGTTCATTTGTTCATTTGTTCATTTGTTCATTTGTTCATTCGTTCATTTGTTCTTTTGTTCATTTGTTCATTTGTTCATTTGTTCATTTGTTCATTTGTTGATTTGTTGATTTGTTCATTTGTTCATTTGTTCATTTGTTCATTTGTTCATTTGCTCATTTGCTCATTTGCTCATTTGCTCATTTGTTCATTTGTTCATTTGTTCATTTGTTCATTTGTTCATTTGTTCATTTGTTCATTTGTTCCTTTGTTCATTTGCTCACTTGCTCATTTGTTCCTTTGTTCATTTGTTCATTTGTTCATTTGTTCATTTGCTCGTTTGTTCATTTGTTCGTTTGTTCATTTGTTCATTTGTTCATTTGTTCATTTGTTCATTTGTGCATTTGTTCATTTGTTCATTTGTTCATTTGTTCATTTGTTCATTTGTTCATTTGTTTATTTGTTCATTTGATCATTTGTTCATTTGTTCATTTGTTCATTTGTTCATTTGTTCATTTGTTCATTTGTTCATTTGTGCATTTGTTCATTTGTGCATTTGTTCATTTGTTCATTCGTGCATTTGTTCATTTGTTCATTTGTTCATTTGTTCATTTGATCATTTGTTCATTTGTTCATTTGTTCATTTGTTCATTTGTTCATTTGTTCATTTGTTCATTTGTTCATTTGTTCATTTGTTCATTTGTTCATTTGTTCATTTGTTCATTTGTTCATTTGTTCATTTGTTCATTTGTTCATTTGTTCATTTGTTCATTTGTTCATTTGTTCATTTGTTCATTTGTTCATTTGTTCATTTGTTCATTTGTTCATTTGTTCATTTGTTCATTTGTTCATTTGTTCATTTGTTCATTTGTTCATTTGTTCATTTGTTCATTTGTTCATTTGTTCATTTGTTCATTTGTTCATTTGTTCATTTGTTCATTTGTTCATTTGTTCATTTGTTCATTTGTTCATTTGTTCATTTGTTCATTTGTTCATTTGTTCATTTGTTCATTTGTTCATTTGTTCATTTGTTCATTTGTTCATTTGTTCATTTGTTCATTTGTTCATTCGATCATTTGTCTATTCGCTCATTTGTTCATTTGTTCATGTGTTCATTTGTTCATTAGTTCATTTGTTCACTTGTTCACTTGTTCATTTGTTCATTTGTTCATTTGTTCATTTGTTCACTTGTTCACTTTGCTCATTTGTTCGTTTGTTCATTTCTTCATTTCTTTATTTCTTCATTTGTTCATTTGTTCATTTGTTCATTTGTTCACTTGTTCATTTGTTCATTTGTTCATTTGTCCATTTGTTCATTTGTCCATTTGTTCATTTGTTCATTTGTTCATTTGTTCATTTGTTCATTTGTTCATTTGTTCATTTGTTCATTTGTTCATTTGTTCATTTGTTCATTTGTTCACTTGTTCATTTGTTCACTTGTTCATTTGTTCATTTGTTCATTTGTTCATTTGTTCATTTGTTCATTTGTCCACTTGTTCATTTGTTCATTTGTTCATTTGTTCGTTTGTTCATTTCTTCATTTGATCATTTGTTCATTTGTTCATTTGTTCATTTGTTCATTTGTTCATTTGTTCATTTGTCCACTTGTTCATTTGTTCATTTGTTCATTTGTTCATTTGTCCATTTGTTCATTTGTCCATTTGTTCAATTGTCCACTTGTTCATTTGTTCATTCGTTCATTTGTTCATTTGTTCATTTGTTCATTTGTTCATTTGTTCATTTGTTCATTTGTTCATTTGTTCATTTGTTCATTTGTTCATTTGTTCATTCGTTCATTTGTTCATTTGTTCATTTGTTCATTTGTTCATTTGTTCATTTGTTCATTCGTTCATTCGTTCATTTGTCTATTCGCTCATTTGTTCATTTGTTCATTTGTTCATTTGTTCATTTGTTCATTTGTCATTTGTTCATTTGTTCAATTGTTCATTTGTTCATTTGTTCATTTGTTCATTTGTTCATTTGTTCATTCGTTCATTCGTTCATTTGTCTTTTCGCACATTTGTTCATTTGTTCATTTGTTCATTTGTTCATTTGTTCATTTGTTCATTCGTTCATTTGTTCATTTGTTCATTCGTTCATTTGTCTATTCGCTCATTTGTTCATTTGTTCATTTGTTCATTTGTTCATTTGTTCCTTCGTTCATTTTTCTATTCGCTCATTTGTTCATTTGTTCATTCGATCATTTGTCTATTCGCTCATTTGTTCATTTGTTCATGTGTTCATTTGTTCATTTGTTCATTTGTTCATTTGTTCATTCGTTCATTTGTTCATTTGTTCATTTGTTCATTTGTTAATTCGTTCATTTGCCTATTCGCTCATTTGTTAATTTGTTCATTTGTTCATTTGTTCACTTGTTCATTTGTTCATTTGTTCATTTGTCCATTTGTTCATTTGTCCATTTGTTCATTTGTTCATTTGTTCATTTGTTCATTTGTTCATTTGTTCATTTGTTCATTTGTTCATTTGTTCATTTGTGCATTTGTTCATTTGTTCATTTGTTCATTTGTTCATTTGTTCATTTGTTTATTTGTTCATTTGATCATTTGTTCATTTGTTCATTTGTTCATTTGTTCATTTGTTCATTTGTTCATTTGTACATTTGTTCATTTGTTCATTTGCTCATTTGTTCATTTGTTCATTTGTTCATTTGTTCATTTGTTCAGTTGTTCCTTCGTTCATTTGTTCATTTATTCATTTGTTCATTTGTTCATTTGCTCATTTGTTCATTTGTTCATCTGTTCATTTGTTCATTTGTTCATTTGTTCATTTGTTCATTTGTCATTTGTTCATTTGTTCAATTGTTCATTTGTTCATTTGTTCATTTGTTCATTTGTTCATTCGTTCATTCGTTCATTTGTCTTTTCGCACATTTGTTCATTTGTTCATTTGTTCATTTGTTCATTTGTCCATTTGTTCTTTTGTTCATTTGTTCATTTGTTCATTTGTTCATTTGTTCATTTGTTCATTTGTTCATTCGTTCATTTGTTCATTTGTTCATTTGTTCATTTGTTCATTTGTTAATTCGTTCATTTGCCTATTCGCTCATTTGTTAATTTGTTCATTTGTTCATTTGTTCACTTGTTCATTTGTTCATTTGTTCATTTGTCCATTTGTTCATTTGTCCATTTGTTCATTTGTTCATTTGTTCATTTGTTCATTTGTTCATTTGTTCATTTGTTCATTTGTTCATTTGTTCATTTGTGCATTTGTTCATTTGTTCATTTGTTCATTTGTTCATTTGTTCATTTGTTCATTTGTTCATTTGTTTATTTGTTCATTTGATCATTTGTTCATTTGTTCATTTGTTCATTTGTTCATTTGTTCATTTGTACATTTGTTCATTTGTTCATTTGCTCATTTGTTCATTTGTTCATTTGTTCATTTGTTCAGTTGTTCCTTCGTTCATTTGTTCATTTGTTCATTTGTTCATTTGTTCATTTGCTCATTTGTTCGTTTGTTCATCTGTTCATTTGTTCATTTGTTCATTTGTTCATTTGTTCATTTGTCATTTGTTCATTTGTTCAATTGTTCATTTGTTCATTTGTTCATTTGTTCATTTGTTCATTCGTTCATTCGTTCATTTGTCTTTTCGCACATTTGTTCATTTGTTCATTTGTTCATTTGTTCATTTGTCCATTTGTTCTTTTGTTCATTTGTTCATTTGTTCATTTGTTCATTTGTTCATTTGTTCATTTGTTCATTTGTTCATTTGTTCATTTGTTCATTTGTTCATTTGTTCATTTCTTCATTTGTTCATTTCTTCATTTCTTCATTTGCTCATTTGTTCATTTGTTCATTTGTTCATTTGTTCATTTGTTCATTTGTTCATTTGTTCATTTGTTCATTTGTTCATTTGTTCATTTGTTCATTTGTTCATTTGTTCACTTGTTCATTTGTTCATTTGTTCATTTGTTCATTTGTTCATTTGTTCATTTGTTCATTTGTCCATTTGTTCATTTGTTCATTTGTTCATTTGTTCATTTGTTCATTTGTTCATTTGTTCCTTCGTTCAATTGTCTATTCGCTCATTTGTACAATTGTTCATTCGTTCATTTGTTCATTTGTTCAATCGTTCATTTGTCTATTCGCTCATTTGTTCATTTGTTCATTTGTTCATTTGTTCCTTCGTTCATTTTTCTATTCGCTCATTTGTTCATTTGTTCATTCGATCATTTGTCTATTCGCACATTTGTTCATTTGTTCATTTGTTCATTTGTTCATTTGTTCATTTGTTCATTTGTTCATTTGTTCATTTGTTCATTTGTTCATTTGTTCATTTGTTCATTTGTTCATTTGTTCATTTGTTCATTTGTTCATTTGTTCATTTGTTAATTCGTTCATTTGCCTATTCGCTCATTTGTTAATTTGTTCATTTGTTCATTTGTTCACTTGTTCATTTGTTCATTTGTTCATTTGTCCATTTTTTCATTTGTCCATTTGTTCATTTGTTCATTTGTTCATTTGTTCATTTGTTCATTTGTGCATTTGTTCATTTGTTCATTTGTTCATTTGTTCATTTATTCATTTGTTCATTTGTTCATTTGTTCATTTGTTCATTTGTTCATTTGTTCATTTGTTCATTTGTTCATTTGTTCATTTGTTCATTTGTTCATTTGTTCATTTGTTCATTTGTTCATTTGTATATTTGTTCATTCGTTCATTTGTTCATTTGTTCATTTGTTCATTTGTTCATTTGTTCATTTGTTCATTCGTTCATTCGTTCATTTGTCTATTCGCTCATTTGTTCATTTGTTCATTTGTTCATTTGTTCATTTGTTCATTTGTCATTTGTTCATTTGTTCAATTGTTCATTTGTTCATTTGTTCATTTGTTCATTTGTTCATTTGTTCATTTGTTCATTTGTTCATTTGTTCATTTGTTCATTTCTTCATTTGTTCATTTCTTCATTTCTTCATTTGCTCATTTGTTCATTTGTTCATTTGTTCATTTGTTCATTTGTTCATTTGTTCATTTGTTCATTTGTTCATTTGTTCATTTGTTCACTTGTTCATTTGTTCATTTGTTCATTTGTTCATTTGTTCATTTGTTCATTTGTTTATTTGTCCATTTGTTCATTTGTTCATTTGTTCATTTGTTCATTTGTTCATTTGTTCATTTGTTCATTTGTTCATTTGTTCCTTCGTTCAATTGTCTATTCGCTCATTTGTACAATTGTTCATTCGTTCATTTGTTCATTTGTTCAATCGTTCATTTGTCTATTCGCTCATTTGTTCATTTGTTCATTTGTTCCTTCGTTCATTTTTCTATTCGCTCATTTGTTCATTTGTTCATTCGATCATTTGTCTATTCGCACATTTGTTCATTTGTTCATTTGTTCATTTGTTCATTTGTTCATTTGTTCATTTGTTCATTTGTTCATTTGTTCATTTGTTCATTTGTTCATTTGTTCATTCGTTCATTTGTTCATTTGTTCATTTGTTCATTTGTTAATTCGTTCATTTGCCTATTCGCTCATTTGTTAATTTGTTCATTTGTTCATTTGTTCACTTGTTCATTTGTTCATTTGTTCATTTGTCCATTTTTTCATTTGTCCATTTGTTCATTTGCTCATTTGTTCATTTGTTCATTTGTTCATTTGTTCATTTGTTCATTTGTTCAGTTGTTCCTTCGTTCATTTGTACAATTGTTCATTCGTTCATTTGTTCATTTGTTCATTTGTTCATTCGTTCATTTGTCTATTCGCTCATTTGTCTATTCGCTCATTTGTTCATTTTTTCATTTGTTCATTTGTTCATTTGTTCATTTGTATATTTGTTCATTTGTGCGATTGTCTATTCGCTCATTTGTTCATTTGTTCATTTGTTCATTTGTTCTCTTGTTCATTTGTTCATTTGTTCATTTGTTCATTTGTTCATTTGTTCATTTGTTCATTTGTTCATTTGTTCTTTTGTTCATTTGTTCATTTGTTCATTTGTTCATTTGTTCATTTGTTCATTTGTTCATTTGTTCATTTGTTCATTTGTTCATTTGTTCATTTGTTCATTTGTTCATTTGTTCATTTGTTCATTTGTTCATTTGTTCATTTGTTCATTTGTTCATTTGTTCATTTGTTCATTTGTTCATTTGTTCATTTGTTCATTTGTTCATTTGTTCATTTGTCCACTTGTTCATTTGTTCATTTGTTCATTTGTTCATTTGTTCATTTGTTCATTTGTTCATTTGTTCATTTGTTCATTTGTTCATTTGTTCATTTGTTCATTTGTTCATTTGTTCATTTGTTCATTTGTTCATTTGTTCATTTGTTCATTTGTTCATTTGTCCACTTGTTCATTTGTTCATTTGTTCATTTGTTCGTTTGTTCATTTCTTCATTTGATCATTTGTTCATTTGTTCATTTGTTCATTTGTTCATTTGTTCATTTGTTCATTTGTTCATTTGTCCACTTGTTCATTTGTTCATTTGTTCGTTTGTTCATTTGTTCATTTGTTCATTTGTTCATTTGTTCATTTGTTCTTTTGTTCATTTGTTCATTTGTTCATTTGTTCATTTGTTCATTTGTTCATTTGTTCATTTGTTCATTTGTTCATTTGTTCATTTGTTCATTTGTTCATTTGTTCATTTGTTCATTTGTTCATTTGTTCATTTGTTCATTTGTTCATTTGTTCACTTGTTCATTTGTTCATTTGTTCATTTGTTCATTTGTTCATTTGTTCATTTGTTCATTTGTTCATTTGTTCATTTGTTCATTTGTTCGTTTGTTCATTTGTTCATTTGTTCATTTGTTCATTTGTTCATTTGTTCATTTGTTCATTTGTTCATTTGTTCATTTGTTCATTTGTTCATTTGTTCATTTGTTCATTTGTCCATTTTTTCATTTGTCCATTTGTTCATTTGTTCATTTGTTCATTTGTTCATTTGTTCATTTGTTCATTTGTTCATTTGCTCATTTGTTCATTTGTTCATCTGTTCATTTGTTCATTTGTTCATTTGTTCATTTGTTCATTTATTCATTTGTTCATTTGTTCATTTGTTCATTTGTTCATTTGTTCATTTGTTCATTTGTTCATTTGTTCATTTGTTCATTTGTTCATTTGTTCATTTGTTCATTTGTTCATTTGTTCATTTGTTCATTTGTTCATTTGTTCATTTGTTCATTTGTTCATTTGTTCATTTGTTCATTTGTTCATTTGTTCATTTGTTCATTTGTTCATTTGTTCATTTGTTCATTTGTTCATTTGTTCATTTGTTCATTTGTTCCTTCGTTCATTTGTCTATTCGCTCATTTGTTCATTTATTCATTCGTTCATTTGTCTATTCGCTCATTTGTTCATTTGATCATTTCTTCATTTGTTCATTTGTTCATTTGTTCATTTGTTCATTTGTTCATTTGTTCATTTGTTCATTCGTTCATTTGTTCATTTGTTCATTCGTTCATTTGTCTATTCGCTCATTTGTTCATTTGTTCATTTGTTCATTTGTTCATTTGTTCCTTCGTTCATTTTTCTATTCGCTCATTTGTTCATTTGTTCATTCGATCATTTGTCTATTCGCTCATTTGTTCATTTGTTCATGTGTTCATTTGTTCATTTGTTCATTTGTTCATTAGTTCATTTGTTCACTTGTTCATTTGTTCATTTGTTCATTTGTTCATTTGTTCACTTGTTCACTTTGCTCATTTGTTCGTTTGTTCATTTCTTCATTTCTTCATTTCTTCATTTGTTCATTTGTTCATTTGTTCATTTGTTCATTTGTTCATTTGTCCATTTGTTTATTTGTCCACTTGTTCATTTGTTCACTTGTTCATTTGTTCATTTGTTCATTTGTTCATTTGCTCATTTGTTCATTTGTTCATTTGTGCATTTGTTCATTTGTTCATTTGTGCATTTGTTCATTTGTTCATTTGTTCATTTGTTCATTTGTTCATTTGTTCATTTGTTCATTTGTTCATTTGTTCATTTGTTCATTTGTTCATTTGTTCATTTGTTCATTTGGTCATTTGTTCATTTGTTTATTTGTTCACTTGTTTACTTGTTTACTTGTTCATTTGTTCATTTGTTCATTTGATCATTTGTTCATTTGTTCATTTGTTCACTTGTTCACTTGCTCATTTGTTCGTTTGTTCATTTCTTCATTTCTTCATTTCTTCATTTGTTCATTTGTTCATTTGTTCATTTGTTCATTTGTTCATTTGTTCATTTGTCCATTTGTTCATTTGTCCACTTGTTCATTTGTTCATTTGTTCATTTGTTCATTTGTCCATTTGTTCATTTGTCCACTTGTTCATTTGTTCATTTGTTCATTTGTTCATTCGTTCATTCGTTCATTCGTTCATTCGTTCATTTGTTCATTTGTTCACTTGTTTACTTGTTCATTTGTTCATTTGTTCATTTGTTCATTTGTTCATTTGTTCATTTGTTCATTTGATCATTTGATCATTTGTTCACTTGCTCATTTGTTCATTTGTTCATTTGTTCATTTGTTCATTCGTTCATTTGTTAATTTGTTCATTTGTTCATTTGTTCATTTGTCCATTTGTTCATTTGTTCATTTGTTCATTTGTTCATTTGTTCATTTGTTCGTTTGTTCATTTGTTCATTTGTTCATTTGTTCATTTGTTCATTTGTTCATTTGTTCATTTGTTCATTTGTTCATTTGTTCATTTGTTCATTTGTCCATTTTTTCATTTGTCCATTTGTTCATTTGTTCATTTGTTCATTTGTTCATTTGTTCATTTGTTCATTTGTTCATTTGCTCATTTGTTCATTTGTTCATCTGTTCATTTGTTCATTTGTTCATTTGTTCATTTGTTCATTTATTCATTTGTTCATTTGTTCATTTGTTCATTTGTTCATTTGTTCATTTGTTCATTTGTTCATTTGTTCATTTGTTCATTTGTTCATTTGTTCATTTGTTCATTTGTTCATTTGTTCATTTGTTCATTTGTTCATTTGTTCATTTGTTCATTTGTTCATTTGTACATTTGTTCATTTGTTCATTTGTTCATTTGTTCATTTGTTCATTTGTTCATTTGTTCATTTGTTCATTTGTTCATTTGTTCATTTGTTCATTTGTTCATTTGTTCATTTGTTCATTTGTTCATTTGTTCCTTCGTTCATTTGTCTATTCGCTCATTTGTTCATTTATTCATTCGTTCATTTGTCTATTCGCTCATTTGTTCATTTGATCATTTCTTCATTTGTTCATTTGTTCATTTGTTCATTTGTTCATTTGTTCATTTGTTCATTTGTTCATTTGTTCATTCGTTCATTTGTTCATTTGTTCATTCGTTCATTTGTCTATTCGCTCATTTGTTCATTTGTTCATTTGTTCATTTGTTCATTTGTTCCTTCGTTCATTTTTCTATTCGCTCATTTGTTCATTTGTTCATTCGATCATTTGTCTATTCGCTCATTTGTTCATTTGTTCATGTGTTCATTTGTTCATTTGTTCATTTGTTCATTAGTTCATTTGTTCACTTGTTCATTTGTTCATTTGTTCATTTGTTCATTTGTTCACTTGTTCACTTTGCTCATTTGTTCGTTTGTTCATTTCTTCATTTCTTCATTTCTTCATTTGTTCATTTGTTCATTTGTTCATTTGTTCATTTGTTCATTTGTCCATTTGTTTATTTGTCCACTTGTTCATTTGTTCACTTGTTCATTTGTTCATTTGTTCATTTGTTCATTTGCTCATTTGTTCATTTGTTCATTTGTGCATTTGTTCATTTGTTCATTTGTGCATTTGTTCATTTGTTCATTTGTTCATTTGTTCATTTGTTCATTTGTTCATTTGTTCATTTGTTCATTTGTTCATTTGTTCATTTGTTCATTTGTTCATTTGTTCATTTGTTCATTTGGTCATTTGTTCATTTGTTTATTTGTTCACTTGTTTACTTGTTCATTTGTTCATTTGTTCATTTGATCATTTGTTCATTTGTTCATTTGTTCACTTGTTCACTTGCTCATTTGTTCGTTTGTTCATTTCTTCATTTCTTCATTTCTTCATTTGTTCATTTGTTCATTTGTTCATTTGTTCATTTGTTCATTTGTTCATTTGTCCATTTGTTCATTTGTCCACTTGTTCATTTGTTCATTTGTTCATTTGTTCATTTGTCCATTTGTTCATTTGTCCACTTGTTCATTTGTTCATTTGTTCATTTGTTCATTCGTTCATTCGTTCATTCGTTCATTCGTTCATTTGTTCATTTGTTCACTTGTTTACTTGTTTACTTGTTCATTTGTTCATTTGTTCATTTGTTCATTTGTTCATTTGTTCATTTGTTCATTTGTTCATTTGATCATTTGATCATTTGTTCACTTGCTCATTTGTTCATTTGTTCATTTGTTCATTTGTTCATTTGTTCATTCGTTCATTTGTTAATTTGTTCATTTGTTCATTTGTCCATTTGTTCATTTGTCCACTTGTTCATTTGTTCATTTGTTCATTCGTTCATTTGTTCATTCGTTCATTTGTTCATTCGTTCATTTGTTCATTTGTTCATTTGTTCATTTGTTCATTTGTTCATTTGTTCATTTGTTCATTTGTTCATTCGTTCATTTGTTCATTCGTTCATTTGTTCATTTGTTCATTTGTTCATTTGTTCATTTGTTCATTTGTTCATTTGTTCATCTGTTCATTTGTTCATTTGTTCATTTGTTCATTGGTTCATTCGTTCATTTGTTCATTCGTTCATTTGTTCATTTGTTCATTTGTTCATTTGTTCATTTGTTCATTTGTTCATTTGTTCATTTGTTCATTTGTTCATTTGTTCAATTGTTCATTTGTTCATTTGTTCATTTGTTCATTTGTTCATTTGTTCATTTGTTCATTTGTTCATTCGTTCATTTGTTCATTCGTTCATTTGTTCATTTGTTCATTTGTTCATTTGTTCATTTGTTCATTTGTTCATTTGTTCATTTGTTCATTTGTTCATTTGTTCATTTGTTCATTTGTTCATTTGTCATTTGTTCATTTGTTCAATTGTTCATTTGTTCATTTGTTCATTTGTTCATTTGTTCATTTGTTCATTTGTTCATTTGTTCATTTGTTCATTTGTTCATTTGTTCATTTGTTCATTTGTTCATTTGTTCATTTGTTCATTTGTTCATTTGTCATTTGTTCATTTGTTCAATTGTTCATTTGTTCATTTGTTCATTTGTTCATTTGTTCATTTGTTCATTTGTTCATTTGTTCATTCGTTCATTTGTTCATTCGTTCATTCGTTCATTTGTTCATTTGTTCATTTGTTCATTTGTTCATTTGTTCATTTGTTCATTTGTTCATTGGTTCATTGGTTCATTTGTTCATTTGTTCATTTGTTCATTTGTTCATTTGTTCATTTGTTCATTTGTCATTTGTTCATTTGTTCAATTGTTCATTTGTTCATTCGTTCATTTGTTCATTTGTTCATTTGTTCATTTGTTCATTTGTTCATTTGTTCATTTGTTCATTTGTTCATTTGTTCATTTGTTCATTTGTTCATTTGTTCATTTGTTCATTTGTTCATTTGTTCATTTGTTCATTTGTTCATTTGTTCATTTGTTCATTTGTTCATTTGTTCATTTGTTCATTCGTTCATTTGTTCTTTTGTTCATTTGTTCATTTGTTCATTTGTTCATTTGTTCATTTGTTGATTTGTTGATTTGTTCATTTGTTCATTTGTTCATTTGTTCATTTGTTCATTTGCTCATTTGCTCATTTGCTCATTTGCTCATTTGTTCATTTGTTCATTTGTTCATTTGTTCATTTGTTCATTTGTTCATTTGTTCATTTGTTCCTTTGTTCATTTGCTCACTTGCTCATTTGTTCCTTTGTTCATTTGTTCATTTGTTCATTTGTTCATTTGCTCGTTTGTTCATTTGTTCGTTTGTTCATTTGTTCATTTGTTCATTTGTTCATTTGTTCATTTGTGCATTTGTTCATTTGTTCATTTGTTCATTTGTTCATTTGTTCATTTGTTCATTTGTTTATTTGTTCATTTGATCATTTGTTCATTTGTTCATTTGTTCATTTGTTCATTTGTTCATTTGTTCATTTGTTCATTTGTTCATTTGTGCATTTGTTCATTTGTGCATTTGTTCATTTGTTCATTCGTGCATTTGTTCATTTGTTCATTTGTTCATTTGTTCATTTGATCATTTGTTCATTTGTTCATTTGTTCATTTGTTCATTTGTTCATTTGTTCATTTGTTCATTTGTTCATTTGTTCATTTGTTCATTTGTTCATTTGTTCATTTGTTCATTTGTTCATTTGTTCATTTGTTCATTTGTTCATTTGTTCATTTGTTCATTTGTTCATTTGTTCATTTGTTCATTTGTTCATTTGTTCATTTGTTCATTTGTTCATTTGTTCATTTGTTCATTTGTTCATTTGTTCATTTGTTCATTTGTTCATTTGTTCATTTGTTCATTTGTTCATTTGTTCATTTGTTCATTTGTTCATTTGTTCATTTGTTCATTTGTTCATTTGTTCATTTGTTCATTTGTTCATTTGTTCATTTGTTCATTTGTTCATTTGTTCATTTGTTCATTTGTTCATTTGTTCATTTGTTCATTTGTTCATTTGTTCATTTGTTCATTTGTTCATTTGTTCATTTGTTCATTTGTTCATTTGTTCATTTGTTCATTTGTTCATTTGTTCATTTGTTCATTTGTTCATTTGTTCATTTGTTCATTTGTTCATTCGTTCATTTGTTCATTTGTTCATTTGTTCATTTGTTCATTTATTCATTTGTTCATTTGATCATTTGTTCATTTGTTCATTTGTTCACTTGTTCACTTGCTCATTTGTTCGTTTGTTCACTTCATTTCTTCATTTGTTCATTTGTTCATTTGTTCATTTGTTCATTTGTTCATTTGTCCATTTGTTCATTTGTCCACTTGTTCATTTGTTCATTTGTTCATTTGTTCATTTGTTCATTTGTGCATTTGTTCATTTGTGCATTTGTTCATTTGTTCATTCGTGCATTTGTTCATTTGTTCATTTGTTCATTTGTTCATTTGATCATTTGTTCATTTGTTCATTTGTTCATTTGTTCATTTGTTCATTTGTTCATTTGTTCATTTGTTCATTTGTTCATTTGTTCATTTGTTCATTTGTTCATTTGTTCATTTGTTCATTTGTTCATTTGTTCATTTGTTCATTTGTTCATTTGTTCATTTGTTCATTTGTTCATTTGTTCATTTGTTCATTTGTTCATTTGTTCATTTGTTCATTTGTTCATTTGTTCATTTGTTCATTTGTTCATTTGTTCATTTGTTCATTTGTTCATTTGTTCATTTGTTCATTTGTTCATTTGTTCATTTGTTCATTTGTTCATTTGTTCATTTGTTCATTTGTTCATTTGTTCATTTGTTCATTTGTTCATTTGTTCATTTGTTCATTTGTTCATTTGTTCATTTGTTCATTTGTTCATTTGTTCATTTGTTCATTTGTTCATTTGTTCATTTGTTCATTTGTTCATTTGTTCATTTGTTCATTTGTTCATTTGTTCATTTGTTCATTTGTTCATTTGTTCATTTGTTCATTTGTTCATTTGTTCATTTGTTCATTTGTTCATTTGTTCATTTGTTCATTTATTCATTTGTTCATTTGTTCATTTGTTCATTTGTTCATTTGTTCATTTGTTCATTTGTTCACTTGTTTACTTGTTTACTTGTTCATTTGTTCATTTGTTCATTTGTTCATTTGTTCATTTGTTCATTTGTTCATTTGATCATTTGATCATTTGTTCATTTGTTTACTTGTTCATTTGCTCATTTGTTCATTTGTTCATTTGTTTATTTGTTCATTTGTTCATTTGTTCATTTGTTCATTTGTTCATTTGTTCATTCGTTCATTTGTTCATTCGTTCATTCGTTCATTTGTTCATTTGTTCATTTGTTCATTTGTTCATTTGTTCATTTGTTCATTTGTTCATTTGTTCATTTGTTCATTTGTTCATTTGTTCATTTGTTCATTTGTTCATTTGTTCATTTGTTCATTTGTCATTTGTTCATTTGTTCAATTGTTCATTTGTTCATTTGTTCATTCGTTCATTTGTTCATTTGTTCATTTGTTCATTTGTTCATTTGTTCATTTGTCCATTTGTTCATTTGTCCATTTTTTCATTTGTCCATTTGTTCATTTGCTCATTTGTTCATTTGTTCATTTGTTCATTTGTTCATTTGTTCATTTGTTCAGTTGTTCCTTCGTTCATTTGTACAATTGTTCATTCGTTCATTTGTTCATTTGTTCATTTGTTCATTCGTTCATTTGTCTATTCGCTCATTTGTCTATTCGCTCATTTGTTCATTTTTTCATTTGTTCATTTGTTCATTTGTTCATTTGTATATTTGTTCATTTGTGCGATTGTCTATTCGCTCATTTGTTCATTTGTTCATTTGTTCATTTGTTCTCTTGTTCATTTGTTCATTTGTTCATTTGTTCATTTGTTCATTTGTTCATTTGTTCATTTGTTCATTTGTTCTTTTGTTCATTTGTTCATTTGTTCATTTGTTCATTTGTTCATTTGTTCATTTGTTCATTTGTTCATTTGTTCATTTGTTCATTTGTTCATTTGTTCATTTGTTCATTTGTTCATTTGTTCATTTGTTCATTTGTTCATTTGTTCATTTGTTCATTTGTTCATTTGTTCATTTGTTCATTTGTCCACTTGTTCATTTGTTCATTTGTTCATTTGTTCGTTTGTTCATTTCTTCATTTGATCATTTGTTCATTTGTTCATTTGTTCATTTGTTCATTTGTTCATTTGTTCATTTGTTCATTTGTCCACTTGTTCATTTGTTCATTTGTTCGTTTGTTCATTTGTTCATTTGTTCATTTGTTCATTTGTTCATTTGTTCTTTTGTTCATTTGTTCATTTGTTCATTTGTTCATTTGTTCATTTGTTCATTTGTTCATTTGTTCATTTGTTCATTTGTTCATTTGTTCATTTGTTCATTTGTTCATTTGTTCATTTGTTCATTTGTTCATTTGTTCATTTGTTCACTTGTTCATTTGTTCATTTGTTCATTTGTTCATTTGTTCATTTGTTCATTTGTTCATTTGTTCATTTGTTCATTTGTTCATTTGTTCGTTTGTTCATTTGTTCATTTGTTCATTTGTTCATTTGTTCATTTGTTCATTTGTTCATTTGTTCATTTGTTCATTTGTTCATTTGTTCATTTGTCCATTTTTTCATTTGTCCATTTGTTCATTTGTTCATTTGTTCATTTGTTCATTTGTTCATTTGCTCATTTGTTCATTTGTTCATCTGTTCATTTGTTCATTTGTTCATTTGTTCATTTGTTCATTTATTCATTTGTTCATTTGTTCATTTGTTCATTTGTTCATTTGTTCATTTGTTCATTTGTTCATTTGTTCATTTGTTCATTTGTTCATTTGTTCATTTGTTCATTTGTTCATTCGTTCATTTGTTCATTTGTTCATTTGTTCATTTGTTCATTTGTTCATTTGTTCATTTGTTCATTTGTTCATTTGTTCATTTGTTCATTTGTTCATTTGTTCATTTGTTCATTTGTTCATTTGTTCATTTGTTCCTTCGTTCATTTGTCTATTCGCTCATTTGTTCATTTATTCATTCGTTCATTTGTCTATTCGCTCATTTGTTCATTTGATCATTTCTTCATTTGTTCATTTGTTCATTTGTTCATTTGTTCATTTGTTCATTTGTTCATTTGTTCATTCGTTCATTTGTTCATTTGTTCATTCGTTCATTTGTCTATTCGCTCATTTGTTCATTTGTTCATTTGTTCATTTGTTCATTTGTTCCTTCGTTCATTTTTCTATTCGCTCATTTGTTCATTTGTTCATTCGATCATTTGTCTATTCGCTCATTTGTTCATTTGTTCATGTGTTCATTTGTTCATTTGTTCATTTGTTCATTAGTTCATTTGTTCACTTGTTCATTTGTTCATTTGTTCATTTGTTCATTTGTTCACTTGTTCACTTTGCTCATTTGTTCGTTTGTTCATTTCTTCATTTCTTCATTTCTTCATTTGTTCATTTGTTCATTTGTTCATTTGTTCATTTGTTCATTTGTCCATTTGTTTATTTGTCCACTTGTTCATTTGTTCACTTGTTCATTTGTTCATTTGTTCATTTGTTCATTTGCTCATTTGTTCATTTGTTCATTTGTGCATTTGTTCATTTGTTCATTTGTGCATTTGTTCATTTGTTCATTTGTTCATTTGTTCATTTGTTCATTTGTTCATTTGTTCATTTGTTCATTTGTTCATTTGTTCATTTGTTCATTTGTTCATTTGTTCATTTGTTCATTTGTTCATTTGTTCATTTGGTCATTTGTTCATTTGTTTACTTGTTCACTTGTTTACTTGTTTACTTGTTCATTTGTTCATTTGTTCATTTGATCATTTGTTCATTTGTTCATTTGTTCACTTGTTCACTTGCTCATTTGTTCGTTTGTTCATTTCTTCATTTCTTCATTTCTTCATTTCTTCATTTGTTCATTTGTTCATTTGTTCATTTGTTCATTTGTTCATTTGTCCATTTGTTCATTTGTCCACTTGTTCATTTGTTCATTTGTTCATTTGTTCATTTGTCCATTTGTTCATTTGTCCACTTGTTCATTTGTTCATTTGTTCATTTGTTCATTCGTTCATTCGTTCATTCGTTCATTCGTTCATTTGTTCATTTGTTCACTTGTTTACTTGTTTACTTGTTCATTTGTTCATTTGTTCATTTGTTCATTTGTTCATTTGTTCATTTGTTCATTTGATCATTTGATCATTTGTTCACTTGCTCATTTGTTCATTTGTTCATTTGTTCATTTGTTCATTTGTTCATTCGTTCATTTGTTAATTTGTTCATTTGTTCATTTGTTCATTTGTCCATTTGTTCATTTGTTCATTTGTTCATTTGTTCATTTGTTCATTTGTTCGTTTGTTCATTTGTTCATTTGTTCATTTGTTCATTTGTTCATTTGTTCATTTGTTCATTTGTTCATTTGTTCATTTGTTCATTTGTTCATTTGTCCATTTTTTCATTTGTCCATTTGTTCATTTGTTCATTTGTTCATTTGTTCATTTGTTCATTTGTTCATTTGTTCATTTGTTCATTTGTTCATTTGCTCATTTGTTCATTTGTTCATCTGTTCATTTGTTCATTTGTTCATTTGTTCATTTGTTCATTTATTCATTTGTTCATTTGTTCATTTGTTCATTTGTTCATTTGTTCATTTGTTCATTTGTTCATTTGTTCATTTGTTCATTTGTTCATTTGTTCATTTGTTCATTTGTTCATTTGTTCATTTGTTCATTTGTTCATTTGTTCATTTGTTCATTTGTTCATTTGTTCATTTGTTCATTTGTTCATTTGTTCATTTGTTCATTTGTTCATTTGTTCATTTGTTCATTTGTTCATTTGTTCATTTGTTCATTTGTTCATTTGTTCCTTCGTTTATTTGTCTATTCGCTCATTTGTTCATTTATTCATTCGTTCATTTGTCTATTCGCTCATTTGTTCATTTGATCATTTCTTCATTTGTTCATTTGTTCATTTGTTCATTTGTTCATTTGTTCATTTGTTCATTTGTTCATTTGTTCATTCGTTCATTTGTTCATTTGTTCATTCGTTCATTTGTCTATTCGCTCATTTGTTCATTTGTTCATTTGTTCATTTGTTCATTTGTTCCTTCGTTCATTTTTCTATTCGCTCATTTGTTCATTTGTTCATTCGATCATTTGTCTATTCGCTCATTTGTTCATTTGTTCATGTGTTCATTTGTTCATTTGTTCATTTGTTCATTAGTTCATTTGTTCACTTGTTCATTTGTTCATTTGTTCATTTGTTCATTTGTTCACTTGTTCACTTTGCTCATTTGTTCGTTTGTTCATTTCTTCATTTCTTCATTTCTTCATTTGTTCATTTGTTCATTTGTTCATTTGTTCATTTGTTCATTTGTCCATTTGTTTATTTGTCCACTTGTTCATTTGTTCACTTGTTCATTTGTTCATTTGTTCATTTGTTCATTTGCTCATTTGTTCATTTGTTCATTTGTGCATTTGTTCATTTGTTCATTTGTGCATTTGTTCATTTGTTCATTTGTTCATTTGTTCATTTGTTCATTTGTTCATTTGTTCATTTGTTCATTTGTTCATTTGTTCATTTGTTCATTTGTTCATTTGTTCATTTGTTCATTTGGTCATTTGTTCATTTGTTTATTTGTTCACTTGTTTACTTGTTCATTTGTTCATTTGTTCATTTGATCATTTGTTCATTTGTTCATTTGTTCACTTGTTCACTTGCTCATTTGTTCGTTTGTTCATTTCTTCATTTCTTCATTTCTTCATTTGTTCATTTGTTCATTTGTTCATTTGTTCATTTGTTCATTTGTTCATTTGTCCATTTGTTCATTTGTCCACTTGTTCATTTGTTCATTTGTTCATTTGTTCATTTGTCCATTTGTTCATTTGTCCACTTGTTCATTTGTTCATTTGTTCATTCGTTCATTTGTTCATTCGTTCATTTGTTCATTCGTTCATTTGTTCATTTGTTCATTTGTTCATTTGTTCATTTGTTCATTTGTTCATTTGTTCATTTGTTCATTCGTTCATTTGTTCATTCGTTCATTTGTTCATTTGTTCATTTGTTCATTTGTTCATTTGTTCATTTGTTCATTTGTTCATCTGTTCATTTGTTCATTTGTTCATTTGTTCATTGGTTCATTCGTTCATTTGTTCATTCGTTCATTTGTTCATTTGTTCATTTGTTCATTTGTTCATTTGTTCATTTGTTCATTTGTTCATTTGTTCATTTGTTCATTTGTTCATTTGTTCATTTGTTCAATTGTTCATTTGTTCATTTGTTCATTTGTTCATTTGTTCATTTGTTCATTTGTTCATTTGTTCATTCGTTCATTTGTTCATTCGTTCATTTGTTCATTTGTTCATTTGTTCATTTGTTCATTTGTTCATTTGTTCATTTGTTCATTTGTTCATTTGTTCATTTGTTCATTTGTTCATTTGTCATTTGTTCATTTGTTCAATTGTTCATTTGTTCATTTGTTCATTTGTTCATTTGTTCATTTGTTCATTTGTTCATTTGTTCATTTGTTCATTTGTTCATTTGTTCATTTGTTCATTTGTTCATTTGTTCATTCGTTCATTTGTTCATTCGTTCATTCGTTCATTTGTTCATTTGTTCATTTGTTCATTTGTTCATTTGTTCATTTGTTCATTGGTTCATTGGTTCATTTGTTCATTTGTTCATTTGTTCATTTGTTCATTTGTTCATTTGTCATTTGTTCATTTGTTCAATTGTTCATTTGTTCATTCGTTCATTTGTTCATTTGTTCATTTGTTCATTTGTTCATTTGTTCATTTGTTCATTTGTTCATTTGTTCATTTGTTCATTTGTTCATTTGTTCATTTGTTCATTTGTTCATTTGTTCATTTGTTCATTTGTTCATTTGTTCATTCGTTCATTTGTTCTTTTGTTCATTTGTTCATTTGTTCATTTGTTGATTTGTTGATTTGTTCATTTGTTCATTTGTTCATTTGTTCATTTGTTCATTTGCTCATTTGCTCATTTGCTCATTTGCTCATTTGTTCATTTGTTCATTTGTTCATTTGTTCATTTGTTCATTTGTTCATTTGTTCATTTGTTCCTTTGTTCATTTGCTCACTTGCTCATTTGTTCCTTTGTTCATTTGTTCATTTGTTCATTTGTTCATTTGCTCGTTTGTTCATTTGTTCGTTTGTTCATTTGTTCATTTGTTCATTTGTTCATTTGTGCATTTGTTCATTTGTTCATTTGTTCATTTGTTCATTTGTTCATTTGTTCATTTGTTCATTTGTTTATTTGTTCATTTGATCATTTGTTCATTTGTTCATTTGTTCATTTGTTCATTTGTTCATTTGTTCATTTGTTCATTTGTGCATTTGTTCATTTGTGCATTTGTTCATTTGTTCATTCGTGCATTTGTTCATTTGTTCATTTGTTTATTTGTTCATTTGATCATTTGTTCATTTGTTCATTTGTTCATTTGTTCATTTGTTCATTTGTTCATTTGTTCATTTGTTCATTTGTTCATTTGTTCATTTGTTCATTTGTTCATTTGTTCATTTGTTCATTTGTTCATTTGTTCATTTGTTCATTTGTTCATTTGTTCATTTGTTCATTTGTTCATTTGTTCATTTGTTCATTTGTTCATTTGTTCATTTGTTCATTTGTTCATTTGTTCATTTGTTCATTTGTTCATTTGTTCATTTGTTCATTTGTTCATTTGTTCATTTGTTCATTTGTTCATTTGTTCATTTGTTCATTTGTTCATTTGTTCATTTGTTCATTTGTTCATTTGTTCATTTGTTCATTTGTTCATTTGTTCATTTGTTCATTTATTCATTTGTTCATTTGATCATTTGTTCATTTGTTCATTTGTTCACTTGTTCACTTGCTCATTTGTTCGTTTGTTCACTTCATTTCTTCATTTCTTCATTTGTTCATTTGTTCATTTGTTCATTTGTTCATTTGTCCATTTGTTCATTTGTCCACTTGTTCATTTGTTCATTTGTTCATTTGTTCATTTGTTCATTCGTTCATTTGTTCATTCGTTCATTTGTTCATTTGTTCATTTGTTCATTTCTCCATTTGTTCATTTGTTCATTTGTTCATCTGTTCATTTGTTCACTTGTTTACTTGTTTACTTGTTCATTTGTTCATTTGTTCATTTGTTCATTTGTTCATTTGTTCATTTTTTCATTTGTTCATTTGTTCATTTGTTCATTTGTTCATTTGTTCATTTGTTCATTTGTTCATTTGTTCATTTGATCATTTGATCATTTGTTCATTTGTTTACTTGTTCACTTGCTCATTTGTTCGTTTGTTCACTTGTTCATTTGTTCATTTGTTCATTTGTTCATTTGTTCATTTGTTCATTTGTTCATTTGTTCATTTGTTCATCTGTTCATTTGTTCATTTGTTCATTTGTTCATTTGTTCATTCGTTCATTTGTTCATTTGTTCATTTGTTCATTTGTTCATTTGTTCATTTGTTCATTTGTTCATTCGTTCATTTGTTCATTCGTTCATTTGTTCATTTGTTCATTTGTTCATTTGTTCATTTGTTCATTTGTTCATCTGTTCATTTGTTCATTTGTTCATTTGTTCGTTTGTTCTTTTGTTCATTTGTTCATTTGTTCATTTGTTCATTTGTTCATTTGTTCATTTGTTCACTTGTTTACTTGTTTACTTGTTCATTTGTTCATTTGTTCATTTGTTCATTTGTTCATTTGTTCATTTGTTCATTTGATCATTTGATCATTTGTTCATTTGTTCATTTGTTCACTTGTTTACTTGTTTACTTGTTCATTTGTTCATTTGTTCATTTGTTCATTTGTTCATTTGTTCATTTGTTCATTTGATCATTTGATCATTTGTTCATTTGTTCATTTGTTCACTTGTTTACTTGTTTACTTGTTCATTTGTTCATTTGTTCATTTGTTCATTTGATCATTTGATCATTTGTTCATTTGTTTACTTGTTCACTTGCTCATTTGTTCATTTGTTCATTTGTTCATTTGTTCATTTGTTCATTTGTTCATTTGTTCATTTGTTCACTTGTTTACTTGTTTACTTGTTCATTTGTTCATTTGTTCATTTGTTCATTTGTTCATTTGTTCATTTGTTCATTTGATCATTTGATCATTTGTTCATTTGTTTACTTGTTCATTTGCTCATTTGTTCATTTGTTCATTTGTTTATTTGTTCATTTGTTCATTTGTTCATTTGTTCATTTGTTCATTTGTTCATTCGTTCATTTGTTCATTCGTTCATTCGTTCATTTGTTCATTTGTTCATTTGTTCATTTGTTCATTTGTTCATTTGTTCATTTGTTCATTTGTTCATTTGTTCATTTGTTCATTTGTTCATTTGTTCATTTGTTCATTTGTTCATTTGTTCATTTGTTCATTTGTTCATTTGTTCATTTGTCATTTGTTCATTTGTTCAATTGTTCATTTGTTCATTTGTTCATTCGTTCATTTGTTCATTTGTTCATTTGTTCATTTGTTCATTTGTCCATTTGTTCATTTGTCCACTTGTTCATTTGTTCATTTGTTCATTTGTTCATTTGTTCATTGGTTCATTTGTTCATTCGTTCATTTGTTCATTTGTTCATTTGTTCATTTGTTCATTTGTTCATTTGTTCATTTGCTCATTTGCTGATTTGCTCATTTGCTCATTTGTTCATTTGTTCATTTGTTCATTTGTTCATTTGTTCATTTGTTCATTTGTTCATTTGTTCATTTGTTCATTTGTTCACTTGTTTACTTGTTTACTTGTTCATTTGTTCATTTGTTCATTTGTTCATTTGTTCATTTGTTCATTTGATCATTTGATCATTTGTTCATTTGTTTACTTGTTCATTTGCTCATTTGTTCATTTGTTCATTTGTTTATTTGTTCATTTGTTCATTCGTTCATTTGTCTATTCGCTCATTTGTTCATTTGTTCATTTGTTCATTCGTTCATTTGTTCGTTTGTTCGTTTGTTCATTTGTTCATTTGTTCATTTGTTCATTTGTTCATTTGTTCATTCGTTCATTTGTTCATTTGTATATTTGTTCATTTGTGCGATTGTCTATTCGCTCATTTGTTCATTTGTTCATTTGTTCATTCGTTCATTTGTTCATTTGTTCATTTGTTCATTTGTTCTTTTGTTCATTTGTTCATTTGTCCATTTGTTCATTTGTTCATTTGTTCATCTGTACAATTGTTCATTCGTTCATTTGGTCATTTGTTCATTCGTTCAGTTTGTCTATTCGCTCATTTGTTCATTTTTTCATTTGTTCATTTGTTCATTTGTTCATTTGTTCATTTGTTCATTTGTTCATTTGTTCCTTTGTTCATTTGTTCATTTGTTCATTTGTTCATTTGTTCACTTGTTCATTTGTTCACTTGTTCATTTGGTCATTTGTTCATTTGTTCATTTGTTCATTTGTTCATTTGTTCATTTGTTCATTCGTTCATTTGTTCATTTGTCCATTTGTTCATTTGTCCATTTGTTCATTTGTTCATTTGTTCATTCGTTCATTTGTTCATTTGTTCATTTGTTCATTTGTTCATTTGTTCATTTGTCCGTTTGTTCATTTGTCCGTTTGTTCATGTGTTCATTTGTTCATTTGTTCATTTGTTCATTTGTTCATTTGTTCATTTGTTCATTTGTCAATTCGCCCAATTATTGATATGTTCATTTGTTCTTTCGTTCATATGTCTATTCGCTCATTTGTTTACTTGTTCATTCGTTCATTTGTCTATTCGCTCATTTGTTCATTCGTTCATTTGTCTATTCGCTCATTTGTTCATTTGTTCATTTGTTCATTCGTTCATTTGTTCGTTTGTTCGTTTGTTCGTTTGTTCATTTGTTCATTTGTTCATTTGTTCATTTGTTCATTTGTTCATTCGTTCATTTGTTCATTTGTATATTTGTTCATTTGTGCGATTGTCTATTCGCTCATTTGTTCATTTGTTCATTTGTTCATTCGTTCATTTGTTCATTTGTTCATTTGTTCATTTGTTCTTTTGTTCATTTGTTCATTTGTCCATTTGTTCATTTGTTCATTTGTTCATTTGTACAATTGTTCATTCGTTCATTTGTTCATTTGTTCATTCGTTCATTTGGCTATTCGCTCATTTGTTCATTTTTTCATTTGTTCATTTGTTCATTTGTTCATTTGTTCATTTGTTCATTTGTTCCTTTGTTCATTTGTTCATTTGTTCATTTGTTCATTTGTTCACTTGTTCATTTGTTCACTTGTTCATTTGGTCATTTGTTCATTTGTTCATTTGTTCATTTGTTCATTTGTTCATTTGTTCATTTGTTCATTTGTTCATTCGTTCATTTGTTCATTTGTCCATTTGTTCATTTGTCCATTTGTTCATTTGTTCATTTGTTCATTTGTTCATTCGTTCATTTGTTCATTTGTTCATTTGTTCATTTGTTCATTTGTTCATATGTCCGTTTGTTCATTTGTCCGTTTGTTCATGTGTTCATTTGTTCATTTGTTCATTTGTTCATTTGTTCATTTGTTCATTTGTTCATTTGTCCATTTGTTCATTTGTCCATTTGTTCATTTGTTCATTTGTTCATTCGTTCATTTGTTCATTTGTTCATTTGTTCATTTGTTCATTTGTTCATTTGTCCGTTTGTTCATTTGTCCGTTTGTTCATGTGTCAATTTGTTCATTTGTTCATTTGTTCATTTTTTCATTTGTTCATTTGTTCATTTGTTCATTTGTCAATTCGCCCAATTATTCATATGTTCATTTGTTCTTTCGTTCATATGTCTATTCGCTCATTTGTTTACTTGTTCATTCGTTCATTTGTCTATTCGCTCATTTGTTCATTCGTTCATTTGTCTATTCGCTCATTTGTTCATTTGTTCATTTGTTCATTTGTTCATTTGTTCATTTGTTCATTTGTTCATTCGTTCATTTGTTCATTTGTTCATTTGTTCATTTGTTCATTTGTTCATTTGTCCATTTGTTCATTTGTTCATTTGTTCATTTCTTTACTTGTCCATCTGTTCATTTGTTCATTTGCTCATTTGTTCATTTGTTCATTTGTTTATTTGTTCATTTGTTCATTTGTTCGTTTGTTCATTTGTTCATTTGTTCATTTGTTCATTTGTTCATTTGTTCATTTGTTCATTTGTTCATTTGTTCATTTGTTCACTTGTTCATTTGTTCATTTGTTCATTTGTTCATTTGTTCATTTGTTCATTTGTTCATTTGTTGATTTGTCAATTTGTTCATTTGTTCATTTGTTCATTTTTTCATTTGTTCATTTGTTCATTTGTTCATTTGTTCATTTGTTCATTTGTCAATTCGCCCAATTATTCATATGTTCATTTGTTCTTTCGTTCATATGTCTATTCGCTCATTTGTTTACTTGTTCATTCGTTCATTTGTCTATTCGCTCATTTGTTCATTCGTTCATTTGTCTATTCGCTCATTTGTTCATTTGTTCATTTGTCTATTCGCTCATTTGTTTACTTGTTCATTCGTTCATTTGTCTATTCGCTCATTTGTTCATTTGTTCATTTGTTCTTTCGTTCATTTGTCTATTCGCTCATTTGTTTACTTGTTCATTCGTTCATTTTTCTATTCGCTCATTTGTTCATTCGTTCATTTGTCTATTCGCTCATTTGTTCATTCGTTCATTTGTTCATTTGTTCATTTGTTCACTTGCTCATTTGTTCATTTGTTCATTTGTTCATTTGTTCATTGGTTCATTTGTTCATTCGTTCATTTGTTCATTTGTTCATTTGTTCATTTGTTCATTTGTTCATTTGTTCATTTGCTCATTTGCTGATTTGCTCATTTGCTCATTTGTTCATTTGTTCATTTGTTCATTTGTTCATTTGTTCATTTGTTCATTTGTTCATTTGTTCATTTGTGCGATTGTCTATTCGCTCATTTGTTCATTTGTTAATTCGTTCATTTGCCTATTCGCTCATTTGTTCATTTGTTCATTTGTTCATTTGCTCATTTGCTCATTTGCTCATTTGCTCATTTGTTCATTTGTTGATTTGTTGATTTGTTCATTTGTTCATTTGTTCATTTGTTCATTTGTTCATTTGTTCATTCGTTCATTTGTTCATTTGTTCATTCGTTCATTTGTCTATTCGCTCATTTGTACATTTGTTCATTTGTTCATTTGTTCCTTCGTTCATTTTTCTATTCGCTCATTTGTTCATTTGTTCATTCGATCATTTGTCTATTCGCTCATTTGTTCATTTGTTCATTTGTTCATTTGTTCATTTGTTCATTTGTTCATTTGTGCGATTGTCTATTCGCTCATTTGTTCATTTGTTAATTCGTTCATTTGCCTATTCGCTCATTTGTTCATTTGTTCATTTGTTCATTTGCTCATTTGCTCATTTGCTCATTTGCTCATTTGTTCATTTGTTGAATTGTTGATTTGTTCATTTGTTCATTTGTTCATTTGTTCATTTGTTCATTTGTTCATTCGTTCATTTGTTCATTTGTTCATTCGTTCATTTGTCTATTCGCTCATTTGTACATTTGTTCATTTGTTCATTTGTTCCTTCGTTCATTTTTCTATTCGCTCATTTGTTCATTTGTTCATTCGATCATTTGTCTATTCGCTCATTTGTTCATTTGTTCATTTGTTCATTTGTTCATTTGTTCATTTGTGCGATTGTCTATTCGCTCATTTGTTCATTTGTTAATTCGTTCATTTGCCTATTCGCTCATTTGTTAATTTGTTATTTTGTTCATTTGTTCATTTGTTCATTTGTTCATTTGTTCATTTGTTCATTTGTTCACTTGTTCATTTGTTCATTTGTTCTTTCGATCATTTGTTCATTTGTTCATTCGTTCATTTGTCTATTCGCTCATTTGTACATTTGTTCATTTGTTCATTTGTTCCTTCGTTCATTTTTCTATTCGCTCATTTGTTCATTTGTTCATTCGATCAATTGTCTATTCGCTCATTTGTTCATTTATTCATTTGTTCATTTGTTCATTTGCTCATTTGCTCATTTGCTCATTTGCTCATTTGTTCATTTGTTCATTTGTTCATTTGTTCATTTGCTCATTTGTTCATTTGTTCATTTGTTTATTTGTTCATTTGTTCATTTGTTCGTTTGTTCATTTGTTCATTTGTTCATTTGTTCATTTGTTCATTTGTTCATTTGTTCATTTGTTCATTTGATCATTTGTTCATTTGTTCATTTGTTCATGTGTTCATTTGTTCATTTGTTCATTTGTTCATTTGTTCATTTGTTCATTTGTTCATTTGTTCATTTGTTCATTTGTTCATTTGTTCATTTGTGCGTTTGTCTATTCGCTCATTTGTTCATTTGTTAATTCGTTCATTTGCCTATTCGCTCATTTGTTCATTTGTTCATTTGTTCATTTGTTCATTTGCTCATTTGCTCATTTGCTCATTTGCTCATTTGTTCATTTGTTCATTTGTTCATTTTTTCATTCGTTCATTTGTTCATTTGTTCATTTGTTCATTTGCTCACTTGCTCATTTGTTCATTTGTTCATTTGTTCATTTCTTTACTTGTTCATCTGTTCATTTGTTCATTTGCTCATTTGTTCATTTGTTCATTTGTTTATTTGTTCATTTGTTCATTTGTTCGTTTGTTCATTTGTTCATTTGTTCGTTTGTTCATTTGTTCATTTGTTCATTTGTTCATTTGTTCATTTGTTCATTTGTTCATTTGTTCATTTGTTCACTTGTTCATTTGTTCATTTGTTCACTTGTTCATTTGTTCATTTGTTCATTTGATCATTTGTTCATTTGTTCATTTGTTCATTTGTTCATTTGTTCATATGTTCATTTGTTCATTTGTCCATTTGTTCATTTGTTCATTTGTTCATTTGTTCATTCGTTCATTTGTTCATTTGTTCATTTGTTCATTTGTCCGTTTGTCCGTTTGTTCATGTGTTCATTTGTTCATGTGTTCATTTGTTCATTTGTTCATTTGTTCATTTGTTCACTTGTTCATTTGGTCATTTGTTCATTTGTTCATTTGTTCATTTGTTCATTTCTTTACTTGTCCATCTGTTCATTTGTTCATTTGCTCATTTGTTCATTTGTTCATTTGTTTATTTGTTCATTTGTTCATTTGTTCGTTTGTTCATTTGTTCATTTGTTCGTTTGTTCATTTGTTCATTTGTTCATTTGTTCATTTGTTCATTTGTTCATTTGTTCATTTGTTCACTTGTTCATTTGTTCATTTGTTCATTTGTACATTCGTTCATTTGTTCATTTGTTCATTTGTTCATTTGTTCATTTGTTGATTTGTCAATTTGTTCATTTGTTCATTTGTTCATTTTTTCATTTGTTCATTTGTTCATTTGTTCATTTGTTCATTTGTTCATTTGTCAATTCGCCCAATTATTCATATGTTCATTTGTTCTTTCGTTCATATGTCTATTCGCTCATTTGTTTACTTGTTCATTCGTTCATTTGTCTATTCGCTCATTTGTTCATTCGTTCATTTGTCTATTCGCTCATTTGTTCATTTGTTCATTTGTTCATTCGTTCATTTGTCTATTCGCTCATTTGTTCATTCGTTCATTTGTCTATTCGCTCATTTGTTCATTTGTTCATTTGTTCTTTCGTTCATTTGTCTATTCGCTCATTTGTTTACTTGTTCATTCGTTCATTTGTCTATTCGCTCATTTGTTCATTCGTTCATTTGTATATTCGCTCATTTGTTCATTCGTTCATTTGTCTATTCGCTCATTTGTTCATTCGTTCATTTGTTCATTTATTCATTTGTTCACTTGCTCATTTGTTCATTTGTTCACTTGTTCATTTGTTCATTTGTTCATTTGTTCATTTGTTCATTCGTTCATTTGTTCATTTGTTCATTTGTTCATTTGTTCATTTGTTCATTTGTTCATTTGTTCATTTGTTCATTTGTTCATTTGTTCATTTGCTCATTTGCTCATTTGCTCATTTGCTCATTTGTTCATTTGTTCATTTGTTCATTTGTTCATTTGTTCATTTGTTCATTTGTTCATTTGTTCATTTGCTCACTTGTTCATTTGTTCATTTGTTCATTTGTTCATTTGCTCATTTGTTCATTTGTTCATTTGTTCATTTGTTCATTTGTTCATTTGATCATTTGTTCATTTGTTCATTTGTTCATTTGTTCATTTGTTCATTTGTTCATTTGAACAATTGTTCATTCGTTCATTTGTTCATTTGTTCATTCGTTCATTTGTCTATTCGCTCATTTGTTCATTTTTTCACTTGTTCATTTTTTCATTTGTTCATTTGTTCATTTGTTCATTTGTTCATTTGTATATTTGTTCATTTGTGCGATTGTCTATTCGCTCATTTGTTCATTTGTTCATTTGTTCATTTGTTCATTTGTTCATTTGTTCATTTGTTCATTTGTTCATTTGCTCATTTGTGCGATTGTCTATTCGCTCATTTGTTCATTTGTTAATTCGTTCATTTGCCTATTCGCTCATTTGTTCATTTATTCATTTGTTCATTTGTTCATTTGCTCATTTGCTCATTTGCTCATTTGCTCATTTGTTCATTTGTTCATTTGTTCATTTGTTCATTTGTTCATTTGTTCATTTGTTCATTTGTTCTTTCGATCATTTGTTCATTTGTTCATTCGTTCATTTGTCTATTCGCTCATTTGTACATTTGTTCATTTGTTCATTTGTTCCTTCGTTCATTTGCCTATTCGCTCATTTGTTAATTTGTTATTTTGTTCATTTGTTCATTTGTTCATTTGTTCATTTGTTCATTTGTTCATTTGTTCATTTGTTCATTTGTTCATTTGTTCATTTGTTCATTTGCTCACTTGTTCACTTGTTCACTTGTTCACTTGTTCATTTGTTCATTTGTTCATTTGTTCATTTGTTCACTTGTTCACTTGCTCATTTGTTCGTTTGTTCATTTCTTCATTTGTTCATTTGTTCATTTGTTCATTTGTTCATTTGTTCATTTGTTCATTTGTTCATTTGTGCGTTTGTCTATTCGCTCATTTGTTCATTTGTTAATTCGTTCATTTGCCTATTCGCTCATTTGTTCATTTGTTCATTTGCTCATTTGCTCATTTGCTCATTTGCTCATTTGTTCATTTGTTCATTTGTTCATTTGTTCATTTGTTCATTTGTTCATTTGTTCATTTGTTCATTTGTTCATTTGCTCACTTGCTCATTTGTTCATTTGTTCATTTGTTCATTTGTTCATTTGTTCATTTGCTCATTTGTTCATTTGTTCATTTGTTCATTTGTTCATTTGTTCATTTGATCATTTGTTCATTTGTTCATTTGTTCATTTGTTCATTTGTTCATTTGTTCATTTGTTCATTTGTTCATTTGTTCATTTGTTCATTTGTTCATTTGTTCATTTGTTCATTTGTTCATTTGTTCATTTGTTCATTTGTTCATTTGTTCATTTGTTCATTTGTTCATTTGTTCATTTGTTCATTTGTTCATTTGTTCATTTGTTCATTTGTTCATTTGTTCATATGTTCATTTGTTCATTTGTCCATTTGTTCATTTGTTCTTTTTTTCATTCGTTCATTTGTTCATTTGTTCATTCGTTCATTTGTTCATTTGTCCGTTTGTTCATTTGTTCATTTGTTCATTTGTTCATTTGTTCATTTGCTCATTTGTTCATTTGTTCATTTGTTCATTTGTTCATTTGTTCATTTGTTCATTTGATCATTTGTTCATTTGTTCATTTGTTCATTTGTTCATTTGTTCATTTGTTCATTTGTTCATTTGTTCATTTGTTCATTTGTTCATTTGTTCATTTGTTCATTTGTTCATTTGTTCATTTGTTCATTTGTTCATTTGTTCATTTGTTCATTTTTTCATTTGTTCATTTGTTCATTTGTTCATTTGTTCATATGTTCATTTGTTCATTTGTCCACTTGTTCATTTGTTCTTTTTTTCATTCGTTCATTTGTTCATTTGTTCATTCGTTCATTTGTTCATTTGTCCGTTTGTTCATGTGTTCATTTGTTCATTTGTTCATTTGTTCATTTGTTCATTTGTTCATTTGTTCACTTGTTCATTTGTTCACTTGTTCATTTGGTCATTTGTTCATTTGTTCATTTGTTCATTTGTTCATTTGTTCATTTGTTCATTTGTTCATTTGTTCATTTGTCCATTTGTTCATTTGTTCATTTGTTCATTCGTTCATTTGTTCATTTGTTCATTTGTTCATTTGTTCATTTGTTCATTTGTTCATTTGTTCATTCGTTCATTTGTTCATTTGTTCATTTGTTTATTTGTTCATTTGTTCATTTGTCCATTTGTTCATTTGTTCATTTCTTTATTTGTTCATTTGTTCATTTCTTTACTTGTTCATCTGTTCATTTGTTCATTTGTTCATTTATTCATTTGTTCATTTGTTCATTTGTTCATTTGTTCATTTTTTTCATTCGTTCATTTGTTCATTTGTTCATTTGTTCATTTGTTCATTTGTCTATTCGCTCATTTGTTTATTTGTTCATTCGTTCATTTCTCTATTCGCTCATTTGTTCATTTGTTCGTTTGCTCATTTGTTCATTTGTTCATTTGTTTATTTGTTCATTTGTTCATTTGTTCATTTGTTCATTTGTTCATATGTTCATTTGTTCATTTGTCCATTTGTTCATTTGTTCTTTTTTTCATTCGTTCATTTGTTCATTTGTTCATTTGTTCATTTGTTCATTTGTTCATTTGTTCATTCGTTCATTTGTTCATTTGTATATTTGTTCATTTGTGCGATTGTCTATTCGCTCATTTGTTCATTTGTTCATTTGTTCATTCGTTCATTTGTTCATTTGTTCATTTGTTCATTTGTTCATTTGTTCATTTGTTCATTTGTTCATTTGTTCCTCCGTTCATTTGTCTATTCGCTCATTTGTTCATTTATTCATTCGTTCATTTGTCTATTCGCTCATTTGTTCATTTGTCTATTCGCTCATTTGTTCATTTGTTCATTTGTTCATTTGCTCATTTGTTCATTTGTTCATTTGTTCATTTGTTCATTTGTTCATTTGCTCATTTGTTCATTTGTTCATTTGTGCACTTGTTCATTTGTTCATTTGTTCATTTGTGCATTTGTTCATTTGTTCATTTGTTCATTTGTTCATTTGTTCATTTGTTCATTTGATCATTTGTTCATTTGTTCATTTTTTCATTTGTTCATTTGTTCATTTCTTCATTTCTTCATTTCTTCATTTGTTCATTTGTTCATTTGTTCATTTGTTCATTTGTTCATTTGTTCATTTGTTCATTTGTTCATTTGTTCATTTGTTCATTTGTTCATTTGTTCTTTTGTTCATTTGTCCATTTGTTCATTTGTTCATTTCTTTATTTGTTCATTTGTTCATTTCTTTACTTGTTCATCTGTTCATTTGTTCATTTGCTCATTTGTTCATTTGTTCATTTGTTCTTTTGTTCATTTGTTCATTTGTTCATTTGTTCATTTGTTCATTTGTTCATTTGTCTATTCGCTCATTTGTTCATTCGTTCATTTGTTCATTTGTTCATTTGTTCACTTGCTCATTTGTTCATTTGTTCATTTGTTCATTTGTTCATTTGTTCATTTGTTCATTTGTTAATTTGTTCATTTGTTCGTTTGTTCGTTTGTTCATTTGTTCATTTGTTCATTCGTTCATTTGTTCGTTTGTTCGTTTGTTCATTTGTTCATTTGTTCATTTGTTCATTTGTTCATTCGTTCATTTGTTCATTTGTCTATTCGCTCATTTGTTCATTCGTTCATTTGTTCATTTGTTCATTTGTTCACTTGCTCATTTGTTCATTTGTTCATTTGTTCATTTGTTCATTTGTACATTTGTTCATTTGTTCTTTTGTTCATTTCTTCAATTCTTCATTCGTTCCATTGTCTATTCGCTCATTTGTTCATTTGGTCATTTGGTCATTAGTTCATTCGTTCATTTTTTCATTTGTTCATTTGTTCATTTGTTCATTTGTTCATTTGTTCATTTGCTCATTTGTTCATTTGTTCATTTGTTCATTTGTTCACTTGTCCATTTGTTCGTTTGTTCACTTGTTCATTTGTACGTTTGTTCAATCGTTCAAATGATTATTCGACCATTTGTTCATTTGTTCATTTGTTCATTTGCTCATCTGTCCATTTGTTCATTTGTTCATTTGTTTATTTGTTCATTTGTTCATTTGTTCATTTGTTCATTTGTTCATTTGTTCAATTGTTCATTTGTTCATTTGTTCATTTGTCTATTCGCTCATTTGTTTATTTGTTCATTCGTTCATTTCTCTATTCGCTCATTTGTTCATTTGTTCGTTTGCTCATTTGTTCATTTGTTCATTTGTTTATTTGTTCATTTGTTCATTTGTTCATTTGTTCATATGTTCATTTGTTCATTTGTCCATTTGTTCATTTGTTCTTTTTTTCATTCGTTCATTTGTTCATTTGTTCATTTGTTCATTTGTTCATTTGTTCATTTGTTCATTTGTTCATTTGTTCATTTGTTCATTTGTTCATTTGTTCATTTGTTCATTTGTTCATTTGTTCATTTGTTCATTTTTTCATTTGTTCATTTGTTCATTTGTTCATTTGTTCATTTGTTCATATGTTCATTTGTTCATTTGTCCATTTGTTCATTTGTTCTTTTTTTCATTCGTTCATTTGTTCATTTGTTCATTCGTTCATTTGTTCATTTGTCCGTTTGTTCATGTGTTCATTTGTTCATTTGTTCATTTGTTCATTTGTTCACTTGTTCATTTGTTCACTTGTTCATTTGGTCATTTGTTCATTTGTTCATTTGTTCATTTGTTCATTTGTTCATTTGTTCATTTGTTCATTTGTTCATTTGTTCATTTGTCCATTTGTTCATTTGTTCATTTGTTCATTCGTTCATTTGCTCATTTGTTCATTTGTTCATTTGTTCATTTGTTCATTTGTTCATTTGATCATTTGTTCATTTGTTCATTTGTTCATTTGTTCATTTGTTCATTTGTTCATTTGTTCATTTGTTCATTTGTTCATTTGTTCATTTGTTCATTTGTTCATTCGTTCATTTGTTCATTTGTTCATTTGTTCATTTGCTCATCTGTCCATTTGTTCATTTGTTCATTTGTTTATTTGTTCATTTGTTCATTTGTTCATTTGTTCATTTGTTCATTTGTTCAATTGTTCATTTGTTCATTTGTTCATTTGTCTATTCGCTCATTTGTTTATTTGTTCATTCGTTCATTTCTCTATTCGCTCATTTGTTCATTTGTTCCTTTGTTCATTTGTTCATTTGCTCATTTGTTCATTTGTTCATTTGTTCATTTGTTCATTTGTTCATTTGTTCATTTGATCATTTGTTCATTTGTTCATTTGTTCATTTGTTCATTTGTTCATTTGTTCATTTGTTCATTTGTTCATTTGTTCATTTGTTCATTTGTTCATTTGTTCATTTGTTCATTTGTTCATTTGTTCATTTGTTCATTTGTTCATTTGTTCATTTTTTCATTTGTTCATTTGTTCATTTGTTCATTTGTTCATATGTTCATTTGTTCATTTGTCCACTTGTTCATTTGTTCTTTTTTTCATTCGTTCATTTGTTCATTTGTTCATTCGTTCATTTGTTCATTTGTCCGTTTGTTCATGTGTTCATTTGTTCATTTGTTCATTTGTTCATTTGTTCATTTGTTCATTTGTTCACTTGTTCATTTGTTCACTTGTTCATTTGGTCATTTGTTCATTTGTTCATTTGTTCATTTGTTCATTTGTTCATTTGTTCATTTGTTCATTTGTTCATTTGTCCATTTGTTCATTTGTTCATTTGTTCATTCGTTCATTTGTTCATTTGTTCATTTGTTCATTTGTTCATTTGTTCATTTGTTCATTTGTTCATTCGTTCATTTGTTCATTTGTTCATTTGTTTATTTGTTCATTTGTTCATTTGTCCATTTGTTCATTTGTTCATTTCTTTATTTGTTCATTTGTTCATTTCTTTACTTGTTCATCTGTTCATTTGTTCATTTGTTCATTTATTCATTTGTTCATTTGTTCATTTGTTCATTTGTTCATTTTTTTCATTCGTTCATTTGTTCATTTGTTCATTTGTTCATTTGTTCATTTGTCTATTCGCTCATTTGTTTATTTGTTCATTCGTTCATTTCTCTATTCGCTCATTTGTTCATTTGTTCGTTTGCTCATTTGTTCATTTGTTCATTTGTTTATTTGTTCATTTGTTCATTTGTTCATTTGTTCATTTGTTCATATGTTCATTTGTTCATTTGTCCATTTGTTCATTTGTTCTTTTTTTCATTCGTTCATTTGTTCATTTGTTCATTTGTTCATTTGTTCATTTGTTCATTTGTTCATTCGTTCATTTGTTCATTTGTATATTTGTTCATTTGTGCGATTGTCTATTCGCTCATTTGTTCATTTGTTCATTTGTTCATTCGTTCATTTGTTCATTTGTTCATTTGTTCATTTGTTCATTTGTTCATTTGTTCATTTGTTCATTTGTTCATTTGTTCATTTGTTCATTTGTTCATTTGTTCATTCGTTCATTTGTTCATTTGTTCATTTGTTCATTTGATCATTTGTTCATTTGTTCATTTGTTCATTTGTCCGTTTGTTCATTTGTCCGTTTGTTCATGTGTTCATTTGTTCATTTGTTCATTTGTTCATTTGCTCATTTGTTCATTTGTTCATTTGTTTATTTGTTCATTTGTTCATTTGTTCGTTTGTTCATTTGTTCATTTGTTCGTTTGTTCATTTGCTCACTTGCTCATTTGTTCATTTGTTCATTTGTTCATTTGCTCATTTGTTCATTTGTTCATTTGTTCATTTGTTCATTTGTTCATTTGATCATTTGTTCATTTGTTCATTTGTTCATTTGTTCATTTGTTCATTTGTACAATTGTTCATTCGTTCATTTGTTCATTTGTTCATTCGTTCATTTGTCTATTCGCTCATTTGTTCATTTTTTCACTTGTTCATTTTTTCATTTGTTCATTTGTTCATTTGTATATTTGTTCATTTGTGCGATTGTCTATTCGCTCATTTGTTCATTTGTTCACTTGTTCACTTGCTCATTTGTTCGTTTGTTCATTTGTTCATTTGTTCATTTGTTCATTTGTTCATTTGTTCATTTGTTCATTTGTTCATTTGTTCATTTGTTCATTTGTGCGTTTGTCTATTCGCTCATTTGTTCATTTGTTAATTCGTTCATTTGCCTATTCGCTCATTTGTTCATTTGTTCATTTGTTCATTTGCTCATTTGCTCATTTGCTCATTTGTTCATTTGTTCATTTGTTCATTTGTTCATTTGTTCATTTGTTCATTTGCTCACTTGCTCATTTGTTCATTTGTTCATTTGTTCATTTGTTCATTTGTTCATTTGCTCATTTGTTCATTTGTTCATTTGTTCATTTGTTCATTTGTTGATTTGATCATTTGTTCATTTGTTCATTTGTTCATTTGTTCATTTGTTCATTTGTTCATTTGTTCATTTGTTCATTTCTTCATTTGTTCATTTGTTCATTTGTTCATTTGTTCATTTGTTCATTTGTTCATTTGTTCATTTGTTCATTTGTTCATTTGTTCATTTGTTAATTTGTTCATTTGTTCGTTTGTTCGTTTGTTCATTTGTTCATTTGTTCATTCGTTCATTTGTTCGTTTGTTCGTTTGTTCATTTGTTCATTTGTTCATTTGTTCATTTGTTCATTCGTTCATTTGTTCATTTGTCTATTCGCTCATTTGTTCATTCGTTCATTTGTTCATTTGTTCATTTGTTCACTTGCTCATTTGTTCATTTGTTCATTTGTTCATTTGTTCATTTGTACATTTGTTCATTTGTTCTTTTGTTCATTTCTTCAATTCTTCATTCGTTCCATTGTCTATTCGCTCATTTGTTCATTTGGTCATTTGGTCATTAGTTCATTCGTTCATTTTTTCATTTGTTCATTTGTTCATTTGTTCATTTGTTCATTTGTTCATTTGCTCATTTGTTCATTTGTTCATTTGTTCATTTGTTCACTTGTCCATTTGTTCGTTTGTTCACTTGTTCATTTGTACGTTTGTTCAATCGTTCAAATGATTATTCGACCATTTGTTCATTTGTTCATTTGTTCATTTGCTCATCTGTCCATTTGTTCATTTGTTCATTTGTTTATTTGTTCATTTGTTCATTTGTTCATTTGTTCATTTGTTCATTTGTTCAATTGTTCATTTGTTCATTTGTTCATTTGTCTATTCGCTCATTTGTTTATTTGTTCATTCGTTCATTTCTCTATTCGCTCATTTGTTCATTTGTTCGTTTGCTCATTTGTTCATTTGTTCATTTGTTTATTTGTTCATTTGTTCATTTGTTCATTTGTTCATATGTTCATTTGTTCATTTGTCCATTTGTTCATTTGTTCTTTTTTTCATTCGTTCATTTGTTCATTTGTTCATTTGTTCATTTGTTCATTTGTTCATTTGTTCATTTGTTCATTTGTTCATTTGTTCATTTGTTCATTTGTTCATTTGTTCATTTGTTCATTTGTTCATTTTTTCATTTGTTCATTTGTTCATTTGTTCATTTGTTCATTTGTTCATATGTTCATTTGTTCATTTGTCCATTTGTTCATTTGTTCTTTTTTTCATTCGTTCATTTGTTCATTTGTTCATTCGTTCATTTGTTCATTTGTCCGTTTGTTCATGTGTTCATTTGTTCATTTGTTCATTTGTTCATTTGTTCACTTGTTCATTTGTTCACTTGTTCATTTGGTCATTTGTTCATTTGTTCATTTGTTCATTTGTTCATTTGTTCATTTGTTCATTTGTTCATTTGTTCATTTGTTCATTTGTCCATTTGTTCATTTGTTCATTTGTTCATTCGTTCATTTGTTCATTTGTTCATTTGTCCATTTGTTCATTTGTTCATTTCTTTATTTGTTCATTTGTTCATTTCTTTACTTGTTCATCTGTTCATTTGTTCATTTGTTCATTTGTTCATTTGTTCATTTGTTCATTTGTTCATTTGTTCATTTGTTCATTTGTTCATTCGTTCATTTGTTCATTTGTTCATTTGTTCATTTGCTCATCTGTCCATTTGTTCATTTGTTCATTTGTTTATTTGTTCATTTGTTCATTTGTTCATTTGTTCATTTGTTCATTTGTTCAATTGTTCATTTGTTCATTTGTTCATTTGTCTATTCGCTCATTTGTTTATTTGTTCATTCGTTCATTTCTCTATTCGCTCATTTGTTCATTTGTTCCTTTGTTCATTTGTTCATTTGCTCATTTGTTCATTTGTTCATTTGTTCATTTGTTCATTTGTTCATTTGTTCATTTGATCATTTGTTCATTTGTTCATTTGTTCATTTGTTCATTTGTTCATTTGTTCATTTGTTCATTTGTTCATTTGTTCATTTGTTCATTTGTTCATTTGTTCATTTGTTCATTTGTTCATTTGTTCATTTGTTCATTTTTTCATTTGTTCATTTGTTCATTTGTTCATTTGTTCATTTGTTCATATGTTCATTTGTTCATTTGTCCACTTGTTCATTTGTTCTTTTTTTCATTCGTTCATTTGTTCATGTGTTCATTTGTTCATTTGTTCATTTGTTCATTTGTTCATTTGTTCATTTGTTCACTTGTTCATTTGTTCACTTGTTCATTTGGTCATTTGTTCATTTGTTCATTTGTTCATTTGTTCATTTGTTCATTTGTTCATTTGTTCATTTGTTCATTTGTTCATTTGTCCATTTGTTCATTTGTTCATTTGTTCATTCGTTCATTTGTTCATTTGTTCATTTGTTCATTTGTTCATTTGTTCATTTGTTCATTTGTTCATTTGTTCATTTGTTCATTCGTTCATTTGTTCATTTGTTCATTTGTTTATTTGTTCATTTGTTCATTTGTCCATTTGTTCATTTGTTCATTTCTTTATTTGTTCATTTGTTCATTTCTTTACTTGTTCATATGTTCATTTGTTCATTTGTTCATTTATTCATTTGTTCATTTGTTCATTTGTTCATTTGTTCATTTTTTTCATTCGTTCATTTGTTCATTTGTTCATTTGTTCATTTGTTCATTTGTCTATTCGCTCATTTGTTTATTTGTTCATTCGTTCATTTCTCTATTCGCTCATTTGTTCATTTGTTCGTTTGCTCATTTGTTCATTTGTTCATTTGTTTATTTGTTCATTTGTTCATTTGTTCATTTGTTCATTTGTTCATATGTTCATTTGTTCATTTGTCCATTTGTTCATTTGTTCTTTTTTTCATTCGTTCATTTGTTCATTTGTTCATTTGTTCATTTGTTCATTTGTTCATTTGTTCATTCGTTCATTTGTTCATTTGTATATTTGTTCATTTGTGCGATTGTCTATTCGCTCATTTGTTCATTTGTTCATTTGTTCATTCGTTCATTTGTTCATTTGTTCATTTGTTCATTTGTTCATTTGTTCATTTGTTCATTTGTTCATTTGTTCATTTGTTCATTTGTTCATTTGTTCATTTGTTCATTCGTTCATTTGTTCATTTGTTCATTTGTTCATTTGTTCATTTGTTCATTTGTTCATTTGTCCGTTTGTTCATTTGTCCGTTTGTTCATGTGTTCATTTGTTCATTTGTTCATTTGTTCATTTGCTCATTTGTTCATTTGTTCATTTGTTTATTTGTTCATTTGTTCATTTGTTCGTTTGTTCATTTGTTCATTTGTTCGTTTGTTCATTTGCTCACTTGCTCATTTGTTCATTTGTTCATTTGTTCATTTGCTCATTTGTTCATTTGTTCATTTGTTCATTTGTTCATTTGTTCATTTGATCATTTGTTCATTTGTTCATTTGTTCATTTGTTCATTTGTTCATTTGTACAATTGTTCATTAGTTCATTTGTTCATTTGTTCATTCGTTCATTTGTCTATTCGCTCATTTGTTCATTTTTTCACTTGTTCATTTTTTCATTTGTTCATTTGTTCATTTGTTCATTTGTATATTTGTTCATTTGTGCGATTGTCTATTCGCTCATTTGTTCATTTGTTCACTTGTTCACTTGCTCATTTGTTCGTTTGTTCATTTGTTCATTTGTTCATTTGTTCATTTGTTCATTTGTTCATTTGTTCATTTGTTCATTTGTTCATTTGTTCATTTGTGCGTTTGTCTATTCGCTCATTTGTTCATTTGTTAATTCGTTCATTTGCCTATTCGCTCATTTGTTCATTTGTTCATTTGTTCATTTGCTCATTTGCTCATTTGCTCATTTGTTCATTTGTTCATTTGTTCATTTGTTCATTTGTTCATTTGTTCATTTGCTCACTTGCTCATTTGTTCATTTGTTCATTTGTTCATTTGTTCATTTGTTCATTTGCTCATTTGTTCATTTGTTCATTTGTTCATTTGTTCATTTGTTGATTTGATCATTTGTTCATTTGTTCATTTGTTCATTTGTTCATTTGTTCATTTGTTCATTTGTTCATTTGTTCATTTGTTCATTTGTTCATTTGTTCATTTGTTCATTTGTTCATTTGTTCATTTGTTCATTTGTTCATTTGTTCATTTGTTCATTTGTTAATTTGTTCATTTGTTCGTTTGTTCGTTTGTTCATTTGTTCATTTGTTCATTCGTTCATTTGTTCGTTTGTTCGTTTGTTCATTTGTTCATTTGTTCATTTGTTCATTTGTTCATTCGTTCATTTGTTCATTTGTCTATTCGCTCATTTGTTCATTCGTTCATTTGTTCATTTGTTCATTTGTTCACTTGCTCATTTGTTCATTTGTTCATTTGTTCATTTGTTCATTTGTACATTTGTTCATTTGTTCTTTTGTTCATTTCTTCAATTCTTCATTCGTTCCATTGTCTATTCGCTCATTTGTTCATTTGGTCATTTGGTCATTAGTTCATTCGTTCATTTTTTCATTTGTTCATTTGTTCATTTGTTCATTTGTTCATTTGTTCATTTGCTCATTTGTTCATTTGTTCATTTGTTCATTTGTTCACTTGTCCATTTGTTCGTTTGTTCACTTGTTCATTTGTACGTTTGTTCAATCGTTCAAATGATTATTCGACCATTTGTTCATTTGTTCATTTGTTCATTTGCTCATCTGTCCATTTGTTCATTTGTTCATTTGTTTATTTGTTCATTTGTTCATTTGTTCATTTGTTCATTTGTTCATTTGTTCAATTGTTCATTTGTTCATTTGTTCATTTGTCTATTCGCTCATTTGTTTATTTGTTCATTCGTTCATTTCTCTATTCGCTCATTTGTTCATTTGTTCGTTTGCTCATTTGTTCATTTGTTCATTTGTTTATTTGTTCATTTGTTCATTTGTTCATTTGTTCATATGTTCATTTGTTCATTTGTCCATTTGTTCATTTGTTCTTTTTTTCATTCGTTCATTTGTTCATTTGTTCATTTGTTCATTTGTTCATTTGTTCATTTGTTCATTTGTTCATTTGTTCATTTGTTCATTTGTTCATTTGTTCATTTGTTCATTTGTTCATTTGTTCATTTGTTCATTTTTTCATTTGTTCATTTGTTCATTTGTTCATTTGTTCATTTGTTCATATGTTCATTTGTTCATTTGTCCATTTGTTCATTTGTTCTTTTTTTCATTCGTTCATTTGTTCATTTGTTCATTCGTTCATTTGTTCATTTGTCCGTTTGTTCATGTGTTCATTTGTTCATTTGTTCATTTGTTCATTTGTTCACTTGTTCATTTGTTCACTTGTTCATTTGGTCATTTGTTCATTTGTTCATTTGTTCATTTGTTCATTTGTTCATTTGTTCATTTGTTCATTTGTTCATTTGTTCATTTGTCCATTTGTTCATTTGTTCATTTGTTCATTCGTTCATTTGTTCATTTGTTCATTTGTCCATTTGTTCATTTGTTCATTTCTTTATTTGTTCATTTGTTCATTTCTTTACTTGTTCATCTGTTCATTTGTTCATTTGTTCATTTGTTCATTTGTTCATTTGTTCATTTGTTCATTTGTTCATTTGTTCATTCGTTCATTTGTTCATTTGTTCATTTGTTCATTTGCTCATCTGTCCATTTGTTCATTTGTTCATTTGTTTATTTGTTCATTTGTTCATTTGTTCATTTGTTCATTTGTTCATTTGTTCAATTGTTCATTTGTTCATTTGTTCATTTGTCTATTCGCTCATTTGTTTATTTGTTCATTCGTTCATTTCTCTATTCGCTCATTTGTTCATTTGTTCCTTTGTTCATTTGTTCATTTGCTCATTTGTTCATTTGTTCATTTGTTCATTTGTTCATTTGTTCATTTGTTCATTTGATCATTTGTTCATTTGTTCATTTGTTCATTTGTTCATTTGTTCATTTGTTCATTTGTTCATTTGTTCATTTGTTCATTTGTTCATTTGTTCATTTGTTCATTTGTTCATTTGTTCATTTGTTCATTTGTTCATTTGTTCATTTGTTCATTTTTTCATTTGTTCATTTGTTCATTTGTTCATTTGTTCATTTGTTCATATGTTCATTTGTTCATTTGTCCACTTGTTCATTTGTTCTTTTTTTCATTCGTTCATTTGTTCATTTGTTCATTCGTTCATTTGTTCATTTGTCCGTTTGTTCATGTGTTCATTTGTTCATTTGTTCATTTGTTCATTTGTTCATTTGTTCATTTGTTCACTTGTTCATTTGTTCATTTGTTCATTTGTTCATTTGTTCATTTGTTCATTTGTCCATTTGTTCATTTGTTCATTTGTTCATTCGTTCATTTGTTCATTTGTTCATTTGTTCATTTGTTCATTTGTTCATTTGTTCATTTGTTCATTTGTTCATTTGTTCATTCGTTCATTTGTTCATTTGTTCATTTGTTTATTTGTTCATTTGTTCATTTGTCCATTTGTTCATTTGTTCATTTCTTTATTTGTTCATTTGTTCATTTCTTTACTTGTTCATCTGTTCATTCGTTCATTTGTTCATTTATTCATTTGTTCATTTGTTCATTTGTTCATTTGTTCATTTTTTTCATTCGTTCATTTGTTCATTTGTTCATTTGTTCATTTGTTCATTTGTCTATTCGCTCATTTGTTTATTTGTTCATTCGTTCATTTCTCTATTCGCTCATTTGTTCATTTGTTCGTTTGCTCATTTGTTCATTTGTTCATTTGTTTATTTGTTCATTTGTTCATTTGTTCATTTGTTCATTTGTTCATATGTTCATTTGTTCATTTGTCCATTTGTTCATTTGTTCTTTTTTTCATTCGTTCATTTGTTCATTTGTTCATTTGTTCATTTGTTCATTTGTTCATTCGTTCATTTGTTCATTTGTATATTTGTTCATTTGTGCGATTGTCTATTCGCTCATTTGTTCATTTGTTCATTTGTTCATTCGTTCATTTGTTCATTTGTTCATTTGTTCATTTGTTCATTTGTTCATTTGTTCATTTGTTCATTTGTTCATTTGTTCATTTGTTCATTTGTTCATTTGTTCATTCGTTCATTTGTTCATTTGTTCATTTGTTCATTTGTTCATTTGTTCATTTGTCCGTTTGTTCATTTGTCCGTTTGTTCATGTGTTCATTTGTTCATTTGTTCATTTGTTCATTTGCTCATTTGTTCATTTGTTCATTTGTTTATTTGTTCATTTGTTCATTTGTTCGTTTGTTCATTTGTTCATTTGTTCGTTTGTTCATTTGCTCACTTGCTCATTTGTTCATTTGTTCATTTGTTCATTTGCTCATTTGTTCATTTGTTCATTTGTTCATTTGTTCATTTGTTCATTTGATCATTTGTTCATTTGTTCATTTGTTCATTTGTTCATTTGTTCATTTGTACAATTGTTCATTCGTTCATTTGTTCATTTGTTCATTCGTTCATTTGTCTATTCGCTCATTTGTTCATTTTTTCACTTGTTCATTTTTTCATTTGTTCATTTGTTCATTTGTTCATTTGTATATTTGTTCATTTGTGCGATTGTCTATTCGCTCATTTGTTCATTTGTTCACTTGTTCACTTGCTCATTTGTTCGTTTGTTCATTTGTTCATTTGTTCATTTGTTCATTTGTTCATTTGTTCATTTGTTCATTTGTTCATTTGTTCATTTGTTCATTTGTGCGTTTGTCTATTCGCTCATTTGTTCATTTGTTAATTCGTTCATTTGCCTATTCGCTCATTTGTTCATTTGTTCATTTGTTCATTTGCTCATTTGCTCATTTGCTCATTTGTTCATTTGTTCATTTGTTCATTTGTTCATTTGTTCATTTGTTCATTTGCTCACTTGCTCATTTGTTCATTTGTTCATTTGTTCATTTGTTCATTTGTTCATTTGCTCATTTGTTCATTTGTTCATTTGTTCATTTGTTCATTTGTTGATTTGATCATTTGTTCATTTGTTCATTTGTTCATTTGTTCATTTGTTCATTTGTTCATTTGTTCATTTGTTCATTTGTTCATTTGTTCATTTGTTCATTTGTTCATTTGTTCATTTGTTCATTTGTTCATTTGTTCATTTGTTCATTTGTTCATTTGTTAATTTGTTCATTTGTTCGTTTGTTCGTTTGTTCATTTGTTCATTTGTTCATTCGTTCATTTGTTCGTTTGTTCGTTTGTTCATTTGTTCATTTGTTCATTTGTTCATTTGTTCATTCGTTCATTTGTTCATTTGTCTATTCGCTCATTTGTTCATTCGTTCATTTGTTCATTTGTTCATTTGTTCACTTGCTCATTTGTTCATTTGTTCATTTGTTCATTTGTTCATTTGTACATTTGTTCATTTGTTCTTTTGTTCATTTCTTCAATTCTTCATTCGTTCCATTGTCTATTCGCTCATTTGTTCATTTGGTCATTTGGTCATTAGTTCATTCGTTCATTTTTTCATTTGTTCATTTGTTCATTTGTTCATTTGTTCATTTGTTCATTTGCTCATTTGTTCATTTGTTCATTTGTTCATTTGTTCACTTGTCCATTTGTTCGTTTGTTCACTTGTTCATTTGTACGTTTGTTCAATCGTTCAAATGATTATTCGACCATTTGTTCATTTGTTCATTTGTTCATTTGCTCATCTGTCCATTTGTTCATTTGTTCATTTGTTTATTTGTTCATTTGTTCATTTGTTCATTTGTTCATTTGTTCATTTGTTCAATTGTTCATTTGTTCATTTGTTCATTTGTCTATTCGCTCATTTGTTTATTTGTTCATTCGTTCATTTCTCTATTCGCTCATTTGTTCATTTGTTCGTTTGCTCATTTGTTCATTTGTTCATTTGTTTATTTGTTCATTTGTTCATTTGTTCATTTGTTCATATGTTCATTTGTTCATTTGTCCATTTGTTCATTTGTTCTTTTTTTCATTCGTTCATTTGTTCATTTGTTCATTTGTTCATTTGTTCATTTGTTCATTTGTTCATTTGTTCATTTGTTCATTTGTTCATTTGTTCATTTGTTCATTTGTTCATTTGTTCATTTGTTCATTTTTTCATTTGTTCATTTGTTCATTTGTTCATTTGTTCATTTGTTCATATGTTCATTTGTTCATTTGTCCATTTGTTCATTTGTTCTTTTTTTCATTCGTTCATTTGTTCATTTGTTCATTCGTTCATTTGTTCATTTGTCCGTTTGTTCATGTGTTCATTTGTTCATTTGTTCATTTGTTCATTTGTTCACTTGTTCATTTGTTCACTTGTTCATTTGGTCATTTGTTCATTTGTTCATTTGTTCATTTGTTCATTTGTTCATTTGTTCATTTGTTCATTTGTTCATTTGTTCATTTGTCCATTTGTTCATTTGTTCATTTGTTCATTCGTTCATTTGTTCATTTGTTCATTTGTCCATTTGTTCATTTGTTCATTTCTTTATTTGTTCATTTGTTCATTTCTTTACTTGTTCATCTGTTCATTTGTTCATTTGTTCATTTGTTCATTTGTTCATTTGTTCATTTGTTCATTTGTTCATTTGTTCATTTGTTCATTCGTTCATTTGTTCATTTGTTCATTTGTTCATTTGCTCATCTGTCCATTTGTTCATTTGTTCATTTGTTTATTTGTTCATTTGTTCATTTGTTCATTTGTTCATTTGTTCATTTGTTCAATTGTTCATTTGTTCATTTGTTCATTTGTCTATTCGCTCATTTGTTTATTTGTTCATTCGTTCATTTCTCTATTCGCTCATTTGTTCATTTGTTCCTTTGTTCATTTGTTCATTTGCTCATTTGTTCATTTGTTCATTTGTTCATTTGTTCATTTGTTCATTTGTTCATTTGATCATTTGTTCATTTGTTCATTTGTTCATTTGTTCATTTGTTCATTTGTTCATTTGTTCATTTGTTCATTTGTTCATTTGTTCATTTGTTCATTTGTTCATTTGTTCATTTGTTCATTTGTTCATTTGTTCATTTGTTCATTTTTTCATTTGTTCATTTGTTCATTTGTTCATTTGTTCATTTGTTCATATGTTCATTTGTTCATTTGTCCACTTGTTCATTTGTTCTTTTTTTCATTCGTTCATTTGTTCATTTGTTCATTCGTTCATTTGTTCATTTGTCCGTTTGTTCATGTGTTCATTTGTTCATTTGTTCATTTGTTCATTTGTTCATTTGTTCATTTGTTCACTTGTTCATTTGTTCACTTGTTCATTTGGTCATTTGTTCATTTGTTCATTTGTTCATTTGTTCATTTGTTCATTTGTTCATTTGTTCATTTGTTCATTTGTTCATTTGTTCATTTGTCCATTTGTTCATTTGTTCATTTGTTCATTCGTTCATTTGTTCATTTGTTCATTTGTTCATTTGTTCATTTGTTCATTTGTTCATTTGTTCATTTGTTCATTTGTTCATTCGTTCATTTGTTCATTTGTTCATTTGTTTATTTGTTCATTTGTTCATTTGTCCATTTGTTCATTTGTTCATTTCTTTATTTGTTCATTTGTTCATTTCTTTACTTGTTCATCTGTTCATTTGTTCATTTGTTCATTTATTCATTTGTTCATTTGTTCATTTGTTCATTTGTTCATTTTTTTCATTCGTTCATTTGTTCATTTGTTCATTTGTTCATTTGTTCATTTGTCTATTCGCTCATTTGTTTATTTGTTCATTCGTTCATTTCTCTATTCGCTCATTTGTTCATTTGTTCGTTTGCTCATTTGTTCATTTGTTCATTTGTTTATTTGTTCATTTGTTCATTTGTTCATTTGTTCATTTGTTCATATGTTCATTTGTTCATTTGTCCATTTGTTCATTTGTTCTTTTTTTCATTCGTTCATTTGTTCATTTGTTCATTTGTTCATTTGTTCATTTGTTCATTTGTTCATTCGTTCATTTGTTCATTTGTATATTTGTTCATTTGTGCGATTGTCTATTCGCTCATTTGTTCATTTGTTCATTTGTTCATTCGTTCATTTGTTCATTTGTTCATTTGTTCATTTGTTCATTTGTTCATTTGTTCATTTGTTCATTTGTTCATTTGTTCATTTGTTCATTTGTTCATTTGTTCATTCGTTCATTTGTTCATTTGTTCATTTGTTCATTTGTTCATTTGTTCATTTGTTCATTTGTCCGTTTGTTCATTTGTCCGTTTGTTCATGTGTTCATTTGTTCATTTGTTCATTTGTTCATTTGCTCATTTGTTCATTTGTTCATTTGTTTATTTGTTCATTTGTTCATTTGTTCGTTTGTTCATTTGTTCATTTGTTCGTTTGTTCATTTGCTCACTTGCTCATTTGTTCATTTGTTCATTTGTTCATTTGCTCATTTGTTCATTTGTTCATTTGTTCATTTGTTCATTTGTTCATTTGATCATTTGTTCATTTGTTCATTTGTTCATTTGTTCATTTGTTCATTTGTACAATTGTTCATTTGTTCATTTGTTCATTTGATCATTTGTTCATTTGTTCATTTGTTCATTTGTTCATATGTTCATTTGTACAATTGTTCATTCGTTCATTTGTTCATTTGTTCATTCGTTCATTTGTCTATTCGCTCATTTGTTCATTTTTTCACTTGTTCATTTTTTCATTTGTTCATTTGTTCATTTGTTCATTTGTATATTTGTTCATTTGTGCGATTGTCTATTCGCTCATTTGTTCATTTGTTCACTTGTTCACTTGCTCATTTGTTCGTTTGTTCATTTGTTCATTTGTTCATTTGTTCATTTGTTCATTTGTTCATTTGTTCATTTGTTCATTTGTTCATTTGTTCATTTGTTCATTTGTGCGTTTGTCTATTCGCTCATTTGTTCATTTGTTAATTCGTTCATTTGCCTATTCGCTCATTTGTTCATTTGTTCATTTGTTCATTTGCTCATTTGCTCATTTGCTCATTTGTTCATTTGTTCATTTGTTCATTTGTTCATTTGTTCATTTGCTCACTTGCTCATTTGTTCATTTGTTCATTTGTTCATTTGTTCATTTGTTCATTTGCTCATTTGTTCATTTGTTCATTTGTTCATTTGTTCATTTGTTGATTTGATCATTTGTTCATTTGTTCATTTGTTCATTTGTTCATTTGTTCATTTGTTCATTTGTTCATTTGTTCATTTGTTCATTTGTTCATTTGTTCATTTGTTCATTTGTTCATTTGTTCATTTGTTCATTTGTTCATTTGTTCATTTGTTCATTTGTTCATTTGTTCATTTGTTCATTTGTTCATTTGTTCATTTGTTCATTTGTTCATTTGTTCATTTGTTCATTTGTTCATTTGTTCATTTGTTCATTTGTTCATTTGTTCATTTGTTCATTTGTTCATTTGTCCATTTGTTCATTTGTTCTTTTTTTCATTTGTTCATTTGTTCATTTGTTCATATGTTCATTTGTTCATTTGTCCATTTGTTCATTTGTTCTTTTTTTCATTCGTTCATTTGTTCATTTGTTCATTTGTTCATTTGTTCATTTGTTCATTCGTTCATTTGTTCATTTGTATATTTGTTCATTTGTGCGATTGTCTATTCGCTCATTTGTTCATTTGTTCATTTGTTCATTCGTTCATTTGTTCATTTGTTCATTTGTTCATTTGTTCTTTTGTTCATTTGTTCATTTGTTCATTTGTTCATTTGTTCATTTGTTCATTTGTTCATTTGTACAATTGTTCATTCGTTCATTTGTTCATTTGTTCATTCGTTCATTTGTCTACTCGCTCATTTGTTCATTTTTTCATTTGTTCATTTGTTCATTTGTTCATTTGTTCATTTGTTCATTTGTTCATTTGTTCATTTGTTCCTTTGTTCATTTGTTCATTTGTTCATTTGTTCATTTGTTCACTTGTTCATTTGTTCACTTGTTCATTTGGTCATTTGTTCATTTGTTCATTTGTTCATTTGTTCATTTGTTCATTTGCTCATTTGTTCATTCGTTCATTTGTTCATTTGTCCATTTGTTCATTTGTCCATTTCTTCATTTGTTCATTTGTTCATTCGTTCATTTGTTCATTTGTTCGATTGTTCATTTGTTCATTTGTTCATTTGTCCGTTTGTTCATTTGTCCGTTTGTTCATGTGTTCATTTGTTCATTTGTTCATTTGTTCATTTGTTCATTTGTTCATTTGTTCATTTGTTCATTTGTTCATTTGTTCATTTGTTCATTCGTTCATTTGTTCATTTGTTCATTTGTTCATTTGTTCATTTGTTCATTTGTTCATTTGTCCATTTGTTCATTTGTTCATTTGTTCATTTCTTTACTTGTCCATCTGTTCATTTGTTCATTTGCTCATTTGTTCATTTGTTCATTTGTTTATTTGTTCATTTGTTCGTTTGTTCATTTGTTCATTTGTTCGTTTGTTCATTTGTTCATTTGTTCATTTGCTCATTTGTTCATTTGTTCATTTGTTCATTTGTTCATTTGTTCATTTGATCATTTGTTCATTTGTTCATTTGTTCATTTGTTCATTTGTTCATTTCTTCATTTGTACAATTGTTCATTCGTTCATTTGTTCATTTGTTCATTTGTTCATTTGTTCATTTGCTCATTTGTTCATTTGTTCAGTTGTTCATTTGTTCACTTGTCCATTTGTTCGTTTGTTCACTTGTTCATTTGTTCGTTTGTTCAATCGTTCAAATGATTATTCGACCATTTGTTCATTTGTTCATTTGTTCATTTGTTCATTTGCTCATCTGTCCATTTGTTCATTTGTTCATTTGTTTATTTGTTCATTTGTTCGTTTGTTCATTTGTTCATTTGTTCATTTGTTCATTTGTTCATTCGTTCATTTGTTCGTTTGTTCGTTTGTTCATTTGTTCATTTGTTCATATGTTCATTTGTTCATTCGTTCATTTGTTCATTTGTTCATTTGTTCATTTGTTCATTTGTTTATTTGTTCATTTGTTCATTTGTTCATTTGTACATTTGTTCATTTGTTCTTTTGTTCATTTCTTCAATTCTTCATTCGTTCCATTGTCTATTCGCTCATTTGTTCATTTGGTCATTTGTTCATTTGTTCATTTGTTCATTTGTTCATTTGTTCATTTGTCTATGCGCTCATTTGTTTATTTGTTCTTTCGTTCATTTGTCTATTCGCTCATTTCTTCATTTGTTCGTTTGCTCATTTGTTCATTTGATCATTTGTTCATTTGTTCATTTGTTCATTTGTTCATTTGTTCATTTGTTCATTTGTTCATTTGTTCATTCGTTCATTTCTTCAATTCTTCATTCGTTCCATTGTCTATTCGCTCATTTGTTCATTTGTTCATTTGTTCATTTGTTCATTAGTTCATTTGTTCATTCGTTCATTCGTTCATTTGTTCATTTGTTAATTTGTTCATTCGTTCATTTGTTCATTCGTTCATTTGTCTATTCGCTCATTTGTTCATTTGTTCATTTGTTCATTTGTTCATTTGTTCATTTCTTCAATTGTTCATTTGTTCATTTGTACATTTGTTCATTTGTTCATTTGTTCATTTGTTCATTTGTTCATTTGTTCATTTGTTCATTTGTTCATTTGTTTATTTGTTCATTTGTTCATTTGTTCATTTGTTCATTTGTTCATTTGTTCATTTGTTCATTTGTTCATTTGTTCATTCGTTCATTTGTTCATTTGTTCATTTGTTCATTTGTTCATTTGTTCATTTGTTCATTTGTTCATTTGTTCATTAGTTCATTTGTTCATTCGTTCATTCGTTCATTCGTTCATTTGTTCATTTGTTAATTTGTTCATTCGTTCATTTGTTCATTCGTTCATTTGTCTATTCGCTCATTTGTTCATTTGTTCATTTGTTCATTTGTTCATTTGTTCATTTGTTCGTTTGTCCATTTGTTCGTTTGTTCGTTTGTTCATTTGTAAATTTGTTCATTTGTTCATTTGTTCATTTGTTCATTTGTTCATTTGTCCATTTGTTTATTTGTTCATTTGTTCATTTGTAAATTTGTTCATTTGTTCATTTGTTCATTTGTTCATTTGTTCATTTGTTCATTTGTTCATTTGTTCATTTGTTCATTTGTTCATTTGTTCATTTGTTCATTTGTTCATTTGTTCATTTGTTCATTCGCTCATTTGTTCATTTGTTCATTCGCTCATTTGTTCATTTGTTCATTTGTTCATTTGTGCATTTGTTCATTTGTCCATTTGTTCATTTGTTCATTTGTTCATTTCTTTACTTGTCCATCTGTTCATTTGTTCATTTGCTCATTTGTTCATTTGTTCATTTGTTTATTTGTTCATTTGTTCATTTGTTCGTTTGTTCTTTTGTTCATTTGTTCGTTTGTTCATTTGCTCACTTGCTCATTTGTTCATTTGTTCATTTGTTCATTTGCTCATTTGTTCATTTGTTCATTTGTTCATTTGTTCATTTGTTCATTTGATCATTTGTTCATTTGTTCATTTGTTCATTTGTTCATTTGTTCATTTGTTCATTTCTTCATTTGTACAATTGTTCATTCGTTCATTTGTTCATTTGTTCATTCGTTCATTTGTCTATTCGCTCATTTGTTCATTTTTTCATTTGTTCATTTGTTCATTTGTTCATTTGTATATTTGTTCATTTGTGCGATTGTCTATTCGTTCATTTGTTCATTTGTTCATTTGTTCACTTGCTCATTTGTTCATTTGTTCATTTGTTCATTTGTTCATTTGTTCATTTGTTCATTTGTTAATTTGTTCATTTGTTCGTTTGTTCGTTTGTTCATTTGTTCATTTGTTCATTTGTTCATTTGTTCATTTGTTCATTCGTTCATTTGTTCGTTTGTTCGTTTGTTCATTTGTTCATTTGTTCATTTGTTCATTTGTTCATTCGTTCATTTGTTCATTTGTTCATTTGTTCATTTGTTCATTTGTTTATTTGTTCATTTGTTCATTTGTTCATTTGTACATTTGTTCATTTGTTCTTTTGTTCATTTCTTCAATTCTTCATTCGTTCCATTGTCTATTCGCTCATTTGTTCATTTGGTCATTTGGTCATTAGTTCATTCGTTCATTTTTTCATTTGTTCATTTGTTCATTTGTTCATTTGCTCATTTGTTCATTTGTTCAGTTGTTCATTTGTTCACTTGTCCATTTGTTCGTTTGTTCACTTGTTCATTTGTTCGTTTGTTCAATCGTTCAAATGATTATTCGACCATTTGTTCATTTGTTCATTTGTTCATTTGTTCATTTGCTCATCTGTCCATTTGTTCATTTGTTCATTTGTTTATTTGTTCATTTGTTCATTTGTTCATTTGTTCATTTGTTCATTTGTTCAATTCTTCATTTGTTCATTTGTTCATTTGTCTATTCGCTCATTTGTTTATTTGTTCATTCGTTCATTTCTCTATTCGCTCATTTGTTCATTTGTTCTTTTGCTCATTTGTTCATTTGTTCATTTGTTTATTTGTTCATTTGTTCATTTGTTCATTTGTTCATATGTTCATTTGTTCAATTGTCCATTTGTTCATTTGTTCTTTTTTTCATTCGTTCATTTGTTCATTTGTTCATTCGTTCATTTGTTCATTTGTCCGTTTGTTCATTTGTTCATTTGTTCATTTGTTCATTTGTTCATTTGTTCATTCGTTCATTTGTTCATTTGTTCATTTGTTCATTTGTTTATTTGTTCATTTGTTCATTTGTCCTTTTGTTCATTTGTTCATTTCTTTATTTGTTCTTTTGTTCATTTCTTCAATTCTTCATTCGTTCCATTGTCTATTCGCTCATTTGTTCATTTGGTCATTTGGTCATTTGTTCATTCGTTCATTTGTTCATTTGTCCATTTGTCCATTTGTTCATTTGTTCATTTGTTCATTTGTTCATTTGTTCATTTGTTCATTTCTTCAATTGTTCATTTGTTCATTTGTACATTTGTTCATTTGTCTATTCGCTCATTTGTTTATTTGTTCATTCGTTCATTTCTCTATTCGCTCATTTATTCATTTGTTCGTTTGCTCATTTGTTCATTTGTTCATTTGTTCATTTATCCATTTGTTCATTCGTTCATTTGTTCATTTGTCCATTTGTCCATTTGTTCATTTGTTCATTTGTTCATTTGTTCATTTGTTCATTTCTTCAATTGTTCATTCGTTCATTTGTTCATTTGTTCATTTGTTCATTTGTTCATTTGTTCATTCGTTCATTTGTTCATTTGTTCATTTGTTCATTTGTTCATTTGTTCATTTGTTCATTTGTTCATTTGTTCTTTCGTTCATTTGTCTATTCGCTCATTTCTTCATTTGTTCGTTTGCTCATTTGTTCATTTGTTCATTTGTTCATTTGTTAAAATGATCATTTGTAAATTTGTTGATTTGTCCATTTGTTCATTTGTTCATTTCTTTATTTATTCATTTGTTCATTTCTTTTTTTGTTCATTTGTTCCTTAGTTCATTTGTTCATTTGTTCATTTGTTCTTTTTTTCATTCGTTCATTTGTTCATTTGTTCATTCGTTCATTTGTTCATTTGTCCGTTTGTTCATTTGTTCATTTGTTCATTTGTTCATTTGTTCATTTGTTCATTCGTTCATTTGTTCATTTGTTCATTTGTTTATTTGTTCATTTGTTCATTTGTCCATTTGTTCATTTGTTCATTTCTTTATTTGTTCTTTTGTTCATTTCTTCAATTCTTCATTCGTTCCATTGTCTATTCGCTCATTTGTTCATTTGGTCATTTGGTCATTTGTTCATTCGTTCATTTGTTCATTTGTCCATTTGTCCATTTGTCCATTTGTTCATTTGTTCATTTGTTCATTTGTTCATTTCTTCAATTGTTCATTTGTTCATTTGTACATTTGTTCATTTGTCTATTCGCTCATTTGTTTATTTTTTCATTCGTTCATTTCTCTATTCGCTCATTTGTTCATTTGTTCGTTTGCTCATTTGTTCATTTGTTCATTTGTTCATTTGTTCATTTATCCATTTGTTCATTCGTTCATTTGTTCATTTGTCCATTTGTCCATTTGTTCATTTGTTCATTTGTTCATTTGTTCATTTGTTCATTTGTTCATTTCTTCAATTGTTCATTTCTTCAATTGTTCATTTGTTCATTTGTACATTTGTTCATTTGTTCATTTGTTCATTTGTTCATTTGATCATTTGTTCATTTGTTTATTTGTTCATTTGTTCATTTGTTCATTTGTTCATTTGTTCATTTGTTCATTTGTTCATTTGTTCATTCGTTCATTTGTTCATTTGTTCATTTGTTCATTTGTTCATTTGTTCATTTGTTCATTTGTTCTTTCGTTCATTTGTCTATTCGCTCATTTCTTCATTTGTTCGTTTGCTCATTTGTTCATTTGTTCATTTGTTCATTTGTTAAAATGATCATTTGTAAATTTGTTGATTTGTCCATTTGTTCATTTGTTCATTTCTTTATTTATTCATTTGTTCATTTCTTTTTTTGTTCATTTGTTCCTTAGTTCATTTGTTCATTTGTTCATTTGTTCATTTGTTCATTTGTTCACTTGCTCATTTGTTCGTTTGTTCATTTCTTCATTTGTTCATTTGTTCATTTGTTCATTTGTTCATTTGTTCATTTGTGCGTTTGTCTATTCGCTCATTTGTTCATTTGTTAATTCGTTCATTTGCCTATTCGCTCATTTGTTCATTTGTTCATTTGCTCATTTGCTCATTTGCTCATTTGCTCATTTGTTCATTTGTTCATTTGTTCATTTGTTCATTTGTTCATTTGTTCATTTGTTCATTTGTTCATTTGTTCATTTGTTCATTTGTTCATTTGCTCACTTGCTCATTTGTTCATTTGTTCATTTGTTCATTTGTTCATTTGTTCATTTGCTCATTTGTTCATTTGTTCATTTGTTCATTTGTTCATTTGTTCATTTGATCATTTGTTCATTTGTTCATTTGTTCATTTGTTCATTTGTTCATTTGTTCATTTGTTCATTTGTTCATTTGTTCATTTGTTCATTTGTTCATTTGTTCATTTGTTCATTTGTTCATTTGTTCATTTGTTCATTTGTTCATTTGTTCATTTGTCCGTTTGTTCATGTGTTCATTTGTTCATTTGTTCATTTGTTCACTTGTTCATTTGTTCACTTGTTCATTTGGTCATTTGTTCATTTGTTCATTTGTTCATTTGTTCATTTGTTCATTTGTTCATTTGTTCATTTGTTCATTTGTTCATTTGTTCATTTGTCCATTTGTTCATTTGTTCATTTGTTCATTCGTTCATTTGTTCATTTGTTCATTTGTTCATTTTTTCATTTGTTCATTTGTTCATTTGTTCATTTGTTCATTTGTTCATTTGTTCATTTGTTCATTTGTTCATTTGTTCACTTGTTCATTTGTTCACTTGTTCATTTGGTCATTTGGTCATTTGTTCATTTGTTCATTTGTTCATTTGTCCATTTGTTCATTTGTTCATTTCTTTATTTGTTCATTTGTTCATTTCTTTACTTGTTCATCTGTTCATTTGTTCATTTGCTCATTTGTTCATTTGTCTATTCGCTCATTTGTTCATTTATTCATTCGTTCATTTGTCTATTCGCTCATTTGTTCATTTGTTCATTTGTTCATTTGTTCATTTGTTCATTTGTTCATTTGTTCATTTGTTCTTTTGTTCATTTGTTCATTTGTTCATTTGTTCATTTGTTCATTTGTTCATTTGTTCATTTGTTCATTTGTTCATTTGTTCATTTGTTCATTTGTTCATTTGTTCATTTGTTCATTTGTTCATTTGTTCATTTGTTCATTTGTTCATTTGTTCATTTGTTCATTTGTTCCTCCGTTCATTTGTCTATTCGCTCATTTGTTCATTTATTCATTCGTTCATTTGTCTATTCGCTCATTTGTTCATTTGTCTATTCGCTCATTTGTTCATTTGTTCATTTGTTCATTTGCTCATTTGTTCATTTGTTCATTTGATCATTTGTTCATTTGTTCATTTGTTCATTTGTTCATTTGTTCATTTCTTCATTTCTTCATTTCTTCATTTGTTCATTTGTTCATTTGTTCATTTGTTCATTTGTTCATTTGTTCATTTGTTCATTTGTTCATTTGTTCATTTGTTCATTTGTTCATTTGTTCATTTGTTCATTTGTTCATTTGTTCATTTGTTCTTTTGTTCATTTGTCCATTTGTTCATTTGTTCATTTCTTTATTTGTTCATTTGTTCATTTCTTTACTTGTTCATCTGTTCATTTGTTCATTTGCTCATTTGTTCATTTGTTCATTTGTTCTTTTGTTCATTTGTTCATTTGTTCATTTGTTCATTTGTTCATTTGTCTATTCGCTCATTTGTTCATTCGTTCATTTGTTCATTTGTTCATTTGTTCACTTGCTCATTTGTTCATTTGTTCATTTGTTCATTTGTTCATTTGTTCATTTGTTCATTTGTTAATTTGTTCATTTGTTCGTTTGTTCGTTTGTTCATTTGTTCATTTGTTCATTCGTTCATTTGTTCGTTTGTTCGTTTGTTCATTTGTTCATTTGTTCATTTGTTCATTTGTTCATTTGTTCATTCGTTCATTTGTTCATTTGTCTATTCGCTCATTTGTTCATTCGTTCATTTGTTCATTTGTTCATTTGTTCACTTGCTCATTTGTTCATTTGTTCATTTGTTCATTTGTTCATTTGTACATTTGTTCATTTGTTCTTTTGTTCATTTCTTCAATTCTTCATTCGTTCCATTGTCTATTCGCTCATTTGTTCATTTGGTCATTTGGTCATTAGTTCATTCGTTCATTTGTTCATTTGTTCATTTGTTCATTTGTTCATTTGTTCATTTGTTCATTTGCTCATTTGTTCATTTGTTCATTTGTTCATTTGTTCACTTGTCCATTTGTTCGTTTGTTCACTTGTTCATTTGTACGTTTGTTCAATCGTTCAAATGATTATTCGACCATTTGTTCATTTGTTCATTTGTTCATTTGCTCATCTCTCCATTTGTTCATTTGTTCATTTGTTTATTTGTTCATTTGTTCATTTGTTCATTTGTTCATTTGTTCATTTGTTCAATTGTTCATTTGTTCATTTGTTCATTTGTCTATTCGCTCATTTGTTTATTTGTTCATTCGTTCATTTCTCTATTCGCTCATTTGTTCATTTGTTCGTTTGCTCATTTGTTCATTTGTTCATTTGTTTATTTGTTCATTTGTTCATTTGTTCATTTGTTCATATGTTCATTTGTTCATTTGTCCATTTGTTCATTTGTTCTTTTTTTCATTCGTTCATTTGTTCATTTGTTCATTTGTTCATTTGTTCATTTGTTCATTTGTTCATTTGTTCATTTGTTCATTTGTTCATTTGTTCATTTGTCCATTTTTTCATTTGTTCATTTGTTCATTTGTTCATTTGTTCATTTGTTCATATGTTCATTTGTTCATTTGTCCATTTGTTCATTTGTTCTTTTTTTCATTCGTTCATTTGTTCATTTGTTCATTCGTTCATTTGTTCATTTGTCCGTTTGTTCATGTGTTCATTTGTTCATTCGTTCATTTGTTCATTTGTATATTTGTTCATTTGTGCGATTGTCTATTCGCTCATTTGTTCATTTGTTCATTTGTTCATTCGTTCATTTGTTCATTTGTTCATTTGTTCATTTGTTCATTTGTTCATTTGTTCATTTGTTCATTTGTTCATTTGTTCATTTGTTCATTTGTTCATTTGTTCATTTGTTCATTTGTTCATTTGTTCATTTGTTCATTCGTTCATTTGTTCATTTGTTCATTTGTTCATTTGTTCATTTGTTCATTTGTTCATTTGTCCGTTTGTTCATTTGTCCGTTTGTTCATGTGTTCATTTGTTCATTTGTTCATTTGTTCATTTGCTCATTTGTTCATTTGTTCATTTGTTTATTTGTTCATTTGTTCATTTGTTCGTTTGTTCATTTGTTCATTTGTTCGTTTGTTCATTTGCTCACTTGCTCATTTGTTCATTTGTTCATTTGTTCATTTGCTCATTTGTTCATTTGTTCATTTGTTCATTTGTTCATTTGTTCATTTGATCATTTGTTCATTTGTTCATTTGTTCATTTGTTCATTTGTTCATTTGTTCATTTGTACAATTGTTCATTCGTTCATTTGTTCATTTGTTCATTCGTTCATTTGTCTATTCGCTCATTTGTTCATTTTTTCACTTGTTCATTTTTTCATTTGTTCATTTGTTCATTTGTTCATTTGTATATTTGTTCATTTGTTCATTTGTTCATTTGTTCATTTGTTCATTTGTTCATTTGTTCATTTGTTCATTTGTTCATTTGTTCATTTGTGCGTTTGTCTATTCGCTCATTTGTTCATTTGTTAATTCGTTCATTTGCCTATTCGCTCATTTGTTCATTTGTTCATTTGTTCATTTGCTCATTTGCTCATTTGCTCATTTGTTCATTTGTTCATTTGTTCATTTGTTCATTTGTTCATTTGTTCATTTGTTCATTTGTTCATTTGTTCATTTGTTCACTTGTTCATTTGTTCACTTGTTCATTTGGTCATTTGTTCATTTGTTCATTTGTTCATTTGTTCACTTGTTCATTTGTTCATTTGTTCATTTGTTCATTTGTTCATTCGTTCATTTGTTCATTTGTTCATTTGTTCATTTGTTCATTTGTTCATTTGTTCATTTGTTCATTTGTTCATTCGTTCATTTGTTCATTTGTTCATTTGTTTATTTGTTCATTTGTTCATTTGTCCATTTGTTCATTTGTTCATTTCTTTATTTGTTCATTTGTTCATTTGTTCATTTGTTCATTTGTTCATTTGTTCATTTGTTCATTTGTTCATTTGTTCATTCGTTCATTTGTTCATTTGTTCATTTGTTCATTTGTTCATTTGTTCATTTGTTCATTTGTTCATTTGTTCATTTGTTCACTTGTTCATTTGTTCACTTGTTCATTTGGTCATTTGGTCATTTGGTCATTTGTTCATTTGTTCATTTGTTCATTTGTCCATTTGTTCATTTGTTCATTTCTTTATTTGTTCATTTGTTCATTTGTCCATTTGTTCATTTGTTCGTTTGTTCATTTGTTCATTTGTTCGTTTGTTCATTTGCTCACTTGCTCATTTGTTCATTTGTTCATTTGTTCATTTGCTCATTTGTTCATTTGTTCATTTGTTCATTTGTTCATTTGTTCATTTGATCATTTGTTCATTTGTTCATTTGTTCATTTGTTCATTTGTTCATTTGTTCATTTGTACAATTGTTCATTCGTTCATTTGTTCATTTGTTCATTCGTTCATTTGTCTATTCGCTCATTTGTTCATTTTTTCACTTGTTCATTTTTTCATTTGTTCATTTGTTCATTTGTTCATTTGTTCATTTGTTCATTTGTTCATTTGTTCATTTGTTCATTTGTTCATTTGTTCATTTGTTCATTTGTTCATTTGTTCATTTGTTCATTTGTGCGTTTGTCTATTCGCTCATTTGTTCATTTGTTAATTCGTTCATTTGCCTATTCGCTCATTTGTTCATTTGTTCATTTGTTCATTTGCTCATTTGCTCATTTGCTCATTTGTTCATTTGTTCATTTGTTCATTTGTTCATTTGTTCATTTGTTCATTTGCTCACTTGCTCATTTGTTCATTTGTTCATTTGTTCATTTGTTCATTTGTTCATTTGCTCATTTGTTCATTTGTTCATTTGTTCATTTGTTCATTTGTTGATTTGATCATTTGTTCATTTGTTCATTTGTTCATTTGTTCATTTGTTCATTTGTTCATTTGTTCATTTGTTCATTTGTTCATTTGTCATTTGTTCATTTGTTCATTTGTTCATTTGTTCATTTGTTCATTTGTTCATTTGTTCATTTGTTCATTTGTTCATTTGTTCATTTGTTCATTTGTTCATTTGTTCATTTGTTCATTTGTTCATTTGTTCATTTGTTAATTTGTTCATTTGTTCATTTGTTCATTTGTTCATTTGTCCATTTGTTCATTTGTTCTTTTTTTCATTTGTTCATTTGTTCATTTGTTCATATGTTCATTTGTTCATTTGTCCATTTGTTCATTTGTTCTTTTTTTCATTCGTTCATTTGTTCATTTGTTCATTTGTTCATTTGTTCATTTGTTCATTCGTTCATTTGTTCATTTGTATATTTGTTCATTTGTGCGATTGTCTATTCGCTCATTTGTTCATTTGTTCATTTGTATATTTGTTCATTTGTGCGATTGTCTATTCGCTCATTTGTTCATTTGTTCATTTGTTCATTCGTTCATTTGTTCATTTGTTCATTTGTTCATTTGTTCTTTTGTTCATTTGTTCATTTGTTCATTTGTTCATTCGTTCATTTGTCTACTCGCTCATTTGTTCATTTTTTCATTTGTTCATTTGTTCATTTGTTCATTTGTACATTTGTTCATTTGTTCATTTGTTCATTTGTTCATTTGTTCATTTGTTCATTTGTTCCTTTGTTCATTTGTTCATTTGTTCATTTGTTCATTTGTTCACTTGTTCATTTGTTCACTTGTTCATTTGGTCATTTGTTCATTTGTTCATTTGTTCATTTGTTCATTTGTTCATTTGTTCATTTGCTCATTTGTTCATTCGTTCATTTGTTCATTTGTCCATTTGTTCATTTGTCCATTTCTTCATTTGTTCATTTGTTCATTCGTTCATTTGTTCATTCGTTCATTTGTTCATTTGTTCATTTGTTCATTTGTTCATTTGTTCATTTGTCCGTTTGTTCATTTGTCCGTTTGTTCATGTGTTCATTTGTTCATTTGTTCATTTGTTCATTTGTTCATTTGTTCATTTGTTCATTTGTTCATTTGTTCATTTGTTCATTCGTTCATTTGTTCATTTGTTCATTTGTTCATTTGTTCATTTGTTCATTTGTCCATTTGTTCATTTGTCCATTTGTTCATTTCTTTACTTGTCCATCTGTTCATTTGTTCATTTGCTCATTTGTTCATTTGTTCATTTGTTTATTTGTTCATTTGTTCGTTTGTTCATTTGTTCATTTGTTCGTTTGTTCATTTGTTCATTTGTTCATTTGTTCATTCGTTCATTAGTTCATTTGTCCGTTTGTTCATGTGTTCATTTGTTCATTTGTTCATTTGTTCATTTGTTCATTTGTTCACTTGTTCATTTGTTCACTTGTTCATTTGGTCATTTGTTCATTTGTTCATTTGTTCATTTGTTCACTTGTTCATTTGTTCATTTGTTCATTTGTTCATTTGTTCATTTGTCCATTTGTTCATTTGTTCATTTGTTCATTCGTTCATTTGTTCATTTGTTCATTTGTTCATTTGTTGATTTGTTCATTTGTTCATTTGTTCATTTGTTCATTCGTTCATTTGTTCATTTGTTCATTTGTTTATTTGTTCATTTGTTCATTTGTCCATTTGTTCATTTGTTCATTTCTTTATTTGTTCATTTGTTCATTTGTTCATTTGTTCATTTGTTCATTTGTTCATTTGTTCATTTGTTCATTTGTTCATTCGTTCATTTGTTCATTTGTTCATTTGTTCATTTGTTCATTTGTTCATTTGTTCATTTGTTCATTTGTTCATTTGTTCACTTGTTCATTTGTTCACTTGTTCATTTGGTCATTTGGTCATTTGGTCATTTGTTCATTTGTTCATTTGTTCATTTGTCCATTTGTTCATTTGTTCATTTCTTTATTTGTTCATTTGTTCATTTCTTTACTTGTTCATCTGTTCATTTGTTCATTTGCTCATTTGTTCATTTGTTCATTTGTTCATTTGTTCTTTTGTTCATTTGTTCATTTGTTCATTTGTTCATTTGTTCATTTGTTCATTTGTTCATTTGTTCATTTGTTCTTTTGTTCATTTGTTCATTTGTTCATTTGTTCATTTGTTCATTTGTTCATTTGTTCATTTGTTCATTTGTTCATTTGTTCATTTGTTCATTTGTTCATTTGTTCATTTGTTCATTTGTTCATTTGTTCATTTGTTCATTTGTTCACTTGTTCATTTGTTCACTTGTTCATTTGGTCATTTGGTCATTTGTTCATTTGTTCATTTGTTCATTTGTCCATTTGTTCATTTGTTCATTTCTTTATTTGTTCATTTGTTCATTTCTTTACTTGTTCATCTGTTCATTTGTTCATTTGCTCATTTGTTCATTTGTCTATTCGCTCATTTGTTCATTTATTCATTCGTTCATTTGTCTATTCGCTCATTTGTTCATTTGTTCATTTGTTCATTTGTTCATTTGTTCATTCGTTCATTTGTTCATTTGTTCATTTGTTCATTTGTTCATTTGTTCATTTGTTCATTTGTTCATTTGTTCATTTGTTCATTTGTTCACTTGTTCATTTGTTCACTTGTTCATTTGGTCATTTGGTCATTTGTTCATTTGTTCATTTGTTCATTTGTCCATTTGTTCATTTGTTCATTTCTTTATTTGTTCATTTGTTCATTTCTTTACTTGTTCATCTGTTCATTTGTTCATTTGCTCATTTGTTCATTTGTTCATTTGTTCATTTGTTCTTTTGTTCATTTGTTCATTTGTTCATTTGTTCATTTGTTCATTTGTTCATTTGTTCATTTGTTCATTTGTTCATTTGTTCATTTGTTCTTTTGTTCATTTGTTCATTTGTTCATTTGTTCATTTGTTCATTTGTTCATTTGTTCATTTGTTCATTTGTTCATTTGTTCATTTGTTCATTTGTTCATTTGTTCATTTGTTCATTTGTTCATTTGTTCATTTGTTCATTTGTTCCTCCGATCATTTGTCTATTCGCTCATTTGTTCATTTATTCATTCGTTCATTTGTCTATTCGCTCATTTGTTCATTTGTCTATTCGCTCATTTGTTCATTTGTTCATTTGTTCATTTGTTCATTTGCTCATTTGTTCATTTGTTCATTTGTGCACTTGTTCATTTGTTCATTTGTTCATTTGTGCATTTGTGCATTTGTGCATTTGTTCATTTGTTCATTTGTTCACTTGTCCATTTGTTCGTTTGTTCACTTGTTCATTTGTACGTTTGTTCAATCGTTCAAATGATTATTCGACCATTTGTTCATTTGTTCATTTGTTCATTTGCTCATCTGTCCATTTGTTCATTTGTTCATTTGTTTATTTGTTCATTTGTTCATTTGTTCATTTGTTCATTTGTTCATTTGTTCAATTGTTCATTTGTTCATTTGTTCATTTGTCTATTCGCTCATTTGTTTATTTGTTCATTCGTTCATTTCTCTATTCGCTCATTTGTTCATTTGTTCGTTTGCTCATTTGTTCATTTGTTCATTTGTTTATTTGTTCATTTGTTCATTTGTTCATTTGTTCATATGGTCATTTGTTCATTTGTCCATTTGTTCATTTGTTCTTTTTTTCATTCGTTCATTTGTTCATTTGTTCATTTGTTCATTTGTTCATTTGTTCATTTGTTCATTTGTTCATTTGTTCATTTGTTCATTTGTTCATTTGTTCATTTGTTCATTTTTTCATTTGTTCATTTGTTCATTTGTTCATTTGTTCATTTGTTCATATGTTCATTTGTTCATTTGTCCATTTGTTCATTTGTTCTTTTTTTCATTCGTTCATTTGTTCATTTGTTCATTCGTTCATTTGTTCATTTGTCCGTTTGTTCATGTGTTCATTTGTTCATTTGTTCATTTGTTCATTTGTTCATTTTTTCACTTGTTCATTTGTTCACTTGTTCATTTGGTCATTTGTTCATTTGTTCATTTGTTCATTTGTTCATTTGTTCATTTGTTCATTTGTTCATTTGTTCATTTGTTCATTTGTCCATTTGTTCATTTGTTCATTTGTTCATTCGTTCATTTGTTCATTTGTTCATTTGTTCATTTGTTCATTTGTTCATTTGTTCATTTGTTCATTTGTTCATTCGTTCATTTGTTCATTTGTTCATTTGTTCATTTGTTCATTTGTTCATTTGTTCATTTGTTCATTTGTTCAATTGTTCATTTGTTCATTTGTTCATTTGTCTATTCGCTCATTTGTTTATTTGTTCATTCGTTCATTTCTCTATTCGCTCATTTGTTCATTTGTTCCTTTGTTCATTTGTTCATTTGCTCATTTGTTCATTTGTTCATCTGTTCATTTGTTCATTTGTTCATTTGTTCATTTGTTCATTTGTTCATTTGTTCATTTGTTCATTTGTTCATTCGTTCATTTGTTCATTTGTTCATTTGTTCATTTGCTCATCTGTCCATTTGTTCATTTGTTCATTTGTTTATTTGTTCATTTGTTCATTTGTTCATTTGTTCATTTGTTCATTTGTTCATTTGTTCAATTGTTCATTTGTTCATTTGTTCATTTGTCTATTCGCTCATTTGTTTATTTGTTCATTCGTTCATTTCTCTATTCGCTCATTTGTTCATTTGTTCCTTTGTTCATTTGTTCATTTGCTCATTTGTTCATTTGTTCATTTGTTCATTTGTTCATTTGTTCATTTGTTCATTTGATCATTTGTTCATTTGTTCATTTGTTCATTTGTTCATTTGTTCATTTGTTCATTTGTTCATTTGTTCATTTGTTCATTTGTTCATTTGTTCATTTGTTCATTTGTTCATTTGTTCATTTGTTCATTTGTTCATTTGTTCATTTGTTCATTTTTTCATTTGTTCATTTGTTCATTTGTTCATTTGTTCATTTGTTCATTTGTTCATTTTTTCATTTGTTCATTTGTTCATTTGTTCATTTGTTCATTTGTTCATATGTTCATTTGTTCATTTGTCCATTTGTTCATTTGTTCTTTTTTTCATTCGTTCATTTGTTCATTTGTTCATTCGTTCATTTGTTCATTTGTCCGTTTGTTCATGTGTTCATTTGTTCATTTGTTCATTTGTTCATTTGTTCATTTGTTCACTTGTTCATTTGGTCATTTGTTCATTTGTTCATTTGTTCATTTGTTCATTTGTTCATTTGTTCATTTGTTCATTCGTTCATTTGTTCATTTGTTCATTTGTTCATTTGTTCATTTGTTCATTTGTTCATTTGTTCATTTGTTCATTTGTTCATTTGTTCATTTGTTCACTTGTTCATTTGTTCACTTGTTCATTTGGTCATTTGGTCATTTGTTCATATGTTCATTTGTTCATTTGTCCATTTGTTCATTTGTTCATTTGTTCATTTGTTCATTCGTTCATTTGTTCATTTGTTCATTTGTTTATTTGTTCATTTGTTCATTTGTCCATTTGTTCATTTGTTCATTTCTTTATTTGTTCATTTGTTCATTTGTTCATTTGTTCATTTGTTCATTTGTTCATTTGTTCATTTGTTCATTTGTTCATTCGTTCATTTGTTCATTTGTTCATTTGTTCATTTGTTCATTTGTTCATTTGTTCATTTGTTCATTTGTTCATTTGTTCATTTGTTCATTTGTTCACTTGTTCATTTGTTCACTTGTTCATTTGGTCATTTGGTCATTTGTTCATTTGTTCATTTGTTCATTTGTCCATTTGTTCATTTGTTCATTTCTTTATTTGTTCATTTGTTCATTTCTTTACTTGTTCATCTGTTCATTTGTTCATTTGCTCATTTGTTCATTTGTTCATTTGTTCATTTGTTCTTTTGTTCATTTGTTCATTTGTTCATTTGTTCATTTGTTCATTTGTTCATTTGTTCATTTGTTCATTTGTTCATTTGTTCTTTTGTTCATTTGTTCATTTGTTCATTTGTTCATTTGTTCATTTGTTCATTTGTTCATTTGTTCATTTGTTCATTTGTTCATTTGTTCATTTGTTCATTTGTTCATTTGTTCATTTGTTCCTCCGATCATTTGTCTATTCGCTCATTTGTTCATTTATTCATTCGTTCATTTGTCTATTCGCTCATTTGTTCATTTGTCTATTCGCTCATTTGTTCATTTGTTCATTTGTTCATTTGTTCATTTGCTCATTTGTTCATTTGTTCATTTGTGCACTTGTTCATTTGTTCATTTGTTCATTTGTGCATTTGTGCATTTGTTCATTTGTTCATTTGTTCATTTGTTCATTTGTTCATTTGTTCATTTGAACATTTGTTCATTTGTTCATTTGTTCATTTGTTCATTTGTTCATTTGTTCATTTGTTCATTTGTTCATTTGTTCTTTTGTTCATTTGTCCATTTGTTCATTTGTTCATTTCTTTATTTGTTCATTTGTTCATTTCTTTACTTGTTCATCTGTTCATTTGTTCATTTGCTCATTTGTTCATTTGTTCATTTGTTCTTTTGTTCATTTGTTCATTTGTTCATTTGTTCATTTGTTCATTTGTCTATTCGCTCATTTGTTCATTCGTTCATTTGTTCATTTGTTCATTTGTTCACTTGCTCATTTGTTCATTTGTTCATTTGTTCATTTGTTCATTTGTTCATTTGTTCATTTGTTAATTTGTTCATTTGTTCGTTTGTTCGTTGGTTCATTTGTTCATTTGTTCATTCGTTCATTTGTTCGTTTGTTCGTTTGTTCATTTGTTCATTTGTTCATTTGTTCATTTGTTCATTTGTTCATTCGTTCATTTGTTCATTTGTCTATTCGCTCATTTGTTCATTCGTTCATTTGTTCATTTGTTCATTTGTTCACTTGCTCATTTGTTCATTTGTTCATTTGTTCATTTGTTCATTTGTACATTTGTTCATTTGTTCTTTTGTTCATTTCTTCAATTCTTCATTCGTTCCATTGTCTATTCGCTCATTTGTTCATTTGGTCATTTGGTCATTAGTTCATTCGTTCATTTTTTCATTTGTTCATTTGTTCATTTGTTCATTTGTTCATTTGCTCATTTGTTCATTTGTTCATTTGTTCATTTGTTCACTTGTCCATTTGTTCGTTTGTTCACTTGTTCATTTGTACGTTTCTTCAATCGTTCAAATGATAATTCGACCATTTGTTCATTTGTTCATTTGTTCATTTGTTCATTTGCTCATCTGTCCATTTGTTCATTTGTTCATTTGTTTATTTGTTCATTTGTTCATTTGTTCATTTGTTCATTTGTTCATTTGTTCGATTGTTCATTTGTTCATTTGTTCATTTGTCTATTCGCTCATTTGTTTATTTGTTCATTCGTTCATTTCTCTATTCGCTCATTTGTTCATTTGTTCGTTTGCTCATTTGTTCATTTGTTCATTTGTTTATTTGTTCATTTGTTCATTTGTTCATTTGTTCATTTGTTCATATGTTCATTTGTTCATTTGTCCATTTGTTCATTTGTTCTTTTTTTCATTCGTTCATTTGTTCATTTGTTCATTTGTTCATTTGTTCATTTGTTCATTTGTTCATTCGTTCATTTGTTCATTTGTATATTTGTTCATTTGTGCGATTGTCTATTCGCTCATTTGTTCATTTGTTCATTTGTTCATTCGTTCATTTGTTCATTTGTTCATTTGTTCATTTGTTCATTTGTTCATTTGTTCATTTGTTCATTTGTTCATTTGTTCATTTGTTCATTTGTTCATTTGTTCATTTGTTCATTCGTTCATTTGTTCATTTGTTCATTTGTTCATTTGTTCATTTGTTCATTTGTTCATTTGTCCGTTTGTTCATTTGTCCGTTTGTTCATGTGTTCATTTGTTCATTTGTTCATTTGTTCATTTGCTCATTTGTTCATTTGTTCATTTGTTTATTTGTTCATTTGTTCATTTGTTCGTTTGTTCATTTGTTCATTTGTTCGTTTGTTCATTTGCTCACTTGCTCATTTGTTCATTTGTTCATTTGTTCATTTGCTCATTTGTTCATTTGTTCATTTGTTCATTTGTTCATTTGTTCATTTGATCATTTGTTCATTTGTTCATTTGTTCATTTGTTCATTTGTTCATTTGTTCATTTGTACAATTGTTCATTCGTTCATTTGTTCATTTGTTCATTCGTTCATTTGTCTATTCGCTCATTTGTTCATTTTTTCACTTGTTCATTTTTTCATTTGTTCATTTGTTCATTTGTTCATTTGTATATTTGTTCATTTGTGCGATTGTCTATTCGCTCATTTGTTCATTTGTTCACTTGTTCACTTGCTCATTTGTTCGTTTGTTCATTTGTTCATTTGTTCATTTGTTCATTTGTTCATTTGTTCATTTGTTCATTTGTTCATTTGTTCATTTGTTCATTTGTTCATTTGTTCATTTGTGCGTTTGTCTATTCGCTCATTTGTTCATTTGTTAATTCGTTCATTTGCCTATTCGCTCATTTGTTCATTTGTTCATTTGTTCATTTGCTCATTTGCTCATTTGCTCATTTGTTCATTTGTTCATTTGTTCATTTGTTCATTTGTTCATTTGTTCATTTGCTCACTTGCTCATTTGTTCATTTGTTCATTTGTTCATTTGTTCATTTGTTCATTTGCTCATTTGTTCATTTGTTCATTTGTTCATTTGTTCATTTGTTGATTTGATCATTTGTTCATTTGTTCATTTGTTCATTTGTTCATTTGTTCATTTGTTCATTTGTTCATTTGTTCATTTGTTCATTTGTCATTTGTTCATTTGTTCATTTGTTCATTTGTTCATTTGTTCATTTGTTCATTTGTTCATTTGTTCATTTGTTCATTTGTTCATTTGTTCATTTGTTCATTTGTTCATTTGTTCATTTGTTCATTTGTTCATTTGTTCATTTGTTCATTTGTTAATTTGTTCATTTGTTCATTTGTTCATTTGTTCATTTGTCCATTTGTTCATTTGTTCTTTTTTTCATTTGTTCATTTGTTCATTTGTTCATATGTTCATTTGTTCATTTGTCCATTTGTTCATTTGTTCTTTTTTTCATTCGTTCATTTGTTCATTTGTTCATTTGTTCATTTGTTCATTTGTTCATTCGTTCATTTGTTCATTTGTATATTTGTTCATTTGTGCGATTGTCTATTCGCTCATTTGTTCATTTGTTCATTTGTTCATTCGTTCATTTGTTCATTTGTTCATTTGTTCATTTGTTCTTTTGTTCATTTGTTCATTTGTTCATTTGTTCATTTGTTCATTTGTTCATTTGTACAATTGTTCATTCGTTCATTTGTTCATTTGTTCATTCGTTCATTTGTCTACTCGCTCATTTGTTCATTTTTTCATTTGTTCATTTGTTCATTTGTTCATTTGTACATTTGTTCATTTGTTCATTTGTTCATTTGTTCATTTGTTCATTTGTTCATTTGTTCCTTTGTTCATTTGTTCATTTGTTCATTTGTTCATTTGTTCACTTGTTCATTTGTTCACTTGTTCATTTGGTCATTTGTTCATTTGTTCATTTGTTCATTTGTTCATTTGTTCATTTGTTCATTTGCTCATTTGTTCATTCGTTCATTTGTTCATTTGTCCATTTGTTCATTTGTCCATTTGTTCATTTGTTCATTCGTTCATTTGTTCATTCGTTCATTTGTTCATTTGTTCATTTGTTCATTTGTTCATTTGTTCATTTGTCAGTTTGTTCATTTGTCCGTTTGTTCATGTGTTCATTTGTTCATTTGTTCATTTGTTCATTTGTTCATTTGTTCATTTGTTCATGTGTTCATTTGTTCATTTGTTCATTTGTTCATTTGTTCATTTGTTCACTTGTTCATTTGTTCACTTGTTCATTTGGTCATTTGTTCATTTGTTCATTTGTTCATTTGTTCACTTGTTCATTTGCTCATTTGTTCATTCGTTCATTTGTTCATTTGTCCATTTGTTCATTTGTCCATTTCTTCATTTGTTCATTTGTTCATTCGTTCATTTGTTCATTCGTTCATTTGTTCATTTGTTCATTTGTTCATTTGTTCATTTGTTCATTTGTCCGTTTGTTCATTTGTCCGTTTGTTCATGTGTTCATTTGTTCATTTGTTCATTTGTTCATTTGTTCATTTGTTCATTTGTTCATGTGTTCATTTGTTCATTTGTTCATTTGTTCATTTGTTCATTTGTTCACTTGTTCATTTGTTCACTTGTTCATTTGTTCACTTGTTCATTTGGTCATTTGTTCATTTGTTCATTTGTTCATTTGTTCACTTGTTCATTTGTTCATTTGTTCATTTGTTCATTTGTTCATTTGTCCATTTGTTCATTTGTTCATTTGTTCATTCGTTCATTTGTTCATTTGTTCATTTGTTCATTTGTTCATTTGTTCATTTGTTCATTTGTTCATTTGTTCATTTGTTCATTCGTTCATTTGTTCATTTGTTCATTTGTTTATTTGTTCATTTGTTCATTTGTCCATTTGTTCATTTGTTCATTTCTTTATTTGTTCATTTGTTCATTTGTTCATTTGTTCATTTGTTCATTTGTTCATTTGTTCATTTGTTCATTTGTTCATTCGTTCATTTGTTCATTTGTTCATTTGTTCATTTGTTCATTTGTTCATTTGTTCATTTGTTCACTTGTTCATTTGTTCACTTGTTCATTTGGTCATTTGGTCATTTGGTCATTTGTTCATTTGTTCATTTGTCCATTTGTTAATTTGTTCATTTCTTTATTTGTTCATTTGTTCATTTCTTTACTTGTTCATCTGTTCATTTGTTCATTTGCTCATTTGTTCATTTGTTCATTTGTTCATTTGTTCTTTTGTTCATTTGTTCATTTGTTCATTTGTTCATTTGTTCATTTGTTCATTTGTTCATTTGTTCATTTGTTCTTTTGTTCATTTGTTCATTTGTTCATTTGTTCATTTGTTCATTTGTTCATTTGTTCATTTGTTCATTTGTTCATTTGTCCATTTGTTCATTTGTCCATTTGTTCATTTCTTTACTTGTCCATCTGTTCATTTGTTCATTTGCTCATTTGTTCATTTGTTCATTTGTTTATTTGTTCATTTGTTCGTTTGTTCATTTGTTCATTTGTTCGTTTGTTCATTTGTTCATTTGTTCATTTGTTCATTCGTTCATTTGTTCATTTGTCCGTTTGTTCATGTGTTCATTTGTTCATTTGTTCATTTGTTCATTTGTTCATTTGTTCACTTGTTCATTTGTTCACTTGTTCATTTGGTCATTTGTTCATTTGTTCATTTGTTCATTTGTTCACTTGTTCATTTGTTCATTTGTTCATTTGTTCATTTGTTCATTTGTCCATTTGTTCATTTGTTCATTTGTTCATTCGTTCATTTGTTCATTTGTTCATTTGTTCATTTGTTCATTTGTTCATTTGTTCATTTGTTCATTCGTTCATTTGTTCATTTGTTCATTTGTTTATTTGTTCATTTGTTCATTTGTCCATTTGTTCATTTGTTCATTTCTTTATTTGTTCATTTGTTCATTTGTTCATTTGTTCATTTGTTCATTTGTTCATTTGTTCATTTGTTCATTCGTTCATTTGTTCATTTGTTCATTTGTTCATTTGTTCATTTGTTCATTTGTTCATAATGTTCATTTGTTCATTTGTTCACTTGTTCATTTGTTCACTTGTTCATTTGGTCATTTGGTCATTTGTTCATTTGTTCATTTGTTCATTTGTCCATTTGTTCATTTGTTCATTTCTTTATTTGTTCATTTGTTCATTTCTTTACTTGTTCATCTGTTCATTTGTTCATTTGCTCATTTGTTCATTTGTTCATTTGTTCATTTGTTCTTTTGTTCATTTGTTCATTTGTTCATTTGTTCATTTGTTCATTTGTTCATTTGTTCATTTGTTCATTTGTTCTTTTGTTCATTTGTTCATTTGTTCATTTGTTCATTTGTTCATTTGTTCATTTGTTCATTTGTTCATTTGTTCATTTGTTCATTTGTTCATTTGTTCATTTGTTCATTTGTTCATTTGTTCCTCCGATCATTTGTCTATTCGCTCATTTGTTCATTTATTCATTCGTTCATTTGTCTATTCGCTCATTTGTTCATTTGTCTATTCGCTCATTTGTTCATTTGTTCATTTGTTCATTTGTTCATTTGCTCATTTGTTCATTTGTTCATTTGTGCACTTGTTCATTTGTTCATTTGTTCATTTGTGCATTTGTGCATTTGTTCATTTGTTCATTTGTTCATTTGTTAATTTGTTCATTTGTTCATTTGTTCATTTGTTCATTTGTTCACTTGTTCATTTGTTCACTTGTTCATTTGGTCATTTGTTCATTTGTTCATTTGTTCATTTGTTCACTTGTTCATTTGTTCATTTGTTCATTTGTTCATTTGTTCATTTGTCCATTTGTTCATTTGTTCATTTGTTCATTCGTTCATTTGTTCATTTGTTCATTTGTTCATTTGTTCATTTGTTCATTTGTTCATTTGTTCATTCGTTCATTTGTTCATTTGTTCATTTGTTTATTTGTTCATTTGTTCATTTGTCCATTTGTTCATTTGTTCATTTCTTTATTTGTTCATTTGTTCATTTGTTCATTTGTTCATTTGTTCATTTGTTCATTTGTTCATTTGTTCATTTGTTCATTTGTTCATTTGTCCATTTGTTCATTTGTCCATTTGTTCATTTCTTTACTTGTCCATCTGTTCATTTGTTCATTTGCTCATTTGTTCATTTGTTCATTTGTTTATTTGTTCATTTGTTCGTTTGTTCATTTGTTCATTTGTTCGTTTGTTCATTTGTTCATTTGTTCATTTGTTCATTCGTTCATTTGTTCATTTGTCCGTTTGTTCATGTGTTCATTTGTTCATTTGTTCATTTGTTCATTTGTTCATTTGTTCACTTGTTCATTTGTTCACTTGTTCATTTGGTCATTTGTTCATTTGTTCATTTGTTCATTTGTTCACTTGTTCATTTGTTCATTTGTTCATTTGTTCATTTGTTCATTTGTCCATTTGTTCATTTGTTCATTTGTTCATTCGTTCATTTGTTCATTTGTTCATTTGTTCATTTGTTCATTTGTTCATTTGTTCATTTGTTCATTCGTTCATTTGTTCATTTGTTCATTTGTTTATTTGTTCATTTGTTCATTTGTCCATTTGTTCATTTGTTCATTTCTTTATTTGTTCATTTGTTCATTTGTTCATTTGTTCATTTGTTCATTTGTTCATTTGTTCATTTGTTCATTCGTTCATTTGTTCATTTGTTCATTTGTTCATTTGTTCATTTGTTCATTTGTTCATAATGTTCATTTGTTCATTTGTTCACTTGTTCATTTGTTCACTTGTTCATTTGTTCATTTGTTCATTTGTTCATTTGTTCATTTGTTCATTCGTTCATTTGTTCATTTGTATATTTGTTCATTTGTGCGATTGTCTATTCGCTCATTTGTTCATTTGTTCATTTGTTCATTCGTTCATTTGTTCATTTGTTCATTTGTTCATTTGTTCATTTGTTCATTTGTTCATTTGTTCATTTGTTCATTTGTTCATTTGTTCATTTGTTCATTTGTTCATTTGTTCATTCGTTCATTTGTTCATTTGTTCATTTGTTCATTTGTTCATTTGTTCATTTGTTCATTTGTCCGTTTGTTCATTTGTCCGTTTGTTCATGTGTTCATTTGTTCATTTGTTCATTTGTTCATTTGCTCATTTGTTCATTTGTTCATTTGTTTATTTGTTCATTTGTTCATTTGTTCGTTTGTTCATTTGTTCATTTGTTCGTTTGTTCATTTGCTCACTTGCTCATTTGTTCATTTGTTCATTTGTTCATTTGCTCATTTGTTCATTTGTTCATTTGTTCATTTGTTCATTTGTTCATTTGATCATTTGTTCATTTGTTCATTTGTTCATTTGTTCATTTGTTCATTTGTTCATTTGTACAATTGTTCATTCGTTCATTTGTTCATTTGTTCATTCGTTCATTTGTCTATTCGCTCATTTGTTCATTTTTTCACTTGTTCATTTTTTCATTTGTTCATTTGTTCATTTGTTCATTTGTATATTTGTTCATTTGTGCGATTGTCTATTCGCTCATTTGTTCATTTGTTCACTTGTTCACTTGCTCATTTGTTCGTTTGTTCATTTGTTCATTTGTTCATTTGTTCATTTGTTCATTTGTTCATTTGTTCATTTGTTCATTTGTTCATTTGTTCATTTGTTCATTTGTTCATTTGTGCGTTTGTCTATTCGCTCATTTGTTCATTTGTTAATTCGTTCATTTGCCTATTCGCTCATTTGTTCATTTGTTCATTTGTTCATTTGCTCATTTGCTCATTTGCTCATTTGTTCATTTGTTCATTTGTTCATTTGTTCATTTGTTCATTTGTTCATTTGCTCACTTGCTCATTTGTTCATTTGTTCATTTGTTCATTTGTTCATTTGTTCATTTGCTCATTTGTTCATTTGTTCATTTGTTCATTTGTTCATTTGTTGATTTGATCATTTGTTCATTTGTTCATTTGTTCATTTGTTCATTTGTTCATTTGTTCATTTGTTCATTTGTTCATTTGTTCATTTGTCATTTGTTCATTTGTTCATTTGTTCATTTGTTCATTTGTTCATTTGTTCATTTGTTCATTTGTTCATTTGTTCATTTGTTCATTTGTTCATTTGTTCATTTGTTCATTTGTTCATTTGTTCATTTGTTCATTTGTTCATTTGTTCATTTGTTAATTTGTTCATTTGTTCATTTGTTCATTTGTTCATTTGTCCATTTGTTCATTTGTTCTTTTTTTCATTTGTTCATTTGTTCATTTGTTCATATGTTCATTTGTTCATTTGTCCATTTGTTCATTTGTTCTTTTTTTCATTCGTTCATTTGTTCATTTGTTCACTTGTTCATTTGGTCATTTGTTCATTTGTTCATTTGTTCATTTGTTCACTTGTTCATTTGCTCATTTGTTCATTCGTTCATTTGTTCATTTGTCCATTTGTTCATTTGTCCATTTCTTCATTTGTTCATTTGTTCATTCGTTCATTTGTTCATTCGTTCATTTGTTCATTTGTTCATTTGTTCATTTGTTCATTTGTTCATTTGTCCGTTTGTTCATTTGTCCGTTTGTTCATGTGTTCATTTGTTCATTTGTTCATTTGTTCATTTGTTCATTTGTTCATTTGTTCATGTGTTCATTTGTTCATTTGTTCATTTGTTCATTTGTTCATTTGTTCACTTGTTCATTTGTTCACTTGTTCATTTGTTCACTTGTTCATTTGGTCATTTGTTCATTTGTTCATTTGTTCATTTGTTCACTTGTTCATTTGTTCATTTGTTCATTTGTTCATTTGTTCATTTGTCCATTTGTTCATTTGTTCATTTGTTCATTCGTTCATTTGTTCATTTGTTCATTTGTTCATTTGTTCATTTGTTCATTTGTTCATTCGTTCATTTGTTCATTTGTTCATTTGTTCATTTGTCCGTTTGTTCATTTGTCCGTTTGTTCATGTGTTCATTTGTTCATTTGTTCATTTGTTCATTTGCTCATTTGTTCATTTGTTCATTTGTTTATTTGTTCATTTGTTCATTTGTTCGTTTGTTCATTTGTTCATTTGTTCGTTTGTTCATTTGCTCACTTGCTCATTTGTTCATTTGTTCATTTGTTCATTTGCTCATTTGTTCATTTGTTCATTTGTTCATTTGTTCATTTGTTCATTTGATCATTTGTTCATTTGTTCATTTGTTCATTTGTTCATTTGTTCATTTGTTCATTTGTACAATTGTTCATTCGTTCATTTGTTCATTTGTTCATTCGTTCATTTGTCTATTCGCTCATTTGTTCATTTTTTCACTTGTTCATTTTTTCATTTGTTCATTTGTTCATTTGTTCATTTGTATATTTGTTCATTTGTGCGATTGTCTATTCGCTCATTTGTTCATTTGTTCACTTGTTCACTTGCTCATTTGTTCGTTTGTTCATTTGTTCATTTGTTCATTTGTTCATTTGTTCATTTGTTCATTTGTTCATTTGTTCATTTGTTCATTTGTTCATTTGTTCATTTGTTCATTTGTGCGTTTGTCTATTCGCTCATTTGTTCATTTGTTAATTCGTTCATTTGCCTATTCGCTCATTTGTTCATTTGTTCATTTGTTCATTTGCTCATTTGCTCATTTGCTCATTTGTTCATTTGTTCATTTGTTCATTTGTTCATTTGTTCATTTGTTCATTTGCTCACTTGCTCATTTGTTCATTTGTTCATTTGTTCATTTGTTCATTTGTTCATTTGCTCATTTGTTCATTTGTTCATTTGTTCATTTGTTCATTTGTTGATTTGATCATTTGTTCATTTGTTCATTTGTTCATTTGTTCATTTGTTCATTTGTTCATTTGTTCATTTGTTCATTTGTTCATTTGTCATTTGTTCATTTGTTCATTTGTTCATTTGTTCATTTGTTCATTTGTTCATTTGTTCATTTGTTCATTTGTTCATTTGTTCATTTGTTCATTTGTTCATTTGTTCATTTGTTCATTTGTTCATTTGTTCATTTGTTCATTTGTTCATTTGTTCATTTGTTAATTTGTTCATTTGTTCATTTGTTCATTTGTTCATTTGTCCATTTGTTCATTTGTTCTTTTTTTCATTTGTTCATTTGTTCATTTGTTCATATGTTCATTTGTTCATTTGTCCATTTGTTCATTTGTTCTTTTTTTCATTCGTTCATTTGTTCATTTGTTCACTTGTTCATTTGGTCATTTGTTCATTTGTTCATTTGTTCATTTGTTCACTTGTTCATTTGCTCATTTGTTCATTCGTTCATTTGTTCATTTGTCCATTTGTTCATTTGTCCATTTCTTCATTTGTTCATTTGTTCATTCGTTCATTTGTTCATTCGTTCATTTGTTCATTTGTTCATTTGTTCATTTGTTCATTTGTTCATTTGTCCGTTTGTTCATTTGTCCGTTTGTTCATGTGTTCATTTGTTCATTTGTTCATTTGTTCATTTGTTCATTTGTTCATTTGTTCATGTGTTCATTTGTTCATTTGTTCATTTGTTCATTTGTTCATTTGTTCACTTGTTCATTTGTTCACTTGTTCATTTGTTCACTTGTTCATTTGGTCATTTGTTCATTTGTTCATTTGTTCATTTGTTCACTTGTTCATTTGTTCATTTGTTCATTTGTTCATTTGTTCATTTGTCCATTTGTTCATTTGTTCATTTGTTCATTCGTTCATTTGTTCATTTGTTCATTTGTTCATTTGTTCATTTGTTCATTTGTTCATTTGTTCATTTGTTCATTTGTTCATTCGTTCATTTGTTCATTTGTTCATTTGTTTATTTGTTCATTTGTTCATTTGTCCATTTGTTCATTTGTTCATTTCTTTATTTGTTCATTTGTTCATTTGTTCATTTGTTCATTTGTTCATTTGTTCATTTGTTCATTTGTTCATTTGTTCATTCGTTCATTTGTTCATTTGTTCATTTGTTCATTTGTTCATTTGTTCATTTGTTCATTTGTTCACTTGTTCATTTGTTCACTTGTTCATTTGGTCATTTGGTCATTTGGTCATTTGTTCATTTGTTCATTTGTCCATTTGTTAATTTGTTCATTTCTTTATTTGTTCATTTGTTCATTTCTTTACTTGTTCATCTGTTCATTTGTTCATTTGCTCATTTGTTCATTTGTTCATTTGTTCATTTGTTCTTTTGTTCATTTGTTCATTTGTTCATTTGTTCATTTGTTCATTTGTTCATTTGTTCATTTGTTCATTTGTTCTTTTGTTCATTTGTTCATTTGTTCATTTGTTCATTTGTTCATTTGTTCATTTGTTCATTTGTTCATTTGTTCATTTGTCCATTTGTTCATTTGTCCATTTGTTCATTTCTTTACTTGTCCATCTGTTCATTTGTTCATTTGCTCATTTGTTCATTTGTTCATTTGTTTATTTGTTCATTTGTTCGTTTGTTCATTTGTTCATTTGTTCGTTTGTTCATTTGTTCATTTGTTCATTTGTTCATTCGTTCATTTGTTCATTTGTCCGTTTGTTCATGTGTTCATTTGTTCATTTGTTCATTTGTTCATTTGTTCATTTGTTCACTTGTTCATTTGTTCACTTGTTCATTTGGTCATTTGTTCATTTGTTCATTTGTTCATTTGTTCACTTGTTCATTTGTTCATTTGTTCATTTGTTCATTTGTTCATTTGTCCATTTGTTCATTTGTTCATTTGTTCATTCGTTCATTTGTTCATTTGTTCATTTGTTCATTTGTTCATTTGTTCATTTGTTCATTTGTTCATTCGTTCATTTGTTCATTTGTTCATTTGTTTATTTGTTCATTTGTTCATTTGTCCATTTGTTCATTTGTTCATTTCTTTATTTGTTCATTTGTTCATTTGTTCATTTGTTCATTTGTTCATTTGTTCATTTGTTCATTTGTTCATTCGTTCATTTGTTCATTTGTTCATTTGTTCATTTGTTCATTTGTTCATTTGTTCATAATGTTCATTTGTTCATTTGTTCACTTGTTCATTTGTTCACTTGTTCATTTGGTCATTTGGTCATTTGTTCATTTGTTCATTTGTTCATTTGTCCATTTGTTCATTTGTTCATTTCTTTATTTGTTCATTTGTTCATTTCTTTACTTGTTCATCTGTTCATTTGTTCATTTGCTCATTTGTTCATTTGTTCATTTGTTCATTTGTTCTTTTGTTCATTTGTTCATTTGTTCATTTGTTCATTTGTTCATTTGTTCATTTGTTCATTTGTTCATTTGTTCTTTTGTTCATTTGTTCATTTGTTCATTTGTTCATTTGTTCATTTGTTCATTTGTTCATTTGTTCATTTGTTCATTTGTTCATTTGTTCATTTGTTCATTTGTTCATTTGTTCATTTGTTCATTTGTTCATTTGTTCCTCCGATCATTTGTCTATTCGCTCATTTGTTCATTTATTCATTCGTTCATTTGTCTATTCGCTCATTTGTTCATTTGTCTATTCGCTCATTTGTTCATTTGTTCATTTGTTCATTTGTTCATTTGCTCATTTGTTCATTTGTTCATTTGTGCACTTGTTCATTTGTTCATTTGTTCATTTGTGCATTTGTGCATTTGTTCATTTGTTCATTTGTTCATTTGTTAATTTGTTCATTTGTTCATTTGATCATTTGTTCATTTGTTCATTTGTTCATTTGTTCATTTGTTCATTTGTTCATTTGTTCATTTGTTCATTTGTTCATTTGTTCTTTTGTTCATTTGTCCATTTGTTCATTTGTTCATTTCTTTATTTGTTCATTTGTTCATTTCTTTACTTGTTCATCTGTTCATTTGTTCATTTGCTCATTTGTTCATTTGTTCATTTGTTCTTTTGTTCATTTGTTCATTTGTTCATTTGTTCATTTGTTCATTTGTCTATTCGCTCATTTGTTCATTCGTTCATTTGTTCATTTGTTCATTTGTTCACTTGCTCATTTGTTCATTTGTTCATTTGTTCATTTGTTCATTTGTTCATTTGTTCATTTGTTAATTTGTTCATTTGTTCGTTTGTTCGTTGGTTCATTTGTTCATTTGTTCATTCGTTCATTTGTTCGTTTGTTCGTTTGTTCATTTGTTCATTTGTTCATTTGTTCATTTGTTCATTTGTTCATTCGTTCATTTGTCCATTTGTCTATTCGCTCATTTGTTCATTCGTTCATTTGTTCATTTGTTCATTTGTTCACTTGCTCATTTGTTCATTTGTTCATTTGTTCATTTGTTCATTTGTACATTTGTTCATTTTTTCTTTTGTTCATTTCTTCAATTCTTCATTCGTTCCATTGTCTATTCGCTCATTTGTTCATTTGGTCATTTGGTCATTAGTTCATTCGTTCATTTTTTCATTTGTTCATTTGTTCATTTGTTCATTTGTTCATTTGTTCATTTGCTCATTTGTTCATTTGTTCATTTGTTCATTTGTTCACTTGTCCATTTGTTCGTTTGTTCACTTGTTCATTTGTACGTTTCTTCAATCGTTCAAATGATAATTCGACCATTTGTTCATTTGTTCATTTGTTCATTTGTTCATTTGCTCATCTGTCCATTTGTTCATTTGTTCATTTGTTTATTTGTTCATTTGTTCATTTGTTCATTTGTTCATTTGTTCATTTGTTCAATTGTTCATTTGTTCATTTGTTCATTCGTTCATTTGTTCATTTGTTCATTTGTTTATTTGTTCATATGTTCATTTGTTCATTTGTCCATTTGTTCATTTGTTCTTTTTTTCATTCGTTCATTTGTTCATTTGTTCATTTGTTCATTTGTTCATTTGTTCATTTGTTCATTCGTTCATTTGTTCATTTGTATATTTGTTCATTTGTGCGATTGTCTATTCGCTCATTTGTTCATTTGTTCATTTGTTCATTCGTTCATTTGTTCATTTGTTCATTTGTTCATTTGTTCATTTGTTCATTTGTTCATTTGTTCATTTGTTCATTTGTTCATTTGTTCATTTGTTCATTTGTTCATTCGTTCATTTGTTCATTTGTTCATTTGTTCATTTGTTCATTTGTTCATTTGTTCATTTGTTCATTTGTCCGTTTGTTCATTTGTCCGTTTGTTCATGTGTTCATTTGTTCATTTGTTCATTTGTTCATTTGCTCATTTGTTCATTTGTTCATTTGTTTATTTGTTCATTTGTTCATTTGTTCGTTTGTTCATTTGTTCATTTGTTCGTTTGTTCATTTGCTCACTTGCTCATTTGTTCATTTGTTCATTTGTTCATTTGCTCATTTGTTCATTTGTTCATTTGTTCATTTGTTCATTTGTTCATTTGTTCATTTGTACAATTGTTCATTCGTTCATTTGTTCATTTGTTCATTCGTTCATTTGTTCATTTGTCCATTTGTTCATTTGTCCATTTCTTCATTTGTTCATTTGTTCATTCGTTCATTTGTTCATTCGTTCATTTGTTCATTTGTTCATTTGTTCATTTGTTCATTTGTTCATTTGTCCGTTTGTTCATTTGTCCGTTTGTTCATGTGTTCATTTGTTCATTTGTTCATTTGTTCATTTGTTCATTTGTTCATTTGTTCATGTGTTCATTTGTTCATTTGTTCATTTGTTCATTTGTTCATTTGTTCACTTGTTCATTTGTTCACTTGTTCATTTGTTCACTTGTTCATTTGGTCATTTGTTCATTTGTTCATTTGTTCATTTGTTCACTTGTTCATTTGTTCATTTGTTCATTTGTTCATTTGTTCATTTGTCCATTTGTTCATTTGTTCATTTGTTCATTCGTTCATTTGTTCATTCGTTCATTTGTTCATTCGTTCATTTGTTCATTTGTTCATTTGTTCATTTGTTCATTTGTTCATTTGTCCGTTTGTTCATTTGTCCGTTTGTTCATGTGTTCATTTGTTCATTTGTTCATTTGTTCATTTGTTCATTTGTTCATTTGTTCATGTGTTCATTTGTTCATTTGTTCATTTGTTCATTTGTTCATTTGTTCACTTGTTCATTTGTTCACTTGTTCATTTGTTCACTTGTTCATTTGGTCATTTGTTCATTTGTTCATTTGTTCATTTGTTCACTTGTTCATTTGTTCATTTGTTCATTTGTTCATTTGTTCATTTGTCCATTTGTTCATTTGTTCATTTGTTCATTCGTTCATTTGTTCATTTGTTCATTTGTTCATTTGTTCATTTGTTCATTTGTTCATTTGTTCATTTGTTCATTTGTTCATTCGTTCATTTGTTCATTTGTTCATTTGTTTATTTGTTCATTTGTTCATTTGTCCATTTGTTCATTTGTTCATTTCTTTATTTGTTCATTTGTTCATTTGTTCATTTGTTCATTTGTTCATTTGTTCATTTGTTCATTTGTTCATTTGTTCATTCGTTCATTTGTTCATTTGTTCATTTGTTCATTTGTTCATTTGTTCATTTGTTCATTTGTTCACTTGTTCATTTGTTCACTTGTTCATTTGGTCATTTGGTCATTTGGTCATTTGTTCATTTGTTCATTTGTCCATTTGTTAATTTGTTCATTTCTTTATTTGTTCATTTGTTCATTTCTTTACTTGTTCATCTGTTCATTTGTTCATTTGCTCATTTGTTCATTTGTTCATTTGTTCATTTGTTCTTTTGTTCATTTGTTCATTTGTTCATTTGTTCATTTGTTCATTTGTTCATTTGTTCATTTGTTCATTTGTTCTTTTGTTCATTTGTTCATTTGTTCATTTGTTCATTTGTTCATTTGTTCATTTGTTCATTTGTTCATTTGTTCATTTGTCCATTTGTTCATTTGTCCATTTGTTCATTTCTTTACTTGTCCATCTGTTCATTTGTTCATTTGCTCATTTGTTCATTTGTTCATTTGTTTATTTGTTCATTTGTTCGTTTGTTCATTTGTTCATTTGTTCGTTTGTTCATTTGTTCATTTGTTCATTTGTTCATTCGTTCATTTGTTCATTTGTCCGTTTGTTCATGTGTTCATTTGTTCATTTGTTCATTTGTTCATTTGTTCATTTGTTCACTTGTTCATTTGTTCACTTGTTCATTTGGTCATTTGTTCATTTGTTCATTTGTTCATTTGTTCACTTGTTCATTTGTTCATTTGTTCATTTGTTCATTTGTTCATTTGTCCATTTGTTCATTTGTTCATTTGTTCATTCGTTCATTTGTTCATTTGTTCATTTGTTCATTTGTTCATTTGTTCATTTGTTCATTTGTTCATTCGTTCATTTGTTCATTTGTTCATTTGTTTATTTGTTCATTTGTTCATTTGTCCATTTGTTCATTTGTTCATTTCTTTATTTGTTCATTTGTTCATTTGTTCATTTGTTCATTTGTTCATTTGTTCATTTGTTCATTTGTTCATTCGTTCATTTGTTCATTTGTTCATTTGTTCATTTGTTCATTTGTTCATTTGTTCATAATGTTCATTTGTTCATTTGTTCACTTGTTCATTTGTTCACTTGTTCATTTGGTCATTTGGTCATTTGTTCATTTGTTCATTTGTTCATTTGTCCATTTGTTCATTTGTTCATTTCTTTATTTGTTCATTTGTTCATTTCTTTACTTGTTCATCTGTTCATTTGTTCATTTGCTCATTTGTTCATTTGTTCATTTGTTCATTTGTTCTTTTGTTCATTTGTTCATTTGTTCATTTGTTCATTTGTTCATTTGTTCATTTGTTCATTTGTTCATTTGTTCTTTTGTTCATTTGTTCATTTGTTCATTTGTTCATTTGTTCATTTGTTCATTTGTTCATTTGTTCATTTGTTCATTTGTTCATTTGTTCATTTGTTCATTTGTTCATTTGTTCATTTGTTCATTTGTTCCTCCGATCATTTGTCTATTCGCTCATTTGTTCATTTATTCATTCGTTCATTTGTCTATTCGCTCATTTGTTCATTTGTCTATTCGCTCATTTGTTCATTTGTTCATTTGTTCATTTGTTCATTTGCTCATTTGTTCATTTGTTCATTTGTGCACTTGTTCATTTGTTCATTTGTTCATTTGTGCATTTGTGCATTTGTTCATTTGTTCATTTGTTCATTTGTTAATTTGTCCATTTGTTCATTTGATCATTTGTTCATTTGTTCATTTGTTCATTTGTTCATTTGTTCATTTGTTCATTTGTTCATTTGTTCATTTGTTCATTTGTTCTTTTGTTCATTTGTCCATTTGTTCATTTGTTCATTTCTTTATTTGTTCATTTGTTCATTTCTTTACTTGTTCATCTGTTCATTTGTTCATTTGCTCATTTGTTCATTTGTTCATTTGTTCTTTTGTTCATTTGTTCATTTGTTCATTTGTTCATTTGTTCATTTGTCTATTCGCTCATTTGTTCATTCGTTCATTTGTTCATTTGTTCATTTGTTCACTTGCTCATTTGTTCATTTGTTCATTTGTTCATTTGTTCATTTGTTCATTTGTTCATTTGTTAATTTGTTCATTTGTTCGTTTGTTCGTTGGTTCATTTGTTCATTTGTTCATTCGTTCATTTGTTCGTTTGTTCGTTTGTTCATTTGTTCATTTGTTCATTTGTTCATTTGTTCATTTGTTCATTCGTTCATTTGTCCATTTGTCTATTCGCTCATTTGTTCATTCGTTCATTTGTTCATTTGTTCATTTGTTCACTTGCTCATTTGTTCATTTGTTCATTTGTTCATTTGTTCATTTGTACATTTGTTCATTTTTTCTTTTGTTCATTTCTTCAATTCTTCATTCGTTCCATTGTCTATTCGCTCATTTGTTCATTTGGTCATTTGGTCATTAGTTCATTCGTTCATTTTTTCATTTGTTCATTTGTTCATTTGTTCATTTGTTCATTTGTTCATTTGCTCATTTGTTCATTTGTTCATTTGTTCATTTGTTCACTTGTCCATTTGTTCGTTTGTTCACTTGTTCATTTGTACGTTTCTTCAATCGTTCAAATGATAATTCGACCATTTGTTCATTTGTTCATTTGTTCATTTGTTCATTTGCTCATCTGTCCATTTGTTCATTTGTTCATTTGTTTATTTGTTCATTTGTTCATTTGTTCATTTGTTCATTTGTTCATTTGTTCAATTGTTCATTTGTTCATTTGTTCATTCGTTCATTTGTTCATTTGTTCATTTGTTTATTTGTTCATATGTTCATTTGTTCATTTGTCCATTTGTTCATTTGTTCTTTTTTTCATTCGTTCATTTGTTCATTTGTTCATTTGTTCATTTGTTCATTTGTTCATTTGTTCATTCGTTCATTTGTTCATTTGTATATTTGTTCATTTGTGCGATTGTCTATTCGCTCATTTGTTCATTTGTTCATTTGTTCATTCGTTCATTTGTTCATTTGTTCATTTGTTCATTTGTTCATTTGTTCATTTGTTCATTTGTTCATTTGTTCATTTGTTCATTTGTTCATTTGTTCATTTGTTCATTCGTTCATTTGTTCATTTGTTCATTTGTTCATTTGTTCATTTGTTCATTTGTTCATTTGTTCATTTGTCCGTTTGTTCATTTGTCCGTTTGTTCATGTGTTCATTTGTTCATTTGTTCATTTGTTCATTTGCTCATTTGTTCATTTGTTCATTTGTTTATTTGTTCATTTGTTCATTTGTTCGTTTGTTCATTTGTTCATTTGTTCGTTTGTTCATTTGCTCACTTGCTCATTTGTTCATTTGTTCATTTGTTCATTTGCTCATTTGTTCATTTGTTCATTTGTTCATTTGTTCATTTGTTCATTTGTTCATTTGTACAATTGTTCATTCGTTCATTTGTTCATTTGTTCATTCGTTCATTTGTCTATTCGCTCATTTGTTCATTTTTTCACTTGTTCATTTTTTCATTTGTTCATTTGTTCATTTGTTCATTTGTATATTTGTTCATTTGTGCGATTGTCTATTCGCTCATTTGTTCATTTGTTCACTTGTTCACTTGCTCATTTGTTCGTTTGTTCATTTGTTCATTTGTTCATTTGTTCATTTGTTCATTTGTTCATTTGTTCATTTGTTCATTTGTTCATTTGTTCATTTGTTCATTTGTTCATTTGTTCATTTGTTCATTTGTTCATTTGTGCGTTTGTCTATTCGCTCATTTGTTCATTTGTTAATTCGTTCATTTGCCTATTCGCTCATTTGTTCATTTGTTCATTTGTTCATTTGCTCATTTGCTCATTTGCTCATTTGTTCATTTGTTCATTTGTTCATTTGTTCATTTGTTCATTTGTTCATTTGCTCACTTGCTCATTTGTTCATTTGTTCATTTGTTCATTTGTTCATTTGCTCATTTGTTCATTTGTTCATTTGTTCATTTGTTCATTTGTTGATTTGATCATTTGTTCATTTGTTCATTTGTTCATTTGTTCATTTGTTCATTTGTTCATTTGTTCATTTGTTCATTTGTTCATTTGTTCATTTGTTCATTTGTTCATTTGTTCATTTGTTCATTTGTTCATTTGTTCATTTGTTCATTTGTTCATTTGTTCATTTGTTCATTTGTTCATTTGTTCATTTGTTCATTTGTTCATTTGTTCATTTGTTCATTTGTTCATTTGTTAATTTGTTCATTTGTTCATTTGTTCATTTGTTCATTTGTCCATTTGTTCATTTGTTCTTTTTTTCATTTGTTCATTTGTTCATTTGTTCATATGTTCATTTGTTCATTTGTCCATTTGTTCATTTGTTCTTTTTTTCATTCGTTCATTTGTTCATTTGTTCATTTGTTCATTTGTTCATTTGTTCATTCGTTCATTTGTTCATTTGTATATTTGTTCATTTGTGCGATTGTCTATTCGCTCATTTGTTCATTTGTTCATTTGTTCATTCGTTCATTTGTTCATTTGTTCATTTGTTCATTTGTTCTTTTGTTCATTTGTTCATTTGTTCATTTGTTCATTTGTTCATTTGTTCATTTGTACAATTGTTCATTCGTTCATTTGTTCATTTGTTCATTCGTTCATTTGTCTACTCGCTCATTTGTTCATTTTTTCATTTGTTCATTTGTTCATTTGTTCATTTGTTCATTTGTTCATTTGTTCATTTGTTCATTTGTTCATTTGTTCCTTTGTTCATTTGTTCATTTGTTCATTTGTTCATTTGTTCATTTGTTCACTTGTTCATTTGTTCACTTGTTCATTTGGTCATTTGTTCATTTGTTCATTTGTTCATTTGTTCATTTGTTCATTTGTTCATTTGTTCATTTGCTCATTTGTTCATTCGTTCATTTGTTCATTTGTCCATTTGTTCATTTGTCCATTTCTTCATTTGTTCATTTGTTCATTCGTTCATTTGTTCATTTGTTCATTTGTTCATTTGTTCATTTGTCCGTTTGTTCATTTGTCCGTTTGTTCATGTGTTCATTTGTTCATTTGTTCATTTGTTCATTTGTTCATTTGTTCATTTGTTCATTTGTTCATTTGTTCATTCGTTCATTTGTTCATTTGTTCATTTGTTCATTTGTTCATTTGTTCATTTGTCCATTTGTTCATTTGTCCATTTGTTCATTTCTTTACTTGTCCATCTGTTCATTTGTTCATTTGCTCATTTGTTCATTTGTTCATTTGTTTATTTGTTCATTTGTTCGTTTGTTCATTTGTTCATTTGTTCGTTTGTTCATTTGTTCATTTGTTCATTTGCTCATTTGTTCATTTGTTCATTTGTTCATTTGTTCATTTGTTCATTTGATCATTTGTTCATTTGTTCATTTGTTCATTTGTTCATTTGTTCATTTGTTCATTTCTTCATTTGTACAATTGTTCATTCGTTCATTTGTTCATTTGTTCATTCGTTCATTTGTCTATTCGCTCATTTGTTCATTTTTTCATTTGTTCATTTGTTCATTTGTTCATTTGTATATTTGTTCATTTGTGCGATTGTCTATTCGTTCATTTGTTCATTTGTTCATTTGTTCACTTGCTCATTTGTTCATTTGTTCATTTGTTCATTCGTTCATTTGTTCATTTGTATATTTGTTCATTTGTGCGATTGTCTATTCGCTCATTTGTCCATTTCTTCATTTGTTCATTTGTTCATTCGTTCATTTGTTCATTTGTTCATTTGTTCATTTGTCCGTTTGTTCATTTGTCCGTTTGTTCATGTGTTCATTTGTTCATTTGTTCATTTGTTCATTTGTTCATTTGTTCATTTGTTCATTTGTTCATTTGTTCATTTGTTCATTTGTTCATTCGTTCATTTGTTCATTTGTTCATTTGTTCATTTGTTCATTTGTTCATTTGTTCATTTGTTCATTTGTTCATTTGTTCATTCGTTCATTTGTTCATTTGTTCATTTGTTCATTTGTTCATTTGTTCATTTGTCCATTTTTTTCATTTGTCCATTTGTTCATTTCTTTACTTGTCCATCTGTTCATTTGTTCATTTGCTCATTTGTTCATTTGTTCATTTGTTTATTTGTTCATTTGTTCGTTTGTTCATTTGTTCATTTGTTCGTTTGTTCATTTGTTCATTTGTTCATTTGTTCATTCGTTCATTTGTTCATTTGTCCGTTTGTTCATGTGTTCATTTGTTCATTTGTTCATTTGTTCATTTGTTCATTTGTTCACTTGTTCATTTGTTCACTTGTTCATTTGGTCATTTGTTCATTTGTTCATTTGTTCATTTGTTCACTTGTTCATTTGTTCATTTGTTCATTTGTTCATTTGTTCATTTGTCCATTTGTTCATTTGTTCATTCGTTCATTTGTTCATTTGTTCATTTGTTCATTTGTTCATTTGTTCATTTGTTCATTTGTTCATTTGTTCATTCGTTCATTTGTTCATTTGTTCATTTGTTTATTTGTTCATTTGTTCATTTGTCCATTTGTTCATTTGTTCATTTCTTTATTTGTTCATTTGTTCATTTGTTCATTTGTTCATTTGTTCATTTGTTCATTTGTTCATTTGTTCATTTGTTCATTTGTTCATTCGTTCATTTGTTCATTTGTTCATTTGTTCATTTGTTCATTTGTTCATTTGTTCATTTGTTCATTTGTTCATTTGTTCATTTGTTCACTTGTTCATTTGTTCACTTGTTCATTTGGTCATTTGGTCATTTGTTCATTTGTTCATTTGTTCATTTGTCCATTTGTTCATTTGTTCATTTCTTTATTTGTTCATTTCTTTACTTGTTCATCTGTTCATTTGTTCATTTGCTCATTTGTTCATTTGTTCATTTGTTCATTTGTTCTTTTGTTCATTTGTTCATTTGTTCATTTGTTCATTTGTTCATTTGTTCATTTGTTCATTTGTTCATTTGTTCTTTTGTTCATTTGTTCATTTGTTCATTTGTTCATTTGTTCATTTGTTCATTTGTTCATTTGTTCATTTGTTCATTTGTTCATTTGTTCATTTGTTCATTTGTTCATTTGTTCATTTGTTCATTTGTTCCTCCGATCATTTGTCTATTCGCTCATTTGTTCATTTATTCATTCGTTCATTTGTCTATTCGCTCATTTGTTCATTTGTCTATTCGCTCATTTGTTCATTTGTTCATTTGTTCATTTGTTCATTTGCTCATTTGTTCATTTGTTCATTTGTGCACTTGTTCATTTGTTCATTTGTTCATTTGTGCATTTGTGCATTTGTTCATTTGTTCATTTGTTCATTTGTTCATTTGTTCATTTGTTCATTTGATCATTTGTTCATTTGTTCATTTGTTCATTTGTTCATTTGTTCATTTGTTCATTTGTTCATTTGTACATTTGTTCATTTGTTCTTTTGTTCATTTCTTCAATTCTTCATTCGTTCCATTGTCTATTCGCTCATTTGTTCATTTGGTCATTTGGTCATTAGTTCATTCGTTCATTTTTTCATTTGTTCATTTGTTCATTTGTTCATTTGTTCATTTGTTCATTTGCTCATTTGTTCATTTGTTCATTTGTTCATTTGTTCACTTGTCCATTTGTTCGTTTGTTCACTTGTTCATTTGTACGTTTCTTCAATCGTTCAAATGATAATTCGACCATTTGTTCATTTGTTCATTTGTTCATTTGTTCATTTGCTCATCTGTCCATTTGTTCATTTGTTCATTTGTTTATTTGTTCATTTGTTCATTTGTTCATTTGTTCATTTGTTCATTTGTTCAATTGTTCATTTGTTCATTTGTTCATTTGTCTATTCGCTCATTTGTTTATTTGTTCATTCGTTCATTTCTCTATTCGCTCATTTGTTCATTTGTTCGTTTGCTCATTTGTTCATTTGTTCATTTGTTTATTTGTTCATTTGTTCATTTGTTCATTTGTTCATTTGTTCATATGTTCATTTGTTCATTTGTCCATTTGTTCATTTGTTCTTTTTTTCATTCGTTCATTTGTTCATTTGTTCATTTGTTCATTTGTTCATTTGTTCATTTGTTCATTCGTTCATTTGTTCATTTGTATATTTGTTCATTTGTGCGATTGTCTATTCGCTCATTTGTTCATTTGTTCATTTGTTCATTCGTTCATTTGTTCATTTGTTCATTTGTTCATTTGTTCATTTGTTCATTTGTTCATTTGTTCATTTGTTCATTTGTTCATTTGTTCATTTGTTCATTTGTTCATTCGTTCATTTGTTCATTTGTTCATTTGTTCATTTGTTCATTTGTTCATTTGTTCATTTGTTCATTTGTTCATTTGTTCATTTGTCCGTTTGTTCATTTGTCCGTTTGTTCATGTGTTCATTTGTTCATTTGTTCATTTGTTCATTTGCTCATTTGTTCATTTGTTCATTTGTTTATTTGATCATTTGTTCATTTGTTCGTTTGTTCATTTGTTCATTTGTTCGTTTGTTCATTTGCTCACTTGCTCATTTGTTCATTTGTTCATTTGTTCATTTGCTCATTTGTTCATTTGTTCATTTGTTCATTTGTTCATTTGTTCATTTGATCATTTGTTCATTTGTTCATTTGTTCATTTGTTCATTTGTTCATTTGTTCATTTGTACAATTGTTCATTCGTTCATTTGTTCATTTGTTCATTCGTTCATTTGTCTATTCGCTCATTTGTTCATTTTTTCACTTGTTCATTTTTTCATTTGTTCATTTGTTCATTTGTTCATTTGTATATTTGTTCATTTGTGCGATTGTCTATTCGCTCATTTGTTCATTTGTTCACTTGTTCACTTGCTCATTTGTTCGTTTGTTCATTTGTTCATTTGTTCATTTGTTCATTTGTTCATTTGTTCATTTGTTCATTTGTTCATTTGTTCATTTGTGCGTTTGTCTATTCGCTCATTTGTTCATTTGTTAATTCGTTCATTTGCCTATTCGCTCATTTGTTCATTTGTTCATTTGTTCATTTGCTCATTTGCTCATTTGCTCATTTGTTCATTTGTTCATTTGTTCATTTGTTCATTTGTTCATTTGTTCATTTGCTCACTTGCTCATTTGTTCATTTGTTCATTTGTTCATTTGTTCATTTGTTCATTTGCTCATTTGTTCATTTGTTCATTTGTTCATTTGTTCATTTGTTGATTTGATCATTTGTTCATTTGTTCATTTGTTCATTTGTTCATTTGTTCATTTGTTCATTTGTTCATTTGTTCATTTGTTCATTTGTTCATTTGTTCATTTGTTCATTTGTTCATTTGTTCATTTGTTCATTTGTTCATTTGTTCATTTGTTCATTTGTTCATTTGTTCATTTGTTCATTTGTTCATTTGTTCATTTGTTCATTTGTTCATTTGTTCATTTGTTCATTTGTTCATTTGTTCATTTGTTAATTTGTTCATTTGTTCATTTGTTCATTTGTTCATTTGTCCATTTGTTCATTTGTTCTTTTTTTCATTTGTTCATTTGTTCATTTGTTCATATGTTCATTTGTTCATTTGTCCATTTGTTCATTTGTTCTTTTTTTCATTCGTTCATTTGTTCATTTGTTCATTTGTTCATTTGTTCATTTGTTCATTCGTTCATTTGTTCATTTGTATATTTGTTCATTTGTGCGATTGTCTATTCGCTCATTTGTTCATTTGTTCATTTGTTCATTCGTTCATTTGTTCATTTGTTCATTTGTTCATTTGTTCATTTGTTCTTTTGTGCATTTGTTCATTTGTTCATTTGTTCATTTGTTCATTTGTACAATTGTTCATTCGTTCATTTGTTCATTTGTTCATTCGTTCATTTGTCTACTCGCTCATTTGTTCATTTTTTCATTTGTTCATTTGTTCATTTGTTCATTTGTTCATTTGTTCATTTGTTCATTTGTTCATTTGTTCATTTGTTCATTTGTTCATTTGTTCATTTGTTCCTTTGTTCATTTGTTCATTTGTTCATTTGTTCATTTGTTCATTTGTTCACTTGTTCATTTGTTCACTTGTTCATTTGGTCATTTGTTCATTTGTTCATTTGTTCATTTGTTCATTTGCTCATTTGTTCATTCGTTCATTTGTTCATTTGTCCATTTGTTCATTTGTCCATTTCTTCATTTGTTCATTTGTTCATTCGTTCATTTGTTCATTTGTTCATTTGTTCATTTGTTCATTTGTCCGTTTGTTCATTTGTCCGTTTGTTCATGTGTTCATTTGTTCATTTGTTCATTTGTTCATTTGTTCATTTGTTCATTTGTTCATTTGTTCATTTGTTCATTTGTTCATTTGTTCATTCGTTCATTTGTTCATTTGTTCATTTGTTCATTTGTTCATTTGTCCATTTGTTCATTTCTTTACTTGTCCATCTGTTCATTTGTTCATTTGCTCATTTGTTCATTTGTTCATTTGTTTATTTGTTCATTTGTTCGTTTGTTCATTTGTTCATTTGTTCGTTTGTTCATTTGTTCATTTGTTCATTTGCTCATTTGTTCATTTGTTCATTTGTTCATTTGTTCATTTGTTCATTTGTTCATTTGATCATTTGTTCATTTGTTCATTTGTTCATTTGTTCATTTGTTCATTTGTTCATTTCTTCATTTGTACAATTGTTCATTCGTTCATTTGTTCATTTGTTCATTCGTTCATTTGTCTATTCGCTCATTTGTTCATTTTTTCATTTGTTCATTTTTTCATTTGTTCATTTGTTCATTTGTTCATTTGTATATTTGTTCATTTGTGCGATTGTCTATTCGTTCATTTGTTCATTTGTTCATTTGTTCACTTGCTCATTTGTTCATTTGTTCATTTGTTCATTTGTTCATTTGTTCATTTGTTAATTTGTTCATTTGTTCGTTTGTTCGTTTGTTCATTTGTTCATTTGTTCATTTGTTCATTTGTTCATTTGTTCATTTGTTCATTTGTTCATTCGTTCATTTGTTCGTTTGTTCGTTTGTTCATTTGTTCATTTGTTCATTTGTTCATTTGTTCATTCGTTCATTTGTTCATTTGTTCATTTGTTCATTTGTTCATTTGTTTATTTGTTCATTTGTTCATTTGTTCATTTGTACATTTGTTCATTTGTTCTTTTGTTCATTTCTTCAATTCTTCATTCGTTCCATTGTCTATTCGCTCATTTGTTCATTTGGTCATTTGGTCATTAGTTCATTCGTTCATTTTTTCATTTGTTCATTTGTTCATTTGTTCATTAGTTCATTTGTTCATTTGCTCATTTGTTCATTTGTTCATTTGTTCATTTGTTCACTTGTCCATTTGTTCGTTTGTTCACTTGTTCATTTGTTCGTTTGTTCAATCGTTCAAATGATTATTCGACCATTTGTTCATTTGTTCATTTGTTCATTTGTTCATTTGCTCATCTGTCCATTTGTTCATTTGTTCATTTGTTTATTTGTTCATTTGTTCATTTGTTCATTTGTTCATTTGTTCAATTCTTCATTTGTTCATTTGTTCATTTGTCTATTCGCTCATTTGTTTATTTGTTCATTCGTTCATTTCTCTATTCGCTCATTTGTTCATTTGTTCGTTTGCTCATTTGTTCATTTGTTCATTTGTTTATTTGTTCATTTGTTCATTTGTTCATTTGTTCATATGTTCATTTGTTCATTTGTCCATTTGTTCATTTGTTCTTTTTTTCATTCGTTCATTTGTTCATTTGTTCATTCGTTCATTTGTTCATTTGTCCGTTTGTTCATTTGTTCATTTGTTCATTTGTTCATTTGTTCATTTGTTCATTCGTTCATTTGTTCATTTGTTCATTTGTTTATTTGTTCATTTGTTCATTTGTCCTTTTGTTCATTTGTTCATTTCTTTATTTGTTCTTTTGTTCATTTCTTCAATTCTTCATTCGTTCCATTGTCTATTCGCTCATTTGTTCATTTGGTCATTTGGTCATTTGTTCATTCGTTCATTTGTTCATTTGTCCATTTGTCCATTTGTTCATTTGTTCATTTGTTCATTTGTTCATTTGTTCATTTCTTCAATTGTTCATTTGTTCATTTGTACATTTGTTCATTTGTCTATTCGCTCATTTGTTTATTTGTTCATTCGTTCATTTCTCTATTCGCTCATTTGTTCATTTGTTCGTTTGCTCATTTGTTCATTTGTTCATTTGTTCATTTATCCATTTGTTCATTCGTTCATTTGTTCATTTGTCCATTTGTCCATTTGTTCATTTGTTCATTTGTTCATTTGTTCATTTGTTCATTTGTTCATTTCTTCAATTGTTCATTTGTTCATTTGTACATTTGTTCATTTGTTCATTTGTTCATTTGTTCATTTGTTCATTTGTTCATTTGTTCATTTGTTTATTTGTTCATTTGTTCATTTGTTCATTTGTTCATTTGTTCATTTGTTCATTTGTTCATTTGTTCATTTGTTCATTCGTTCATTTGTTCATTTGTTCATTTGTTCATTCGTTCATTTGTTCATTTGTTCATTTGTTCATTTGTTCATTTGTTCATTCGTTCATTTGTTCATTTGTTCATTTGTTCATTTGTTCATTTGTTCATTTGTTCATTTGTTCATTTGTTCATTTGTTCTTTCGTTCATTTGTCTATTCGCTCATTTCTTCATTTGTTCGTTTGCTCATTTGTTCATTTGTTCATTTGTTAAAATGATCATTTGTAAATTTGTTGATTTGTCCATTTGTTCATTTGTTCATTTCTTTATTTATTCATTTGTTCATTTCTTTTTTTGTTCATTTGTTCCTTAGTTCATTTGTTCATTTGTTCATTTGTTCTTTTTTTCATTCGTTCATTTGTTCATTTGTTCATTCGTTCATTTGTTCATTTGTTCATTTGTTCATTTGTTTATTTGTTCATTTGTTCATTTGTTCATTTGTTCATTTGTTCATTTGTTCATTTGTTCATTCGTTCATTTGTTCATTTGTTCATTTGTTCATTTGTTCATTTGTTCATTTGTTCATTTGTTCTTTCGTTCATTTGTCTTTTCGCTCATTTCTTCATTTGTTCGTTTGCTCATTTGTTCATTTGTTCATTTGTTCATTTGTTAAAATGATCATTTGTAAATTTGTTGATTTGTCCATTTGTTCATTTGTTCATTTCTTTATTTATTCATTTGTTCATTTCTTTTTTTGTTCATTTGTTCCTTAGTTCATTTGTTCATTTGTTCATTTGTTCATTTGTTCATTTGTTCATTCGTTCATTCGTTCATTTGTTCATTTGTTCATTTGTTCATTTGTTCATTTGTTCATTTGTTCATTTGTTCATTTGTTCATTTGTTCATTTGTTCATTTGTTCATTCGTTCATTTTTCTATTCGCTCATTTTTTCATTTGTTCGTTTGCTCATGTGTTCATTTGTTCATTTGTTCATTTGTTCATTTGTTCACTTTGTTCATTTGTTCATTTGTACATTTGTTCATTTGTTCATTTGTTCATTTGTTCATTTGTTCATTTGTTCATTTGACCATTTGTTCATTTGTTCATTTGTTCATTCGTTCATTCGTTCATTCGTTCATTCGTTCATTCGTTAATTTGTTAATTTGTTAATTTGTTCATTTGTTCATTTGTTCATTTGTTAATTTGTTCATTTGTTCATTTTTTCATTTGTTCATGTGTTCATTTGTTCATTTGTAAATTTGTTCATTTGTTCATTTGTTCATTTGTTCATTTGTTCATTTGTCCATTTGTTTATTTGTTCATTTGTTCATTTGGTCATTTGTTTATTTGTTCATTTGTTCATTTGTTCATTTGTTCATTTGTTCATTTGTTCATTTGTTCATTTGTTCATTTGTTCATTTGTCTATGCGCTCATTTGTTTATTTGTTCTTTCGTTCATTTGTCTATTCGCTCATTTCTTCATTTGTTCGTTTGCTCATTTGTTCATTTGTTCATTTGTTCATTTGTTCATTTGTTCATTTGTTCATTTGTTCATTTGTTCATTTGTTCATTTGTTCATTTGTTCATTTGTTCATTCGTTCATTTCTTCAATTCTTCATTCGTTCCATTGTCTATTCGCTCATTTGTTCATTTGTTCATTTGTTCATTTGTTCATTAGTTCATTTGTTCATTCGTTCATTCGTTCATTTGTTCATTTGTTAATTTGTTCATTCGTTCATTTGTTCATTCGTTCATTTGTCTATTCGCTCATTTGTTCATTTGTTCATTTGTTCATTTGTTCATTTGTTCATTTGTTCATTTCTTCAATTGTTCATTTGTTCATTTGTACATTTGTTCATTTGTTCATTTGTTCATTTGTTCATTTGTTCATTTGTTCATTTGTTCATTTGTTTATTTGTTCATTTGTTCATTTGTTCATTTGTTCATTTGTTCATTTGTTCATTTGTTCATTTGTTCATTCGTTCATTTGTTCATTTGTTCATTTGTTCATTTGTTCATTTGTTCATTTGTTCATTAGTTCATTTGTTCATTCGTTCATTCGTTCATTCGTTCATTTGTTCATTTGTTAATTTGTTCATTCGTTCATTTGTTCATTCGTTCATTTGTCTATTCGCTCATTTGTTCATTTATTCATTTGTTCATTTGTTCATTTGTTCATTTGTTCATTTGTTCGTTTTTCCATTTGTTCGTTTGTTCGTTTGTTCATTTGTAAATTTGTTCATTTGTTCATTTGTTCATTTGTTCATTTGTTCATTTGTCCATTTGTTTATTTGTTCATTTGTTCATTTGTAAATTTGTTCATTTGTTCATTTGTTCATTTGTTCATTTGTTCATTTGTTCATTTGTTCATTTGTTCATTTGTTCATTTGTTCATTTGTTCATTTGTTCATTTGTTCATTTGTTCATTTGTTCATTTGTTCATTCGCTCATTTGTTCATTTGTTCATTTGTTCATTTGTTCATTTGTTCATTTGTCCATTTGTTCATTTGTTCATTTGTTCATTTCTTTACTTGTCCATCTGTTCATTTGTTCATTTGCTCATTTGTTCATTTGTTCATTTGTTTATTTGTTCATTTGTTCATTTGTTCGTTTGTTCTTTTGTTCATTTGTTCGTTTGTTCATTTGCTCACTTGCTCATTTGTTCATTTGTTCATTTGTTCATTTGCTCATTTGTTCATTTGTTCATTTGTTCATTTGTTCATTTGTTCATTTGATCATTTGTTCATTTGTTCATTTGTTCATTTGTTCATTTGTTCATTTGTTCATTTCTTCATTTGTACAATTGTTCATTCGTTCATTTGTTCATTTGTTCATTCGTTCATTTGTCTATTCGCTCATTTGTTCATTTTTTCATTTGTTCATTTGTTCATTTGTTCATTTGTATATTTGTTCATTTGTGCGATTGTCTATTCGTTCATTTGTTCATTTGTTCATTTGTTCACTTGCTCATTTGTTCATTTGTTCATTTGTTCATTTGTTCATTTGTTCATTTGTTCATTTGTTCGTTTGTTCGTTTGTTCATTTGTTCATTTGTTCATTTGTTCATTTGTTCATTCGTTCATTTGTTCGTTTGTTCGTTTGTTCATTTGTTCATTTGTTCATTTGTTCATTTGTTCATTCGTTCATTTGTTCATTTGTTCATTTGTTCATTTGTTCATTTGTTTATTTGTTCATTTGTTCATTTGTTCATTTGTACATTTGTTCATTTGTTCTTTTGTTCATTTCTTCAATTCTTCATTCGTTCCATTGTCTATTCGCTCATTTGTTCATTTGTTCATTTGTTCATTTGTTCATTTGTTCATTTGCTCATTTGTTCATTTGTTCAGTTGTTCATTTGTTCACTTGTCCATTTGTTCGTTTGTTCACTTGTTCATTTGTTCGTTTGTTCAATCGTTCAAATGATTATTCGACCATTTGTTCATTTGTTCATTTGTTCATTTGTTCATTTGCTCATCTGTCCATTTGTTCATTTGTTCATTTGTTTATTTGTTCATTTGTTCATTTGTTCATTTGTTCATTTGTTCATTTGTTCAATTCTTCATTTGTTCATTTGTTCATTTGTCTATTCGCTCATTTGTTTATTTGTTCATTCGTTCATTTCTCTATTCGCTCATTTGTTCATTTGTTCGTTTGCTCATTTGTTCATTTGTTCATTTGTTTATTTGTTCATTTGTTCATTTGTTCATTTGTTCATATGTTCATTTGTTCAATTGTCCATTTGTTCATTTGTTCTTTTTTTCATTCGTTCATTTGTTCATTTGTTCATTCGTTCATTTGTTCATTTGTCCGTTTGTTCATTTGTTCATTTGTTCATTTGTTCATTTGTTCATTTGTTCATTCGTTCATTTGTTCATTTGTTCATTTGTTTATTTGTTCATTTGTTCATTTGTCCTTTTGTTCATTTGTTCATTTCTTTATTTGTTCTTTTGTTCATTTCTTCAATTCTTCATTCGTTCCATTGTCTATTCGCTCATTTGTTCATTTGGTCATTTGGTCATTTGTTCATTCGTTCATTTGTTCATTTGTCCTTTTGTCCATTTGTTCATTTGTTCATTTGTTCATTTGTTCATTTGTTCATTTGTTCATTTCTTCAATTGTTCATTTGTTCATTTGTACATTTGTTCATTTGTCTATTCGCTCATTTGTTTATTTGTTCATTCGTTCATTTCTCTATTCGCTCATTTATTCATTTGTTCGTTTGCTCATTTGTTCATTTGTTCATTTGTTCATTTATCCATTTGTTCATTCGTTCATTTGTTCATTTGTCCATTTGTCCATTTGTTCATTTGTTCATTTGTTCATTTGTTCATTTGTTCATTTCTTCAATTGTTCATTTGTTCATTTGTACATTTGTTCATTTGTTCATTTGTTCATTTGTTCATTTGTTCATTTGTTCATTTGTTTATTTGTTCATTTGTTCATTTGTTCATTTGTTCATTTGTTCATTTGTTCATTTGTTCATTCGTTCATTTGTTCATTTGTTCATTTGTTCATTCGTTCATTTGTTCATTTGTTCATTTGTTCATTTGTTCATTTGTTCATTCGTTCATTTGTTCATTTGTTCATTTGTTCATTTGTTCATTTGTTCTTTCGTTCATTTGTCTATTCGCTCATTTCTTCATTTGTTCGTTTGCTCATTTGTTCATTTGTTCATTTGTTCATTTGTTCATTTGTTAAAATGATCATTTGTAAATTTGTTGATTTGTCCATTTGTTCATTTGTTCATTTCTTTATTTATTCATTTGTTCATTTCTTTTTTTGTTCATTTGTTCCTTAGTTCATTTGTTCATTTGTTCATTTGTTCTTTTTTTCATTCGTTCATTTGTTCATTTGTTCATTCGTTCATTTGTTCATTTGTCCGTTTGTTCATTTGTTCATTTGTTCATTTGTTCATTTGTTCATTTGTTCATTCGTTCATTTGTTCATTTGTTCATTTGTTTATTTGTTCATTTGTTCATTTGTCCATTTGTTCATTTGTTCATTTCTTTATTTGTTCTTTTGTTCATTTCTTCAATTCTTCATTCGTTCCATTGTCTATTCGCTCATTTGTTCATTTGGTCATTTGGTCATTTGTTCATTCGTTCATTTGTTCATTTGTCCATTTGTCCATTTGTTCATTTGTTCATTTGTTCATTTGTAAATTTGTTCATTTGTTCATTTGTTCATTTGTTCATTTGTTCATTTGTTCATTTGTTCATTTGTTCATTTGTTCATTTGTTTATTTGTTCATTTGTTCATTTGTTCATTTGTTCATTTGTTCATTTGTTCATTTGTTCATTTGTTCATTTGTTCATTTGTTCATTTGTTCATTTATCCATTTGTTCATTCGTTCATTTGTTCATTTGTCCATTTGTCCATTTGTTCATTTGTTCATTTGTTCATTTGTTCATTTGTTCATTTGTTCATTTCTTCAATTGTTCATTTCTTCAATTGTTCATTTGTTCATTTGTACATTTGTTCATTTGTTCATTTGTTCATTTGTTCATTTGTTCATTTGTTCATTTGTTTATTTGTTCATTTGTTCATTTGTTCATTTGTTCATTTGTTCATTTGTTCATTTGTTCATTTGTTCATTCGTTCATTTGTTCATTTGTTCATTTGTTCATTTGTTCATTTGTTCAATTGTTCATTTGTTCATTTGTTCTTTCGTTCATTTGTCTATTCGCTCATTTCTTCATTTGTTCTTTCGTTCATTTGTCTATTCGCTCATTTCTTCATTTGTTCGTTTGCTCATTTGTTCATTTGTTCATTTGTTCATTTGTTAAAATGATCATTTGTAAATTTGTTGATTTGTCCATTTGTTCATTTGTTCATTTCTTTATTTATTCATTTGTTCATTTCTTTTTTTGTTCATTTGTTCCTTAGTTCATTTGTTCATTTGTTCATTTCTTCATTTGTTCATTTGTTCATTCGTTCATTCGTTCATTTGTTCATTTGTTCATTTGTTCATTTGTTCATTTGTTCATTTGTTCATTTGTTCATTTGTTCATTCGTTCATTTTTCTATTCGCTCATTTTTTCATTTGTTCGTTTGCTCATGTGTTCATTTGTTCATTTGTTCATTTGTTCACTTTGTTCATTTGTTCATTTGTACATTTGTTCATTTGTTCATTTGTTCATTTGTTCATTTGTTCATTTGTTCATTTGTTCATTTGTTCATTTGTTCATTCGTTCATTCGTTCATTCGTTCATTCGTTCATTCGTTAATTTGTTAATTTGTTCATTTGTTCATTTGTTCATTTGTTCATTTGTTCATTTGTTAATTTGTTCATTTGTTCATTTTTTCATTTGTTCATTTGTTCATTTGTTCATTTGTAAATTTGTTCATTTGTTCATTTGTTCATTTGTTCATTTGTTCATTTGTCCATTTGTTTACTTGTTCATTTGTTCATTTGGTCATTTGTTTATTTGTTCATTTGTTCATTTGTTCATTTGTTCATTTGTTCATTTGTTCATTTGTTCATTTGTTCATTTGTTCATTTGTTCATTTGTTCATTTGTTCATTTGTTCTTTCGTTCATTTGTCTATTCGCTCATTTCTTCATTTGTTCGTTTGCTCATTTGTTCATTTGTTCATTTGTTCATTTGTTAAAATGATCATTTGTAAATTTGTTGATTTGTCCATTTGTTCATTTGTTCATTTCTTTATTTATTCATTTGTTCATTTCTTTTTTTGTTCATTTGTTCCTTAGTTCATTTGTTCATTTGTTCATTTGTTCTTTTTTTCATTCGTTCATTTGTTCATTTGTTTATTCGTTCATTTGTTCATTTGTCCGTTTGTTCATTTGTTCATTTGTTCATTTGTTCATTTGTTCATTTGTTCATTCGTTCATTTGTTCATTTGTTCATTTGTTTATTTGTTCATTTGTTCATTTGTCCATTTGTTCATTTGTTCATTTCTCTATTTGTTCTTTTGTTCATTTCTTCAATTCTTCATTCGTTCCATTGTCTATTCGCTCATTTGTTCATTTGGTCATTTGGTCATTTGTTCATTCGTTCATTTGTTCATTTGTCCATTTGTCCATTTGTTCATTTGTTCATTTGTTCATTTGTTCATTTGTTCATTTCTTCAATTGTTCATTTGTTCATTTGTACATTTGTTCATTTGTCTATTCGCTCATTTGTTTATTTTTTCATTCGTTCATTTCTCTATTCGCTCATTTGTTCATTTGTTCGTTTGCTCATTTGTTCATTTGTTCATTTGTTCATTTGTTCATTTATCCATTTGTTCATTCGTTCATTTGTTCATTTGTCCATTTGTCCATTTGTTCATTTGTTCATTTGTTCATTTGTTCATTTGTTCATTTCTTCAATTGTTCATTTGTTCATTTGTACATTTGTTCATTTGTTCATTTGTTCATTTGTTCATTTGTTCATTTGTTCATTTGTTTATTTGTTCATTTGTTCATTTGTTCATTCGTTCATTTGTTCATTTGTTCATTTGTTCATTTGTTCATTTGTTCATTTGTTCATTTGTTCATTTGTTCTTTCGTTCATTTGTCTATTCGCTCATTTCTTCATTTGTTCGTTTGCTCATTTGTTCATTTGTTCATTTGTTCATTTGTTAAAATGATCATTTGTAAATTTGTTGATTTGTCCATTTGTTCATTTGTTCATTTCTTTATTTATTCATTTGTTCATTTCTTTTTTTGTTCATTTGTTCCTTAGTTCATTTGTTCATTTGTTCATTTGTTCATTTGTTCCTTAGTTCATTTGTTCATTTGTTCATTTGTTCATTTGTTCATTCGTTCATTCGTTCATTTGTTCATTTGTTCATTTGTTCATTTGTTCATTTGTTCATTTGTTCATTTGTTCATTTGTTCATTTGTTCATTTGTTCATTTGTTCATTCGTTCATTTTTCTATTCGCTCATTTTTTCATTTGTTCGTTTGCTCATGTGTTCATTTGTTCATTTGTTCATTTGTTCATTTGTTCACTTTGTTCATTTGTTCATTTGTACATTTGTTCATTTGTTCATTTGTTCATTTGTTCATTTGTTCATTTGTTCATTTGTTCATTTGACCATTTGTTCATTTGTTCATTTGTTCATTCGTTCATTCGTTCATTCGTTCATTCGTTCATTCGTTAATTTGTTAATTTGTTCATTTGTTCATTTGTTCATTTGTTCATTTGTTCATTTGTTAATTTGTTCATTTGTTCATTTTTTCATTTGTTCATGTGTTCATTTGTTCATTTGTAAATTTGTTCATTTGTTCATTTGTTCATTTGTTCATTTGTTCATTTGTTCATTTGTCCATTTGTTTATTTGTTCATTTGTTCATTTGGTCATTTGTTTATTTGTTCATTTGTTCATTTGTTCATTTGTTCATTTGTTCATTTGTTCATTTGTTCATTTGTTCATTTGTTCATTTGTTCATTCGTTCATTTGTCTATGCGCTCATTTGTTTATTTGTTCTTTCGTTCATTTGTCTATTCGCTCATTTCTTCATTTGTTCGTTTGCTCATTTGTTCATTTGTTCATTTGTTCATTTGTTCATTTGTTCATTTGTTCATTTGTTCATTTGTTCATTCGTTCATTTCTTCAATTCCTCATTCGTTCCATTGTCTATTCGCTCATTTGTTCATTTGTTCATTTGTTCATTTGTTCATTAGTTCATTTGTTCATTCGTTCATTCGTTCATTTGTTCATTTGTTAATTTGTTCATTCGTTCATTTGTTCATTCGTTCATTTGTCTATTCGCTCATTTGTTCATTTGTTCATTTGTTCATTTGTTCATTTGTTCATTTGTTCATTTCTTCAATTGTTCATTTCTTCATTTGTACATTTGTTCATTTGTTCATTTGTTCATTTGTTCATTTGTTCATTTGTTCATTTGTTCATTCGTTCATTTGTTCATTTGTTCATTTGTTCATTTGTTCATTTGTTCATTAGTTCATTTGTTCATTCGTTCATTCGTTCATTCGTTCATTCGTTCATTTGTTCATTTGTTAATTTGTTCATTCGTTCATTTGTTCATTCGTTCATTTGTCTATTCGCTCATTTGTTCATTTGTTCATTTGTTCATTTGTTCATTTGTTCGTTTGTCCATTTGTTCGTTTTTTCGTTTGTTCATTTGTAAATTTGTTCATTTGTTCATTTGTTCATTTGTTCATTTGTTCATTTGTCCATTTGTTTATTTGTTCATTTGTTCATTTGTAAATTTGTTCATTTGTTCATTTGTTCATTTGTTCATTTGTTCATTTGTCCATTTGTTTATTTGTTCATTTGTTCTTTTGGTCATTTGTTTATTTGTTCATTTGTTCATTTGTTCATTTGTTCATTTGTTCATTTGTTCATTTGTTCATTTGTTCATTTGTTCATTTGTTCATTTGTTCATTTGTTCATTCGTTCATTTGTCTATGCGCTCATTTGTTTATTTGTTCTTTCGTTCATTTGTCTATTCGCTCATTTGTTCATTTGTTCATTTGTTCATTTGTATATTTGTTCATTTGTGCGATTGTCTATTCGTTCATTTGTTCATTTGTTCATTTGTTCACTTGCTCATTTGTTCATTTGTTCATTTGTTCATTTGTTCATTTGTTCATTTGTTCATTTGTTCGTTTGTTCGTTTGTTCATTTGTTCATTTGTTCATTTGTTCATTTGTTCATTCGTTCATTTGTTCGTTTGTTCGTTTGTTCATTTGTTCATTTGTTCATTTGTTCATTTGTTCATTCGTTCATTTGTTCATTTGTTCATTTGTTCATTTGTTCATTTGTTTATTTGTTCATTTGTTCATTTGTTCATTTGTACATTTGTTCATTTGTTCTTTTGTTCATTTCTTCAATTCTTCATTCGTTCCATTGTCTATTCGCTCATTTGTTCATTTGGTCATTTGGTCATTAGTTCATTCGTTCATTTTTTCATTTGTTCATTTGTTCATTTGTTCATTTGTTCATTTGTTCATTTGCTCATTTGTTCATTTGTTCAGTTGTTCATTTGTTCACTTGTCCATTTGTTCGTTTGTTCACTTGTTCATTTGTTCGTTTGTTCAATCGTTCAAATGATTATTCGACCATTTGTTCATTTGTTCATTTGTTCATTTGTTCATTTGCTCATCTGTCCATTTGTTCATTTGTTCATTTGTTTATTTGTTCATTTGTTCATTTGTTCATTTGTTCATTTGTTCATTTGTTCAATTCTTCATTTGTTCATTTGTTCATTTGTCTATTCGCTCATTTGTTTATTTGTTCATTCGTTCATTTCTCTATTCGCTCATTTGTTCATTTGTTCGTTTGCTCATTTGTTCATTTGTTCATTTGTTTATTTGTTCATTTGTTCATTTGTTCATTTGTTCATATGTTCATTTGTTCAATTGTCCATTTGTTCATTTGTTCTTTTTTTCATTCGTTCATTTGTTCATTTGTTCATTCGTTCATTTGTTCATTTGTCCGTTTGTTCATTTGTTCATTTGTTCATTTGTTCATTTGTTCATTTGTTCATTCGTTCATTTGTTCATTTGTTCATTTGTTTATTTGTTCATTTGTTCATTTGTCCTTTTGTTCATTTGTTCATTTCTTTATTTGTTCTTTTGTTCATTTCTTCAATTCTTCATTCGTTCCATTGTCTATTCGCTCATTTGTTCATTTGGTCATTTGGTCATTTGTTCATTCGTTCATTTGTTCATTTGTCCTTTTGTCCATTTGTTCATTTGTTCATTTGTTCATTTGTTCATTTGTTCATTTGTTCATTTGTTCATTTCTTCAATTGTTCATTTGTTCATTTGTACATTTGTTCATTTGTCTATTCGCTCATTTGTTTATTTGTTCATTCGTTCATTTCTCTATTCGCTCATTTATTCATTTGTTCGTTTGCTCATTTGTTCATTTGTTCATTTGTTCATTTATCCATTTGTTCATTCGTTCATTTGTTCATTTGTCCATTTGTCCATTTGTTCATTTGTTCATTTGTTCATTTGTTCATTTGTTCATTTCTTCAATTGTTCATTTGTTCATTTGTACATTTGTTCATTTGTTCATTTGTTCATTTGTTCATTTGTTCATTTGTTCATTTGTTCATTTGTTTATTTGTTCATTTGTTCATTTGTTCATTTGTTCATTTGTTCATTTGTTCATTTGTTCATTCGTTCATTTGTTCATTTGTTCATTTGTTCATTCGTTCATTTGTTCATTTGTTCATTTGTTCATTTGTTCATTTGTTCATTCGTTCATTTGTTCATTTGTTCATTTGTTCATTTGTTCATTTGTTCTTTCGTTCATTTGTCTATTCGCTCATTTCTTCATTTGTTCGTTTGCTCATTTGTTCATTTGTTCATTTGTTCATTTGTTCATTTGTTAAAATGATCATTTGTAAATTTGTTGATTTGTCCATTTGTTCATTTGTTCATTTCTTTATTTATTCATTTGTTCATTTCTTTTTTTGTTCATTTGTTCCTTAGTTCATTTGTTCATTTGTTCATTTGTTCTTTTTTTCATTCGTTCATTTGTTCATTTGTTCATTCGTTCATTTGTTCATTTGTCCGTTTGTTCATTTGTTCATTTGTTCATTTGTTCATTTGTTCATTTGTTCATTCGTTCATTTGTTCATTTGTTCATTTGTTTATTTGTTCATTTGTTCATTTGTCCATTTGTTCATTTGTTCATTTCTTTATTTGTTCTTTTGTTCATTTCTTCAATTCTTCATTCGTTCCATTGTCTATTCGCTCATTTGTTCATTTGGTCATTTGGTCATTTGTTCATTCGTTCATTTGTTCATTTGTCCATTTGTCCATTTGTTCATTTGTTCATTTGTTCATTTGTAAATTTGTTCATTTGTTCATTTGTTCATTTGTTCATTTGTTCATTTGTTCATTTGTTCATTTGTTCATTTGTTCATTTGTTCATTTGTTTATTTGTTCATTTGTTCATTTGTTCATTTGTTCATTTGTTCATTTGTTCATTTGTTCATTTGTTCATTTGTTCATTTGTTCATTTGTTCATTTATCCATTTGTTCATTCGTTCATTTGTTCATTTGTCCATTTGTCCATTTGTTCATTTGTTCATTTGTTCATTTGTTCATTTGTTCATTTGTTCATTTCTTCAATTGTTCATTTCTTCAATTGTTCATTTGTTCATTTGTACATTTGTTCATTTGTTCATTTGTTCATTTGTTCATTTGTTCATTTGTTCATTTGTTTATTTGTTCATTTGTTCATTTGTTCATTTGTTCATTTGTTCATTTGTTCATTTGTTCATTTGTTCATTCGTTCATTTGTTCATTTGTTCATTTGTTCATTTGTTCATTTGTTCATTTGTTCAATTGTTCATTTGTTCATTTGTTCTTTCGTTCATTTGTCTATTCGCTCATTTCTTCATTTGTTCGTTTGCTCATTTGTTCATTTGTTCATTTGTTCATTTGTTAAAATGATCATTTGTAAATTTGTTGATTTGTCCATTTGTTCATTTGTTCATTTCTTTATTTATTCATTTGTTCATTTCTTTTTTTGTTCATTTGTTCCTTAGTTCATTTGTTCATTTGTTCATTTCTTCATTTGTTCATTTGTTCATTCGTTCATTCGTTCATTTGTTCATTTGTTCATTTGTTCATTTGTTCATTTGTTCATTTGTTCATTTGTTCATTTGTTCATTCGTTCATTTTTCTATTCGCTCATTTTTTCATTTGTTCGTTTGCTCATGTGTTCATTTGTTCATTTGTTCATTTGTTCACTTTGTTCATTTGTTCATTTGTACATTTGTTCATTTGTTCATTTGTTCATTTGTTCATTTGTTCATTTGTTCATTTGTTCATTTGTTCATTTGTTCATTCGTTCATTCGTTCATTCGTTCATTCGTTCATTCGTTAATTTGTTAATTTGTTCATTTGTTCATTTGTTCATTTGTTCATTTGTTCATTTGTTAATTTGTTCATTTGTTCATTTTTTCATTTGTTCATTTGTTCATTTGTTCATTTGTAAATTTGTTCATTTGTTCATTTGTTCATTTGTTCATTTGTTCATTTGTCCATTTGTTTACTTGTTCATTTGTTCATTTGGTCATTTGTTTATTTGTTCATTTGTTCATTTGTTCATTTGTTCATTTGTTCATTTGTTCATTTGTTCATTTGTTCATTTGTTCATTTGTTCATTTGTTCATTTGTTCATTTGTTCTTTCGTTCATTTGTCTATTCGCTCATTTCTTCATTTGTTCGTTTGCTCATTTGTTCATTTGTTCATTTGTTCATTTGTTAAAATGATCATTTGTAAATTTGTTGATTTGTCCATTTGTTCATTTGTTCATTTCTTTATTTATTCATTTGTTCATTTCTTTTTTTGTTCATTTGTTCCTTAGTTCATTTGTTCATTTGTTCATTTGTTCTTTTTTTCATTCGTTCATTTGTTCATTTGTTTATTCGTTCATTTGTTCATTTGTCCGTTTGTTCATTTGTTCATTTGTTCATTTGTTCATTTGTTCATTTGTTCATTCGTTCATTTGTTCATTTGTTCATTTGTTTATTTGTTCATTTGTTCATTTGTCCATTTGTTCATTTGTTCATTTCTCTATTTGTTCTTTTGTTCATTTCTTCAATTCTTCATTCGTTCCATTGTCTATTCGCTCATTTGTTCATTTGGTCATTTGGTCATTTGTTCATTCGTTCATTTGTTCATTTGTCCATTTGTCCATTTGTTCATTTGTTCATTTGTTCATTTGTTCATTTGTTCATTTCTTCAATTGTTCATTTGTTCATTTGTACATTTGTTCATTTGTCTATTCGCTCATTTGTTTATTTTTTCATTCGTTCATTTCTCTATTCGCTCATTTGTTCATTTGTTCGTTTGCTCATTTGTTCATTTGTTCATTTGTTCATTTGTTCATTTATCCATTTGTTCATTCGTTCATTTGTTCATTTGTCCATTTGTCCATTTGTTCATTTGTTCATTTGTTCATTTGTTCATTTGTTCATTTCTTCAATTGTTCATTTGTTCATTTGTACATTTGTTCATTTGTTCATTTGTTCATTTGTTCATTTGTTCATTTGTTCATTTGTTTATTTGTTCATTTGTTCATTTGTTCATTCGTTCATTTGTTCATTTGTTCATTTGTTCATTTGTTCATTTGTTCATTTGTTCATTTGTTCATTTGTTCTTTCGTTCATTTGTCTATTCGCTCATTTCTTCATTTGTTCGTTTGCTCATTTGTTCATTTGTTCATTTGTTCATTTGTTAAAATGATCATTTGTAAATTTGTTGATTTGTCCATTTGTTCATTTGTTCATTTCTTTATTTATTCATTTGTTCATTTCTTTTTTTGTTCATTTGTTCCTTAGTTCATTTGTTCATTTGTTCATTTGTTCATTTGTTCCTTAGTTCATTTGTTCATTTGTTCATTTGTTCATTTGTTCATTCGTTCATTCGTTCATTTGTTCATTTGTTCATTTGTTCATTTGTTCATTTGTTCATTTGTTCATTTGTTCATTTGTTCATTTGTTCATTTGTTCATTTGTTCATTCGTTCATTTTTCTATTCGCTCATTTTTTCATTTGTTCGTTTGCTCATGTGTTCATTTGTTCATTTGTTCATTTGTTCATTTGTTCACTTTGTTCATTTGTTCATTTGTACATTTGTTCATTTGTTCATTTGTTCATTTGTTCATTTGTTCATTTGTTCATTTGTTCATTTGACCATTTGTTCATTTGTTCATTTGTTCATTCGTTCATTCGTTCATTCGTTCATTCGTTCATTCGTTAATTTGTTAATTTGTTCATTTGTTCATTTGTTCATTTGTTCATTTGTTCATTTGTTAATTTGTTCATTTGTTCATTTTTTCATTTGTTCATGTGTTCATTTGTTCATTTGTAAATTTGTTCATTTGTTCATTTGTTCATTTGTTCATTTGTTCATTTGTTCATTTGTCCATTTGTTTATTTGTTCATTTGTTCATTTGGTCATTTGTTTATTTGTTCATTTGTTCATTTGTTCATTTGTTCATTTGTTCATTTGTTCATTTGTTCATTTGTTCATTTGTTCATTTGTTCATTCGTTCATTTGTCTATGCGCTCATTTGTTTATTTGTTCTTTCGTTCATTTGTCTATTCGCTCATTTCTTCATTTGTTCGTTTGCTCATTTGTTCATTTGTTCATTTGTTCATTTGTTCATTTGTTCATTTGTTCATTTGTTCATTTGTTCATTCGTTCATTTCTTCAATTCCTCATTCGTTCCATTGTCTATTCGCTCATTTGTTCATTTGTTCATTTGTTCATTTGTTCATTAGTTCATTTGTTCATTCGTTCATTCGTTCATTTGTTCATTTGTTAATTTGTTCATTCGTTCATTTGTTCATTCGTTCATTTGTCTATTCGCTCATTTGTTCATTTGTTCATTTGTTCATTTGTTCATTTGTTCATTTGTTCATTTCTTCAATTGTTCATTTCTTCATTTGTACATTTGTTCATTTGTTCATTTGTTCATTTGTTCATTTGTTCATTTGTTCATTTGTTCATTCGTTCATTTGTTCATTTGTTCATTTGTTCATTTGTTCATTTGTTCATTAGTTCATTTGTTCATTCGTTCATTCGTTCATTCGTTCATTCGTTCATTTGTTCATTTGTTAATTTGTTCATTCGTTCATTTGTTCATTCGTTCATTTGTCTATTCGCTCATTTGTTCATTTGTTCATTTGTTCATTTGTTCATTTGTTCGTTTGTCCATTTGTTCGTTTTTTCGTTTGTTCATTTGTAAATTTGTTCATTTGTTCATTTGTTCATTTGTTCATTTGTTCATTTGTCCATTTGTTTATTTGTTCATTTGTTCATTTGTAAATTTGTTCATTTGTTCATTTGTTCATTTGTTCATTTGTTCATTTGTCCATTTGTTTATTTGTTCATTTGTTCTTTTGGTCATTTGTTTATTTGTTCATTTGTTCATTTGTTCATTTGTTCATTTGTTCATTTGTTCATTTGTTCATTTGTTCATTTGTTCATTTGTTCATTTGTTCATTTGTTCATTCGTTCATTTGTCTATGCGCTCATTTGTTTATTTGTTCTTTCGTTCATTTGTCTATTCGCTCATTTGTTCATTTGTTCATTTGTTCATTTGTTCATTTGTTCATTTGTTCATTTGTTCATTTGTTCATTTGTTCATTTGTTCATTTGTTCATTTGTTCATTTGTTCATTTGTTAATTTGTTCATTTGTTCATTTGTTCATTTGTTCATTTGTCCATTTGTTCATTTGTTCTTTTTTTCATTTGTTCATTTGTTCATTTGTTCATATGTTCATTTGTTCATTTGTCCATTTGTTCATTTGTTCTTTTTTTCATTCGTTCATTTGTTCATTTGTTCATTTGTTCATTTGTTCATTTGTTCATTCGTTCATTTGTTCATTTGTATATTTGTTCATTTGTGCGATTGTCTATTCGCTCATTTGTTCATTTGTTCATTTGTTCATTCGTTCATTTGTTCATTTGTTCATTTGTTCATTTGTTCTTTTGTTCATTTGTTCATTTGTTCATTTGTTCATTTGTTCATTTGTTCATTTGTACAATTGTTCATTCGTTCATTTGTTCATTTGTTCATTCGTTCATTTGTCTACTCGCTCATTTGTTCATTTTTTCATTTGTTCATTTGTTCATTTGTTCATTTGTACATTTGTTCATTTGTTCATTTGTTCATTTGTTCATTTGTTCATTTGTTCATTTGTTCCTTTGTTCATTTGTTCATTTGTTCATTTGTTCATTTGTTCACTTGTTCATTTGTTCACTTGTTCATTTGGTCATTTGTTCATTTGTTCATTTGTTGATTTGTTCATTTGTTCATTTGTTCATTTGCTCATTTGTTCATTCGTTCATTTGTTCATTTGTCCATTTGTTCATTTGTCCATTTCTTCATTTGTTCATTTGTTCATTCGTTCATTTGTTCATTCGTTCATTTGTTCATTTGTTCATTTGTTCATTTGTTCATTTGTTCATTTGTCCGTTTGTTCATTTGTCCGTTTGTTCATGTGTTCATTTGTTCATTTGTTCATTTGTTCATTTGTTCATTTGTTCATTTGTTCATTTGTTCATTTGTTCATTTGTTCATTCGTTCATTTGTTCATTTGTTCATTTGTTCATTTGTTCATTTGTTCATTTGTCCATTTGTTCATTTGTCCATTTGTTCATTTCTTTACTTGTCCATCTGTTCATTTGTTCATTTGCTCATTTGTTCATTTGTTCATTTGTTTATTTGTTCATTTGTTCGTTTGTTCATTTGTTCATTTGTTCGTTTGTTCATTTGTTCATTTGTTCATTTGTTCATTCGTTCATTTGTTCATTTGTCCGTTTGTTCATGTGTTCATTTGTTCATTTGTTCATTTGTTCATTTGTTCATTTGTTCACTTGTTCATTTGTTCACTTGTTCATTTGGTCATTTGTTCATTTGTTCATTTGTTCATTTGTTCACTTGTTCATTTGTTCATTTGTTCATTTGTTCATTTGTTCATTTGTCCATTTGTTCATTTGTTCATTTGTTCATTCGTTCATTTGTTCATTTGTTCATTTGTTCATTTGTTCATTTGTTCATTTGTTCATTTGTTCATTTGTTCATTTGTTCATTCGTTCATTTGTTCATTTGTTCATTTGTTTATTTGTTCATTTGTTCATTTGTCCATTTGTTCATTTGTTCATTTCTTTATTTGTTCATTTGTTCATTTGTTCATTTGTTCATTTGTTCATTTGTTCATTTGTTCATTTGTTCATTTGTTCATTCGTTCATTTGTTCATTTGTTCATTTGTTCATTTGTTCATTTGTTCATTTGTTCATTTGTTCATTTGTTCATTTGTTCACTTGTTCATTTGTTCACTTGTTCATTTGGTCATTTGGTCATTTGGTCATTTGTTCATTTGTTCATTTGTCCATTTGTTCATTTGTTCATTTCTTTATTTGTTCATTTGTTCATTTCTTTACTTGTTCATCTGTTCATTTGTTCATTTGCTCATTTGTTCATTTGTTCATTTGTTCATTTGTTCTTTTGTTCATTTGTTCATTTGTTCATTTGTTCATTTGTTCATTTGTTCATTTGTTCATTTGTTCATTTGTTCTTTTGTTCATTTGTTCATTTGTTCATTTGTTCATTTGTTCATTTGTTCATTTGTTCATTTGTTCATTTGTTCATTTGTCCATTTGTTCATTTGTCCATTTGTTCATTTCTTTACTTGTCCATCTGTTCATTTGTTCATTTGCTCATTTGTTCATTTGTTCATTTGTTTATTTGTTCATTTGTTCGTTTGTTCATTTGTTCATTTGTTCGTTTGTTCATTTGTTCATTTGTTCATTCGTTCATTTGTTCATTTGTCCGTTTGTTCATGTGTTCATTTGTTCATTTGTTCATTTGTTCATTTGTTCATTTGTTCACTTGTTCATTTGTTCACTTGTTCATTTGGTCATTTGTTCATTTGTTCATTTGTTCATTTGTTCACTTGTTCATTTGTTCATTTGTTCATTTGTTCATTTGTTCATTTGTCCATTTGTTCATTTGTTCATTTGTTCATTCGTTCATTTGTTCATTTGTTCATTTGTTCATTTGTTCATTTGTTCATTTGTTCATTTGTTCATTTGTTCATTCGTTCATTTGTTCATTTGTTCATTTGTTTATTTGTTCATTTGTTCATTTGTCCATTTGTTCATTTGTTCATTTCTTTATTTGTTCATTTGTTCATTTGTTCATTTGTTCATTTGTTCATTTGTTCATTTGTTCATTTGTTCATTTGTTCATTCGTTCATTTGTTCATTTGTTCATTTGTTCATTTGTTCATTTGTTCATTTGTTCATAATGTTCATTTGTTCATTTGTTCACTTGTTCATTTGTTCACTTGTTCATTTGGTCATTTGGTCATTTGTTCATTTGTTCATTTGTTCATTTGTCCATTTGTTCATTTGTTCATTTCTTTATTTGTTCATTTGTTCATTTCTTTACTTGTTCATCTGTTCATTTGTTCATTTGCTCATTTGTTCATTTGTTCATTTGTTCATTTGTTCTTTTGTTCATTTGTTCATTTGTTCATTTGTTCATTTGTTCATTTGTTCATTTGTTCATTTGTTCATTTGTTCTTTTGTTCATTTGTTCATTTGTTCATTTGTTCATTTGTTCATTTGTTCATTTGTTCATTTGTTCATTTGTTCATTTGTTCATTTGTTCATTTGTTCATTTGTTCATTTGTTCATTTGTTCATTTGTTCATTTGTTCATTTGTTCCTCCGATCATTTGTCTATTCGCTCATTTGTTCATTTATTCATTCGTTCATTTGTCTATTCGCTCATTTGTTCATTTGTCTATTCGCTCATTTGTTCATTTGTTCATTTGTTCATTTGTTCATTTGCTCATTTGTTCATTTGTTCATTTGTGCACTTGTTCATTTGTTCATTTGTTCATTTGTGCATTTGTGCATTTGTTCATTTGTTCATTTGTTCATTTGTTAATTTGTTCATTTGTTCATTTGATCATTTGTTCATTTGTTCATTTGTTCATTTGTTCATTTGTTCATTTGTTCATTTGTTCATTTGTTCATTTGTTCATTTGTTCTTTTGTTCATTTGTCCATTTGTTCATTTGTTCATTTCTTTATTTGTTCATTTGTTCATTTCTTTACTTGTTCATCTGTTCATTTGTTCATTTGCTCATTTGTTCATTTGTTCATTTGTTCTTTTGTTCATTTGTTCATTTGTTCATTTGTTCATTTGTCTATTCGCTCATTTGTTCATTCGTTCATTTGTTCATTTGTTCATTTGTTCACTTGCTCATTTGTTCATTTGTTCATTTGTTCATTTGTTCATTTGTTCATTTGTTCATTTGTTAATTTGTTCATTTGTTCGTTTGTTCGTTGGTTCATTTGTTCATTTGTTCATTCGTTCATTTGTTCGTTTGTTCGTTTGTTCATTTGTTCATTTGTTCATTTGTTCATTTGTTCATTTGTTCATTCGTTCATTTGTCCATTTGTCTATTCGCTCATTTGTTCATTCGTTCATTTGTTCATTTGTTCATTTGTTCACTTGCTCATTTGTTCATTTGTTCATTTGTTCATTTGTTCATTTGTACATTTGTTCATTTTTTCTTTTGTTCATTTCTTCAATTCTTCATTCGTTCCATTGTCTATTCGCTCATTTGTTCATTTGGTCATTTGGTCATTAGTTCATTCGTTCATTTTTTCATTTGTTCATTTGTTCATTTGTTCATTTGTTCATTTGTTCATTTGCTCATTTGTTCATTTGTTCATTTGTTCATTTGTTCACTTGTCCATTTGTTCGTTTGTTCACTTGTTCATTTGTACGTTTCTTCAATCGTTCAAATGATAATTCGACCATTTGTTCATTTGTTCATTTGTTCATTTGTTCATTTGCTCATCTGTCCATTTGTTCATTTGTTCATTTGTTTATTTGTTCATTTGTTCATTTGTTCATTTGTTCATTTGTTCATTTGTTCAATTGTTCATTTGTTCATTTGTTCATTCGTTCATTTGTTCATTTGTTCATTTGTTTATTTGTTCATATGTTCATTTGTTCATTTGTCCATTTGTTCATTTGTTCTTTTTTTCATTCGTTCATTTGTTCATTTGTTCATTTGTTCATTTGTTCATTTGTTCATTTGTTCATTCGTTCATTTGTTCATTTGTATATTTGTTCATTTGTGCGATTGTCTATTCGCTCATTTGTTCATTTGTTCATTTGTTCATTCGTTCATTTGTTCATTTGTTCATTTGTTCATTTGTTCATTTGTTCATTTGTTCATTTGTTCATTTGTTCATTTGTTCATTTGTTCATTTGTTCATTTGTTCATTCGTTCATTTGTTCATTTGTTCATTTGTTCATTTGTTCATTTGTTCATTTGTTCATTTGTTCATTTGTCCGTTTGTTCATTTGTCCGTTTGTTCATGTGTTCATTTGTTCATTTGTTCATTTGTTCATTTGCTCATTTGTTCATTTGTTCATTTGTTTATTTGTTCATTTGTTCATTTGTTCGTTTGTTCATTTGTTCATTTGTTCGTTTGTTCATTTGCTCACTTGCTCATTTGTTCATTTGTTCATTTGTTCATTTGCTCATTTGTTCATTTGTTCATTTGTTCATTTGTTCATTTGTTCATTTGTTCATTTGTACAATTGTTCATTCGTTCATTTGTTCATTTGTTCATTCGTTCATTTGTCTATTCGCTCATTTGTTCATTTTTTCACTTGTTCATTTTTTCATTTGTTCATTTGTTCATTTGTTCATTTGTATATTTGTTCATTTGTGCGATTGTCTATTCGCTCATTTGTTCATTTGTTCACTTGTTCACTTGCTCATTTGTTCGTTTGTTCATTTGTTCATTTGTTCATTTGTTCATTTGTTCATTTGTTCATTTGTTCATTTGTTCATTTGTTCATTTGTTCATTTGTTCATTTGTTCATTTGTTCATTTGTTCATTTGTTCATTTGTGCGTTTGTCTATTCGCTCATTTGTTCATTTGTTAATTCGTTCATTTGCCTATTCGCTCATTTGTTCATTTGTTCATTTGTTCATTTGCTCATTTGCTCATTTGCTCATTTGTTCATTTGTTCATTTGTTCATTTGTTCATTTGTTCATTTGTTCATTTGCTCACTTGCTCATTTGTTCATTTGTTCATTTGTTCATTTGTTCATTTGCTCATTTGTTCATTTGTTCATTTGTTCATTTGTTCATTTGTTCATTTGTTGATTTGATCATTTGTTCATTTGTTCATTTGTTCATTTGTTCATTTGTTCATTTGTTCATTTGTTCATTTGTTCATTTGTTCATTTGTTCATTTGTTCATTTGTTCATTTGTTCATTTGTTCATTTGTTCATTTGTTCATTTGTTCATTTGTTCATTTGTTCATTTGTTCATTTGTTCATTTGTTCATTTGTTCATTTGTTCATTTGTTCATTTGTTCATTTGTTCATTTGTTCATTTGTTAATTTGTTCATTTGTTCATTTGTTCATTTGTTCATTTGTCCATTTGTTCATTTGTTCTTTTTTTCATTTGTTCATTTGTTCATTTGTTCATATGTTCATTTGTTCATTTGTCCATTTGTTCATTTGTTCTTTTTTTCATTCGTTCATTTGTTCATTTGTTCATTTGTTCATTTGTTCATTTGTTCATTCGTTCATTTGTTCATTTGTATATTTGTTCATTTGTGCGATTGTCTATTCGCTCATTTGTTCATTTGTTCATTTGTTCATTCGTTCATTTGTTCATTTGTTCATTTGTTCATTTGTTCTTTTGTTCATTTGTTCATTTGTTCATTTGTTCATTTGTTCATTTGTTCATTTGTACAATTGTTCATTCGTTCATTTGTTCATTTGTTCATTCGTTCATTTGTCTACTCGCTCATTTGTTCATTTGTTCATTTGTTCATTTGTTCATTTGTTCATTTGTTCATTTGTTCTTTTGTTCATTTCTTCAATTCTTCATTCGTTCCATTGTCTATTCGCTCATTTGTTCATTTGGTCATTTGGTCATTAGTTCATTCGTTCATTTTTTCATTTGTTCATTTGTTCATTTGTTCATTAGTTCATTTGTTCATTTGCTCATTTGTTCATTTGTTCATTTGTTCATTTGTTCACTTGTCCATTTGTTCGTTTGTTCACTTGTTCATTTGTTCGTTTGTTCAATCGTTCAAATGATTATTCGACCATTTGTTCATTTGTTCATTTGTTCATTTGTTCATTTGCTCATCTGTCCATTTGTTCATTTGTTCATTTGTTTATTTGTTCATTTGTTCATTTGTTCATTTGTTCATTTGTTCAATTCTTCATTTGTTCATTTGTTCATTTGTCTATTCGCTCATTTGTTTATTTGTTCATTCGTTCATTTCTCTATTCGCTCATTTGTTCATTTGTTCGTTTGCTCATTTGTTCATTTGTTCATTTGTTTATTTGTTCATTTGTTCATTTGTTCATTTGTTCATATGTTCATTTGTTCATTTGTCCATTTGTTCATTTGTTCTTTTTTTCATTCGTTCATTTGTTCATTTGTTCATTCGTTCATTTGTTCATTTGTCCGTTTGTTCATTTGTTCATTTGTTCATTTGTTCATTTGTTCATTTGTTCATTCGTTCATTTGTTCATTTGTTCATTTGTTTATTTGTTCATTTGTTCATTTGTCCTTTTGTTCATTTGTTCATTTCTTTATTTGTTCTTTTGTTCATTTCTTCAATTCTTCATTCGTTCCATTGTCTATTCGCTCATTTGTTCATTTGGTCATTTGGTCATTTGTTCATTCGTTCATTTGTTCATTTGTCCATTTGTCCATTTGTTCATTTGTTCATTTGTTCATTTGTTCATTTGTTCATTTCTTCAATTGTTCATTTGTTCATTTGTACATTTGTTCATTTGTCTATTCGCTCATTTGTTTATTTGTTCATTCGTTCATTTCTCTATTCGCTCATTTGTTCATTTGTTCGTTTGCTCATTTGTTCATTTGTTCATTTGTTCATTTATCCATTTGTTCATTCGTTCATTTGTTCATTTGTCCATTTGTCCATTTGTTCATTTGTTCATTTGTTCATTTGTTCATTTGTTCATTTGTTCATTTCTTCAATTGTTCATTTGTTCATTTGTACATTTGTTCATTTGTTCATTTGTTCATTTGTTCATTTGTTCATTTGTTCATTTGTTCATTTGTTTATTTGTTCATTTGTTCATTTGTTCATTTGTTCATTTGTTCATTTGTTCATTTGTTCATTTGTTCATTCGTTCATTTGTTCATTTGTTCATTTGTTCATTCGTTCATTTGTTCATTTGTTCATTTGTTCATTTGTTCATTTGTTCATTCGTTCATTTGTTCATTTGTTCATTTGTTCATTTGTTCATTTGTTCATTTGTTCATTTGTTCATTTGTTCTTTCGTTCATTTGTCTATTCGCTCATTTCTTCATTTGTTCGTTTGCTCATTTGTTCATTTGTTCATTTGTTAAAATGATCATTTGTAAATTTGTTGATTTGTCCATTTGTTCATTTGTTCATTTCTTTATTTATTCATTTGTTCATTTCTTTTTTTGTTCATTTGTTCCTTAGTTCATTTGTTCATTTGTTCATTTGTTCTTTTTTTCATTCGTTCATTTGTTCATTTGTTCATTCGTTCATTTGTTCATTTGTTCATTTGTTCATTTGTTTATTTGTTCATTTGTTCATTTGTTCATTTGTTCATTTGTTCATTTGTTCATTTGTTCATTCGTTCATTTGTTCATTTGTTCATTTGTTCATTTGTTCATTTGTTCATTTGTTCATTTGTTCTTTCGTTCATTTGTCTTTTCGCTCATTTCTTCATTTGTTCGTTTGCTCATTTGTTCATTTGTTCATTTGTTCATTTGTTAAAATGATCATTTGTAAATTTGTTGATTTGTCCATTTGTTCATTTGTTCATTTCTTTATTTATTCATTTGTTCATTTCTTTTTTTGTTCATTTGTTCCTTAGTTCATTTGTTCATTTGTTCATTTGTTCATTTGTTCATTTGTTCATTCGTTCATTCGTTCATTTGTTCATTTGTTCATTTGTTCATTTGTTCATTTGTTCATTTGTTCATTTGTTCATTTGTTCATTTGTTCATTTGTTCATTTGTTCATTCGTTCATTTTTCTATTCGCTCATTTTTTCATTTGTTCGTTTGCTCATGTGTTCATTTGTTCATTTGTTCATTTGTTCATTTGTTCACTTTGTTCATTTGTTCATTTGTACATTTGTTCATTTGTTCATTTGTTCATTTGTTCATTTGTTCATTTGTTCATTTGACCATTTGTTCATTTGTTCATTTGTTCATTCGTTCATTCGTTCATTCGTTCATTCGTTCATTCGTTAATTTGTTAATTTGTTAATTTGTTCATTTGTTCATTTGTTCATTTGTTAATTTGTTCATTTGTTCATTTTTTCATTTGTTCATGTGTTCATTTGTTCATTTGTAAATTTGTTCATTTGTTCATTTGTTCATTTGTTCATTTGTTCATTTGTCCATTTGTTTATTTGTTCATTTGTTCATTTGGTCATTTGTTTATTTGTTCATTTGTTCATTTGTTCATTTGTTCATTTGTTCATTTGTTCATTTGTTCATTTGTTCATTTGTTCATTTGTCTATGCGCTCATTTGTTTATTTGTTCTTTCGTTCATTTGTCTATTCGCTCATTTCTTCATTTGTTCGTTTGCTCATTTGTTCATTTGTTCATTTGTTCATTTGTTCATTTGTTCATTTGTTCATTTGTTCATTTGTTCATTTGTTCATTTGTTCATTTGTTCATTTGTTCATTCGTTCATTTCTTCAATTCTTCATTCGTTCCATTGTCTATTCGCTCATTTGTTCATTTGTTCATTTGTTCATTTGTTCATTAGTTCATTTGTTCATTCGTTCATTCGTTCATTTGTTCATTTGTTAATTTGTTCATTCGTTCATTTGTTCATTCGTTCATTTGTCTATTCGCTCATTTGTTCATTTGTTCATTTGTTCATTTGTTCATTTGTTCATTTGTTCATTTCTTCAATTGTTCATTTGTTCATTTGTACATTTGTTCATTTGTTCATTTGTTCATTTGTTCATTTGTTCATTTGTTCATTTGTTCATTTGTTTATTTGTTCATTTGTTCATTTGTTCATTTGTTCATTTGTTCATTTGTTCATTTGTTCATTTGTTCATTCGTTCATTTGTTCATTTGTTCATTTGTTCATTTGTTCATTTGTTCATTTGTTCATTAGTTCATTTGTTCATTCGTTCATTCGTTCATTCGTTCATTTGTTCATTTGTTAATTTGTTCATTCGTTCATTTGTTCATTCGTTCATTTGTCTATTCGCTCATTTGTTCATTTATTCATTTGTTCATTTGTTCATTTGTTCATTTGTTCATTTGTTCGTTTGTCCATTTGTTCGTTTGTTCGTTTGTTCATTTGTAAATTTGTTCATTTGTTCATTTGTTCATTTGTTCATTTGTTCATTTGTCCATTTGTTTATTTGTTCATTTGTTCATTTGTAAATTTGTTCATTTGTTCATTTGTTCATTTGTTCATTTGTTCATTTGTTCATTTGTTCATTTGTTCATTTGTTCATTTGTTCATTTGTTCATTTGTTCATTTGTTCATTTGTTCATTTGTTCATTTGTTCATTCGCTCATTTGTTCATTTGTTCATTTGTTCATTTGTTCATTTGTTCATTTGTCCATTTGTTCATTTGTTCATTTGTTCATTTCTTTACTTGTCCATCTGTTCATTTGTTCATTTGCTCATTTGTTCATTTGTTCATTTGTTTATTTGTTCATTTGTTCATTTGTTCGTTTGTTCTTTTGTTCATTTGTTCGTTTGTTCATTTGCTCACTTGCTCATTTGTTCATTTGTTCATTTGTTCATTTGCTCATTTGTTCATTTGTTCATTTGTTCATTTGTTCATTTGTTCATTTGATCATTTGTTCATTTGTTCATTTGTTCATTTGTTCATTTGTTCATTTGTTCATTTCTTCATTTGTACAATTGTTCATTCGTTCATTTGTTCATTTGTTCATTCGTTCATTTGTCTATTCGCTCATTTGTTCATTTTTTCATTTGTTCATTTGTTCATTTGTTCATTTGTATATTTGTTCATTTGTGCGATTGTCTATTCGTTCATTTGTTCATTTGTTCATTTGTTCACTTGCTCATTTGTTCATTTGTTCATTTGTTCATTTGTTCATTTGTTCATTTGTTCATTTGTTCGTTTGTTCGTTTGTTCATTTGTTCATTTGTTCATTTGTTCATTTGTTCATTCGTTCATTTGTTCGTTTGTTCGTTTGTTCATTTGTTCATTTGTTCATTTGTTCATTTGTTCATTCGTTCATTTGTTCATTTGTTCATTTGTTCATTTGTTCATTTGTTTATTTGTTCATTTGTTCATTTGTTCATTTGTACATTTGTTCATTTGTTCTTTTGTTCATTTCTTCAATTCTTCATTCGTTCCATTGTCTATTCGCTCATTTGTTCATTTGGTCATTTGGTCATTAGTTCATTCGTTCATTTTTTCATTTGTTCATTTGTTCATTTGTTCATTTGTTCATTTGTTCATTTGCTCATTTGTTCATTTGTTCAGTTGTTCATTTGTTCACTTGTCCATTTGTTCGTTTGTTCACTTGTTCATTTGTTCGTTTGTTCAATCGTTCAAATGATTATTCGACCATTTGTTCATTTGTTCATTTGTTCATTTGTTCATTTGCTCATCTGTCCATTTGTTCATTTGTTCATTTGTTTATTTGTTCATTTGTTCATTTGTTCATTTGTTCATTTGTTCAATTCTTCATTTGTTCATTTGTTCATTTGTCTATTCGCTCATTTGTTTATTTGTTCATTCGTTCATTTCTCTATTCGCTCATTTGTTCATTTGTTCGTTTGCTCATTTGTTCATTTGTTCATTTGTTTATTTGTTCATTTGTTCATTTGTTCATTTGTTCATATGTTCATTTGTTCAATTGTCCATTTGTTCATTTGTTCTTTTTTTCATTCGTTCATTTGTTCATTTGTTCATTCGTTCATTTGTTCATTTGTCCGTTTGTTCATTTGTTCATTTGTTCATTTGTTCATTTGTTCATTTGTTCATTCGTTCATTTGTTCATTTGTTCATTTGTTTATTTGTTCATTTGTTCATTTGTCCTTTTGTTCATTTGTTCATTTCTTTATTTGTTCTTTTGTTCATTTCTTCAATTCTTCATTCGTTCCATTGTCTATTCGCTCATTTGTTCATTTGGTCATTTGGTCATTTGTTCATTCGTTCATTTGTTCATTTGTCCTTTTGTCCATTTGTTCATTTGTTCATTTGTTCATTTGTTCATTTGTTCATTTGTTCATTTGTTCATTTCTTCAATTGTTCATTTGTTCATTTGTACATTTGTTCATTTGTCTATTCGCTCATTTGTTTATTTGTTCATTCGTTCATTTCTCTATTCGCTCATTTATTCATTTGTTCTTTTGCTCATTTGTTCATTTGTTCATTTGTTCATTTATCCATTTGTTCATTCGTTCATTTGTTCATTTGTCCATTTGTCCATTTGTTCATTTGTTCATTTGTTCATTTGTTCATTTGTTCATTTCTTCAATTGTTCATTTGTTCATTTGTACATTTGTTCATTTGTTCATTTGTTCATTTGTTCATTTGTTCATTTGTTTATTTGTTCATTTGTTCATTTGTTCATTTGTTCATTTGTTCATTTGTTCATTTGTTCATTCGTTCATTTGTTCATTTGTTCATTTGTTCATTCGTTCATTTGTTCATTTGTTCATTTGTTCATTTGTTCATTTGTTCATTCGTTCATTTGTTCATTTGTTCATTTGTTCATTTGTTCATTTGTTCTTTCGTTCATTTGTCTATTCGCTCATTTCTTCATTTGTTCGTTTGCTCATTTGTTCATTTGTTCATTTGTTCATTTGTTCATTTGTTAAAATGATCATTTGTAAATTTGTTGATTTGTCCATTTGTTCATTTGTTCATTTCTTTATTTATTCATTTGTTCATTTCTTTTTTTGTTCATTTGTTCCTTAGTTCATTTGTTCATTTGTTCATTTGTTCTTTTTTTCATTCGTTCATTTGTTCATTTGTTCATTCGTTCATTTGTTCATTTGTCCGTTTGTTCATTTGTTCATTTGTTCATTTGTTCATTTGTTCATTTGTTCATTCGTTCATTTGTTCATTTGTTCATTTGTTTATTTGTTCATTTGTTCATTTGTCCATTTGTTCATTTGTTCATTTCTTTATTTGTTCTTTTGTTCATTTCTTCAATTCTTCATTCGTTCCATTGTCTATTCGCTCATTTGTTCATTTGGTCATTTGGTCATTTGTTCATTCGTTCATTTGTTCATTTGTCCATTTGTCCATTTGTTCATTTGTTCATTTGTTCATTTGTAAATTTGTTCATTTGTTCATTTGTTCATTTGTTCATTTGTTCATTTGTTCATTTGTTCATTTGTTCATTTGTTCATTTGTTTATTTGTTCATTTGTTCATTTGTTCATTTGTTCATTTGTTCATTTGTTCATTTGTTCATTTGTTCATTTGTTCATTTGTTCATTTGTTCATTTATCCATTTGTTCATTCGTTCATTTGTTCATTTGTCCATTTGTCCATTTGTTCATTTGTTCATTTGTTCATTTGTTCATTTGTTCATTTGTTCATTTCTTCAATTGTTCATTTCTTCAATTGTTCATTTGTTCATTTGTACATTTGTTCATTTGTTCATTTGTTCATTTGTTCATTTGTTCATTTGTTCATTTGTTTATTTGTTCATTTGTTCATTTGTTCATTTGTTCATTTGTTCATTTGTTCATTTGTTCATTTGTTCATTCGTTCATTTGTTCATTTGTTCATTTGTTCATTTGTTCATTTGTTCATTTGTTCATTTGTTCATTTGTTCTTTCGTTCATTTGTCTATTCGCTCATTTCTTCATTTGTTCGTTTGCTCATTTGTTCATTTGTTCATTTGTTCATTTGTTAAAATGATCATTTGTAAATTTGTTGATTTGTCCATTTGTTCATTTGTTCATTTCTTTATTTATTCATTTGTTCATTTCTTTTTTTGTTCATTTGTTCCTTAGTTCATTTGTTCATTTGTTCATTTCTTCATTTGTTCATTTGTTCATTCGTTCATTCGTTCATTTGTTCATTTGTTCATTTGTTCATTTGTTCATTTGTTCATTTGTTCATTTGTTCATTTGTTCATTCGTTCATTTTTCTATTCGCTCATTTTTTCATTTGTTCGTTTGCTCATGTGTTCATTTGTTCATTTGTTCATTTGTTCATTTGTTCACTTTGTTCATTTGTTCATTTGTACATTTGTTCATTTGTTCATTTGTTCATTTGTTCATTTGTTCATTTGTTCATTTGTTCATTTGTTCATTTGTTCATTCGTTCATTCGTTCATTCGTTCATTCGTTCATTCGTTAATTTGTTAATTTGTTCATTTGTTCATTTGTTCATTTGTTCATTTGTTCATTTGTTAATTTGTTCATTTGTTCATTTTTTCATTTGTTCATTTGTTCATTTGTTCATTTGTAAATTTGTTCATTTGTTCATTTGTTCATTTGTTCATTTGTTCATTTGTCCATTTGTTTACTTGTTCATTTGTTCATTTGGTCATTTGTTTATTTGTTCATTTGTTCATTTGTTCATTTGTTCATTTGTTCATTTGTTCATTTGTTCATTTGTTCATTTGTTCATTTGTTCATTTGTTCATTTGTTCATTTGTTCTTTCGTTCATTTGTCTATTCGCTCATTTCTTCATTTGTTCGTTTGCTCATTTGTTCATTTGTTCATTTGTTCATTTGTTAAAATGATCATTTGTAAATTTGTTGATTTGTCCATTTGTTCATTTGTTCATTTCTTTATTTATTCATTTGTTCATTTCTTTTTTTGTTCATTTGTTCCTTAGTTCATTTGTTCATTTGTTCATTTGTTCTTTTTTTCATTCGTTCATTTGTTCATTTGTTTATTCGTTCATTTGTTCATTTGTCCGTTTGTTCATTTGTTCATTTGTTCATTTGTTCATTTGTTCACTTGTTCATTCGTTCATTTGTTCATTTGTTCATTTGTTTATTTGTTCATTTGTTCATTTGTCCATTTGTTCATTTGTTCATTTCTCTATTTGTTCTTTTGTTCATTTCTTCAATTCTTCATTCGTTCCATTGTCTATTCGCTCATTTGTTCATTTGGTCATTTGTTCATTTGTTCATTCGTTCATTTGTTCATTTGTCCATTTGTCCATTTGTTCATTTGTTCATTTGTTCATTTGTTCATTTGTTCATTTCTTCAATTGTTCATTTGTTCATTTGTACATTTGTTCATTTGTCTATTCGCTCATTTGTTTATTTTTTCATTCGTTCATTTCTCTATTCGCTCATTTGTTCATTTGTTCGTTTGCTCATTTGTTCATTTGTTCATTTGTTCATTTGTTCATTTATCCATTTGTTCATTCGTTCATTTGTTCATTTGTCCATTTGTCCATTTGTTCATTTGTTCATTTGTTCATTTGTTCATTTGTTCATTTCTTCAATTGTTCATTTGTTCATTTGTACATTTGTTCATTTGTTCATTTGTTCATTTGTTCATTTGTTCATTTGTTCATTTGTTTATTTGTTCATTTGTTCATTTGTTCATTCGTTCATTTGTTCATTTGTTCATTTGTTCATTTGTTCATTTGTTCATTTGTTCATTTGTTCTTTCGTTCATTTGTCTATTCGCTCATTTCTTCATTTGTTCGTTTGCTCATTTGTTCATTTGTTCATTTGTTCATTTGTTAAAATGATCATTTGTAAATTTGTTGATTTGTCCATTTGTTCATTTGTTCATTTCTTTATTCATTCATTTGTTCATTTCTTTTTTTGTTCATTTGTTCCTTAGTTCATTTGTTCATTTGTTCATTTGTTCATTTGTTCCTTAGTTCATTTGTTCATTTGTTCATTTGTTCATTTGTTCATTCGTTCATTCGTTCATTTGTTCATTTGTTCATTTGTTCATTTGTTCATTTGTTCATTTGTTCATTTGTTCATTTGTTCATTTGTTCATTTGTTCATTTGTTCATTCGTTCATTTTTCTATTCGCTCATTTTTTCATTTGTTCGTTTGCTCATGTGTTCATTTGTTCATTTGTTCATTTGTTCATTTGTTCACTTTGTTCATTTGTTCATTTGTACATTTGTTCATTTGTTCATTTGTTCATTTGTTCATTTGTTCATTTGTTCATTTGTTCATTTGACCATTTGTTCATTTGTTCATTTGTTCATTCGTTCATTCGTTCATTCGTTCATTCGTTCATTCGTTAATTTGTTAATTTGTTCATTTGTTCATTTGTTCATTTGTTCATTTGTTCATTTGTTAATTTGTTCATTTGTTCATTTTTTCATTTGTGCATGTGTTCATTTGTTCATTTGTAAATTTGTTCATTTGTTCATTTGTTCATTTGTTCATTTGTTCATTTGTCCATTTGTTTATTTGTTCATTTGTTCATTTGGTCATTTGTTTATTTGTTCATTTGTTCATTTGTTCATTTGTTCATTTGTTCATTTGTTCATTTGTTCATTTGTTCATTTGTTCATTTGTTCATTCGTTCATTTGTCTATGCGCTCATTTGTTTATTTGTTCTTTCGTTCATTTGTCTATTCGCTCATTTCTTCATTTGTTCGTTTGCTCATTTGTTCATTTGTTCATTTGTTCATTTGTTCATTTGTTCATTTGTTCATTTGTTCATTTGTTCATTCGTTCATTTCTTCAATTCCTCATTCGTTCCATTGTCTATTCGCTCATTTGTTCATTTGTTCATTTGTTCATTTGTTCATTAGTTCATTTGTTCATTCGTTCATTCGTTCATTTGTTCATTTGTTAATTTGTTCATTCGTTCATTTGTTCATTCGTTCATTTGTCTATTCGCTCATTTGTTCATTTGTTCATTTGTTCATTTGTTCATTTGTTCATTTGTTCATTTCTTCAATTGTTCATTTCTTCATTTGTACATTTGTTCATTTGTTCATTTGTTCATTTGTTCATTTGTTCATTTGTTCATTTGTTCATTCGTTCATTTGTTCATTTGTTCATTTGTTCATTTGTTCATTTGTTCATTAGTTCATTTGTTCATTCGTTCATTCGTTCATTCGTTCATTCGTTCATTCGTTCATTTGTTCATTTGTTAATTTGTTCATTCGTTCATTTGTTCATTCGTTCATTTGTCTATTCGCTCATTTGTTCATTTGTTCATTTGTTCATTTGTTCATTTGTTCGTTTGTCCATTTGTTCGTTTTTTCGTTTGTTCATTTGTAAATTTGTTCATTTGTTCATTTGTTCATTTGTTCATTTGTTCATTTGTTCATTTGTCCATTTGTTTATTTGTTCATTTGTTCTTTTGGTCATTTGTTTATTTGTTCATTTGTTCATTTGTTCATTTGTTCATTTGTTCATTTGTTCATTTGTTCATTTGTTCATTTGTTCATTTGTTCATTTGTTCATTTGTTCATTTGTTCATTTGTTCATTCGTTCATTTGTTCATTTGTTCATTTGTTTATTTGTTCTTTCGTTCATTTGTCTATTCGCTCATTTGTTCATTTGTTCATTTGTTCATTTGTTCATTTGTTCATTTGTTCATTTGTTCATTTGTTCATTTGTTCATTTGTTCATTTGTTCATTTGTTCATTTGTTCATTTGTTCATTTGTTCATTTGTTCATTTGTTCATTTGTTCATTTGTTCATTTGTTCATTTGTTCATTTGTTCATTTGTCCATTTGTACATTTGTTAATTTCTTTATTAGTTCATTTGTTCACTTCTTTACTTGATCATCTGTTCATTTGTTCATTTGTTCATTTGTTCGTTTGTTCATTTGTTCATTTGTTCGTTTGTTCATTTGTTTATTTGTTCATTTGTTCATTTGTTCATTTGTTCATTTGTTCATTTGTTCATTTGTTCATTTGTTCATTTGTTCACTTGTTCATTAGTTCATTTATTCATTTGTTCATTTGTTCATTTGTTCATTTGTTCATTTGTTCATTTGTTCATTTGTTCATTTGTTCATTTGTTCATTTGTTCATTCGTTCGTTTCTTCAATTCTTCATTCGTTCCATTGTCTATTCGCTCATTTGTTCATTTGTTCATTCGTTCATTTGTTCATTTGTTCATTCGTTCATTTGTTCATTTGTTCACATGTTCATTTGTTCATTTGTTCATTTGTTCATTTGTTCATTTGTTCATTTGTTCATTTGTTCATTTGTTCATTTGTTCATTTGTTCATTTGTTCATTTGTTCATTTGTTCATTTGTTCATTTGAACATTTGTTCATTTGTTCATTTGATCATTTGTTCATTTGTTCATTTGTTCATTTGTTCATTTGTCCATTTGTTCATTTGTTCATTTGTTCATTTGCTCATTTGTTCATTTGTTCATTTGTTCATTTGTTCATTTGTTCATTTGTTCATTTGTTCATTTGTTCATTTGTTCATTTGTTCATTTGTTCATTTGTTCATTTGTTCATTTGTTCATTTGTTCATTTGTTCATTTGTTCATTTGTTCGTTTGTTCGTTTGTTCATTTGTTCACTTGCTCATTTGTTCATTTGTGCATTTGTTCATTTGTTCATTTGTTCGTTTGTTCGTTTGTTCGTTTGTTCATTTGTTCATTTGTTCATTTATTCATTTGTTCATTTGTTCATTTGTTCATTTGTTCATTTGTTCATTTGTTCATTTGTGTATTCGCTCATCTGTTCATTTGTTCATTTGTTCATTTGTTCATTTGTTCATTTGCTCATTTGTTCATTTGTTCATTTGTTCATTTGTTCATTTGGTCATTTGTTTATTTGTTCATTTGTTTATTTGTTCATTTGTTCATTTGTTCATTTGTTCAATTGTTCGTTTGTTCGTTTGTTCATTTGTTCATTTGTTCATTTGTTCATTTGTTCATTTGTTCATTTGTTCAATTGTTCATTTGTTCATTTGTTCGTTTGTTCGTTTGTTCGTTTGTTCGTTTGTTCGTTTGTTCGCTTGTTCGTTTGTTCGCTTGTTCGTTTGTTCGCTTGTTCGTTTGTTCGCTTGTTCGTTTGTTCGTTTGTTCGTTTGTTCGTTTGTTCGTTTGTTCGTTTGTTCGTTTGTTCGTTTGTTCGTTTGTTCGTTTGTTCGTTTGTTCGTTTGTTCGTTTGTTCGTTTGTTCGTTTGTTCATTTGTTCATTTGTTCATTTGTTCATTTGTTCATTTGTTCATTTGTTCATTCGTTCATTTCTTCAATTCCTCATTCGTTCCATTGTCTATTCGCTCATTTGTTCATTTGTTCATTTGTTCATTTGTTCATTAGTTCATTTGTTCATTCGTTCATTCGTTCATTTGTTCATTTGTTAATTTGTTCATTCGTTCATTTGTTCATTCGTTCATTTGTCTATTCGCTCATTTGTTCATTTGTTCATTTGTTCATTTATTCATTTGTTCATTTGTTCATTTGTTCATTTCTTCAATTGTTCATTTCTTCATTTGTACATTTGTTCATTTGTTCATTTGTTCATTTGTTCATTTGTTCATTTGTTCATTTGTTCATTCGTTCATTTGTTCATTTGTTCATTTGTTCATTTGTTCATTTGTTCATTACTTTCATTTGTTCATTCGTTCATTCGTTCATTTGTTCATTTGTTAATTTGTTCATTCGTTCATTTGTTCATTCGTTCATTTGTCTATTCGCTCATTTGTTCATTTGTTCATTTGTTCATTTGTTCATTTGTTCATTTGTTCATTTCTTCAATTGTTCATTTCTTCATTTGTAAATTTGTTCATTTGTTCATTTGTTCATTTGTTCATTTGTTCATTTGTTCATTTGTCCATTTGTTTATTTGTTCACTTGTTCATTTGTAAATTTGTTCATTTGTTCATTTGTTCATTTGTTCATTTGTTCATTTGTCCATTTGTTTATTTGTTCATTTGTTCTTTTGGTCATTTGTTTATTTGTTCATTTGTTCATTTGTTCATTTGTTCATTTGTTCATTTGTTCATTTGTTCATTTGTTCATTTGTTCATTTGTTCATTTGTTCATTTGTTCATTTGTTCATTCGTTCATTTGTCTATGCGCTCATTTGTTTATTTGTTCTTTCGTTCATTTGTCTATTCGCTCATTTGTTCATTTGTTCATTTGTTCATCTGTTCATTTGTTCATTTGTTCATTTGTTCATTTGTTCATTTGTTCATTTGTTCATTTGTTCATTTGTTCATTTGTTCATTTGTTCATTTGTTCATTTGTTCATTTGTTCATTTGTTCATTTGTTCATTTGTTCATTTGTTCATTTGTTCATTTGTTCATTTGTTCATTTGTTCATTTGTTCATTTGTCCATTTGTACATTTGTTAATTTCTTTATTAGTTCATTTGTTCACTTCTTTACTTGATCATCTGTTCATTTGTTCATTTGTTCATTTGTTCATTTGTTCATTTGTTCGTTTGTTCATTTGTTCATTTGTTCGTTTGTTCGTTTGTTCATTTGTTCGTTTGTTTATTTGTTCATTTGTTCATTTGTTCATTTGTTCATTTGTTCATTTGTTCATTTGTTCATTTGTTCACTTGTTCATTAGTTCATTTATTCATTTGTTCATTTGTTCATTTGTTCATTTGTTCATTTGTTCATTTGTTCATTTGTTCATTTGTTCATTTGTTCATTTGTTCATTCGTTCGTTTCTTCAATTCTTCATTCGTTCCATTGTCTATTCGCTCATTTGTTCATTTGTTCATTCGTTCATTTGTTCATTTGTTCATTCGTTCATTTGTTCATTTGTTCACTTGTTCATTTGTTCATTTGTTCATTTGTTCATTTGTTCATTTGTTCATTTGTTCATTTGTTCATTTGTTCATTTGTTCATTTGTACATTTGTTCATTTGTTCATTTGTTCATTTGTTCATTTGTTCATTTGTTCATTTGTTCATTTGTCCATTTGTTCATTTGTTCATTTGTTCATTTGCTCATTTGTTCATTTGTTCATTTGTTCATTTGTTCATTTGTTCATTTGTTCATTTGTTCATTTGTTCATTTGTTCATTTGTTCGTTTGTTCACTTGTTCATTTGTTCGTTTGTTCAATCGTTCAAATGATTATTCGACCATTTGTTCATTTGTTCATTTGTTCATTTGTTCATTTGCTCATCTGTCCATTTGTTCATTTGTTCATTTGTTCATTTGTATATTTGTTCATTTGTGCGATTGTCTATTCGTTCATTTGTTCATTTGTTCATTTGTTCACTTGCTCATTTGTTCATTTGTTCATTTGTTCATTTGTTCATTTGTTCATTTGTTAATTTGTTCATTTGTTCGTTTGTTCGTTTGTTCATTTGTTCATTTGTTCATTTGTTCATTTGTTCATTCGTTCATTTGTTCGTTTGTTCGTTTGTTCATTTGTTCATTTGTTCATTTGTTCATTTGTTCATTTGTTCATTTGTTCATTTGTTCATTTGTTCATTTGTTCATTTGCTCAATTGTTCATTTGTTCATTTGTTCATTTGTCTAACGCTCATTTGTTTATTTGTTCATTCGTTCATTTGTTCATTTGTTCATTTGTTCAATTGTTCATTTGTTCATTTGTTAATTTGTTCATTTGTTAATTTGTTCATTTGTTCATTTGTCCATTTGTTCGTTTGTTCGTTTGTTCGTTTGTTCGTTTGTTCATTTGTTCGTTTGTTCGTTTGTTCATTTGTTCATTTGTTCATTTGTTCATGTGTTCATTTGTTCATTTGTAAATTTGTTCATTTGTTCATTTGTTCATTTGTTCATTTGTTCATTTGTCCATTTGTTTATTTGTTCATTTGTTCATTTGGTCATTTGTTTATTTGTTCATTTGTTCATTTGTTCATTTGTTCATTTGTTCATTTGTTCATTTGTTCATTTGTTCATTTGTTCATTTGTTCATTCGTTCATTTGTTTATGCGCTCATTTGTTTATTTGTTCTTTCGATCATTTGTCTATTCGCTCATTTGTTCATTTGTTCATTTGTTCATTTCTTCATTTGTTCATTTATTCATTTGTTCATTTGTTCATTTGTTCATTTGTTCATTTGTTCTTTCGTTCATTTGCCTATTCGCTCATTTCTTCATTTGTTCGTTTGCTCATTTGTTCATTTGTTCCTTAGTTCATTTGTTCATTTGTTCATTTGTTCATTTGTTCATTTGTTCATTCGTTCATTCGTTCATTTGTTCATTCGTTCATTTGTTCATTTGTTCATTTGTTCTTTTGTTCATTTCTTCAATTCTTCATTCGTTCCATTGTCTATTCGCTCATTTGTTCATTTGGTCATTTGTTCATTCGTTCATTTTTTCATTTGTTCATTTGTTCATTTGTTCATTTGTTCACTTGTCCATTTGTTCGTTTGTTCACTTGTTCATTTGTTCGTTTGTTCAATCGTTCAAATGATTATTCGACCATTTGTTCATTTGTTCATTTGTTCATTTGTTCATTTGCTCATCTGTCCATTTGTTCATTTGTTCATTTGTTTATTTGTTCATTTGTTCATTTGTTCATTTGTTCATTTGTTCATTTGTTCATTTGTTCATTTGTTCATTTGTTCATTTGTTCATTTGTTCAATTGTTCATTTGTTCATTTGTTCATTTGTCTATTCGCTCATTTGTTTATTTGTTCATTCGTTCATTTCTCTATTCGCTCATTTGTTCATTTGTTCGTTTGCTCATTTGTTCATTTGTTCATTTGTTCATTTATCCATTTGTTCATTCGTTCATTTGTTCATTTGTCCATTTGTTCATTTGTTCATTTGTTCATTTGTTCATTTGTTCATTTTTTCATTTCTTCAATTGTTCATTTGTTCATTTGAACATTTGTTCATTTGTTCATTTGTTCATTTGTTCATTCGTTCATTTGTTCATTTGTTCATTTGTTCATTTGTTCATTTGTTCATTTGTTCATTTGTTCATTTGTTCATTTGTTCATTTGTTCATTTGTTCTTTCGTTCATTTGTCTATTCGCTCATTTCTTCATTTGTTCGTTTGCTCATTTGTTCATTTGTTCATTTGTTCATTTGTTCAAATGATCATTTGTAAATTTGTTGATTTGTCCATTTGTTCATTTGTTCATTCGTTCATTCGTTCATTCGTTCATTTGTTCATTTGTTCATTTGTTCATTCGTTCATTTTTCTATTCGCTCATTTTTTCATTTGCTCATGTGTTCATTTGTTCATTTGTTCATTTGTTCATTTGTTCATTTGTTCATTTGTTCATTTGTTCATTTGTTCATTTGTACATTTGTTCATTTGTTCAATTGTTCATTTCTTCAATTGTTCATTTGTTCATTTGTTCATTTGTCTATTCGCTCATTTGTTTATTTGTTCATTCGTTCATTTCTCTATTCGCTCATTTGTTCATTTGTTCGTTTGCTCATTTGTTCATTTGTTCATTTGTTCATTTATCCATTTGTTCATTCGTTCATTTGTTCATTTGTCCATTTGTTCATTTGTTCATTTGTTCATTTGTTCATTTGTTCATTTCTTCAATTGTTCATTTGTTCATTTGTACATTTGTTCATTTGTTCATTTGTTCATTTATCCATTTGTTCATTCGTTCATTCGTTCATTTGTTCATTTGTTCATTTGTTCATTTGTTCATTTGTTCATTTGTTCATTTGTTCATTTGTTCTTTCGTTCATTTGTCTATTCGCTCATTTGTTCATTTGTTCGTTTGCTCATTTGTTCATTTGTTCATTTGTTCATTTGTTCAAATGATCATTTGTAAATTTGTTGATTTGTCCATTTGTTCATTTGTTCATTTCTTTATTTATTCATTTGTTCATTTCTTTTTTTGTTCATTTGTTCATTTCTTTTTTTGTTCATTTGTTCATTTCTTTTTTTGTTCATTTGTTCCTTAGTTCATTTGTTCATTTGTTCATTTGTTCATTTGTTCATTTGTTCAATTGTTCATTTGTTCATTTGTTAATTTGTTCATTTGTTAATTTGTTCATTTGTTCATTTGTCCATTTGTTCGTTTGTTCGTTTGTTCGTTTGTTCGTTTGTTCATTTGTTCGTTTGTTCGTTTGTTCATTTGTTCATTTGTTCATTTGTTCATGTGTTCATTTGTTCATTTGTAAATTTGTTCATTTGTTCATTTGTTCATTTGTTCATTTGTTCATTTGTCCATTTGTTTATTTGTTCATTTGTTCATTTGGTCATTTGTTTATTTGTTCATTTGTTCATTTGTTCATTTGTTCATTTGTTCATTTGTTCATTTGTTCATTTGTTCATTTGTTCATTCGTTCATTTGTCTATGCGCTCATTTGTTTATTTGTTCTTTCGATCATTTGTCTATTCGCTCATTTGTTCATTTGTTCATTTGTTCATTTCTTCATTTGTTCATTTGTTCATTTATTCATTTGTTCATTTGTTCATTTGTTCATTTGTTCATTTGTTCACTTGTTCATTTGTTCATTTATTCATTTGTTCATTTGTTCATTTGTTCATTTGTTCATTTGTTCATTTGTTCATTTGTTCATTTGTTCATTTGTTCATTCGTTCGTTTCTTCAATTCTTCATTCGTTCCATTGTCTATTCGCTCATTTGTTCATTTGTTCATTCGTTCATTTGTTCATTTGTTCACTTGTTCATTTGTTCATTTGTTCATTTGTTCATTTGTTCATTTGCTCATTTGTTCGTTTGTTCGTTTGTTCATTTGTTCACTTGCTCATTTGTTCATTTGTGCATTTGTTCATTTGTTCATTTGTTCGTTTGTTCGTTTGTTCGTTTGTTCATTTGTTCATTTGTTCATTTATTCATTTGTTCATTTGTTCATTTGTTCATTTGTTCATTTGTTCATTTGTTCATTTGTTCATTTGTTCATTTGTGTATTCGCTCATCTGTTCATTTGTTCATTTGTTCATTTGTTCATTTGTTCATTTGTTCATTTGTTCATTTGTTCATTTGTTCATTTGTTCAATTGTTCGTTTGTTCGTTTGTTCATTTGTTCATTTGTTCATTTGTTCATTTGTTCAATTGTTCATTTGTTCATTTGTTCATTTGTTCATTTGTTCATTTGTTCATTTGTTCATTTGTTCATTTGTTCACTTGTTGACTTGTTCACTTGTTCATTTGATCGTTTGTTCATTTGTTCGTTTGTTCGTTTGTTCCTTTGTTCGTTTGTTCGTTTGTTCGTTTGTTCGTTTGTTCGTTTGTACGTTTGTTCGTTTGTTCGTTTGTTCGTTTGTTCGTTTGTTCGTTTGTTCGTTTGTTCGTTTGTTCGTTTGTTCGTTTGTTCGTTTGTTCGTTTGTTCGTTTGTTCGTTTGTTCGTTTGTTCGTTTGTTCGTTTGTTCGTTTGTTCGTTTGTTCGTTTGTTCGTTTGTTCGTTTGTTCGTTTGTTCGTTTGTTCGTTTGTTCGTTTGTTCGTTTGTTCGTTTGTTCGTTTGTTCGTTTGTTCGTTTGTTCGTTTGTTCGTTTGTTCGTTTGTTCGTTTCTTCATTTATTCCTTTTGGTCATTTGTTCATTTGTTCATTTGTTCATTCGTTCATTCGTTCATTTGTTCATTTGTTCATTTGTTCATTCGTTCATTTGTTCATTCGTTCATTTGTCTATTCGTTCATTTGTTCATTTGTTCATTTGTTCATTTGTTCATTTGCTCATTTGTTCATTTGTTCGTTTGTCCATTTGTTCGTTTGTTCGTTTGTTCATTTGTAAATTTGTTCATTTGTTCATTTGTTCATTTGTTCATTTGTCCATTTGTTTATTTGTTCATTTGTTCTTTTGGTCATTTGTTTATTTGTTCATTTGTTCATTTGTTCATTTGTTCATTTGTTCATTTGTTCATTTATTCATTTGTTCATTTGTTCATTTGTTCATTTGTTCATTTGTTCATTTGTTCATTTGTTCATTTGTTCATTTGTTCATTTGTTCATTTGTTCATTTGTTCACTTGTTCATTTGTTCATTTATTCATTTGTTCATTTGTTCATTTGTTCATTTGTTCATTTGTTCATTTGTTCATTTGTTCATTTGTTCATTTGTTCATTTGTTCATTCGTTCGTTTCTTCAATTCTTCATTCGTTCCATTGTCTATTCGCTCATTTGTTCATTTGTTCATTCGTTCATTTGTTCATTTGTTCACTTGTTCATTTGTTCATTTGTTCATTTGTTCATTTGTTCATTTGCTCATTTGTTCGTTTGTTCGTTTGTTCATTTGTTCACTTGCTCATTTGTTCATTTGTGCATTTGTTCATTTGTTCATTTGTTCGTTTGTTCGTTTGTTCGTTTGTTCATTTGTTCATTTGTTCATTTATTCATTTGTTCATTTGTTCATTTGTTCATTTGTTCATTTGTTCATTTGTTCATTTGTGTATTCGCTCATCTGTTCATTTGTTCATTTGTTCATTTGTTCATTTGTTCATTTGTTCATTTGTTCATTTGTTCATTTGTTCAATTGTTCGTTTGTTCGTTTGTTCATTTGTTCATTTGTTCATTTGTTCATTTGTTCAATTGTTCATTTGTTCATTTGTTCATTTGTTCATTTGTTCATTTGTTCATTTGTTCACTTGTTGACTTGTTCACTTGTTCATTTGATCGTTTGTTCATTTGTTCGTTTGTTCGTTTGTTCCTTTGTTCGTTTGTTCGTTTGTTCGTTTGTTCGTTTGTTCGTTTGTACGTTTGTTCGTTTGTTCGTTTGTTCGTTTGTTCGTTTGTTCGTTTGTTCGTTTGTTCGTTTGTTCGTTTGTTCGTTTGTTCGTTTGTTCGTTTGTTCGTTTGTTCGTTTGTTCGTTTGTTCGCTTATTCGTTTGTTCGTTTGTTCGTTTGTTCGTTTGTTCGTTTGTTCGTTTGTTCGTTTGTTCGTTTGTTCGTTTGTTCGTTTGTTCGTTTGTTCGTTTGTTCGTTTCTTCATTTATTCCTTTTGGTCATTTGTTCATTTGTTCATTTGTTCATTTGTTCATTTGTTCAATTGTTCATTTGTTCATTTGTTCATTTGTTCATTTGATCATTTGTTCATTTGTTCATTTGTTCATTTGTTCATTTGTTCATTTGTTCACTTGTTGACTTGTTCACTTGTTCATTTGATCGTTTGTTCATTTGTTCGTTTGTTCGTTTGTTCGTTTGTTCGTTTGTTCGTTTGTTCGTTTGTTCGTTTGTTCATTTGTTCATTCGTTCATTCGTTCATTTGTTCATTGGTTCATTTGTTCATTTGTTCATTTGTTCATTTGTTCATTCGTTCATTCGTTCATTCGTTCATTCGTTCATTCGTTCATTCGTTAATTTGTTCATTTGTTCATTTGTTCATTTGTTCATTTGTTCATTTGTTCAATTGTTCATTTGTTCATTTGTTAATTTGTTCATTTGTTAATTTGTTCATTTGTTCATTTGTCCATTTGTTCGTTTGTTCGTTTGTTCGTTTGTTCGTTTGTTCATTTGTTCGTTTGTTCGTTTGTTCATTTGTTCATTTGTTCATTTGTTCATTTGTTCATGTGTTCATTTGTTCATTTGTAAATTTGTTCATTTGTTCATTTGTTCATTTGTTCATTTGTTCATTTGTCCATTTGTTTATTTGTTCATTTGTTCATTTGGTCATTTGTTTATTTGTTCATTTGTTCATTTGTTAATTTGTTCATTTGTTCATTTGTTCATTTGTTCATTTGTTCATTTGTTCATTCGTTCATTTGTCTATGCGCTCATTTGTTTATTTGTTCTTTCGATCATTTGTCTATTCGCTCATTTGTTCATTTGTTCATTTGTTCATTTCTTCATTTGTTCATTTATTCATTTGTTCATTTGTTCATTTGTTCATTTGTTCATTTGTTCATTTGTTCATTTGTTCATTTGTTCATTTGTTCACTTGTTCATTTGTTCATTTATTCATTTGTTCATTTGTTCATTTGTTCATTTGTTCATTTGTTCATTTGTTCATTTGTTCATTTGTTCATTTGTTCATTCGTTCGTTTCTTCAATTCTTCATTCGTTCCATTGTCTATTCGCTCATTTGTTCATTTGTTCATTCGTTCATTTGTTCATTTGTTCACTTGTTCATTTGTTCATTTGTTCATTTGTTCATTTGTTCATTTGCTCATTTGTTCGTTTGTTCGTTTGTTCATTTGTTCACTTGCACATTTGTTCATTTGTGCATTTGTTCATTTGTTCATTTGTTCGTTTGTTCGTTTGTTCGTTTGTTCATTTGTTCATTTGTTCATTTATTCATTTATTCATTTGTTCATTTGTTCATTTGTTCATTTGTTCATTTGTTCATTTGTGTATTCGCTCATCTGTTCATTTGTTCATTTGTTCATTTGTACATTTGTTCATTTGTTCATTTGTTCATTTGTTCATTTGTTCATTTGTTCATTTGTTCAATTGTTCGTTTGTTCGTTTGTTCATTTGTTCATTTGTTCATTTGTTCATTTGTTCATTTGTTCAATTGTTCATTTGTTCATTTGTTCATTTGTTCATTTGTTCATTTGTTCATTTGTTCATTTGTTCATTTGTTCATTTGTTCACTTGTTGACTTGTTCACTTGTTCATTTGATAGTTTGTTCATTTGTTCGTTTGTTCGTTTGTTCCTTTGTTCGTTTGTTCGTTTGTTCGTTTGTTCGTTTGTTCGTTTGTTCGTTTGTTCGTTTGTTCGTTTGTTCGTTTGTTCGTTTGTTCGTTTGTTCGTTTGTTCGTTTGTTCGTTTGTTCGTTTGTTCGTTTGTTCGTTTGTTCGTTTGTTCGTTTGTTCGTTTGTTCGTTTGTTCGTTTGTTCGTTTGTTCGTTTGTTCGTTTGTTCGTTTGTTCGTTTGTTCGTTTGTTCGTTTGTTCGTTTGTTCGTTTCTTCATTTATTCCTTTTGGTCATTTGTTCATTTGTTCATTTGTTCATTCGTTCATTCGTTCATTTGTTCATTTGTTCATTTGTTCATTCGTTCATTTGTTCATTCGTTCATTTGTCTATTCGTTCATTTGTTCATTTGTTCATTTGTTCATTTGTTCATTTGCTCATTTGTTCATTTGTTCGTTTGTCCATTTGTTCGTTTGTTCGTTTGTTCATTTGTAAATTTGTTCATTTGTTCATTTGTTCATTTGTTCATTCGTTCGTTTCTTCAATTCTTCATTCGTTCCATTGTCTATTCGCTCATTTGTTCATTTGTTCATTCGTTCATTTGTTCATTTGTTCATTTGTTCACTTGTTCATTTGTTCATTTGTTCATTTGTTCATTTGTTCATTTGCTCATTTGTTCGTTTGTTCGTTTGTTCATTTGTTCACTTGCTCATTTGTTCATTTGTGCATTTGTTCATTTGTTCATTTGTTCGTTTGTTCGTTTGTTCGTTTGTTCATTTGTTCATTTGTTCATTTATTCATTTGTTCATTTGTTCATTTGTTCATTTGTTCATTTGTTCATTTGTTCATTTGTGTATTCGCTCATCTGTTCATTTGTTCATTTGTTCATTTGTTCATTTGTTCATTTGTTCATTTGTTCATTTGTTCATTTGTTCAATTGTTCGTTTGTTCGTTTGTTCATATGTTCATTTGTTCATTTGTTCATTTGTTCAATTGTTCATTTGTTCATTTGTTCATTTGTTCATTTGTTCATTTGTTCATTTGTTCATTTGTTCATTTGTTCACTTGTTGACTTGTTCACTTGTTCATTTGATCGTTTGTTCATTTGTTCGTTTGTTCGTTTGTTCCTTTGTTCGTTTGTTCGTTTGTTCGTTTGTTCGTTTGTTCGTTTGTACGTTTGTTCGTTTGTTCGTTTGTTCGTTTGTTCGTTTGTTCGTTTGTTCGTTTGTTCGTTTGTTCGTTTGTTCGTTTGTTCGTTTGTTCGTTTGTTCGCTTATTCGTTTGTTCGTTTGTTCGTTTGTTCGTTTGTTCGTTTGTTCGTTTGTTCGTTTGTTCGTTTGTTCGTTTCTTCATTTATTCCTTTTGGTCATTTGTTCATTTGTTCATTTGTTCATTTGTTCATTTGTTCAATTGTTCATTTGTTCATTTGTTCATTTGTTCATTTGTTCATTTGTTCAATTGTTCATTTGTTCATTTGTTCATTTGTTCATTTGTTCATTTGTTCATTTGTTCACTTGTTGACTTGTTCACTTGTTCATTTGATCGTTTGTTCATTTGTTCGTTTGTTCGTTTGTTCCTTTGTTCGTTTGTTCGTTTGTTCGTTTGTTCGTTTGTTCGTTTGTTCGTTTGTACGTTTGTTCGTTTGTTCGTTTGTTCGTTTGTTCGTTTGTTCGTTTGTTCGTTTGTTCGTTTGTTCGTTTGTTCGTTTGTTCGTTTGTTCGTTTGTTCGTTTGTTCGTTTGTTCGCTTATTCGTTTGTTCGTTTGTTCGTTTGTTCGTTTGTTCGTTTGTTCGTTTGTTCGTTTGTTCGTTTCTTCATTTATTCCTTTTGGTCATTTGTTCATTTGTTCATTTGTTCATTTGTTCATTTGTTCAATTGTTCATTTGTTCATTTGTTCATTTGTTCATTTGATCATTTGTTCATTTGTTCATTTGTTCATTTGTTCATTTGTTCATTTGTTCACTTGTTGACTTGTTCACTTGTTCATTTGATCGTTTGTTCATTTGTTCGTTTGTTCGTTTGTTCGTTTGTTCGTTTGTTCATTTGTTCATTCGTTCATTCGTTCATTTGTTCATTGGTTCATTTGTTCATTTGTTCATTTGTTCATTTGTTCATTCGTTCATTCGTTCATTCGTTCATTCGTTCATTCGTTAATTTGTTAATTTGTTCATTTGTTCATTTGTTCATTTGTTCATTTGTTCAATTGTTCATTTGTTCATTTGTTAATTTGTTCATTTGTTAATTTGTTCATTTGTTCATTTGTCCATTTGTTCGTTTGTTCGTTTGTTCGTTTGTTCGTTTGTTCATTTGTTCGTTTGTTCGTTTGTTCATTTGTTCATTTGTTCATTTGTTCATTTGTTCATGTGTTCATTTGTTCATTTGTAAATTTGTTCATTTGTTCATTTGTTCATTTGTTCATTTGTTCATTTGTCCATTTGTTTATTTGTTCATTTGTTCATTTGGTCATTTGTTTATTTGTTCATTTGTTCATTTGTTCATTTGTTCATTTGTTCATTTGTTCATTTGTTCATTTGTTCATTCGTTCATTTGTCTATGCGCTCATTTGTTTATTTGTTCTTTCGATCATTTGTCTATTCGCTCATTTGTTCATTTGTTCATTTGTTCATTTGTTCATTTGTTCATTTGTTCATTTGTTCATTTGTTAATTTGTTCATTTGTTCATTTGTTCATTTGTTCATTTGTTCAATTGTTCATTTGTTCATTTGTTAATTTGTTCATTTGTTAATTTGTTCATTTGTTCATTTGTCCATTTGTTCGTTTGTTCGTTTGTTCGTTTGTTCGTTTGTTCATTTGTTCGTTTGTTCGTTTGTTCATTTGTTCATTTGTTCATTTGTTCATTTGTCCATTTGTCCATTTGTTCATTTGTTCATTTGTCCATTTGTCCATTTGTCCATTTGTCCATTTGTCCATTTGTCCATTTGTCCATTTGTTCATTTGTTCATTTGTTCATTTGTTCATTTGTTCATTTGTTCATTTGTTCGTTTGTTCGTTTGTTCATTTGTTCACTTGCTCACTTGTTCATTTGTTCATTTGTTCATTTGTTCACTTGTTCACTTGTTCATTTGTTCATTTGTTCATTTGTTCATTTGTTCATTTGTTCATTTGTTCATTTGTCCATTTGTTCATTAGTCCATTTGTTCATTTGTTCATTTGTCCATTTGTTCATTAGTCCATTTGTTCATTTGTTCATTTGTCTATTCGCTCATTTGTGCATTCGCTCATTTGTTCATTTGTTCATTTGTTCATTTGTCATTTGTTTATTTGTTCATTTGTTCATTTGTTCATTTGTTCATTTGTTCATTTGTTCATTTCTTCATTTGTTCAATTGTTCATTTGTTCATTTGTTCATTTGCTCATTTGTTCATTTGTTCATTTGTTCATTTGTTCATTTGTTCGTTTGTTCATTTGTTCATTTGTTCATTTGTTCATGTGTTCATTTGTTCATGTGTTCATTTGTTCATTTGTTCATTTGTTCATTTGTTCATTTGTTCATTTGTTCATTTGTACATTTGTTCATTTGTTCAATTGTTCATTTCTTCAATTGTTCATTTGTTCATTTGTTCATTTGTCTATTCGCTCATTTGTTTATTTGTTCATTCGTTCATTTCTCTATTCGCTCATTTGTTCATTTGTTCGTTTGCTCATTTGTTCATTTGTTCATTTGTTCATTTATCCATTTGTTCATTCGTTCATTTGTTCATTTGTCCATTTGTTCATTTGTTCATTTGTTCATTTGTTCATTTGTTCATTTCTTCAATTGTTCATTTGTTCATTTGTACATTTGTTCATTTGTTCATTTGTTCATTTATCCATTTGTTCATTCGTTCATTCGTTCATTTGTTCATTTGTTCATTTGTTCATTTGTTCATTTGTTCATTTGTTCATTTGTTCATTTGTTCTTTCGTTCATTTGTCTATTCGCTCATTTGTTCATTTGTTCGTTTGCTCATTTGTTCATTTGTTCATTTGTTCATTTGTTCAAATGATCATTTGTAAATTTGTTGATTTGTCCATTTGTTCATTTGTTCATTTCTTTATTTATTCATTTGTTCATTTCTTTTTTTGTTCATTTGTTCATTTCTTTTTTTGTTCATTTGTTCATTTCTTTTTTTGTTCATTTGTTCCTTAGTTCATTTGTTCATTTGTTCATTTGTTCATTTGTTCATTTGTTCAATTGTTCATTTGTTCATTTGTTAATTTGTTCATTTGTTAATTTGTTCATTTGTTCATTTGTCCATTTGTTCGTTTGTTCGTTTGTTCGTTTGTTCGTTTGTTCATTTGTTCGTTTGTTCGTTTGTTCATTTGTTCATTTGTTCATTTGTTCATGTGTTCATTTGTTCATTTGTAAATTTGTTCATTTGTTCATTTGTTCATTTGTTCATTTGTTCATTTGTCCATTTGTTTATTTGTTCATTTGTTCATTTGGTCATTTGTTTATTTGTTCATTTGTTCATTTGTTCATTTGTTCATTTGTTCATTTGTTCATTTGTTCATTTGTTCATTTGTTCATTCGTTCATTTGTCTATGCGCTCATTTGTTTATTTGTTCTTTCGATCATTTGTCTATTCGCTCATTTGTTCATTTGTTCATTTGTTCATTTCTTCATTTGTTCATTTGTTCATTTATTCATTTGTTCATTTGTTCATTTGTTCATTTGTTCATTTGTTCACTTGTTCATTTGTTCATTTATTCATTTGTTCATTTGTTCATTTGTTCATTTGTTCATTTGTTCATTTGTTCATTTGTTCATTTGTTCATTTGTTCATTCGTTCGTTTCTTCAATTCTTCATTCGTTCCATTGTCTATTCGCTCATTTGTTCATTTGTTCATTCGTTCATTTGTTCATTTGTTCACTTGTTCATTTGTTCATTTGTTCATTTGTTCATTTGTTCATTTGCTCATTTGTTCGTTTGTTCGTTTGTTCATTTGTTCACTTGCTCATTTGTTCATTTGTGCATTTGTTCATTTGTTCATTTGTTCGTTTGTTCGTTTGTTCGTTTGTTCATTTGTTCATTTGTTCATTTATTCATTTGTTCATTTGTTCATTTGTTCATTTGTTCATTTGTTCATTTGTTCATTTGTTCATTTGTTCATTTGTGTATTCGCTCATCTGTTCATTTGTTCATTTGTTCATTTGTTCATTTGTTCATTTGTTCATTTGTTCATTTGTTCATTTGTTCATTTGTTCAATTGTTCGTTTGTTCGTTTGTTCATTTGTTCATTTGTTCATTTGTTCATTTGTTCAATTGTTCATTTGTTCATTTGTTCATTTGTTCATTTGTTCATTTGTTCATTTGTTCATTTGTTCATTTGTTCACTTGTTGACTTGTTCACTTGTTCATTTGATCGTTTGTTCATTTGTTCGTTTGTTCGTTTGTTCCTTTGTTCGTTTGTTCGTTTGTTCGTTTGTTCGTTTGTTCGTTTGTACGTTTGTTCGTTTGTTCGTTTGTTCGTTTGTTCGTTTGTTCGTTTGTTCGTTTGTTCGTTTGTTCGTTTGTTCGTTTGTTCGTTTGTTCGTTTGTTCGTTTGTTCGTTTGTTCGTTTGTTCGTTTGTTCGTTTGTTCGTTTGTTCGTTTGTTCGTTTGTTCGTTTGTTCGTTTGTTCGTTTGTTCGTTTGTTCGTTTGTTCGTTTGTTCGTTTGTTCGTTTGTTCGTTTGTTCGTTTGTTCGTTTGTTCGTTTGTTCGTTTGTTCGTTTGTTCGTTTCTTCATTTATTCCTTTTGGTCATTTGTTCATTTGTTCATTTGTTCATTCGTTCATTCGTTCATTTGTTCATTTGTTCATTTGTTCATTCGTTCATTTGTTCATTCGTTCATTTGTCTATTCGTTCATTTGTTCATTTGTTCATTTGTTCATTTGTTCATTTGCTCATTTGTTCATTTGTTCGTTTGTCCATTTGTTCGTTTGTTCGTTTGTTCATTTGTAAATTTGTTCATTTGTTCATTTGTTCATTTGTTCATTTGTCCATTTGTTTATTTGTTCATTTGTTCTTTTGGTCATTTGTTTATTTGTTCATTTGTTCATTTGTTCATTTGTTCATTTGTTCATTTGTTCATTTATTCATTTGTTCATTTGTTCATTTGTTCATTTGTTCATTTGTTCATTTGTTCATTTGTTCATTTGTTCATTTGTTCATTTGTTCATTTGTTCATTTGTTCACTTGTTCATTTGTTCATTTATTCATTTGTTCATTTGTTCATTTGTTCATTTGTTCATTTGTTCATTTGTTCATTTGTTCATTTGTTCATTTGTTCATTTGTTCATTCGTTCGTTTCTTCAATTCTTCATTCGTTCCATTGTCTATTCGCTCATTTGTTCATTTGTTCATTCGTTCATTTGTTCATTTGTTCACTTGTTCATTTGTTCATTTGTTCATTTGTTCATTTGTTCATTTGCTCATTTGTTCGTTTGTTCGTTTGTTCATTTGTTCACTTGCTCATTTGTTCATTTGTGCATTTGTTCATTTGTTCATTTGTTCGTTTGTTCGTTTGTTCGTTTGTTCATTTGTTCATTTGTTCATTTATTCATTTGTTCATTTGTTCATTTGTTCATTTGTTCATTTGTTCATTTGTTCATTTGTGTATTCGCTCATCTGTTCATTTGTTCATTTGTTCATTTGTTCATTTGTTCATTTGTTCATTTGTTCATTTGTTCATTTGTTCAATTGTTCGTTTGTTCGTTTGTTCATTTGTTCATTTGTTCATTTGTTCATTTGTTCAATTGTTCATTTGTTCATTTGTTCATTTGTTCATTTGTTCATTTGTTCATTTGTTCACTTGTTGACTTGTTCACTTGTTCATTTGATCGTTTGTTCATTTGTTCGTTTGTTCGTTTGTTCCTTTGTTCGTTTGTTCGTTTGTTCGTTTGTTCGTTTGTTCGTTTGTACGTTTGTTCGTTTGTTCGTTTGTTCGTTTGTTCGTTTGTTCGTTTGTTCGTTTGTTCGTTTGTTCGTTTGTTCGTTTGTTCGTTTGTTCGTTTGTTCGTTTGTTCGTTTGTTCGTTTGTTCGCTTATTCGTTTGTTCGTTTGTTCGTTTGTTCGTTTGTTCGTTTGTTCGTTTGTTCGTTTGTTCGTTTGTTCGTTTGTTCGTTTGTTCGTTTGTTCGTTTCTTCATTTATTCCTTTTGGTCATTTGTTCATTTGTTCATTTGTTCATTTGTTCATTTGTTCAATTGTTCATTTGTTCATTTGTTCATTTGTTCATTTGATCATTTGTTCATTTGTTCATTTGTTCATTTGTTCATTTGTTCATTTGTTCACTTGTTGACTTGTTCACTTGTTCATTTGATCGTTTGTTCATTTGTTCGTTTGTTCGTTTGTTCGTTTGTTCGTTTGTTCGTTTGTTCGTTTGTTCGTTTGTTCATTTGTTCATTCGTTCATTCGTTCATTTGTTCATTGGTTCATTTGTTCATTTGTTCATTTGTTCATTTGTTCATTCGTTCATTCGTTCATTCGTTCATTCGTTCATTCGTTCATTCGTTAATTTGTTCATTTGTTCATTTGTTCATTTGTTCATTTGTTCATTTGTTCAATTGTTCATTTGTTCATTTGTTAATTTGTTCATTTGTTAATTTGTTCATTTGTTCATTTGTCCATTTGTTCGTTTGTTCGTTTGTTCGTTTGTTCGTTTGTTCATTTGTTCGTTTGTTCGTTTGTTCATTTGTTCATTTGTTCATTTGTTCATTTGTTCATGTGTTCATTTGTTCATTTGTAAATTTGTTCATTTGTTCATTTGTTCATTTGTTCATTTGTTCATTTGTCCATTTGTTTATTTGTTCATTTGTTCATTTGGTCATTTGTTTATTTGTTCATTTGTTCATTTGTTAATTTGTTCATTTGTTCATTTGTTCATTTGTTCATTTGTTCATTTGTTCATTCGTTCATTTGTCTATGCGCTCATTTGTTTATTTGTTCTTTCGATCATTTGTCTATTCGCTCATTTGTTCATTTGTTCATTTGTTCATTTCTTCATTTGTTCATTTATTCATTTGTTCATTTGTTCATTTGTTCATTTGTTCATTTGTTCATTTGTTCATTTGTTCATTTGTTCATTTGTTCACTTGTTCATTTGTTCATTTATTCATTTGTTCATTTGTTCATTTGTTCATTTGTTCATTTGTTCATTTGTTCATTTGTTCATTTGTTCATTTGTTCATTCGTTCGTTTCTTCAATTCTTCATTCGTTCCATTGTCTATTCGCTCATTTGTTCATTTGTTCATTCGTTCATTTGTTCATTTGTTCACTTGTTCATTTGTTCATTTGTTCATTTGTTCATTTGTTCATTTGCTCATTTGTTCGTTTGTTCGTTTGTTCATTTGTTCACTTGCACATTTGTTCATTTGTGCATTTGTTCATTTGTTCATTTGTTCGTTTGTTCGTTTGTTCGTTTGTTCATTTGTTCATTTGTTCATTTATTCATTTATTCATTTGTTCATTTGTTCATTTGTTCATTTGTTCATTTGTTCATTTGTGTATTCGCTCATCTGTTCATTTGTTCATTTGTTCATTTGTACATTTGTTCATTTGTTCATTTGTTCATTTGTTCATTTGTTCATTTGTTCATTTGTTCAATTGTTCGTTTGTTCGTTTGTTCATTTGTTCATTTGTTCATTTGTTCATTTGTTCATTTGTTCAATTGTTCATTTGTTCATTTGTTCATTTGTTCATTTGTTCATTTGTTCATTTGTTCATTTGTTCATTTGTTCATTTGTTCACTTGTTGACTTGTTCACTTGTTCATTTGATAGTTTGTTCATTTGTTCGTTTGTTCGTTTGTTCCTTTGTTCGTTTGTTCGTTTGTTCGTTTGTTCGTTTGTTCGTTTGTTCGTTTGTTCGTTTGTTCGTTTGTTCGTTTGTTCGTTTGTTCGTTTGTTCGTTTGTTCGTTTGTTCGTTTGTTCGTTTGTTCGTTTGTTCGTTTGTTCGTTTGTTCGTTTGTTCGTTTGTTCGTTTGTTCGTTTGTTCGTTTGTTCGTTTGTTCGTTTGTTCGTTTGTTCGTTTGTTCGTTTGTTCGTTTGTTCGTTTGTTCGTTTCTTCATTTATTCCTTTTGGTCATTTGTTCATTTGTTCATTTGTTCATTCGTTCATTCGTTCATTTGTTCATTTGTTCATTTGTTCATTCGTTCATTTGTTCATTCGTTCATTTGTCTATTCGTTCATTTGTTCATTTGTTCATTTGTTCATTTGTTCATTTGCTCATTTGTTCATTTGTTCGTTTGTCCATTTGTTCGTTTGTTCGTTTGTTCATTTGTAAATTTGTTCATTTGTTCATTTGTTCATTTGTTCATTCGTTCGTTTCTTCAATTCTTCATTCGTTCCATTGTCTATTCGCTCATTTGTTCATTTGTTCATTCGTTCATTTGTTCATTTGTTCATTTGTTCACTTGTTCATTTGTTCATTTGTTCATTTGTTCATTTGTTCATTTGCTCATTTGTTCGTTTGTTCGTTTGTTCATTTGTTCACTTGCTCATTTGTTCATTTGTGCATTTGTTCATTTGTTCATTTGTTCGTTTGTTCGTTTGTTCGTTTGTTCATTTGTTCATTTGTTCATTTATTCATTTGTTCATTTGTTCATTTGTTCATTTGTTCATTTGTTCATTTGTTCATTTGTGTATTCGCTCATCTGTTCATTTGTTCATTTGTTCATTTGTTCATTTGTTCATTTGTTCATTTGTTCATTTGTTCATTTGTTCAATTGTTCGTTTGTTCGTTTGTTCATATGTTCATTTGTTCATTTGTTCATTTGTTCAATTGTTCATTTGTTCATTTGTTCATTTGTTCATTTGTTCATTTGTTCATTTGTTCATTTGTTCATTTGTTCACTTGTTGACTTGTTCACTTGTTCATTTGATCGTTTGTTCATTTGTTCGTTTGTTCGTTTGTTCCTTTGTTCGTTTGTTCGTTTGTTCGTTTGTTCGTTTGTTCGTTTGTACGTTTGTTCGTTTGTTCGTTTGTTCGTTTGTTCGTTTGTTCGTTTGTTCGTTTGTTCGTTTGTTCGTTTGTTCGTTTGTTCGTTTGTTCGTTTGTTCGCTTATTCGTTTGTTCGTTTGTTCGTTTGTTCGTTTGTTCGTTTGTTCGTTTGTTCGTTTGTTCGTTTGTTCGTTTCTTCATTTATTCCTTTTGGTCATTTGTTCATTTGTTCATTTGTTCATTTGTTCATTTGTTCAATTGTTCATTTGTTCATTTGTTCATTTGTTCATTTGTTCATTTGTTCAATTGTTCATTTGTTCATTTGTTCATTTGTTCATTTGTTCATTTGTTCATTTGTTCACTTGTTGACTTGTTCACTTGTTCATTTGATCGTTTGTTCATTTGTTCGTTTGTTCGTTTGTTCCTTTGTTCGTTTGTTCGTTTGTTCGTTTGTTCGTTTGTTCGTTTGTTCGTTTGTACGTTTGTTCGTTTGTTCGTTTGTTCGTTTGTTCGTTTGTTCGTTTGTTCGTTTGTTCGTTTGTTCGTTTGTTCGTTTGTTCGTTTGTTCGTTTGTTCGTTTGTTCGTTTGTTCGCTTATTCGTTTGTTCGTTTGTTCGTTTGTTCGTTTGTTCGTTTGTTCGTTTGTTCGTTTCTTCATTTATTCCTTTTGGTCATTTGTTCATTTGTTCATTTGTTCATTTGTTCATTTGTTCAATTGTTCATTTGTTCATTTGTTCATTTGTTCATTTGATCATTTGTTCATTTGTTCATTTGTTCATTTGTTCATTTGTTCATTTGTTCACTTGTTGACTTGTTCACTTGTTCATTTGATCGTTTGTTCATTTGTTCGTTTGTTCGTTTGTTCGTTTGTTCGTTTGTTCATTTGTTCATTCGTTCATTCGTTCATTTGTTCATTGGTTCATTTGTTCATTTGTTCATTTGTTCATTTGTTCATTCGTTCATTCGTTCATTCGTTCATTCGTTCATTCGTTAATTTGTTAATTTGTTCATTTGTTCATTTGTTCATTTGTTCATTTGTTCAATTGTTCATTTGTTCATTTGTTAATTTGTTCATTTGTTAATTTGTTCATTTGTTCATTTGTCCATTTGTTCGTTTGTTCGTTTGTTCGTTTGTTCGTTTGTTCATTTGTTCGTTTGTTCGTTTGTTCATTTGTTCATTTGTTCATTTGTTCATTTGTTCATGTGTTCATTTGTTCATTTGTAAATTTGTTCATTTGTTCATTTGTTCATTTGTTCATTTGTTCATTTGTCCATTTGTTTATTTGTTCATTTGTTCATTTGGTCATTTGTTTATTTGTTCATTTGTTCATTTGTTCATTTGTTCATTTGTTCATTTGTTCATTTGTTCATTTGTTCATTCGTTCATTTGTCTATGCGCTCATTTGTTTATTTGTTCTTTCGATCATTTGTCTATTCGCTCATTTGTTCATTTGTTCATTTGTTCATTTGTTCATTTGTTCATTTGTTCATTTGTTCATTTGTTAATTTGTTCATTTGTTCATTTGTTCATTTGTTCATTTGTTCAATTGTTCATTTGTTCATTTGTTAATTTGTTCATTTGTTAATTTGTTCATTTGTTCATTTGTCCATTTGTTCGTTTGTTCGTTTGTTCGTTTGTTCGTTTGTTCATTTGTTCGTTTGTTCGTTTGTTCATTTGTTCATTTGTTCATTTGTTCATTTGTCCATTTGTCCATTTGTTCATTTGTTCATTTGTCCATTTGTCCATTTGTCCATTTGTCCATTTGTCCATTTGTCCATTTGTCCATTTGTTCATTTGTTCATTTGTTCATTTGTTCATTTGTTCATTTGTTCATTTGTTCGTTTGTTCGTTTGTTCATTTGTTCACTTGCTCACTTGTTCATTTGTTCATTTGTTCATTTGTTCACTTGTTCACTTGTTCATTTGTTCATTTGTTCATTTGTTCATTTGTTCATTTGTTCATTTGTTCATTTGTCCATTTGTTCATTAGTCCATTTGTTCATTTGTTCATTTGTCCATTTGTTCATTAGTCCATTTGTTCATTTGTTCATTTGTCTATTCGCTCATTTGTGCATTCGCTCATTTGTTCATTTGTTCATTTGTTCATTTGTCATTTGTTTATTTGTTCATTTGTTCATTTGTTCATTTGTTCATTTGTTCATTTGTTCATTTCTTCATTTGTTCAATTGTTCATTTGTTCATTTGTTCATTTGCTCATTTGTTCATTTGTTCATTTGTTCATTTGTTCATTTGTTCGTTTGTTCATTTGTTCATTTGTTCATTTGTTCATGTGTTCATTTGTTCATGTGTTCATTTGTTCATTTGTTCATTTGTTCATTTGTCCATTTGTCCACTTGTTCATTTGTCCATTTGTTTATTTGTTCATTTGTCCATTTGTTCGTTTGTTCATTTGTTCATTTGTTCATTTGTTCATTGGTTCGTTTGTTCATTTGTTCATTTGTTCATTTGTTCCTTCGTTCATTTGTCTATTCGCACATTTGTTCATTTGTTAATTCGTTCATTTGTCTATTCGCTCATTTGTTCATTTGTTAATTCGTTCATTTGTTCATTTGTTCATTTGTTCATTTGTTCATTTGTTCACTTGTTCATTTGTTCATTTGTTCACTTGTTCACTTGTTCACTTGCTCACTTGTTCATTTGTTCATTTGTTCACTTGTTCACTTGTTCATTTGTTCATTTGTTCATTTGTTCATTTGTTCATTTGTTCATTTGTTCATTTGTTCATTTGTTCATTTGTTCATTTGTCCATTTGTTCATTAGTCCATTTGTTCATTTGTTCATTTGTCTATTCGCTCATTTGTGCATTCGCTCATTTGTTCATTTGTTCATTTGTTCATTTGTTCATTTGTTCATTTGTCATTTGTTTATTTGTTCATTTGTTCATTTGTTCATTTGTTCATTTGTTCATTTGTTCATTTGTTCATTTGTTCAATTGTTCATTTGTTCATTTGTTCATTTGCTCATTTGTTCATTTGTTCATTTGTTCATTTGTTCATTTGTTCGTTTGTTCATTTGTTCATTTGTTCATTTGTTCATGTGTTCATTTGTTCATGTGTTCATTTGTTCATTTGTTCATTTGTTCATTTGTCCATTTGTCCACTTGTTCATTTGTCCATTTGTTTATTTGTTCATTTGTCCATTTGTTCGTTTGTTCATTTGTTCATTTGTTCATTTGTTCATTTGTTCATTTGTTCGTTTGTTCATTTGTTCATTTGTTCATTTGTTCCTTCGTTCATTTGTCTATTCGCACATTTGTTCATTTGTTAATTCGTTCATTTGTCTATTCGCTCATTTGTTCATTTGTTAATTCGTTCATTTGTTCATTTGTTCATTTGTTCATTTGTTCATTTGTTCATTTGTTCATTTGTTCATTTGTTCACTTGTTCATTTGTTCATTTGTTCACTTGTTCACTTGTTCATTTGTTCATTTGTTTATTTGTTCATTTGTTCATTTGTTCATTTGTTCATTTGTTCATTTGTTCATTTGTTCATTTGTTCATTTGTTCATTTGTTCATTTGTTCATTTGTTCATTTGTTCATTTGTTCATTTGTTCATTTGTTCATTTGTTCATTTGTTCATTTGTCCATTTGTTCATTTGTCCATTTGTTCATTTGTTCATTTGTTCATTCGCTCATTTGTTCATTCGTTCATTTGCCTATTCGCTCATTTGCCTATTCGCTCATCTGCCTATTTGCTCATTTGTTCATTTGTTCTTTTGTTCATTTGTTCATTTGTTCGTTTGTTCGTTTGTTCGTTTGTTCGTTTGTTCGTTTGTTCGTTTGTTCGTTTGTTCGTTTGTTCGTTTGTTCGTTTGTTCGTTTGTTCGTTTGTTCGTTTGTTCGTTTGTTCGTTTGTTCGTTTGTTCGTTTTTTCGTTTGTTCGTTTGTTCGTTTGTTCGTTTGTTCGTTTGTTCGTTTGTTCGTTTGTTCGTTTGTTCGTTTGTTCGTTTGTTCGTTTGTTCGTTTGTTCGTTTGTTCGTTTGTTCGTTTGTTCGTTTGTTCGTTTGTTCGTTTGTTCGTTTCTTCGTTTCTTCGTTTCTTCGTTTCTTCATTTGTTCGTTTGTTCGTTTGTTCGTTTGTTCGTTTGTTCGTTTGTTCGTTTGTTCGTTTGTTCGTTTGTTCGGTTGTTCGTTTGTTCGTTTGTTCGTTTGTTCGTTTGTTCGTATGTTCGTTTGTTCGTTTGTTCGTTTGTTCGTTTGTTCGTTTGTTCGTTTGTTCGTTTGTTCGTTTGTTCGTTTGTTCGTTTGTTCGTTTGTTCGTTTGTTCGTTTGTTCGTTTGTTCGTTTGTTCGTTTGTTCGTTTGTTCGTTTGTTCGTTTGTTCGTTTGTTCGTTTGTTCGTTTCTTCGTTTCTTCGTTTCTTCGTTTCTTCGTTTCTTCGTTTCTTCGTTTCTTCGTTTGTTCGTTTGTTCGTTTGTTCGTTTGTTCGTTTGTTCGTTTGTTCGTTTGTTCGTTTGTTCGTTTGTTCGTTTGTTCGTTTGTTCGTATGTTCGTTTGTTCGTTTGTTCGTTTGTTCGTTTGTTCGTTTGTTCGTTTGTTCGTTTGTTCGTTTGTTCGTTTGTTCGTTTGTTCGTTTGTTCGTTTGTTCGTTTGTTCGTTTGTTCGTTTGTTCGTTTGTTCGTTTGTTCGTTTGTTCGTTTGTTCGTTTGTTCGTTTGTTCGTTTGTTCGTTTGTTCGTTTGTTCGTTTGTTCGTTTGTTCGTTTGTTCGTTTGTTCGTTTGTTCGTTTGTTCGTTTGTTCGTTTGTTCGTTTGTTCGTTTGTTCGTTTTTTCGTTTGTTCGTTTTTTCGTTTGTTCGTTTGTTCGTTTGTTCGTTTGTTCGTTTGTTCGTTTGTTCGTTTGTTCGTTTGTTCGTTTGTTCGTTTGTTCGTTTGTTCGTTTGTTCGTTTGTTCGTTTGTTCGTTTCTTCGTTTCTTCGTTTCTTCGTTTCTTCGTTTCTTCGTTTCTTCGTTTCATCGTTTGTTCGTTTGTTCGTTTGTTCGTTTGTTCGTTTGTTCGTTTGTTCGTATGTTCGTTTGTTCGTTTGTTCGTTTGTTCGTTTGTTCGTTTGTTCGTTTGTTCGTTTGTTCGTTTGTTCGTTTGTTCGTTTGTTCGTTTGTTCGTTTGTTCGTTTGTTCGTTTGTTCGTTTGTTCGTTTGTTCGTTTGTTCGTTTGTTCGTTTGTTCGTTTCTTCCTTTGTTCGTTTGTTCGTTTCTTCGTTTCTTCATTTGTTCATTTGTTCATTTGTTCATTTGTTCATTTGTTCATTTGTTCATTCGTTCATTCGTTCATTCGTTCATTCGTTCATTCGTTCATTCGTTCATTCGTTCATTTGTTCATTTGTTCATTTGTTCATTTGTTCATTTGTTCATTTGTTCATTTGTTCATTTGTTCATTTGTTCATTTGTTCATTTGTTCATTTGTTCATTTGTTCATTTGTTCGTTTGTTCATTTGTTCATTTGTCCATTTGTTCATTTGTTCATTTGCCCATTTGTCCACTTGTTCATTTGTTTATTTGTTTATTTGTTCATTTGTTCGTTTGTTCATTTGTTCATTTGTTCATTTGTTCCTTCGTTCATTTGTCTATTCGCACATTTGTTCATTTGTTAATTCGTTCATTTGTCTATTCGCTCATTTGTTCATTTGTTCATTTGTTCCTTCGTTCATTTGTCTACTCGCACATTTGTTCATTTGTTAATTCGTTCATTTGTCTATTCGCTCATTTGTTCATTTGTTAATTCGTTCATTTGTTCATTTGTTCATTTGTTCATTTGTTCACTTGTTCATTTGTCCATTTGTTCATTTGTTCATTTGTCCATTTGTTCATTTGTTCATTTGTTCATTTGTTCATTTGATCATTTTTCATTCGCTCATTTGTTCATTCGCTCATTTATTCATTCGCTCATTTGTTCATTTGTACATTTGCTCATTTGTTCATTTGTTCATTTGTTCATTCGTTCATTTGTTCATTTGTTCATTTGTTCATTTGCTCATTTGTTCATTTGTTCATTTGTTCATTTGTTCATTTGTTCATTTGTTCATTTGTTCATTTGTTCATTTGTTCATTTGTCCATTTGTTCATTTGTTCATTTGTTCATTTGTTCATTTGATCATTTTTCATTCGCTCATTTGTTCATTCGCTCATTTATTCATTCGCTCATTTGTTCATTTGTACATTTGCTCATTTGTTCATTTGTTCATTTGTTCATTTGTTCATTTGTTCATTTGTTCATTTGTTCATTTGCTCATTTGTTCATTTGTTCATTTGTTCATTTGTTCATTTGTTCATTTGTTCATTTGTTCATTTGTTCATTTGTTCATTTGTTCATTTGTTCATTTGTTCGTTTGTTCGTTTGTTCGTTTGTTCATTTGTTCATTTGTTCATTTATTCATTTGTTCATTTGTTCATTTGTTCATTTGTTCATTTGTTCATTTGTTCATTTGTGTATTCGCTCATCTGTTCATTTGTTCATTTGTTCATTTGTTCATTTGTTCATTTGTTCATTTGTTCATTTGTTCATTTGTTCATTTGTTCAATTGTTCGTTTGTTCGTTTGTTCATTTGTTCATTTGTTCATTTGTTCATTTGTTCAATTGTTCATTTGTTCATTTGTTCATTTGTTCATTTGTTCATTTGTTCATTTGTTCATTTGTTCATTTGTTCATTTGCTCACTTGTTGACTTGTTCACTTGTTCATTTGATCGTTTGTTCATTTGTTCGTTTGTTCGTTTGTTCCTTTGTTCGTTTGTTCGTTTGTTCGTTTGTTCGTTTGTTCGTTTGTACGTTTGTTCGTTTGTTCGTTTGTTCGTTTGTTCGTTTGTTCGTTTGTTCGTTTGTTCGTTTGTTCGTTTGTTCGTTTGTTCGTTTGTTCGTTTGTTCGTTTGTTCGTTTGTTCGCTTATTCGTTTGTTCGTTTGTTCGTTTGTTCGTTTGTTCGTTTGTTCGTTTGTTCGTTTCTTCATTTATTCCTTTTGGTCATTTGTTCATTTGTTCATTTGTTCATTTGTTCAATTGTTCATTTGTTCATTTGTTCATTTGTTCATTTGATCATTTGTTCATTTGTTCATTTGTTCATTTGTTCATTTGTTCATTTGTTCACTTGTTGACTTGTTCACTTGTTCATTTGATCGTTTGTTCATTTGTTCGTTTGTTCGTTTGTTCGTTTGTTCGTTTGTTCGTTTGTTCGTTTGTTCGTTTGTTCGTTTGTTCGTTTGTTCATTTGTTCATTTGTTCATTTGTTCATTTGTTCAATGGTTCATTTGTTCATTTGTTCATTTGTCTATTCGCTCATTTGTTTATTTGTTCATTCGTTCATTTCTCTAATCGCTCATTTGTTCATTTGTTCGTTTGTTCGTTTGTTCGTTTGTTCGTTTGTTCGTTTGTTCGTTTGTTCGTTTGTTCGTTTGTTCGTTTGTTCGTTTGTTCGTTTGTTCGTTTGTTCGTTTGTTCGTTTTTTCGTTTTTTCGTTTGTTCGTTTGTTCGTTTGTTCGTTTGTTCGTTTGTTCGTTTGTTCGTTTGTTCGTTTGTTCGTTTGTTCGTTTGTTCGTTTGTTCGTTTGTTCGTTTGTTCGTTTGTTCGTTTGTTCGTTTGTTCGTTTGTTCGTTTGTTCGTTTGTTCGTTTGTTCGTTTGTTTGTTTGTTCGTTTGTTCGTTTGTTCGTTTGTTCGTTTGTTCGTTTGTTCGTTTCTTCCTTTGTTCGTTTCTTCCTTTGTTCGTTTCTTCCTTTGTTCGTTTCTTCCTTTGTTCGTTTGTTCGTTTCTTCGTTTGTTCGTTTGTTCGTTTCTTCATTTGTTCATTTGTTCATTTGTTCATTTGTTCATTTGTTCATTCGTTCATTTGTTCATTCGTTCATTTGTTCATTTGTTCATTTGTTCATTTGTTCATTTGTTCATTTGTTCATTTGTTCATTCGTTCATTTGTTCATTTGTTCATTTGTTCATTTGTTCATTTGTTCATTTGTTCATTTGTTCATTTGTTCATTTGTTCATTTGTTCATTCGTTCATTTGCCTATTCGCTCATTTGTTCACTTGTTCATTTGTTCATTTGTTCATTTGTTCATTTGTCCATTTGCTCATTTGTTCATTTGTTCATTTGTTCATTTGTCCATTTGCTCATTTGTTCATTTGTTCATTTGTTCATTTGTTCATTCGTTCATTTGCCTATTCGCTCATTTGTTCACTTGTTCATTTGTTCATTTGTTCATTTGTTCATTTGTTCATTTGTTCATTTGTTCATTTGTTCATTTGTTCATTTGTTCATTTGTTCATTTGTTCATTTGTTCTTTTGTTCTTTTGTTCATTTGTTCATTTGTTCATTTGTCCATTTGTCCATTTGTTCATTTGTTCATTTGTCCATTTGTCCATTTGTCCATTTGTCCATTTGTCCATTTGTCCATTTGTCCATTTGTTCATTTGTTCATTTGTTCATTTGTTCATTTGTTCATTTGTTCATTTGTTCATTTGTTCGTTTGTTCGTTTGTTCATTTGTTCACTTGCTCACTTGTTCATTTGTTCATTTGTTCATTTGTTCACTTGTTCACTTGTTCATTTGTTCATTTGTTCATTTGTTCATTTGTTCATTTGTTCATTTGTTCATTTGTTCATTTGTTCATTTGTTCATTAGTCCATTTGTTCATTAGTCCATTTGTTCATTTGTTCATTTGTCTATTCGCTCATTTGTGCATTCGCTCATTTGTTCATTTGTTCATTTGTTCATTTGTTCATTTGTTCATTTGTCATTTGTTTATTTGTTCATTTGTTCATTTGTTCATTTGTTCATTTGTTCATTTGTTCATTTCTTCATTTGTTCAATTCTTCATTTGTTCATTTGTTCATTTGCTCATTTGTTCATTTGTTCATTTGTTCATTTGTTCATTTGTTCGTTTGTTCATTTGTTCATTTGTTCATTTGTTCATGTGTTCATTTGTTCATGTGTTCATTTGTTCATTTGTTCATTTGTTCATTTGTCCATTTGTCCACTTGTTCATTTGTCCATTTGTTTATTTGATCATTTGTCCATTTGTTCGTTTGTTCATTTGTTCATTTGTTCATTTGTTCATTTGTTCATTTGTTCGTTTGTTCATTTGTTCATTTGTTCATTTGTTCCTTCGTTCATTTGTCTATTCGCACATTTGTTCATTTGTTAATTCGTTCATTTGTCTATTCGCTCATTTGTTCATTTGTTAATTCGTTCATTTGTTCATTTGTTCATTTGTTCATTTGTTCATTTGTTCACTTGTTCATTTGTTCATTTGTTCACTTGTTCACTTGTTCACTTGCTCACTTGTTCATTTGTTCATTTGTTCACTTGTTCACTTGTTCATTTGTTCATTTGTTCATTTGTTCATTTGTTCATTTGTTCATTTGTTCATTTGTTCATTTGTTCATTTGTCCATTTGTTCATTAGTCCATTTGTTCATTTGTTCATTTGTCTATTCGCTCATTTGTGCATTCGCTCATTTGTTCATTTGTTCATTTGTTCATTTGTTCATTTGTTCATTTGTCATTTGTTTATTTGTTCATTTGTTCATTTGTTCATTTGTTCATTTGTTCATTTGTTCATTTGTTCATTTGTTCAATTGTTCATTTGTTCATTTGTTCATTTGCTCATTTGTTCATTTGTTCATTTGCTCATTTGTTCATTTGTTCATTTGTTCATTTGTTCATTTGTTCGTTTGTTCATTTGTTCATTTGTTCATTTGTTCATGTGTTCATTTGTTCATGTGTTCATTTGTTCATTTGTTCATTTGTTCATTTGTCCATTTGTCCACTTGTTCATTTGTCCATTTGTTTATTTGTTCATTTGTCCATTTGTTCGTTTGTTCATTTGTTCATTTGTTCATTTGTTCGTTTGTTCATTTGTTCATTTGTTCATTTGTTCCTTCGTTCATTTGTCTATTCGCACATTTGTTCATTTGTTAATTCGTTCATTTGTCTATTCGCTCATTTGTTCATTTGTTAATTCGTTCATTTGTTCATTTGTTCATTTGTTCATTTGTTCATTTGTTCATTTGTTCATTTGTTCATTTGTTCACTTGTTCATTTGTTCATTTGTTCACTTGTTCACTTGTTCATTTGTTCATTTGTTTATTTGTTCATTTGTTCATTTGTTCATTTGTTCATTTGTTCATTTGTTCATTTGTTCATTTGTTCATTTGTTCATTTGTTCATTTGTTCATTTGTTCATTTGTTCATTTGTTCATTTGTTCATTTGTTCATTTGTCCATTTGTTCATTTGTCCATTTGTTCATTTGTTCATTTGTTCATTCGCTCATTTGTTCATTCGTTCATTTGCCTATTCGCTCATTTGCCTATTCGCTCATCTGCCTATTTGCTCATTTGTTCATTTGTTCTTTTGTTCATTTGTTCATTTGTTCGTTTGTTCGTTTGTTCGTTTGTTCGTTTGTTCGTTTGTTCGTTTGTTCGTTTGTTCGTTTGTTCGTTTGTTCGTTTGTTCGTTTGTTCGTTTGTTCGTTTGTTCGTTTGTTCGTTTGTTCGTTTGTTCGTTTGTTCGTTTGTTCGTTTGTTCGTTTGTTCGTTTGTTCGTTTGTTCGTTTGTTCGTTTGTTCGTTTGTTCGTTTGTTCGTTTGTTCGTTTGTTCGTTTGTTCGTTTCTTCGTTTCTTCGTTTCTTCATTTGTTCGTTTGTTCGTTTGTTCGTTTGTTCGTTTGTTCGTTTGTTCGTTTGTTCGTTTGTTCGTTTGTTCGTTTGTTCGTTTGTTCGTTTGTTCGTTTGTTCGTATGTTCGTTTGTTCGTTTGTTCGTTTGTTCGTTTGTTCGTTTGTTCGTTTGTTCGTTTGTTCGTTTGTTCGTTTGTTCGTTTGTTCGTTTGTTCGTTTGTTCGTTTGTTCGTTTGTTCGTTTGTTCGTTTGTTCGTTTGTTCGTTTGTTCGTTTGTTCGTTTGTTCGTTTGTTCGTTTGTTCGTTTGTTCGTTTGTTCGTTTGTTCGTTTGTTCGTTTGTTCGTTTGTTCGTTTGTTCGTTTCTTCGTTTCTTCATTTGTTCATTTGTTCATTTGTTCATTTGTTCATTCGTTCATTCGTTCATTCGTTCATTCGTTCATTCGTTCATTCGTTCATTTGTTCATTTGTTCATTTGTTCATTTGTTCATTTGTTCATTTGTTCATTTGTTCATTTGTTCATTTGTTCATTTGTTCATTTGTTCATTTGTTCATTTGTTCGTTTGTTCATTTGTTCATTTGTCCATTTGTTCATTTGTTCATTTGCCCATTTGTCCACTTGTTCATTTGTTTATTTGTTTATTTGTTCATTTGTTCGTTTGTTCATTTGTTCATTTGTTCATTTGTTCCTTCGTTCATTTGTCTATTCGCACATTTGTTCATTTGTTAATTCGTTCATTTGTCTATTCGCTCATTTGTTCATTTGTTCATTTGTCTACTCGCACATTTGTTCATTTGTTAATTCGTTCATTTGTCTATTCGCTCATTTGTTCATTTGTTAATTCGTTCATTTGTTCATTTGTTCATTTGTTCATTTGTTCACTTGTTCATTTGTCCATTTGTTCATTTGTTCATTTGTCCATTTGTTCATTTGTTCATTTGTTCATTTGTTCATTTGATCATTTTTCATTCGCTCATTTGTTCATTCGCTCATTTATTCATTCGCTCATTTGTTCATTTGTACATTTGCTCATTTGTTCATTTGTTCATTTGTTCATTCGTTCATTTGTTCATTTGTTCATTTGTTCATTTGCTCATTTGTTCATTTGTTCATTTGTTCATTTGTTCATTTGTTCATTTGTTCATTTGTTCATTTGTTCATTTGTTCATTTGTCCATTTGTTCATTTGTTCATTTGTTCATTTGTTCATTTGATCATTTTTCATTCGCTCATTTGTTCATTCGCTCATTTATTCATTCGCTCATTTGTTCATTTGTACATTTGCTCATTTGTTCATTTGTTCATTTGTTCATTTGTTCATTTGTTCATTTGTTCATTTGTTCATTTGCTCATTTGTTCATTTGTTCATTTGTTCATTTGTTCATTTGTTCATTTGTTCATTTGTTCATTTGTTCATTTGTTCATTTGTTCATTTGTTCATTTGTTCATTTGTTCATTTGTTCATTTGTTCATTTGTTCATTTGTTCATTTGTTCATTTGTTCATTTGTTCATTTGTTCATTTGTTCATTTGTTCATTTGTTCATTTGTTCATTTGTTCATTTGTTCATTTGTCCATTTGTTCATTTGTTCATTTGTTCATTTGTTCATTTGTTCATTTGTTCATTTGTTCATTTGTTCATTTGTTCATTTGATCATTTGTTCATTTGTTCATTTGTTCATTTGTTCATCTGTCCATTTGATCAATTGTCCATTTGTCCATTTGTTCATTTGTTCATTTGTTCATTTGTTCATTTGTACATTTGCTCATTTGCTCATTTGTTCATTTGTTCATTTGTTCATTTGTTCATTTGTTCATTTGTTCATTTGTTCATTTGTTCATTTGTTCATTTGTTCATTTGTTCATTTGTACATTTGTTCATTCGTTCATTTGTTCATTTGTTCATTTGTTCATTTGTTCATTTGTTCATTTGTTCATTTGTTCATTTGTTCATTTGTTCATTTGTTCATTTGTTCATTTGTTCATTTGTACATTTGTTCATTTGTTCATTTGTTCATTTGTTCATTTGTGCATTTGTTCATTTGTTCATTTGTTCATTAGTTCATTTGTACATTTGTTCATCTGTCCATTTGATCAATTGTCCATTTGTCCATTTGTCCATTTGTCCATTTGTTCATTTGTTCATTTGTTCATTTGTTCATTTGTACATTTGTTCATTTGTTCATTTGTTCATTTGTTCATTTGTTCATTTGTTCATTTGTTCATTTGTTCATTTGTTCATTTGTTCATTTGTTCATTTGTTCATTTGTTCATTTGTTCATTTGTTCATTTGTTCATTTGTTTATTTGTTCATTTGTTCATTTGTTCATTTGTTCATTTGTTCATTTGTTCATTTGTTCATTTGTTCATTTGTTCATTTGTTCATTTGTTCATTTGTACATTTGTTCATTCGTTCATTTGTTCATTCGTTCATTTGTTCATTTGTTCATTTGTTCATTTGTTCATTTGTTCATTTGTTCATTTGTTCATTTGTTCATTTGTTCATTTGTTCATTTGTTCATTTGTTCATTTGTTCATTTGTACATTTGTTCATTTGTTCATTTGTTCATTTGATCATTTGTGCATTTGTTCATTTGTTCATTTGTTCATTTGTTCATTTGTTCATTTGTTCATTTGTCCATTTGTACATTTGTTAATTTCTTTATTAGTTCATTTGTTCACTTCTTTACTTGATCATCTGTTCATTTGTTCATTTGTTCATTTGTTCATTTGTTCATTTGTTCGTTTGTTCATTTGTTCATTTGTTCGTTTGTTCGTTTGTTCATTTGTTCGTTTGTTTATTTGTTCATTTGTTCATTTGTTCATTTGTTCATTTGTTCATTTGTTCATTTGTTCATTTGTTCACTTGTTCATTAGTTCATTTATTCATTTGTTCATTTGTTCATTTGTTCATTTGTTCATTTGTTCATTTGTTCATTTGTTCATTTGTTCATTTGTTCATTTGTTCATTCGTTCGTTTCTTCAATTCTTCATTCGTTCCATTGTCTATTCGCTCATTTGTTCATTTGTTCATTCGTTCATTTTGTTTCATTTGTTCACTTGTTCATTTGTTCATTTGTTCATTTGTTCATTTGTTCATTTGTTCATTTGTTCATTTGTTCATTTGTTCATTTGTTCATTTGTACATTTGTTCATTTGTTCATTTGTTCATTTGTTCATTTGTTCATTTGTTCATTTGTTCATTTGTTCATTTGTTCATTTGTTCATTTGTTCATTTTGTTCATTTGTTCATTTGTTCATTTGTTCATTTGTTCATTTGTTCATTTGTTCATTTGTTCATTTGTTCATTTGTTCATTTGTTCATTTGTTCATTTGTTCATTTGTTCACTTGTTGACTTGTTCACTTGTTCATTTGATCGTTTGTTCATTTGATCGTTTGTTCATTTGTTCGTTTGTTCGTTTTGTTCGTTTGTTCGTTTGTTCGTTTGTTCGTTTGTTCGTTTGTTCGTTTGTTCGTTTGTTCGTTTGTTCGTTTGTTCGTTTGTTCGTTTGTTCATTTGTTCATTTGTTCATTTGTTCAATGGTTCATTTGTTCATTTGTCTATTCGCTCATTTGTTTATTTGTTCATTCGTTCATTTCTCTATTCGCTCATTTGTTCATTTGTTCGTTTTGCTCATTTGTTCATTTGTTCATTTGTTCATTTATCCATTTGTTCATTCGTTCATTTGTTCATTTGTCCATTTGTTTCATTTGTTCATTTGTTCATTTGTTCATTTTTTCATTTCTTCAATTGTTCATTTGTTCATTTGTCTTCAATTGTTCATTTGTTCATTTGTTCATTTGTTCATTTGTTCATTTGTTAATTTGTTCATTTGTTCGTTTGTTCGTTTGTTCGTTTGTTCATTTGTTCATTTGTTCATTTGTTCATTCGTTCATTTGTTCGTTTGTTCGTTTGTTCATTTGTTCATTTGTTCATTTGTTCATTTGTTCATTCGTTCATTTGTTCATTTGTTCATTTGTTCATTTGTTAATTTGTTCCTTTTTTCATTTCTTCAATTGTTCATTTGTTCATTTGAACATTTGTTCATTTGTTCATTTGTTCATTTGTTCATTCGTTCATTTGTTCATTTGTTCATTTGTTCATTTGTTCATTCGTTCATTTGTTCATTTGTTCATTTGTTCATTTGTTCTTTCGTTCATTTGTCTATTCGCTCATTTCTTCATTTGTTCGTTTGCTCATTTGTTCATTTGTTCATTTGTTCATTTGTTCAAATGATCATTTGTAAATTTGTTGATTTGTCCATTTGTTCATTTGTTCATTCGTTCATTCGTTCATTTGTTCATTTGTTCATTTGTTCATTTGTTCATTTGTTCATTCGTTCATTTTTCTATTCGCTCATTTTTTCATTTGTTCGTTTGCTCATGTGTTCATTTGTTCATTTGTTCATTTGTTCATTTGTTCACTTTGTTCATTTGTTCATTTGTACATTTGTTCATTTGTTCATTTGTTCATTTGTTCATTTGTTCATTTGTTCATTTGTTCATTTGTTCATTTGTTCATTTGTTCATTTGTACATTTGTTCATTTGTACATTTGTTCATTTGTTCTTTTGTTCATTTCTTCAATTCTTCATTCGTTCCATTGTCTATTCGCTCATTTGTTCATTTGGTCATTTGTTCATTCGTTCATTTTTTCATTTGTTCATTTGTTCATTTGTTCATTTGTTCATTTGTTCATTTGCTCATTTGTTCATTTGTTCATTTGTTCATTTGTTCACTTGTCCATTTGTTCGTTTGTTCACTTGTTCATTTGTTCGTTTGTTCAATCGTTCAAATGATTATTCGACCATTTGTTCATTTGTTCATTTGTTCATTTGTTCATTTGCTCATCTGTCCATTTGTTCATTTGTTCATTTGTTCATTTGTATATTTGTTCATTTGTGCGATTGTCTATTCGTTCATTTGTTCATTTGTTCATTTGTTCACTTGCTCATTTGTTCATTTGTTCATTTGTTCATTTGTTCATTTGTTCATTTGTTAATTTGTTCATTTGTTCGTTTGTTCGTTTGTTCATTTGTTCATTTGTTCATTTGTTCATTTGTTCATTCGTTCATTTGTTCGTTTGTTCGTTTGTTCATTTGTTCATTTGTTCATTTGTTCATTTGTTCATTTGTTCATTTGTTCATTTGTTCATTTGTTCATTTGTTCATTTGCTCAATTGTTCATTTGTTCATTTGTTCATTTGTCTAACGCTCATTTGTTTATTTGTTCATTCGTTCATTTGTTCATTTGTTCATTTGTTCAATTGTTCATTTGTTCATTTGTTAATTTGTTCATTTGTTAATTTGTTCATTTGTTCATTTGTCCATTTGTTCGTTTGTTCGTTTGTTCGTTTGTTCGTTTGTTCATTTGTTCGTTTGTTCGTTTGTTCATTTGTTCATTTGTTCATTTGTTCATGTGTTCATTTGTTCATTTGTAAATTTGTTCATTTGTTCATTTGTTCATTTGTTCATTTGTTCATTTGTCCATTTGTTTATTTGTTCATTTGTTCATTTGGTCATTTGTTTATTTGTTCATTTGTTCATTTGTTCATTTGTTCATTTGTTCATTTGTTCATTTGTTCATTTGTTCATTTGTTCATTTGTTCATTTGTTCATTTGTTCATTCGTTCATTTGTTTATGCGCTCATTTGTTTATTTGTTCTTTCGATCATTTGTCTATTCGCTCATTTGTTCATTTGTTCATTTGTTCATTTCTTCATTTGTTCATTTATTCATTTGTTCATTTGTTCATTTGTTCATTTGTTCATTTGTTCTTTCGTTCATTTGCCTATTCGCTCATTTCTTCATTTGTTCGTTTGCTCATTTGTTCATTTGTTCCTTAGTTCATTTGTTCATTTGTTCATTTGTTCATTTGTTCATTTGTTCATTCGTTCATTCGTTCATTTGTTCATTCGTTCATTTGTTCATTTGTTCATTTGTTCTTTTGTTCATTTCTTCAATTCTTCATTCGTTCCATTGTCTATTCGCTCATTTGTTCATTTGGTCATTTGTTCATTCGTTCATTTTTTCATTTGTTCATTTGTTCATTTGTTCATTTGTTCACTTGTCCATTTGTTCGTTTGTTCACTTGTTCATTTGTTCGTTTGTTCAATCGTTCAAATGATTATTCGACCATTTGTTCATTTGTTCATTTGTTCATTTGTTCATTTGCTCATCTGTCCATTTGTTCATTTGTTCATTTGTTTATTTGTTCATTTGTTCATTTGTTCATTTGTTCATTTGTTCATTTGTTCATTTGTTCATTTGTTCATTTGTTCATTTGTTCATTTGTTCAATTGTTCATTTGTTCATTTGTTCATTTGTCTATTCGCTCATTTGTTTATTTGTTCATTCGTTCATTTCTCTATTCGCTCATTTGTTCATTTGTTCGTTTGCTCATTTGTTCATTTGTTCATTTGTTCATTTATCCATTTGTTCATTCGTTCATTTGTTCATTTGTCCATTTGTTCATTTGTTCATTTGTTCATTTGTTCATTTGTTCATTTTTTCATTTCTTCAATTGTTCATTTGTTCATTTGAACATTTGTTCATTTGTTCATTTGTTCATTTGTTCATTCGTTCATTTGTTCATTTGTTCATTTGTTCATTTGTTCATTTGTTCATTTGTTCATTTGTTCATTTGTTCATTTGTTCATTTGTTCATTTGTTCTTTCGTTCATTTGTCTATTCGCTCATTTCTTCATTTGTTCGTTTGCTCATTTGTTCATTTGTTCATTTGTTCATTTGTTCAAATGATCATTTGTAAATTTGTTGATTTGTCCATTTGTTCATTTGTTCATTCGTTCATTCGTTCATTCGTTCATTTGTTCATTTGTTCATTTGTTCATTCGTTCATTTTTCTATTCGCTCATTTTTTCATTTGCTCATGTGTTCATTTGTTCATTTGTTCATTTGTTCATTTGTTCATTTGTTCATTTGTTCATTTGTTCATTTGTTCATTTGTACATTTGTTCATTTGTTCAATTGTTCATTTCTTCAATTGTTCATTTGTTCATTTGTTCATTTGTCTATTCGCTCATTTGTTTATTTGTTCATTCGTTCATTTCTCTATTCGCTCATTTGTTCATTTGTTCGTTTGCTCATTTGTTCATTTGTTCATTTGTTCATTTATCCATTTGTTCATTCGTTCATTTGTTCATTTGTCCATTTGTTCATTTGTTCATTTGTTCATTTGTTCATTTGTTCATTTCTTCAATTGTTCATTTGTTCATTTGTACATTTGTTCATTTGTTCATTTGTTCATTTATCCATTTGTTCATTCGTTCATTCGTTCATTTGTTCATTTGTTCATTTGTTCATTTGTACATTTGTTCATTTGTTCATTTGTTCATTTGTTCTTTCGTTCATTTGTCTATTCGCTCATTTGTTCATTTGTTCGTTTGCTCATTTGTTCATTTGTTCATTTGTTCATTTGTTCAAATGATCATTTGTAAATTTGTTGATTTGTCCATTTGTTCATTTGTTCATTTCTTTATTTATTCATTTGTTCATTTCTTTTTTTGTTCATTTGTTCATTTCTTTTTTTGTTCATTTGTTCATTTCTTTTTTTGTTCATTTGTTCCTTAGTTCATTTGTTCATTTGTTCATTTGTTCATTTGTTCATTTGTTCAATTGTTCATTTGTTCATTTGTTAATTTGTTCATTTGTTAATTTGTTCATTTGTTCATTTGTCCATTTGTTCGTTTGTTCGTTTGTTCGTTTGTTCGTTTGTTCATTTGTTCGTTTGTTCGTTTGTTCATTTGTTCATTTGTTCATTTGTTCATGTGTTCATTTGTTCATTTGTAAATTTGTTCATTTGTTCATTTGTTCATTTGTTCATTTGTTCATTTGTCCATTTGTTTATTTGTTCATTTGTTCATTTGGTCATTTGTTTATTTGTTCATTTGTTCATTTGTTCATTTGTTCATTTGTTCATTTGTTCATTTGTTCATTTGTTCATTTGTTCATTCGTTCATTTGTCTATGCGCTCATTTGTTTATTTGTTCTTTCGATCATTTGTCTATTCGCTCATTTGTTCATTTGTTCATTTGTTCATTTCTTCATTTGTTCATTTGTTCATTTATTCATTTGTTCATTTGTTCATTTGTTCATTTGTTCATTTGTTCACTTGTTCATTTGTTCATTTATTCATTTGTTCATTTGTTCATTTGTTCATTTGTTCATTTGTTCATTTGTTCATTTGTTCATTTGTTCATTTGTTCATTCGTTCGTTTCTTCAATTCTTCATTCGTTCCATTGTCTATTCGCTCATTTGTTCATTTGTTCATTCGTTCATTTGTTCATTTGTTCACTTGTTCATTTGTTCATTTGTTCATTTGTTCATTTGTTCATTTGCTCATTTGTTCGTTTGTTCGTTTGTTCATTTGTTCACTTGCTCATTTGTTCATTTGTGCATTTGTTCATTTGTTCATTTGTTCGTTTGTTCGTTTGTTCGTTTGTTCATTTGTTCATTTGTTCATTTATTCATTTGTTCATTTGTTCATTTGTTCATTTGTTCATTTGTTCATTTGTTCATTTGTTCATTTGTGTATTCGCTCATCTGTTCATTTGTTCATTTGTTCATTTGTTCATTTGTTCATTTGTTCATTTGTTCATTTGTTCATTTGTTCATTTGTTCATTTGTTCAATTGTTCGTTTGTTCGTTTGTTCATTTGTTCATTTGTTCATTTGTTCATTTGTTCAATTGTTCATTTGTTCATTTGTTCATTTGTTCATTTGTTCATTTGTTCATTTGTTCATTTGTTCATTTGTTCACTTGTTGACTTGTTCACTTGTTCATTTGATCGTTTGTTCATTTGTTCGTTTGTTCGTTTGTTCCTTTGTTCGTTTGTTCGTTTGTTCGTTTGTTCGTTTGTTCGTTTGTACGTTTGTTCGTTTGTTCGTTTGTTCGTTTGTTCGTTTGTTCGTTTGTTCGTTTGTTCGTTTGTTCGTTTGTTCGTTTGTTCGTTTGTTCGTTTGTTCGTTTGTTCGTTTGTTCGTTTGTTCGTTTGTTCGTTTGTTCGTTTGTTCGTTTGTTCGTTTGTTCGTTTGTTCGTTTGTTCGTTTGTTCGTTTGTTCGTTTGTTCGTTTGTTCGTTTGTTCGTTTGTTCGTTTGTTCGTTTGTTCGTTTGTTCGTTTGTTCGTTTGTTCGTTTGTTCGTTTCTTCATTTATTCCTTTTGGTCATTTGTTCATTTGTTCATTTGTTCATTCGTTCATTCGTTCATTTGTTCATTTGTTCATTTGTTCATTCGTTCATTTGTTCATTCGTTCATTTGTCTATTCGTTCATTTGTTCATTTGTTCATTTGTTCATTTGTTCATTTGCTCATTTGTTCATTTGTTCGTTTGTCCATTTGTTCGTTTGTTCGTTTGTTCATTTGTAAATTTGTTCATTTGTTCATTTGTTCATTTGTTCATTTGTCCATTTGTTTATTTGTTCATTTGTTCTTTTGGTCATTTGTTTATTTGTTCATTTGTTCATTTGTTCATTTGTTCATTTGTTCATTTGTTCATTTATTCATTTGTTCATTTGTTCATTTGTTCATTTGTTCATTTGTTCATTTGTTCATTTGTTCATTTGTTCATTTGTTCATTTGTTCATTTGTTCATTTGTTCACTTGTTCATTTGTTCATTTATTCATTTGTTCATTTGTTCATTTGTTCATTTGTTCATTTGTTCATTTGTTCATTTGTTCATTTGTTCATTTGTTCATTTGTTCATTCGTTCGTTTCTTCAATTCTTCATTCGTTCCATTGTCTATTCGCTCATTTGTTCATTTGTTCATTCGTTCATTTGTTCATTTGTTCACTTGTTCATTTGTTCATTTGTTCATTTGTTCATTTGTTCATTTGCTCATTTGTTCGTTTGTTCGTTTGTTCATTTGTTCACTTGCTCATTTGTTCATTTGTGCATTTGTTCATTTGTTCATTTGTTCGTTTGTTCGTTTGTTCGTTTGTTCATTTGTTCATTTGTTCATTTATTCATTTGTTCATTTGTTCATTTGTTCATTTGTTCATTTGTTCATTTGTTCATTTGTGTATTCGCTCATCTGTTCATTTGTTCATTTGTTCATTTGTTCATTTGTTCATTTGTTCATTTGTTCATTTGTTCATTTGTTCAATTGTTCGTTTGTTCGTTTGTTCATTTGTTCATTTGTTCATTTGTTCATTTGTTCAATTGTTCATTTGTTCATTTGTTCATTTGTTCATTTGTTCATTTGTTCATTTGTTCACTTGTTGACTTGTTCACTTGTTCATTTGATCGTTTGTTCATTTGTTCGTTTGTTCGTTTGTTCCTTTGTTCGTTTGTTCGTTTGTTCGTTTGTTCGTTTGTTCGTTTGTACGTTTGTTCGTTTGTTCGTTTGTTCGTTTGTTCGTTTGTTCGTTTGTTCGTTTGTTCGTTTGTTCGTTTGTTCGTTTGTTCGTTTGTTCGTTTGTTCGTTTGTTCGTTTGTTCGTTTGTTCGTTTGTTCGCTTATTCGTTTGTTCGTTTGTTCGTTTGTTCGTTTGTTCGTTTGTTCGTTTGTTCGTTTGTTCGTTTGTTCGTTTGTTCGTTTGTTCGTTTCTTCATTTATTCCTTTTGGTCATTTGTTCATTTGTTCATTTGTTCATTTGTTCATTTGTTCAATTGTTCATTTGTTCATTTGTTCATTTGTTCATTTGATCATTTGTTCATTTGTTCATTTGTTCATTTGTTCATTTGTTCATTTGTTCACTTGTTGACTTGTTCACTTGTTCATTTGATCGTTTGTTCATTTGTTCGTTATTCGTTTGTTCGTTTGTTCGTTTGTTCGTTTGTTCGTTTGTTCGTTTGTTCATTTGTTCATTCGTTCATTCGTTCATTTGTTCATTGGTTCATTTGTTCATTTGTTCATTTGTTCATTTGTTCATTCGTTCATTCGTTCATTCGTTCATTCGTTCATTCGTTCATTCGTTAATTTGTTCATTTGTTCATTTGTTCATTTGTTCATTTGTTCATTTGTTCAATTGTTCATTTGTTCATTTGTTAATTTGTTCATTTGTTAATTTGTTCATTTGTTCATTTGTCCATTTGTTCGTTTGTTCGTTTGTTCGTTTGTTCGTTTGTTCATTTGTTCGTTTGTTCGTTTGTTCATTTGTTCATTTGTTCATTTGTTCATTTGTTCATGTGTTCATTTGTTCATTTGTAAATTTGTTCATTTGTTCATTTGTTCATTTGTTCATTTGTTCATTTGTCCATTTGTTTATTTGTTCATTTGTTCATTTGGTCATTTGTTTATTTGTTCATTTGTTCATTTGTTAATTTGTTCATTTGTTCATTTGTTCATTTGTTCATTTGTTCATTTGTTCATTCGTTCATTTGTCTATGCGCTCATTTGTTTATTTGTTCTTTCGATCATTTGTCTATTCGCTCATTTGTTCATTTGTTCATTTGTTCATTTCTTCATTTGTTCATTTATTCATTTGTTCATTTGTTCATTTGTTCATTTGTTCATTTGTTCATTTGTTCATTTGTTCATTTGTTCATTTGTTCACTTGTTCATTTGTTCATTTATTCATTTGTTCATTTGTTCATTTGTTCATTTGTTCATTTGTTCATTTGTTCATTTGTTCATTTGTTCATTTGTTCATTCGTTCGTTTCTTCAATTCTTCATTCGTTCCATTGTCTATTCGCTCATTTGTTCATTTGTTCATTCGTTCATTTGTTCATTTGTTCACTTGTTCATTTGTTCATTTGTTCATTTGTTCATTTGTTCATTTGCTCATTTGTTCGTTTGTTCGTTTGTTCATTTGTTCACTTGCACATTTGTTCATTTGTGCATTTGTTCATTTGTTCATTTGTTCGTTTGTTCGTTTGTTCGTTTGTTCATTTGTTCATTTGTTCATTTATTCATTTATTCATTTGTTCATTTGTTCATTTGTTCATTTGTTCATTTGTTCATTTGTGTATTCGCTCATCTGTTCATTTGTTCATTTGTTCATTTGTACATTTGTTCATTTGTTCATTTGTTCATTTGTTCATTTGTTCATTTGTTCATTTGTTCAATTGTTCGTTTGTTCGTTTGTTCATTTGTTCATTTGTTCATTTGTTCATTTGTTCATTTGTTCAATTGTTCATTTGTTCATTTGTTCATTTGTTCATTTGTTCATTTGTTCATTTGTTCATTTGTTCATTTGTTCATTTGTTCACTTGTTGACTTGTTCACTTGTTCATTTGATAGTTTGTTCATTTGTTCGTTTGTTCGTTTGTTCCTTTGTTCGTTTGTTCGTTTGTTCGTTTGTTCGTTTGTTCGTTTGTTCGTTTGTTCGTTTGTTCGTTTGTTCGTTTGTTCGTTTGTTCGTTTGTTCGTTTGTTCGTTTGTTCGTTTGTTCGTTTGTTCGTTTGTTCGTTTGTTCGTTTGTTCGTTTGTTCGTTTGTTCGTTTGTTCGTTTGTTCGTTTGTTCGTTTGTTCGTTTGTTCGTTTGTTCGTTTGTTCGTTTGTTCGTTTGTTCGTTTGTTCGTTTGTTCGTTTCTTCATTTATTCCTTTTGGTCATTTGTTCATTTGTTCATTTGTTCATTCGTTCATTCGTTCATTTGTTCATTTGTTCATTTGTTCATTCGTTCATTTGTTCATTCGTTCATTTGTCTATTCGTTCATTTGTTCATTTGTTCATTTGTTCATTTGTTCATTTGCTCATTTGTTCATTTGTTCGTTTGTCCATTTGTTCGTTTGTTCGTTTGTTCATTTGTAAATTTGTTCATTTGTTCATTTGTTCATTTGTTCATTCGTTCGTTTCTTCAATTCTTCATTCGTTCCATTGTCTATTCGCTCATTTGTTCATTTGTTCATTCGTTCATTTGTTCATTTGTTCATTTGTTCACTTGTTCATTTGTTCATTTGTTCATTTGTTCATTTGTTCATTTGCTCATTTGTTCGTTTGTTCGTTTGTTCATTTGTTCACTTGCTCATTTGTTCATTTGTGCATTTGTTCATTTGTTCATTTGTTCGTTTGTTCGTTTGTTCGTTTGTTCATTTGTTCATTTGTTCATTTATTCATTTGTTCATTTGTTCATTTGTTCATTTGTTCATTTGTTCATTTGTTCATTTGTGTATTCGCTCATCTGTTCATTTGTTCATTTGTTCATTTGTTCATTTGTTCATTTGTTCATTTGTTCATTTGTTCATTTGTTCAATTGTTCGTTTGTTCGTTTGTTCATATGTTCATTTGTTCATTTGTTCATTTGTTCAATTGTTCATTTGTTCATTTGTTCATTTGTTCATTTGTTCATTTGTTCATTTGTTCATTTGTTCATTTGTTCACTTGTTGACTTGTTCACTTGTTCATTTGATCGTTTGTTCATTTGTTCGTTTGTTCGTTTGTTCCTTTGTTCGTTTGTTCGTTTGTTCGTTTGTTCGTTTGTTCGTTTGTACGTTTGTTCGTTTGTTCGTTTGTTCGTTTGTTCGTTTGTTCGTTTGTTCGTTTGTTCGTTTGTTCGTTTGTTCGTTTGTTCGTTTGTTCGTTTGTTCGCTTATTCGTTTGTTCGTTTGTTCGTTTGTTCGTTTGTTCGTTTGTTCGTTTGTTCGTTTGTTCGTTTGTTCGTTTCTTCATTTATTCCTTTTGGTCATTTGTTCATTTGTTCATTTGTTCATTTGTTCATTTGTTCAATTGTTCATTTGTTCATTTGTTCATTTGTTCATTTGTTCATTTGTTCAATTGTTCATTTGTTCATTTGTTCATTTGTTCATTTGTTCATTTGTTCATTTGTTCACTTGTTGACTTGTTCACTTGTTCATTTGATCGTTTGTTCATTTGTTCGTTTGTTCGTTTGTTCCTTTGTTCGTTTGTTCGTTTGTTCGTTTGTTCGTTTGTTCGTTTGTTCGTTTGTACGTTTGTTCGTTTGTTCGTTTGTTCGTTTGTTCGTTTGTTCGTTTGTTCGTTTGTTCGTTTGTTCGTTTGTTCGTTTGTTCGTTTGTTCGTTTGTTCGTTTGTTCGTTTGTTCGCTTATTCGTTTGTTCGTTTGTTCGTTTGTTCGTTTGTTCGTTTGTTCGTTTGTTCGTTTCTTCATTTATTCCTTTTGGTCATTTGTTCATTTGTTCATTTGTTCATTTGTTCATTTGTTCAATTGTTCATTTGTTCATTTGTTCATTTGTTCATTTGATCATTTGTTCATTTGTTCATTTGTTCATTTGTTCATTTGTTCATTTGTTCACTTGTTGACTTGTTCACTTGTTCATTTGATCGTTTGTTCATTTGTTCGTTTGTTCGTTTGTTCGTTTGTTCGTTTGTTCGTTTGTTCGTTTGTTCATTTGTTCATTCGTTCATTCGTTCATTTGTTCATTGGTTCATTTGTTCATTTGTTCATTTGTTCATTTGTTCATTCGTTCATTCGTTCATTCGTTCATTCGTTCATTCGTTAATTTGTTAATTTGTTCATTCGTTAATTTGTTAATTTGTTCATTTGTTCATTTGTTCATTTGTTCATTTGTTCAATTGTTCATTTGTTCATTTGTTAATTTGTTCATTTGTTAATTTGTTCATTTGTTCATTTGTCCATTTGTTCGTTTGTTCGTTTGTTCGTTTGTTCGTTTGTTCATTTGTTCGTTTGTTCGTTTGTTCATTTGTTCATTTGTTCATTTGTTCATTTGTTCATGTGTTCATTTGTTCATTTGTAAATTTGTTCATTTGTTCATTTGTTCATTTGTTCATTTGTTCATTTGTCCATTTGTTTATTTGTTCATTTGTTCATTTGGTCATTTGTTTATTTGTTCATTTGTTCATTTGTTCATTTGTTCATTTGTTCATTTGTTCATTTGTTCATTTGTTCATTCGTTCATTTGTCTATGCGCTCATTTGTTTATTTGTTCTTTCGATCATTTGTCTATTCGCTCATTTGTTCATTTGTTCATTTGTTCATTTGTTCATTTGTTCATTTGTTCATTTGTTCATTTGTTAATTTGTTCATTTGTTCATTTGTTCATTTGTTCATTTGTTCAATTGTTCATTTGTTCATTTGTTAATTTGTTCATTTGTTAATTTGTTCATTTGTTCATTTGTCCATTTGTTCGTTTGTTCGTTTGTTCGTTTGTTCGTTTGTTCATTTGTTCGTTTGTTCGTTTGTTCATTTGTTCATTTGTTCATTTGTTCATTTGTCCATTTGTCCATTTGTTCATTTGTCCATTTGTTCATTTGTTCATTTGTCCATTTGTCCATTTGTCCATTTGTCCATTTGTCCATTTGTCCATTTGTCCATTTGTTCATTTGTTCATTTGTTCATTTGTTCATTTGTTCATTTGTTCATTTGTTCGTTTGTTCGTTTGTTCATTTGTTCACTTGCTCACTTGTTCATTTGTTCATTTGTTCATTTGTTCACTTGTTCACTTGTTCATTTGTTCATTTGTTCATTTGTTCATTTGTTCATTTGTTCATTTGTTCATTTGTCCATTTGTTCATTAGTCCATTTGTTCATTTGTTCATTTGTCTATTCGCTCATTTGTGCATTCGCTCATTTGTTCATTTGTTCATTTGTTCATTTGTCATTTGTTTATTTGTTCATTTGTTCATTTGTTCATTTGTTCATTTGTTCATTTGTTCATTTCTTCATTTGTTCAATTGTTCATTTGTTCATTTGTTCATTTGCTCATTTGTTCATTTGTTCATTTGTTCATTTGTTCATTTGTTCGTTTGTTCATTTGTTCATTTGTTCATTTGTTCATGTGTTCATTTGTTCATGTGTTCATTTGTTCATTTGTTCATTTGTTCATTTGTCCATTTGTCCACTTGTTCATTTGTCCATTTGTTTATTTGTTCATTTGTCCATTTGTTCGTTTGTTCATTTGTTCATTTGTTCATTTGTTCATTGGTTCGTTTGTTCATTTGTTCATTTGTTCATTTGTTCCTTCGTTCATTTGTCTATTCGCACATTTGTTCATTTGTTAATTCGTTCATTTGTCTATTCGCTCATTTGTTCATTTGTTAATTCGTTCATTTGTTCATTTGTTCATTTGTTCATTTGTTCATTTGTTCACTTGTTCATTTGTTCATTTGTTCACTTGTTCACTTGTTCACTTGCTCACTTGTTCATTTGTTCATTTGTTCACTTGTTCACTTGTTCATTTGTTCATTTGTTCATTTGTTCATTTGTTCATTTGTTCATTTGTTCATTTGTTCATTTGTTCATTTGTTCATTTGTCCATTTGTTCATTAGTCCATTTGTTCATTTGTTCATTTGTCTATTCGCTCATTTGTGCATTCGCTCATTTGTTCATTTGTTCATTTGTTCATTTGTTCATTTGTTCATTTGTCATTTGTTTATTTGTTCATTTGTTCATTTGTTCATTTGTTCATTTGTTCATTTGTTCATTTGTTCATTTGTTCAATTGTTCATTTGTTCATTTGTTCATTTGCTCATTTGTTCATTTGTTCATTTGTTCATTTGTTCATTTGTTCGTTTGTTCATTTGTTCATTTGTTCATTTGTTCATGTGTTCATTTGTTCATGTGTTCATTTGTTCATTTGTTCATTTGTTCATTTGTCCATTTGTCCACTTGTTCATTTGTCCATTTGTTTATTTGTTCATTTGTCCATTTGTTCGTTTGTTCATTTGTTCATTTGTTCATTTGTTCATTTGTTCATTTGTTCGTTTGTTCATTTGTTCATTTGTTCATTTGTTCCTTCGTTCATTTGTCTATTCGCACATTTGTTCATTTGTTAATTCGTTCATTTGTCTATTCGCTCATTTGTTCATTTGTTAATTCGTTCATTTGTTCATTTGTTCATTTGTTCATTTGTTCATTTGTTCATTTGTTCATTTGTTCATTTGTTCATTTGTTCATTTGTTCACTTGTTCATTTGTTCATTTGTTCACTTGTTCACTTGTTCATTTGTTCATTTGTTTATTTGTTCATTTGTTCATTTGTTCATTTGTTCATTTGTTCATTTGTTCATTTGTTCATTTGTTCATTTGTTCATTTGTTCATTTGTTCATTTGTTCATTTGTTCATTTGTTCATTTGTTCATTTGTTCATTTGTTCATTTGTCATTTGTCCATTTGTTCATTTGTCCATTTGTTCATTTGTTCATTTGTTCATTCGCTCATTTGTTCATTCGTTCATTTGCCTATTCGCTCATTTGCCTATTCGCTCATCTGCCTATTTGCTCATTTGTTCATTTGTTCTTTTGTTCATTTGTTCATTTTGTTCGTTTGTTCGTTTGTTCGTTTGTTCGTTGTTCGTTTGTTCGTTTGTTCGTTTGTTCGTTTGTTCGTTTGTTCGTTTGTTCGTTTGTTCGTTTGTTCGTTTGTTCGTTTGTTCGTTTGTTCGTTTGTTCGTTTGTTCGTTTGTTCGTTTTTTCGTTTGTTCGTTTGTTCGTTTGTTCGTTTGTTCGTTTGTTCGTTTGTTCGTTTGTTCGTTTGTTCGTTTGTTCGTTTGTTCGTTTGTTCGTTTGTTCGTTTGTTCGTTTGTTCGTTTGTTCGTTTGTTCGTTTGTTCGTTTGTTCGTTTCTTCGTTTCTTCGTTTCTTCGTTTCTTCATTTGTTCGTTTGTTCGTTTGTTCGTTTGTTCGTTTGTTCGTTTGTTCGTTTGTTCGTTTGTTCGTTTGTTCGGTTGTTCGTTTGTTCGTTTGTTCGTTTGTTCGTTTGTTCGTATGTTCGTTTGTTCGTTTGTTCGTTTGTTCGTTTGTTCGTTTGTTCGTTTGTTCGTTCGTTTGTTCGTTTGTTCGTTTGTTCGTTTGTTCGTTTGTTCGTTTGTTCGTTTGTTCGTTTGTTCGTTTGTTCGTTTGTTCGTTTGTTCGTTTGTTCGTTTGTTCGTTTGTTCGTTTCTTCGTTTCTTCGTTTCTTCGTTTCTTCGTTTCTTCGTTTCTTCGTTTCTTCGTTTGTTCGTTTGTTCGTTTGTTCGTTTCTTCGTTTGTTCGTTTGTTCGTTTGTTCGTTTGTTCGTTTGTTCGTTTGTTCGTTTGTTCGTATGTTCGTTTGTTCGTTTGTTCGTTTGTTCGTTTGTTCGTTTGTTCGTTTGTTCGTTTGTTCGTTTGTTCGTTTGTTCGTTTGTTCGTTTGTTCGTTTGTTCGTTTGTTCGTTTGTTCGTTTGTTCGTTTGTTCGTTTGTTCGTTTGTTCGTTTGTTCGTTTGTTCGTTTGTTCGTTTGTTCGTTTGTTCGTTTGTTCGTTTGTTCGTTTGTTCGTTTGTTCGTTTGTTCGTTTGTTCGTTTGTTCGTTTGTTCGTTTGTTCGTTTGTTCGTTTTTTCGTTTGTTCGTTTTTTCGTTTGTTCGTTTGTTCGTTTGTTCGTTTGTTCGTTTGTTCGTTTGTTCGTTTGTTCGTTTGTTCGTTTGTTCGTTTGTTCGTTTGTTCGTTTGTTCGTTTGTTCGTTTCTTCGTTTCTTCGTTTCTTCGTTTCTTCGTTTCTTCGTTTCTTCGTTTCTTCGTTTCATCGTTTGTTCGTTTGTTCGTTTGTTCGTTTGTTCGTTTGTTCGTTTGTTCGTATGTTCGTTTGTTCGTTTGTTCGTTTGTTCGTTTGTTCGTTTGTTCGTTTGTTCGTTTGTTCGTTTGTTCGTTTGTTCGTTTGTTCGTTTGTTCGTTTGTTCGTTTGTTCGTTTGTTCGTTTGTTCGTTTGTTCGTTTGTTCGTTTGTTCGTTTGTTCGTTTGTTCGTTTCTTCCTTTGTTCGTTTGTTCGTTTCTTCGTTTCTTCATTTGTTCATTTGTTCATTTGTTCATTTGTTCATTTGTTCATTTGTTCATTCGTTCATTCGTTCATTCGTTCATTCGTTCATTCGTTCATTCGTTCATTCGTTCATTTGTTCATTTGTTCATTTGTTCATTTGTTCATTTGTTCATTTGTTCATTTGTTCATTTGTTCATTTGTTCATTTGTTCATTTGTTCATTTGTTCATTTGTTCATTTGTTCGTTTGTTCATTTGTTCATTTGTCCATTTGTTCATTTGTTCATTTGCCCATTTGTCCACTTGTTCATTTGTTTATTTGTTTATTTGTTCATTTGTTCGTTTGTTCATTTGTTCATTTGTTCATTTGTTCCTTCGTTCATTTGTCTATTCGCACATTTGTTCATTTGTTAATTCGTTCATTTGTCTATTCGCTCATTTGTTCATTTGTTCATTTGTTCCTTCGTTCATTTGTCTACTCGCACATTTGTTCATTTGTTAATTCGTTCATTTGTCTATTCGCTCATTTGTTCATTTGTTAATTCGTTCATTTGTTCATTTGTTCATTTGTTCATTTGTTCACTTGTTCATTTGTCCATTTGTTCATTTGTTCATTTGTCCATTTGTTCATTTGTTCATTTGTTCATTTGTTCATTTGATCATTTTTCATTCGCTCATTTGTTCATTCGCTCATTTATTCATTCGCTCATTTGTTCATTTGTACATTTGCTCATTTGTTCATTTGTTCATTTGTTCATTCGTTCATTTGTTCATTTGTTCATTTGTTCATTTGCTCATTTGTTCATTTGTTCATTTGTTCATTTGTTCATTTGTTCATTTGTTCATTTGTTCATTTGTTCATTTGTTCATTTGTCCATTTGTTCATTTGTTCATTTGTTCATTTGTTCATTTGATCATTTTTCATTCGCTCATTTGTTCATTCGCTCATTTATTCATTCGCTCATTTGTTCATTTGTACATTTGCTCATTTGTTCATTTGTTCATTTGTTCATTTGTTCATTTGTTCATTTGTTCATTTGTTCATTTGCTCATTTGTTCATTTGTTCATTTGTTCATTTGTTCATTTGTTCATTTGTTCATTTGTTCATTTGTTCATTTGTTCATTTGTTCATTTGTTCATTTGTTCGTTTGTTCGTTTGTTCGTTTGTTCATTTGTTCATTTGTTCATTTATTCATTTGTTCATTTGTTCATTTGTTCATTTGTTCATTTGTTCATTTGTTCATTTGTTCATTTGTGTATTCGCTCATCTGTTCATTTGTTCATTTGTTCATTTGTTCATTTGTTCATTTGTTCATTTGTTCATTTGTTCATTTGTTCATTTGTTCAATTGTTCGTTTGTTCGTTTGTTCATTTGTTCATTTGTTCATTTGTTCATTTGTTCAATTGTTCATTTGTTCATTTGTTCATTTGTTCATTTGTTCATTTGTTCATTTGTTCATTTGTTCATTTGTTCATTTGCTCACTTGTTGACTTGTTCACTTGTTCATTTGATCGTTTGTTCATTTGTTCGTTTGTTCGTTTGTTCCTTTGTTCGTTTGTTCGTTTGTTCGTTTGTTCGTTTGTTCGTTTGTACGTTTGTTCGTTTGTTCGTTTGTTCGTTTGTTCGTTTGTTCGTTTGTTCGTTTGTTCGTTTGTTCGTTTGTTCGTTTGTTCGTTTGTTCGTTTGTTCGTTTGTTCGTTTGTTCGCTTATTCGTTTGTTCGTTTGTTCGTTTGTTCGTTTGTTCGTTTGTTCGTTTGTTCGTTTGTTCGTTTGTTCGTTTCTTCATTTATTCCTTTTGGTCATTTGTTCATTTGTTCATTTGTTCATTTGTTCAATTGTTCATTTGTTCATTTGTTCATTTGTTCATTTGATCATTTGTTCATTTGTTCATTTGTTCATTTGTTCATTTGTTCATTTGTTCACTTGTTGACTTGTTCACTTGTTCATTTGATCGTTTGTTCATTTGTTCGTTTGTTCGTTTGTTCGTTTGTTCGTTTGTTCGTTTGTTCGTTTGTTCGTTTGTTCGTTTGTTCGTTTGATCATTTGTTCATTTGTTCATTTGTTCATTTGTTCAATGGTTCATTTGTTCATTTGTTCATTTGTCTATTCGCTCATTTGTTTATTTGTTCATTCGTTCATTTCTCTAATCGCTCATTTGTTCATTTGTTCGTTTGTTCGTTTGTTCGTTTGTTCGTTTGTTCGTTTGTTCGTTTGTTCGTTTGTTCGTTTGTTCGTTTGTTCGTTTGTTCGTTTGTTCGTTTGTTCGTTTGTTCGTTTGTTCGTTTTTTCGTTTTTTCGTTTGTTCGTTTGTTCGTTTGTTCGTTTGTTCGTTTGTTCGTTTGTTCGTTTGTTCGTTTGTTCGTTTGTTCGTTTGTTCGTTTGTTCGTTTGTTCGTTTGTTCGTTTGTTCGTTTGTTCGTTTGTTCGTTTGTTCGTTTGTTCGTTTGTTCGTTTGTTCGTTTGTTCGTTTGTTCGTTTGTTTGTTTGTTCGTTTGTTCGTTTGTTCGTTTGTTCGTTTGTTCGTTTGTTCGTTTCTTCCTTTGTTCGTTTCTTCCTTTGTTCGTTTCTTCCTTTGTTCGTTTCTTCCTTTGTTCGTTTGTTCGTTTCTTCGTTTGTTCGTTTGTTCGTTTCTTCATTTGTTCATTTGTTCATTTGTTCATTTGTTCATTTGTTCATTCGTTCATTTGTTCATTCGTTCATTTGTTCATTTGTTCATTTGTTCATTTGTTCATTTGTTCATTTGTTCATTTGTTCATTTGTTCATTCGTTCATTTGTTCATTTGTTCATTTGTTCATTTGTTCATTTGTTCATTTGTTCATTTGTTCATTTGTTCATTTGTTCATTTGTTCATTTGTTCATTCGTTCATTTGCCTATTCGCTCATTTGTTCACTTGTTCATTTGTTCATTTGTTCATTTGTTCATTTGTCCATTTGCTCATTTGTTCATTTGTTCATTTGTTCATTTGTCCATTTGCTCATTTGTTCATTTGTTCATTTGTTCATTTGTTCATTCGTTCATTTGCCTATTCGCTCATTTGTTCACTTGTTCATTTGTTCATTTGTTCATTTGTTCATTTGTTCATTTGTTCATTTGTTCATTTGTTCATTTGTTCATTTGTTCATTTGTTCATTTGTTCATTTGTTCTTTTGTTCTTTTGTTCATTTGTTCATTTGTTCATTTGTCCATTTGTCCATTTGTTCATTTGTTCATTTGTCCATTTGTCCATTTGTCCATTTGTCCATTTGTCCATTTGTCCATTTGTCCATTTGTTCATTTGTTCATTTGTTCATTTGTTCATTTGTTCATTTGTTCATTTGTTCATTTGTTCGTTTGTTCGTTTGTTCATTTGTTCACTTGCTCACTTGTTCATTTGTTCATTTGTTCATTTGTTCACTTGTTCACTTGTTCATTTGTTCATTTGTTCATTTGTTCATTTGTTCATTTGTTCATTTGTTCATTTGTTCATTTGTTCATTTGTTCATTTGTCCATTTGTTCATTAGTCCATTTGTTCATTTGTTCATTTGTCTATTCGCTCATTTGTGCATTCGCTCATTTGTTCATTTGTTCATTTGTTCATTTGTTCATTTGTTCATTTGTCATTTGTTTATTTGTTCATTTGTTCATTTGTTCATTTGTTCATTTGTTCATTTGTTCATTTCTTCATTTGTTCAATTCTTCATTTGTTCATTTGTTCATTTGCTCATTTGTTCATTTGTTCATTTGTTCATTTGTTCATTTGTTCGTTTGTTCATTTGTTCATTTGTTCATTTGTTCATGTGTTCATTTGTTCATGTGTTCATTTGTTCATTTGTTCATTTGTTCATTTGTCCATTTGTCCACTTGTTCATTTGTCCATTTGTTTATTTGATCATTTGTCCATTTGTTCGTTTGTTCATTTGTTCATTTGTTCATTTGTTCATTTGTTCATTTGTTCGTTTGTTCATTTGTTCATTTGTTCATTTGTTCCTTCGTTCATTTGTCTATTCGCACATTTGTTCATTTGTTAATTCGTTCATTTGTCTATTCGCTCATTTGTTCATTTATTAATTCGTTCATTTGTTCATTTGTTCATTTGTTCATTTGTTCATTTGTTCACTTGTTCATTTGTTCATTTGTTCACTTGTTCACTTGTTCACTTGCTCACTTGTTCATTTGTTCATTTGTTCACTTGTTCACTTGTTCATTTGTTCATTTGTTCATTTGTTCATTTGTTCATTTGTTCATTTGTTCATTTGTTCATTTGTTCATTTGTCCATTTGTTCATTAGTCCATTTGTTCATTTGTTCATTTGTCTATTCGCTCATTTGTGCATTCGCTCATTTGTTCATTTGTTCATTTGTTCATTTGTTCATTTGTTCATTTGTCATTTGTTTATTTGTTCATTTGTTCATTTGTTCATTTGTTCATTTGTTCATTTGTTCATTTGTTCATTTGTTCAATTGTTCATTTGTTCATTTGTTCATTTGCTCATTTGTTCATTTGTTCATTTGCTCATTTGTTCATTTGTTCATTTGTTCATTTGTTCATTTGTTCGTTTGTTCATTTGTTCATTTGTTCATTTGTTCATGTGTTCATTTGTTCATGTGTTCATTTGTTCATTTGTTCATTTGTTCATTTGTCCATTTGTCCACTTGTTCATTTGTCCATTTGTTTATTTGTTCATTTGTCCATTTGTTCGTTTGTTCATTTGTTCATTTGTTCATTTGTTCGTTTGTTCATTTGTTCATTTGTTCATTTGTTCCTTCGTTCATTTGTCTATTCGCACATTTGTTCATTTGTTAATTCGTTCATTTGTCTATTCGCTCATTTGTTCATTTGTTAATTCGTTCATTTGTTCATTTGTTCATTTGTTCATTTGTTCATTTGTTCATTTGTTCATTTGTTCATTTGTTCACTTGTTCATTTGTTCATTTGTTCACTTGTTCACTTGTTCATTTGTTCATTTGTTTATTTGTTCATTTGTTCATTTGTTCATTTGTTCATTTGTTCATTTGTTCATTTGTTCATTTGTTCATTTGTTCATTTGTTCATTTGTTCATTTGTTCATTTGTTCATTTGTTCATTTGTTCATTTGTTCATTTGTCCATTTGTTCATTTGTCCATTTGTTCATTTGTTCATTTGTTCATTCGCTCATTTGTTCATTCGTTCATTTGCCTATTCGCTCATTTGCCTATTCGCTCATCTGCCTATTTGCTCATTTGTTCATTTGTTCTTTTGTTCATTTGTTCATTTGTTCGTTTGTTCGTTTGTTCGTTTGTTCGTTTGTTCGTTTGTTCGTTTGTTCGTTTGTTCGTTTGTTCGTTTGTTCGTTTGTTCGTTTGTTCGTTTGTTCGTTTGTTCGTTTTTTCGTTTGTTCGTTTGTTCGTTTGTTCGTTTGTTCGTTTGTTCGTTTGTTCGTTTGTTTGTTTGTTCGTTTGTTCGTTTGTTCGTTTGTTCGTTTGTTCGTTTGTTCGTTTGTTCGTTTGTTCGTTTGTTCGTTTGTTCGTTTGTTCGTTTGTTCGTTTGTTCGTTTGTTCGTTTGTTCGTTTGTTCGTTTGTTCGTTTGTTCGTTTGTTCGTTTGTTCGTTTGTTCGTTTGTTCGTTTGTTCGTTTGTTCGTTTGTTCGTTTGTTCGTTTGTTCGTTTGTTCGTTTGTTCGTTTGTTCGTTTGTTCGTTTGTTCGTTTGTTCGTTTGTTCGTTTGTTCGTTTGTTCGTTTGTTCGTTTGTTCGTTTCTTCGTTTGTTCGTTTGTTCGTTTGTTCGTTTGTTCGTTTGTTCGTTTGTTCGTTTGTTCGTTTGTTCGTTTGTTCGTTTGTTCGTTTGTTCGTTTGTTCGTTTGTTCGTATGTTCGTTTGTTCGTTTGTTCGTTTGTTCGTTTGTTCGTTTGTTCGTTTGTTCGTTTGTTCGTTTGTTCGTTTGTTCGTTTGTTCGTTTGTTCGTTTGTTCGTTTGTTCGTTTGTTCGTTTGTTCGTTTGTTCGTTTGTTCGTTTGTTCGTTTGTTCGTTTGTTCGTTTGTTCGTTTGTTCGTTTGTTCGTTTGTTCGTTTGTTCGTTTGTTCGTTTGTTCGTTTGTTCGTTTGTTCGTTTCTTCGTTTCTTCATTTGTTCATTTGTTCATTTGTTCATTTGTTCATTCGTTCATTCGTTCATTCGTTCATTCGTTCATTCGTTCATTCGTTCATTTGTTCATTTGTTCATTTGTTCATTTGTTCATTTGTTCATTTGTTCATTTGTTCATTTGTTCATTTGTTCATTTGTTCATTTGTTCATTTGTTCATTTGTTCGTTTGTTCATTTGTTCATTTGTCCATTTGTTCATTTGTTCATTTGCCCATTTGTCCACTTGTTCATTTGTTTATTTGTTTATTTGTTCATTTGTTCGTTTGTTCATTTGTTCATTTGTTCATTTGTTCCTTCGTTCATTTGTCTATTCGCACATTTGTTCATTTGTTAATTCGTTCATTTGTCTATTCGCTCATTTGTTCATTTGTTCATTTGTCTACTCGCACATTTGTTCATTTGTTAATTCGTTCATTTGTCTAATCGCTCATTTGTTCATTTGTTAATTCGTTCATTTGTTCATTTGTTCATTTGTTCATTTGTTCACTTGTTCATTTGTCCATTTGTTCATTTGTTCATTTGTCCATTTGTTCATTTGTTCATTTGTTCATTTGTTCATTTGATCATTTTTCATTCGCTCATTTGTTCATTCGCTCATTTATTCATTCGCTCATTTGTTCATTTGTACATTTGCTCATTTGTTCATTTGTTCATTTGTTCATTCGTTCATTTGTTCATTTGTTCATTTGTTCATTTGCTCATTTGTTCATTTGTTCATTTGTTCATTTGTTCATTTGTTCATTTGTTCATTTGTTCATTTGTTCATTTGTTCATTTGTCCATTTGTTCATTTGTTCATTTGTTCATTTGTTCATTTGATCATTTTTCATTCGCTCATTTGTTCATTCGCTCATTTATTCATTCGCTCATTTGTTCATTTGTACATTTGCTCATTTGTTCATTTGTTCATTTGTTCATTTGTTCATTTGTTCATTTGTTCATTTGTTCATTTGCTCATTTGTTCATTTGTTCATTTGTTCATTTGTTCATTTGTTCATTTGTTCATTTGTTCATTTGTTCATTTGTTCATTTGTTCATTTGTTCATTTGTTCATTCGTTCATTTGTTCATTTGTTCATTTGTTCATTTGTTCATTTGTTCATTTGTTCATTTGTTCATTTGTTCATTTGTTCATTTGTTCATTTGTTCATTTGTTCATTTGTTCATTTGTTCATTTGTCCATTTGTTCATTTGTTCATTTGTTCATTTGTTCATTTGTTCATTTGTTCATTTGTTCATTTGTTCATTTGTTCATTTGATCATTTGTTCATTTGTTCATTTGTTCATTTGTTCATCTGTCCATTTGATCAATTGTCCATTTGTCCATTTGTTCATTTGTTCATTTGTTCATTTGTTCATTTGTACATTTGCTCATTTGCTCATTTGTTCATTTGTTCATTTGTTCATTTGTTCATTTGTTCATTTGTTCATTTGTTCATTTGTTCATTTGTTCATTTGTTCATTTGTTCATTTGTTCATTTGTACATTTGTTCATTCGTTCATTTGTTCATTTGTTCATTTGTTCATTTGTTCATTTGTTCATTTGTTCATTTGTTCATTTGTTCATTTGTTCATTTGTTCATTTGTTCATTTGTTCATTTGTACATTTGTTCATTTGTTCATTTGTTCATTTGTTCATTTGTGCATTTGTTCATTTGTTCATTTGTTCATTAGTTCATTTGTACATTTGTTCATCTGTCCATTTGATCAATTGTCCATTTGTCCATTTGTCCATTTGTCCATTTGTTCATTTGTTCATTTGTTCATTTGTTCATTTGTACATTTGTTCATTTGTTCATTTGTTCATTTGTTCATTTGTTCATTTGTTCATTTGTTCATTTGTTCATTTGTTCATTTGTTCATTTGTTCATTTGTTCATTTGTTCATTTGTTCATTTGTTCATTTGTTCATTTGTTTATTTGTTCATTTGTTCATTTGTTCATTTGTTCATTTGTTCATTTGTTCATTTGTTCATTTGTTCATTTGTTCATTTGTTCATTTGTTCATTTGTACATTTGTTCATTCGTTCATTTGTTCATTCGTTCATTTGTTCATTTGTTCATTTGTTCATTTGTTCATTTGTTCATTTGTTCATTTGTTCATTTGTTCATTTGTTCATTTGTTCATTTGTTCATTTGTTCATTTGTTCATTTGTACATTTGTTCATTTGTTCATTTGTTCATTTGATCATTTGTGCATTTGTTCATTTGTTCATTTGTTCATTAGTTCATTTGTACATTTGTTCATCTGTCCATTTGATCAATTGTCCATTTGTCCATTTGTCCATTTGTCCATTTGTTCATTTGTTCATTTGTTCATTTGTTCATTTGTACATTTGTTCATTTGTTCATTTGTTCATTTGTTCATTTGTTCATTTGTTCATTTGTTCATTTGTTCATTTGTTCATTTGTTCATTTGTTCATTTGTTCATTTGTTCATTTGTTCATTTGTTCATTTGTTCATTTGTTCATTTGTTCATTTGTTCATTTGTTCATTTGTTCATTTGTTCATTTGTTCATTTGTTCATTTGTTCATTTGTTCATTTGTTCATTTGTTCATTTGTTCATTTGTTCATTTGTTCATTTGTTCATTTGTTCAATTGTTCATTTGTTCATTTGTTCATTTGTTCATTTGTTCATTTGTTCATTTGTTCATTTGTTCATTTGTTCATCTGTCCATTTGATCAATTGTCCATTTGTCCATTTGTTCATTTGTTCATTTGTTCATTTGTTCATTTGTTCATTTGTTCATTTGTACATTTGTTCATTTGTTCATTTGTTCATTTGTTCATTTGTTCATTTGTTCATTTGTTCATTAGCTCATTTGTTCATTTGTTCATTTGTTCATTTGTTCATTTGTTCATTTGTTCATTTGTTCATTTCTTTATTAGTTCATTTGTTCATTTCTTTATTTGTTCATCTGTTCATTTGTTCATTTGCTCATTTGATCATTTGTTCATTTGTTCATTTGTTCATTTGATCATTTGTTCATTTGTTCATTTGTTCATTTGTTCATTTGTTCACTTGTTCACTTGTTCACTTGTTCACTTGTTCACTTGTTCACTTGTTCACTTGTTCACTTGTTCACTTGTTCATTTGTTCATTTGTTCATTTGTTCATTTGTCCATTTGTTCATTTGTTCATTTGTTCATTTGTTCATTTGTTCATTTGTCCATTTGTTCATTTGTTCATTTGTCCATTTGTTCATTTGTTCATTTGTTCATTTGCTCATTTGATCATTTTTTCATTCGCTCATTTGTTCATTCGCTCATTTATTCATTCGCTCATTTGTTCATTTGTACATTTGCTCATTTGTTCATTTGTTCGTTTGTTCATTCGTTCATTTGTTCATTTGTTCATTTGTTCACTTGTTCATTTGTTCACTTGTTCATTTGTTCACTTGTTCATTTGTTCACTTGTTCATTTGTTCACTTGTTCACTTGCTCACTTGTTCATTTGTTCATTTGTTCATTCGCTCATTTGTTCATTCGCTCATTTATTCATTCGCTCATTTGTTCATTTGTACATTTGCTCATTTGTTCATTTGTACATTTGTTCATTTGTTCATTTGTTCATTTGTTCATTTGTTCATTTGTTCATTTGTTCATTTGTTCATTTGTTCATTAGTTCATTTGTTCATTTGTTCATTTGTTCATTTGTTCATTTGTTCATTTGTTCATTTGTCCATTTGTTCATTTGTTCATTTGTTCATTTGTTCATTTGTTCATTTATTCATTTGTTCATTTGTTCATTTGTTCATTTGTTCATTTGTTCATTTGTTCATTTGTTCATTTGTTCATTTGTTCATTTGTTCATTTGTTCATTTGTTCATTTGTTCATTTGTTCATCTGTCCATTTGATCAATTGTCCATTTGTCCATTTGTTCATTTGTTCATTTGTTCATTTGTTCATTTGTTCATTTGTTCATTTGTACATTTGTTCATTTGTTCATTTGTTCATTTGTTCATTTGTTCATTTGTTCATTTGTTCATTTGCTCATTTGTTCATTTGTTCATTTGTTCATTTGTTCATTTGTTCATTTGTTCATTTGTTCATTTGTTCATTTGTCTATTTGTTCATTTGTTCATTTGATCATTTGTTCATTAGTTCATTTGTTCATTTGTTCATTTGTTCATTTGTTCATTTGTTCATTTGTTCATTTGTTCATTTGATCATTTGTTCATTTGATCATTTGTTCATTTGTTCATTTGTTCATTTGTTCACTTGTTCACTTGTTCACTTGTTCACTTGTTCACTTGTTCACTTGTTCACTTGTTCACTTGTTCACTTGTTCACTTGTTCACTTGTTCACTTGTTCACTTGTTCACTTGTTCACTTGTTCACTTGTTCACTTGTTCACTTGTTCACTTGTTCACTTGTTCACTTGTTCATTTGTTCATTTGTTCATTTGTTCATTTGTTCATTTGTTCATTTGTCACTTGTTCACTTGTTCACTTGTTCACTTGTTCACTTGTTCATTTGTTCATTTGTTCATTTGTTCATTTGTTCATTTGTCCATTTGTTCATTTGTTCATTTGTTCATTTGTTCATTTGTTCATTTGTTCATTTGTTCATTTGTTCATTTGTTCATTTGTACATTTGTTCATTTGTTCATTTGTTCATTTGTTCATTAGTTCATTTGTACATTTGTTCATCTGTCCATTTGATCAATTGTCCATTTGTCCATTTGTTCATTTGTTCATTTGTTCATTTGTTCATTTGTTCATTTGTACATTTGTTCATTTGTTCATTTGTTCATTTGTTCATTTGTTCATTTGTTCATTTGTTCATTTGTTCACTTGTTCACTTGTTCATTTGTCCATTTGTTCATTTGTTCATTTGTTCATTTGTTCATTTGTTCACTTGTTCATTTGTTCATTTGTTCATTTGTTCATTTGTTCGTTTCTTCATTTGTTCAATTGTTCACTTCTTCATTTGTTCATTTGTTCATTTGTTCATTTGTTCCTTCGTTCATTTGTCTATTCGCACATTGGTTCATTTGTTAATTCGTTCATTTGTCTATTCGCTCATTTGTTCATTTGTTAATTCGTTCATTTGTCTATTCGCTCATTTGTTCATTCGTTCATTTGTCATTTGTTCATTTGTTCATTTGTTCATTTGTTCATTTGTTCATTTGTTCATTTGTTCATTTGTTCATTTGTTCATTTGTCCATTTGTTCATTTGTTCATTTGTTCATTTGTTCATTTGATCATTTTTCATTCGCTCATTTGTTCATTCGCTCATTTATTCATTCGCTCATTTGTTCATTTGTACATTTGCTCATTTGTTCATTTGTTCATTTGTTCATTTGTTCATTTGTTCATTTGTTCATTTGTTCATTTGCTCATTTGTTCATTTGTTCATTTGTTCATTTGTTCATTTGTTCATTTGTTCATTTGTTCATTTGTTCATTTGTTCATTTGTTCATTTGTTCATTTGTTCATTTGTTCATTTGTTCATTTGTTCATTTGTTCATTTGTTCATTTGTTCATTTGTTCATTTGTTCATTTGTTCATTTGTTCATTTGTTCATTTGTTCATTTGTTCATTTGTTCATTTGTTCATTTGTTCATTTGTTCATTTGTTCATTTGTTCATTTGTTCATTTGTTCATTTGTTCATTTGTTCATTTGTTCATTTGTTCATTTGTCCATTTGTTCATTTGTTCATTTGTTCATTTGTTCATTTGTTCATTTATTCATTTGTTCATTTGTTCATTTGTTCATTTGTTCATTTGATCATTTGTTCATTTGTTCATTTGTTCATTTGTTCATCTGTCCATTTGATCAATTGTCCATTTGTCCATTTGTTCATTTGTTCATTTGTTCATTTGTTCATTTGTACATTTGCTCATTTGCTCATTTGTTCATTTGTTCATTTGTTCATTTGTTCATTTGTTCATTTGTTCATTTGTTCATTTGTTCATTTGTTCATTTGTTCATTTGTTCATTTGTTCATTTGTTCATTTGTTCATTCGTTCATTTGTTCATTTGTTCATTTGTTCATTTGTTCATTTGTTCATTTGTTCATTTGTTCATTTGTTCATTTGTTCATTTGTTCATTTGTTCATTTGTTCATTTGTTCATTTGTTCATTTGTACATTTGTTCATTTGTTCATTTGTTCATTTGTTCATTTGTGCATTTGTTCATTTGTTCATTTGTTCATTAGTTCATTTGTACATTTGTTCATCTGTCCATTTGATCAATTGTCCATTTGTCCATTTGTCCATTTGTCCATTTGTTCATTTGTTCATTTGTTCATTTGTTCATTTGTACATTTGTTCATTTGTTCATTTGTTCATTTGTTCATTTGTTCATTTGTTCATTTGTTCATTTGTTCATTTGTTCATTTGTTCATTTGTTCATTTGTTCATTTGTTCATTTGTTCATTTGTTCATTTGTTCATTTGTTCATTTGTTCATTTGTTCATTTGTTCATTTGTTCATTTGTTCATTTGTTCATTTGTTCATTTGTTCATTTGTTCATTTGTTCATTTGTTCATTCGTTCATTTGTTCATTTGTTCATTTGTTCATTTGTACATTTGTTCATTCGTTCATTTGTTCATTTGTTCATTTGTTCATTTGTTCATTTGTTCATTTGTTCATTTGTTCATTTGTTCATTTGTTCATTTGTTCATTTGTTCATTTGTACATTTGTTCATTTGTTCATTTGTTCATTTGTTCATTTGTGCATTTGTTCATTTGTTCATTTGTTCATTAGTTCATTTGTACATTTGTTCATCTGTCCATTTGATCAATTGTCCATTTGTCCATTTGTCCATTTGTCCATTTGTTCATTTGTTCATTTGTTCATTTGTTCATTTGTACATTTGTTCATTTGTTCATTTGTTCATTTGTTCATTTGTTCATTTGTTCATTTGTTCATTTGTTCATTTGTTCATTTGTTCATTTGTTCATTTGTTCATTTGTTCATTTGTTCATTTGTTCATTTGTTCATTTGTTCATTTGTTCATTTGTTCATTTGTTCATTTGTTCATTTGTTCATTTGTTCATTTGTTCATTTGTTCATTTGTTCATTTGTTCATTTGTTCATTTGTTCATTTGTTCAATTGTTCATTTGTTCATTTGTTCATTTGTTCATTTGTTCATTTGTTCATTTGTTCATTTGTTCATTTGTTCATCTGTTCCATTTGATCAATTGTCCATTTGTCCATTTGTTCATTTGTTCATTTGTTCATTTGTTCATTTGTTCATTTGTACATTTGTTCATTTGTTCATTTGTTCATTTGTTCATTTGTTCATTTGTTCATTTGTTCATTAGCTCATTTGTTCATTTGTTCATTTGTTCATTTGTTCATTTGTTCATTTGTTCATTTGTTCATTTCTTTATTAGTTCATTTGTTCATTTCTTTACTTGTTCATCTGTTCATTTGTTCATTTGCTCATTTGATCATTTGTTCATTTGTTCATTTGTTCATTTGATCATTTGTTCATTTGTTCATTTGTTCATTTGTTCATTTGTTCACTTGTTCACTTGTTCACTTGTTCACTTGTTCACTTGTTCACTTGTTCACTTGTTCACTTGTTCATTTGTTCATTTGTTCATTTGTTCATTTGTCCATTTGTTCATTTGTTCATTTGTTCATTTGTTCATTTGTTCATTTGTTCATTTGTTCATTTGTTCATTTGTTCATTTGTACATTTGTTCATTTGTTCATTTGTTCATTTGTTCATTTGTTCATTAGTTCATTTGTACATTTGTTCATCTGTCCATTTGATCAATTGTCCATTTGTCCATTTGTTCATTTGTTCATTTGTTCATTTGTTCATTTGTTCATTTGTACATTTGTTCATTTGTTCATTTGTTCATTTGTTCATTTGTTCATTTGTTCATTTGTTCATTTGTTCACTTGTTCACTTGTTCATTTGTTCATTTGTTCATTTGTTCATTTGTTCATTTGTTCATTTGTTCACTTGTTCACTTGTTCATTTGTTCATTTGTTCATTTGTTCATTTGTTCATTTGTTCATTTGTTCATTTGTTCATTTGATCATTTGTTCATTCGCTCATTTGTTCATTCGCTCATTTATTCATTCGCTCATTTGTTCACTTGTTCACTTGTTCACTTGTTCACTTGTTCATTTGTTCATTTGTTCATTTGTTCATTTGTTCATTAGTTCATTTGTACATTTGTTCATCTGTCCATTTGATCAATTGTCCATTTGTCCATTTGTTCATTTGTTCATTTGTTCATTTGTTCACTTGTTCATTTGTTCATTTGTTCATTTGTACATTTGTTCATTTGTTCATTTGTTCATTTGTTCATTTGTTCATTTGTTCATTTGTTCATTTGTTCATTTGCTCATTTGTTCATTTGTTCATTTGTTCATTTGTTCATTTGTTCATTTGTTCATTTGTTCATTTGTTCATTTGTTCATTTGTTCATTTGTTCATTTGTTCATTTGTTCATTTGTTCATTTGTTCATTTGTTCATTTGTTCATTTGTTCATTTGTTCATTTGTTCATTTGTTCATTTGTTCATTTGTTCATTTGTTCATTTGTTCATTTGTTCATTTGTTCATTTGTTCATTTGTTCATTTGTTCATTTGTTCATTTGTTCATTTGTTCATTTGTTCATTTGTTCATTTGTTCATTTGTTCATTTGTTCATTTGTTCATTTGTTCATTTGTTCATTTGTTCATTTGTTCATATGTTCATTTGTTCATTTGTTCATTTGTTCATTTCTTCATTTGTTCATTTGTTCATTTGTTCATTTGTTCACTTGTTCACTTGTTCACTTGTTCACTTGTTCACTTGTTCATTTGTTCATTTGTTCATTTGTTCATTCGTTCATTTGTTCATTTGTTCACTTGTTCATTTGTTCACTTGTTCATTTGTTCACTTGTTCACTTGCTCACTTGTTCATTTGTTCATTTGTTCATTTGTTCATTTGTTCATTTGTTCATTTGTTCATTTGTCCATTTGTTCATTTGTTCATTTGTTCATTTGTTCATTTGTTCATTTGTTCATTTGTTCATTTGTTCATTTATTCATGTGTTCATTTGTTCATTTGTTCATTTGTTCATTTGTTCATTTGTTCATTTGTTCATTTGTTCATTTGTTCACTTGTTCACATGTTCATTTGTTCATTTGTTCGTTTCTTCATTTCTTCGATTGTTCATTTGTTCATTTGTTCATTTGTTCATTTGTTCATTTCTTCATTTCTTCATTTGTTCATTTGTTCATTTGTTCATTTGTTCCTTCGTTCATTTGTCTATTCGCACATTTGTTCATTTGTTAATTCGTTCATTTGTCTATTCGCTCATTTGTTCATTTGTTAATTCGTTCATTTGTCTATTCGCTCATTTGTTCATTTGTTCATTTGTCATTTGTTCATTTGTTCACTTGTTCATTTGTTCACTTGTTCACTTGTTCACTTGTTCATTTGTTCATTTGTTCATTTGTTCATTTGTTCATTTGTTCATTTGTCCATTTGTTCATTTGTCCATTTGTTCATTTGTCCATTTGTTCATTTGTTCATTTGTCCATTTGTTCATTTGTTCATTTGTTCATTTGTTCATTTGTTCATTTGTTCATTTGTTCATTTGTCCATTTGTTCATTTGTTCATTTGTCCATTTGTTCATTTGTTCATTTGTTCATTTGCTCATTTGATCATTTTTTCATTCGCTCATTTGTTCATTCGCTCATTTATTCATTCGCTCATTTGTTCATTTGTACATTTGCTCATTTGTTCATTTGTTCGTTTGTTCATTCGTTCATTTGTTCATTTGTTCATTTGTTCACTTGTTCATTTGTTCACTTGTTCATTTGTTCACTTGTTCATTTGTTCACTTGTTCACTTGCTCACTTGTTCATTTGTTCATTTGTTCATTCGCTCATTTGTTCATTCGCTCATTTATTCATTCGCTCATTTGTTCATTTGTACATTTGCTCATTTGTTCATTTGTACATTTGTTCATTTGTTCATTTGTTCATTTGTTCATTTGTTCATTTGTTCATTTGTTCATTAGTTCATTTGTTCATTTGTTCATTTGTTCATTTGTTCATTTGTTCATTTGTTCATTTGTCCATTTGTTCATTTGTTCATTTGTTCATTTGTTCATTTGTTCATTTATTCATTTGTTCATTTGTTCATTTGTTCATTTGTTCATTTGTTCATTTGTTCATTTGTTCATTTGTTCATTTGTTCATTTGTTCATCTGTCCATTTGATCAATTGTCCATTTGTCCATTTGTTCATTTGTTCATTTGTTCATTTGTTCATTTGTTCATTTGTACATTTGTTCATTTGTTCATTTGTTCATTTGTTCATTTGTTCATTTGTTCATTTGTTCATTTGCTCATTTGTTCATTTGTTCATTTGTTCATTTGTTCATTTGTTCATTTGTTCATTTGTTCATTTGTTCATTTGTCTATTTGTTCATTTGTTCATTTGATCATTTGTTCATTAGTTCATTTGTTCATTTGTTCATTTGTTCATTTGTTCATTTGTTCATTTGTTCATTTGTTCATTTGATCATTTGTTCATTTGATCATTTGTTCATTTGTTCATTTGTTCATTTGTTCACTTGTTCACTTGTTCACTTGTTCACTTGTTCACTTGTTCACTTGTTCACTTGTTCACTTGTTCACTTGTTCACTTGTTCACTTGTTCACTTGTTCACTTGTTCACTTGTTCACTTGTTCACTTGTTCACTTGTTCATTTGTTCATTTGTTCATTTGTTCATTTGTTCATTTGTTCATTTGTTCATTTGTTCATTTGTTCATTTGTTCATTTGTTCATTTGTTCATTAGTTCATTTGTACATTTGTTCATCTGTCCATTTGATCAATTGTCCATTTGTCCATTTGTTCATTTGTTCATTTGTTCATTTGTTCATTTGTTCATTTGTTCATTTGTACATTTGTTCATTTGTTCATTTGTTCATTTGTTCATATGTTCATTTGTTCATTTGTTCATTTGTTCATTTCTTCATTTCTTCATTTCTTCATTTGTTCATTTGTTCATTTGTTCATTTGTTCATTTGTTCATTTGTTCATTTGTTCACTTGTTCACTTGTTCATTTGTTCATTTGTTCATTTCTTCGTTTCTTCGTTTCTTCATTTCTTCGTTTGTTCATTTGTTCATTTGTACATTTGTTCATTTGTTCATTTGTTCATTTGTTCATTTGTTCATTTCTTCATTTGTTCAATTGTTCATTTGTTCATTTGTTCATTTGTTCATTTGTTCATGTGTTCATTTGTTCATTTGTTCATTTGTCCATTTGTCCACTTGTTCACTTGTTCACTTGTTCACTTGTTCACTTGTTCACTTGTTCACTTGTTCACATGTTCATTTGTTCATTTGTTCATTTGTTCATTTGTTCATTTGTTCATTAGTTCATTTGTACATTTGTTCATCTGTCCATTTGATCAATTGTCCATTTGTCCATTTGTTCATTTGTTCATTTGTCCATTTGTTCATTTGTTCATTTGTTCATTTGTACATTTGTTCATTTGTTCATTTGTTCATTTGTTCATTTGTTCATTTGTTCATTTGTTCATTTGTTCACTTGTTCACTTGTTCATTTGTTCATTTGTTCACTTGTTCATTTGTTCATTTGTCCATTTGTTCATTTGTTCATTTGTCCATTTGTTCATTTGTTCATTTGTCCATTTGTTCATTTGTTCATTTGTTCATTTCTTCATTTGTTCATTTGTTCATTTGTCCATTTGTTCATTTGTTCATTTGTCCATTTGTTCATTTGTTCATTTGTTCATTTGTTCATTTGATCATTTGTTCATTCGCTCATTTGTTCATTCGCTCATTTATTCATTCGCTCATTTGTTCACTTGTTCACTTGTTCACTTGTTCACTTGTTCACTTGTTCATTTGTTCATTTGTTCATTTGTTCATTTGTTCATTTGTTCATTTGTTCATTTGTTCATTAGTTCATTTGTACATTTGCTCATTTGTTCATTTGTACATTTGTTCATTTGTTCATTTGTTCATTTGTTCATTTGTTCATTTGTTCATTTGTTCATTTGTTCATTAGTTCATTTGTTCATTTGTTCATTTGTTCATTTGTTCATTTGTTCACTTGTTCACTTGTTCATTTGTTCATTTGTTCATTTCTTCGTTTCTTCGTTTCTTCATTTCTTCGTTTGTTCATTTGTTCATTTGTACATGTGTTCATTTGTTCATTTGTTCATTTGTTCATTTCTTCATTTGTTCATTAGTTCATTTGTACATATGTTCATCTGTCCATTTGATCAATTGTCCATTTGTCCATTTGTTCATTTGTTCATTTGTTCATTTGTTCATTTGTTCATTTGTTCATTTGTTCATTTGTTCATTTGTACATTTGTTCATTTGTTCATTTGTTCATTTGTTCATATGTTCATTTGTTCATTTGTTCATTTGTTCATTTGTACATTTGTTCATTTGTTCATTTGTTCATATGTTCATTTGTTCATTTGTTCATTTGTTCATTTCTTCATTTCTTCATTTCTTCATTTCTTCATTTGTTCATTTGTTCATTTGTTCATTTGTTCATTTGTTCATTTGTTCATTTGTTCATTTGTTCATTTGTTCACTTGTTCACTTGTTCATTTGTTCATTTGTTCATTTCTTCGTTTCTTCGTTTCTTCATTTCTTCGTTTGTTCATTTGTTCATTTGTACATTTGTTCATTTGTTCATTTGTTCATTTGTTCATTTCTTCATTTGTTCAATTGTTCATTTGTTCATTTCTTCATTTGTTCATTTGTTCATTTGTTCATTTGTTCATTTGTTCATTTGTTCATTTGTTCACTTGTTCACTTGTTCATTTGTTCATTTGTTCATTTCTTCGTTTCTTCGTTTCTTCATTTCTTCGTTTGTTCATTTGTTCATTTGTACATTTGTTCATTTGTTCATTTGTTCATTTGTTCATGTGTTCATTTGTTCACTTGTTCACTTGTTCATTTGTTCATTTGTTCATTTCTTCGTTTCTTCGTTTCTTCATTTCTTCGTTTGTTCATTTGTTCATTTGTACATTTGTTCATTTGTTCATTTGTTCATTTGTTCATTTCTTCATTTGTTCAATTGTTCATTTGTTCATTTCTTCATTTGTACATTTGTTCATTTGTTCATTTGTTCATTTGTTCACATGTTCATTTGTTCACTTGTTCATTTGTTCATTTGTTCATTTGTTCATTAGTTCATTTGTACATTTGTTCATCTGTCCATTTGATCAATTGTCCATTTGTCCATTTGTTCATTTGTTCATTTGTTCATTTGTTCATTTGTTCATTTGTTCATTTGTTCATTTGTTCATTTGTACATTTGTTCATTTGTTCATTTGTTCATTTGTTCATTTGTTCATTTGTTCATTTGTTCATTTGTTCACTTGTTCACTTGTTCATTTGTTCATTTGTTCATTTGTTCACTTGTTCATTTGTTCATTTGTCCATTTGTTCATTTGTTCATTTGTTCATTTGTTCATTTGTACATTTGTTCATTTGTACATTTGTTCATTTGTTCATTTGTTCATTTGTTCATTTGTTCATTTGTTCATTTGCTCATTTGTTCATTTGTTCATTTGTTCATTTGTTCATTTGTTCATTTGTTCATTTGTTCATTTGTTCATTTGTTCATTTGTTCATTTGTTCATTTGTTCATTTGTTCATTTGTTCATGTGTTCATTAGTTCATTTGTACATTTGTTCATTCGTTCATTTGTTCATTTGTCCATTTGTTCATTTGTTCATTTGTTCATTTGTTCATGTGTTCATTTGTTCATTTGTTCATTTGTTCATTTGTCCATTTGTCCACTTGTTCATTTGTTCATTTGTTTATTTGTTCATTTGTTCATTTTTTCGTTTGTTCATTTGTTCATTTGTTCATTTGTTCCTTCGTTCATTTGTCTATTCGCACATTTGTTCATTTGTTAATTCGTTCATTTGTCTATTCGCTCATTTGTTCATTTGTTAATTCGTTCATTTGTCTATTCGCTCATTTGTTCATTTGTTCATTTGTTCATTTGTTCATTTGTTCATTTGTTCATTTGTTCATTTGTTCACTTGTTCACTTGTTCACTTGTTCACTTGTTCACTTGTTCATTTGTTCATTTGTTCATTTGTTCATTCGTTCATTTGTTCATTTGTTCACTTGTTCATTTGTTCACTTGTTCATTTGTTCACTTGTTCACTTGCTCACTTGTTCATTTGTTCATTTGTTCATTTGTTCATTTGTTCATTTCTTCATTTGTTCATTTGTTCATTTGTCCATTTGTTCATTTGTTCATTTGTTCATTTGTTCATTTGTTCATTTATTCATGTGTTCATTTGTTCATTTGTTCATTTGTTCATTTGTTCATTTGTTCATTTGTTCATTTGTACATTTGTTCATCTGTCCATTTGATCAATTGTCCATTTGTCCATTTGTTCATTTGTTCATTTGTTCATTTGTTCATTTGTTCATTTGTTCTTTTGTTCATTTGTTCATTTGTTCATTTGTTCATTTGTTCATTTGTTCATTTGTTCATTTGTTCATTTGTTCATTTGTTCATTTGTTCATTTGTTCATTTGCTCATTTGTTCATTTGTTCATTTGTTCATTTGTTCATTTGTTCATTTGTTCATTTGTTCATTTGTTCATTTGTTCATTTGTTCATTTGTTCATTTGTTCATGTGTTCATTAGTTCATTTGTACATTTGTTCATTCGTTCATTTGTTTATTTGTCCATTTGTTCATTTGTTCATTTGTCCATTTGTTCATTTGTCCATTTGTTCATTTGTTCATTTGTTCATTTGTTAATTTGATCATTTGTTCATTCGCTCATTTGTTTATTTGTTCATTTGTTCATTTGTTCATTTGTTCATTTGTTCATTTGTTCATTTGTTCATTTGTTCATTTGTTCATTTGGTCATTTGTTCATTTGTTCATTTGTTCATTTGTTCATTTGTTCATTTGTTCATTTGTTCATTTGTTCACTTGTTCATTTGTTCATTTGTTCATTTGTTCATTTGTTCATTTGTTCATTTGTTCATTTGTTCATTTGTTCATTTGTTCATTTGTTCATTTGTTCATTTGTTCATTTGTTCATTTGTTCATTTGTTCATTTGTTCATTTGTTCATTTGTTCATTTGTTCATTTGTTCATTTGTTCATTTGTTCATTTGTTCATTTGTTCATTTGTTCACTTGTTCACATGTTCATTTGTTCATTTGTTCGTTTCTTCATTTCTTCGATTGTTCATTTGTTCATTTGTTCATTTGTTCATTTGTTCATTTGTTCATTTCTTCATTTGTTCAATTGTTCATTTCTTCATTTGTTCATTTGTTCATTTGTTCATTTGTTCCTTCGTTCATTTGTCTATTCGCACATTTGTTCATTTGTTAATTCGTTCATTTGTCTATTCGCTCATTTGTTCATTTGTTAATTCGTTCATTTGTTTATTCGCTCATTTGTTCATTTGTTCATTTGTCATTTGTTCACTTGTTCATTTGTTCATTTGTTCACTTGTTCACTTGTTCATTTGTTCATTTGTTCATTTGTTCATTTGTTCATTTGTTCATTTGTCCATTTGTTCATTTGTCCATTTGTTCATTTGTCCATTTGTTCATTTGTTCATTTGTCCATTTGTTCATTTGTTCATTTGTTCATTTGTTCATTTGTTCATTTGTTCATTTGTCCATTTGTTCATTTGTTCATTTGTCCATTTGTTCATTTGTTCATTTGTTCATTTGCTCATTTGATCATTTTTTCATTTGTTCATTTGTTCATTCGCTCATTTATTCATTCGCTCATTTGTTCATTTGTACATTTGCTCATTTGTTCATTTGTTCGTTTGTTCATTCGTTCATTTGTTCATTTGTTCATTTGTTCACTTGTTCATTTGTTCACTTGTTCATTTGTTCACTTGTTCATTTGTTCACTTGTTCACTTGCTCACTTGTTCATTTGTTCATTTGTTCATTCGCTCATTTGTTCATTCGCTCATTTGTTCATTCGCTCATTTATTCATTCGCTCATTTGTTCATTTGTACATTTGCTCATTTGTTCATTTGTACATTTGTTCATTTGTTCATTTGTTCATTTGTTCATTTGTTCAATTGTTCATTTGTTCATATGTTCATTAGTTCATTTGTTCATTTGTTCATTTGTTCATTTGTTCATTTGTTCATTTGTTCATTTGTTCATTTGTCCATTTGTTCATTTGTTCATTTGTTCATTTGTTCATTTATTCATTTGTTCATTTGTTCATTTGTTCATTTGTTCATTTGTTCATTTGTTCATTTGTTCATTTGTTCATTTGTTCATTTGTTCATTTGATCATTTGTTCATTAGTTCATTTGTTCATTTGTTCATTTGTTCATTTGTTCATTTGTTCATTTGTTCATTTGATCATTTGTTCATTTGTTCATTTGTTCACTTGTTCACTTGTTCACTTGTTCACTTGTTCACTTGTTCATTTGTTCATTTGTTCATTTGTTCATTCGTTCATTTGTTCATTTGTTCACTTGTTCATTTGTTCACTTGTTCATTTGTTCACTTGTTCACTTGCTCACTTGTTCATTTGTTCATTTGTTCATTTGTTCATTTGTTCATTTCTTCATTTGTTCATTTGTTCATTTGTCCATTTGTTCATTTGTTCATTTGTTCATTTGTTCATTTGTTCATTTATTCATGTGTTCATGTGTTCATTTGTTCATTTGTTCATTTGTTCATTTGTTCATTTGTTCATTTGTTCATTTGTACATTTGTTCATCTGTCCATTTGATCAATTGTCCATTTGTCCATTTGTTCATTTGTTCATTTGTTCATTTGTTCATTTGTTCATTTGTTCTTTTGTTCATTTGTTCATTTGTTCATTTGTTCATTTGTTCATTTGTTCATTTGTTCATTTGTTCATTTGTTCATTTGTTCATTTGTTCATTTGTTCATTTGTTCATTTGCTCATTTGTTCATTTGTTCATTTGTTCATTTGTTCATTTGTTCATTTGTTCATTTGTTCATTTGTTCATTTGTTCATTTGTTCATTTGTTCATGTGTTCATTAGTTCATTTGTACATTTGTTCATTCGTTCATTTGTTTATTTGTCCATTTGTTCATTTGTTCATTTGTCCATTTGTTCATTTGTTCATTTGTTCATTTGTTAATTTGATCATTTGTTCATTCGCTCATTTGTTTATTTGTTCATTTGTTCATTTGTTCATTTGTTCATTTGTTCATTTGTTCATTTGTTCATTTGTTCATTTGTTCATTTGGTCATTTGTTCATTTGTTCATTTGTTCATTTGTTCATTTGTTCATTTGTTCATTTGTTCATTTGTTCATTTGTTCACTTGTTCATTTGTTCATTTGTTCATTTGTTCATTTGTTCATTTGTTCATTTGTTCATTTGTTCATTTGTTCATTTGTTCATTTGTTCATTTGTTCATTTGTTCATTTGTTCATTTGTTCATTTGTTCATTTGTTCATTTGTTCATTTGTTCATTTGTTCATTTGTTCACTTGTTCACATGTTCATTTGTTCATTTGTTCGTTTCTTCATTTCTTCGATTGTTCATTTGTTCATTTGTTCATTTGTTCATTTGTTCATTTGTTCATTTGTTCATTTGTTCATTTCTTCATTTGTTCAATTGTTCATTTCTTCATTTGTTCATTTGTACATTTGTTCATTCGTTCATTTGTTTATTTGTCCATTTGTTCATTTGTTCATTTGTCCATTTGTTCATTTGTTCATTTGTTCATTTGTTAATTTGATCATTTGTTCATTCGCTCATTTGTTTATTTGTTCATTTGTTCATTTGTTCATTTGTTCATTTGTTCATTTGTTCATTTGTTCATTTGTTCATTTGTTCATTTGGTCATTTGTTCATTTGTTCATTTGTTCATTTGTTCATTTGTTCATTTGTTCATTTGTTCATTTGTTCATTTGTTCACTTGTTCATTTGTTCATTTGTTCATTTGTTCATTTGTTCATTTGTTCATTTGTTCATTTGTTCATTTGTTCATTTGTTCATTTGTTCATTTGTTCATTTGTTCATTTGTTCATTTGTTCATTTGTTCATTTGTTCATTTGTTCATTTGTTCATTTGTTCATTTGTTCATTTGTTCACTTGTTCACATGTTCATTTGTTCATTTGTTCGTTTCTTCATTTCTTCGATTGTTCATTTGTTCATTTGTTCATTTGTTCATTTGTTCATTTGTTCATTTGTTCATTTGTTCATTTGTTCATTTCTTCATTTGTTCAATTGTTCATTTCTTCATTTGTTCATTTGTTCATTTGTTCATTTGTTCCTTCGTTCATTTGTCTATTCGCACATTTGTTCATTTGTTAATTCGTTCATTTGTCTATTCGCTCATTTGTTCATTTGTTAATTCGTTCATTTGTCTATTCGCTCATTTGTTCATTTGTTCATTTGTCATTTGTTCATTTGTTCACTTGTTCATTTGTTCATTTGTTCACTTGTTCACTTGTTCATTTGTTCATTTGTTCATTTGTTCATTTGTTCATTTGTTCATTTGTCCATTTGTTCATTTGTCCATTTGTTCATTTGTCCATTTGTTCATTTGTTCATTTGTTCGTTTGTTCATTCGTTCATTTGTTCATTTGTTCATTTGTTCATTTGTTCATTTGTTCACTTGTTCACATGTTCATTTGTTCATTTGTTCACTTGTTCACTTGCTCACTTGTTCATTTGTTCATTTGTTCCTTCGTTCATTTGTCTATTCGCACATTTGTTCATTTGTTAATTCGTTCATTTGTCTATTCGCTCATTTGTTCATTTGTTAATTCGTTCATTTGTTCATTTGATCATTTGTTCATTTGTTCATTTGTTCATTTGTTCATTTGTTCATTTGTTCACTTGTTCACTTGTTCACTTGTTCACTTGTTCATTTGTTCATTTGTTCATTTGTTCATTTGATCATTTGTTCAATAGTTCATTTGTTCATTTGTTCATTTGTTCATTTGTTCATTTGTTCATTTGTTCATTTGATCATTTGTTCATTTGTTCATTTGTTCATTTGTTCATTTGTTCACTTGTTCACTTGTTCACTTGTTCACTTGTTCATTTGTTCATTTGTTCATTTGTTCATTTGTTCATTTGTTCATTTGTTCATTTGTTCATTTGTACATTTGTTCATCTGTCCATTTGATCAATTGTCCATTTGTCCATTTGTTCATTTGTTCATTTGTTCATTTGTTCATTTGTTCATTTGTTCATTTGTTCATTTGTTCATTTGTTCATTTGTTCATTTGTTCATTTGTTCATTTGTACATTTGTTCATTAGTTCATTTGTTCATTTGTTCATTTGTTCATTTGTTCATCTGTCCATTTGATCAATTGTCCATTTGTCCATTTGTTCATTTGTTCATTTGTTCATTTGTTCATTTGTTCATTTGATCATATGTACATTTGTTCATTTGTTCATTTGTTCATTTGTTCATTTGTTCATTTGTTCATTTGTTCATTTGTTCATTTGCTCATTTGTTCATTTGTTCATTTGTTCATTTGTTCATTTGTTCATTTGTTCATTTGTTCATTTGTTCATTTGTTCATTTGTTCATTTGATCATTTGTTCAATAGTTCATTTGTTCATTTGTTCATTTGTTCATTTGTTCATTTGTTCATTTGTTCATTTGTTCATTTGTTCATTTGTCCATTTGTCCATTTGTTCATTTGTTCATTTGTTCATTTGTACATTTGTTCATTTGTTCATTTGTTCATTTGTTCATTTGTTCATTTGTTCATTTGTTCATTTGTTCATTTGTTCATTTGATCATTTGTTCAATAGTTCATTTGTTCATTTGTTCATTTGTTCATTTGTTCATTTGTACATTTGTTCATTTGTTCATTTGTTCATTTGTTCATTAGTTCATTTGTACATTTGTTCATCTGTCCATTTGATCAATTGTCCATTTGTCCATTTGTTCATTTGTTCATTTGTTCATTTGTTCATTTGTACATTTGTTCATTTGTTCATTTGTTCATTTGTTCATTTGTTCATTTGTTCATTTGTTCATTTGTTCATTTGTTCATTTGTTCATTTGTTCATTTGATCATTTGTTCATTTGTTCATCTGTCCATTTGATCAATTGTCCATTTGTCCATTTGTTCATTTGTTCATTTGTTCATTTGTTCATTTGATCATATGTACATTTGTTCATTTGTTCGTTTCTTCATTTGTTCAATTGTTCACTTCTTCATTTGTTCATTTGTTCATTTGTTCATTTGTTCCTTCGTTCATTTGTCTATTCGCACATTTGTTCATTTGTTAATTCGTTCATTTGTCTATTCGCTCATTTGTTCATTTGTTAATTCGTTCATTTGTCTATTCGCTCATTTGTTCATTTGTTAATTCGTTCATTTGTCTATTCGCTCATTTGTTCATTTGTCATTTGTTCATTTGTTCACTTGTTCATTTGTTCATTTGTTCACTTGTTCACTTGTTCATTTGTTCATTTGTTCATTTGTTCATTTGTCCATTTGTTCATTTGTCCATTTGTTCATTTGTCCATTTGTTCATTTGTTCATTTGTCCATTTGTTCATTTGTTCATTTGTTCATTTGTTCATTTGTTCATTTGTTCATTTGTTCACTTGTTCATTTGTTCACTTGTTCATTTGTTCACTTGTTCATTTGTTCACTTGTTCACTTGCTCACTTGTTCATTTGTTCATTTGTTCATTCGCTCATTTGTTCATTCGCTCATTTATTCATTCGCTCATTTGTTCATTTGTACATTTGCTCATTTGTTCATTTGTACATTTGTTCATTTGTTCATTTGTTCATTTGTTCATTTGTTCATTTGTTCATTTGTTCATTAGTTCATTTGTTCATTTGTTCATTTGTTCATTTGTTCATTTGTTCATTTGTTCATTTGTCCATTTGTTCATTTGTTCATTTGTTCATTTGTTCATTTGTTCATTTATTCATTTGTTCATTTGTTCATTTGTTCATTTGTTCATTTGTTCATTTGTTCATTTGTTCATTTGTTCATTTGTTCATTTGTTCATCTGTCCATTTGATCAATTGTCCATTTGTCCATTTGTTCATTTGTTCATTTGTTCATTTGTTCATTTGTTCATTTGTACATTTGTTCATTTGTACATTTGTTCATTTGTTCATTTGTTCATTTGTTCATTTGTTCATTTGTTCATTTGTTCATTTGCTCATTTGTTCATTTGTTCATTTGTTCATTTGTTCATTTGTTCATTTGTTCATTTGTTCATTTGTTCATTTGTCTATTTGTTCATTTGTTCATTTGATCATTTGTTCATTAGTTCATTTGTTCATTTGTTCATTTGTTCATTTGTTCATTTGTTCATTTGTTCATTTGTTCATTTGATCATTTGTTCATTTGATCATTTGTTCATTTGTTCATTTGTTCATTTGTTCACTTGTTCACTTGTTCACTTGTTCACTTGTTCACTTGTTCACTTGTTCACTTGTTCACTTGTTCACTTGTTCACTTGTTCACTTGTTCACTTGTTCACTTGTTCACTTGTTCACTTGTTCACTTGTTCACTTGTTCATTTGTTCATTTGTTCATTTGTTCATTTGTTCATTTGTTCATTTGTTCATTTGTTCATTTGTTCATTTGTTCATTTGTTCATTTGTTCATTAGTTCATTTGTACATTTGTTCATCTGTCCATTTGATCAATTGTCCATTTGTCCATTTGTTCATTTGTTCATTTGTTCATTTGTTCATTTGTTCATTTGTTCATTTGTACATTTGTTCATTTGTTCATTTGTTCATTTGTTCATATGTTCATTTGTTCATTTGTTCATTTGTTCATTTCTTCATTTCTTCATTTCTTCATTTGTTCATTTGTTCATTTGTTCATTTGTTCATTTGTTCATTTGTTCATTTGTTCACTTGTTCACTTGTTCATTTGTTCATTTGTTCATTTCTTCGTTTCTTCGTTTCTTCATTTCTTCGTTTGTTCATTTGTTCATTTGTACATTTGTTCATTTGTTCATTTGTTCATTTGTTCATTTGTTCATTTCTTCATTTGTTCAATTGTTCATTTGTTCATTTGTTCATTTGTTCATTTGTTCATGTGTTCATTTGTTCATTTGTTCATTTGTCCATTTGTCCACTTGTTCACTTGTTCACTTGTTCACTTGTTCACTTGTTCACTTGTTCACTTGTTCACATGTTCATTTGTTCATTTGTTCATTTGTTCATTTGTTCATTTGTTCATTAGTTCATTTGTACATTTGTTCATCTGTCCATTTGATCAATTGTCCATTTGTCCATTTGTTCATTTGTTCATTTGTCCATTTGTTCATTTGTTCATTTGTTCATTTGTACATTTGTTCATTTGTTCATTTGTTCATTTGTTCATTTGTTCATTTGTTCATTTGTTCATTTGTTCACTTGTTCACTTGTTCATTTGTTCATTTGTTCACTTGTTCATTTGTTCATTTGTCCATTTGTTCATTTGTTCATTTGTCCATTTGTTCATTTGTTCATTTGTCCATTTGTTCATTTGTTCATTTGTTCATTTCTTCATTTGTTCATTTGTTCATTTGTCCATTTGTTCATTTGTTCATTTGTCCATTTGTTCATTTGTTCATTTGTTCATTTGTTCATTTGATCATTTGTTCATTCGCTCATTTGTTCATTCGCTCATTTATTCATTCGCTCATTTGTTCACTTGTTCACTTGTTCACTTGTTCACTTGTTCACTTGTTCATTTGTTCATTTGTTCATTTGTTCATTTGTTCATTTGTTCATTTGTTCATTTGTTCATTAGTTCATTTGTACATTTGCTCATTTGTTCATTTGTACATTTGTTCATTTGTTCATTTGTTCATTTGTTCATTTGTTCATTTGTTCATTTGTTCATTTGTTCATTAGTTCATTTGTTCATTTGTTCATTTGTTCATTTGTTCATTTGTTCACTTGTTCACTTGTTCATTTGTTCATTTGTTCATTTCTTCGTTTCTTCGTTTCTTCATTTCTTCGTTTGTTCATTTGTTCATTTGTACATGTGTTCATTTGTTCATTTGTTCATTTGTTCATTTCTTCATTTGTTCATTAGTTCATTTGTACATATGTTCATCTGTCCATTTGATCAATTGTCCATTTGTCCATTTGTTCATTTGTTCATTTGTTCATTTGTTCATTTGTTCATTTGTTCATTTGTTCATTTGTTCATTTGTACATTTGTTCATTTGTTCATTTGTTCATTTGTTCATATGTTCATTTGTTCATTTGTTCATTTGTTCATTTGTACATTTGTTCATTTGTTCATTTGTTCATATGTTCATTTGTTCATTTGTTCATTTGTTCATTTCTTCATTTCTTCATTTCTTCATTTCTTCATTTGTTCATTTGTTCATTTGTTCATTTGTTCATTTGTTCATTTGTTCATTTGTTCATTTGTTCATTTGTTCACTTGTTCACTTGTTCATTTGTTCATTTGTTCATTTCTTCGTTTCTTCGTTTCTTCATTTCTTCGTTTGTTCATTTGTTCATTTGTACATTTGTTCATTTGTTCATTTGTTCATTTGTTCATTTCTTCATTTGTTCAATTGTTCATTTGTTCATTTCTTCATTTGTTCATTTGTTCATTTGTTCATTTGTTCATTTGTTCATTTGTTCATTTGTTCACTTGTTCACTTGTTCATTTGTTCATTTGTTCATTTCTTCGTTTCTTCGTTTCTTCATTTCTTCGTTTGTTCATTTGTTCATTTGTACATTTGTTCATTTGTTCATTTGTTCATTTGTTCATGTGTTCATTTGTTCACTTGTTCACTTGTTCATTTGTTCATTTGTTCATTTCTTCGTTTCTTCGTTTCTTCATTTCTTCGTTTGTTCATTTGTTCATTTGTACATTTGTTCATTTGTTCATTTGTTCATTTGTTCATTTCTTCATTTGTTCAATTGTTCATTTGTTCATTTCTTCATTTGTACATTTGTTCATTTGTTCATTTGTTCATTTGTTCACATGTTCATTTGTTCACTTGTTCATTTGTTCATTTGTTCATTTGTTCATTAGTTCATTTGTACATTTGTTCATCTGTCCATTTGATCAATTGTCCATTTGTCCATTTGTTCATTTGTTCATTTGTTCATTTGTTCATTTGTTCATTTGTTCATTTGTTCATTTGTTCATTTGTACATTTGTTCATTTGTTCATTTGTTCATTTGTTCATTTGTTCATTTGTTCATTTGTTCATTTGTTCACTTGTTCACTTGTTCATTTGTTCATTTGTTCATTTGTTCACTTGTTCATTTGTTCATTTGTCCATTTGTTCATTTGTTCATTTGTTCATTTGTTCATTTGTACATTTGTTCATTTGTACATTTGTTCATTTGTTCATTTGTTCATTTGTTCATTTGTTCATTTGTTCATTTGCTCATTTGTTCATTTGTTCATTTGTTCATTTGTTCATTTGTTCATTTGTTCATTTGTTCATTTGTTCATTTGTTCATTTGTTCATTTGTTCATTTGTTCATTTGTTCATGTGTTCATTAGTTCATTTGTACATTTGTTCATTCGTTCATTTGTTCATTTGTCCATTTGTTCATTTGTTCATTTGTTCATTTGTTCATGTGTTCATTTGTTCATTTGTTCATTTGTTCATTTGTCCATTTGTCCACTTGTTCATTTGTTCATTTGTTTATTTGTTCATTTGTTCATTTTTTCGTTTGTTCATTTGTTCATTTGTTCATTTGTTCCTTCGTTCATTTGTCTATTCGCACATTTGTTCATTTGTTAATTCGTTCATTTGTCTATTCGCTCATTTGTTCATTTGTTAATTCGTTCATTTGTCTATTCGCTCATTTGTTCATTTGTTCATTTGTTCATTTGTTCATTTGTTCATTTGTTCATTTGTTCACTTGTTCACTTGTTCACTTGTTCACTTGTTCACTTGTTCATTTGTTCATTTGTTCATTTGTTCATTCGTTCATTTGTTCATTTGTTCACTTGTTCATTTGTTCACTTGTTCATTTGTTCACTTGTTCACTTGCTCACTTGTTCATTTGTTCATTTGTTCATTTGTTCATTTCTTCATTTGTTCATTTGTTCATTTGTCCATTTGTTCATTTGTTCATTTGTTCATTTGTTCATTTGTTCATTTATTCATGTGTTCATTTGTTCATTTGTTCATTTGTTCATTTGTTCATTTGTTCATTTGTTCATTTGTACATTTGTTCATCTGTCCATTTGATCAATTGTCCATTTGTCCATTTGTTCATTTGTTCATTTGTTCATTTGTTCATTTGTTCATTTGTTCTTTTGTTCATTTGTTCATTTGTTCATTTGTTCATTTGTTCATTTGTTCATTTGTTCATTTGTTCATTTGTTCATTTGTTCATTTGTTCATTTGTTCATTTGCTCATTTGTTCATTTGTTCATTTGTTCATTTGTTCATTTGTTCATTTGTTCATTTGTTCATTTGTTCATTTGTTCATTTGTTCATTTGTTCATTTGTTCATGTGTTCATTAGTTCATTTGTACATTTGTTCATTCGTTCATTTGTTTATTTGTCCATTTGTTCATTTGTTCATTTGTCCATTTGTTCATTTGTCCATTTGTTCATTTGTTCATTTGTTCATTTGTTAATTTGATCATTTGTTCATTCGCTCATTTGTTTATTTGTTCATTTGTTCATTTGTTCATTTGTTCATTTGTTCATTTGTTCATTTGTTCATTTGTTCATTTGTTCATTTGGTCATTTGTTCATTTGTTCATTTGTTCATTTGTTCATTTGTTCATTTGTTCATTTGTTCATTTGTTCACTTGTTCATTTGTTCATTTGTTCATTTGTTCATTTGTTCATTTGTTCATTTGTTCATTTGTTCATTTGTTCATTTGTTCATTTGTTCATTTGTTCATTTGTTCATTTGTTCATTTGTTCATTTGTTCATTTGTTCATTTGTTCATTTGTTCATTTGTTCATTTGTTCATTTGTTCATTTGTTCATTTGTTCATTTGTTCATTTGTTCACTTGTTCACATGTTCATTTGTTCATTTGTTCGTTTCTTCATTTCTTCGATTGTTCATTTGTTCATTTGTTCATTTGTTCATTTGTTCATTTGTTCATTTCTTCATTTGTTCAATTGTTCATTTCTTCATTTGTTCATTTGTTCATTTGTTCATTTGTTCCTTCGTTCATTTGTCTATTCGCACATTTGTTCATTTGTTAATTCGTTCATTTGTCTATTCGCTCATTTGTTCATTTGTTAATTCGTTCATTTGTTTATTCGCTCATTTGTTCATTTGTTCATTTGTCATTTGTTCACTTGTTCATTTGTTCATTTGTTCACTTGTTCACTTGTTCATTTGTTCATTTGTTCATTTGTTCATTTGTTCATTTGTTCATTTGTCCATTTGTTCATTTGTCCATTTGTTCATTTGTCCATTTGTTCATTTGTTCATTTGTCCATTTGTTCATTTGTTCATTTGTTCATTTGTTCATTTGTTCATTTGTTCATTTGTCCATTTGTTCATTTGTTCATTTGTCCATTTGTTCATTTGTTCATTTGTTCATTTGCTCATTTGATCATTTTTTCATTTGTTCATTTGTTCATTCGCTCATTTATTCATTCGCTCATTTGTTCATTTGTACATTTGCTCATTTGTTCATTTGTTCGTTTGTTCATTCGTTCATTTGTTCATTTGTTCATTTGTTCACTTGTTCATTTGTTCACTTGTTCATTTGTTCACTTGTTCATTTGTTCACTTGTTCACTTGCTCACTTGTTCATTTGTTCATTTGTTCATTCGCTCATTTGTTCATTCGCTCATTTGTTCATTCGCTCATTTATTCATTCGCTCATTTGTTCATTTGTACATTTGCTCATTTGTTCATTTGTACATTTGTTCATTTGTTCATTTGTTCATTTGTTCATTTGTTCAATTGTTCATTTGTTCATATGTTCATTAGTTCATTTGTTCATTTGTTCATTTGTTCATTTGTTCATTTGTTCATTTGTTCATTTGTTCATTTGTCCATTTGTTCATTTGTTCATTTGTTCATTTGTTCATTTATTCATTTGTTCATTTGTTCATTTGTTCATTTGTTCATTTGTTCATTTGTTCATTTGTTCATTTGTTCATTTGTTCATTTGTTCATTTGATCATTTGTTCATTAGTTCATTTGTTCATTTGTTCATTTGTTCATTTGTTCATTTGTTCATTTGTTCATTTGATCATTTGTTCATTTGTTCATTTGTTCACTTGTTCACTTGTTCACTTGTTCACTTGTTCACTTGTTCATTTGTTCATTTGTTCATTTGTTCATTCGTTCATTTGTTCATTTGTTCACTTGTTCATTTGTTCACTTGTTCATTTGTTCACTTGTTCACTTGCTCACTTGTTCATTTGTTCATTTGTTCATTTGTTCATTTGTTCATTTCTTCATTTGTTCATTTGTTCATTTGTCCATTTGTTCATTTGTTCATTTGTTCATTTGTTCATTTGTTCATTTATTCATGTGTTCATGTGTTCATTTGTTCATTTGTTCATTTGTTCATTTGTTCATTTGTTCATTTGTTCATTTGTACATTTGTTCATCTGTCCATTTGATCAATTGTCCATTTGTCCATTTGTTCATTTGTTCATTTGTTCATTTGTTCATTTGTTCATTTGTTCTTTTGTTCATTTGTTCATTTGTTCATTTGTTCATTTGTTCATTTGTTCATTTGTTCATTTGTTCATTTGTTCATTTGTTCATTTGTTCATTTGTTCATTTGTTCATTTGCTCATTTGTTCATTTGTTCATTTGTTCATTTGTTCATTTGTTCATTTGTTCATTTGTTCATTTGTTCATTTGTTCATTTGTTCATTTGTTCATGTGTTCATTAGTTCATTTGTACATTTGTTCATTCGTTCATTTGTTTATTTGTCCATTTGTTCATTTGTTCATTTGTCCATTTGTTCATTTGTTCATTTGTTCATTTGTTAATTTGATCATTTGTTCATTCGCTCATTTGTTTATTTGTTCATTTGTTCATTTGTTCATTTGTTCATTTGTTCATTTGTTCATTTGTTCATTTGTTCATTTGTTCATTTGGTCATTTGTTCATTTGTTCATTTGTTCATTTGTTCATTTGTTCATTTGTTCATTTGTTCATTTGTTCATTTGTTCACTTGTTCATTTGTTCATTTGTTCATTTGTTCATTTGTTCATTTGTTCATTTGTTCATTTGTTCATTTGTTCATTTGTTCATTTGTTCATTTGTTCATTTGTTCATTTGTTCATTTGTTCATTTGTTCATTTGTTCATTTGTTCATTTGTTCATTTGTTCATTTGTTCACTTGTTCACATGTTCATTTGTTCATTTGTTCGTTTCTTCATTTCTTCGATTGTTCATTTGTTCATTTGTTCATTTGTTCATTTGTTCATTTGTTCATTTGTTCATTTGTTCATTTCTTCATTTGTTCAATTGTTCATTTCTTCATTTGTTCATTTGTACATTTGTTCATTCGTTCATTTGTTTATTTGTCCATTTGTTCATTTGTTCATTTGTCCATTTGTTCATTTGTTCATTTGTTCATTTGTTAATTTGATCATTTGTTCATTCGCTCATTTGTTTATTTGTTCATTTGTTCATTTGTTCATTTGTTCATTTGTTCATTTGTTCATTTGTTCATTTGTTCATTTGTTCATTTGGTCATTTGTTCATTTGTTCATTTGTTCATTTGTTCATTTGTTCATTTGTTCATTTGTTCATTTGTTCATTTGTTCACTTGTTCATTTGTTCATTTGTTCATTTGTTCATTTGTTCATTTGTTCATTTGTTCATTTGTTCATTTGTTCATTTGTTCATTTGTTCATTTGTTCATTTGTTCATTTGTTCATTTGTTCATTTGTTCATTTGTTCATTTGTTCATTTGTTCATTTGTTCATTTGTTCATTTGTTCACTTGTTCACATGTTCATTTGTTCATTTGTTCGTTTCTTCATTTCTTCGATTGTTCATTTGTTCATTTGTTCATTTGTTCATTTGTTCATTTGTTCATTTGTTCATTTGTTCATTTGTTCATTTCTTCATTTGTTCAATTGTTCATTTCTTCATTTGTTCATTTGTTCATTTGTTCATTTGTTCCTTCGTTCATTTGTCTATTCGCACATTTGTTCATTTGTTAATTCGTTCATTTGTCTATTCGCTCATTTGTTCATTTGTTAATTCGTTCATTTGTCTATTCGCTCATTTGTTCATTTGTTCATTTGTCATTTGTTCATTTGTTCACTTGTTCATTTGTTCATTTGTTCACTTGTTCACTTGTTCATTTGTTCATTTGTTCATTTGTTCATTTGTTCATTTGTTCATTTGTCCATTTGTTCATTTGTCCATTTGTTCATTTGTCCATTTGTTCATTTGTTCATTTGTTCGTTTGTTCATTCGTTCATTTGTTCATTTGTTCATTTGTTCATTTGTTCATTTGTTCACTTGTTCACATGTTCATTTGTTCATTTGTTCACTTGTTCACTTGCTCACTTGTTCATTTGTTCATTTGTTCATTCGCTCATTTGTTCATTCGCTCATTTGTTCATTCGCTCATTTATTCATTCGCTCATTTGTTCATTTGTACATTTGCTCATTTGTTCATTTGTACATTTGTTCATTTGTTCATTTGTTCATTTGTTCATTTGTTCAATTGTTCATTTGTTCATATGTTCATATGTTCATTAGTTCATTTGTTCATTTGTTCATTTGTTCATTTGTTCATTTGTTCATATGTTCATTTGTTCATTTGTCCATTTGTTCATTTGTTCATTTGTTCATTTGTTCATTTATTCATTTGTTCATTTGTTCATTTGTTCATTTGTTCATTTGTTCATTTGTTCATTTGTTCATTTGTTCATTTGTTCATTTGTTCATTTGTTCCTTCGTTCATTTGTCTATTCGCACATTTGTTCATTTGTTAATTCGTTCATTTGTCTATTCGCTCATTTGTTCATTTGTCTATTCGCTCATTTGTTCATTTGTTCATTTGTTCATTTGTTCATTTGTTCATTTGTTCATTTGTTCACTTGTTCACTTGTTCACTTGTTCACTTGTTCACTTGTTCATTTGTTCATTTATTCATTTGTTCATCTGTTCATTCGTTCATTTGTTCATTTGTTCACTTGTTCATTTGTTCACTTGATCATTTGTTCACTTGTACACTTGCTCACTTGTTCATTTGTTCATTTGTTCATTTGTTCATTTGTTCATTTCTTCATTTGTTCATTTGTTCATTTGTCCATTTGTTCATTTGTTCATTTGTTCATTTGTTCATTTGTTCATTTATTCATGTGTTCATTTGTTCATTTGTTCATTTGTTCATTTGTTCATTTGTTCATTTGTTCATTTGTACATTTGTTCATCTGTCCATTTGATCAATTGTCCATTTGTCCATTTGTTCATTTGTTCATTTGTTCATTTGTTCATTTGTTCATTTGTTCTTTTGTTCATTTGTTCATTTGTTCATTTGTTCATTTGTTCATTTGTTCATTTGTTCATTTGTTCATTTGTTCATTTGTTCATTTGTTCATTTGTTCATTTGTTCATTTGCTCATTTGTTCATTTGTTCATTTGTTCATTTGTTCATTTGTTCATTTGTTCATTTGTTCATTTGTTCATTTGTTCATTTCTTCATTTGTTCAATTGTTCATTTCTTCATTTGTTCATTTGTTCATTTGTTCATTTGTTCCTTCGTTCATTTGTCTATTCGCACATTTGTTCATTTGTTAATTCGTTCATTTGTCTATTCGCTCATTTGTTCATTTGTTAATTCGTTCATTTGTTCATTTGATCATTTGTTCATTTGTTCATTTGTTCATTTGTTCATTTGTTCATTTGTTCACTTGTTCACTTGTTCACTTGTTCACTTGTTCATTTGTTCATTTGTTCATTTGTTCATTTGATCATTTGTTCAATAGTTCATTTGTTCATTTGTTCATTTGTTCATTTGTTCATTTGTTCATTTGTTCATTTGATCATTTGTTCATTTGTTCATTTGTTCATTTGTTCATTTGTTCACTTGTTCACTTGTTCACTTGTTCACTTGTTCATTTGTTCATTTGTTCATTTGTTCATTTGTTCATTTGTTCATTTGTTCATTTGTTCATTTGTACATTTGTTCATCTGTCCATTTGATCAATTGTCCATTTGTCCATTTGTTCATTTGTTCATTTGTTCATTTGTTCATTTGTTCATTTGTTCATTTGTTCATTTGTTCATTTGTTCATTTGTTCATTTGTTCATTTGTTCATTTGTACATTTGTTCATTAGTTCATTTGTTCATTTGTTCATTTGTTCATTTGTTCATCTGTCCATTTGATCAATTGTCCATTTGTCCATTTGTTCATTTGTTCATTTGTTCATTTGTTCATTTGTTCATTTGATCATATGTACATTTGTTCATTTGTTCATTTGTTCATTTGTTCATTTGTTCATTTGTTCATTTGTTCATTTGTTCATTTGCTCATTTGTTCATTTGTTCATTTGTTCATTTGTTCATTTGTTCATTTGTTCATTTGTTCATTTGTTCATTTGTTCATTTGTTCATTTGATCATTTGTTCAATAGTTCATTTGTTCATTTGTTCATTTGTTCATTTGTTCATTTGTTCATTTGTTCATTTGTTCATTTGTTCATTTGTCCATTTGTCCATTTGTTCATTTGTTCATTTGTTCATTTGTACATTTGTTCATTTGTTCATTTGTTCATTTGTTCATTTGTTCATTTGTTCATTTGTTCATTTGTTCATTTGTTCATTTGATCATTTGTTCAATAGTTCATTTGTTCATTTGTTCATTTGTTCATTTGTTCATTTGTACATTTGTTCATTTGTTCATTTGTTCATTTGTTCATTAGTTCATTTGTACATTTGTTCATCTGTCCATTTGATCAATTGTCCATTTGTCCATTTGTTCATTTGTTCATTTGTTCATTTGTTCATTTGTACATTTGTTCATTTGTTCATTTGTTCATTTGTTCATTTGTTCATTTGTTCATTTGTTCATTTGTTCATTTGTTCATTTGTTCATTTGTTCATTTGATCATTTGTTCATTTGTTCATCTGTCCATTTGATCAATTGTCCATTTGTCCATTTGTTCATTTGTTCATTTGTTCATTTGTTCATTTGATCATATGTACATTTGTTCATTTGTTCGTTTCTTCATTTGTTCAATTGTTCACTTCTTCATTTGTTCATTTGTTCATTTGTTCATTTGTTCCTTCGTTCATTTGTCTATTCGCACATTTGTTCATTTGTTAATTCGTTCATTTGTCTATTCGCTCATTTGTTCATTTGTTAATTCGTTCATTTGTCTATTCGCTCATTTGTTCATTTGTTAATTCGTTCATTTGTCTATTCGCTCATTTGTTCATTTGTCATTTGTTCATTTGTTCACTTGTTCATTTGTTCATTTGTTCACTTGTTCACTTGTTCATTTGTTCATTTGTTCATTTGTTCATTTGTCCATTTGTTCATTTGTCCATTTGTTCATTTGTCCATTTGTTCATTTGTTCATTTGTCCATTTGTTCATTTGTTCATTTGTTCATTTGTTCATTTGTTCATTTGTTCATTTGTTCATTTGTTCATTTGTTCAGTTGTTCATTTGTCCATTTGTTCATTTGTTCATTTGTCCATTTGTTCATTTGTTCATTTGTTCATTTGTTCATTTGATCATTTGTTCATTCGCTCATTTGTTCATTCGCTCATTTATTCATTCGCTCATTTGTTCACTTGTTCATTTGTTCATTTGTCATTTGTTCATTTGTTCACTTGTTCATTTGTTCATTTGTTCACTTGCTCACTTGTTCTTTCGTTCATTTGTTCATTTGTTCATTTGTTCATTTGTCCATTTGTTCATTTGTCCATTTGTTCATTTGTCCATTTGTTCATTTGTTCATTTGTCCATTTGTTCATTTGTTCATTTGTTCATTTGTTCATTTGTTCATTTGTTCATTTGTTCATTTGTTCATTTGTCCATTTGTTCATTTGTTCATTTGTCCATTTGTTCATTTGTTCATTTGTTCATTTGATCATTTTTTCATTCGCTCATTTGTTCATTCGCTCATTTATTCATTCGCTCATTTGTTCATTTGTACATTTGCTCATTTGTTCATTCGTTCATTTGTTCATTTGTTCATTTGTTCATTTGTTCATTTGTTCACTTGTTCATTTGTTCACTTGTTCATTTGTTCACTTGTTCATTTGTTCACTTGTTCACTTGCTCACTTGTTCATTCGCTCATTTGTTCATTCGCTCATTTGTTCATTCGCTCATTTGTTCATTTGTACATTTGCTCATTTGTTCATTTGTTCATTTGTTCATTTGTTCATTTGTTCATTTGTTCATTTGTTCATTTGTTCATTTGTTCATTTGTTCATTTGTTCATTCGTTCATTTGTTCATTTGTTCATTTGTTCATTTGCTCATTTGTTCATTTGTTCATTTGTTCATTTGTTCATTTGTTCATTTGTTCATTTGTTCATTTGTTCATTTGATCATTTGTTCATTAGTTCATTTGTTCATTTGTTCATTTGTTCATTTGTTCATTTGTTCATTTGATCATTTGTTCATTTGTTCATTTGTTCATTTGATCATTTGTTCATTTGTTCATTTGTTCATTTGTTCATTTGTTCACTTGTTCATTTGTTCACTTGTTCACTTGCTCACTTGTTCATTTGTTCATTTGTTCATTTGTTCATTTGTTCATTTGTTCATTTGTTCATTTGTCCATTTGTTCATTTGTTCATTTGTTCATTTGTTCATTTATTCATGTGTTCATTTGTTCATTTGTTCATTTGTTCATTTGTTCATTTGTTCATTTGTTCATTTGTTCATTTGTTCATTTGTTCACTTGTTCACATGTTCATTTGTTCATTTGTTCATTTGTTCATTAGTTCATTTGTACATTTGTTCATCTGTCCATTTGATCAATTGTCCATTTGTCCATTTGTTCATTTGTTCATTTGTTCATTTGTTCATTTGTTCATTTGTACATTTGTTCATTTGTTCATTTGTTCATTTGTTCATTTGTTCATTTGTTCATTTGTTCATTTGTTCACTTGTTCACTTGTTCATTTGTTCATTTGTTCATTTGTTCATTTGTTCATTTGTTCATTTGTTCATTTGTTCACTTGTTCACTTGTTCATTTGTTCATTTGTTCATTTGTTCATTTGTTCGTTTCTTCATTTGTTCAATTGTTCACTTCTTCATTTGTTCATTTGTTCATTTGTTCATTTGTTCCTTCGTTCATTTGTCTATTCGCACATTGGTTCATTTGTTAATTCGTTCATTTGTCTATTCGCTCATTTGTTCATTTGTTAATTCGTTCATTTGTCTATTCGCTCATTTGTTCATTCGTTCATTTGTCATTTGTTCATTTGTTCACTTGTTCATTTGTTCATTTGTTCAATTGTTCACTTGTTCATTTGTTCATTTGTTCATTTGTTCATTTGTTCATTTGTCCATTTGTTCATTTGTCCATTTGTTCATTTGTCCATTTGTTCATTTGTTCATTTGTTCATTTGTTCATTTGTTCATTTGTTCATTTGTTCATTTGTTCATTTGTTCATTTGTTCATTTGTTCATTTGTTCATTTGTCCATTTGTTCATTTGTTCATTTGTTCATTTGTTCATTTGTTCATTTGTTCATTTGATCATTTGTTCATTCGCTCATTTGTTCATTCGCTCATTTGTTCACTTGTTCACTTGTTCACTTGTTCACTTGTTCATTTGTTCATTTGTTCATTTGTTCATTTGTTCATTAGTTCATTTGTACATTTGTTCATCTGTCCATTTGATCAATTGTCCATTTGTCCATTTGTTCATTTGTTCATTTGTTCATTTGTTCACTTGTTCATTTGTTCATTTGTTCATTTGTACATTTGTTCATTTGTTCATTTGTTCATTTGTTCATTTGTTCATTTGTTCATTTGTTCATTTGTTCATTTGCTCATTTGTTCATTTGTTCATTTGTTCATTTGTTCATTTGTTCATTTGTTCATTTGTTCATTTGTTCATTTGTTCATTTGTTCAATTGTTCATTTGTTCATTTGTTCATTTGTTCATTTGTTCATTTGTTCACTTGTTCATTTGTTCATTTGTTCATTTGTTCATTTGTTCATTTGTTCATTTGTTCATTTGTTCAGTTGTTCATTTGTTCATTTGTTCATTTGTTCATTTGTTCATATGTTCATTTGTTCATTTGTTCATTTGTTCATTTCTTCATTTGTTCATTTGTTCATTTGTTCATTTGTTCATTTGTTCATTTGTTCATTTGTTCATTTGTTCATTTGTTCATTTGTTCATTTGTTCATTTGTTCATTTGTTCATTTGTTCATTTGTTCATTTGTTCATTTGTTCATTTGTTCATTTGTTCATTTGTTCATTTGTTCATTTGTTCATTTGTTCACTTGTTCATTTGTTCATTTGTTCATTTGTTCATTTGTTCATTTGTTCACTTGTTCACTTGTTCATTTGTTCATTTGTTCATTTCTTCGTTTCTTCGTTTCTTCATTTCTTCGTTTGTTCATTTGTTCATTTGTACATTTGTTCATTTGTTCATTTGTTCATTTGTTCATTTGTTCATTTGTTCATTTGTTCATTTGTTCATTTGTCCATTTGTTCATTTGTTCATTTGTCCATTTGTTCATTTGTTCATTTGTTCATTTGTTCATTTGTTCATTTGATCATTTGTTCATTCGCTCATTTGTTCATTCGCTCATTTGTTCACTTGTTCACTTGTTCACTTGTTCACTTGTTCACTTGTTCACTTGTTCACTTGTTCATTTGTTCATTTGTTCATTTGTTCATTTGTTCATTAGTTCATTTGTACATTTGTTCATCTGTCCATTTGATCAATTGTCCATTTGTTCATTTGTTCATTTGTTCATTTGTTCACTTGTTCATTTGTTCATTTGTTCATTTGTACATTTGTTCATTTGTTCATTTGTTCATTTGTTCATTTGTTCATTTGTTCATTTGTTCATTTGTTCATTTGTTCATTTGTTCATTTGTTCATTTGTTCATTTGTTCATTTGTTCATTTGTTCATTTGTTCATTTGTTCATTTGTTCATTTGTTCATTTGTTCATTTGTTCATTTGTTCATTTGTTCATTTGTTCATTTGTTCATTTGTTCATTTGTTCATTTGTTCATTTGTTCATTTGTTCATTTGTTCATTTGTTCATTTGTTCATTTCTTCATTTGTTCATTTGTTCATTTGTTCATTTGTTCATTTGTTCATTTGTTCATTTGTTCATTTGTTCATTTGTTCATTTGTTCATTTGTTCATTTGTTCATTTGTTCATTTGTTCATTTGTTCATTTGTTCATTTGTTCATTTGTTCATTTGTTCATTTGTTCATTTGTTCATTTGTTCATTTGTTCACTTGTTCACTTGTTCATTTGTTCATTTGTTCATTTCTTCGTTTCTTCGTTTCTTCATTTCTTCGTTTGTTCATTTGTTCATTTGTACATTTGTTCATTTGTTCATTTGTTCATTTGTTCATTTCTTCATTTGTTCAATTGTTCATTTGTTCATTTGTTCATTTGTTCATTTGTTCATTTGTTCATGTGTTCATTTGTTCATTTGTTCATTTGTTCATTTGTCCATTTGTCCACTTGTTCATTTGTTCATTTGTTTATTTGTTCATTTGTTCATTTTTTCGTTTGTTCATTTGTTCATTTGTTCGTTTGTTCCTTCGTTCATTTGTCTATTCGCACATTTGTTCATTTGTTAATTCGTTCATTTGTCTATTCGCTCATTTGTTCATTTGTTAATTCGTTCGTTTGTCTATTCGCTCATTTGTTCATTTGTTCATTTGTTCATTTGATCATTTTTTCATTCGCTCATTTGTTCATTCGCTCATTTATTCATTCGCTCATTTGTTCATTTGTACATTTGCTCATTTGTTCATTCGTTCATTTGTTCATTTGTTCATTTGTTCATTTGTTCATTTGTTTATTTGTTCATTTGTTCTTTTGTTCATTTGTTCATTTGTTCATTTGTTCATTTGTTCATTTGTTCATTTGTTCACTTGTTCATTTGTTCATTTGTTCATTTGTTCATTTGTTCATTTGTTCATTTGTTCATTTGTTCATTTGTTCATTTGTTCATTTGTTCATTTGTTCATTTGTTCATTTGTTCATTTGTTCACTTGTTCATTTGTTCATTGGTTCATTTGTTCATTTGTTCATTTGTTCATTTGTTCAATTGTTCATTTCTTCATTTGTTCATTTTTTCATTTGTTCATTTGTTCATTTGTTCATTTGTTCACTTGTTTACTTGTTCACTTGTTCACTTGTTCACTTGTTCATTTGTTCATTTGTTCATTTCTTCGTTTCCTCATTTCTTCGTTTGTTCATTTGTTCATTTGTACATTTGTTCATTTGTTCATTTGTTCATTTGTTCATTTGTTCATTTGTTCATTTGTTCATTTGTTCATTTGTTCATTTGTTCATTTGTTCATTTGTTCATTTGTTCATTTGTTCATTTGTTCATTTGTTCATTTGTTCACTTGTTCATTTGTTCATTGGTTCATTTGTTCATTTGTTCATTTGTTCATTTGTTCAATTGTTCATTTCTTCATTTGTTCATTTTTTCATTTGTTCATTTGTTCATTTGTTCATTTGTTCACTTGTTTACTTGTTCACTTGTTCACTTGTTCACTTGTTCATTTGTTCATTTGTTCATTTCTTCGTTTCCTCATTTCTTCGTTTGTTCATTTGTTCATTTGTACATTTGTTCATTTGTTCATTTGTTCATTTGTTCATTTGTTCATTTGTTCATTTGTTCATTTGTTCATTTGTTCATTTGTTCATTTGTTCATTTGTTCATTTGTTCATTTGTTCATTTGTTCATTTGTTCATTTGTTCATTTGTTTATTTGTTCATTTGTTCATTTGTTCATTTGTTCATTTGTTCATTTGTTCATTTGTTCATTTGTTCATTTGTTCATTTGTTCATTTGTTCATTTGTTCATTTGTTCATTTGTTCATTTGTTCATTTGTTCATTTGATCATTTGTTCATTCGCTCATTTGTTCATTTGTTCATTTGTTCATTTGATCATTTGTTCATTCGCTCATTTGTTCATTCGCTCATTTATTCATTCGCTCATTTGTTCATTTGTACATTTGCTCATTTGTTCACTTGTTCATTTGTTCATTCGTTCATTTGTTCATTTGTTCATTTGTTCACTTGTTGATTTGTTCACTTGTTCATTTGTTCACTTGTTCATTTGTTCACTTGTTCACTTGCTCACTTGTTCATTTGTTCATTTGTTCATTTGTTCATTGGTTCATTTGTTCATTTGTTCATTTGTTCATTTGTTCATTTGTTCATTTGTTCATTTGTTCATTTGTTCATTTGTTCATTAGTTCATTTTGTCATTTGTTCATACGTTCATTTGTTCAATATTTTAATTTGTTCATTTTTTACATTTGTTCATTTGCTCATTTGTTCATTTGTTCATTTGTTCATTTGTTCATTTGTTCATTTGTTCATTTGTTCATTTGTTCATTTGTTCATTTGTTCATTTGTTCATTTGTTCATTTGTTCATTTGTTCATTTGTTCATTTGTTCATTTGTTCATTTGTTCATTTGTCCATTTGTTCATTTGTTCATTTGTTCATTTGTTCATTTGTTCATTTATTCATGTGTTCATTTGTTCATTTGTTCATTTGTTCATTTGTCATTTGTTCATTTGTTCACTTGTTCATTTGTTCATTTGTTCACTTGTTCACTTGTTCATTTGTTCATTTGTTCATTTGTTCATTTGTTCATTTGTCCATTTGTTCATTTGTCCATTTGTTCATTTGTCCATTTGTTCATTTGTTCATTTGTCCATTTGTTCATTTGTTCATTTGTTCATTTGTTCATTTGTTCATTTGTTCATTTGTTCATTTGTTCATTTGTTCATTTGTCCATTTGTTCATTTGTTCATTTGTCCATTTGTTCATTTGTTCATTTGTTCATTTGATCATTTTTTCATTCGCTCATTTGTTCATTCGCTCATTTATTCATTCGCTCATTTGTTCATTTGTACATTTGCTCATTTGTTCATTCGTTCATTTGTTCATTTGTTCATTTGTTCATTTGTTCATTTGTTTATTTGTTCATTTGTTCTTTTGTTCATTTGTTCATTTGTTCATTTGTTCATTTGTTCATTTGTTCATTTGTTCACTTGTTCATTTGTTCATTTGTTCATTTGTTCATTTGTTCATTTGTTCATTTGTTCATTTGTTCATTTGTTCATTTGTTCATTTGTTCATTTGTTCATTTGTTCATTTGTTCACTTGTTCATTTGTTCATTGGTTCATTTGTTCATTTGTTCATTTGTTCATTTGTTCAATTGTTCATTTCTTCATTTGTTCATTTGTTCATTTGTTCATTTGTTCCTTCGTTCATTTGTCTATTCGCACATTTGTTCATTTGTTAATTCGTTCATTTGTCTATTCGCACATTTGTTCATTTGTTAATTCGTTCATTTGTCTATTCGCTCATTTGTTCATTTGTTAATTCGTTCATTTGTCTATTCGCTCATTTGTTCATTTGTTCATTTGTCATTTGTTCATTTGTTCACTTGTTCATTTGTTCATTTGTTCACTTGTTCACTTGTTCATTTGTTCATTTGTTCATTTGTTCATTTGTTCATTTGTCCATTTGTTCATTTGTCCATTTGTTCATTTGTCCATTTGTTCATTTGTTCATTTGTCCATTTGTTCATTTGTTCATTTGTTCATTTGTTCATTTGTTCATTTGTTCATTTGTTCATTTGTTCATTTGTTCATTTGTCCATTTGTTCATTTGTTCATTTGTCCATTTGTTCAATTGTTCATTTGTTCATTTGATCATTTTTTCATTCGCTCATTTGTTCATTCGCTCATTTATTCATTCGCTCATTTGTTCATTTGTACATTTGCTCATTTGTTCATTCGTTCATTTGTTCATTTGTTCATTTGTTCATTTGTTCATTTGTTCACTTGTTCATTTGTTCACTTGTTCATTTGTTCACTTGTTCATTTGTTCACTTGTTCACTTGCTCACTTGTTCATTCGCTCATTTGTTCATTCGCTCATTTGTTCATTCGCTCATTTGTTCATTTGTACATTTGCTCATTTGTTCATTTGTTCATTTGTTCATTTGTTCATTTGTTCATTTGTACATTTGTTCATTTGCTCATTTGTTCATTTGTTCATTTGTTCATTTGTTCATTTGTTCATTTGTTCATTTGTTCATTTGATCATTTGTTCATTAGTTCATTTGTTCATTTGTTCATTTGTTCATTTGTTCATTTGTTCATTTGATCATTTGTTCATTTGTTCATTTGTTCATTTGATCATTTGTTCATTTGTTCATTTGTTCATTTGTTCATTTGTTCATTTGTTCACTTGTTCACTTGTTCACTTGTTCACTTGTTCACTTGTTCACTTGTTCACTTGTTCATTTGTTCATTTGTTCATTTGTTCATTTGTTCATTTGTTCATTAGTTCATTTGTACATTTGTTCATCTGTCCATTTGATCAATTGTCCATTTGTCCATTTGTTCATTTGTTCATTTGTTCATTTGTTCATTTGTTCATTTGTTCATTTGTTCATTTGTTCATTTGTACATTTGTTCATTTGTTCATTTGTTCATTTGTTCATTAGTTCATTTGTACATTTGTTCATCTGTCCATTTGATCAATTGTCCATTTGTCCATTTGTTCATTTGTTCATTTGTTCATTTGTTCATTTGTTCATTTGTACATTTGTTCATTTGTTCATTTGTTCATTTGTTCATTTGTTCATTTGTGCATTTGTTCATTTGTTCACTTGTTCACTTGTTCATTTGTTCATTTGTTCATTTGTTCATTTGTTCATTTGTTCATTTGTTCACTTGTTCACTTGTTCATTTGTTCATTTGTTCATTTGTTCATTTGTTCGTTTCTTCATTTGTTCAATTGTTCACTTCTTCATTTGTTCATTTGTTCATTAGTTCATTTGTTCCTTCGTTCATTTGTCTATTCGCACATTGGTTCATTTGTTAATTCGTTCATTTGTCTATTCGCTCATTTGTTCATTTGTTAATTCGTTCATTTGTCTATTCGCTCATTTGTTCATTCGTTCATTTGTCATTTGTTCATTTGTTCACTTGTTCATTTGTTCATTTGTTCAATTGTTCACTTGTTCATTTGTTCATTTGTTCATTTGTTCATTTGTTCATTTGTCCACTTGTTCATTTGTCCATTTGTTCATTTGTCCATTTGTTCATTTGTTCATTTGTTCATTTGTTCATTTGTTCATTTGTTCATTTGTTCATTTGTTCATTTGTTCATTCGCTCATTTGTTCACTTGTTCACTTGTTCACTTGTTCACTTGTTCACTTGTTCATTTGTTCATTTGTTCATTTGTTCATTTGTTCATTTGTTCATTTGTTCATTTGTTCATTTGTTCATTTGTTCATTTGTTCATTTGTTCATTTGTTCATTTGTTCATTTGTTCATTTGTTCATTTGTTCATTTGTTCATTTGTTCATTTGTTCACTTGTTCACTTGTTCATTTGTTCATTTGTTCATTTCTTCGTTTCTTCGTTTCTTCATTTCTTCGTTTGTTCATTTGTTCATTTGTACATTTGTTCATTTGTTCATTTGTTCATTTGTTCATTTGTTCATTTGTTCATTTGTTCATTTGTCCATTTGTTCATTTGTTCATTTGTCCATTTGTTCATTTGTTCATTTGTTCATTTGTTCATTTGTTCATTTGATCATTTGTTCATTCGCTCATTTGTTCATTCGCTCATTTGTTCACTTGTTCACTTGTTCACTTGTTCACTTGTTCACTTGTTCATTTGTTCATTTGTTCATTTGTTCATTTGTTCATTAGTTCATTTGTACATTTGTTCATCTGTCCATTTGATCAATTGTCCATTTGTTCATTTGTTCATTTGTTCATTTGTTCACTTGTTCATTTGTTCATTTGTTCATTTGTACATTTGTTCATTTGTTCATTTGTTCATTTGTTCATTTGTTCATTTGTTCATTTGTTCATTTGTTCATTTGCTCATTTGTTCATTTGTTCATTTGTTCGTTTGTTCATTTGTTCATTTGTACATTTGTTCATTTGTTCATTTGTTCATTTGTTCATTTCTTCATTTGTTCAATTGTTCATTTGTTCATTTGTTCATTTGTTCATTTGTTCATTTGTTCATGTGTTCATTTGTTCATTTGTTCATTTGTTCATTTGTCCATTTGTCCACTTGTTCATTTGTTCATTTGTTTATTTGTTCATTTGTTCATTTTTTCGTTTGTTCATTTGTTCATTTGTTCATTTGTTCCTTCGTTCATTTGTCTATTCGCACATTTGTTCATTTGTTAATTCGTTCATTTGTCTATTCGCTCATTTGTTCATTTGTTAATTCGTTCATTTGTCTATTCGCTCATTTGTTCATTTGTTCATTTGTTCATTTGTTCATTTGTTCATTTGTTCACTTGTTCACTTGTTCACTTGTTCACTTGTTCATTTGTTCATTTGTTCATTTGTTCATTCGTTCATTTGTTCATTTGTTCACTTGTTCATTTGTTCACTTGTTCATTTGTTCACTTGTTCACTTGCTCACTTGTTCATTTGTTCATTTGTTCATTTGTTCATTTGTTCATTTGTTCATTTGTTCATTTGTCCATTTGTTCATTTGTTCATTTGTTCATTTGTTCATTTGTTCATTTGTTCATTTGTTCATTTGTTCATTTGTTCATTTGTTCATTTGTTCATTTGTTCATTTGTTCATTTGTTCATTGGTTCATTTGTTCATTTGTTCATTTGTTCGTTTGTTCGTTTGTTCAATTGTTCAATTGTTCATTTGTTCATTTGTTCATTTGTTCATTTGTTCATTTGTTCATTTGTTCATTTGTTCATTTGTTCATTTGATCATTTGTTCATTCGCTCATTTGTTCATTTGTTCATTTGTTCATTTGATCATTTGTTCATTCGCTCATTTGTTCATTCGCTCATTTATTCATTCGCTCATTTGTTCATTTGTACATTTGCTCATTTGTTCACTTGTTCATTTGTTCATTCGTTCATTTGTTCATTTGTTCATTTATTCACTTGTTGATTTGTTCACTTGTTCATTTGTTCACTTGTTCATTTGTTCACTTGTTCACTTGCTCACTTGTTCATTTGTTCATTTGTTCATTTGTTCATTTGTTCATTTGTTCATTTGTTCATTTGTTCATTTGTTCATTCGCTCATTTGTTCATTCGCTCATTTGTTCATTCGCTCATTTGTTCATTCGCTCATTTATTCATTCGCTCATTTGTTCATTTGTACATTTTCTCATTTGTTCATTTGTTCATTCGTTCGATTTTCTATTCCCTAATTTGTTCATTCGTTCACTTGCCTATTCGCTCATTTGTTCACTTGTTAATTATTTCATTTGTTCATTTGTTCATTTGTTCATTTGTTCATTTGTTCATTTGTTCATTTGTTCATTTGTTCATTTGTTCATTTGTTCATTTGTTCATTTGTTCATTTGTTCACTTGTTCATTTGTTCATTTGTTCAATTGTTCACTTGTTCACTTGTTCATTTGTTCATTTGTTCATTTGTTCATTTGTTCATTTGTTCATTTGTTCATTTGTTCATTTGTACATTTGTTCATCTGTCCATTTGATCAATTGTCCATTTGTCCATTTGTTCATTTGTTCATTTGTTCATTTGTTCATTTGTTCATTTGTTCATTTGTTCATTTGTTCATTTGTTCATTTGTTCATTTGTTCATTTGTTCATTTGTACATTTGTTCATTAGTTCATTTGTTCATTTGTTCATTTGTTCATTTGTTCATCTGTCCATTTGATCAATTGTCCATTTGTCCATTTGTTCATTTGTTCATTTGTTCATTTGTTCATTTGTTCATTTGATCATATGTACATTTGTTCATTTGTTCATTTGTTCATTTGTTCATTTGTTCATTTGTTCATTTGTTCATTTGCTCATTTGTTCATTTGTTCATTTGTTCATTTGTTCATTTGTTCATTTGTTCATTTGTTCATTTGTTCATTTGTTCATTTGTTCATTTGATCATTTGTTCAATAGTTCATTTGTTCATTTGTTCATTTGTTCATTTGTTCATTTGTTCATTTGTTCATTTGTTCATTTGTTCATTTGTCCATTTGTCCATTTGTTCATTTGTTCATTTGTTCATTTGTACATTTGTTCATTTGTTCATTTGTTCATTTGTTCATTTGTTCATTTGTTCATTTGTTCATTTGTTCATTTGTTCATTTGTTCATTTGTTCATTTGATCATTTGTTCAATAGTTCATTTGTTCATTTGTTCATTTGTTCATTTGTTCATTTGTACATTTGTTCATTTGTTCATTTGTTCATTTGTTCATTAGTTCATTTGTACATTTGTTCATCTGTCCATTTGATCAATTGTCCATTTGTCCATTTGTTCATTTGTTCATTTGTTCATTTGTTCATTTGTACATTTGTTCATTTGTTCATTTGTTCATTTGTTCATTTGTTCATTTGTTCATTTGTTCATTTGTTCATTTGTTCATTTGTTCATTTGTTCATTTGATCATTTGTTCATTTGTTCATCTGTCCATTTGATCAATTGTCCATTTGTCCATTTGTTCATTTGTTCATTTGTTCATTTGTTCATTTGTTCATTTGATCATATGTACATTTGTTCATTTGTTCGTTTCTTCATTTGTTCAATTGTTCACTTCTTCATTTGTTCATTTGTTCATTTGTTCATTTGTTCCTTCGTTCATTTGTCTATTCGCACATTTGTTCATTTGTTAATTCGTTCATTTGTCTATTCGCTCATTTGTTCATTTGTTAATTCGTTCATTTGTCTATTCGCTCATTTGTTCATTTGTTAATTCGTTCATTTGTCTATTCGCTCATTTGTTCATTTGTCATTTGTTCATTTGTTCACTTGTTCATTTGTTCATTTGTTCACTTGTTCACTTGTTCATTTGTTCATTTGTTCATTTGTTCATTTGTCCATTTGTTCATTTGTCCATTTGTTCATTTGTCCATTTGTTCATTTGTTCATTTGTCCATTTGTTCATTTGTTCATTTGTTCATTTGTTCATTTGTTCATTTGTTCATTTGTTCAGTTGTTCATTTGTCCATTTGTTCATTTGTTCATTTGTCCATTTGTTCATTTGTTCATTTGTTCATTTGTTCATTTGTTCATTTGATCATTTGTTCATTCGCTCATTTGTTCATTCGCTCATTTATTCATTCGCTCATTTGTTCACTTGTTCATTTGTTCATTTGTCATTTGTTCATTTGTTCACTTGTTCATTTGTTCACTTGCTCACTTGTTCTTTCGTTCATTTGTTCATTTGTTCATTTGTTCATTTGTCCATTTGTTCATTTGTCCATTTGTTCATTTGTCCATTTGTTCATTTGTTCATTTGTCCATTTGTTCATTTGTTCATTTGTTCATTTGTTCATTTGTTCATTTGTTCATTTGTTCATTTGTTCATTTGTCCATTTGTTCATTTGTTCATTTGTCCATTTGTTCATTTGTTCATTTGTTCATTTGATCATTTTTTCATTCGCTCATTTGTTCATTCGCTCATTTATTCATTCGCTCATTTGTTCATTTGTACATTTGCTCATTTGTTCATTCGTTCATTTGTTCATTTGTTCATTTGTTCATTTGTTCATTTGTTCACTTGTTCATTTGTTCACTTGTTCATTTGTTCACTTGTTCATTTGTTCACTTGTTCACTTGCTCACTTGTTCATTCGCTCATTTGTTCATTCGCTCATTTGTTCATTCGCTCATTTGTTCATTTGTACATTTGCTCATTTGTTCATTTGTTCATTTGTTCATTTGTTCATTTGTTCATTTGTTCATTTGTTCATTTGTTCATTTGTTCATTTGTTCATTCGTTCATTTGTTCATTTGTTCATTTGTTCATTTGCTCATTTGTTCATTTGTTCATTTGTTCATTTGTTCATTTGTTCATTTGTTCATTTGTTCATTTGTTCATTTGATCATTTGTTCATTAGTTCATTTGTTCATTTGTTCATTTGTTCATTTGTTCATTTGTTCATTTGATCATTTGTTCATTTGTTCATTTGTTCATTTGATCATTTGTTCATTTGTTCATTTGTTCATTTGTTCATTTGTTCACTTGTTCATTTGTTCACTTGTTCACTTGCTCACTTGTTCATTTGTTCATTTGTTCATTTGTTCATTTGTTCATTTGTTCATTTGTTCATTTGTCCATTTGTTCATTTGTTCATTTGTTCATTTGTTCATTTATTCATGTGTTCATTTGTTCATTTGTTCATTTGTTCATTTGTTCATTTGTTCATTTGTTCATTTGTTCATTTGTTCACTTGTTCACATGTTCATTTGTTCATTTGTTCATTTGTTCATTAGTTCATTTGTACATTTGTTCATCTGTCCATTTGATCAATTGTCCATTTGTCCATTTGTTCATTTGTTCATTTGTTCATTTGTACATTTGTTCATTTGTTCATTTGTTCATTTGTTCATTTGTTCATTTGTTCATTTGTTCATTTGTTCACTTGTTCACTTGTTCATTTGTTCATTTGTTCATTTGTTCATTTGTTCATTTGTTCATTTGTTCATTTGTTCACTTGTTCACTTGTTCATTTGTTCATTTGTTCATTTGTTCATTTGTTCGTTTCTTCATTTGTTCAATTGTTCACTTCTTCATTTGTTCATTTGTTCATTTGTTCCTTCGTTCATTTGTCTATTCGCACATTGGTTCATTTGTTAATTCGTTCATTTGTCTATTCGCTCATTTGTTCATTTGTTAATTCGTTCATTTGTCTATTCGCTCATTTGTTCATTCGTTCATTTGTCATTTGTTCATTTGTTCACTTGTTCATTTGTTCATTTGTTCAATTGTTCACTTGTTCATTTGTTCATTTGTTCATTTGTTCATTTGTTCATTTGTCCATTTGTTCATTTGTCCATTTGTTCATTTGTCCATTTGTTCATTTGTTCATTTGTTCATTTGTTCATTTGTTCATTTGTTCATTTGTTCATTTGTTCATTTGTTCATTTGTTCATTTGTCCATTTGTTCATTTGTTCATTTGTTCATTTGTTCATTTGTTCATTTGTTCATTTGATCATTTGTTCATTCGCTCATTTGTTCATTCGCTCATTTGTTCACTTGTTCACTTGTTCACTTGTTCACTTGTTCATTTGTTCATTTGTTCATTTGTTCATTTGTTCATTAGTTCATTTGTACATTTGTTCATCTGTCCATTTGATCAATTGTCCATTTGTCCATTTGTTCATTTGTTCATTTGTTCATTTGTTCACTTGTTCATTTGTTCATTTGTTCATTTGTACATTTGTTCATTTGTTCATTTGTTCATTTGTTCATTTGTTCATTTGTTCATTTGTTCATTTGTTCATTTGCTCATTTGTTCATTTGTTCATTTGTTCATTTGTTCATTTGTTCATTTGTTCATTTGTTCATTTGTTCATTTGTTCATTTGTTCAATTGTTCATTTGTTCATTTGTTCATTTGTTCATTTGTTCATTTGTTCACTTGTTCATTTGTTCATTTGTTCATTTGTTCATTTGTTCATTTGTTCATTTGTTCATTTGTTCAGTTGTTCATTTGTTCATTTGTTCATTTGTTCATTTGTTCATATGTTCATTTGTTCATTTGTTCATTTGTTCATTTCTTCATTTGTTCATTTGTTCATTTGTTCATTTGTTCATTTGTTCATTTGTTCATTTGTTCATTTGTTCATTTGTTCATTTGTTCATTTGTTCATTTGTTCATTTGTTCATTTGTTCATTTGTTCATTTGTTCATTTGTTCATTTGTTCATTTGTTCATTTGTTCATTTGTTCATTTGTTCATTTGTTCATTTGTTCATTTGTTCATTTGTTCATTTGTTCATTTGTTCATTTGTTCACTTGTTCACTTGTTCATTTGTTCATTTGTTCATTTCTTCGTTTCTTCGTTTCTTCATTTCTTCGTTTGTTCATTTGTTCATTTGTACATTTGTTCATTTGTTCATTTGTTCATTTGTTCATTTGTTCATTTGTTCATTTGTTCATTTGTTCATTTGTCCATTTGTTCATTTGTTCATTTGTCCATTTGTTCATTTGTTCATTTGTTCATTTGTTCATTTGTTCATTTGATCATTTGTTCATTCGCTCATTTGTTCATTCGCTCATTTGTTCACTTGTTCACTTGTTCACTTGTTCACTTGTTCACTTGTTCATTTGTTCATTTGTTCATTTGTTCATTTGTTCATTAGTTCATTTGTACATTTGTTCATCTGTCCATTTGATCAATTGTCCATTTGTTCATTTGTTCATTTGTTCATTTGTTCACTTGTTCATTTGTTCATTTGTTCATTTGTACATTTGTTCATTTGTTCATTTGTTCATTTGTTCATTTGTTCATTTGTTCATTTGTTCATTTGTTCATTTGTTCATTTGTTCATTTGTTCATTTGTTCATTTGTTCATTTGTTCATTTGTTCATTTGTTCATTTGTTCATTTGTTCATTTGTTCATTTGTTCATTTGTTCATTTGTTCATTTGTTCATTTGTTCATTTGTTCATTTGTTCATTTGTTCATTTGTTCATTTGTTCATTTGTTCATTTGTTCATATGTTCATTTGTTCATTTGTTCATTTCTTCATTTGTTCATTTGTTCATTTGTTCATTTGTTCATTTGTTCATTTGTTCATTTGTTCATTTGTTCATTTGTTCATTTGTTCATTTGTTCATTTGTTCATTTGTTCATTTGTTCATTTGTTCATTTGTTCATTTGTTCATTTGTTCATTTGTTCACTTGTTCACTTGTTCATTTGTTCATTTGTTCATTTCTTCGTTTCTTCGTTTCTTCATTTCTTCGTTTGTTCATTTGTTCATTTGTACATTTGTTCATTTGTTCATTTGTTCATTTGTTCATTTCTTCATTTGTTCAATTGTTCATTTGTTCATTTGTTCATTTGTTCATTTGTTCATTTGTTCATGTGTTCATTTGTTCATTTGTTCATTTGTTCATTTGTCCATTTGTCCACTTGTTCATTTGTTCATTTGTTTATTTGTTCATTTGTTCATTTTTTCGTTTGTTCATTTGTTCATTTGTTCATTTGTTCCTTCGTTCATTTGTCTATTCGCACATTTGTTCATTTGTTAATTCGTTCATTTGTCTATTCGCTCATTTGTTCATTTGTTAATTCGTTCGTTTGTCTATTCGCTCATTTGTTCATTTGTTCATTTGTTCATTTGTTCATTTGTTCATTTGTTCACTTGTTCACTTGTTCACTTGTTCACTTGTTCATTTGTTCATTTGTTCATTTGTTCATTCGTTCATTTGTTCATTTGTTCACTTGTTCATTTGTTCACTTGTTCATTTGTTCACTTGTTCACTTGCTCACTTGTTCATTTGTTCATTTGTTCATTTGTTCATTTGTTCATTTGTTCATTTGTTCATTTGTCCATTTGTTCATTTGTTCATTTGTTCATTTGTTCATTTGTTCATTTGTTCATTTGTTCATTTGTTCATTTGTTCATTTGTTCATTTGTTCATTTGTTCATTTGTTCATTTGTTCATTTGTTCATTTGTTCATTTGTTCATTTGTTCATTTGTTCATTTGTTCATTTGTTCATTTGTTCATTTGTTCATTTGTTCATTTTTTCATTTGTTCATTTGTTCATTTGTTCATTTGTTCACTTGTTTACTTGTTCACTTGTTCACTTGTTCACTTGTTCATTTGTTCATTTGTTCATTTCTTCGTTTCCTCATTTCTTCGTTTGTTCATTTGTTCATTTGTTCATTTGTTCATTTGTTCATTTGATCATTTGTTCATTCGCTCATTTGTTCATTTGTTCATTTGTTCATTTGATCATTTGTTCATTCGCTCATTTGTTCATTCGCTCATTTATTCATTCGCTCATTTGTTCATTTGTACATTTGCTCATTTGTTCACTTGTTCATTTGTTCATTCGTTCATTTGTTCATTTGTTCATTTGTTCACTTGTTGATTTGTTCACTTGTTCATTTGTTCACTTGTTCATTTGTTCACTTGTTCACTTGCTCACTTGTTCATTTGTTCATTTGTTCATTTGTTCATTTGTTCATTTGTTCATTTGTTCATTTGTTCATTCGCTCATTTGTTCATTCGCTCATTTGTTCATTCGCTCATTTGTTCATTCGCTCATTTATTCATTCGCTCATTTGTTCATTTGTACATTTTCTCATTTGTTCATTTGTTCATTCGTTCGATTTTCTATTCCCTAATTTGTTCATTCGTTCATTTGCCTATTCGCTCATTTGTTCACTTGTTAATTATTTCATTTGTTCATTTGTTCATTTGTTCATTTGTTCATTTGTTCATTTGTTCATTTGTTCATTTGTTCATTTGTTCATTTGTTCATTTGTTCATTTGTTCATTTGTTCATTTGTTCATTGGTTCATTTGTTCATTTGTTCATTTGTTCATTTGTTCATTTGTTCATTTGTTCATTTGTTCATTTGTTCATTAGTTCATTTTTTCATTTGTTCATACGTTCATTTGTTCAATATTTTAATTTGTTCATTTTTTACATTTGTTCATTTGCTCATTTGTTCATTTGTTCATTTGTTCATTTGTTCATTTGTTCATTTGTTCATTTGTTCATTTGTTCATTTGTTCATTTGTTCATTTGTTCATTTGTTCATTTGTTCATTTGTTCATTTGTTCATTTGTTCATTTGTTCATTTGTCCATTTGTTCATTTGTTCATTTGTTCATTTGTTCATTTGTTCATTTATTCATGTGTTCATTTGTTCATTTGTTCATTTGTTCATTTGTCATTTGTTCATTTGTTCACTTGTTCATTTGTTCATTTGTTCACTTGTTCACTTGTTCATTTGTTCATTTGTTCATTTGTTCATTTGTTCATTTGTCCATTTGTTCATTTGTCCATTTGTTCATTTGTCCATTTGTTCATTTGTTCATTTGTCCATTTGTTCATTTGTTCATTTGTTCATTTGTTCATTTGTTCATTTGTTCATTTGTTCATTTGTTCATTTGTTCATTTGTCCATTTGTTCATTTGTTCATTTGTCCATTTGTTCATTTGTTCATTTGTTCATTTGATCATTTTTTCATTCGCTCATTTGTTCATTCGCTCATTTATTCATTCGCTCATTTGTTCATTTGTACATTTGCTCATTTGTTCATTCGTTCATTTGTTCATTTGTTCATTTGTTCATTTGTTCATTTGTTTATTTGTTCATTTGTTCTTTTGTTCATTTGTTCATTTGTTCATTTGTTCATTTGTTCATTTGTTCATTTGTTCACTTGTTCATTTGTTCATTTGTTCATTTGTTCATTTGTTCATTTGTTCATTTGTTCATTTGTTCATTTGTTCATTTGTTCATTTGTTCATTTGTTCATTTGTTCATTTGTTCACTTGTTCATTTGTTCATTGGTTCATTTGTTCATTTGTTCATTTGTTCATTTGTTCAATTGTTCATTTCTTCATTTGTTCATTTGTTCATTTGTTCATTTGTTCCTTCGTTCATTTGTCTATTCGCACATTTGTTCATTTGTTAATTCGTTCATTTGTCTATTCGCACATTTGTTCATTTGTTAATTCGTTCATTTGTCTATTCGCTCATTTGTTCATTTGTTAATTCGTTCATTTGTCTATTCGCTCATTTGTTCATTTGTTCATTTGTCATTTGTTCATTTGTTCACTTGTTCATTTGTTCATTTGTTCACTTGTTCACTTGTTCATTTGTTCATTTGTTCATTTGTTCATTTGTTCATTTGTCCATTTGTTCATTTGTCCATTTGTTCATTTGTCCATTTGTTCATTTGTTCATTTGTCCATTTGTTCATTTGTTCATTTGTTCATTTGTTCATTTGTTCATTTGTTCATTTGTTCATTTGTCCATTTGTTCATTTGTTCATTTGTCCATTTGTTCAATTGTTCATTTGTTCATTTGATCATTTTTTCATTCGCTCATTTGTTCATTCGCTCATTTATTCATTCGCTCATTTGTTCATTTGTACATTTGCTCATTTGTTCATTCGTTCATTTGTTCATTTGTTCATTTGTTCATTTGTTCATTTGTTCACTTGTTCATTTGTTCACTTGTTCATTTGTTCACTTGTTCATTTGTTCACTTGTTCACTTGCTCACTTGTTCATTCGCTCATTTGTTCATTCGCTCATTTGTTCATTCGCTCATTTGTTCATTTGTACATTTGCTCATTTGTTCATTTGTTCATTTGTTCATTTGTTCATTTGTTCATTTGTACATTTGTTCATTTGCTCATTTGTTCATTTGTTCATTTGTTCATTTGTTCATTTGTTCATTTGTTCATTTGTTCATTTGATCATTTGTTCATTAGTTCATTTGTTCATTTGTTCATTTGTTCATTTGTTCATTTGTTCATTTGATCATTTGTTCATTTGTTCATTTGTTCATTTGATCATTTGTTCATTTGTTCATTTGTTCATTTGTTCATTTGTTCATTTGTTCACTTGTTCACTTGTTCACTTGTTCACTTGTTCACTTGTTCACTTGTTCACTTGTTCATTTGTTCATTTGTTCATTTGTTCATTTGTTCATTTGTTCATTAGTTCATTTGTACATTTGTTCATCTGTCCATTTGATCAATTGTCCATTTGTCCATTTGTTCATTTGTTCATTTGTTCATTTGTTCATTTGTTCATTTGTTCATTTGTTCATTTGTTCATTTGTACATTTGTTCATTTGTTCATTTGTTCATTTGTTCATTAGTTCATTTGTACATTTGTTCATCTGTCCATTTGATCAATTGTCCATTTGTCCATTTGTTCATTTGTTCATTTGTTCATTTGTTCATTTGTTCATTTGTACATTTGTTCATTTGTTCATTTGTTCATTTGTTCATTTGTTCATTTGTGCATTTGTTCATTTGTTCACTTGTTCACTTGTTCATTTGTTCATTTGTTCATTTGTTCATTTGTTCATTTGTTCATTTGTTCACTTGTTCACTTGTTCATTTGTTCATTTGTTCATTTGTTCATTTGTTCGTTTCTTCATTTGTTCAATTGTTCACTTCTTCATTTGTTCATTTGTTCATTAGTTCATTTGTTCCTTCGTTCATTTGTCTATTCGCACATTGGTTCATTTGTTAATTCGTTCATTTGTCTATTCGCTCATTTGTTCATTTGTTAATTCGTTCATTTGTCTATTCGCTCATTTGTTCATTCGTTCATTTGTCATTTGTTCATTTGTTCACTTGTTCATTTGTTCATTTGTTCAATTGTTCACTTGTTCATTTGTTCATTTGTTCATTTGTTCATTTGTTCATTTGTCCACTTGTTCATTTGTCCATTTGTTCATTTGTCCATTTGTTCATTTGTTCATTTGTTCATTTGTTCATTTGTTCATTTGTTCATTTGTTCATTTGTTCATTTGTTCATTTGTCCATTTGTTCATTTGTTCATTTGTTCATTTGTTCATTTGTTCATTTGTTCATTTGTTCATTTGTTCATTTGTTCATTTGTTCATTTGTTCATTTGTTCATTTGTTCATTTGTTCATTTGTTCATTTGTTCATTGGTTCATTTGTTCATTTGTTCATTTGTTCGTTTGTTCGTTTGTTCAATTGTTCAATTGTTCATTTGTTCATTTGTTCATTTGTTCATTTGTTCATTTGTTCATTTGTTCATTTGTTCATTTGTTCATTTGATCATTTGTTCATTCGCTCATTTGTTCATTTGTTCATTTGTTCATTTGATCATTTGTTCATTCGCTCATTTGTTCATTCGCTCATTTATTCATTCGCTCATTTGTTCATTCGCTCATTTATTCATTCGCTCATTTGTTCATTTGTACATTTGCTCATTTGTTCACTTGTTCATTTGTTCATTCGTTCATTTGTTCATTTGTTCATTTATTCACTTGTTGATTTGTTCACTTGTTCATTTGTTCACTTGTTCATTTGTTCACTTGTTCACTTGCTCACTTGTTCATTTGTTCATTTGTTCATTTGTTCATTTGTTCATTTGTTCATTTGTTCATTTGTTCATTTGTTCATTCGCTCATTTGTTCATTCGCTCATTTGTTCATTCGCTCATTTGTTCATTCGCTCATTTATTCATTCGCTCATTTGTTCATTTGTACATTTTCTCATTTGTTCATTTGTTCATTCGTTCGATTTTCTATTCCCTAATTTGTTCATTCGTTCATTTGCCTATTCGCTCATTTGTTCACTTGTTAATTATTTCATTTGTTCATTTGTTCATTTGTTCATTTGTTCATTTGTTCATTTGTTCATTTGTTCATTTGTTCATTTGTTCATTTGTTCATTTGTTCATTTGTTCATTTGTTCATTTGTTCATTGGTTCATTTGTTCATTTGTTCATTTGTTCATTTGTTCATTTGTTCATTTGTTCATTTGTTCATTAGTTCATTTGTTCATTTGTTCATTTGTTCATTTGTTCATTTGTTCATTAGTTCATTTTTTCATTTGTTCATTTGCTCATTTGTTCATTTGTTCATTTGTTCATTTGTTCATTTGTTCATTTGTTCATTTGTTCATTTGTTCATTTGTTCATTTGTTCATTTGTTCATTTGTTCATTTGTTCATTTGTTCATTTGTTCATTTGTTCATTTGTTCATTTGTTCATTTGTTCATTTGTTCATTTGTTCATTTGTTCATTTGTTCATTTGTTCATTTGTTCATTTGTTCATTTGTCCATTTGTTCATTTGTTCATTTGTTCATTTGTTCATTTGTTCATTTATTCATGTGTTCATTTGTTCATTTGTTCATTTGTTCACTTGTTCATTTGTTCATTTGTTCACTTGTTCACTTGTTCATTTGTTCATTTGTTCATTTGTTCATTTGTTCATTTGTCCATTTGTTCATTTGTCCATTTGTTCATTTGTCCATTTGTTCATTTGTTCATTTGTCCATTTGTTCATTTGTTCATTTGTTCATTTGTTCATTTGTTCATTTGTTCATTTGTTCATTTGTTCATTTGTTCACTTGTTGACATGTTCATTTGTTCATTTGTACGTTTCTTCATTTCTTCGATTGTTCATTTGTTCATTTGTTCATTTGTACATTTGTTCATTTCTTCATTTCTTCATTTGTTCAATTGTTCATTTCTTCATTTGTTCATTTGTTCATTTGTTCATTTGTTCCTTCGTTCATTTGTCTATTCGCACATTTGTTCATTTGTTAATTCGTTCATTTGTCTATTCGCACATTTGTTCATTTGTTAATTCGTTCATTTGTCTATTCGCTCATTTGTTCATTTGTTAATTCGTTCATTTGTCTATTCGCTCATTTGTTCATTTGTTCATTTGTCATTTGTTCATTTGTTCACTTGTTCATTTGTTCATTTGTTCATTTGTTCATTTGTTCATTTGTTCATTTGTTCATTTGTCCATTTGTTCATTTGTCCATTTGTTCATTTGTCCATTTGTTCATTTGTTCATTTGTCCATTTGTTCATTTGTTCATTTGTTCATTTGTTCATTTGTTCATTTGTTCATTTGTTCATTTGTTCATTTGTCCATTTGTTCATTTGTTCATTTGTCCATTTGTTCATTTGTTCATTTGTTCATTTGATCATTTTTTCATTCGCTCATTTGTTCATTCGCTCATTTATTCATTCGCTCATTTGTTCATTTGTACATTTGCTCATTTGTTCATTCGTTCATTTGTTCATTTGTTCATTTGTTCATTTGTTCATTTGTTCACTTGTTCATTTGTTCACTTGTTCATTTGTTCACTTGTTCATTTGTTCACTTGTTCACTTGCTCACTTGTTCATTCGCTCATTTGTTCATTCGCTCATTTGTTCATTCGCTCATTTGTTCATTTGTACATTTGCTCATTTGTTCATTTGTTCATTTGTTCATTTGTTCATTTGTTCATTTGTACATTTGTTCATTTGTTCATTTGTTCATTTGTTCATTTGTTCATTTGTTCATTTGTTCATTTGTTCATTTGTTCATTTGTTCATTTGCTCATTTGTTCATTTGTTCATTTGTTCATTTGTTCATTTGTTCATTTGTTCATTTGATCATTTGTTCATTAGTTCATTTGTTTATTTGTTCATTTGTTCATTTGTTCATTTGTTCATTTGATCATTTGTTCATTTGTTCATTTGTTCATTTGATCATTTGTTCATTTGTTCATTTGTTCATTTGTTCATTTGTTCATTTGTTCACTTGTTCACTTGTTCACTTGTTCACTTGTTCACTTGTTCACTTGTTCACTTGTTCATTTGTTCATTTGTTCATTTGTTCATTTGTTCATTTGTTCATTTGTTCATTTGTTCATTAGTTCATTTGTACATTTGTTCATCTGTCCATTTGATCAATTGTCCATTTGTCCATTTGTTCATTTGTTCATTTGTTCATTTGTTCATTTGTTCATTTGTTCATTTGTTCATTTGTTCATTTGTACATTTGTTCATTTGTTCATTTGTTCATTTGTTCATTAGTTCATTTGTACATTTGTTCATCTGTCCATTTGATCAATTGTCCATTTGTCCATTTGTTCATTTGTTCATTTGTTCATTTGTTCATTTGTTCATTTGTACATTTGTTCATTTGTTCATTTGTTCATTTGTTCATTTGTTCATTTGTTCATTTGTTCATTTGTTCACTTGTTCACTTGTTCATTTGTTCATTTGTTCATTTGTTCATTTGTTCATTTGTTCACTTGTTCACTTGTTCATTTGTTCATTTGTTCATTTGTTCATTTGTTCGTTTCTTCATTTGTTCAATTGTTCACTTCTTCATTTGTTCATTTGTTCATTTGTTCATTTGTTCCTTCGTTCATTTGTCTATTCGCACATTGGTTCATTTGTTAATTCGTTCATTTGTCTATTCGCTCATTTGTTCATTTGTTAATTCGTTCATTTGTCTATTCGCTCATTTGTTCATTCGTTCATTTGTCATTTGTTCATTTGTTCACTTGTTCATTTGTTCATTTGTTCAATTGTTCACTTGTTCATTTGTTCATTTGTTCATTTGTTCATTTGTTCATTTGTCCATTTGTTCATTTGTCCATTTGTTCATTTGTCCATTTGTTCATTTGTTCATTTGTTCATTTGTTCATTTGTTCATTTGTTCATTTGTTCATTTGTTCATTTGTTCATTTGTCCATTTGTTCATTTGTTCATTTGTCCATTTGTTCATTTGTTCATTTGTTCATTTGTTCATTTGTTCATTTGTTCATTTGATCATTTGTTCATTCGCTCATTTGTTCATTCGCTCATTTGTTCACTTGTTCACTTGTTCACTTGTTCACTTGTTCACTTGTTCATTTGTTCATTTGTTCATTTGTTCATTTGTTCATTAGTTCATTTGTACATTTGTTCATCTGTCCATTTGATCAATTGTCCATTTGTCCATTTGTTCATTTGTTCATTTGTTCATTTGTTCACTTGTTCATTTGTTCATTTGTTCATTTGTACATTTGTTCATTTGTTCATTTGTTCATTTGTTCATTTGTTCATTTGTTCATTTGCTCATTTGTTCATTTGTTCATTTGTTCATTTGTTCATTTGTTCATTTGTTCATTTGTTCATTTGTTCATTTGTTCATTTGTTCATTTGTTCATTTGTTCATTTGTTCATTTGTTCATTTGTTCATTTGTTCATTTGTTCATTTGTTCATTTGTTCATTTGTTCATTTGTTCATTTGTTCATTTGTTCATTTGTTCATTTGTTCATTTGTTCATTTGTTCATTTGTTCATTTGTTCATTTGTTCATTTGTTCATTTGTTCATTTGTTCATTTGTTCATTTGTTCATTTGTTCATTTGTTCATTTGTTCATTTGTTCATATGTTCATTTGTTCATTTGTTCATTTGTTCATTTCTTCATTTGTTCATTTGTTCATTTGTTCATTTGTTCATTTGTTCATTTGTTCATTTGTTCATTTGTTCACTTGTTCACTTGTTCATTTGTTCATTTGTTCATTTCTTCGTTTCTTCGTTTCTTCATTTCTTCGTTTGTTCATTTGTTCATTTGTACATTTGTTCATTTGTTCATTTGTTCATTTGTTCATTTCTTCATTTGTTCAATTGTTCATTTGTTCATTTGTTCATTTGTTCATTTGTTCATTTGTTCATGTGTTCATTTGTTCATTTGTTCATTTGTTCATTTGTCCATTTGTCCACTTGTTCATTTGTTCATTTGTTTATTTGTTCATTTGTTCATTTTTTCGTTTGTTCATTTGTTCATTTGTTCATTTGTTCCTTCGTTCATTTGTCTATTCGCACATTTGTTCATTTGTTAATTCGTTCATTTGTCTATTCGCTCATTTGTTCATTTGTTAATTCGTTCATTTGTCTATTCGCTCATTTGTTCATTTGTTCATTTGTTCATTTGTTCATTTGTTCATTTGTTCACTTGTTCACTTGTTCACTTGTTCACTTGTTCACTTGTTCATTTGTTCATTTGTTCATTTGTTCATTCGTTCATTTGTTCATTTGTTCACTTGTTCATTTGTTCACTTGTTCATTTGTTCACTTGTTCACTTGCTCACTTGTTCATTTGTTCATTTGTTCATTTGTTCATTTGTTCATTTGTTCATTTGTTCATTTGTTCATTTGTTCATTTGTTCATTTGTTCATTTGTTCATTTATTCATGTGTTCATTTGTTCATTTGTTCATTTGTTCATTTGTTCATTTGTTCATTTGTTCACTTGTTCACATGTTCATTTGTTCATTTGTTCGTTTCTTCATTTCTTCGATTGTTCATTTGTTCATTTGTTCATTTGTTCATTTGTTCATTTCTTCATTTGTTCAATTGTTCATTTCTTCATTTGTTCATTTGTTCATTTGTTCATTTGTCCCTTCGTTCATTTGTCTATTCGCACATTTGTTCATTTGTTAATTCGTTCATTTGTCTATTCGCTCATTTGTTCATTTGTTAATTCGTTCATTTGTCTATTCGCTCATTTGTTCATTTGTTCATTTGTCATTTGTTCATTTGTTCACTTGTTCATTTGTTCATTTGTTCACTTGTTCACTTGTTCATTTGTTCATTTGTTCATTTGTTCATTTGTTCATTTGTCCATTTGTTCATTTGTCCATTTGTTCATTTGTCCATTTGTTCATTTGTTCATTTGTCCATTTGTTCATTTGTTCATTTGTTCATTTGTTCATTTGTTCATTTGTTCATTTGTTCATTTGTTCATTTGTCCATTTGTTCATTTGTTCATTTGTCCATTTGTTCATTTGTTCATTTGTTCATTTGATCATTTTTTCATTCGCTCATTTGTTCATTCGCTCATTTATTCATTCGCTCATTTGTTCATTTGTACATTTGCTCATTTGTTCATTCGTTCATTTGTTCATTTGTTCATTTGTTCATTTGTTCATTTGTTCACTTGTTCATTTGTTCACTTGTTCATTTGTTCACTTGTTCATTTGTTCACTTGTTCACTTGCTCACTTGTTCATTCGCTCATTTGTTCATTCGCTCATTTGTTCATTCGCTCATTTGTTCATTTGTACATTTGCTCATTTGTTCATTTGTTCATTTGTTCATTTGTTCATTTGTTCATTTGTACATTCGTTCATTTGTTCATTTGTTCATTTGTTCATTTGTTCATTTGTTCATTTGTTCATTTGTTCATTTGTTCATTTGTTCATTTGTTCATTTGCTCATTTGTTCATTTGTTCATTTGTTCATTTGTTCATTTGTTCATTTGTTCATTTGTTCATTTGATCATTTGTTCATTAGTTCATTTGTTCATTTGTTCATTTGTTCATTTGTTCATTTGTTCATTTGATCATTTGTTCATTTGTTCATTTGTTCATTTGATCATTTGTTCATTTGTTCATTTGTTCATTTGTTCATTTGTTCATTTGTTCACTTGTTCACTTGTTCACTTGTTCACTTGTTCACTTGTTCACTTGTTCACTTGTTCACTTGTTCATTTGTTCATTTGTTCATTTGTTCATTTGGTCATTTGTTCATTAGTTCATTTGTACATTTGTTCATCTGTCCATTTGATCAATTGTCCATTTGTCCATTTGTTCATTTGTGCATTTGTTCATTTGTTCATTTGTTCATTTGTTCATTTGTTCATTTGTTCATTTGTACATTTGTTCATTTGTTCATTTGTTCATTTGTTCATTAGTTCATTTGTACATTTGTTCATCTGTCCATTTGATCAATTGTCCATTTGTCCATTTGTTCATTTGTTCATTTGTTCATTTGTTCATTTGTTCATTTGTACATTTGTTCATTTGTTCATTTGTTCATTTGTTCATTTGTTCATTTGTTCATTTGTTCACTTGTTCATTTGTTCATTTGTTCATTTGTTCATTTGTTCACTTGTTCACTTGTTCATTTGTTCATTTGTTCATTTCTTCGTTTCTTCGTTTCTTCATTTCTTCGTTTGTTCATTTGTTCATTTGTACATTTGTTCATTTGTTCATTTGTTCATTTGTTCATTTCTTCATTTGTTCAATTGTTCATTTGTTCATTTGTTCATTTGTTCATTTGTTCATTTGTTCGTTTCTTCATTTCTTCGATTGTTCATTTGTTCATTTGTTCATTTGTTCATTTGTTCATTTCTTCATTTGTTCAATTGTTCATTTCTTCATTTGTTCATTTGTTCATTTGTTCATTTGTCCCTTCGTTCATTTGTCTATTCGCACATTTGTTCATTTGTTAATTCGTTCATTTGTCTATTCGCTCATTTGTTCATTTGTTAATTCGTTCATTTGTCTATTCGCTCATTTGTTCATTTGTTCATTTGTCATTTGTTCATTTGTTCACTTGTTCATTTGTTCACTTGTTCACTTGTTCACTTGTTCATTTGTTCATTTGTTCATTTGTTCATTTGTTCATTTGTTCATTTGTTCATTTGTCCATTTGTTCATTTGTCCATTTGTTCATTTGTCCATTTGTTCATTTGTTCATTTGTCCACTTGTTCATTTGTTCATTTGTTCATTTGTTCATTTGTTCATTTGTTCATTTGTTCATTTGTCCATTTGTTCATTTGTCCATTTGTTCATTTGTTCATTTGTTCATTTGCTCATTTGATCATTTTTTCATTCGCTCATTTGTTCATTCGCTCATTTATTCATTCGCTCATTTGTTCATTTGTACATTTGCTCATTTGTTCATTTGTTCGTTTGTTCATTCGTTCATTTGTTCATTTGTTCATTTGTTCACTTGTTCATTTGTTCACTTGTTCATTTGTTCACTTGTTCATTTGTTCACTTGTTCACTTGCTCACTTGTTCATTTGTTCATTTGTTCATTCGCTCATTTGTTCATTCGCTCATTTATTCATTCGCTCATTTGTTCATTTGTACATTTGCTCATTTGTTCATTTGTACATTTGTTCATTTGTTCATTTGTTCATTCGCTCATTTATTCATTCGCTCATTTGTTCATTTGTACATTTGCTCATTTGTTCATTTGTACATTTGTTCATTTGTTCATTTGTTCATTTGTTCATTTGTTCACTTGTCCATTTGTTCATTTGTTCATTTGTTCATTTGTTCATTTGTTCATTTGTTCATTTATTCATTTGTTCATTTGTTCATTTGTTCATTTGTTCATTTGTTCATTTGTTCATTTGTTCATTTGTTCATTTGTTCATTTGTTCATTTGTTCATTTGTTCATTTGTTCATTTGTTCATCTGTCCATTTGATCAATTGTCCATTTGTCCATTTGTTCATTTGTTCATTTGTTCATTTGTTCATTTGTTCATTTGTACATTTGTTCATTTGTTCATTTGTTCATTTGTTCATTTGTTCATTTGTTCATTTGTTCATTTGCTCATTTGTTCATTTGTTCATTTGTTCATTTGTTCATTTGTTCATTTGTTCATTTGTTCATTTGTTCATTTGTTCATTTGTTCATTTGTTCATTTGTTCATTTGTTCATTTGATCATTTGTTCATTAGTTCATTTGTTCATTTGTTCATTTGTTCATTTGTTCATTTGTTCATTTGTTCATTTGTTCATTTGATCATTTGTTCATTTGATCATTTGTTCATTTGTTCATTTGTTCATTTGTTCACTTGTTCACTTGTTCACTTGTTCACTTGTTCACTTGTTCACTTGTTCACTTGTTCACTTGTTCACTTGTTCACTTGTTCACTTGTTCACTTGTTCATTTGTTCATTTGTGCATTTGTTCATTTGTTCATTTGTTCATTTGTTCATTTGTTCATTTGTTCATTCTTTCATTTGTTCATTTGTTCATTTGTTCATTTGTTCATTTGTTCATTTGTTCATTTGTTCATTTGTTCATTTGTTCATTTGTTCATTTGTTCATTTGTACATTTGTTCATTTGTTCATTTGTTCATTTGTTCATATGTTCATTTGTTCATTTGTTCATTTGTTCATTTGTTCATTTCTTCATTTCTTCATTTCTTCATTTGTTCATTTGTTCATTTGTTCATTTGTTCATTTGTTCATTTGTTCATTTGTTCACTTGTTCACTTGTTCATTTGTTCATTTGTTCATTTCTTCGTTTCTTCGTTTCTTCATTTCTTCGTTTGTTCATTTGTTCATTTGTACATTTGTTCATTTGTTCATTTGTTCATTTGTTCATTTCTTCATTTGTTCAATTGTTCATTTGTTCATTTGTTCATTTGTTCATTTGTTCATGTGTTCATTTGTTCATTTGTTCATTTGTCCATTTGTCCACTTGTTCACTTGTTCACTTGTTCACATGTTCATTTGTTCATTTGTTCATTTGTTCATTTGTTCATTAGTTCATTTGTACATTTGTTCATCTGTCCATTTGATCAATTGTCCATTTGTCCATTTGTTCATTTGTTCATTTGTTCATTTGTTCATTTGTTCATTTGTTCATTTGTACATTTGTTCATTTGTTCATTTGTTCATTTGTTCATTTGTTCATTTGTTCACTTGTTCACTTGTTCATTTGTTCATTTGTTCATTTGTTCACTTGTTCATTTGTTCATTTGTCCATTTGTTCATTTGTTCATTTGTCCATTTGTTCATTTGTTCATTTGTCCATTTGTTCATTTGTTCATTTCTTCATTTCTTCATTTGTTCATTTGTTCATTTGTCCATTTGTTCATTTGTTCATTTGTCCATTTGTTCATTTGTTCATTTGTTCATTTGTTCATTTGATCATTTGTTCATTCGCTCATTTGTTCATTCGCTCATTTATTCATTCGCTCATTTGTTCACTTGTTCACTTGTTCACTTGTTCACTTGTTCACTTGTTCATTTGTTCATTTGTTCATTTGTTCATTTGTTCATTTGTTCATTAGTTCATTTGTACATTTGCTCATTTGTTCATTTGTACATTTGTTCATTTGTTCATTTGTTCATTTGTTCATTTCTTCATTTGTTCAATTGTTCATTTCTTCATTTGTTCATTTGTTCGTTTGTTCATTTGTTCATTTGTTCATTTGTTCATTTGTTCATTTGTTCACTTGTTCACTTGTTCATTTGTTCATTTGTTCATTTCTTCGTTTCTTCGTTTCTTCATTTCTTCGTTTGTTCATTTGTTCATTTGTACATTTGTTCATTTGTTCATTTGTTCATTTGTTCATTTCTTCATTTGTTCAATTGTTCATTTGTTCATTTGTTCATGTGTTCATTTGTTCATTTGTTCATTTGTCCATTTGTCCACTTGTTCACTTGTTCATTTGTTCATTTGTTCATTTGTTCATTTGTACATTTGTTCATTTGTTCATTTGTTCATTTGTTCATATGTTCATTTGTTCATTTGTTCATTTGTTCATTTCTTCATTTCTTCATTTCTTCATTTGTTCATTTGTTCATTTGTTCATTTGTTCATTTGTTCATTTGTTCATTTGTTCATTTGTTCATTTGTTCACTTGTTCACTTGTTCATTTGTTCATTTGTTCATTTCTTCGTTTCTTCGTTTCTTCATTTCTTCGTTTGTTCATTTGTTCATTTGTACATTTGTTCATTTGTTCATTTGTTCATTTGTTCATTTCTTCATTTGTTCAATTGTTCATTTGTTCATTTGTTCATTTGTTCGTTTGTTCACTTGTTCATTTGTTCATTTGTTCATTTGTTCACTTGTTCACTTGTTCATTTGTTCATTTGTTCATTTCTTCGTTTCTTCGTTTCTTCATTTCTTCGTTTGTTCATTTGTTCATTTGTACATTTGTTCATTTGTTCATTTGTTCATTTGTTCATTTCTTCATTTGTTCAATTGTTCATTTGTTCATTTGTTCATGTGTTCATTTGTTCATTTGTTCATTTGTCCATTTGTCCACTTGTTCACTTGTTCACTTGTTCACTTGTTCACTTGTTCACATGTTCATTTGTTCATTTGTTCATTTGTTCATTTGTACATTTGTTCATTTGTTCATTTGTTCATTTGTTCATTTGTTCATTTGTTCATTTGTTCATTTGTTCACTTGTTCACTTGTTCATTTGTTCATTTGTTCATTTGTTCACTTGTTCATTTGTTCATTTGTCCATTTGTTCATTTGTTCATTTGTCCATTTGTTCATTTGTTCATTTGTCCATTTGTTCATTTGTTCATTTGTTCATTTGTTCATTTGTTCATTTGTTCATTTGTTCATTTGTTCATTTGTCCATTTGTTCATTTGTTCATTTGTTCATTTGTTCATTTGTTCATTTGTTCATTTGCTCATTTGTTCATTTGTTCATTTGTTCATTTGTTCATTTGTTCATTTGTTCATTTGTTCATTTGTTCATTTGTTCATTTGTTCATTTGTTCATTTGTTCATTTGTTCATGTGTTCATTAGTTCATTTGTACATTTGTTCATTCGTTCATTTGTTCATTTGTCCATTTGTTCATTTGTTCATTTGTTCATTTGTTCATGTGTTCATTTGTTCATTTGTTCATTTGTTCATTTGTCCATTTGTCCACTTGTTCATTTGTTCATTTGTTTATTTGTTCATTTGTTCATTTTTTCGTTTGTTCATTTGTTCATTTGTTCCTTCGTTCATTTGTCTATTCGCACATTTGTTCATTTGTTAATTCGTTCATTTGTCTATTCGCTCATTTGTTCATTTGTTAATTCGTTCATTTGTCTATTCGCTCATTTGTTCATTTGTTCATTTGTTCATTTGTTCATTTGTTCATTTGTTCACTTGTTCACTTGTTCACTTGTTCACTTGTTCACTTGTTCATTTGTTCATTTGTTCATTTGTTCATTCGTTCATTTGTTCATTTGTTCACTTGTTCATTTGTTCACTTGTTCATTTGTTCACTTGTTCACTTGCTCACTTGTTCATTTGTTCATTTGTTCATTTGTTCATTTGTTCATTTGTTCATTTGTTCATTTGTTCATTTGTCCATTTGTTCATTTGTTCATTTGTTCATTTGTTCATTTGTTCATTTATTCATGTGTTCATTTGTTCATTTGTTCATTTGTTCATTTGTTCATTTGTTCATTTGTTCATTTGTTCATTTGTTCATTTGTTCATTTGTTCATTTGTTCATTTGTTCATTTGTTCATTTGTTCATCTGTCCATTTGATCAATTGTCCATTTGTCCATTTGTTCATTTGTTCATTTGTTCATTTGTTCATTTGTTCTTTTGTTCATTTGTTCATTTGTTCATTTGTTCATTTGTTCATTTGTTCATTTGTTCATTTGTTCATTTGTTCATTTGTTCATTTGTTCATTTGTTCATTTGCTCATTTGTTCATTTGTTCATTTGTTCATTTGTTCATTTGTTCATTTGTTCATTTGTTCATTTGTTCATTTGTTCATTTGTTCATTTGTTCATTTGTTCATGTGTTCATTAGTTCATTTGTACATTTGTTCATTCGTTCATTTGTTTATTTGTCCATTTGTTCATTTGTTCATTTGTCCATTTGTTCATTTGTTCATTTGTTCATTTGTTAATTTGATCATTTGTTCATTCGCTCATTTGTATATTTGTTCATTTGTTCATTTGTTCATTTGTTCATTTGTTCATTTGTTCATTTGTTCATTTGTTCATTTGTTCATTTGTTCATTTGTTCATTTGTTCACTTGTTCACTTGTTCATTTGTTCATTTGTTCATTTGTTCATTTGTTCATTTGTTCATTTGTTCATTTGTTCATTTGTTCATTTGTTCATTTGTTCATTTGTTCATTTGTTCATTTGTTCATTTGTTCATTTGTTCATTTGTTCATTTGTTCATTTGTTCATTTGTTCATTTGTTCACATGTTCATTTGTTCATTTGTTCGTTTCTTCATTTCTTCGATTGTTCATTTGTTCATTTGTTCATTTGTTCATTTGTTCATTTGTTCATTTGTTCGTTTGTTCAATTGTTCATTTCTTCATTTGTTCATTTGTTCATTTGTTCATTTGTTCCTTCGTTCATTTGTCTATTCGCACATTTGTTCATTTGTTAATTCGTTCATTTGTCTATTCGCTCATTTGTTCATTTGTTAATTCGTTCATTTGTCTATTCGCTCATTTGTTCATTTGTTCATTTGTCATTTGTTCATTTGTTCACTTGTTCATTTGTTCATTTGTTCACTTGTTCACTTGTTCATTTGTTCATTTGTTCATTTGTTCATTTGTTCATTTGTTCATTTGTCCATTTGTTCATTTGTCCATTTGTTCATTTGTCCATTTGTTCATTTGTTCATTTGTCCATTTGTTCATTTGTTCATTTGTTCATTTGTTCATTTGTTCATTTGTTCATTTGTTCATTTGTTCATTTGTTCATTTGTTCATTTGTTCATTTGTTCATTTGTTCATTTGTTCATTTGTTCATTTGTTCATTTGTTCATTTGTTCATTTGTTCATTTGTTCATTTGTACATTTGTTCATCTGTCCATTTGATCAATTGTCCATTTGTCCATTTGTTCATTTATTCATTTGTTCATTTGTTCATTTGCTCATTTGTTCATTTGTTCATTTGTTCATTTGTTCATTTGTTCATTTGTTCATTTGTTCATTAGTTCATTTGTACATTTGTTCATTCGTTCATTTGTTCATTCGTTCATTTGTTCATTTGTTCATTTGTTCATTTGTTCATTTGTTCATTTGTTCATTTGTTCATTTGTTCATTTGTTCATTTGTTCATTTGTTTATTTGTTCATTTGTTCTTTTGTTCATTTGTTCATTTGTTCATTTGTTCATTTGTTCATTTGTTCATTTGTTCACTTGTTCATTTGTTCATTTGTTCATTTGTTCATTTGTTCATTTGTTCATTTGTTCATTTGTTCATTTGTTCATTTGTTCATTTGTTCACTTGTTGACATGTTCATTTGTTCATTTGTACATTTCTTCATTTCTTCGATTGTTCATTTGTTCATTTGTTCATTTGTACATTTGTTCATTTCTTCATTTCTTCATTTGTTCAATTGTTCATTTCTTCATTTCTTCATTTGTTCATTTGTTCATTTGTTCCTTCGTTCATTTGTCTATTCGCACATTTGTTCATTTGTTAATTCGTTCATTTGTCTATTCGCACATTTGTTCATTTGTTAATTCGTTCATTTGTCTATTCGCTCATTTGTTCATTTGTTAATTCGTTCATTTGTCTATTCGCTCATTTGTTCATTTGTTCATTTGTCATTTGTTCATTTGTTCACTTGTTCATTTGTTCATTTGTTCCCTTTTCACTTGTTCATTTGTTCATTTGTTCATTTGTTCATTTGTTCATTTGTTCATTTGTCCATTTGTTCATTTGTCCATTTGTTCATTTGTCCATTTGTTCATTTGTTCATTTGTCCATTTGTTCATTTGTTCATTTGTTCATTTGTTCATTTGTTCATTTGTTCATTTGTTCATTTGTTCATTTGTCCATTTGTTCATTTGTTCATTTGTCCATTTGTACATTTGTTCATTTGTTCATTTGATCATTTTTTCATTCGCTCATTTGTTCATTCGCTCATTTATTCATTCGCTCATTTGTTCATTTGTACATTTGCTCATTTGTTCATTCGTTCATTTGTTCATTTGTTCATTTGTTCATTTGTTCATTTGTTCACTTGTTCATTTGTTCACTTGTTCATTTGTTCACTTGTTCATTTGTTCACTTGTTCACTTGCTCACTTGTTCATTCGCTCATTTGTTCATTCGCTCATTTGTTCATTCGCTCATTTGTTCATTTGTACATTTGCTCATTTGTTCATTTGTTCATTTGTTCATTTGTTCATTTGTTCATTTGTACATTTGTTCATTTGTTCATTTGTTCATTTGTTCATTTGTTCATTTGTTCATTTGTTCATTTGTTCATTTGTTCATTTGTTCATTTGCTCATTTGTTCATTTGTTCATTTGTTCATTTGTTCATTTGTTCATTTGATCATTTGTTCATTAGTTCATTTGTTCATTTGTTCATTTGTTCATTTGTTCATTTGTTCATTTGTTCATTTGATCATTTGTTCATTTGTTCATTTGTTCATTTGATCATTTGTTCATTTGTTCATTTGTTCATTTGTTCATTTGTTCATTTGTTCATTTGTTCACTTGTTCACTTGTTCACTTGTTCACTTGTTCACTTGTTCACTTGTTCACTTGTTCATTTGTTCATTTGTTCATTTGTTCATTTGTTCATTTGTTCATTAGTTCATTTGTACATTTGTTCATCTGTCCATTTGATCAATTGTCCATTTGTCCATTTGTTCATTTGTTCATTTGTTCATTTGTTCATTTGTTCATTTGTTCATTTGTTCATTTGTTCATTTGTTCATTTGTACATTTGTTCATTTGTTCATTTGTTCATTTGTTCATTAGTTCATTTGTACATTTGTTCATCTGTCCATTTGATCAATTGTCCATTTGTCCATTTGTTCATTTGTTCATTTGTTCATTTGTTCATTTGTTCATTTGTACATTTGTTCATTTGTTCATTTGTTCATTTGTTCATTTGTTCATTTGTTCATTTGTTCATTTGTTCACTTGTTCACTTGTTCATTTGTTCATTTGTTCATTTGTTCATTTGTTCATTTGTTCATTTGTTCATTTGTTCACTTGTTCATTTGTTCATTTGTTCATTTGTTCATTTGTTCGTTTCTTCATTTGTTCAATTGTTCACTTCTTCATTTGTTCATTTGTTCATTTGTTCATTTGTTCCTTCGTTCATTTGTCTATTCGCACATTGGTTCATTTGTTAATTCGTTCATTTGTCTATTCGCTCATTTGTTCATTTGTTAATTCGTTCATTTGTCTATTCGCTCATTTGTTCATTCGTTCATTTGTCATTTGTTCATTTGTTCACTTGTTCATTTGTTCATTTGTTCAATTGTTCACTTGTTCATTTGTTCATTTGTTCATTTGTTCATTTGTTCATTTGCCCATTTGTTCATTTGTCCATTTGTTCATTTGTCCATTTGTTCATTTGTTCATTTGTTCATTTGTTCATTTGTTCATTTGTTCATTTGTTCATTTGTTCATTTGTTCATTTGTTCATTTGTTCATTTGTCCATTTGTTCATTTGTTCATTTGTCCATTTGTTCATTTGTTCATTTGTTCATTTGTTCATTTGTTCATTTGATCATTTGTTCATTCGCTCATTTGTTCATTCGCTCATTTGTTCACTTGTTCACTTGTTCACTTGTTCACTTGTTCACTTGTTCATTTGTTCATTTGTTCATTTGTTCATTTGTTCATTAGTTCATTTGTACATTTGTTCATCTGTCCATTTGATCAATTGTCCATTTGTCCATTTGTTCATTTGTTCATTTGTTCATTTTTTCACTTGTTCATTTGTTCATTTGTTCATTTGTACATTTGTTCATTTGTTCATTTGTTCATTTGTTCATTTGTTCATTTGTTCATTTGTTCATTTGTTCATTTGTTCATTTGTTCATTTGTTCATTTGTTCATTTGTTCATTTGTTCATTTGTTCATTTGTTCATTTGTTCATTTGTTCATTTGTTCATTTGTTCATATGTTCATTTGTTCATTTGTTCATTTGTTCATTTGTTCATTTGTTCATTTGTTCATTTGTTCATTTGTTCATTTGTTCATTTGTTCATTTGTTCATTTGTTCATTTGTTCATTTGTTCACTTGTTCACTTGTTCATTTGTTCATTTGTTCATTTCTTCGTTTCTTCGTTTCTTCATTTCTTCGTTTGTTCATTTGTTCATTTGTACATTTGTTCATTTGTTCATTTGTTCATTTGTTCATTTCTTCATTTGTTCAATTGTTCATTTGTTCATTTGTTCATTTGTTCATTTGTTCATTTGTTCATGTGTTCATTTGTTCATTTGTTCATTTGTTCATTTGTCCATTTGTCCACTTGTTCATTTGTTCATTTGTTTATTTGTTCATTTGTTCATTTTTTCGTTTGTTCATTTGTTCATTTGTTCATTTGTTCCTTCGTTCATTTGTCTATTCGCACATTTGTTCATTTGTTAATTCGTTCATTTGTCTATTCGCTCATTTGTTCATTTGTTAATTCGTTCATTTGTCTATTCGCTCATTTGTTCATTTGTTCATTTGTTCATTTGTTCATTTGTTCATTTGTTCACTTGTTCACTTGTTCACTTGTTCACTTGTTCACTTGTTCATTTGTTCATTTGTTCATTTGTTCATTCGTTCATTTGTTCATTTGTTCACTTGTTCATTTGTTCACTCGTTCATTTGTTCACTTGTTCACTTGCTCACTTGTTCATTTGTTCATTTGTTCATTTGTTCATTTGTTCATTTGTTCATTTGTTCATTTGTTCATTTGTCCATTTGTTCATTTGTTCATTTGTTCATTTGTTCATTTGTTCATTTATTCATGTGTTCATTTGTTCATTTGTTCATTTGTTCATTTGTTCATTTGTTCACTTGTTCACATGTTCATTTGTTCATTTGTTCGTTTCTTCATTTCTTCGATTGTTCATTTGTTCATTTGTTCATTTGTTCATTTGTTCATTTCTTCATTTGTTCAATTGTTCATTTCTTCATTTGTTCATTTGTTCATTTGTTCATTTGTCCCTTCGTTCATTTGTCTATTCGCACATTTGTTCATTTGTTAATTCGTTCATTTGTCTATTCGCTCATTTGTTCATTTGTTAATTCGTTCATTTGTCTATTCGCTCATTTGTTCATTTGTTCATTTGTCATTTGTTCATTTGTTCACTTGTTCATTTGTTCACTTGTTCACTTGTCCACTTGTTCATTTGTTCATTTGTTCATTTGTTCATTTGTTCATTTGTTCATTTGTCCATTTGTTCATTTGTCCATTTGTTCATTTGTCCATTTGTTCATTTGTTCATTTGTCCATTTGTTCATTTGTTCATTTGTTCATTTGTTCATTTGTTCATGTGTTCATTTGTTCTTTTGTCCATTTGTTCATTTGTTCATTTGTCCATTTGTTCATTTGTTCATTTGTTCATTTGCTCATTTGATCATTTTTTCATTCGCTCATTTGTTCATTCGCTCATTTATTCATTCGCTCATTTGTTCATTTGTACATTTGCTCATTTGTTCATTTGTTCGTTTGTTCATTCGTTCATTTGTTCATTTGTTCATTTGTTCACTTGTTCATTTGTTCACTTGTTCATTTGTTCACTTGTTCATTTGTTCACTTGTTCACTTGCTCACTTGTTCATTTGTTCATTTGTTCATTCGCTCATTTGTTCATTCGCTCATTTATTCATTCGCTCATTTGTTCATTTGTACATTTGCTCATTTGTTCATTTGTACATTTGTTCATTTGTTCATTTGTTCATTTGTTCATTTGTTCATTTGTTCATTTGTTCATTTGTTCATTAGTTCATTTGTTCATTTGTTCATTTGTTCATTTGTTCATTTGTTCATTTGTTCATTTGTTCACTTGTCCATTTGTTCATTTGTTCATTTGTTCATTTGTTCATTTGTTCATTTATTCATTTGTTCATTTGTTCATTTGTTCATTTGTTCATTTGTTCATTTGTTCATTTGTTCATTTGTTCATTTGTTCATTTGTTCATTTGTTTATTTGTTCATTTGTTCATTTGTTCATTTGTTCATTTGTTCATTTGTTCATTTGTTCATTTGTTCATTTGTTCATTTGTTCATTTGTTCATTTGTTCATTTGTTCATCTGTCCATTTGATCAATTGTCCATTTGTCCATTTGTTCATTTGTTCATTTGTTCATTTGTTCATTTGTTCATTTGTTCATTTGTACATTTGTTCATTTGTTCATTTGTTCATTTGTTCATTTGTTCATTTGTTCATTTGTTCATTTGCTCATTTGTTCATTTGTTCATTTGTTCATTTGTTCATTTGTTCATTTGTTCATTTGTTCATTTGTTCATTTGTTCATTTGATCATTTGTTCATTAGTTCATTTGTTCATTTGTTCATTTGTTCATTTGTTCATTTGTTCATTTGTTCATTTGTTCATTTGTTCATTTGATCATTTGTTCATTTGATCATATGTTCATTTGTTCATTTGTTCATTTGTTCACTTGTTCACTTGTTCACTTGTTCACTTGTTCACTTGTTCACTTGTTCACTTGTTCACTTGTTCACTTGTTCACTTGTTCACTTGTTCACTTGTTCACTTGTTCACTTGTTCACTTGTTCACTTGTTCACTTGTTCACTTGTTCACTTGTTCACTTGTTCACTTGTTCATTTGTTCATTTGTTCATTTGTTCATTTGTTCATTTGTTCATTTGTTCATTTGTTCATTTGTTCATTTGTTCATTTGTTCATTTGTTCATTTGTTCATTTGTTCATTTGTTCATTTGTTCATTTGTTCATTAGTTCATTTGTACATTTGTTCATCTGTCCATTTGTACATTTGTTCATCTGTCCATTTGATCAATTGTCCATTTGTCCATTTGTTCATTTGTTCATTTGTTCATTTGTTCATTTGTTCATTTGTTCATTTGTTCATATGTTCATTTGTTCATTTGTTCATTTGTTCATTTCTTCATTTCTTCATTTCTTCATTTGTTCATTTGTTAATTTGTTCATTTGTTCATTTGTTCATTTGTTCATTTGTTCACTTGTTCACTTGTTCATTTGTTCATTTGTTCATTTCTTCGTTTCTTCGTTTCTTCATTTCTTCGTTTGTTCATTTGTTCATTTGTACATTTGTTCATTTGTTCATTTGTTCATTTGTTCATTTCTTCATTTGTTCAATTGTTCATTTGTTCATTTGTTCATTTGTTCATTTGTTCATGTGTTCATTTGTTCATTTGTTCATTTGTCCATTTGTCCACTTGTTCACTTGTTCACTTGTTCACATGTTCATTTGTTCATTTGTTCATTTGTTCATTTGTTCATTAGTTCATTTGTACATTTGTTCATCTGTCCATTTGATCAATTGTCCATTTGTCCATTTGTTCATTTGTTCATTTGTTCATTTGTTCATTTGTTCATTTGTACATTTGTTCATTTGTTCATTTGTTCATTTGTTCATTTGTTCATTTGTTCACTTGTTCACTTGTTCATTTGTTCATTTATTCATTTGTTCATTTGTTCACTTGTTCATTTGTTCATTTGTCCATTTGTTCATTTGTTCATTTGTCCATTTGTTCATTTGTTCATTTGTCCATTTGTTCATTTGTTCATTTGTTCATTTGTTCATTTGTTCATTTCTTCATTTGTTCATTTGTTCATTTGTCCATTTGTTCATTTGTTCATTTGTCCATTTGTTCATTTGTTCGTTTGTTCATTTGTTCATTTGATCATTTGTTCATTCGCTCATTTGTTCATTCGCTCATTTATTCATTCGCTCATTTGTTCACTTGTTCACTTGTTCACTTGTTCACTTGTTCACTTGTTCATTTGTTCATTTGTTCATTTGTTCATTAGTTCATTTGGACATTTGTTCATCTGTCCATTTGATCAATTGTCCATTTGTCCATTTGATCAATTGTCCATTTGATCAATTGTCCATTTGTCCATTTGTTCATTTGTTCATTTGTTCATTTGTTCATTTGTTCATTTGTTCATTTGTACATTTGTTCATTTGTTCATTTGTTCATTTGTTCATTTGTTCATTTGTTCATTTGTTCATTTGTTCACTTGTTCACTTGTTCATTTGTTCATTTGTTCATTTGTTCACTTGTTCATTTGTTCATTTGTCCATTTGTTCATTTGTTCATTTGTCCATTTGTTCATTTGTTCATTTGTCCATTTGTTCATTTGTTCATTTGTTCATTGGTTCATTTGTTCATTTGTTCATTTGTCCATTTGTTCATTTGTTCATTTGTCCATTTGTTCATTTGTTCATTTGTTCATTTGATCATTTGTTCATTCGCTCATTTGATCATTCGCTCATTTATTCATTCGCTCATTTGTTCACTTGTTCACTTGTTCACTTGTTCACTTGTTCACTTGTTCACTTGTTCACTTGTTCATTTGTTCATTTGTTCATTTGTTCATTTGTTCATTAGTTCATTTGGACATTTGTTCATCTGTCCATTTGATCAATTGTCCATTTGTCCATTTGTTCATTTGTTCATTTGTTCATTTGTTCATTTGTTCATTTGTTCATTTGTTCATTTGTTCATTTGTTCATTTGTTCATTTGTTCATTTGTTCATTTGTTCATTTGTTCATTTGTTCATTTGTTCATTTGTTCATTTGTTCATTTGTTCATTTGTTCATTTGTTCATTTGTTCATTTGTTCATTTGTTCATTTGTTCATTTGTTCATTTGTTCATTTGTTCATTTGTTCATTTGTTCATTTGTTCACTTGTTCACATGTTCATTTGTTCATTTGTTCGTTTCTTCATTTCTTCGATTGTTCGTTTCTTCATTTCTTCGATTGTTCATTTGTTCATTTGTTCATTTGTTCATTTGTTCATTTGTTCATTTGTTCGTTTGTTCAATTGTTCATTTCTTCATTTGTTCATTTGTTCATTTGTTCATTTGTTCCTTCGTTCATTTGTCTATTCGCACATTTGTTCATTTGTTAATTCGTTCATTTGTCTATTCGCTCATTTGTTCATTTGTTAATTCGTTCATTTGTCTATTCGCTCATTTGTTCATTTGTTCATTTGTCATTTGTTCATTTGTTCACTTGTTCATTTGTTCATTTGTTCACTTGTTCACTTGTTCATTTGTTCATTTGTTCATTTGTTCATTTGTTCATTTGTTCATTTGTCCATTTGTTCATTTGTCCATTTGTTCATTTGTCCATTTGTTCATTTGTTCATTTGTCCATTTGTTCATTTGTTCATTTGTTCATTTGTTCATTTGTTCATTTGTTCATTTGTTCATTTGTTCATTTGTCCATTTGTTCATTTGTTCATTTGTCCATTTGTTCATTTGTTCATTTGTTCATTTGCTCATTTGATCATTTTTTCATTCGCTCATTTGTTCATTCGCTCATTTATTCATTCGCTCATTTGTTCATTTGTACATTTGCTCATTTGTTCATTTGTTCGTTTGTTCATTCGTTCATTTGTTCATTTGTTCATTTGTTCACTTGTTCATTTGTTCACTTGTTCATTTGTTCACTTGTTCATTTGTTCACTTGTTCACTTGCTCACTTGTTCATTTGTTCATTTGTTCATTCGCTCATTTGTTCATTCGCTCATTTATTCATTCGCTCATTTGTTCATTTGTACATTTGCTCATTTGTTCATTTGTACATTTGTTCATTTGTTCATTTGTTCATTTGTTCATTTGTTCATTTGTTCATTTGTTCATTAGTTCATTTGTTCATTTGTTCATTTGTTCATTTGTTCATTTGTTCATTTGTTCATTTGTTCATTTGTCCATTTGTTCATTTGTTCATTTGTTCATTTGTTCATTTATTCATTTGTTCATTTGTTCATTTGTTCATTTGTTCATTTGTTCATTTGTTCATTTGTTCATTTGTTCATTTGTTCATTTGTTCATTTGTTCATTTGTTCATTTGTTCATTTGTTCATTTGTTCATTTGTTCATTTGTTCATCTGTCCATTTGATCAATTGTCCATTTGTCCATTTGTTCATTTGTTCATTTGTTCATTTGTTCATTTGTTCATTTGTTCATTTGTTCATTTGTTCATTTGTTCATTTGTACATTTGTTCATTTGTTCATTTGTTCATTTGTTCATTTGTTCATTTGTTCATTTGTTCATTTGTTCATTTGCTCATTTGTTCATTTGTTCATTTGTTCATTTGTTCATTTGTTCATTTGTTCATTTGTTCATTTGTTCATTTGATCATTTGTTCATTAGTTCATTTGTTCATTTGTTCATTTGTTCATTTGTTCATTTGTTCATTTGTTCATTTGATCATTTGTTCATTTGTTCATTTGTTCATTTGTTCACTTGTTCACTTGTTCACTTGTTCACTTGTTCACTTGTTCACTTGTTCACTTGTTCACTTGTTCACTTGTTCACTTGTTCACTTGTTCACTTGTTCACTTGTTCACTTGTTCACTTGTTCACTTGTTCACTTGTTCACTTGTTCACTTGTTCACTTGTTCACTTGTTCACTTGTTCACTTGTTCACTTGTTCACTTGTTCATTTGTTCATTTGTTCATTTGTTCATTTGTTCATTTGTTCATTTGTTCATTTGTTCATTAGTTCATTTGTACATTTGTTCATCTGTCCATTTGATCAATTGTCCATTTGTCCATTTGTTCATTTGTTCATTTGTTCATTTGTTCATTTGTTCATTTGTTCATTTGTTCATTTGTACATTTGTTCATTTGTTCATTTGTTCATATGTTCATTTGTTCATTTGTTCATTTGTTCATTTCTTCATTTGTTCATTTGTTCATTTGTTCATTTGTTCATTTGTTCATTTGTTCATTTGTTCATGTGTTCACTTGTTCACTTGTTCATTTGTTCATTTGTTCATTTCTTCGTTCCTTCGTTTCTTCATTTCTTCGTTTGTTCATTTGTTCATTTGTACATTTGTTCATTTGTTCATTTGTTCATTTGTTCATTTGTTCATTTCTTCATTTGTTCAATTGTTCATTTGTTCATTTGTTCATTTGTTCATTTGTTCATGTGTTCATTTGTTCATTTGTTCATTTGTCCATTTGTCCACTTGTTCACTTGTTCACTTGTTCACTTGTTCACATGTTCATTTGTTCATTTGTTCATTTGTTCATTTGTTCATTTGTTCATTTGTTCATTTGTTCATTTTTTCATTAGTTCATTTGTACATTTGTTCATCTGTCCATTTGATCAATTGTCCATTTGTCCATTTGATCAATTGTCCATTTGATCAATTGTCCATTTGTCCATTTGTTCATTTGTTCATTTGTTCATTTGTTCATTTGTTCATTTGTTCATTTGTTCATTTGTACATTTGTTCATTTGTTCATTTGTTCATTTGTTCATTTGTTCATTTGTTCATTTGTTCACTTGTTCACTTGTTCATTTGTTCATTTGTTCATTTGTTCACTTGTTCATTTGTTCATTTGTCCATTTGTTCATTTGTTCATTTGTCCATTTGTTCATTTGTTCATTTGTCCATTTGTTCATTTGTTCATTTGATCATTGGTTCATTTGTTCATTTGTTCATTTGTCCATTTGTTCATTTGTTCATTTGTCCATTTGTTCATTTGTTCATTTGTTCATTTGTTCATTTGATCATTTGTTCATTCGCTCATTTGATCATTCGCTCATTTATTCATTCGCTCATTTGTTCACTTGTTCACTTGTTCACTTGTTCACTTGTTCACTTGTTCACTTGTTCATTTGTTCATTTGTTCATTTGTTCATTTGTTCATTTGTTCATTTGTTCATTAGTTCATTTGGACATTTGTTCATCTGTCCATTTGATCAATTGTCCATTTGTCCATTTGTTCATTTGTTCATTTGTTCATTTGTTCATTTGTTCATTTGTTCATTTGTTCATTTGTTCATTTGTTCATTTGTTCATTTGTACATTTGTTCATTTGTTCATTTGTTCATTTGTTCATTTGTTCATTTGTTCATTTGTTCATTTGCTCATTTGTTCATTTGTTCATTTGTTCATTTGTTCATTTGTTCATTTGTTCATTTGTTCATTTGTTCATTTGTTCATTTGTTCATTTGTTCATTTGTTCATTTGTTCATTTGTTCATTTGTTCATTTGTTCATTTGTTCATTTGTTCATTTGTTCATTTGTTCATTTGTTCATTTGTTCATTTGTTCATTTGTTCATTCGCTCATTTGTTCATTCGCTCATTTATTCATTCGCTCATTTGTTCATTTGTACATTTGCTCATTTGTTCATTTGTTCATTTGTTCATTTGTTCATTCGTTCGATTTTCTATTCCCTAATTTGTTCATTCGTTCATTTGCCTATTCGCTCATTTGTTCACTTGTTAATTATTTCATTTGTTCATTTGTTCATTTGTTCATTTGTTCATTTGTTCATTTGTTCATTTGTTCATTTGTTCAATTTGTTCATTTGTTCATTTGTTCACTTGTTCACTTGTTCATTTGTTCATTTGTTCATTTGTTCACTTGTTCATTTGTTCATTTGTCCATTTGTTCATTTGTTCATTTGTCCATTTGTTCATTTGTTCATTTGTCCATTTGTTCATTTGTTCATTTGTCCATTTGTTCATTTGTTCATTTGTTCATTTGCTCATTTGATCATTTTTTCATTCGCTCATTTGTTCATTCGCTCATTTATTCATTCGCTCATTTGTTCATTTGTACATTTGCTCATTTGTTCATTTGTTCGTTTGTTCATTCGTTCATTTGTTCATTTGTTCATTTGTTCACTTGTTCATTTGTTCACTTGTTCATTTGTTCACTTGTTCATTTGTTCACTTGTTCACTTGCTCACTTGTTCATTTGTTCATTTGTTCATTCGCTCATTTGTTCATTCGCTCATTTATTCATTCGCTCATTTGTTCATTTGTACATTTGCTCATTTGTTCATTTGTACATTTGTTCATTTGTTCATTTGTTCATTTGTTCATTTGTTCATTTGTTCATTTGTTCATTAGTTCATTTGTTCATTTGTTCATTTGTTCATTTGTTCATTTGTTCATTTGTTCATTTGTTCATTTGTTCATTTGTTCATTTGTTCATTTGTTCACTTGTTCACTTGTTCATTTGTTCATTTGTTCATTTGTTCACTTGTTCATTTGTTCATTTGTCCATTTGTTCATTTGTTCATTTGTCCATTTGTTCATTTGTTCATTTGTCCATTTGTTCATTTGTTCATTTGTTCATTGGTTCATTTGTTCATTTGTTCATTTGTCCATTTGTTCATTTGTTCATTTGTCCATTTGTTCATTTGTTCATTTGTTCATTTGTTCATTTGATCATTTGTTCATTTGTTCATTTGTTCACTTGTTCACTTGTTCATTTGTTCATTTGTTCATTTGTTCACTTGTTCATTTGTTCATTTGTCCATTTGTTCATTTGTTCATTTGTCCATTTGTTCATTTGTTCATTTGTCCATTTGTTCATTTGTTCATTTGTTCATTGGTTCATTTGTTCATTTGTTCATTTGTCCATTTGTTCATTTGTTCATTTGTCCATTTGTTCATTTGTTCATTTGTTCATTTGTTCATTTGTTCATTTGATCATTTGTTCATTCGCTCATTTGATCATTCGCTCATTTATTCATTCGCTCATTTGTTCACTTGTTCACTTGTTCACTTGTTCACTTGTTCACTTGTTCATTTGTTCATTTGTTCATTTGTTCATTTGTTCATTTGTTCATTAGTTCATTAGTTCATTTGGACATTTGTTCATCTGTCCATTTGATCAATTGTCCATTTGTGCATTTGTTCATTTGTTCATTTGTTCATTTGTTCATTTGTTCATTTGTTCATTTGTTCATTTGTTCATTTGTTCATTTGTACATTTGTTCATTTGTTCATTTGTTCATTTGTTCATTTGTTCATTTGTTCATTTGTTCATTTGCTCATTTGTTCATTTGTTCATTTGTTCATTTGTTCATTTGTTCATTTGTTCATTTGTTCATTTGTTCATTTGTTCATTTGTTCATTTGTTCATTTGTTCATTTGTTCATTTGTTCATTTGTTCATTTGTTCATTTGTTCATTTGTTCATTTGTTCATTTGTTCATTTGTTCATTTGTTCATTTGTTCATTTGTTCATTTGTTCATTTGTTCATTTGTTCATTTTTTCATTAGTTCATTTGTACATTTGTTCATCTGTCCATTTGATCAATTGTCCATTTGTACATTTGATCAATTGTCCATTTGATCAATTGTCCATTTGTCCATTTGTTCATTTGTTCATTTGTTCATTTGTTCATTTGTTCATTTGTTCATTTGTACATTTGTTCATTTGTTCATTTGTTCATTTGTTCATTTGTTCATTTGTTCATTTGTTCATTTGTTCATTTGTTCACTTGTTCACTTGTTCATTTGTTCATTTGTTCATTTGTTCACTTGTTCATTTGTTCATTTGTCCATTTGTTCATTTGTTCATTTGTCCATTTGTTCATTTGTTCATTTGTCCATTTGTTCATTTGTTCATTTGTTCATTGGTTCATTTGTTCATTTGTTCATTTGTCCATTTGTTCATTTGTTCATTTGTCCATTTGTCCATTTGTTCATTTGTTCATTTGTTCATTTGATCATTTGTTCATTCGCTCATTTGATCATTCGCTCATTTATTCATTCGCTCATTTGTTCACTTGTTCACTTGTTCACTTGTTCACTTGTTCACTTGTTCACTTGTTCACTTGTTCATTTGTTCATTTGTTCATTTGTTCATTTGTTCATTTGTTCATTTGTTCATTTGTTCATTAGTTCATTTGGACATTTGTTCATCTGTCCATTTGATCAATTGTCCATTTGTCCATTTGTTCATTTGTCCATTTGTTCATTTGTTCATTTGTTCATTTGTTCATTTGTTCATTTGTTCATTTGTTCATTTGTTCATTTGTACATTTGTTCATTTGTTCATTTGTTCATTTGTTCATTTGTTCATTTGTTCATTTGTTCATTTGCTCATTTGTTCATTTGTTCATTTGTTCATTTGTTCATTTGTTCATTTGTTCATTTGTTCATTTGTTCATTTGTTCATTTGTTCATTTGTTCATTTGTTCATTTGTTCATTTGTTCATTTGTTCATTTGTTCATTTGTTCATTTGTTCATTTGTTCATTTGTTCATTTGTTCATCTGTTCATTTGTTCATTTGTTCATTTGTTCATTTGTTCATTCGCTCATTTGTTCATTCGCTCATTTATTCATTCGCTCATTTGTTCATTTGTACATTTGCTCATTTGTTCATTTGTTCATTTGTTCATTTGTTCATTCGTTCGATTTTCTATTCCCTAATTTTTTCATTCGTTCATTTGCCTATTCGCTCATTTGTTCACTTGTTAATTATTTCATTTGTTCATTTGTTCATTTGTTCATTTGTTCATTTGTTCATTTGTTCATTTGTTCATTTGTTCATTTGTTCATTGGTTCATTTGTTCATTTGTTCATTTGTTCATTAGTTCATTTTTTCATTTGTTCATATGTTCATTTGTTCAATATTTTAATTTGATCATTTTTTACATTTGTTCATTTGCTCATTTGTTCATTTGTTCATTTGTTCATTTGTTCATTTGTTCATTTGTTCATTTGTTCATTTGTTCATTTGTTCATTTGTTCATTTGTTCATTTGTTCATTTGTTCATTTGTTCATTTGTTCATTTGTTCATTTGTTCATTTGTTCATTTGTTCATTTGTTCATTTGTTCATTTGTTCATTTGTTCATTTGTTCACTTGTTCACATGTTCATTTGTTCATTTGTTCGTTTCTTCATTTCTTCGATTGTTCATTTGTTCATTTGTTCATTTCTTCATTTGTTCATTTGTTCATTTGTTCGTTTGTTCAATTGTTCATTTCTTCATTTGTTCATTTGTTCATTTGTTCATTTGTTCCTTCGTTCATTTGTCTATTCGCACATTTGTTCATTTGTTAATTCGTTCATTTGTCTATTCGCTCATTTGTTCATTTGTTAATTCGTTCATTTGTCTATTCGCTCATTTGTTCATTTGTTCATTTGTTCATTTGTTCATTTGTCATTTGTTCATTTGTTCACTTGTTCATTTGTTCATTTGTTCACTTGTTCACTTGTTCATTTGTTCATTTGTTCATTTGTTCATTTGTTCATTTGTTCATTTGTCCATTTGTTCATTTGTCCATTTGTTCATTTGTTCATTTGTCCATTTGTTCATTTGTTCATTTGTCCATTTGTTCATTTGTTCATTTGTTCATTTGCTCATTTGATCATTTTTTCATTCGCTCATTTGTTCATTCGCTCATTTATTCATTCGCTCATTTGTTCATTTGTACATTTGCTCATTTGTTCATTTGTTCGTTTGTTCATTCGTTCATTTGTTCATTTGTTCATTTGTTCACTTGTTCATTTGTTCACTTGTTCATTTGTTCACTTGTTCATTTGTTCACTTGTTCACTTGCTCACTTGTTCATTTGTTCATTTGTTCATTCGCTCATTTGTTCATTCGCTCATTTATTCATTCGCTCATTTGTTCATTTGTACATTTGCTCATTTGTTCATTTGTACATTTGTTCATTTGTTCATTTGTTCATTTGTTCATTTGTTCATTTGTTCATTTGTTCATTTGTTCATTAGTTCATTTGTTCATTTGTTCATTTGTTCATTTGTTCATTTGTTCATTTGTTCATTTGTTCATTTGTCCATTTGTTCATTTGTTCATTTGTTCATTTGTTCATTTGTTCATTTGTTCATTTATTCATTTGTTCATTTGTTCATTTGTTCATTTGTTCATTTGTTCATTTGTTCATTTGTTCATTTGTTCATTTGTTCATTTGTTCATTTGTTCATTTGTTCATCTGTCCATTTGATCAATTGTCCATTTGTCCATTTGTTCATTTGTTCATTTGTTCATTTGTTCATTTGTTCATTTGTTCATTTGTACATTTGTTCATTTGTTCATTTGTTCATTTGTTCATTTGTTCATTTGTTCATTTGTTCATTTGTTCATTTGCTCATTTGTTCATTTGTTCATTTGTTCATTTGTTCATTTGTTCATTTGTTCATTTGATCATTTGTTCATTAGTTCATTTGTTCATTTGTTCATTTGTTCATTTGTTCATTTGTTCATTTGTTCATTTGTTCATTTGATCATTTGTTCATTTGTTCATTTGTTCATTTGTTCACTTGTTCACTTGTTCACTTGTTCACTTGTTCACTTGTTCACTTGTTCACTTGTTCACTTGTTCACTTGTTCACTTGTTCACTTGTTCACTTGTTCACTTGTTCACTTGTTCACTTGTTCACTTGTTCACTTGTTCACTTGTTCACTTGTTCACTTGTTCACTTGTTCACTTGTTCACTTGTTCACTTGTTCACTTGTTCACTTGTTCACTTGTTCACTTGTTCACTTGTTCACTTGTTCACTTGTTCACTTGTTCACTTGTTCATTTGTTCATTTGTTCATTTGTTCATTTGTTCATTTGTTCATTTGTTCATTTGTTCATTTGTTCATTTGTTCATTAGTTCATTTGTACATTTGTTCATCTGTCCATTTGATCAATTGTCCATTTGTCCATTTGTTCATTTGTTCATTTGTTCATTTGTTCATTTGTTCATTTGTTCATTTGTTCATTTGTTCATTTGTTCATTTGTTCATTTGTACATTTGTTCATTTGTTCATTTGTTCATATGTTCATTTGTTCATTTGTTCATTTGTTCATTTCTTCATTTGTTCATTTGTTCATTTGTTCATTTGTTCATTTGTTCATTTGTTCATTTGTTCATTTGTTCACTTGTTCACTTGTTCATTTGTTCATTTGTTCATTTCTTCGTTTCTTCGTTTCTTCATTTCTTCGTTTGTTCATTTGTTCATTTGTACATTTGTTCATTTGTTCATTTGTTCATTTGTTCATTTCTTCATTTGTTCAATTGTTCATTTGTTCATTTGTTCATTTGTTCATTTGTTCATGTGTTCATTTGTTCATTTGTTCATTTGTCCATTTGTCCACTTGTTCACTTGTTCACTTGTTCACTTGTTCACTTGTTCACATGTTCATTTGTTCATTTGTTCATTTGTTCATTTGTTCATTTGTTCATTTGTTCATTTGTTCATTTGTTCATTTTTTCATTAGTTCATTTGTACATTTGTTCATCTGTCCATTTGATCAATTGTCCATTTGTCCATTTGATCAATTGTCCATTTGATCAATTGTCCATTTGTCCATTTGTTCATTTGTTCATTTGTTCATTTGTTCATTTGTTCATTTGTACATTTGTTCATTTGTTCATTTGTTCATTTGTTCATTTGTTCATTTGTTCATTTGTTCATTTGTTCACTTGTTCACTTGTTCATTTGTTCATTTGTTCATTTGTTCACTTGTTCATTTGTTCATTTGTCCATTTGTTCATTTGTTCATTTGTCCATTTGTTCATTTGTTCATTTGTCCATTTGTTCATTTGTTCATTTGTTCATTGGTTCATTTGTTCATTTGTTCATTTGTCCATTTGTTCATTTGTTCATTTGTCCATTTGTTCATTTGTTCATTTGTTCATTTGTTCATTTGATCATTTGTTCATTTGTTCATTTGTTCATTTGCTCATTTGTTCATTTGTTCATTTGTTCATTTGTTCATTTGTTCATTTGTTCATTTGTTCATTTGTTCATTTGTTCATTTGTTCATTTGTTCATTTGTTTATTTGTTCATTTGTTCATTTGTTCATTTGTTCATTTGTTCATTTGTTCATTTGTTCATTTGTACATTTGTTCATTTGTTCATTTGTTCATTTGTTCATTTGTTCATTTGTTCATTTGTTCATTTGATCATTTGTTCATTCGCTCATTTGTTCATTTGTTCATTTGTTCATTTGATCATTTGTTCATTCGCTCATTTGTTCATTCGCTCATTTATTCATTCGCTCATTTGTTCATTTGTACATTTGCTCATTTGTTCACTTGTTCATTTGTTCATTCGTTCATTTGTTCATTTGTTCATTTGTTCACTTGTTGATTTGTTCACTTGTTCATTTGTTCACTTGTTCACTTGCTCACTTGTTCATTTGTTCATTTGTTCATTTGTTCATTTGTTCATTTGTTCATTTGTTCATTTGTTCATTCGCTCATTTGTTCATTCGCTCATTTGTTCATTCGCTCATTTGTTCATTCGCTCATTTATTCATTCGCTCATTTGTTCATTTGTACATTTTCTCATTTGTTCATTTGTTCATTCGTTCGATTTTCTATTCCCTAATTTGTTCATTCGTTCATTTGCCTATTCGCTCATTTGTTCACTTGTTAATTATTTCATTTGTTCATTTGTTCATTTGTTCATTTGTTCATTTGTTCATTTATTCATTTGTTCATTTGTTCATTTCTTCATTTGTTCATTTGTTCATTTGTTCATTGGTTCATTTGTTCATTTGTTCATTGGTTCATTTGTTCATTTGTTCATTTGTTCATTTGTTCATTTGTTCATTTGTTCATTAGTTCATTTTTTCATTTGTTCATACGTTCATTTGTTCAATATTTTAATTTGTTCATTTTTTACATTTGTTCATTTGCTCATTTGTTCATTTGTTCATTTGTTCATTTGTTCATTTGTTCATTTGTTCATTTGTTCATTTTTTCATTTGTTCATTTGTTCATTTGTTCATTTGTTCATTTGTTCATTTGTTCATTTGTTCATTTGTTCATTCGTTCTATTTTCTATTCCCTAATTTGTTCATTCGTTCATTTGCCTATTCGCTCATTTGTTCACTTGTTAATTATTTCATTTGTTCATTTGTTCATTTGTTCATTTGTTAATTTTTTCATTTGTTCATTTGTTCATTGTCTATTCGCTCATTTGTTCAATTGTTCATTTGTTCGTTTGTTCGTTTGTTCATTTGTTCATTTGTCCATTTGTTCATTTGTTCATTTGTTCCTTTGTTCATTTGATCATTTTTTCATTCGCTCATTTGTTCATTCGCTCATTTATTCATTCGCTCATTTGTTCATTTGTACATTTGCTCATTTGTTCATTTGTTCGTTTGTTCATTCGTTCATTTGTTCATTTGTTCATTTGTTCACTTGTTCAATTGTTCACTTGTTCATTTGTTCACTTGTTCATTTGTTCACTTGTTCATTTGTTCACTTGTTCACTTGCTCACTTGTTCATTTGTTCATTTGTTCATTCGCTCATTTGTTCATTCGCTCATTTATTCATTCGCTCATTTGTTAATTTGTACATTTGTTCATTTGTTCATTTGTTCATTTGTTCATTTGTCCATTTGTTCATTTGTTCATTTGTTCATTTGTTCATTTGTTCATTTATTCATTTGTTCATTTGTTCATTTGTTCATTTGTTCATTTGTTCATTTGTTCATTTGTTCATTTGTTCATCTGTCCATTTGATCAATTGTCCATTTGTCCATTTGTTCATTTGTTCATTTGTTCATTTGTTCATTTGTTCATTTGTTCATTTGTACATTTGTTCATTTGTTCATTTGTTCATTTGTTCATTTGTTCATTTGTTCATTTGTTCATTTGTTCATTTGCTCATTTGTTCATTTGTTCATTTGTTCATTTGTTCATTTGTTCATTTGATCATTTGTTCATTAGTTCATTTGTTCATTTGTTCATTTGTTCATTTGTTCATTTGTTCATTTGTTCATTTGTTCATTTGTTCATTTGTTCATTTGATAATTTGTTCATTTGTTCATTTGTTCATTTGTTCATTTGTTCACTTGTTCACTTGTTCACTTGTTCACTTGTTCACTTGTTCACTTGTTCACTTGTTCACTTGTTCACTTGTTCACTTGTTCACTTGTTCATTTGTTCATTTGTTCATTTGTTCATTTGTTCATTTGTTCATTTGTACATTTGTTCATCTGTCCATTTGATCAATTGTCCATTTGTCCATTTGTTCATTTGTTCATTTGTTCATTTGTTCATTTGTTCATTTGTTCATTTGTTCATTTGTACATTTGTTCATTTGTTCATTTGTTCATTTGTTCATTAGTTCATTTGTACATTTGTTCATCTGTCCATTTGATCAATTGTCCATTTGTCCATTTGTTCATTTGTTCATTTGTTCATTTGTTCATTTGTTCATTTGTACATTTGTTCATTTGTTCATTTGTTCATTTGTTCATTTGTTCATTTGTTCACTTGTTCACTTGTTCATTTGTTCATTTGTTCATTTGTTCATTTGTTCATTTGTTCATTTGTTCACTTGTTCACTTGTTCATTTGTTCATTTGTACATTTGTTCATCTGTCCATTTGATCAATTGTCCATTTGTCCATTTGTTCATTTGTTCATTTGTTCATTTGTTCATTTGTTCATTTGTTCATTTGTTCATTTGTACATTTGTTCATTTGTTCATTTGTTCATTTGTTCATTAGTTCATTTGTACATTTGTTCATCTGTCCATTTGATCAATTGTCCATTTGTCCATTTGTTCATTTGTTCATTTGTTCATTTGTTCATTTGTTCATTTGTACATTTGTTCATTTGTTCATTTGTTCATTTGTTCATTTGTTCATTTGTTCACTTGTTCACTTGTTCATTTGTTCATTTGTTCATTTGTTCATTTGTTCATTTGTTCATTTGTTCACTTGTTCACTTGTTCATTTGTTCATTTGTTCATTTGTTCGTTTCTTCATTTGTTCAATTGTTCACTTCTTCATTTGTTCATTTGTTCATTTGTTCATTTGTTCCTTCGTTCGTTTGTCTATTCGCACATTTGTTCATTTGTTAATTCGTTCATTTGTCTATTCGCTCATTTGTTCATTTGTTAATTCGTTCATTTGTCTATTCGCTCATTTGTTAATTCGTTCATTTGTCTATTCGCTCATTTGTTCATTTGTTCATTTGTTCATTTGTTCATTTGTTCATTTGTTCATTTGTTCATTTGTTCATTTGTTCACTTGTTCACATGTTCATTTGTTCATTTGTTCGTTTCTTCATTTCTTCGATTGTTCATTTGTTCATTTGTTCATTTGTTCATTTGTTCATTTGTTCATTTGTTCGTTTGTTCAATTGTTCATTTCTTCATTTGTTCATTTGTTCATTTGTTCATTTGTTCCTTCGTTCATTTGTCTATTCGCACATTTGTTCATTTGTTAATTCGTTCATTTGTCTATTCGCTCATTTGTTCATTTGTTAATTCGTTCATTTGTCTATTCGCTCATTTGTTCATTTGTTCATTTGTTCATTTGTTCATTTGTCATTTGTTCATTTGTTCACTTGTTCATTTGTTCATTTGTTCACTTGTTCACTTGTTCATTTGTTCATTTGTTCATTTGTTCATTTGTTCATTTGTTCATTTGTCCATTTGTTCATTTGTCCATTTGTTCATTTGTTCATTTGTCCATTTGTTCATTTGTTCATTTGTCCATTTGTTCATTTGTTCATTTGTTCATTTGCTCATTTGATCATTTTTTCATTCGCTCATTTGTTCATTCGCTCATTTATTCATTCGCTCATTTGTTCATTTGTACATTTGCTCATTTGTTCATTTGTTCGTTTGTTCATTCGTTCATTTGTTCATTTGTTCATTTGTTCACTTGTTCATTTGTTCACTTGTTCATTTGTTCACTTGTTCATTTGTTCACTTGTTCACTTGCTCACTTGTTCATTTGTTCATTTGTTCATTCGCTCATTTGTTCATTCGCTCATTTATTCATTCGCTCATTTGTTCATTTGTACATTTGCTCATTTGTTCATTTGTACATTTGTTCATTTGTTCATTTGTTCATTTGTTCATTTGTTCATTTGTTCATTTGTTCATTTGTTCATTAGTTCATTTGTTCATTTGTTCATTTGTTCATTTGTTCATTTGTTCATTTGTTCATTTGTTCATTTGTTCATTTGTTCATTTGTTCATTTGTTCATTTATTCATTTGTTCATTTGTTCATTTGTTCATTTGTTCATTTGTTCATTTGTTCATTTGTTCATTTGTTCATTTGTTCATTTGTTCATTTGTTCATTTGTTCATCTGTCCATTTGATCAATTGTCCATTTGTCCATTTGTTCATTTGTTCATTTGTTCATTTGTTCATTTGTTCATTTGTTCATTTGTACATTTGTTCATTTGTTCATTTGTTCATTTGTTCATTTGTTCATTTGTTCATTTGTTCATTTGTTCATTTGCTCATTTGTTCATTTGTTCATTTGTTCATTTGTTCATTTGTTCATTTGTTCATTTGATCATTTGTTCATTAGTTCATTTGTTCATTTGTTCATTTGTTCATTTGTTCATTTGTTCATTTGTTCATTTGTTCATTTGATCATTTGTTCATTTGTTCATTTGTTCATTTGTTCACTTGTTCACTTGTTCACTTGTTCACTTGTTCACTTGTTCACTTGTTCACTTGTTCACTTGTTCACTTGTTCACTTGTTCACTTGTTCACTTGTTCACTTGTTCACTTGTTCACTTGTTCACTTGTTCACTTGTTCACTTGTTCACTTGTTCACTTGTTCACTTGTTCACTTGTTCACTTGTTCACTTGTTCACTTGTTCACTTGTTCACTTGTTCACTTGTTCACTTGTTCACTTGTTCACTTGTTCACTTGTTCACTTGTTCATTTGTTCATTTGTTCATTTGTTCATTTGTTCATTTGTTCATTTGTTCATTTGTTCATTTGTTCATTTGTTCATTAGTTCATTTGTACATTTGTTCATCTGTCCATTTGATCAATTGTCCATTTGTCCATTTGTTCATTTGTTCATTTGTTCATTTGTTCATTTGTTCATTTGTTCATTTGTTCATTTGTTCATTTGTTCATTTGTTCATTTGTACATTTGTTCATTTGTTCATTTGTTCATATGTTCATTTGTTCATTTGTTCATTTGTTCATTTGTTCATTTGTTCATTTGTTCATTTGTTCATTTGTTCATTTGTTCATTTGTTCATTTGTTCATTTGTTCATTTGTTCACTTGTTCACTTGTTCATTTGTTCATTTGTTCATTTCTTCGTTTCTTCGTTTCTTCATTTCTTCGTTTGTTCATTTGTTCATTTGTACATTTGTTCATTTGTTCATTTGTTCATTTGTTCATTTCTTCATTTGTTCAATTGTTCATTTGTTCATTTGTTCATTTGTTCATTTGTTCATGTGTTCATTTGTTCATTTGTTCATTTGTCCATTTGTCCACTTGTTCACTTGTTCACTTGTTCACTTGTTCACTTGTTCACATGTTCATTTGTTCATTTGTTCATTTGTTCATTTGTTCATTTGTTCATTTGTTCATTTGTTCATTTGTTCATTTTTTCATTAGTTCATTTGTACATTTGTTCATCTGTCCATTTGATCAATTGTCCATTTGTCCATTTGATCAATTGTCCATTTGATCAATTGTCCATTTGTCCATTTGTTCATTTGTTCATTTGTTCATTTGTTCATTTGTTCATTTGTACATTTGTTCATTTGTTCATTTGTTCATTTGTTCATTTGTTCATTTGTTCATTTGTTCATTTGTTCACTTGTTCACTTGTTCATTTGTTCATTTGTTCATTTGTTCACTTGTTCATTTGTTCATTTGTCCATTTGTTCATTTGTTCATTTGTCCATTTGTTCATTTGTTCATTTGTCCATTTGTTCATTTGTTCATTTGTTCATTGGTTCATTTGTTCATTTGTTCATTTGTCCATTTGTTCATTTGTTCATTTGTCCATTTGTTCATTTGTTCATTTGTTCATTTGTTCATTTGTTCATTTGATCATTTGTTCATTTGTTCATTTGTTCATTTGCTCATTTGTTCATTTGTTCATTTGTTCATTTGTTCATTTGTTCATTTGTTCATTTGTTCATTTGTTCATTTGTTCATTTGTTCATTTGTTCATTTGTTTATTTGTTCATTTGTTCATTTGTTCATTTGTTCATTTGTTCATTTGTTCATTTGTTCATTTGTACATTTGTTCATTTGTTCATTTGTTCATTTGTTCATTTGTTCATTTGTTCATTTGTTCATTTGATCATTTGTTCATTCGCTCATTTGTTCATTTGTTCATTTGTTCATTTGATCATTTGTTCATTCGCTCATTTGTTCATTCGCTCATTTATTCATTCGCTCATTTGTTCATTTGTACATTTGCTCATTTGTTCACTTGTTCATTTGTTCATTCGTTCATTTGTTCATTTGTTCATTTGTTCACTTGTTGATTTGTTCACTTGTTCATTTGTTCACTTGTTCACTTGCTCACTTGTTCATTTGTTCATTTGTTCATTTGTTCATTTGTTCATTTGTTCATTTGTTCATTTGTTCATTCGCTCATTTGTTCATTCGCTCATTTGTTCATTCGCTCATTTGTTCATTCGCTCATTTATTCATTCGCTCATTTGTTCATTTGTACATTTTCTCATTTGTTCATTTGTTCATTCGTTCGATTTTCTATTCCCTAATTTGTTCATTCGTTCATTTGCCTATTCGCTCATTTGTTCACTTGTTAATTATTTCATTTGTTCATTTGTTCATTTGTTCATTTGTTCATTTGTTCATTTGTTCATTTGTTCATTTCTTCATTTGTTCATTTGTTCATTTGTTCATTGGTTCATTTGTTCATTTGTTCATTGGTTCATTTGTTCATTTGTTCATTTGTTCATTTGTTCATTTGTTCATTTGTTCATTAGTTCATTTTTTCATTTGTTCATACGTTCATTTGTTCAATATTTTAATTTGTTCATTTTTTACATTTGTTCATTTGCTCATTTGTTCATTTGTTCATTTGTTCATTTGTTCATTTGTTCATTTGTTCATTTGTTCATTTTTTCATTTGTTCATTTGTTCATTTGTTCATTTGTTCATTTGTTCATTTGTTCATTTGTTCATTTGTTCATTCGTTCTATTTTCTATTCCCTAATTTGTTCATTCGTTCATTTGCCTATTCGCTCATTTGTTCACTTGTTAATTATTTCATTTGTTCATTTGTTCATTTGTTCATTTGTTAATTTTTTCATTTGTTCATTTGTTCATTGTCTATTCGCTCATTTGTTCAATTGTTCATTTGTTCGTTTGTTCGTTTGTTCATTTGTTCATTTGTCCATTTGTTCATTTGTTCATTTGTTCCTTTGTTCATTTGATCATTTTTTCATTCGCTCATTTGTTCATTCGCTCATTTATTCATTCGCTCATTTGTTCATTTGTACATTTGCTCATTTGTTCATTTGTTCGTTTGTTCATTCGTTCATTTGTTCATTTGTTCATTTGTTCACTTGTTCAATTGTTCACTTGTTCATTTGTTCACTTGTTCATTTGTTCACTTGTTCATTTGTTCACTTGTTCACTTGCTCACTTGTTCATTTGTTCATTTGTTCATTCGCTCATTTGTTCATTCGCTCATTTATTCATTCGCTCATTTGTTAATTTGTACATTTGTTCATTTGTTCATTTGTTCATTTGTTCATTTGTCCATTTGTTCATTTGTTCATTTGTTCATTTGTTCATTTGTTCATTTATTCATTTGTTCATTTGTTCATTTGTTCATTTGTTCATTTGTTCATTTGTTCATTTGTTCATTTGTTCATCTGTCCATTTGATCAATTGTCCATTTGTCCATTTGTTCATTTGTTCATTTGTTCATTTGTTCATTTGTTCATTTGTTCATTTGTACATTTGTTCATTTGTTCATTTGTTCATTTGTTCATTTGTTCATTTGTTCATTTGTTCATTTGTTCATTTGCTCATTTGTTCATTTGTTCATTTGTTCATTTGTTCATTTGTTCATTTGATCATTTGTTCATTAGTTCATTTGTTCATTTGTTCATTTGTTCATTTGTTCATTTGTTCATTTGTTCATTTGTTCATTTGTTCATTTGATAATTTGTTCATTTGTTCATTTGTTCATTTGTTCATTTGTTCACTTGTTCACTTGTTCACTTGTTCACTTGTTCACTTGTTCACTTGTTCACTTGTTCACTTGTTCACTTGTTCACTTGTTCACTTGTTCACTTGTTCATTTGTTCATTTGTTCATTTGTTCATTTGTTCATTTGTTCATTTGTACATTTGTTCATCTGTCCATTTGATCAATTGTCCATTTGTCCATTTGTTCATTTGTTCATTTGTTCATTTGTTCATTTGTTCATTTGTTCATTTGTTCATTTGTACATTTGTTCATTTGTTCATTTGTTCATTTGTTCATTAGTTCATTTGTACATTTGTTCATCTGTCCATTTGATCAATTGTCCATTTGTCCATTTGTTCATTTGTTCATTTGTTCATTTGTTCATTTGTTCATTTGTACATTTGTTCATTTGTTCATTTGTTCATTTGTTCATTTGTTCATTTGTTCACTTGTTCACTTGTTCATTTGTTCATTTGTTCATTTGTTCATTTGTTCATTTGTTCATTTGTTCACTTGTTCACTTGTTCATTTGTTCATTTGTTCATTTGTTCGTTTCTTCATTTGTTCAATTGTTCACTTCTTCATTTGTTCATTTGTTCATTTGTTCATTTGTTCCTTCGTTCGTTTGTCTATTCGCACATTTGTTCATTTGTTAATTCGTTCATTTGTCTATTCGCTCATTTGTTCATTTGTTAATTCGTTCATTTGTCTATTCGCTCATTTGTTAATTCGTTCATTTGTCTATTCGCTCATTTGTTCATTTGTCATTTGTTCATTTGTTCACTTGTTCATTTGTTCATTTGTTCACTTGTTCACTTGTTCATTTGTTCATTTGTTCATTTGTTCATTTGTTCATTTGACCATTTGTTCATTTGTCCATTTGTTCATTTGTCCATTTGTTCATTTGTTCATTTGTCCATTTGTTCATTTGTTCATTTGTTCATTTGTTCATTTGTTCATTTGTTCATTTGTTCATTTGTTCATTTGTTCATTTGTTCATTTGATCATTTGTTCATTAGTTCATTAGTTCATTTGTTCATTTGTTCATTTGTTCATTTGTTCATTTGTTCATTTGTTCATTTGATCATTTGTTCATTTGTTCATTTGTTCATTTGTTCATTTGTTCACTTGTTCACTTGTTCACTTGTTCACTTGTTCACTTGTTCACTTGTTCACTTGTTCACTTGTTCATTTGTTCATTTGTTCATTTGTTCATTTGTTCATTTGTTCATTTGTTCATTTGTTCATTTGTTCATTTGTTCATTTGTTCATTTGTACATTTGTTCATCTGTCCATTTGATCAATTGTCCATTTGTCCATTTGTTCATTTGTTCATTTGTTCATTTGTTCATTTGTTCATTTGTTCATTTGTTCATTTGTACATTTGTTCATTTGTTCATTTGTTCATTTGTTCATTTGTCCATTTGTTCATTTGTCCATCTGTCCATTTGATCAATTGTCCATTTGTCCATTTGTTCATTTGTTCATTTGTTCATTTGTTCATTTGTTCATTTGTACATTTGTTCATTTGTTCATTTGTTCATTTGTTCATTTGTTCATTTGTTCATTTGTTCATTTGTTCACTTGTTCACTTGTTCATTTGTTCATTTGTTCATTTGTTCATTTGTTCATTTGTTCATTTGTTCATTTGTTCATTTGTTCATTTGTTCATTTGTTCATTTGTTCATTTGTTCATTTGTTCATTTGTTCATTTGTTCATTTGTTCATTTGTTCATTTGTTTATTTGTTCATTTGTTCATTTGTTCATTTGTTCATTTGTTCATTTGTTCATTTGTTCATTTGTTCATTTGTTCATTTGTTCATTTGTTCATTTGTTCATTTGATCATTTGTTCATTCGCTCATTTGTTCATTTGTTCATTTGTTCATTTGTTCATTTGATCATTTGTTCATTCGCTCATTTGTTCATTCGCTCATTTATTCATTCGCTCATTTGTTCATTTGTTAATTATTTCATTTGTTCATTTGTTCATTTGTTCATTTGTTCATTTGTTCATTTGTTCATTTGTTCATTTGTTCATTTGTTCATTTGTTCATTTGTTCATTTGTTCATTTGTTCATTTGTTCATTTGTTCATTTGTTCATTTGTTCATTTGTTCATTTGTTTATTTGTTCATTTGTTCATTTGTTCATTTGTTCATTTGTTCATTCGCTCATTTGTTCATTCGCTCATTTGTTCATTCGCTCATTTATTCATTCGCTCATTTGTTCATTTGTACATTTGCTCATTTGTTCATTTGTTCATTTGTTCATTTGTTCATTCGTTCGATTTTCTATTCCCTAATTTGTTCATTCGTTCATTTGCCTATTCGCTCATTTGTTCACTTGTTAATTATTTCATTTGTTCATTTGTTCATTTGTTCATTTGTTCATTTGTTCATTTGTTCATTTGTTCATTTGTTCATTTGTTCATTTGTTCATTTGTTCATTTGTACATTTGTTCATTTGTTCATTTGTTCATTTGTTCATTTGTTCATTTGTTCATTTGTTCATTTGTTCATTTGTTCATTTGTTCATTTGTTCATTTGTTCATTTGTTCATTTGTTCATTTGTTCATTTGTTCATTTGTTCATTTGTTCATTTGTTCATTTGTTCATTTGTTCATTTGTTCATTCGTTCGATTTTCTATTCCCTAATTTGTTCATTCGTTCATTTGCCTATTCGCTCATTTGTTCACTTGTTAATTATTTCATTTGTTCATTTGTTCATTTGTTCATTTGTTAATTTTTTCATTTGTTCATTTGTTCATTGTCTATTCGCTCGTTTGTTCAATTGTTCATTTGTTCGTTTGTTCGTTTGTTCATTTGTTCATTTGTTCATTTGTTCATTTGTTCATTTGTTCATTTGTTCATTTGTTCATTTGTTCATTTGTTCATTTGTTCATTTGTTCATTTGTTCATTTGTTCATTTGTTCATTTGTTCATTTGTTCATTTGTTCATTTGTTCATTTGTTCATTTGTTCATTTGTTCATTTGTTCATTAGTTCATTTTTTCATTTGTTCATACGTTCATTTGTTCAATATTTTAATTTGTTCATTTTTTACATTTGTTCATTTGTTCGTTTGTTCATTTGTTCATTAGTTCATTTTTTCATTTGTTCATACGTTCATTTGTTCAATATTTTAATTTGTTCATTTTTTACATTTGTTCATTTGCTCATTTGTTCATTTGTTCATTTGTTCATTTGTTCATTCGCTCATTTGTTCATTTGTTCATTTGTTCATTTGTTCATTTGATCATTTGTTCATTCGCTCATTTGTTCATTCGCTCATTTATTCATTCGCTCATTTGTTCATTTGTTCATTTGTTCATTTGTTCATTTGTTCATTTGTTCATTTGTTCATTTGTTCATTTGTTCATTTGTTCATTTGTTCATTTGTTCATTTGATCATTTGTTCATTCGCTCATTTGTTCATTTGTTCATTTGTTCATTTGTTCATTTGATCATTTGTTCATTCGCTCATTTGTTCATTCGCTCATTTATTCATTCGCTCATTTGTTCATTTGTTAATTATTTCATTTGTTCATTTGTTCATTTGTTCATTTGTTCATTTGTTCATTTGTTCATTTGTTCATTTGTTCATTTGTTCATTTGTTCATTTGTTCATTTGTTCATTTGTTCATTTGTTCATTTGTTCATTTGTTCATTTGTTCATTTGTTCATTTGTTTATTTGTTCATTTGTTCATTTGTTCATTTGTTCATTTGTTCATTCGCTCATTTGTTCATTCGCTCATTTGTTCATTCGCTCATTTATTCATTCGCTCATTTGTTCATTTGTACATTTGCTCATTTGTTCATTTGTTCATTTGTTCATTTGTTCATTCGTTCGATTTTCTATTCCCTAATTTGTTCATTCGTTCATTTGCCTATTCGCTCATTTGTTCACTTGTTAATTATTTCATTTGTTCATTTGTTCATTTGTTCATTTGTTCATTTGTTCATTTGTTCATTTGTTCATTTGTTCATTTGTTCATTTGTTCATTTGTTCATTTGTTCATTTGTTCATTTGTTCATTTGTTCATTTGTTCATTTGTTCATTTGTTCATTTGTTCATTTGTTCATTTGTTCATTTGTTCATTTGTTCATTTGTTCATTTGTTCATTTGTTCATTTGTTCATTTGTTCATTTGTTCATTTGTTCATTTGTTCATTTGTTCATTTGTTCATTTGTTCATTCGTTCGATTTTCTATTCCCTAATTTGTTCATTCGTTCATTTGCCTATTCGCTCATTTGTTCACTTGTTAATTATTTCATTTGTTCATTTGTTCATTTGTTCATTTGTTAATTTTTTCATTTGTTCATTTGTTCATTGTCTATTCGCTCGTTTGTTCAATTGTTCATTTGTTCGTTTGTTCGTTTGTTCATTTGTTCATTTGTTCATTTGTTCATTTGTTCATTTGTTCATTTGTTCATTTGTTCATTTGTTCATTTGTTCATTTGTTCATTTGTTCATTTGTTCATTTGTTCATTTGTTCATTTGTTCATTTGTTCATTTGTTCATTTGTTCATTTGTTCATTTGTTCATTTGTTCATTTGTTCATTTGTTCATTAGTTCATTTTTTCATTTGTTCATACGTTCATTTGTTCAATATTTTAATTTGTTCATTTTTTACATTTGTTCATTTGTTCGTTTGTTCATTTGTTCATTAGTTCATTTTTTCATTTGTTCATACGTTCATTTGTTCAATATTTTAATTTGTTCATTTTTTACATTTGTTCATTTGCTCATTTGTTCATTTGTTCATTTGTTCATTTGTTCATTCGTTCATTTGTTCATTTGTTCATTTGTTCACTTGTTCATTTGTTCACTTGTTCATTTGTTCACTTGTTCATTTGTTCACTTGTTCACTTGCTCACTTGTTCAATTGTTCATTTGTTCATTTGTTCATTTGTTCATTTGTTCATTTGTTCATTTGTTCATTTGTTCATTCGCTCATTTGTTCATTCGCTCATTTGTTCATTCGCTCATTTATTCATTCGCTCATTTGTTCATTCGTACATTTGCTCATTTGTTCATTTGTTCATTTCTTCATTTGTTCATTCGTTCGATTTTCTATTCCCTAATTTGTTCATTCGTTCATTTGCCTATTCGCTCATTTGTTCACTTGTTAATTATTTCATTTGTTCATTTGTTCATTTGTTCATTTGTTCATTTGTTCATTTGTTCATTTGTTCATTTGTTCATTTGTTCATTTGTTCATTTGTTCATTTGTTCATTTGTTCATTTGTTCATTTGTTCATTTGTTCATTTGTTCATTTGTTCATTTGTTCATTTGTTCATTTGTTCATTTGTTCATTTGTTCATTTGTTCATTTGTTCATTTGTTCATTTGTTCATTTGTTCATTTGTTCATTTGTTCATTTGTTCATTTGTTCATTTGTTCATTTGTTCATTTGTTCATTTGTTCATTTGTTCATTTGTTCATTTGTTCATTTGTTCATTTGTTCATTTGTTCATTCGTTCGATTTTCTATTCCCTAATTTGTTCATTCGTTCATTTGCCTATTCGCTCATTTGTTCACTTGTTAATTATTTCATTTGTTCATTTGTTCATTTGTTCATATGTTAATTTTTTCATTTGTTCATTTGTTCATTGTCTATTCGCTCGTTTGTTCATTTGTTCGTTTGTTCGTTTGTTCATTTGTTCATTTGTTCATTTGTTCATTTGTTCATTTGTTCATTTGTTCATTTGTTCATTTGTTCATTTGTTCATTTGTTCATTTGTTCATTTGTTCATTTGTTCATTTGTTCATTTGTTCATTTGTTCATTTGTTCATTTGTTCATTTGTTCATTTGTTCATTTGTTCATTTGTTCATTTGTTCATTTGTTCATTTTTTCATTTGATCATTTGTCATTTGTTCATTTGTCATTTGTTCATTTGTTCATTTGTTCGTTTGTTCATTTGTTCATTAGTTCATTTTTTCATTTGTTCATACGTTCATTTGTTCAATATTTTAATTTGTTCATTTTTTACATTTGTTCATTTGCTCATTTGTTCATTTGTTCATTTGTTCATTTGTTCATTTGTTCATTTGTTCATTTGTTCATTTGTTCATTTGTTCATTTGTTCATTTGTTCATTTGTTCATTTGTTCATTTGTTCATTTGTTCATTTGTTCATTTGTTCATTTGTTCATTTGTTCATTTGTTCATTTGTTCATTCGTTCATTTGCCTATTCGCTCATTTGTTCATTAGTTCATTTGTACATTTGTTCATTTGTTCATTTGTTCATTTGTTCATTTGTTCATTTGTTCATTCGTTCATTCGTTCATTCGTTCATTCGTTCAATTGTTCATTTGTTCATTTGTTCATTTGTTCATTTGTTCGTTTGTTCATTTGTTCATTTGTTCATTTGTTCATTTGTTCATTTGTTCATGTGTTCATTTGTTCATTTGTTCATTTGTTCATTTGTTCATTTGTTCATGTGTTCATTTGTTCATTTGTTCATTTGTTCATTTGTTCATTTGTTCATTTGTCTATTCGCTCATTTGTTCATTTGTTCATTTGTTCGTTTGTTCATTTGTTCGTTTGTTCATTTGTTCATTTGTTCATTTGTTCATTTGTTCGTTTGTTCATTTGTTCGTTTGTTCATTTGTTCATTTGTTCATTTGTTCATTTCTTCATTTGTTCATTTGTTCATGTGTTCATTTGTTCATTTGTTCATTTGTTCATTTGTTCATTTGTTCATTTGTTCATTTGTTCACTTGTTCATTTGTTTATTTGTTCATTTTCCACTTGTTCATTTGTTCATTTGTTCATTTGTTCATTTGTTCATTTGTTCATTTGTTCGTTTGTTCATTTGTTCATTTGTTCATTTATTCATTTGTTCATTTGTTCATTTGTTCATTTGTTCATTTGTTCATTTGTTCATTTGTTCATTTGTTCATTTGTTCATTTGTTCATTCGTTCATTTGCCTATTCGCTCATTTGTTCATTTGTTCATTTGTTCATTTGTTCATTTGTTCATTTGTTCATTCGTTCATTTGCCTATTCGCTCATTTGTTCACTTGATCATTTGTTCATTTGTTCATTTGTCCATTTGTTCATTTGTTCATTTGTTCATTTGTTCATTTGTTCATTTGATCATTTGTTCATTTGTTCATTTGTTCATTTGTTCATTTTTTCGTTTGTTCATTTGTTCATTTGTTCATTTGTTCGTTTGTTCATTTGTTCATTTGTTCATTCGTTCATTTGCCTATTCGCTCATTTGTTGATTTGTTCATTCGCTTATTTGTTCATTCGCTCATTTGTTCATTCGTTCATTTGCCTATTCGCTCATTTGTTCATTTGTTCGTTTGTTCGTTTGTTCATTTGTTCGTTTGTTCATTTGTTCATTTGTTCATTTGTTCATTTGTTCATTTGTTCGTTTGTTCATTTGTTCATTTGTTCATTTATTCCTTTGTTCATTTGTTCATTTGTTCATTTGTTCGTTTGTTCATTTGTTCATTTGTTCATTTGTTCATTTGTTCATTTGTTCATTTGTTCGTTTGTTCATTTGTTCATTTGTTCATTTGTTCATTTGTTCATTTGTTCATTTGTTCATTTGTTCAATTGTTCGTTTGTTCATTTGTTCATTTGTTCATTTATTCATTTGTTCATTTGTTCATTTGTTCATTTGTTCATTTGTTCATTTGTTCATTTGTGTATTCGCTCATTTGTTCATTTGTTCATTTGTTCATTTGTTCATTTGTTCATTTGTTCATTTGTTCATTTGCTCATTTGTTCATTTGTTCATTTGTTCATTTGTTCATTTGTTCATTTGTTCATTTGTTCATTTGTTCATTTGTTCATTTGTTCATTTGTTCATTTGCTCATTTGTTCATTTGTTCATTCGTTCATTCGTTCATTCGTTCATTTGTTCATTTGTTCATTTGTTCATTTGTTCATTTGTTCATTTGTTCATTTGTTCATTTGTTCATTTGTTCATTTGTTCATTCGTTCATTCGTTCATTCGTTCAATTGTTCATTTGTTCATTTGTTCATTTGTTCATTTGTTCGTTTGTTCATTTGTTCATTTGTTCATTTGTTCATTTGTTCATTTGTTCATGTGTTCATTTGTTCATTTGTTCATTTGTTCATTTGTTCATTTGTTCATTTGTCTATTCGCTCATTTGTTCATTTGTCCATTTGTTCGTTTGTTCTTTTGTTCGTTTGTTCATTTGTTCATTTGTTCATTTGTTCATTTGTTCATTTGTTCGTTTGTTCGTTTGTTCATTTGTTCATTTGTTCATTTGTTCATTTGTTCATTTGTTCATTTGTTCATGTGTTCATTTGTTCATTTGTTCATTTGTTCATTTGTTCGTTTGTTCATTTGTTCATTTGTTCATTTGTTCATTTGTTCATTTGTTCATTTGTTCATGTGTTCATTTGTTCATTTGTTCATTTGTTCATTTGTTCACTTGTTCATTTGTTTATTTGTTCATTTTCCACTTGTTCATTTGTTCATTTGTTCATTTGTTCATTTGTTCATTTGTTCATTTTCCATTTGTTCATTTGTTCATTTGTTCATTTGTCTATTCGCTCATTTGTTCATTTGTTCATTTGTTCATTTGTTCATTTGTTCATTTGTTCATTTCTTCATTTGTTCATTTGTTCATTTGTTCATTCGTTCATTTGCCTATTCGCTCATTTGTTCACTTGATCATTTGTTCATTTGTTCATTTGTCCATTTGTTCATTTGTCCATTTGTTCATTTGTTCATTTGTTCATTTGTTCATTTGTTCATTTGTTCATTTGATCATTTGTTCATTTGTTCATTTGTTCATTTTTTCGTTTGTTCATTTGTTCGTTTGTTCATTTGTTCATTTGTTCATTCGTTCATTTGCCTATTCGCTCATTTGTTGATTTGTTCATTCGCTTATTTGTTCATTCGTTCATTTGCCTATTCGCACATTTGTTCATTTGTTCATTTGTTCGTTTGTTCGTTTGTTCATTTGTTCGTTTGTTCATTTGTTCATTTGTTCATTTGTTCGTTTGTTCATTTGTTCATTTGTTCATTTATTCATTTGTTCATTTGTTCATTTGTTCATTTGTTCGTTTGTTCATTTGTTCATTTGTTCATTTGTTCATTTGTTCGTTTGTTCATTTGTTCATTTGTTCATTTGTTCATTTGTTCATTTGTTCATTTGTTCATTTGTTCATTTGTTCATTTGTTCATTTGTTCATTTGTTCATTTGTTCATTTGTTCATTTGTTCATTTGTTCATTTGTTCATTTGTTCATTTGTTCATTTGTTCATTTGTTCATTTGTTCATTTGTTCATTTGTGCGATTGTCTATTCGCTCATTTGTTCATTTGTGCGATTGTCTATTCGCTCATTTGTTCATTCGTTCATTTGCCTATTCGCTCATTTGTTCATTTGTGCGATTGTCTATTCGCTCATTTGTTCATTTGTGCGATTGTCTATTCGCTCATTTGTTCATTCGTTCATTTGCCTATTCGCTCATTTGTTCACTTGTTCATTTGTTCATTTGTTCATTTGTTTGTTTGTTCATTTGTTCATTTGTTCATTTGTTCATTTGTTCATTTGTTCATTTGTTCATTTGTTCATTTGTTCATTTGTTCATTTGTTCTTTTGTTCATTTGTTCATTTGTTCATTTGTTCATTTGTTCATTTGTTCATTTGTTCATTTGTTCATTAGTTCATTTGTTCATTTGTTCATTTGTTCATTTGTTCATTTGTTCATTTGTTCATTTGTTCATTTGTTCATTTGTTCATTTGTTCATTTGTTCATTTGTTCATTTGTTCATTTGTTCATTTGTTCATTTGTTCATTTGTTCATTTGTTCATTTGTTCATTTGTTCATTTGTTCATTTGTTCATTTGTTCATTTGTTCATTTGTTCATTTGTTCATTTGTTCATTTGTTCATTTGTTCATTTGTTCATTTGTTCATTTGTTCATTTGTTCATTTGTTCATTTGTTCATTTGTTCATTTGTTCATTTGTTCATTTGTTCATTTGTTCATTTGTTCATTTGTTCATTTGTTCATTTGTTCATTTGTTCATTTGTTCATTTGTTCATTTGTTCATTTGTTCATTTGTTCATTTGTGCGATTGTCTATTCGCTCATTTGTTCATTCGTTCATTTGCCTATTCGCTCATTTGTTCATTTGTTCATTTGTTCATTTGTTCATTTGTTCGTTTCTTCATTTGTTCATTTGTTCATTTGTTCGTTTGTTCATTTGTTCATTTGTTCATTTGTTCATTTGTTCATTTGTTCATTTGTTCATTTGTTCATTTGTTCATTTGTTCATTTGTTCATTTGTTCATTTGTTCATTTGTTCATTTGTTCGTTTGTTCATTTGTTCATTTGTTCATTTGTTCATTTGTTCATTTGTTCATTTGTGCGATTGTCTATTCGCTCATTTGTTCATTCGTTCATTTGCCTATTCGCTCATTTGTTCATTTGTTCATTTGTTCATTTGTTCGTTTGTTCATTTGTTCATTTGTTCATTTGTTCATTTGTTCATTTGTTCATTTGTTCATTTGTTCATTTGTTCATTTGTTCATTTGTTCATTTGTTCATTTGTTCATTTGTTCATTTGTTCATTTGTTCATATGTTCATTTGTTCATTTGTTCATTTGTTCATTTGTTCATTTGTTCATTTGTTCATATGTTCATTTGTTCATTTGTTCATTTGTTCATTTGTTCATTTGTTCATTTGTTCATTTGTTCATTTGTTCATTTGTTCATTTGTTCATTTGTTCATTTGTTCATTTGTTCATTTGTTCATTTGTTCATTTGTTCATTTGTTCGTTTGTTCTTTTGTTCGCTTGTTCATTTGTTCATTTGTTCATTTGTTCATTTGTTCATTTGTTCATTTGTTCATGTGTTCATTTGTTCATTTGTTCATTTGTTCACTTGTTCATTTGTTTATTTGTTCATTTTCCACTTGTTCATTTGTTCATTTGTTCATTTTTCATTTGTTCATTTGTTCATTTGTTCATTTGATCATTTGTTCATTTGTTCATTTGTTCATTTGTTCATTTGTTCATTTGTTCATTTGTTCATTTGTTCATTTGTTCATTTGTTCATTTGTTCATTTGTTCATTCGTTCATTTGTTCATTTGTTCATTTGTTCATTTGTTCATTTGTTCATTTGTTCATTTGTTCATTTGTTCATTTGTGCGACTGTCTATTCGCTCATTTGTTCATTCGTTCATTTGTTCATTTGTTCATTTGTTCATTTATTCATTCGTTCATTCGTTCATTCGTTCATTCGTTCAATTGTTCATTTGTTCATTTGTTCATTTGTTCATTTGTTCGTTTGTTCATTTGTTCATTTGTTCATTTGTTCATTTGTTCATTTGTTCATTTGTTCATGTGTTTATTTGTTCATTTGTTCATTTGTTCATTTGTTCATTTGTTCACTTGTTCATTCGTTCATTCGTTCATTCGTTCATTCGTTCATTCGTTCAATTGTTCATTTGTTCATTTGTTCATTTGTTCATTTGTTCGTTTGTTCATTTGTTCATTTGTTCATTTGTTCATTTGTTCATTTGTTCATTTGTTCATTTGTTCATGTGTTCATTTGTTCATTTGTTCATTTGTTCACTTGTTCATTTGTTTATTTGTTCATTTTCCACTTGTTCATTTGTTCATTTGTTCATTTTTCATTTGTTCATTTGTTCATTTGTTCATTTGTCTATTCGCTCATTTGTTCATTTGTTCATTTGTTCGTTTGTTCATTTGTTCATTTGTTCATATGTTCATTTGTTCATTTGTTCATTTGTTCATTTGTTCATTTGTTCATTTGTTCATTTGTTCATTTGTTCATTTGTTCATTTGTTCATTTGTTCATTTGTTCATTTGTTCATTTGTTCATTTGTTCATTTGTTCATTTGTTCATTTGTTCATTTGTTCATTCGCTCATTTGTTCATTCGCTCATTTGTTCATTCGCTCATTTATTCATTCGCTCATTTGTTCATTTGTACATTTGCTCATTTGTTCATTTGTTCATTTGTTCATTTGTTCATTTGTTCATTTGTTCATTTGTTCATTTGTTCATTTGTTCATTTGTTCATTTGTTCATTTGTTCATTTGTTCATTTGTTCATTTGTTCATTTGTTCATTTGTTCATTTGTTCATTTGTTCATTTGTTCATTCGTTCGATTTTCTATTCCCTAATTTGTTCATTCGTTCATTTGCCTATTCGCTCATTTGTTCACTTGTTAATTATTTCATTTGTTCATTTGTTCATTTGTTCATTTGTTCATTTGTTAATTTTTTCATTTGTTCATTTGTTCATTGTCTATTCGCTCGTTTGTTCAATTGTTCATTTGTTCGTTTGTTCGTTTGTTCATTTGTTCATTTGTTCATTTGTTCATTTGTTCATTTGTTCATTTGTTCATTTGTTCATTTGTTCATTTGTTCATTTGTTCATTTGTTCATTTGTTCATTTGTTCATTTGTTCATTTGTTCATTTGTTCATTTGTTCATTTGTTCATTTGTTCATTTGTTCATTTGTTCATTTTTTCATTTGATCATTTGTCATTTGTTCATTTGTCATTTGTTCATTTGTTCATTTGTTCGTTTGTTCATTTGTTCATTAGTTCATTTTTTCATTTGTTCATACGTTCATTTGTTCAATATTTTAATTTGTTCATTTTTTACATTTGTTCATTTGCTCATTTGTTCATTTCTTCATTTGTTCATTTGTTCATTCGTTCATTTGTTCATTTGTTCATTTGCCTATTCGCTCATTTGTTCACTTGTTAATTATTTCATTTGTTCATTTGTTCATTTGTTCATTTGTTCATTTGTTCATTTGTTCATTTGTTCATTTGTTCATTTGTTCATTTGTTCATTTGTTCATTTGTTCATTTGTTCATTTGTTCATTTGTTCATTTGTTCATTTGTTCATTTGTTCATTCGTTCGATTTTCTATTCCCTAATTTGTTCATTCGTTCATTTGCCTATTCGCTCATTTGTTCACTTGTTAATTATTTCATTTGTTCATTTGTTCATTTGTTCATTTGTTAATTTTTTCATTTGTTCATTTGTTCATTGTCTATTCGCTCGTTTGTTCATTTGTTCGTTTGTTCGTTTGTTCATTTGTTCATTTGTTCATTTGTTCATTTGTTCATTTGTTCATTTGTTCATTTGTTCATTTGTTCATTTGTTCATTTGTTCATTTGTTCATTTGTTCATTTGTTCATTTGTTCATTTGTTCATTTGTTCATTTGTTCATTTGTTCATTTGTTCATTTGTTCATTTGTTCATTTGTTCATTTGTTCATTTGTTCATTTGTTCATTTGTTCATTTGTTCATTCGTTCATTTGTTCATTTGTTCATTTGTTCATTTGTTCATTTGTTCATTTGTTCATTTGTTCATTTGTTCATTCGTTCATTTGCCTATTCGCTCATTTGTTCATTAGTTCATTTGTACATTTGTTCATTTGTTCATTTGTTCATTTGTTCATTTGTTCATTTGTTCATTCGTTCATTCGTTCATTCGTTCATTCGTTCAATTGTTCATTTGTTCATTTGTTCATTTGTTCATTTGTTCGTTTGTTCATTTGTTCATTTGTTCATTTGTTCATTTGTTCATTTGTTCATGTGTTCATTTGTTCATTTGTTCATTTGTTCATTTGTTCATTTGTTCATTTGTCTATTCGCTCATTTGTTCATTTGTTCATTTGTTCGTTTGTTCATTTGTTCGTTTGTTCATTTGTTCGTTTGTTCATTTGTTCATTTGTTCATTTGTTCATTTGTTCATTTGTTCATTTGTTCATTTGTTCATTTGTTCATTTGTTCGTTTGTTCGTTTGTTCATTTGTTCATTTGTTCATTTGTTCATTTGTTCATTTGTTCATTTGTTCATGTGTTCATTTGTTCATTTGTTCATTTGTTCATTTGTTCATTTGTTCACTTGTTCATTTGTTTATTTGTTCATTTTCCACTTGTTCATTTGTTCATTTGTTCATTTGTTCATTTGTTCATTTGTTCATTTGTTCATTTGTTCGTTTGTTCATTTGTTCATTTGTTCATTTATTCATTTGTTCATTTGTTCATTTGTTCATTTGTTCATTTGTTCATTTGTTCATTTGTTCATTTGTTCATTTGTTCATTTGTTCATTTGTTCATTCGTTCATTTGCCTATTCGCTCATTTGTTCATTTGTTCATTTGTTCATTTGTTCATTCGTTCATTTGCCTATTCGCTCATTTGTTCACTTGATCATTTGTTCATTTGTTCATTTGTCCATTTGTTCATTTGTTCATTTGTTCATTTGTTCATTTGTTCATTTGTTCATTTGTTCATTTGATCATTTGTTCATTTGTTCATTTGTTCATTTGTTCATTTGTTCATTTGTTCATTTGTTCATTTGTTCATTTGTTCGTTTGTTCATTTGTTCATTTGTTCATTCGTTCATTTGCCTATTCGCTCATTTGTTGATTTGTTCATTCGCTTATTTGTTCATTCGCTCATTTGTTGATTTGTTCATTCGCTTATTTGTTCATTCGCTCATTTGTTCATTCGTTCATTTGCCTATTCGCTCATTTGTTCATTTGTTCGTTTGTTCGTTTGTTCATTTGTTCGTTTGTTCATTTGTTCATTTGTTCATTTGTTCATTTGTTCATTTGTTCGTTTGTTCATTTGTTCATTTGTTCATTTGTTCATTTGTTCATTTGTTCATTTGTTCATTTGTTCATTTGTTCATTTGTTCATTTGTTCATTTGTTCATTTGTTCATCTGTCCATTTGATCAATTGTCCATTTGTCCATTTGTTCATTTGTTCATTTGTTCATTTGTTCATTTGTTCATTTGTACATTTGTTCATTTGTTCATTTGTTCATTTGTTCATTTGTTCATTTGTTCATTTGTTCATTTGCTCATTTGTTCATTTGTTCATTTGTTCATTTGTTCATTTGTTCATTTGTTCATTTGTTCATGTGTTCATTTGTTCATTTGTTCATTTGTTCATTTGTTCACTTGTTCATTTGTTTATTTGTTCATTTTCCACTTGTTCATTTGTTCATTTGTTCATTTGTTCATTTGTTCATTTTCCATTTGTTCATTTGTTCATTTGTTCATTTGTCTATTCGCTCATTTGTTCATTTGTTCATTTGTTCATTTGTTCATTTGTTCATTTGTTCATTTCTTCATTTGTTCATTTGTTCATTTGTTCATTCGTTCATTTGCCTATTCGCTCATTTGTTCACTTGATCATTTGTTCATTTGTTCATTTGTCCATTTGTTCATTTGTCCATTTGTTCATTTGTTCATTTGTTCATTTGTTCATTTGTTCATTTGTTCATTTGATCATTTGTTCATTTGTTCATTTGTTCATTTTTTCGTTTGTTCATTTGTTCGTTTGTTCATTTGTTCATTTGTTCATTCGTTCATTTGCCTATTCGCTCATTTGTTGATTTGTTCATTCGCTTATTTGTTCATTCGTTCATTTGCCTATTCGCACATTTGTTCATTTGTTCATTTGTTCGTTTGTTCGTTTGTTCATTTGTTCGTTTGTTCATTTGTTCATTTGTTCATTTGTTCGTTTGTTCATTTGTTCATTTGTTCATTTATTCATTTGTTCATTTGTTCATTTGTTCATTTGTTCGTTTGTTCATTTGTTCATTTGTTCATTTGTTCATTTGTTCGTTTGTTCATTTGTTCATTTGTTCATTTGTTCATTTGTTCATTTGTTCATTTGTTCATTTGTTCATTTGTTCATTTGTTCATTTGTTCATTTGTTCATTTGTTCATTTGTTCATTTGTTCATTTGTTCATTTGTTCATTTGTTCATTTGTTCATTTGTTCATTTGTTCATTTGTTCATTTGTTCATTTGTTCATTTGTTCATTTGTTCATTTGTGCGATTGTCTATTCGCTCATTTGTTCATTTGTGCGATTGTCTATTCGCTCATTTGTTCATTCGTTCATTTGCCTATTCGCTCATTTGTTCATTTGTGCGATTGTCTATTCGCTCATTTGTTCATTTGTGCGATTGTCTATTCGCTCATTTGTTCATTCGTTCATTTGCCTATTCGCTCATTTGTTCACTTGTTCATTTGTTCATTTGTTCATTTGTTTGTTTGTTCATTTGTTCATTTGTTCATTTGTTCATTTGTTCATTTGTTCATTTGTTCATTTGTTCATTTGTTCATTTGTTCATTTGTTCTTTTGTTCATTTGTTCATTTGTTCATTTGTTCATTTGTTCATTTGTTCATTTGTTCATTTGTTCATTTGTTCATTAGTTCATTTGTTCATTTGTTCATTTGTTCATTTGTTCATTTGTTCATTTGTTCATTTGTTCATTTGTTCATTTGTTCATTTGTTCATTTGTTCATTTGTTCATTTGTTCATTTGTTCATTTGTTCATTTGTTCATTTGTTCATTTGTTCATTTGTTCATTTGTTCATTTGTTCATTTGTTCATTTGTTCATTTGTTCATTTGTTCATTTGTTCATTTGTTCATTTGTTCATTTGTTCATTTGTTCATTTGTTCATTTGTTCATTTGTTCATTTGTTCATTTGTTCATTTGTTCATTTGTTCATTTGTTCATTTGTTCATTTGTTCATTTGTTCATTTGTTCATTTGTTCATTTGTGCGATTGTCTATTCGCTCATTTGTTCATTCGTTCATTTGCCTATTCGCTCATTTGTTCATTTGTTCATTTGTTCATTTGTTCATTTGTTCGTTTCTTCATTTGTTCATTTGTTCATTTGTTCGTTTGTTCATTTGTTCATTTGTTCATTTGTTCATTTGTTCATTTGTTCATTTGTTCATTTGTTCATTTGTTCATTTGTTCATTTGTTCATTTGTTCATTTGTTCGTTTGTTCATTTGTTCATTTGTTCATTTGTTCATTTGTTCATTTGTGCGATTGTCTATTCGCTCATTTGTTCATTCGTTCATTTGCCTATTCGCTCATTTGTTCATTTGTTCATTTGTTCATTTGTTCGTTTGTTCATTTGTTCATTTGTTCATTTGTTCATTTGTTCATTTGTTCATTTGTTCATTTGTTCATTTGTTCATTTGTTCATTTGTTCATTTGTTCATTTGTTCATTTGTTCATTTGTTCATTTGTTCATTTGTTCATTTGTTCATATGTTCATTTGTTCATTTGTTCATTTGTTCATTTGTTCATTTGTTCATTTGTTCATATGTTCATTTGTTCATTTGTTCATTTGTTCATTTGTTCATTTGTTCATTTGTTCATTGTCTATTCGCTCGTTTGTTCAATTGTTCATTTGTTCGTTTGTTCGTTTGTTCATTTGTTCATTTGTTCATTTGTTCATTCGCTCATTTGTTCACTTGTTAATTATTTCATTTGTTCATTTGTTCATTTGTTCATTTGTTCATTTGTTAATTTTTTCATTTGTTCATTTGTTCATTGTCTATTCGCTCGTTTGTTCAATTGTTCATTTGTTCGTTTGTTCGTTTGTTCATTTGTTCATTTGTTCATTTGTTCATTTGTTCATTTGTTCATTTGTTCATTTGTTCATTTGTTCATTTGTTCATTTGTTCATTTGTTCATTTGTTCATTTGTTCATTTGTTCATTTGTTCATTTGTTCATTTGTTCATTTGTTCATTTGTTCATTTGTTCATTTGTTCATTTGTTCATTTGTTCATTTTTTCATTTGATCATTTGTCATTTGTTCATTTGTCATTTGTTCATTTGTTCATTTGTTCGTTTGTTCATTTGTTCATTAGTTCATTTTTTCATTTGTTCATACGTTCATTTGTTCAATATTTTAATTTGTTCATTTTTTACATTTGTTCATTTGCTCATTTGTTCATTTCTTCATTTGTTCATTTGTTCATTCGTTCATTTGTTCATTTGTTCATTTGCCTATTCGCTCATTTGTTCACTTGTTAATTATTTCATTTGTTCATTTGTTCATTTGTTCATTTGTTCATTTGTTCATTTGTTCATTTGTTCATTTGTTCATTTGTTCATTTGTTCATTTGTTCATTTGTTCATTTGTTCATTTGTTCATTTGTTCATTTGTTCATTTGTTCATTTGTTCATTCGTTCGATTTTCTATTCCCTAATTTGTTCATTCGTTCATTTGCCTATTCGCTCATTTGTTCACTTGTTAATTATTTCATTTGTTCATTTGTTCATTTGTTCATTTGTTAATTTTTTCATTTGTTCATTTGTTCATTGTCTATTCGCTCGTTTGTTCATTTGTTCGTTTGTTCGTTTGTTCATTTGTTCATTTGTTCATTTGTTCATTTGTTCATTTGTTCATTTGTTCATTTGTTCATTTGTTCATTTGTTCATTTGTTCATTTGTTCATTTGTTCATTTGTTCATTTGTTCATTTGTTCATTTGTTCATTTGTTCATTTGTTCATTTGTTCATTTGTTCATTCGTTCATTTGTTCATTTGTTCATTTGTTCATTTGTTCATTTGTTCATTTGTTCATTTGTTCATTTGTTCATTCGTTCATTTGCCTATTCGCTCATTTGTTCATTAGTTCATTTGTACATTTGTTCATTTGTTCATTTGTTCATTTGTTCATTTGTTCATTTGTTCATTCGTTCATTCGTTCATTCGTTCATTCGTTCAATTGTTCATTTGTTCATTTGTTCATTTGTTCATTTGTTCGTTTGTTCATTTGTTCATTTGTTCATTTGTTCATTTGTTCATTTGTTCATGTGTTCATTTGTTCATTTGTTCATTTGTTCATTTGTTCATTTGTTCATTTGTCTATTCGCTCATTTGTTCATTTGTTCATTTGTTCGTTTGTTCATTTGTTCGTTTGTTCATTTGTTCGTTTGTTCATTTGTTCATTTGTTCATTTGTTCATTTGTTCATTTGTTCATTTGTTCATTTGTTCATTTGTTCATTTGTTCGTTTGTTCGTTTGTTCATTTGTTCATTTGTTCATTTGTTCATTTGTTCATTTGTTCATTTGTTCATGTGTTCATTTGTTCACTTGTTCATTTGTTCATTTGTTCATTTGTTCACTTGTTCATTTGTTTATTTGTTCATTTTCCACTTGTTCATTTGTTCATTTGTTCATTTGTTCATTTGTTCATTTGTTCATTTGTTCATTTGTTCGTTTGTTCATTTGTTCATTTGTTCATTTATTCATTTGTTCATTTGTTCATTTGTTCATTTGTTCATTTGTTCATTTGTTCATTTGTTCATTTGTTCATTTGTTCATTTGTTCATTTGTTCATTCGTTCATTTGCCTATTCGCTCATTTGTTCATTTGTTCATTTGTTCATTTGTTCATTCGTTCATTTGCCTATTCGCTCATTTGTTCACTTGATCATTTGTTCATTTGTTCATTTGTCCATTTGTTCATTTGTTCATTTGTTCATTTGTTCATTTGTTCATTTGTTCATTTGTTCATTTGATCATTTGTTCATTTGTTCATTTGTTCATTTGTTCATTTGTTCATTTGTTCATTTGTTCATTTGTTCATTTGTTCGTTTGTTCATTTGTTCATTTGTTCATTCGTTCATTTGCCTATTCGCTCATTTGTTGATTTGTTCATTCGCTTATTTGTTCATTCGCTCATTTGTTGATTTGTTCATTCGCTTATTTGTTCATTCGCTCATTTGTTCATTCGTTCATTTGCCTATTCGCTCATTTGTTCATTTGTTCGTTTGTTCGTTTGTTCATTTGTTCGTTTGTTCATTTGTTCATTTGTTCATTTGTTCATTTGTTCATTTGTTCGTTTGTTCATTTGTTCATTTGTTCATTTATTCCTTTGTTCATTTGTTCATTTGTTCATTTGTTCGTTTGTTCATTTGTTCATTTGTTCATTTGTTCATTTGTTCATTTGTTCATTTGTTCATTTGTTCAATTGTTCATTTGTTCATTTGTTCATTTATTCATTTGTTCATTTGTTCATTTGTTCATTTGTTCATTTGTGTATTCGCTCATTTGTTCATTTGTTCATTTGTTCACTTGTTCATTTGTTCATTTGCTCATTTGTTCATTTGTTCATTTGTTCATTTGTTCATTTGTTCATTTGTTCATTTGTTCATTTGTTCATTTGTTCACTTGTTCATTTGTTTATTTGTTCATTTTCCACTTGTTCATTTGTTCATTTGTTCATTTGTTCATTTGTTCATTTGATCATTTGTTCATTTGTTCATTTGTTCATTTGTTCATTTGTTCATTTGTTCATTTGTTCATTTGTTCATTTGTTCATTTGTTCGTTTGTTCATTTGTTCATTTGTTCATTCGTTCATTTGCCTATTCGCTCATTTGTTGATTTGTTCATTCGCTTATTTGTTCATTCGCTCATTTGTTCATTCGTTCATTTGCCTATTCGCTCATTTGTTCATTTGTTCGTTTGTTCGTTTGTTCATTTGTTCGTTTGTTCATTTGTTCATTTGTTCATTTGTTCATTTGTTCATTTGTTCATTTGTTCGTTTGTTCATTTGTTCATTTGTTCATTTATTCCTTTGTTCATTTGTTCATTTGTTCATTTGTTCGTTTGTTCATTTGTTCATTTGTTCATTTGTTCATTTGTTCGTTTTTTCATTTGTTCATTTGTTCATTTGTTCATTTGTTCATTTGTTCATTTGTTCATTTGTTCATTTGTTCAATTGTTCGTTTGTTCATTTGTTCATTTGTTCATTTATTCATTTGTTCATTTGTTCATTTGTTCATTTGTTCATTTGTGTATTCGCTCATTTGTTCATTTGTTCATTTGTTCATTTGTTCATTTGTTCACTTGTTCATTTGTTCATTTGCTCATTTGTTCATTTGTTCATTTGTTCATTTGTTCATTTGTTCATTTGTTCATTTGTTCATTTGTTCATTTGTTCATTTGTTCACTTGTTCATTTGTTTATTTGTTCATTTTCCACTTGTTCATTTGTTCATTTGTTCATTTGTTCATTTGTTCATTTGTTCATTTGTTCATTTGTTCATTTGTTCATTTGTTCGTTTGTTCATTTGTTCATTTGTTCATTTATTCATTTGTTCATTTGTTCATTTGTTCATTTGTTCATTTGTTCATTTGTTCATTTGTTCATTTGTTCATTTGTTCATTTGTTCATTTGTTCATTCGTTCATTTGCCTATTCGCTCATTTGTTCATTTGTTCATTTGTTCATTTGTTCATTTGTTCATTTGTTCATTCGTTCATTTGCCTATTCGCTCATTTGTTCACTTGATCATTTGTTCATTTGTTCATTTGTCCATTTGTTCATTTGTTCATTTGTTCATTTGTTCATTTGTTCATTTGTTCATTTGATCATTTGTTCATTTGATCATTTGTTCATTTGTTCATTTGTTCATTTGTTCATTTTTTCGTTTGTTCATTTGTTCATTTGTTCATTTGTTCGTTTGTTCATTCGTTCATTTGCCTATTCGCTCATTTGTTGATTTGTTCATTCGCTTATTTGTTCATTCGCTCATTTGTTCATTCGTTCATTTGCCTATTCGCTCATTTGTTCATTTGTTCGTTTGTTCGTTTGTTCATTTGTTCGTTTGTTCATTTGTTCATTTGTTCATTTGTTCATTTGTTCATTTGTTCGTTTGTTCATTTGTTCATTTGTTCATTTATTCCTTTGTTCATTTGTTCATTTGTTCATTTGTTCGTTTGTTCATTTGTTCATTTGTTCATTTGTTCATTTGTTCATTTGTTCGTTTGTTCATTTGTTCATTTGTTCATTTGTTCATTTGTTCATTTGTTCATTTGTTCATTTGTTCATTTGTTCAATTGTTCGTTGGTTCATTTGTTCATTTGTTCATTTATTCATTTGTTCATTTGTTCATTTGTTCATTTGTTCATTTGTGTATTCGCTCATTTGTTCATTTGTTCATTTGTTCATTTGTTCATTTGTTCATTTGTTCATTTGTTCATTTGTTCATTTGCTCATTTGTTCATTTGTTCATTTGTTCATTTGTTCATTTGTTCATTTGTTCATTTGTTCATTTGTTCATTTGTTCATTTGTTCATTTGTTCATTTGCTCATTTGTTCATTTGTTCATTCGTTCATTCGTTCATTTGTTCATTTGTTCATTTGTTCATTTGTTCATTTGTTCATTTGTTCATTTGTTCATTTGTTCATTTGTTCATTTGTTCATTTGTTCATTTGTTCATTTGTTCATTCGTTCATTCGTTCATTCGTTCAATTGTTCATTTGTTCATTTGTTCATTTGTTCATTTGTTCGTTTGTTCATTTGTTCATTTGTTCATTTGTTCATTTGTTCATTTGTTCATGTGTTCATTTGTTCATTTGTTCATTTGTTCATTTGTTCATTTGTTCATTTGTCTATTCGCTCATTTGTTCATTTGTTCATTTGTTCGTTTGTTCATTTGTTCGTTTGTTCATTTGTTCGTTTGTTCATTTGTTCATTTGTTCATTTGTTCGTTTGTTCGTTTGTTCATTTGTTCATTTGTTCATTTGTTCATTTGTTCATTTGTTCATTTGTTCATGTGTTCATTTGTTCATTTGTTCATTTGTTCATTTGTTCACTTGTTCATTTGTTTATTTGTTCATTTTCCACTTGTTCATTTGTTCATTTGTTCATTTGTTCATTTGTTCATTTGTTCATTTTCCATTTGTTCATTTGTTCATTTATTCATTTGTCTATTCGCTCATTTGTTCATTTGTTCATTTGTTCATTTGTTCATTTGTTCATTTGTTCATTTGTTCATTTGTTCATTTGTTCATTTGTTCATTCGTTCATTTGCCTATTCGCTCATTTGTTCACTTGATCATTTGTTCATTTGTTCATTTGTCCATTTGTTCATTTGTCCATTTGTTCATTTGTTCATTTGTTCATTTGTTCATTTGTTCATTTGTTCATTTGATCATTTGTTCATTTGTTCATTTGTTCATTTTTTCGTTTGTTCATTTGTTCATTTGTTCGTTTGTTCATTTGTTCATTTGTTCATTCGTTCATTTGCCTATTCGCTCATTTGTTGATTTGTTCATTCGCTTATTTGTTCATTCGTTCATTTGCCTATTCGCTCATTTGTTCATTTGTTCATTTGTTCGTTTGTTCGTTTGTTCATTTGTTCGTTTGTTCATTTGTTCATTTGTTCATTTGTTCATTTGTTCGTTTGTTCATTTGTTCATTTGTTCATTTATTCATTTGTTCATTTGTTCATTTGTTCATTTGTTCGTTTGTTCATTTGTTCATTTGTTCATTTGTTCATTTGTTCATTTGTTCGTTTGTTCATTTGTTCATTTGTTCATTTGTTCATTTGTTCATTTGTTCATTTGTTCATTTGTTCATTTGTTCATTTGTTCATTTGTTCATTTGTTCATTTGTTCATTTGTTCATTTGTTCATTTGTTCATTTGTTCATTTGTTCATTTGTTCATTTGTTCATTTGTTCATTTGTTCATTTGTTCATTTGTTCATTTGTGCGATTGTCTATTCGCTCATTTGTTCATTTGTGCGATTGTCTATTCGCTCATTTGTTCATTTGTGCGATTGTCTATTCGCTCATTTGTTCATTCGTTCATTTGCCTATTCGCTCATTTGTTCATTTGTGCGATTGTCTATTCGCTCATTTGTTCATTTGTGCGATTGTCTATTCGCTCATTTGTTCATTCGTTCATTTGCCTATTCGCTCATTTGTTCACTTGTTCATTTGTTCATTTGTTCATTTGTTCGTTTGTTCATTTGTTCATTTGTTCATTTGTTCATTTGTTCATTTGTTCATTTGTTCATTTGTTCATTTGTTCTTTTGTTCATTTGTTCATTTGTTCATTTGTTCATTTGTTCATTTGTTCATTTGTTCATTTGTTCATTTGTTCATTAGTTCATTTGTTCATTTGTTCATTTGTTCATTTGTTCATTTGTTCATTTGTTCATTTGTTCATTTGTTCATTTGTTCATTTGTTCATTTGTTCATTTGTTCATTTGTTCATTTGTTCATTTGTTCATTTGTTCATTTGTTCATTTGTTCATTTGTTCATTTGTTCATTTGTTCATTTGTTCATTTGTTCATTTGTTAATTTGTTCATTTGTTCATTTGTTCATTTGTTCATTTGTTCATTTGTTCATTTGTTCATTTGTTCATTTGTTCATTTGTTCATTTGTTCATTTGTTCATTTGTTCATTTGTTCATTTGTTCATTTGTTCATTTGTTCATTTGTGCGATTGTCTATTCGCTCATTTGTTCATTCGTTCATTTGCCTATTCGCTCATTTGTTCATTTGTTCATTTGTTCATTTGTTCATTTGTTCGTTTGTTCATTTGTTCATTTGTTCATTTGTTCGTTTGTTCATTTGTTCATTTGTTCATTTGTTCATTTGTTCATTTGTTCATTTGTTCATTTGTTCATTTGTTCATTTGTTCATTTGTTCATTTGTTCGTTTGTTCGTTTGTTCATTTGTTCATTTGTTCATTTGTTCATTTGTTCATTTGTGCGATTGTCTATTCGCTCATTTGTTCATTCGTTCATTTGCCTATTCGCTCATTTGTTCACTTGTTCATTTGTTCATTTGTTCATTTGTTCGTTTGTTCATTTGTTCATTTGTTCATTTGTTCATTTGTTCATTTGTTCATTTGTTCATTTGTTCATTTGTTCATTTGTTCTTTTGTTCATTTGTTCATTTGTTCATTTGTTCATTTGTTCATTTGTTCATTTGTTCATTTGTTCATTTGTTCATTAGTTCATTTGTTCATTTGTTCATTTGTTCATTTGTTCATTTGTTCATTTGTTCATTTGTTCATTTGTTCATTTGTTCATTTGTTCATTTGTTCATTTGTTCATTTGTTCATTTGTTCATTTGTTCATTTGTTCATTTGTTCATTTGTTCATTTGTTCATTTGTTCATTTGATCATTTGTTCATTTGTTCATTTGTTCATTTGTTCATTTGTTCATTTGTTCATTTGTTCATTTGTTCATTTGTTCATTTGTTCATTTGTTCATTTGTTCATTTGTTCATTTGTTCATTTGTTCATTTGTTCATTTGTTCATTTGTTCATTTGTTCATTTGTTCATTTGTTCATTTGTTCATTTTTGCGATTGTCTATTCGCTCATTTGTTCATTCGTTCATTTGCCTATTCGCTCATTTGTTCATTTGTTCATTTGTTCATTTGTTCATTTGTTCGTTTGTTCATTTGTTCATTTGTTCATTTGTTCGTTTGTTCATTAGTTCATTTGTTCATTTGTTCATTTGTTCATTTGTTCATTTGTTCATTTGTTCATTTGTTCATTTGTTCATTTGTTCATTTGTTCATTTGTTCATTTGTTCATTTGTTCATTTGTTCGTTTGTTCATTTGTTCATTTGTTCATTTGTTCATTTGTTCATTTGTGCGATTGTCTATTCGCTCATTTGTTCATTCGTTCATTTGCCTATTCGCTCATTTGTTCATTTGTTCATTTGTTCATTTGTTCGTTTGTTCATTTGTTCATTTGTTCATTTGTTCATTTGTTCATTTGTTCATTTGTTCATTTGTTCATTTGTTCATTTGTTCATTTGTTCATTTGTTCATTTGTTCATTTGTTCATTTGTTCATTTTTGCGATTGTCTATTCGCTCATTTGTTCATTCGTTCATTTGCCTATTCGCTCATTTGTTCATTTGTTCATTTGTTCATTTGTTCATTTGTTCGTTTGTTCATTTGTTCATTTGTTCATTTGTTCGTTTGTTCATTTGTTCATTTGTTCATTTGTTCATTTGTTCATTTGTTTATTTGTTCATTCGTTCATTTGTTCATTTGTTCATTTGTTCATTTGTTCATTTGTTCATTTGTTCATTTGTTCATTTGTTCATTTGTTCATTTGTTCATTTGTGCGACTGTCTATTCGCTCATTTGTTCATTCGTTCATTTGTTCATTTGTTCATTTGTTCATTTATTCATTCGTTCATTCGTTCATTCGTTCATTCGTTCAATTGTTCATTTGTTCATTTGTTCATTTGTTCATTTGTTCGTTTGTTCATTTGTTCATTTGTTCATTTGTTCATTTGTTCATTTGTTCATTTGTTCATGTGTTTATTTGTTCATTTGTTCATTTGTTCATTTGTTCATTTGTTCACTTGTTCATTCGTTCATTCGTTCATTCGTTCATTCGTTCATTCGTTCAATTGTTCATTTGTTCATTTGTTCATTTGTTCATTTGTTCGTTTGTTCATTTGTTCATTTGTTCATTTGTTCATTTGTTCATTTGTTCATTTGTTCATGTGTTCCTTTGTTCATTTGTTCATTTGTTCATTTGTTCACTTGTTCATTTGTTTATTTGTTCATTTTCCACTTGTTCATTTGTTCATTTGTTCATTTTTCATTTGTTCATTTGTTCATTTGTTCATTTGTCTATTCGCTCATTTGTTCATTTGTTCATTTGTTCGTTTGTTCATTTGTTCATTTGTTCATATGTTCATTTGTTCATTTGTTCATTTGTTCATTTGTTCATTTGTTCATTTGTTCATTTGTTCATTTGTTCATTTGTTCATTTGTTCATTTGTTCATTTGTTCATTTGTTCATTTGTTCATTTGTTCATTTGTTCATTTGTTCATTTGTTCATTTGTTCATTTGTTCATTCGCTCATTTGTTCATTCGCTCATTTGTTCATTCGCTCATTTATTCATTCGCTCATTTGTTCATTTGTACATTTGCTCATTTGTTCATTTGTTCATTTGTTCATTTGTTCATTCGTTCGATTTTCTATTCCCTAATTTGTTCATTCGTTCATTTGCCTATTCGCTCATTTGTTCACTTGTTAATTATTTCATTTGTTCATTTGTTCATTTGTTCATTTGTTCATTTGTTCATTTGTTCATTTGTTCATTTGTTCATTTGTTCATTTGTTCATTTGTTCATTTGTTCATTTGTTCATTTGTTCATTTGTTCATTTGTTCATTCGTTCGATTTTCTATTCCCTAATTTGTTCATTCGTTCATTTGCCTATTCGCTCATTTGTTCACTTGTTAATTATTTCATTTGTTCATTTGTTCATTTGTTCATTTGTTCATTTGTTAATTTTTTCATTTGTTCATTTGTTCATTGTCTATTCGCTCGTTTGTTCAATTGTTCATTTGTTCGTTTGTTCGTTTGTTCATTTGTTCATTTGTTCATTTGTTCATTTGTTCATTTGTTCATTTGTTCATTTGTTCATTTGTTCATTTGTTCATTTGTTCATTTGTTCATTTGTTCATTTGTTCATTTGTTCATTTGTTCATTTGTTCATTTGTTCATTTGTTCATTTGTTCATTTGTTCATTTGTTCATTTGTTCATTTGTTCATTTGTTCATTTTTTCATTTGATCATTTGTCATTTGTTCATTTGTCATTTGTTCATTTGTTCATTTGTTCGTTTGTTCATTTGTTCATTAGTTCATTTTTTCATTTGTTCATACGTTCATTTGTTCAATATTTTAATTTGTTCATTTTTTACATTTGTTCATTTGCTCATTTGTTCATTTCTTCATTTGTTCATTTGTTCATTCGTTCATTTGTTCATTTGTTCATTTGTTCACTTGTTCATTTGTTCACTTGTTCATTTGTTCACTTGTTCATTTGTTCACTTGTTCACTTGCTCACTTGTTCATTTGTTCATTTGTTCATTTGTTCATTTGTTCATTTGTTCATTTGTTCATTCGCTCATTTGTTCATTCGCTCATTTGTTCATTCGCTCATTTATTCATTCGCTCATTTGTTCATTTGTACATTTGCTCATTTGTTCATTTGTTCATTTGTTCATTTGTTCATTCGTTCGATTTTCTATTCCCTAATTTGTTCATTCGTTCATTTGCCTATTCGCTCATTTGTTCACTTGTTAATTATTTCATTTGTTCATTTGTTCATTTGTTCATTTGTTCATTTGTTCATTTGTTCATTTGTTCATTTGTTCATTTGTTCATTTGTTCATTTGTTCATTTGTTCATTTGTTCATTTGTTCATTTGTTCATTTGTTCATTCGTTCGATTTTCTATTCCCTAATTTGTTCATTCGTTCATTTGCCTATTCGCTCATTTGTTCACTTGTTAATTATTTCATTTGTTCATTTGTTCATTTGTTCATTTGTTAATTTTTTCATTTGTTCATTTGTTCATTGTCTATTCGCTCGTTTGTTCATTTGTTCGTTTGTTCGTTTGTTCATTTGTTCATTTGTTCATTTGTTCATTTGTTCATTTGTTCATTTGTTCATTTGTTCATTTGTTCATTTGTTCATTTGTTCATTTGTTCATTTGTTCATTTGTTCATTTGTTCATTTGTTCATTTGTTCATTCGTTCATTCGTTCATTTGTTCATTTGTTCATTTGTTCATTTGTTCATTTGTTCATTTGTTCATTTGTTCATTTGTTCATTTGTTCATTTGTTCATTTGTTCATTTGTTCATTTGTTCATTCGTTCATTTGCCTATTCGCTCATTTGTTCATTAGTTCATTTGTACATTTGTTCATTTGTTCATTTGTTCATTTGTTCATTTGTTCATTTGTTCATTCGTTCATTCGTTCATTCGTTCATTCGTTCAATTGTTCATTTGTTCATTTGTTCATTTGTTCATTTGTTCATTTGTTCATTTGTTCATTTGTTCATTTGTTCGTTTGTTCGTTTGTTCATTTGTTCATTTGTTCATTTGTTAATTTGTTCATTTGTTCATTTGTTCATGTGTTCATTTGTTCATTTGTTCATTTGTTCATTTGTTCATTTGTTCACTTGTTCATTTGTTTATTTGTTCATTTTCCACTTGTTCATTTGTTCATTTGTTCATTTGTTCATTTGTTCATTTGTTCATTTGTTCATTTGTTCGTTTGTTCATTTGTTCATTTGTTCATTTATTCATTTGTTCATTTGTTCATTTGTTCATTTGTTCATTTGTTCATTTGTTCATTTGTTCATTTGTTCATTTGTTCATTTGTTCATTTGTTCATTTGTTCATTTGTTCATTCGTTCATTTGGCTATTCGCTCATTTGTTCATTTGTTCATTTGTTCATTTGTTCATTTGTTCATTCGTTCATTTGCCTATTCGCTCATTTGTTCACTTGATCATTTGTTCATTTGTTCATTTGTTCATTTGTTCATTTGTTCGTTTGTTCATTTGTTCATTTGTTCATTCGTTCATTTGCCTATTCGCTCATTTGTTGATTTGTTCATTCGCTTATTTGTTCATTCGCTCATTTGTTCATTCGTTCATTTGCCTATTCGCTCATTTGTTCATTTGTTCGTTTGTTCGTTTGTTCATTTGTTCGTTTGTTCATTTGTTCATTTGTTCATTTGTTCATTTGTTCATTTGCCTATTCGCTCATTTGTTGATTTGTTCATTCGCTTATTTGTTCATTCGCTCATTTGTTCATTCGTTCATTTGCCTATTCGCTCATTTGTTCATTTGTTCGTTTGTTCGTTTGTTCATTTGTTCGTTTGTTCATTTGTTCATTTGTTCATTCGTTCATTTGTTCATTTGTTCACTTGTTCATTTGTTCACTTGTTCACTTGCTCACTTGTTCATTTGTTCATTTGTTAATTTGTTCATTTGTTCATTTGTTCATTTGTTCATTTGTCCATTTGTTCATTTGTTCATTTGTTCATTTGTTCATTTATTCATGTGTTCATTTGTTCATTTGTTCATTTGTTCATTTGTTCATTTGTTCATTTGTTCATTTGTTCATTTGTTCATTTGTTCATTTGTTCATTTGTTCATTTGATCATTTGTTCATTTGTTCATTTGTTCATTTGTTCATTTGTTCATTTGTTCATTTGTTCATTTGTTCGTTTGTTCATTTGTTCATTTGTTCATTCGTTCATTTGCCTATTCGCTCATTTGTTGATTTGTTCATTCGCTTATTTGTTCATTCGCTCATTTGTTCATTCGTTCATTTGCCTATTCGCTCATTTGTTCATTTGTTCGTTTGTTCGTTTGTTCATTTGTTCGTTTGTTCATTTGTTCATTTGTTCACTTGTTCATTTGTTCATTTGTTCGTTTGTTCATTTGTTCATTTGTTCATTTATTCCTTTGTTCATTTGTTCATTTGTTCATTTGTTCGTTTGTTCATTTGTTCACTTGTTCATTTGTTCATTTGTTCATTTGTTCATTCGTTCATTTGTTCATTTGTTCACTTGTTCATTTGTTCACTTGTTCATTTGTTCACTTGTTCACTTGCTCACTTGTTCATTTGTTCATTTGTTAATTTGTTCATTTGTTCATTTGTTCATTTGTTCATTTGTCCATTTGTTCATTTGTTCATTTGTTCATTTGTTCATTTATTCATGTGTTCATTTGTTCATTTGTTCATTTGTTCATTTGTTCATTTGTTCATTTGTTCACTTGTTCACATGTTCATTTGTTCATTTGTTCGTTTCTTCATTTCTTCGATTGTTCATTTGTTCATTTGTTCATTTGTTCATTTGTTCATTTCTTCATTTGTTCAATTGTTCATTTCTTCATTTGTTCATTTGTTCATTTGTTCATTTGTCCCTTCGTTCATTTGTCTATTCGCACATTTGTTCATTTGTTAATTCGTTCATTTGTCTATTCGCTCATTTGTTCATTTGTTAATTCGTTCATTTGTCTATTCGCTCATTTGTTCATTTGTTCATTTGTCATTTGTTCATTTGTTCACTTGTTCATTTGTTCACTTGTTCACTTGTTCACTTGTTCATTTGTTCATTTGTTCATTTGTTCATTTGTTCATTTGTTCATTTGTTCATTTGTCCATTTGTTCATTTGTCCATTTGTTCATTTGTCCATTTGTTCATTTGTTCATTTGTCCATTTGTTCATTTGTTCATTTGTTCATTTGTTCATTTGTTCATTTGTTCATTTGTCCATTTGTTCATTTGTTCATTTGTCCATTTGTTCATTTGTTCATTTGTTCATTTGCTCATTTGATCATTTTTTCATTCGCTCATTTGTTCATTCGCTCATTTATTCATTCGCTCATTTGTTCATTTGTACATTTGCTCATTTGTTCATTTGTTCGTTTGTTCATTCGTTCATTTGTTCATTTGTTCATTTGTTCACTTGTTCATTTGTTCACTTGTTCATTTGTTCACTTGTTCATTTGTTCACTTGTTCACTTGCTCACTTGTTCATTTGTTCATTTGTTCATTCGCTCATTTGTTCATTCGCTCATTTATTCATTCGCTCATTTGTTCATTTGTACATTTGCTCATTTGTTCATTTGTACATTTGTTCATTTGTTCATTTGTTCATTTGTTCATTTGTTCATTTGTTCATTTGTTCATTAGTTCATTAGTTCATTTGTTCATTTGTTCATTTGTTCATTTGTTCATTTGTTCATTTGTTCATTTGTTCATTTGTTCATTTGTTCACTTGTCCATTTGTTCATTTGTTCATTTGTTCATTTGTTCATTTGTTCATTTATTCATTTGTTCATTTGTTCATTTGTTCATTTGTTCATTTGTTCATTTGTTCATTTGTTCATTTGTTCATTTGTTCATTTGTTCATTTGTTCATTTGTTCATTTGTTCATCTGTCCATTTGATCAATTGTCCATTTGTCCATTTGTTCATTTGTTCATTTGTTCATTTGTTCATGTGTTCATTTGTTCATTTGTTCATTTGTTCATTTGTTCATTTGTTCATTTGTCTATTCGCTCATTTGTTCATTTGTTCATTTGTTCGTTTGTTCATTTGTTCGTTTGTTCATTTGTTCATTTGTTCATTTGTTCATTTGTTCATTTGTTCATTTGTTCATTTGTTCATTTGTTCATTTGTTCGTTTGTTCGTTTGTTCATTTGTTCATTTGTTCATTTGTTAATTTGTTCATTTGTTCATTTGTTCATGTGTTCATTTGTTCATTTGTTCATTTGTTCATTTGTTCATTTGTTCACTTGTTCATTTGTTTATTTGTTCATTTTCCACTTGTTCATTTGTTCATTTGTTCATTTGTTCATTTGTTCATTTGTTCATTTGTTCATTTGTTCGTTTGTTCATTTGTTCATTTGTTCATTTATTCATTTGTTCATTTGTTCATTTGTTCATTTGTTCATTTGTTCATTTGTTCATTTGTTCATTTGTTCATTTGTTCATTTGTTCATTTGTTCATTTGTTCATTTGTTCATTTGTTCATTCGTTCATTTGCCTATTCGCTCATTTGTTCATTTGTTCATTTGTTCATTTGTTCATTTGTTCATTCGTTCATTTGCCTATTCGCTCATTTGTTCACTTGATCATTTGTTCATTTGTTCATTTGTTCATTTGTTCATTTGTTCGTTTGTTCATTTGTTCATTTGTTCATTCGTTCATTTGCCTATTCGCTCATTTGTTGATTTGTTCATTCGCTTATTTGTTCATTCGCTCATTTGTTCATTCGTTCATTTGCCTATTCGCTCATTTGTTCATTTGTTCGTTTGTTCGTTTGTTCATTTGTTCGTTTGTTCATTTGTTCATTTGTTCATTTGTTCATTTGTTCATTTGCCTATTCGCTCATTTGTTGATTTGTTCATTCGCTTATTTGTTCATTCGCTCATTTGTTCATTCGTTCATTTGCCTATTCGCTCATTTGTTCATTTGTTCGTTTGTTCGTTTGTTCATTTGTTCGTTTGTTCATTTGTTCATTTGTTCATTCGTTCATTTGTTCATTTGTTCACTTGTTCATTTGTTCACTTGTTCACTTGCTCACTTGTTCATTTGTTCATTTGTTAATTTGTTCATTTGTTCATTTGTTCATTTGTTCATTTGTCCATTTGTTCATTTGTTCATTTGTTCATTTGTTCATTTATTCATGTGTTCATTTGTTCATTTGTTCATTTGTTCATTTGTTCATTTGTTCATTTGTTCATTTGTTCATTTGTTCATTTGTTCATTTGTTCATTTGTTCATTTGTTCATTTGATCATTTGTTCATTTGTTCATTTGTTCATTTGTTCATTTGTTCATTTGTTCATTTGTTCATTTGTTCGTTTGTTCATTTGTTCATTTGTTCATTCGTTCATTTGCCTATTCGCTCATTTGTTGATTTGTTCATTCGCTTATTTGTTCATTCGCTCATTTGTTCATTCGTTCATTTGCCTATTCGCTCATTTGTTCATTTGTTCGTTTGTTCGTTTGTTCATTTGTTCGTTTGTTCATTTGTTCATTTGTTCATTTGTTCATTTGTTCATTTGTTCGTTTGTTCATTTGTTCATTTGTTCATTTATTCCTTTGTTCATTTGTTCATTTGTTCATTTGTTCGTTTGTTCATTTGTTCACTTGTTCATTTGTTCATTTGTTCATTTGTTCATTCGTTCATTTGTTCATTTGTTCACTTGTTCATTTGTTCACTTGTTCATTTGTTCACTTGTTCACTTGCTCACTTGTTCATTTGTTCATTTGTTAATTTGTTCATTTGTTCATTTGTTCATTTGTTCATTTGTCCATTTGTTCATTTGTTCATTTGTTCATTTGTTCATTTATTCATGTGTTCATTTGTTCATTTGTTCATTTGTTCATTTGTTCATTTGTTCATTTGTTCACTTGTTCACATGTTCATTTGTTCATTTGTTCGTTTCTTCATTTCTTCGATTGTTCATTTGTTCATTTGTTCATTTGTTCATTTGTTCATTTCTTCATTTGTTCAATTGTTCATTTCTTCATTTGTTCATTTGTTCATTTGTTCATTTGTCCCTTCGTTCATTTGTCTATTCGCACATTTGTTCATTTGTTAATTCGTTCATTTGTCTATTCGCTCATTTGTTCATTTGTTAATTCGTTCATTTGTCTATTCGCTCATTTGTTCATTTGTTCATTTGTCATTTGTTCATTTGTTCACTTGTTCATTTGTTCACTTGTTCACTTGTTCACTTGTTCATTTGTTCATTTGTTCATTTGTTCATTTGTTCATTTGTTCATTTGTTCATTTGTCCATTTGTTCATTTGTCCATTTGTTCATTTGTCCATTTGTTCATTTGTTCATTTGTCCATTTGTTCATTTGTTCATTTGTTCATTTGTTCATTTGTTCATTTGTTCATTTGTCCATTTGTTCATTTGTTCATTTGTCCATTTGTTCATTTGTTCATTTGTTCATTTGCTCATTTGATCATTTTTTCATTCGCTCATTTGTTCATTCGCTCATTTATTCATTCGCTCATTTGTTCATTTGTACATTTGCTCATTTGTTCATTTGTTCGTTTGTTCATTCGTTCATTTGTTCATTTGTTCATTTGTTCACTTGTTCATTTGTTCACTTGTTCATTTGTTCACTTGTTCATTTGTTCACTTGTTCACTTGCTCACTTGTTCATTTGTTCATTTGTTCATTCGCTCATTTGTTCATTCGCTCATTTATTCATTCGCTCATTTGTTCATTTGTACATTTGCTCATTTGTTCATTTGAACATTTGTTCATTTGTTCATTTGTTCATTTGTTCATTTGTTCATTTGTTCATTTGTTCATTTGTTCATTAGTTCATTTGTTCATTTGTTCATTTGTTCATTTGTTCATTTGTTCATTTGTTCATTTGTTCACTTGTTCATTTGTTCATTTGTTCATTTGTTCATTTGTTCATTTGTTCATTTATTCATTTGTTCATTTGTTCATTTGTTCATTTGTTCATTTGTTCATTTGTTCATTTGTTCATTTGTTCATTTGTTCATTTGTTCATTTGTTCATTTGTTCATTTGTTCATTTGTTCATCTGTCCATTTGATCAATTGTCCATTTGTCCATTTGTTCATTTGTTCATTTGTTCATTTGTTCATTTGTTCACTTGTTCACTTGTTCATTTGTTCATTTGTTCATTTGTTCATTTGTTCATTAGTTCATTTGTACATTTGTTCATCTGTCCATTTGATCAATTGTCCATTTGTCCATTTGTTCATTTGTTCATTTGTTCATTTGTTCACTTGTTCATTTGTTCATTTGTTCATTTGTACATTTGTTCATTTGTTCATTTGTTCATTTGTTCATTTGTTCATTTGTTCATTTGTTCATTTGTTCATTTGTTCATTTGTTCATTTGATCATTTGTTCATTTGATCATTTGTTCATTTGTTCATTTGTTCATTTGTTCACTTGTTCACTTGTTCACTTGTTCACTTGTTCACTTGTTCACTTGTTCACTTGTTCACTTGTTCACTTGTTCACTTGTTCACTTGTTCACTTGTTCACTTGTTCATTTGTTCATTTGTTCATTTGTTCATTTGTTCATTTGTTCATTTGTTCATTTGTTCATTTGTTCATTTGTTCATTTGTTCATTTGTTCATTTGTTCATTTGTTCATTTGTTCATTTGTTCATTTGTTCATTTGTTCATTTGTTCATTAGTTCATTTGTACATTTGTTCATCTGTCCATTTGATCAATTGTCCATTTGTCCATTTGTTCATTTGTTCATTTGTTCATTTGTTCATTTGTTCATTTGTTCATTTGTTCATTTGTACATTTGTTCATTTGTTCATTTGTTCATTTGTTCATATGTTCATTTGTTCATTTGTTCATTTGTTCATTTGTTCATTTCTTCATTTCTTCATTTCTTCATTTGTTCATTTGTTCATTTGTTCATTTGTTCATTTGTTCATTTGTTCATTTGTTCACTTGTTCACTTGTTCATTTGTTCATTTGTTCATTTCTTCGTTTCTTCGTTTCTTCATTTCTTCGTTTGTTCATTTGTTCATTTGTACATTTGTTCATTTGTTCATTTGTTCATTTGTTCATTTCTTCATTTGTTCAATTGTTCATTTGTTCATTTGTTCATTTGTTCATTTGTTCATGTGTTCATTTGTTCATTTGTTCATTTGTCCATTTGTCCACTTGTTCACTTGTTCACTTGTTCACATGTTCATTTGTTCATTTGTTCATTTGTTCATTTGTTCATTAGTTCATTTGTACATTTGTTCATCTGTCCATTTGATCAATTGTCCATTTGTCCATTTGTTCATTTGTTCATTTGTTCATTTGTTCATTTGTTCATTTGTACATTTGTTCATTTGTTCATTTGTTCATTTGTTCATTTGTTCATTTGTTCACTTGTTCACTTGTTCATTTGTCCATTTGTTCATTTGTTCATTTGTCCATTTGTTCATTTGTTCATTTGTCCATTTGTTCATTTGTTCATTTGTTCATTTGTTCATTTCTTCATTTGTTCATTTGTTCATTTGTCCATTTGCTCATTTGTTCATTTGTCCATTTGTTCATTTGTTCATTTGTTCATTTGTTCATTTGATCATTTGTTCATTCGCTCATTTGTTCATTCGCTCATTTATTCATTCGCTCATTTGTTCACTTGTTCACTTGTTCACTTGTTCACTTGTTCACTTGTTCATTTGTTCATTTGTTCATTTGTTCATTTGTTCATTTGTTCATTAGTTCATTTGTACATTTGCTCATTTGTTCATTTGTACATTTGTTCATTTGTTCATTTGTTCATTTGTTCATTTCTTCATTTGTTCAATTGTTCATTTCTTCATTTGTTCATTTGTTCGTTTGTTCATTTGTTCATTTGTTCATTTGTTCATTTGTTCATTTGTTCACTTGTTCACTTGTTCATTTGTTCATTTGTTCATTTCTTCGTTTCTTCGTTTCTTCATTTCTTCGTTTGTTCATTTGTTCATTTGTACATTTGTTCATTTGTTCATTTGTTCATTTGTTCATTTCTTCATTTGTTCAATTGTTCATTTGTTCATTTGTTCATGTGTTCATTTGTTCATTTGTTCATTTGTCCGTTTGTCCACTTGTTCACTTGTTCATTTGTTCATTTGTTCATTTGTTCATTTGTACATTTGTTCATTTGTTCATTTGTTCATTTGTTCATATGTTCATTTGTTCATTTGTTCATTTGTTCATTTCTTCATTTCTTCATTTGTTCATTTGTTCATTTGTTCATTTGTTCAGTTGTTCATTTGTTCATTTGTTCATTTGTTCATTTGTTCATTTGTTCACTTGTTCACTTGTTCATTTGTTCATTTGTTCATTTCTTCGTTTCTTCGTTTCTTCATTTCTTCGTTTGTTCATTTGTTCATTTGTACATTTGTTCATTTGTTCATTTGTTCATTTCTTCATTTGTTCAATTGTTCATTTGTTCATTTGTTCATTTGTTCGTTTGTTCATTTGTTCATTTGTTCATTTGTTCATTTGTTCATTTGTTCACTTGTTCACTTGTTCATTTGTTCATTTGTTCATTTCTTCGTTTCTTCGTTTCTTCATTTCTTCGTTTGTTCATTTGTTCATTTGTACATTTGTTCATTTGTTCATTTGTTCATTTGTTCATTTCTTCATTTGTTCAATTGTTCATTTGTTCATTTGTTCATGTGTTCATTTGTTCATTTGTTCATTTGTCCATTTGTCCACTTGTTCACTTGTTCACTTGTTCACTTGTTCACTTGTTCACATGTTCATTTGTTCATTTGTTCATTTGTTCATTTGTTCATTTGTTCATTAGTTCATTTGTACATTTGTTCATCTGTCCATTTGATCAATTGTCCATTTGTCCATTTGTTCATTTGTTCATTTGTTCATTTGTTCATTTGTTCATTTGTTCATTTGTTCATTTGTTCATTTGTACATTTGTTCATTTGTTCATTTGTTCATTTGTTCATTTGTTCATTTGTTCATTTGTTCATTTGTTCACTTGTTCACTTGTTCATTTGTTCATTTGTTCATTTGTTCACTTGTTCATTTGTTCATTTGTCCATTTGTTCATTTGTTCATTTGTCCATTTGTTCATTTGTTCATTTGTCCATTTGTTCATTTGTTCATTTGTTCATTTGTTCATTTGTTCATTTGTTCATTTGTTCATTTGTCCATTTGTTCATTTGTTCATTTCTTCATTTGTTCATTTGTTCATTTGTTCATTTGCTCATTTGTTCATTTGTTCATTTGTTCATTTGTTCATTTGTTCATTTGTTCATTTGTTCATTTGTTCATTTGTTCATTTGTTCATTTGTTCATTTGTTCATGTGTTCATTAGTTCATTTGTACATTTGTTCATTCGTTCATTTGTTCATTTGTCCATTTGTTCATTTGTTCATTTGTTCATTTGTTCATGTGTTCATTTGTTCATTTGTTCATTTGTTCATTTGTCCATTTGTCCACTTGTTCATTTGTTCATTTGTTTATTTGTTCATTTGTTCATTTTTTCGTTTGTTCATTTGTTCATTTGTTCATTTGTTCCTTCGTTCATTTGTCTATTCGCACATTTGTTCATTTGTTAATTCGTTCATTTGTCTATTCGCTCATTTGTTCATTTGTTAATTCGTTCATTTGTCTATTCGCTCATTTGTTCATTTGTTCATTTGTTCATTTGTTCATTTGTTCATTTGTTCACTTGTTCACTTGTTCACTTGTTCACTTGTTCACTTGTTCATTTGTTCATTTGTTCATTTGTTCATTCGTTCATTTGTTCATTTGTTCACTTGTTCATTTGTTCACTTGTTCATTTGTTCACTTGTTCACTTGCTCACTTGTTCATTTGTTCATTTGTTCATTTGTTCATTTGTTCATTTGTTCATTTGTTCATTTGTTCATTTGTCCATTTGTTCATTTGTTCATTTGTTCATTTGTTCATTTGTTCATTTATTCATGTGTTCATTTGTTCATTTGTTCATATGTTCATTTGTTCATTTGTTCATTTGTTCATTTGTTCATTTGTTCATTTGTTCATTTGTTCATTTGTTCATTTGTTCATTTGTTCATTTGTTCATTTGTTCATTTGTTCATTTGTTCATTTGTTCATTTGTACATTTGTTCATCTGTCCATTTGATCAATTGTCCATTTGTCCATTTGTTCATTTGTTCATTTGTTCATTTGTTCATTTGTTCATTTGTTCTTTTGTTCATTTGTTCATTTGTTCATTTGTTCATTTGTTCATTTGTTCATTTGTTCATTTGTTCATTTGTTCATTTGTTCATTTGTTCATTTGCTCATTTGTTCATTTGTTCATTTGTTCATTTGTTCATTTGTTCATTTGTTCATTTGTTCATTTGTTCATTTGTTCATGTGTTCATTAGTTCATTTGTACATTTGTTCATTCGTTCATTTGTTTATTTGTCCATTTGTTCATTCGTTCATTTGTCCATTTGTTCATTTGTTCATTTGTTCATTTGTTAATTTGATCATTTGTTCATTCGCTCATTTGTATATTTGTTCATTTGTTCATTTGTTCATTTGTTCATTTGTTCATTTGTTCATTTGTTCATTTGTTCATTTGTTCATTTGTTCATTTGTTCATTTGTTCATTTGTTCATTTGTTCATTTGTTCACTTGTTCATTTGTTCATTTGTTCATTTGTTCATTTGTTCATTTGTTCATTTGTTCATTTGTTCATTTGTTCATTTGTTCATTTGTTCATTTGTTCATTTGTTCATTTGTTCATTTGTTCATTTGTTCATTTGTTCATTTGTTCATTTGTTCATTTGTTCATTTGTTCATTTGTTCATTTGTTCATTTGTTCATTTGTTCATTTGTTCATTTGTTCATTTGTTCATTTGTTCACTTGTTCACATGTTCATTTGTTCATTTGTTCATTTGTTCATTTGATCATTTGTTCATTTGTTCATTTGTTCATTTGTTCATTTGTTCATTTGTTCATTTGTTCATTTGTTCGTTTGTTCAATTGTTCATTTCTTCATTTGTTCATTTGTTCATTTGTTCATTTGTTCCTTCGTTCATTTGTCTATTCCCACATTTGTTCATTTGTTAATTCGTTCATTTGTCTATTCGCTCATTTGTTCATTTGTTAATTCGTTCATTTGTCTATTCGCTCATTTGTTCATTTGTTCATTTGTCATTTGTTCATTTGTTCACTTGTTCATTTGTTCATTTGTTCATTTGTTCACTTGTTCACTTGTTCATTTGTTCATTTGTTCATTTGTTCATTTGTTCATTTGTTCATTTGTCCATTTGTTCATTTGTCCATTTGTTCATTTGTCCATTTGTTCATTTGTTCATTTGTCCATTTGTTCATTTGTTCATTTGTTCATTTGTTCATTTGTTCATTTGTTCATTTGTTCATTTGTTCATTTGTTCATTTGTTCATTTGTTCATTTGTTCATTTGTTCATTTGTTCATTTGTTCATTTGTTCATTTGTTCATTTGTTCATTTGTTCATTTGTACATTTGTTCATCTGTCCATTTGATCAATTGTCCATTTGTCCATTTGTTCATTTGTTCATTTGTTCATTTGTTCATTTGCTCATTTGTTCATTTGTTCATTTGTTCATTTGTTCATTTGTTCATTTGTTCATTTGTTCATTAGTTCATTTGTACATTTGTTCATTCGTTCATTTGTTCATTCGTTCATTTGTTCATTTGTTCATTTGTTCATTTGTTCATTTGTTCATTTGTTCATTTGTTCATTTGTTTATTTGTTCATTTGTTCTTTTGTTCATTTGTTCATTTGTTCACTTGTTCATTTGTTCATTTGTTCATTTGTTCATTTGTTCATTTGTTCATTTGTTCATTTGTTCATTTGTTCATTTGTTCATTTGTTCATTTGTTCATTTGTTCATTTGTTCACTTGTTGACATGTTCATTTGTTCATTTGTACATTTCTTCATTTCTTCGATTGTTCATTTGTTCATTTGTTCATTTGTACATTTGTTCATTTCTTCATTTCTTCATTTGTTCAATTGTTCATTTCTTCATTTGTTCATTTGTTCATTTGTTCATTTGTTCCTTCGTTCATTTGTCTATTCGCACATTTGTTCATTTGTTAATTCGTTCATTTGTCTATTCGCACATTTGTTCATTTGTTAATTCGTTCATTTGTCTATTCGCTCATTTGTTCATTTGTTAATTCGTTCATTTGTCTATTCGCTCATTTGTTCATTTGTTCATTTGTCATTTGTTCATTTGTTCACTTGTTCATTTGTTCATTTGTTCCCTTTTCACTTGTTCATTTGTTCATTTGTTCATTTGTTCATTTGTTCATTTGTCCATTTGTTCATTTGTCCATTTGTTCATTTGTCCATTTGTTCATTTGTTCATTTGTCCATTTGTTCATTTGTTCATTTGTTCATTTGTTCATTTGTTCATTTGTTCATTTGTTCATTTGTTCATTTGTCCATTTGTTCATTTGTTCATTTGTCCATTTGTACATTTGTTCATTTGTTCATTTGATCATTTTTTCATTCGCTCATTTGTTCATTCGCTCATTTATTCATTCGCTCATTTGTTCATTTGTACATTTGCTCATTTGTTCATTCGTTCATTTGTTCATTTGTTCATTTGTTCACTTGTTCATTTGTTCACTTGTTCATTTGTTCACTTGTTCATTTGTTCACTTGTTCACTTGCTCACTTGTTCATTCGCTCATTTGCTCATTCGCTCATTTGTTCATTCGCTCATTTGCTCATTCGCTCATTTGTTCATTCGCTCATTTGTTCATTTGTACATTTGCTCATTTGTTCATTTGTTCATTTGTTCATTTGTTCATTTGTTCATTTGTACATTTGTTCATTTGTTCATTTGTTCATTTGTTCATTTGTTCATTTGTTCATTTGTTCATTTGTTCATTTGTTCATTTGCTCATTTGTTCATTTGTTCATTTGTTCATTTGTTCATTTGTTCATTTGCTCATTTGTTCATTTGATCATTTGTTCATTAGTTCATTTGTTCATTTGTTCATTTGTTCATTTGTTCATTTGTTCATTTGATCATTTGTTCATTTGTTCATTTGTTCATTTGATCATTTGTTCATTTGTTCATTTGTTCATTTGTTCATTTGTTCATTTGTTCACTTGTTCACTTGTTCACTTGTTCACTTGTTCACTTGTTCACTTGTTCACTTGTTCATTTGTTCATTTGTTCATTTGTTCATTTGTTCATTTGTTCATTAGTTCATTTGTACATTTGTTCATCTGTCCATTTGATCAATTGTCCATTTGTCCATTTGTTCATTTGTTCATTTGTTCATTTGTTCATTTGTTCATTTGTTCATTTGTTCATTTGTTCATTTGTTCATTTGTACATTTGTTCATTTGTTCATTTGTTCATTAGTTCATTTGTACATTTGTTCATCTGTCCATTTGATCAATTGTCCATTTGTCCATTTGTTCATTTGTTCATTTGTTCATTTGTTCATTTGTTCATTTGTACATTTGTTCATTTGTTCATTTGTTCATTTGTTCATTTGTTCATTTGTTCATTTGTTCATTTGTTCACTTGTTCACTTGTTCATTTGTTCATTTGTTCATTTGTTCATTTGTTCATTTGTTCATTTGTTCATTTGTTCATGTGTTCATTTGTTCATTTGTTCATTTGTTCATTTGTTCATTTGTTCATTTGTCTATTCGCTCATTTGTTCATTTGTTCATTTGTTCGTTTGTTCATTTGTTCGTTTGTTCATTTGTTCATTTGTTCATTTGTTCATTTGTTCATTTGTTCATTTGTTCATTTGTTCATTTGTTCATTTGTTCGTTTGTTCGTTTGTTCATTTGTTCATTTGTTCATTTGTTAATTTGTTCATTTGTTCATTTGTTCATGTGTTCATTTGTTCATTTGTTCATTTGTTCATTTGTTCATTTGTTCACTTGTTCATTTGTTTATTTGTTCATTTGTTGATTTGTTCATTCGCTTATTTGTTCATTCGCTCATTTGTTCATTCGTTCATTTGCCTATTCGCTCATTTGTTCATTTGTTCGTTTGTTCGTTTGTTCATTTGTTCGTTTGTTCATTTGTTCATTTGTTCATTCGTTCATTTGTTCATTTGTTCACTTGTTCATTTGTTCACTTGTTCACTTGCTCACTTGTTCATTTGTTCATTTGTTAATTTGTTCATTTGTTCATTTGTTCATTTGTTCATTTGTCCATTTGTTCATTTGTTCATTTGTTCATTTGTTCATTTATTCATGTGTTCATTTGTTCATTTGTTCATTTGTTCATTTGTTCATTTGTTCATTTGTTCATTTGTTCATTTGTTCATTTGTTCATTTGTTCATTTGTTCATTTGTTCATTTGTTCATTTGTTAATTTGTTCATTTGTTCATTTGTTCATTTGTTCATTTGTTCATTTGTTCATTTGTTCATTTGTTCATTTGTTCATTTGTTCATTTGTTCATTTGTTCATTTGTTCATTTGTTCATTTGTTCATTTGTTCATTTGTTCATTTGTGCGATTGTCTATTCGCTCATTTGTTCATTCGTTCATTTGCCTATTCGCTCATTTGTTCATTTGTTCATTTGTTCATTTGTTCATTTGTTCGTTTGTTCATTTGTTCATTTGTTCATTTGTTCGTTTGTTCATTTGTTCATTTGTTCATTTGTTCATTTGTTCATTTGTTCATTTGTTCATTTGTTCATTTGTTCATTTGTTCATTTGTTCATTTGTTCGTTTGTTCGTTTGTTCATTTGTTCATTTGTTCATTTGTTCATTTGTTCATTTGTGCGATTGTCTATTCGCTCATTTGTTCATTCGTTCATTTGCCTATTCGCTCATTTGTTCACTTGTTCATTTGTTCATTTGTTCATTTGTTCGTTTGTTCATTTGTTCATTTGTTCATTTGTTCATTTGTTCATTTGTTCATTTGTTCATTTGTTCATTTGTTCGTTTGTTCATTTGTTCATTTGTTCATTCGTTCATTTGCCTATTCGCTCATTTGTTGATTTGTTCATTCGCTTATTTGTTCATTCGCTCATTTGTTCATTCGTTCATTTGCCTATTCGCTCATTTGTTCATTTGTTCGTTTGTTCGTTTGTTCATTTGTTCGTTTGTTCATTTGTTCATTTGTTCATTTGTTCATTTGTTCATTTGTTCGTTTGTTCATTTGTTCATTTGTTCATTTATTCCTTTGTTCATTTGTTCATTTGTTCATTTGTTCGTTTGTTCATTTGTTCACTTGTTCATTTGTTCATTTGTTCATTTGTTCATTCGTTCATTTGTTCATTTGTTCACTTGTTCATTTGTTCACTTGTTCATTTGTTCACTTGTTCACTTGCTCACTTGTTCATTTGTTCATTTGTTAATTTGTTCATTTGTTCATTTGTTCATTTGTTCATTTGTCCATTTGTTCATTTGTTCATTTGTTCATTTGTTCATTTATTCATGTGTTCATTTGTTCATTTGTTCATTTGTTCATTTGTTCATTTGTTCATTTGTTCACTTGTTCACATGTTCATTTGTTCATTTGTTCGTTTCTTCATTTCTTCGATTGTTCATTTGTTCATTTGTTCATTTGTTCATTTGTTCATTTCTTCATTTGTTCAATTGTTCATTTCTTCATTTGTTCATTTGTTCATTTGTTCATTTGTCCCTTCGTTCATTTGTCTATTCGCACATTTGTTCATTTGTTAATTCGTTCATTTGTCTATTCGCTCATTTGTTCATTTGTTAATTCGTTCATTTGTCTATTCGCTCATTTGTTCATTTGTTCATTTGTCATTTGTTCATTTGTTCACTTGTTCATTTGTTCACTTGTTCACTTGTTCACTTGTTCATTTGTTCATTTGTTCATTTGTTCATTTGTTCATTTGTTCATTTGTTCATTTGTCCATTTGTTCATTTGTCCATTTGTTCATTTGTCCATTTGTTCATTTGTTCATTTGTCCATTTGTTCATTTGTTCATTTGTTCATTTGTTCATTTGTTCATTTGTCCATTTGTTCATTTGTTCATTTGTCCATTTGTTCATTTGTTCATTTGTTCATTTGCTCATTTGATCATTTTTTCATTCGCTCATTTGTTCATTCGCTCATTTATTCATTCGCTCATTTGTTCATTTGTACATTTGCTCATTTGTTCATTTGTTCGTTTGTTCATTCGTTCATTTGTTCATTTGTTCATTTGTTCACTTGTTCATTTGTTCACTTGTTCATTTGTTCACTTGTTCATTTGTTCACTTGTTCACTTGCTCACTTGTTCATTTGTTCATTTGTTCATTCGCTCATTTGTTCATTCGCTCATTTATTCATTCGCTCATTTGTTCATTTGTACATTTGCTCATTTGTTCATTTGTACATTTGTTCATTTGTTCATTTGTTCATTTGTTCATTTGTTCATTTGTTCATTTGTTCATTTGTTCATTAGTTCATTTGTTCATTTGTTCATTTGTTCATTTGTTCATTTGTTCATTTGTTCATTTGTTCACTTGTCCATTTGTTCATTTGTTCATTTGTTCATTTGTTCATTTGTTCATTTATTCATTTGTTCATTTGTTCATTTGTTCATTTGTTCATTTGTTCATTTTTCATTTGTTCATTTGTTCATTTGTTCATTTGTTCATTTGTTCATTTGTTCATTTGTTCATTTGTTCATCTGTCCATTTGATCAATTGTCCATTTGTCCATTTGTTCATTTGTTCATTTGTTCATTTGTTCATTTGTTCATTTGTTCACTTGTTCACTTGTTCATTTGTTCATTTGTTCATTTGTTCATTTGTTCATTAGTTCATTTGTACATTTGTTCATCTGTCCATTTGATCAATTGTCCATTTGTCCATTTGTTCATTTGTTCATTTGTTCATTTGTTCACTTGTTCATTTGTTCATTTGTTCATTTGTACATTTGTTCATTTGTTCATTTGTTCATTTGTTCATTTGTTCATTTGTTCATTTGTTCATTTGTTCATTTGTTCATTTGATCATTTGTTCATTTGATCATTTGTTCATTTGTTCATTTGTTCATTTGTTCACTTGTTCACTTGTTCACTTGTTCACTTGTTCACTTGTTCACTTGTTCACTTGTTCACTTGTTCACTTGTTCACTTGTTCACTTGTTCACTTGTTCACTTGTTCACTTGTTCATTTGTTCATTTGTTCATTTGTTCATTTGTTCATTTGTTCATTTGTTCATTTGTTCATTTGTTCATTTGTTCATTTGTTCATTTGTTCATTTGTTCATTTGTTCATTTGTTCATTTGTTCATTTGTTCATTTGTTCATTTGTTCATTTGTTCATTAGTTCATTTGATCAATTGTCCATTTGTCCATTTGTTCATTTGTTCATTTGTTCATTTGTTCATTTGTTCATTTGTTCATTTGTTCATTTGTACATTTGTTCATTTGTTCATTTGTTCATTTGTTCATATGTTCATTTGTTCATTTGTTCATTTGTTCATTTCTTCATTTCTTCATTTCTTCATTTGTTCATTTGTTCATTTGTTCATTTGTTCATTTGTTCATTTGTTCATTTGTTCACTTGTTCACTTGTTCATTTGTTCATTTGTTCATTTCTTCGTTTCTTCGTTTCTTCATTTCTTCGTTTGTTCATTTGTTCATTTGTACATTTGTTCATTTGTTCATTTGTTCATTTGTTCATTTCTTCATTTGTTCAATTGTTCATTTGTTCATTTGTTCATTTGTTCATTTGTTCATGTGTTCATTTGTTCATTTGTTCATTTGTCCATTTGTCCACTTGTTCACTTGTCCACTTGTTCACTTGTTCACTTGTTCACATGTTCATTTGTTCATTTGTTCATTTGTTCATTTGTTCATTAGTTCATTTGTACATTTGTTCATCTGTCCATTTGATCAATTGTCCATTTGTCCATTTGTTCATTTGTTCATTTGTTCATTTGTTCATTTGTTCATTTGTTCATTTGTACATTTGTTCATTTGTTCATTTGTTCATTTGTTCATTTGTTCATTTGTTCACTTGTTCACTTGTTCATTTGTTCATTTGTTCATTTGTTCACTTGTTCATTTGTTCATTTGTCCATTTGTTCATTTGTTCATTTGTCCATTTGTTCATTTGTTCATTTGTCCATTTGTTCATTTGTTCATTTGTCCATTTGTTCATTTGTTCATTTGTTCATTTGTTCATTTCTTCATTTGTTCATTTGTTCATTTGTCCATTTGTTCATTTGTTCATTTGTCCATTTGTTCATTTGTTCATTTGTTCATTTGTTCATTTGATCATTTGTTCATTCGCTCATTTGTTCATTCGCTCATTTATTCATTCGCTCATTTGTTCACTTGTTCACTTGTTCACTTGTTCACTTGTTCACTTGTTCATTTGTTCATTTGTTCATTTGTTCATTTGTTCATTTGTTCATTAGTTCATTTGTACATTTGCTCATTTGTTCATTTGTACATTTGTTCATTTGTTCATTTGTTCATTTGTTCATTTCTTCATTTGTTCAATTGTTCATTTCTTCATTTGTTCATTTGTTCGTTTGTTCATTTGTTCATTTGTTCATTTGTTCATTTGTTCATTTGTTCACTTGTTCACTTGTTCATTTGTTCATTTGTTCATTTCTTCGTTTCTTCGTTTCTTCATTTCTTCGTTTGTTCATTTGTTCATTTGTACATTTGTTCATTTGTTCATTTGTTCATTTGTTCATTTGTTCATTTCTTCATTTGTTCAATTGTTCATTTGTTCATTTGTTCATGTGTTCATTTGTTCATTTGTTCATTTGTCCATTTGTCCACTTGTTCACTTGTTCATTTGTTCATTTGTTCATTTGTTCATTTGTACATTTGTTCATTTGTTCATTTGTTCATTTGTTCATATGTTCATTTGTTCATTTGTTCATTTGTTCATTTGTTCATTTCTTCATTTCTTCATTTGTTCATTTGTTCATTTGTTCATTTGTTCATTTGTTCATTTGTTCATTTGTTCATTTGTTCATTTGTTCATTTGTTCACTTGTTCACTTGTTCATTTGTTCATTTGTTCATTTCTTCGTTTCTTCGTTTCTTCATTTCTTCGTTTGTTCATTTGTTCATTTGTACATTTGTTCATTTGTTCATTTGTTCATTTCTTCATTTGTTCAATTGTTCATTTGTTCATTTGTTCATTTGTTCGTTTGTTCATTTGTTCATTTGTTCATTTGTTCATTTGTTCATTTGTTCACTTGTTCACTTGTTCATTTGTTCATTTGTTCATTTCTTCGTTTCTTCGTTTCTTCATTTCTTCGTTTGTTCATTTGTTCATTTGTACATTTGTTCATTTGTTCATTTGTTCATTTGTTCATTTCTTCATTTGTTCAATTGTTCATTTGTTCATTTGTTCATGTGTTCATTTGTTCATTTGTTCATTTGTCCATTTGTCCACTTGTTCACTTGTTCACTTGTTCACTTGTTCACTTGTTCACATGTTCATTTGTTCATTTGTTCATTTGTTCATTTGTTCATTTGTTCATTAGTTCATTTGTACATTTGTTCATCTGTCCATTTGATCAATTGTCCATTTGTCCATTTGTTCATTTGTTCATTTGTTCATTTGTTCATTTGTTCATTTGTTCATTTGTTCATTTGTTCATTTGTACATTTGTTCATTTGTTCATTTGTTCATTTGTTCATTTGTTCATTTGTTCATTTGTTCATTTGTTCACTTGTTCACTTGTTCATTTGTTCATTTGTTCATTTGTTCACTTGTTCATTTGTTCATTTGTCCATTTGTTCATTTGTTCATTTGTCCATTTGTTCATTTGTTCATTTGTCCATTTGTTCATTTGTTCATTTGTTCATTTGTTCATTTGTTCATTTGTTCATTTGTTCATTTGTCCATTTGTTCATTTGTTCATTTGTTCATTTGTTCATTTGTTCATTTGTTCATTTGCTCATTTGTTCATTTGTTCATTTGTTCATTTGTTCATTTGTTCATTTGTTCATTTGTTCATTTGTTCATTTGTTCATTTGTTCATTTGTTCATTTGTTCATGTGTTCATTAGTTCATTTGTACATTTGTTCATTCGTTCATTTGTTCATTTGTCCATTTGTTCATTTGTTCATTTGTTCATTTGTTCATGTGTTCATTTGTTCATTTGTTCATTTGTTCATTTGTCCATTTGTCCACTTGTTCATTTGTTCATTTGTTTATTTGTTCATTTGTTCATTTTTTCGTTTGTTCATTTGTTCATTTGTTCATTTGTTCCTTCGTTCATTTGTCTATTCGCACATTTGTTCATTTGTTAATTCGTTCATTTGTCTATTCGCTCATTTGTTCATTTGTTAATTCGTTCATTTGTCTATTCGCTCATTTGTTCATTTGTTCATTTGTTCATTTGTTCATTTGTTCATTTGTTCACTTGTTCACTTGTTCACTTGTTCACTTGTTCACTTGTTCATTTGTTCATTTGTTCATTTGTTCATTCGTTCATTTGTTCATTTGTTCACTTGTTCATTTGTTCACTTGTTCATTTGTTCACTTGTTCACTTGCTCACTTGTTCATTTGTTCATTTGTTCATTTGTTCATTTGTTCATTTGTTCATTTGTTCATTTGTTCATTTGTCCATTTGTTCATTTGTTCATTTGTTCATTTGTTCATTTGTTCATTTATTCATGTGTTCATTTGTTCATTTGTTCATATGTTCATTTGTTCATTTGTTCATTTGTTCATTTGTTCATTTGTTCATTTGTTCATTTGTTCATTTGTTCATTTGTTCATTTGTTCATTTGTTCATTTGTTCATTTGTTCATTTGTTCATTTGTACATTTGTTCATCTGTCCATTTGATCAATTGTCCATTTGTCCATTTGTTCATTTGTTCATTTGTTCATTTGTTCATTTGTTCATTTGTTCTTTTGTTCATTTGTTCATTTGTTCATTTGTTCATTTGTTCATTTGTTCATTTGTTCATTTGTTCATTTGTTCATTTGTTCATTTGTTCATTTGTTCATTTGTTCATTTGTTCATTTGCTCATTTGTTCATTTGTTCATTTGTTCATTTGTTCATTTGTTCATTTGTTCATTTGTTCATTTGTTCATTTGTTCATGTGTTCATTAGTTCATTTGTACATTTGTTCATTCGTTCATTTGTTTATTTGTCCATTTGTTCATTTGTTCATTTGTCCATTTGTTCATTTGTTCATTTGTTCATTTGTTAATTTGATCATTTGTTCATTCGCTCATTTGTATATTTGTTCATTTGTTCATTTGTTCATTTGTTCATTTGTTCATTTGTTCATTTGTTCATTTGTTCATTTGTTCATTTGTTCATTTGTTCATTTGTTCATTTGTTCATTTGTTCATTTGTTCATTTGTTCACTTGTTCATTTGTTCATTTGTTCATTTGTTCATTTGTTCATTTGTTCATTTGTTCATTTGTTCATTTGTTCATTTGTTCATTTGTTCATTTGTTCATTTGTTCATTTGTTCATTTGTTCATTTGTTCATTTGTTCATTTGTTCATTTGTTCATTTGTTCATTTGTTCATTTGTTCATTTGTTCATTTGTTCATTTGTTCATTTGTTCATTTGTTCATTTGTTCATTTGTTCATTTGTTCATTTGTTCATTTGTTCATTTGTTCACTTGTTCACATGTTCATTTGTTCATTTGTTCGTTTCTTCATTTCTTCGATTGTTCATTTGTTCATTTGTTCATTTGTTCATTTGTTCATTTGTTCATTTGTTCATTTGTTCGTTTGTTCAATTGTTCATTTCTTCATTTGTTCATTTGTTCATTTGTTCATTTGTTCCTTCGTTCATTTGTCTATTCGCACATTTGTTCATTTGTTAATTCGTTCATTTGTCTATTCGCTCATTTGTTCATTTGTTAATTCGTTCATTTGTCTATTCGCTCATTTGTTCATTTGTTCATTTGTCATTTGTTCATTTGTTCACTTGTTCACTTGTTCACTTGTTCACTTGTTCACTTGTTCACTTGTTCACTTGTTCATTTGTTCATTTGTTCATTTGTTCATTTGTTCATTTGTTCATTTGTTCATTAGTTCATTTGTACATTTGTTCATCTGTCCATTTGATCAATTGTCCATTTGTCCATTTGTTCATTTGTTCATTTGTTCATTTGTTCATTTGTTCATTTGTTCATTTGTTCATTTGTTCATTTGTTCATTTGTACATTTGTTCATTTGTTCATTTGTTCATTTGTTCATTTGTTCATTAGTTCATTTGTACATTTGTTCATCTGTCCATTTGATCAATTGTCCATTTGTCCATTTGTTCATTTGTTCATTTGTTCATTTGTTCATTTGTACATTTGTTCATTTGTTCATTTGTTCATTTGTTCATTTGTTCATTTGTTCATTTGTTCATTTGTTCACTTGTTCACTTGTTCATTTGTTCATTTGTTCATTTGTTCATTTGTTCATTTGTTCATTTGTTCATTTGTTCACTTGTTCACTTGTTCATTTGTTCATTTGTTCATTTGTTCATTTGTTCGTTTCTTCATTTGTTCAATTGTTCACTTCTTCATTTGTTCATTTGTTCATTTGTTCATTTGTTCCTTCGTTCATTTGTCTATTCGCACATTGGTTCATTTGTTAATTCGTTCATTTGTCTATTCGCTCATTTGTTAATTCGTTCATTTGTCTATTCGCTCATTTGTTCATTCGTTCATTTGTCATTTGTTCATTTGTTCACTTGTTCATTTGTTCATTTGTTCAATTGTTCACTTGTTCATTTGTTCATTTGTTCATTTGTTCATTTGTTCATTTGTCCATTTGTTCATTTGTCCATTTGTTCATTTGTCCATTTGTTCATTTGTTCATTTGTTCATTTGTTCATTTGTTCATTTGTTCATTTGTTCATTTGTTCATTTGTCCATTTGTTCATTTGTTCATTTGTCCATTTGTTCATTTGTTCATTTGTTCATTTGTTCATTTGTTCATTTGATCATTTGTTCATTCGCTCATTTGTTCATTCGCTCATTTGTTCACTTGTTCACTTGTTCACTTGTTCACTTGTTCACTTGTTCATTTGTTCATTTGTTCATTTGTTCATTTGTTCATTAGTTCATTTGTACATTTGTTCATCTGTCCATTTGATCAATTGTCCATTTGTCCATTTGTTCATTTGTTCATTTGTTCATTTGTTCACTTGTTCATTTGTTCATTTGTTCATTTGTACATTTGTTCATTTGTTCATTTGTTCATTTGTTCATTTGTTCATTTGTTCATTTGTTCATTTGTTCATTTGTTCATTTGTTCATTTGTTCATTTGTTCATTTGTTCATTTGTTCATTTGTTCATTTGTTCATTTGTTCATTTGTTCATTTGTTCATTTGTTCACTTGTTCACATGTTCATTTGTTCATTTGTTCGTTTCTTCATTTCTTCGATTGTTCATTTGTTCATTTGTTCATTTGTTCATTTCTTCATTTGTTCAATTGTTCATTTCTTCATTTGTTCATTTGTTCATTTGTTCATTTGTCCCTTCGTTCATTTGTCTATTCGCACATTTGTTCATTTGTTAATTCGTTCATTTGTCTATTCGCTCATTTGTTCATTTGTTAATTCGTTCATTTGTCTATTCGCTCACTTGTTCATTTGTTCATTTGTCATTTGTTCATTTGTTCACTTGTTCATTTGTTCACTTGTTCACTTGTTCACTTGTTCATTTGTTCATTTGTTCATTTGTTCATTTGTTCATTTGTTCATTTGTCCATTTGTTCATTTGTCCATTTGTTCATTTGTCCATTTGTTCATTTGTTCATTTGTCCATTTGTTCATTTGTTCATTTGTTCATTTGTTCATTTGTTCATGTGTTCATTTGTTCTTTTGTCCATTTGTTCATTTGTTCATTTGTCCATTTGTTCATTTGTTCATTTGTTCATTTGCTCATTTGATCATTTTTTCATTCGCTCATTTGTTCATTCGCTCATTTATTCATTCGCTCATTTGTTCATTTGTACATTTGCTCATTTGTTCATTTGTTCGTTTGTTCATTCGTTCATTTGTTCATTTGTTCATTTGTTCACTTGTTCATTTGTTCACTTGTTCATTTGTTCACTTGTTCATTTGTTCACTTGTTCACTTGCTCACTTGTTCATTTGTTCATTTGTTCATTCGCTCATTTGTTCATTCGCTCATTTATTCATTCGCTCATTTGTTCATTTGTACATTTGCTCATTTGTTCATTTGTACATTTGTTCATTTGTTCATTTGTTCATTTGTTCATTTGTTCATTTGTTCATTTGTTCATTTGTTCATTAGTTCATTTGTTCATTTGTTCATTTGTTCATTTGTTCATTTGTTCATTTGTTCATTTGTTCACTTGTCCATTTGTTCATTTGTTCATTTGTTCATTTGTTCATTTGTTCATTTATTCATTTATTCATTTGTTCATTTGTTCATTTGTTCATTTGTTCATTTGTTCATTTGTTCATTTGTTCATTTGTTCATTTGTTCATTTGTTCATTTGTTCATTTGTTCATTTGTTCATTTGTTCATTTGTTCATTTGTTCATTTGTTCATTTGTTCATTTGTTCATTTGTTCATTTGTTCATTTGTCCATCTGTCCATTTGATCAATTGTCCATTTGTCCATTTGTTCATTTGTTCATTTGTTCATTTGTTCATTTGTTCATTTGTTCATTTGTACATTTGTTCATTTGTTCATTTGTTCATTTGTTCATTTGTTCATTTGTTCATTTGTTCATTTGCTCATTTGTTCATTTGTTCATTTGTTCATTTGTTCATTTGTTCATTTGTTCATTTGTTCATTTGTTCATTTGTTCATTTGTTCATTTGATCATTTGTTCATTAGTTCATTTGTTCATTTGTTCATTTGTTCATTTGTTCATTTGTTCATTTGTTCATTTGTTCATTTGATCATTTGTTCATTTGATCATTTGTTCATTTGTTCATTTGTTCATTTGTTCACTTGTTCACTTGTTCACTTGTTCACTTTTTCACTTGTTCACTTGTTCACTTGTTCACTTGTTCACTTGTTCACTTGTTCACTTGTTCACTTGTTCACTTGTTCACTTGTTCACTTGTTCACTTGTTCACTTGTTCACTTGTTCACTTGTTCACTTGTTCACTTGTTCATTTGTTCATTTGTTCATTTGTTCATTTGTTCATTTGTTCATTTGTTCATTTGTTCATTTGTTCATTTGTTCATTTGTTCATTTGTTCATTTGTTCATTTGTTCATTAGTTCATTTGTACATTTGTTCATCTGTCCATTTGATCAATTGTCCATTTGTCCATTTGTTCATTTGTTCATTTGTTCATTTGTTCATTTGTTCATTTGTTCATTTGTACATTTGTTCATTTGTTCATTTGTTCATTTGTTCATATGTTCATTTGTTCATTTGTTCATTTGTTCATTTGTTCATTTCTTCATTTCTTCATTTGTTCATTTGTTCATTTGTTCATTTGTTCATTTGTTCATTTGTTCATTTGTTCACTTGTTCACTTGTTCATTTGTTCATTTGTTCATTTCTTCGTTTCTTCGTTTCTTCATTTCTTCGTTTGTTCATTTGTTCATTTGTACATTTGTTCATTTGTTCATTTGTTCATTTGTTCATTTCTTCATTTGTTCAATTGTTCATTTGTTCATTTGTTCATTTGTTCATTTGTTCATGTGTTCATTTGTTCATTTGTTCATTTGTCCATTTGTCCACTTGTTCACTTGTTCACTTGTTCACATGTTCATTTGTTCATTTGTTCATTTGTTCATTTGTTCATTAGTTCATTTGTACATTTGTTCATCTGTCCATTTGATCAATTGTCCATTTGTCCATTTGTTCATTTGTTCATTTGTTCATTTGTTCATTTGTTCATTTGTTCATTTGTACATTTGTTCATTTGTTCATTTGTTCATTTGTTCATTTGTTCATTTGTTCACTTGTTCACTTGTTCATTTGTTCATTTGTTCATTTGTTCACTTGTTCATTTGTTCATTTGTTCATTTGTCCATTTGTTCATTTGTTCATTTGTCCATTTGTTCATTTGTTCATTTGTCCATTTGTTCATTTGTTCATTTGTTCATTTCTTCATTTGTTCATTTGTTCATTTGTCCATTTGTTCATTTGTTCATTTGTCCATTTGTTCATTTGTTCGTTTGTTCATTTGTTCATTTGATCATTTGTTCATTCGCTCATTTGTTCATTCGCTCATTTATTCATTCGCTCATTTGTTCACTTGTTCACTTGTTCACTTGTTCACTTGTTCACTTGTTCATTTGTTCATTTGTTCATTTGTTCATTTGTTCATTTGTTCATTAGTTCATTTGTACATTTGCTCATTTGTTCATTTGTACATTTGTTCATTTGTTCATTTGTTCATTTGTTCATTTGTTCATTTCTTCATTTGTTCAATTGTTCATTTCTTCATTTGTTCATTTGTTCGTTTGTTCATTTGTTCATTTGTTCATTTGTTCATTTGTTCATTTGTTCACTTGTTCACTTGTTCATTTGTTCATTTGTTCATTTCTTCGTTTCTTCGTTTCTTCATTTCTTCGTTTGTTCATTTGTTCATTTGTACATTTGTTCATTTGTTCATTTGTTCATTTGTTCATTTCTTCATTTGTTCAATTGTTCATTTGTTCATTTGTTCATGTGTTCATTTGTTCATTTGTTCATTTGTCCATTTGTCCACTTGTTCACTTGTTCATTTGTTCATTTGTTCATTTGTTCATTTGTACATTTGTTCATTTGTTCATTTGTTCATTTGTTCATATGTTCATTAGTTCATTTGTTCATTTGTTCATTTCTTCATTTCTTCATTTGTTCATTTGTTCATTTGTTCATTTGTTCATTTGTTCATTTGTTCATTTGTTCATTTGTACATTTGTTCATTTGTTCATTTGTTCATTTGTTCATATGTTCATTTGTTCATTTGTTCATTTGTTCATTTCTTCATTTCTTCATTTCTTCATTTGTTCATTTGTTCATTTGTTCATTTGTTCATTTGTTCATTTGTTCATTTGTTCACTTGTTCACTTGTTCATTTGTTCATTTGTTCATTTCTTCGTTTCTTCGTTTCTTCATTTCTTCGTTTGTTCATTTGTTCATTTGTACATTTGTTCATTTGTTCATTTGTTCATTTGTTCATTTCTTCATTTGTTCAATTGTTCATTTGTTCATTTGTTCATTTGTTCATTTGTTCATGTGTTCATTTGTTCATTTGTTCATTTGTCCATTTGTCCACTTGTTCACTTGTTCACTTGTTCACATGTTCATTTGTTCATTTGTTCATTTGTTCATTTGTTCATTAGTTCATTTGTACATTTGTTCATCTGTCCATTTGATCAATTGTCCATTTGTCCATTTGTTCATTTGTTCATTTGTTCATTTGTTCATTTGTTCATTTGTTCATTTGTACATTTGTTCATTTGTTCATTTGTTCATTTGTTCATTTGTTCATTTGTTCACTTGTTCACTTGTTCATTTGTTCATTTGTTCATTTGTTCACTTGTTCATTTGTTCATTTGTCCATTTGTTCATTTGTTCATTTGTCCATTTGTTCATTTGTTCATTTGTCCATTTGTTCATTTGTTCATTTGTCCATTTGTTCATTTGTTCATTTGTTCATTTGTTCATTTCTTCATTTGTTCATTTGTTCATTTGTCCATTTGTTCATTTGTTCATTTGTCCATTTGTTCATTTGTTCATTTGTTCATTTGTTCATTTGATCATTTGTTCATTCGCTCATTTGTTCATTCGCTCATTTATTCATTCGCTCATTTGTTCACTTGTTCACTTGTTCACTTGTTCACTTGTTCACTTGTTCATTTGTTCATTTGTTCATTTGTTCATTTGTTCATTTGTTCATTAGTTCATTTGTACATTTGCTCATTTGTTCATTTGTACATTTGTTCATTTGTTCATTTGTTCATTTGTTCATTTCTTCATTTGTTCAATTGTTCATTTCTTCATTTGTTCATTTGTTCGTTTGTTCATTTGTTCATTTGTTCATTTGTTCATTTGTTCATTTGTTCACTTGTTCACTTGTTCATTTGTTCATTTGTTCATTTCTTCGTTTCTTCGTTTCTTCATTTCTTCGTTTGTTCATTTGTTCATTTGTACATTTGTTCATTTGTTCATTTGTTCATTTGTTCATTTGTTCATTTCTTCATTTGTTCAATTGTTCATTTGTTCATTTGTTCATGTGTTCATTTGTTCATTTGTTCATTTGTCCATTTGTCCACTTGTTCACTTGTTCATTTGTTCATTTGTTCATTTGTTCATTTGTACATTTGTTCATTTGTTCATTTGTTCATTTGTTCATATGTTCATTTGTTCATTTGTTCATTTGTTCATTTGTTCATTTCTTCATTTCTTCATTTGTTCATTTGTTCATTTGTTCATTTGTTCATTTGTTCATTTGTTCATTTGTTCATTTGTTCATTTGTTCATTTGTTCACTTGTTCACTTGTTCATTTGTTCATTTGTTCATTTCTTCGTTTCTTCGTTTCTTCATTTCTTCGTTTGTTCATTTGTTCATTTGTACATTTGTTCATTTGTTCATTTGTTCATTTCTTCATTTGTTCAATTGTTCATTTGTTCATTTGTTCATTTGTTCGTTTGTTCATTTGTTCATTTGTTCATTTGTTCATTTGTTCATTTGTTCACTTGTTCACTTGTTCATTTGTTCATTTGTTCATTTCTTCGTTTCTTCGTTTCTTCATTTCTTCGTTTGTTCATTTGTTCATTTGTACATTTGTTCATTTGTTCATTTGTTCATTTGTTCATTTCTTCATTTGTTCAATTGTTCATTTGTTCATTTGTTCATGTGTTCATTTGTTCATTTGTTCATTTGTCCATTTGTCCACTTGTTCACTTGTTCACTTGTTCACTTGTTCACTTGTTCACATGTTCATTTGTTCATTTGTTCATTTGTTCATTTGTTCATTTGTTCATTAGTTCATTTGTACATTTGTTCATCTGTCCATTTGATCAATTGTCCATTTGTCCATTTGTTCATTTGTTCATTTGTTCATTTGTTCATTTGTTCATTTGTTCATTTGTTCATTTGTTCATTTGTACATTTGTTCATTTGTTCATTTGTTCATTTGTTCATTTGTTCATTTGTTCATTTGTTCATTTGTTCACTTGTTCACTTGTTCATTTGTTCATTTGTTCATTTGTTCACTTGTTCATTTGTTCATTTGTCCATTTGTTCATTTGTTCATTTGTCCATTTGTTCATTTGTTCATTTGTCCATTTGTTCATTTGTTCATTTGTTCATTTGTTCATTTGTTCATTTGTTCATTTGTTCATTTGTCCATTTGTTCATTTGTTCATTTGTTCATTTGTTCATTTGTTCATTTGTTCATTTGCTCATTTGTTCATTTGTTCATTTGTTCATTTGTTCATTTGTTCATTTGTTCATTTGTTCATTTGTTCATTTGTTCATTTGTTCATTTGTTCATTTGTTCATGTGTTCATTAGTTCATTTGTACATTTGTTCATTCGTTCATTTGTTCATTTGTCCATTTGTTCATTTGTTCATTTGTTCATTTGTTCATGTGTTCATTTGTTCATTTGTTCATTTGTTCATTTGTCCATTTGTCCACTTGTTCATTTGTTCATTTGTTTATTTGTTCATTTGTTCATTTTTTCGTTTGTTCATTTGTTCATTTGTTCATTTGTTCCTTCGTTCATTTGTCTATTCGCACATTTGTTCATTTGTTAATTCGTTCATTTGTCTATTCGCTCATTTGTTCATTTGTTAATTCGTTCATTTGTCTATTCGCTCATTTGTTCATTTGTTCATTTGTTCATTTGTTCATTTGTTCATTTGTTCACTTGTTCACTTGTTCACTTGTTCACTTGTTCACTTGTTCATTTGTTCATTTGTTCATTTGTTCATTCGTTCATTTGTTCATTTGTTCACTTGTTCATTTGTTCACTTGTTCATTTGTTCACTTGTTCACTTGCTCACTTGTTCATTTGTTCATTTGTTCATTTGTTCATTTGTTCATTTGTTCATTTGTTCATTTGTTCATTTGTCCATTTGTTCATTTGTTCATTTGTTCATTTGTTCATTTGTTCATTTATTCATGTGTTCATTTGTTCATTTGTTCATATGTTCATTTGTTCATTTGTTCATTTGTTCATTTGTTCATTTGTTCATTTGTTCATTTGTTCATTTGTTCATTTGTTCATTTGTTCATTTGTTCATTTGTTCATTTGTTCATTTGTTCATTTGTACATTTGTTCATCTGTCCATTTGATCAATTGTCCATTTGTCCATTTGTTCATTTGTTCATTTGTTCATTTGTTCATTTGTTCATTTGTTCTTTTGTTCATTTGTTCATTTGTTCATTTGTTCATTTGTTCATTTGTTCATTTGTTCATTTGTTCATTTGTTCATTTGTTCATTTGTTCATTTGTTCATTTGTTCATTTGTTCATTTGCTCATTTGTTCATTTGTTCATTTGTTCATTTGTTCATTTGTTCATTTGTTCATTTGTTCATTTGTTCATTTGTTCATGTGTTCATTAGTTCATTTGTACATTTGTTCATTCGTTCATTTGTTTATTTGTCCATTTGTTCATTTGTTCATTTGTCCATTTGTTCATTTGTTCATTTGTTCATTTGTTAATTTGATCATTTGTTCATTCGCTCATTTGTATATTTGTTCATTTGTTCATTTGTTCATTTGTTCATTTGTTCATTTGTTCATTTGTTCATTTGTTCATTTGTTCATTTGTTCATTTGTTCATTTGTTCATTTGTTCATTTGTTCATTTGTTCATTTGTTCACTTGTTCATTTGTTCATTTGTTCATTTGTTCATTTGTTCATTTGTTCATTTGTTCATTTGTTCATTTGTTCATTTGTTCATTTGTTCATTTGTTCATTTGTTCATTTGTTCATTTGTTCATTTGTTCATTTGTTCATTTGTTCATTTGTTCATTTGTTCATTTGTTCATTTGTTCATTTGTTCATTTGTTCATTTGTTCATTTGTTCATTTGTTCATTTGTTCATTTGTTCATTTGTTCATTTGTTCATTTGTTCATTTGTTCATTTGTTCACTTGTTCACATGTTCATTTGTTCATTTGTTCGTTTCTTCATTTCTTCGATTGTTCATTTGTTCATTTGTTCATTTGTTCATTTGTTCATTTGTTCATTTGTTCATTTGTTCGTTTGTTCAATTGTTCATTTCTTCATTTGTTCATTTGTTCATTTGTTCATTTGTTCCTTCGTTCATTTGTCTATTCGCACATTTGTTCATTTGTTAATTCGTTCATTTGTCTATTCGCTCATTTGTTCATTTGTTAATTCGTTCATTTGTCTATTCGCTCATTTGTTCATTTGTTCATTTGTCATTTGTTCATTTGTTCACTTGTTCACTTGTTCACTTGTTCACTTGTTCACTTGTTCACTTGTTCACTTGTTCATTTGTTCATTTGTTCATTTGTTCATTTGTTCATTTGTTCATTTGTTCATTAGTTCATTTGTACATTTGTTCATCTGTCCATTTGATCAATTGTCCATTTGTCCATTTGTTCATTTGTTCATTTGTTCATTTGTTCATTTGTTCATTTGTTCATTTGTTCATTTGTTCATTTGTTCATTTGTACATTTGTTCATTTGTTCATTTGTTCATTTGTTCATTTGTTCATTAGTTCATTTGTACATTTGTTCATCTGTCCATTTGATCAATTGTCCATTTGTCCATTTGTTCATTTGTTCATTTGTTCATTTGTTCATTTGTACATTTGTTCATTTGTTCATTTGTTCATTTGTTCATTTGTTCATTTGTTCATTTGTTCATTTGTTCACTTGTTCACTTGTTCATTTGTTCATTTGTTCATTTGTTCATTTGTTCATTTGTTCATTTGTTCATTTGTTCACTTGTTCACTTGTTCATTTGTTCATTTGTTCATTTGTTCATTTGTTCGTTTCTTCATTTGTTCAATTGTTCACTTCTTCATTTGTTCATTTGTTCATTTGTTCATTTGTTCCTTCGTTCATTTGTCTATTCGCACATTGGTTCATTTGTTAATTCGTTCATTTGTCTATTCGCTCATTTGTTAATTCGTTCATTTGTCTATTCGCTCATTTGTTCATTCGTTCATTTGTCATTTGTTCATTTGTTCACTTGTTCATTTGTTCATTTGTTCAATTGTTCACTTGTTCATTTGTTCATTTGTTCATTTGTTCATTTGTTCATTTGTCCATTTGTTCATTTGTCCATTTGTTCATTTGTCCATTTGTTCATTTGTTCATTTGTTCATTTGTTCATTTGTTCATTTGTTCATTTGTTCATTTGTTCATTTGTCCATTTGTTCATTTGTTCATTTGTCCATTTGTTCATTTGTTCATTTGTTCATTTGTTCATTTGTTCATTTGATCATTTGTTCATTCGCTCATTTGTTCATTCGCTCATTTGTTCACTTGTTCACTTGTTCACTTGTTCACTTGTTCACTTGTTCATTTGTTCATTTGTTCATTTGTTCATTTGTTCATTAGTTCATTTGTACATTTGTTCATCTGTCCATTTGATCAATTGTCCATTTGTCCATTTGTTCATTTGTTCATTTGTTCATTTGTTCACTTGTTCATTTGTTCATTTGTTCATTTGTACATTTGTTCATTTGTTCATTTGTTCATTTGTTCATTTGTTCATTTGTTCATTTGTTCATTTGTTCATTTGTTCATTTGTTCATTTGTTCATTTGTTCATTTGTTCATTTGTTCATTTGTTCATTTGTTCATTTGTTCATTTGTTCATTTGTTCATTTGTTCACTTGTTCACATGTTCATTTGTTCATTTGTTCGTTTCTTCATTTCTTCGATTGTTCATTTGTTCATTTGTTCATTTGTTCATTTCTTCATTTGTTCAATTGTTCATTTCTTCATTTGTTCATTTGTTCATTTGTTCATTTGTCCCTTCGTTCATTTGTCTATTCGCACATTTGTTCATTTGTTAATTCGTTCATTTGTCTATTCGCTCATTTGTTCATTTGTTAATTCGTTCATTTGTCTATTCGCTCACTTGTTCATTTGTTCATTTGTCATTTGTTCATTTGTTCACTTGTTCATTTGTTCACTTGTTCACTTGTTCACTTGTTCATTTGTTCATTTGTTCATTTGTTCATTTGTTCATTTGTTCATTTGTCCATTTGTTCATTTGTCCATTTGTTCATTTGTCCATTTGTTCATTTGTTCATTTGTCCATTTGTTCATTTGTTCATTTGTTCATTTGTTCATTTGTTCATGTGTTCATTTGTTCTTTTGTCCATTTGTTCATTTGTTCATTTGTCCATTTGTTCATTTGTTCATTTGTTCATTTGCTCATTTGATCATTTTTTCATTCGCTCATTTGTTCATTCGCTCATTTATTCATTCGCTCATTTGTTCATTTGTACATTTGCTCATTTGTTCATTTGTTCGTTTGTTCATTCGTTCATTTGTTCATTTGTTCATTTGTTCACTTGTTCATTTGTTCACTTGTTCATTTGTTCACTTGTTCATTTGTTCACTTGTTCACTTGCTCACTTGTTCATTTGTTCATTTGTTCATTCGCTCATTTGCTCACTTGTTCATTTGTTCATTTGTTCATTCGCTCATTTGTTCATTCGCTCATTTATTCATTCGCTCATTTGTTCATTTGTACATTTGCTCATTTGTTCATTTGTACATTTGTTCATTTGTTCATTTGTTCATTTGTTCATTTGTTCATTTGTTCATTTGTTCATTTGTTCATTAGTTCATTTGTTCATTTGTTCATTTGTTCATTTGTTCATTTGTTCATTTGTTCATTTGTTCACTTGTCCATTTGTTCATTTGTTCATTTGTTCATTTGTTCATTTGTTCATTTATTCATTTATTCATTTGTTCATTTGTTCATTTGTTCATTTGTTCATTTGTTCATTTGTTCATTTGTTCATTTGTTCATTTGTTCATTTGTTCATTTGTTCATTTGTTCATTTGTTCATTTGTTCATTTGTTCATTTGTTCATTTGTTCATTTGTTCATTTGTTCATTTGTTCATTTGTTCATTTGTCCATCTGTCCATTTGATCAATTGTCCATTTGTCCATTTGTTCATTTGTTCATTTGTTCATTTGTTCATTTGTTCATTTGTTCATTTGTACATTTGTTCATTTGTTCATTTGTTCATTTGTTCATTTGTTCATTTGTTCATTTGTTCATTTGCTCATTTGTTCATTTGTTCATTTGTTCATTTGTTCATTTGTTCATTTGTTCATTTGTTCATTTGTTCATTTGTTCATTTGTTCATTTGATCATTTGTTCATTAGTTCATTTGTTCATTTGTTCATTTGTTCATTTGTTCATTTGTTCATTTGTTCATTTGTTCATTTGATCATTTGTTCATTTGATCATTTGTTCATTTGTTCATTTGTTCATTTGTTCACTTGTTCACTTGTTCACTTGTTCACTTTTTCACTTGTTCACTTGTTCACTTGTTCACTTGTTCACTTGTTCACTTGTTCACTTGTTCACTTGTTCACTTGTTCACTTGTTCACTTGTTCACTTGTTCACTTGTTCACTTGTTCACTTGTTCACTTGTTCACTTGTTCATTTGTTCATTTGTTCATTTGTTCATTTGTTCATTTGTTCATTTGTTCATTTGTTCATTTGTTCATTTGTTCATTTGTTCATTTGTTCATTTGTTCATTTGTTCATTTGTTCATTAGTTCATTTGTACATTTGTTCATCTGTCCATTTGATCAATTGTCCATTTGTCCATTTGTTCATTTGTTCATTTGTTCATTTGTTCATTTGTTCATTTGTTCATTTGTACATTTGTTCATTTGTTCATTTGTTCATTTGTTCATATGTTCATTTGTTCATTTGTTCATTTGTTCATTTGTTCATTTCTTCATTTCTTCATTTGTTCATTTGTTCATTTGTTCATTTGTTCATTTGTTCATTTGTTCATTTGTTCATTTGTTCACTTGTTCACTTGTTCATTTGTTCATTTGTTCATTTCTTCGTTTCTTCGTTTCTTCATTTCTTCGTTTGTTCATTTGTTCATTTGTACATTTGTTCATTTGTTCATTTGTTCATTTGTTCATTTCTTCATTTGTTCAATTGTTCATTTGTTCATTTGTTCATTTGTTCATTTGTTCATGTGTTCATTTGTTCATTTGTTCATTTGTCCATTTGTCCACTTGTTCACTTGTTCACTTGTTCACATGTTCATTTGTTCATTTGTTCATTTGTTCATTTGTTCATTAGTTCATTTGTACATTTGTTCATCTGTCCATTTGATCAATTGTCCATTTGTCCATTTGTTCATTTGTTCATTTGTTCATTTGTTCATTTGTTCATTTGTTCATTTGTACATTTGTTCATTTGTTCATTTGTTCATTTGTTCATTTGTTCATTTGTTCACTTGTTCACTTGTTCATTTGTTCATTTGTTCATTTGTTCACTTGTTCATTTGTTCATTTGTTCATTTGTCCATTTGTTCATTTGTTCATTTGTCCATTTGTTCATTTGTTCATTTGTCCATTTGTTCATTTGTTCATTTGTTCATTTCTTCATTTGTTCATTTGTTCATTTGTCCATTTGTTCATTTGTTCATTTGTCCATTTGTTCATTTGTTCGTTTGTTCATTTGTTCATTTGATCATTTGTTCATTCGCTCATTTGTTCATTCGCTCATTTATTCATTCGCTCATTTGTTCACTTGTTCACTTGTTCACTTGTTCACTTGTTCACTTGTTCATTTGTTCATTTGTTCATTTGTTCATTTGTTCATTTGTTCATTAGTTCATTTGTACATTTGCTCATTTGTTCATTTGTACATTTGTTCATTTGTTCATTTGTTCATTTGTTCATTTGTTCATTTCTTCATTTGTTCAATTGTTCATTTCTTCATTTGTTCATTTGTTCGTTTGTTCATTTGTTCATTTGTTCATTTGTTCATTTGTTCATTTGTTCACTTGTTCACTTGTTCATTTGTTCATTTGTTCATTTCTTCGTTTCTTCGTTTCTTCATTTCTTCGTTTGTTCATTTGTTCATTTGTACATTTGTTCATTTGTTCATTTGTTCATTTGTTCATTTCTTCATTTGTTCAATTGTTCATTTGTTCATTTGTTCATGTGTTCATTTGTTCATTTGTTCATTTGTCCATTTGTCCACTTGTTCACTTGTTCATTTGTTCATTTGTTCATTTGTTCATTTGTACATTTGTTCATTTGTTCATTTGTTCATTTGTTCATATGTTCATTAGTTCATTTGTTCATTTGTTCATTTCTTCATTTCTTCATTTGTTCATTTGTTCATTTGTTCATTTGTTCATTTGTTCATATGTTCATTTGTTCATTTGTTCATTTGTTCATTTGTTCATTTGTTCATTTGTTCATTTGTTCATTTGTTCATTTGTTCATTTGTTCATTTGCTCATTTGTTCATTTGTTCATTCGTTCATTCGTTCATTTGTTCATTTGATCATTTGTTCATTTGTTCATTTGTTCATTTGTTCATTTGTTCATTTGTTCATTTGTTCATTTGTTCATTTGTTCATTTGTTCATTCGTTCATTCGTTCATTCGTTCAATTGTTCATTTGTTCATTTGTTCATTTGTTCATTTGTTCGTTTGTTCATTTGTTCATTTGTTCATTTGTTCATTTGTTCATTTGTTCATGTGTTCATTTGTTCATTTGTTCATTTGTTCATTTGTTCATTTGTTCATTTGTCTATTCGCTCATTTGTTCATTTGTTCATTTGTTCGTTTGTTCATTTGTTCGTTTGTTCATTTGTTCATTTGTTCATTTGTTCATTTTCCACTTGTTCATTTGTTCATTTGTTCATTTGTTCATTTGTTCATTTGTTCATTTTCCATTTGTTCATTTGTTCATTTGTTCATTTGTCTATTCGCTCATTTGTTCATTTGTTCATTTGTTCATTTGTTCATTTGTTCATTTGTTCATTTGTTCATTTGTTCATTTGTTCATTTGTTCATTCGTTCATTTGCCTATTCGCTCATTTGTTCACTTGATCATTTGTTCATTTGTTCATTTGTCCATTTGTTCATTTGTTCATTTGTCCATTTGTTCATTTGTCCATTTGTTCATTTGTTCATTTGTTCATTTGTTCATTTGTTCATTTGTTCATTTGTTCATTTGTTCATTTGTTCATTTGTTCATTTGTTCATTTGTTCATTTGTTCATTTGTTCATTTGTTCATTTGTTCATTTGTTCATTTGTTCATTCGTTCATTCGTTCATTCGTTCAATTGTTCATTTGTTCATTTGTTCATTTGTTCATTTGTTCGTTTGTTCATTTGTTCATTTGTTCATTTGTTCATTTGTTCATTTGTTCATGTGTTCATTTGTTCATTTGTTCATTTGTTCATTTGTTCATTTGTTCATTTGTTCATTTGTTCATTTGTTCATGTGTTCATTTGTTCATTTGTTCATTTGTTCATTTGTTCACTTGTTCATTTGTTTATTTGTTCATTTTCCACTTGTTCATTTGTTCATTTGTTCATTTGTTCATTTGTTCATTTGTTCATTTTCCATTTGTTCATTTGTTCATTTGTTCATTTGTCTATTCGCTCATTTGTTCATTTGTTCATTTGTTCATTTGTTCATTTGTTCATTTGTTCATTTGTTCATTTGTTCATTTGTTCATTTGTTCATTCGTTCATTTGCCTATTCGCTCATTTGTTCACTTGATCATTTGTTCATTTGTTCATTTGTCCATTTGTTCATTTGTTCATTTGTCCATTTGTTCATTTGTCCATTTGTTCATTTGTTCATTTGTTCATTTGTTCATTTGTTCATTTGTTCATTTGATCATTTGTTCATTTGTTCATTTGTTCATTTTTTCGTTTGTTCATTTGTTCATTTGTTCGTTTGTTCATTTGTTCATTTGTTCATTCGTTCATTTGCCTATTCGCTCATTTGTTGATTTGTTCATTCGCTTATTTGTTCATTCGTTCATTTGCCTATTCGCTCATTTGTTCATTTGTTCATTTGTTCGTTTGTTCGTTTGTTCATTTGTTCGTTTGTTCATTTGTTCATTTGTTCATTTGTTCATTTGTTCGTTTGTTCATTTGTTCATTTGTTCATTTATTCATTTGTTCATTTGTTCATTTGTTCATTTGTTCGTTTGTTCATTTGTTCATTTGTTCATTTGTTCATTTGTTCGTTTGTTCATTTGTTCATTTGTTCATTTGTTCATTTGTTCATTTGTTCATTTGTTCATTTGTTCATTTGTTCATTTGTTCATTTGTTCATTTGTTCATTTGTTCATTTGTTCATTTGTTCATTTGTTCATTTGTTCATTTGTTCATTTGTTCATTTGTTCATTTGTTCATTTGTTCATTTGTTCATTTGTGCGATTGTCTATTCGCTCATTTGTTCATTTGTGCGATTGTCTATTCGCTCATTTGTTCATTTGTGCGATTGTCTATTCGCTCATTTGTTCATTCGTTCATTTGCCTATTCGCTCATTTGTTCATTTGTGCGATTGTCTATTCGCTCATTTGTTCATTTGTGCGATTGTCTATTCGCTCATTCGCTCATTTGTTCATTCGTTCATTTGCCTATTCGCTCATTTGTTCACTTGTTCATTTGTTCATTTGTTCATTTGTTCGTTTGTTCATTTGTTCATTTGTTCATTTGTTCATTTGTTCATTTGTTCATTTGTTCATTTGTTCATTTGTTCATTTGTTCATTTGTTCTTTTGTTCATTTGTTCATTTGTTCATTTGTTCATTTGTTCATTTGTTCATTTGTTCATTTGTTCATTTGTTCATTAGTTCATTTGTTCATTTGTTCATTTGTTCATTTGTTCATTTGTTCATTTGTTCATTTGTTCATTTGTTCATTTGTTCATTTGTTCATTTGTTCATTTGTTCATTTGTTCATTTGTTCATTTGTTCATTTGTTCATTTGTTCATTTGTTCATTTGTTCATTTGTTCATTTGTTCATTTGTTCATTTGTTCATTTGTTCATTTGTTCATTTGTTCATTTGTTCATTTGTTCATTTGTTCATTTGTTCATTTGTTCATTTGTTCATTTGTTCATTTGTTCATTTGTTCATTTGTTCATTTGTTCATTTGTTCATTTGTGCGATTGTCTATTCGCTCATTTGTTCATTCGTTCATTTGCCTATTCGCTCATTTGTTCATTTGTTCATTTGTTCATTTGTTCATTTGTTCATTCGTTCATTTGCCTATTCGCTCATTTGTTCATTAGTTCATTTGTACATTTGTTCATTTGTTCATTTGTTCATTTGTTCATTTGTTCATTTGTTCATTCGTTCATTCGTTCATTCGTTCATTCGTTCAATTGTTCATTTGTTCATTTGTTCATTTGTTCATTTGTTCGTTTGTTCATTTGTTCATTTGTTCATTTGTTCATTTGTTCATTTGTTCATGTGTTCATTTGTTCATTTGTTCATTTGTTCATTTGTTCATTTGTTCATTTGTCTATTCGCTCATTTGTTCATTTGTTCATTTGTTCGTTTGTTCATTTGTTCGTTTGTTCATTTGTTCGTTTGTTCATTTGTTCATTTGTTCATTTGTTCATTTGTTCATTTGTTCGTTTGTTCGTTTGTTCATTTGTTCATTTGTTCATTTGTTAATTTGTTCATTTGTTCATTTGTTCATGTGTTCATTTGTTCATTTGTTCATTTGTTCATTTGTTCATTTGTTCACTTGTTCATTTGTTTATTTGTTCATTTTCCACTTGTTCATTTGTTCATTTGTTCATTTGTTCATTTGTTCATTTGTTCATTTGTTCATTTGTTCGTTTGTTCATTTGTTCATTTGTTCATTTATTCATTTGTTCATTTGTTCATTTGTTCATTTGTTCATTTGTTCATTTGTTCATTTGTTCATTTGTTCATTTATTCATTTGATCATTTGTTCATTTGTTCATTTGTTCATTTGTTCGTTTGTTCATTTGTTCATTTGTTCATTCGTTCATTTGCCTATTCGCTCATTTGTTGATTTGTTCATTCGCTTATTTGTTCATTCGCTCATTTGTTCATTTGTTCATTTGTTCATTTGTTCATTTGTTCGTTTGTTCATTTGTTCATTTGTTCATTTATTCCTTTGTTCATTTATTCCTTTGTTCATTTGTTCATTTGTTCATTTGTTCGTTTGTTCATTTGTTCATTTGTTCCTTTGTTCATTTGTTCATTTGTTCGTTTGTTCATTTGTTCATTTGTTCATTTGTTCACTTGTTCATTTGTTCATTTGTTCATTTGTTCAATTGTTCGTTTGTTCATTTGTTCATTTGTTCATTTATTCATTTGTTCATTTGTTCATTTGTTCATTTGTTCATTTGTGTATTCGCTCATTTGTTCATTTGTTCATTTGTTCATTTGTTCATTTGTTCACTTGTTCATTTGTTCATTTGCTCATTTGTTCATTTGTTCATTTGTTCATTTGTTCATTTGTTCATTTGTTCATTTGTTCATTTGTTCATTTGTTCATTTGTTCATTTGTTCGTTTGTTCATTTGTTCATTTGTTCATTTATTCATTTGTTCATTTGTTCATTTGTTCATTTGTTCATTTGTTCATTTGTTCATTTGTTCATTTGTTCATTTGTTCATTTGTTCATTTGTTCATTCGTTCATTTGCCTATTCGCTCATTTGTTCATTTGTTCATTTGTTCATTTGTGTATTCGCTCATTTGTTCATTTGTTCATTTGTTCATTTGTTCATTTGTTCATTTGTTCATTTGTTCATTTGTTCATTTGTTCATTTGTTCATTTGTTCATTTGTTCATTTGTTCATTTGTTCATTTGTTCATTTGTTCATTTGTTCATTCTTTCATTCGTTCATTCGTTCAATTGTTCATTTGTTCATTTGTTCATTTGTTCATTTGTTCGTTTGTTCATTTGTTCATTTGTTCATTTGTTCATTTGTTCATTTGTTCATGTGTTCATTTGTTCATTTGTTCATTTGTTCATTTGTTCATTTGTTCATTTGTCTATTCGCTCATTTGTTCATTTGTTCATTTGTTCGTTTGTTCATTTGTTCGTTTGTTCATTTGTTCATTTGTTCATTTGTTCATTTGTTCATTTGTTCGTTTGTTCGTTTGTTCATTTGTTCATTTGTTCATTTGTTCATTTGTTCATTTGTTCATTTGTTCATGTGTTCATTTGTTCATTTGTTCATTTGTTCATTTGTTCACTTGTTCATTTGTTTATTTGTTCATTTTCCACTTGTTCATTTGTTCATTTGTTCATTTGTTCATTTGTTCATTTGTTCATTTTCCATTTGTTCATTTGTTCATTTGTTCATTTGTCTATTCGCTCATTTGTTCATTTGTTCATTTGTTCATTTGTTCATTTGTTCATTTGTTCATTTGTTCATTTGTTCATTTGTTCATTTGTTCATTCGTTCATTTGCCTATTCGCTCATTTGTTCACTTGATCATTTGTTCATTTGTTCATTTGTCCATTTGTTCATTTGTCCATTTGTTCATTTGTTCATTTGTTCATTTGTTCATTTGTTCATTTGTTCATTTGATCATTTGTTCATTTGTTCATTTGTTCATTTTTTCGTTTGTTCATTTGTTCATTTGTTCGTTTGTTCATTTGTTCATTTGTTCATTCGTTCATTTGCCTATTCGCTCATTTGTTGATTTGTTCATTCGCTTATTTGTTCATTCGTTCATTTGCCTATTCGCTCATTTGTTCATTTGTTCATTTGTTCGTTTGTTCGTTTGTTCATTTGTTCGTTTGTTCATTTGTTCATTTGTTCATTTGTTCATTTGTTCGTTTGTTCATTTGTTCATTTGTTCATTTATTCATTTGTTCATTTGTTCATTTGTTCATTTGTTCGTTTGTTCATTTGTTCGTTTGTTCATTTGTTCATTTGTTCGTTTGTTCATTTGTTCATTTGTTCATTTGTTCATTTGTTCATTTGTTCATTTGTTCATTTGTTCATTTGTTCATTTGTTCATTTGTTCATTTGTTCATTTGTTCATTTGTTCATTTGTTCATTTGTTCATTTGTTCATTTGTTCATTTGTTCATTTGTTCATTTGTTCATTTGTTCATTTGTTCATTTGTTCATTTGTTCATTTGTTCATTTGTGCGATTGTCTATTCGCTCATTTGTTCATTTGTGCGATTGTCTATTCGCTCATTTGTTCATTTGTGCGATTGTCTATTCGCTCATTTGTTCATTCGTTCATTTGCCTATTCGCTCATTTGTTCACTTGTTCATTTGTTCATTTGTTCATTTGTTCGTTTGTTCATTTGTTCATTTGTTCATTTGTTCATTTGTTCATTTGTTCATTTGTTCATTTGTTCATTTGTTCATTTGTTCATTTGTTCATTTGTTCTTTTGTTCATTTGTTCATTTGTTCATTTGTTCATTTGTTCATTTGTTCATTTGTTCATTTGTTCATTTGTTCATTAGTTCATTTGTTCATTTGTTCATTTGTTCATTTGTTCATTTGTTCATTTGTTCATTTGTTCATTTGTTCATTTGTTCATTTGTTCATTTGTTCATTTGTTCATTTGTTCATTTGTTCATTTGTTCATTTGTTCATTTGTTCATTTGTTCATTTGTTCATTTGTTCATTTGTTCATTTGTTCATTTGTTCATTTGTTCATTTGTTCATTTGTTCATTTGTTCATTTGTTCATTTGTTCATTTGTTCATTTGTTCATTTGTTCATTTGTTCATTTGTGCGATTGTCTATTCGCTCATTTGTTCATTCGTTCATTTGCCTATTCGCTCATTTGTTCATTTGTTCATTTGTTCGTTTGTTCATTTGTTCATTTGTTCATTTGTTCGTTTGTTCATTTGTTCATTTGTTCATTTGTTCATTTGTTCATTTGTTCATTTGTTCATTTGTTCATTTGTTCATTTGTTCATTTGTTCATTTGTTCATTTGTTCGTTTGTTCGTTTGTTCATTTGTTCATTTGTTCATTTGTTCATTTGTTCATTTGTTCATTTGTTCATTTGTTCATTTGTACATTTGTTCATTTGTTCATTTGTTCATTTGTTCATTAGTTCATTTGTACATTTGTTCATCTGTCCATTTGATCAATTGTCCATTTGTCCATTTGTTCATTTGTTCATTTGTTCATTTGTTCATTTGTTCATTTGTACATTTGTTCATTTGTTCATTTGTTCATTTGTTCATTTGTTCATTTGTTCATTTGTTCATTTGTTCACTTGTTCACTTGTTCATTTGTTCATTTGTTCATTTGTTCATTTGTTCATTTGTTCATTTGTTCATTTGTTCACTTGTTCACTTGTTCATTTGTTCATTTGTTCATTTGTTCATTTGTTCGTTTCTTCATTTGTTCAATTGTTCACTTCTTCATTTGTTCATTTGTTCATTTGTTCATTTGTTCCTTCGTTCATTTGTCTATTCGCACATTGGTTCATTTGTTAATTCGTTCATTTGTCTATTCGCTCATTTGTTAATTCGTTCATTTGTCTATTCGCTCATTTGTTCATTCGTTCATTTGTCATTTGTTCATTTGTTCACTTGTTCATTTGTTCATTTGTTCAATTGTTCACTTGTTCATTTGTTCATTTGTTCATTTGTTCATTTGTTCATTTGTCCATTTGTTCATTTGTCCATTTGTTCATTTGTCCATTTGTTCATTTGTTCATTTGTACATTTGTTCATTTGTTCATTTGTTCATTTGTTCATTTGTCCATTTGTTCATTTGTTCATTTGTCCATTTGTTCATTTGTTCATTTGTTCATTTGTTCATTTGTTCATTTGATCATTTGTTCATTCGCTCATTTGTTCATTCGCTCATTTGTTCACTTGTTCACTTGTTCACTTGTTCACTTGTTCACTTGTTCATTTGTTCATTTGTTCATTTGTTCATTTGTTCATTAGTTCATTTGTACATTTGTTCATCTGTCCATTTGATCAATTGTCCATTTGTCCATTTGTTCATTTGTTCATTTGTTCATTTGTTCACTTGTTCATTTGTTCATTTGTTCATTTGTACATTTGTTCATTTGTTCATTTGTTCATTTGTTCACTTGTTCATTTGTTCACTTGTTCACTTGCTCACTTGTTCATTTGTTCATTTGTTCATTCGCTCATTTGTTCATTCGCTCATTTATTCATTCGCTCATTTGTTCATTTGTACATTTGCTCATTTGTTCATTTGTACATTTGTTCATTTGTTCATTTGTTCATTTGTTCATTTGTTCATTTGTTCATTTGTTCGTTTGTTCATTTGTTCATTTGTTCATTTGTTCATTTGTTCATTTGTTCATGTGTTCATTTGTTCATTTGTTCATTTGTTCATTTGTTCATTTGTTCATTTGTCTATTCGCTCATTTGTTCATTTGTTCATTTGTTCGTTTGTTCATTTGTTCGTTTGTTCATTTGTTCGTTTGTTCATTTGTTCATTTGTTCATTTGTTCATTTGTTCATTTGTTCATTTGTTCATTTGTTCATTTGTTCGTTTGTTCGTTTGTTCATTTGTTCATTTGTTCATTTGTTAATTTGTTCATTTGTTCATTTGTTCATGTGTTCATTTGTTCATTTGTTCATTTGTTCATTTGTTCATTTGTTCACTTGTTCATTTGTTTATTTGTTCATTTTCCACTTGTTCATTTGTTCATTTGTTCATTTGTTCATTTGTTCATTTGTTCATTTGTTCATTTGTTCGTTTGTTCATTTGTTCATTTGTTCATTTATTCATTTGTTCATTTGTTCATTTGTTCATTTGTTCATTTGTTCATTTGTTCATTTGTTCATTTGTTCATTTATTCATTTGATCATTTGTTCATTTGTTCATTTGTTCATTTGTTCGTTTGTTCATTTGTTCATTTGTTCATTCGTTCATTTGCCTATTCGCTCATTTGTTGATTTGTTCATTCGCTTATTTGTTCATTCGCTCATTTGTTCATTTGTTCATTTGTTCATTTGTTCATTTGTTCGTTTGTTCATTTGTTCATTTGTTCATTTATTCCTTTGTTCATTTATTCCTTTGTTCATTTGTTCATTTGTTCATTTGTTCGTTTGTTCATTTGTTCATTTGTTCCTTTGTTCATTTGTTCATTTGTTCGTTTGTTCATTTGTTCATTTGTTCATTTGTTCACTTGTTCATTTGTTCATTTGTTCATTTGTTCAATTGTTCGTTTGTTCATTTGTTCATTTGTTCATTTATTCATTTGTTCATTTGTTCATTTGTTCATTTGTTCATTTGTGTATTCGCTCATTTGTTCATTTGTTCATTTGTTCATTTGTTCATTTGTTCACTTGTTCATTTGTTCATTTGCTCATTTGTTCATTTGTTCATTTGTTCATTTGTTCATTTGTTCATTTGTTCATTTGTTCATTTGTTCATTTGTTCATTTGTTCATTTGTTCGTTTGTTCATTTGTTCATTTGTTCATTTATTCATTTGTTCATTTGTTCATTTGTTCATTTGTTCATTTGTTCATTTGTTCATTTGTTCATTTGTTCATTTGTTCATTTGTTCATTTGTTCATTCGTTCATTTGCCTATTCGCTCATTTGTTCATTTGTTCATTTGTTCATTTGTGTATTCGCTCATTTGTTCATTTGTTCATTTGTTCATTTGTTCATTTGTTCATTTGTTCATTTGTTCATTTGTTCATTTGTTCATTTGTTCATTTGTTCATTTGTTCATTTGTTCATTTGTTCATTTGTTCATTTGTTCATTTGTTCATTCTTTCATTCGTTCATTCGTTCAATTGTTCATTTGTTCATTTGTTCATTTGTTCATTTGTTCGTTTGTTCATTTGTTCATTTGTTCATTTGTTCATTTGTTCATTTGTTCATGTGTTCATTTGTTCATTTGTTCATTTGTTCATTTGTTCATTTGTTCATTTGTCTATTCGCTCATTTGTTCATTTGTTCATTTGTTCGTTTGTTCATTTGTTCGTTTGTTCATTTGTTCATTTGTTCATTTGTTCATTTGTTCATTTGTTCGTTTGTTCGTTTGTTCATTTGTTCATTTGTTCATTTGTTCATTTGTTCATTTGTTCATTTGTTCATGTGTTCATTTGTTCATTTGTTCATTTGTTCATTTGTTCACTTGTTCATTTGTTTATTTGTTCATTTTCCACTTGTTCATTTGTTCATTTGTTCATTTGTTCATTTGTTCATTTGTTCATTTTCCATTTGTTCATTTGTTCATTTGTTCATTTGTCTATTCGCTCATTTGTTCATTTGTTCATTTGTTCATTTGTTCATTTGTTCATTTGTTCATTTGTTCATTTGTTCATTTGTTCATTTGTTCATTCGTTCATTTGCCTATTCGCTCATTTGTTCACTTGATCATTTGTTCATTTGTTCATTTGTCCATTTGTTCATTTGTCCATTTGTTCATTTGTTCATTTGTTCATTTGTTCATTTGTTCATTTGTTCATTTGATCATTTGTTCATTTGTTCATTTGTTCATTTTTTCGTTTGTTCATTTGTTCATTTGTTCGTTTGTTCATTTGTTCATTTGTTCATTCGTTCATTTGCCTATTCGCTCATTTGTTGATTTGTTCATTCGCTTATTTGTTCATTCGTTCATTTGCCTATTCGCTCATTTGTTCATTTGTTCATTTGTTCGTTTGTTCGTTTGTTCATTTGTTCGTTTGTTCATTTGTTCATTTGTTCATTTGTTCATTTGTTCGTTTGTTCATTTGTTCATTTGTTCATTTATTCATTTGTTCATTTGTTCATTTGTTCATTTGTTCGTTTGTTCATTTGTTCGTTTGTTCATTTGTTCATTTGTTCGTTTGTTCATTTGTTCATTTGTTCATTTGTTCATTTGTTCATTTGTTCATTTGTTCATTTGTTCATTTGTTCATTTGTTCATTTGTTCATTTGTTCATTTGTTCATTTGTTCATTTGTTCATTTGTTCATTTGTTCATTTGTTCATTTGTTCATTTGTTCATTTGTTCATTTGTTCATTTGTTCATTTGTTCATTTGTTCATTTGTTCATTTGTGCGATTGTCTATTCGCTCATTTGTTCATTTGTGCGATTGTCTATTCGCTCATTTGTTCATTTGTGCGATTGTCTATTCGCTCATTTGTTCATTCGTTCATTTGCCTATTCGCTCATTTGTTCACTTGTTCATTTGTTCATTTGTTCATTTGTTCGTTTGTTCATTTGTTCATTTGTTCATTTGTTCATTTGTTCATTTGTTCATTTGTTCATTTGTTCATTTGTTCATTTGTTCATTTGTTCATTTGTTCTTTTGTTCATTTGTTCATTTGTTCATTTGTTCATTTGTTCATTTGTTCATTTGTTCATTTGTTCATTTGTTCATTAGTTCATTTGTTCATTTGTTCATTTGTTCATTTGTTCATTTGTTCATTTGTTCATTTGTTCATTTGTTCATTTGTTCATTTGTTCATTTGTTCATTTGTTCATTTGTTCATTTGTTCATTTGTTCATTTGTTCATTTGTTCATTTGTTCATTTGTTCATTTGTTCATTTGTTCATTTGTTCATTTGTTCATTTGTTCATTTGTTCATTTGTTCATTTGTTCATTTGTTCATTTGTTCATTTGTTCATTTGTTCATTTGTTCATTTGTTCATTTGTTCATTTGTTCATTTGTTCATTTGTGCGATTGTCTATTCGCTCATTTGTTCATTCGTTCATTTGCCTATTCGCTCATTTGTTCATTTGTTCATTTGTTCGTTTGTTCATTTGTTCATTTGTTCATTTGTTCGTTTGTTCATTTGTTCATTTGTTCATTTGTTCATTTGTTCATTTGTTCATTTGTTCATTTGTTCATTTGTTCATTTGTTCATTTGTTCATTTGTTCATTTGTTCGTTTGTTCGTTTGTTCATTTGTTCATTTGTTCATTTGTTCATTTGTTCATTTGTTCATTTGTTCATTTGTTCATTTGTACATTTGTTCATTTGTTCATTTGTTCATTTGTTCATTAGTTCATTTGTACATTTGTTCATCTGTCCATTTGATCAATTGTCCATTTGTCCATTTGTTCATTTGTTCATTTGTTCATTTGTTCATTTGTTCATTTGTACATTTGTTCATTTGTTCATTTGTTCATTTGTTCATTTGTTCATTTGTTCATTTGTTCATTTGTTCACTTGTTCACTTGTTCATTTGTTCATTTGTTCATTTGTTCATTTGTTCATTTGTTCATTTGTTCATTTGTTCACTTGTTCACTTGTTCATTTGTTCATTTGTTCATTTGTTCATTTGTTCGTTTCTTCATTTGTTCAATTGTTCACTTCTTCATTTGTTCATTTGTTCATTTGTTCATTTGTTCCTTCGTTCATTTGTCTATTCGCACATTGGTTCATTTGTTAATTCGTTCATTTGTCTATTCGCTCATTTGTTAATTCGTTCATTTGTCTATTCGCTCATTTGTTCATTCGTTCATTTGTCATTTGTTCATTTGTTCACTTGTTCATTTGTTCATTTGTTCAATTGTTCACTTGTTCATTTGTTCATTTGTTCATTTGTTCATTTGTTCATTTGTCCATTTGTTCATTTGTCCATTTGTTCATTTGTCCATTTGTTCATTTGTTCATTTGTACATTTGTTCATTTGTTCATTTGTTCATTTGTTCATTTGTCCATTTGTTCATTTGTTCATTTGTCCATTTGTTCATTTGTTCATTTGTTCATTTGTTCATTTGTTCATTTGATCATTTGTTCATTCGCTCATTTGTTCATTCGCTCATTTGTTCACTTGTTCACTTGTTCACTTGTTCACTTGTTCACTTGTTCATTTGTTCATTTGTTCATTTGTTCATTTGTTCATTAGTTCATTTGTACATTTGTTCATCTGTCCATTTGATCAATTGTCCATTTGTCCATTTGTTCATTTGTTCATTTGTTCATTTGTTCACTTGTTCATTTGTTCATTTGTTCATTTGTACATTTGTTCATTTGTTCATTTGTTCATTTGTTCACTTGTTCATTTGTTCACTTGTTCACTTGCTCACTTGTTCATTTGTTCATTTGTTCATTCGCTCATTTGTTCATTCGCTCATTTATTCATTCGCTCATTTGTTCATTTGTACATTTGCTCATTTGTTCATTTGTACATTTGTTCATTTGTTCATTTGTTCATTTGTTCATTTGTTCATTTGTTCATTTGTTCATTTGTTCATTAGTTCATTTGTTCATTTGTTCATTTGTTCATTTGTTCATTTGTTCATTTGTTCATTTGTTCACTTGTCCATTTGTTCATTTGTTCATTTGTTCATTTGTTCATTTGTTCATTTATTCATTTATTCATTTGTTCATTTGTTCATTTGTTCATTTGTTCATTTGTTCATTTGTTCATTTGTTCATTTGTTCATTTGTTCATTTGTTCATTTGTTCATTTGTTCATTTGTTCATTTGTTCATTTGTTCATTTGTTCATTTGTTCATTTGTTCATTTGTTCATTTGTTCATTTGTTCATTTGTTCATTTGTTCATTTGTTCATCTGTCCATTTGATCAATTGTCCATTTGTCCATTTGTTCATTTGTTCATTTGTTCATTTGTTCATTTGTTCATTTGTTCATTTGTACATTTGTTCATTTGTTCATTTGTTCATTTGTTCATTTGTTCATTTGTTCATTTGTTCATTTGCTCATTTGTTCATTTGTTCATTTGTTCATTTGTTCATTTGTTCATTTGTTCATTTGTTCATTTGTTCATTTGTTCATTTGTTCATTTGATCATTTGTTCATTAGTTCATTTGTTCATTTGTCCATTTGTCCATTTGTTCATTTGTTCATTTGTTCATTTGTTCATTTGTTCATTTGTTCATTTGTACATTTGTTCATTTGTTCATTTGTTCATTTGTTCATTTGTTCATTTGTTCATTTGTTCATTTGCTCATTTGTTCATTTGTTCATTTGTTCATTTGTTCATTTGTTCATTTGTTCATTTGTTCATTTGTTCATTTGTTCATTTGTTCATTTGATCATTTGTTCATTAGTTCATTTGTTCATTTGTTCATTTGTTCATTTGTTCATTTGTTCATTTGTTCATTTGTTCATTTGATCATTTGTTCATTTGATCATTTGTTCATTTGTTCATTTGTTCATTTGTTCACTTGTTCACTTGTTCACTTGTTCACTTGTTCACTTGTTCACTTGTTCACTTGTTCACTTGTTCACTTGTTCACTTGTTCACTTGTTCACTTGTTCACTTGTTCACTTGTTCACTTGTTCACTTGTTCACTTGTTCACTTGTTCACTTGTTCATTTGTTCATTTGTTCATTTGTTCATTTGTTCATTTGTTCATTTGTTCATTTGTTCATTTGTTCATTTGTTCATTTGTTCATTTGTTCATTTGTTCATTTGTTCATTTGTTCATTAGTTCATTTGTACATTTGTTCATCTGTCCATTTGATCAATTGTCCATTTGTCCATTTGTTCATTTGTTCATTTGTTCATTTGTTCATTTGTTCATTTGTTCATTTGTACATTTGTTCATTTGTTCATTTGTTCATTTGTTCATATGTTCATTTGTTCATTTGTTCATTTGTTCATTTGTTCATTTCTTCATTTCTTCATTTGTTCATTTGTTCATTTGTTCATTTGTTCATTTGTTCATTTGTTCATTTGTTCACTTGTTCACTTGTTCATTTGTTCATTTGTTCATTTCTTCGTTTCTTCGTTTCTTCATTTCTTCGTTTGTTCATTTGTTCATTTGTACATTTGTTCATTTGTTCATTTGTTCATTTGTTCATTTCTTCATTTGTTCAATTGTTCATTTGTTCATTTGTTCATTTGTTCATTTGTTCATGTGTTCATTTGTTCATTTGTTCATTTGTCCATTTGTCCACTTGTTCACTTGTTCACTTGTTCACATGTTCATTTGTTCATTTGTTCATTTGTTCATTTGTTCATTAGTTCATTTGTACATTTGTTCATCTGTCCATTTGATCAATTGTCCATTTGTCCATTTGTTCATTTGTTCATTTGTTCATTTGTTCATTTGTTCATTTGTTCATTTGTTCATTTGTACATTTGTTCATTTGTTCATTTGTTCATTTGTTCATTTGTTCATTTGTTCACTTGTTCACTTGTTCATTTGTTCATTTGTTCATTTGTTCACTTGTTCATTTGTTCATTTGTCCATTTGTTCATTTGTTCATTTGTCCATTTGTTCATTTGTTCATTTGTCCATTTGTTCATTTGTTCATTTGTTCATTTCTTCATTTGTTCATTTGTTCATTTGTCCATTTGTTCATTTGTTCATTTGTCCATTTGTTCATTTGTTCGTTTGTTCATTTGTTCATTTGATCATTTGTTCATTCGCTCATTTGTTCATTCGCTCATTTATTCATTCGCTCATTTGTTCACTTGTTCACTTGTTCACTTGTTCACTTGTTCACTTGTTCATTTGTTCATTTGTTCATTTGTTCATTTGTTCATTTGTTCATTAGTTCATTTGTACATTTGCTCATTTGTTCATTTGTACATTTGTTCATTTGTTCATTTGTTCATTTTTTCATTTCTTCATTTGTTCAATTGTTCATTTCTTCATTTGTTCATTTGTTCGTTTGTTCATTTGTTCATTTGTTCATTTGTTCATTTGTTCATTTGTTCACTTGTTCACTTGTTCATTTGTTCATTTGTTCATTTCTTCGTTTCTTCGTTTCTTCATTTCTTCGTTTGTTCATTTGTTCATTTGTACATTTGTTCATTTGTTCATTTGTTCATTTGTTCATTTCTTCATTTGTTCAATTGTTCATTTGTTCATTTGTTCATGTGTTCATTTGTTCATTTGTTCATTTGTCCATTTGTCCACTTGTTCACTTGTTCATTTGTTCATTTGTTCATTTGTTCATTTGTACATTTGTTCATTTGTTCATTTGTTCATTTGTTCATATGTTCATTTGTTCATTTGTTCATTTGTTCATTTCTTCATTTCTTCATTTGTTCATTTGTTCATTTGTTCATTTGTTCATTTGTTCATATGTTCATTTGTTCATTTGTTCATTTGTTCATTTGTTCACTTGTTCACTTGTTCATTTGTTCATTTGTTCATTTGTTCATTTGTTCATTTGTTCATTTGTTCATTTGTTCATTTGTTCATTTGTTCATTTGTTCATTTGATCATTTGTTCATTAGTTCATTTGTTCATTTGTTCATTTGTTCATTTGTTCATTTGTTCATTTGTTCATTTGTTCATTTGATCATTTGTTCATTTGTTCATTTGTTCATTTGTTCATTTGTTCACTTGTTCACTTGTTCACTTGTTCACTTGTTCACTTGTTCACTTGTTCACTTGTTCACTTGTTCACTTGTTCACTTGTTCACTTGTTCACTTGTTCACTTGTTCACTTGTTCATTTGTTCATTTGTTCATTTGTTCATTTGTTCATTTGTTCATTTGTTCATTAGTTCATTTGTACATTTGTTCATCTGTCCATTTGATCAATTGTCCATTTGTCCATTTGTTCATTTGTTCATTTGTTCATTTGTTCATTTGTTCATTTGTTCATTTGTTCATTTGTTCATTTGTTCATTTGTTCATTTGTACATTTGTTCATTTGTTCATTTGTTCATATGTTCATTTGTTCATTTGTTCATTTGTTCATTTGTTCATTTGTTCATTTGTTCATTTGTTCATTTGTTCATTTGTTCATTTGTTCACTTGTTCACTTGTTCATTTGTTCATTTGTTCATTTCTTCGTTTCTTCATTTCTTCGTTTGTTCATTTGTTCATTTGTACATTTGTTCATTTGTTCATTTGTTCATTTGTTCATTTCTTCATTTGTTCAATTGTTCATTTGTTCATTTGTTCATTTGTTCATTTGTTCATGTGTTCATTTGTTCATTTGTCCATTTGTCCACTTGTTCACTTGTTCACTTGTTCACTTGTTCACTTGTTCACATGTTCATTTGTTCATTTGTTCATTTGTTCATTTGTTCATTTGTTCATTTGTTCATTTGTTCATTTGTTCATTTTTTCATTAGTTCATTTGTACATTTGTTCATCTGTCCATTTGATCAATTGTCCATTTGTCCATTTGTTCATTTGTTCATTTGTCCATTTGTTCATTTGTTCATTTGTCCATTTGTTCATTTGTTCATTTGTTCATTTGTTCATTTGTTCATTTGTTCATTTGTTCATTTGTTCATTTGTTCATTTGTTCATTTGTTCATTTGTTCATTTGTTCATTTGTTCATTTTTTCATTAGTTCATTTGTTCATTTGTTCATATGTTCATTTGTTCATTTGTTCATTTGTTCATTTGTTCACTTGTTCACTTGTTCATTTGTTCATTTGTTCATTTGTTCATTTGTTCATTTGTTCATTTGTTCATTTGTTCATTTGTTCATTTGTTCATTTGTTCATTTGATCATTTGTTCATTAGTTCATTTGTTCATTTGTTCATTTGTTCATTTGTTCATTTGTTCATTTGTTCATTTGTTCATTTGATCATTTGTTCATTTGTTCATTTGTTCATTTGTTCATTTGTTCACTTGTTCACTTGTTCACTTGTTCACTTGTTCACTTGTTCACTTGTTCACTTGTTCACTTGTTCACTTGTTCACTTGTTCACTTGTTCACTTGTTCACTTGTTCACTTGTTCACTTGTTCACTTGTTCACTTGTTCACTTGTTCACTTGTTCACTTGTTCATTTGTTCATTTGTTCATTTGTTCATTTGTTCATTTGTTCATTTGTTCATTTGTTCATTTGATCATTTGTTCATTAGTTCATTTGTTCATTTGTTCATTTGTTCATTTGTTCATTTGTTCATTTGTTCATTTGTTCATTTGATCATTTGTTCATTTGTTCATTTGTTCATTTGTTCATTTGTTCACTTGTTCACTTGTTCACTTGTTCACTTGTTCACTTGTTCACTTGTTCACTTGTTCACTTGTTCACTTGTTCACTTGTTCACTTGTTCACTTGTTCACTTGTTCACTTGTTCACTTGTTCACTTGTTCACTTGTTCACTTGTTCACTTGTTCACTTGTTCACTTGTTCACTTGTTCATTTGTTCATTTGTTCATTTGTTCATTTGTTCATTTGTTCATTTGTTCATTAGTTCATTTGTACATTTGTTCATCTGTCCATTTGATCAATTGTCCATTTGTCCATTTGTTCATTTGTTCATTTGTTCATTTGTTCATTTGTTCATTTGTTCATTTGTTCATTTGTTCATTTGTTCATTTGTTCATTTGTACATTTGTTCATTTGTTCATTTGTTCATATGTTCATTTGTTCATTTGTTCATTTGTTCATTTGTTCATTTGTTCATTTGTTCATTTGTTCATTTGTTCATTTGTTCATTTGTTCACTTGTTCACTTGTTCATTTGTTCATTTGTTCATTTCTTCGTTTCTTCGTTTCTTCATTTCTTCGTTTGTTCATTTGTTCATTTGTACATTTGTTCATTTGTTCATTTGTTCATTTGTTCATTTCTTCATTTGTTCAATTGTTCATTTGTTCATTTGTTCATTTGTTCATTTGTTCATGTGTTCATTTGTTCATTTGTCCATTTGTCCACTTGTTCACTTGTTCACTTGTTCACTTGTTCACTTGTTCACATGTTCATTTGTTCATTTGTTCATTTGTTCATTTGTTCATTTGTTCATTTGTTCATTTGTTCATTTGTTCATTTTTTCATTAGTTCATTTGTACATTTGTTCATCTGTCCATTTGATCAATTGTCCATTTGTCCATTTGTTCATTTGTTCATTTGTCCATTTGTTCATTTGTTCATTTGTCCATTTGTTCATTTGTTCATTTGTTCATTGGTTCATTTGTTCATTTGTTCATTTGTCCATTTGTTCATTTGTTCATTTGTCCATTTGTTCATTTGTTCATTTGTTCATTTGTTCATTTGATCATTTGTTCATTCGCTCATTTGATCATTTGTTCATTTGTTCATTTGTTCATTTGTTCATTAGTTCATTTGGACATTTGTTCATCTGTCCATTTGATCAATTGTCCATTTGTCCATTTGTTCATTTGTTCATTTGTTCATTTGTTCATTTGTTCATTTGTTCATTTGTTCATTTGTTCATTTGTTCATTTGTTCATTTGTACATTTGTTCATTTGTTCATTTGTTCATTTGTTCATTTGTTCATTTGTTCATTTGTTCATTTGCTCATTTGTTCATTTGTTCATTTGTTCATTTGTTCATTTGTTCATTTGTTCATTTGTTCATTTGTTCATTTGTTCATTTGTTCATTTGTTCATTTGTTCATTTGTTCATTTGTTCATTTGTTCATTTGTTTATTTGTTCATTTGTTCATTTGTTCATTTGTTCATTTGTTCATTTGTTCATTTGTTCATTTGTTCATTTGTTCATTTGTTCATTTGTTCATTTGTTCATTTGTTCATTTGTTCATTTGTTCATTTGTTCATTTGTTCATTTGATCATTTGTTCATTCGCTCATTTGTTCATTTGTTCATTTGTTCATTTGATCATTTGTTCATTCGCTCATTTGTTCATTCGCTCATTTATTCATTCGCTCATTTGTTCATTTGTACATTTGCTCATTTGTTCACTTGTTCATTTGTTCATTCGTTCATTTGTTCATTTGTTCATTTGTTCACTTGTTGATTTGTTCACTTGTTCATTTGTTCACTTGTTCACTTGCTCACTTGTTCATTTGTTCATTTGTTCATTTGTTCATTTGTTCATTTGTTCATTTGTTCATTCGCTCATTTGTTCATTCGCTCATTTGTTCATTCGCTCATTTGTTCATTCGCTCATTTATTCATTCGCTCATTTGTTCATTTGTACATTTTCTCATTTGTTCATTTGTTCATTCGTTCGATTTTCTATTCCCTAATTTGTTCATTCGTTCATTTGCCTATTCGCTCATTTGTTCACTTGTTAATTATTTCATTTGTTCATTTGTTCATTTGTTCATTTGTTCATTTGTTCATTTGTTCATTTGTTCATTTGTTCATTTGTTCATTGGTTCATTTGTTCATTTGTTCATTGGTTCATTTGTTCATTTGTTCATTTGTTCATTTGTTCATTTGTTCATTTGTTCATTAGTTCATTTTTTCATTTGTTCATACGTTCATTTGTTCAATATTTTAATTTGTTCATTTTTTACATTTGTTCATTTGCTCATTTGTTCATTTGTTCATTTGTTCATTTGTTCATTTGTTCATTTGTTCATTTGTTCATTTGTTCATTTGTTCATTTGTTCATTTGTTCATTTGTTCATTTGTTCATTTGTTCATTCGTTCTATTTTCTATTCCCTAATTTGTTCATTCGTTCATTTGCCTATTCGCTCATTTGTTCACTTGTTAATTATTTCATTTGTTCATTTGTTCATTTGTTAATTTTTTCATTTGTTCATTTGTTCATTGTCTATTCGCTCATTTGTTCAATTGTTCATTTGTTCGTTTGTTCGTTTGTTCATTTGTTCATTTGTCCATTTGTTCATTTGTTCATTTGTTCCTTTGTTCATTTGATCATTTTTTCATTCGCTCATTTGTTCATTCGCTCATTTATTCATTCGCTCATTTGTTCATTTGTACATTTGCTCATTTGTTCATTTGTTCGTTTGTTCATTCGTTCATTTGTTCATTTGTTCATTTGTTCACTTGTTCATTTGTTCACTTGTTCATTTGTTCACTTGTTCATTTGTTCACTTGTTCACTTGCTCACTTGTTCATTTGTTCATTTGTTCATTCGCTCATTTGTTCATTCGCTCATTTATTCATTCGCTCATTTGTTAATTTGTACATTTGTTCATTTGTTCATTTGTTCATTTGTCCATTTGTTCATTTGTTCATTTGTTCATTTGTTCATTTGTTCATTTGATCATTTGTTCATTCGCTCATTTGTTCATTTGTTCATTTGTTCATTTGATCATTTGTTCATTCGCTCATTTGTTCATTCGCTCATTTATTCATTCGCTCATTTGTTCATTTGTACATTTGCTCATTTGTTCACTTGTTCATTTGTTCATTCGTTCATTTGTTCATTTGTTCATTTGTTCACTTGTTGATTTGTTCACTTGTTCATTTGTTCACTTGTTCACTTGCTCACTTGTTCATTTGTTCATTTGTTCATTTGTTCATTTGTTCATTTGTTCATTTGTTCATTCGCTCATTTGTTCATTCGCTCATTTGTTCATTCGCTCATTTGTTCATTCGCTCATTTATTCATTCGCTCATTTGTTCATTTGTACATTTTCTCATTTGTTCATTTGTTCATTCGTTCGATTTTCTATTCCCTAATTTGTTCATTCGTTCATTTGCCTATTCGCTCATTTGTTCACTTGTTAATTATTTCATTTGTTCATTTGTTCATTTGTTCATTTGTTCATTTGTTCATTTGTTCATTTGTTCATTTGTTCATTTGTTCATTGGTTCATTTGTTCATTTGTTCATTGGTTCATTTGTTCATTTGTTCATTTGTTCATTTGTTCATTTGTTCATTTGTTCATTAGTTCATTTTTTCATTTGTTCATACGTTCATTTGTTCAATATTTTAATTTGTTCATTTTTTACATTTGTTCATTTGCTCATTTGTTCATTTGTTCATTTGTTCATTTGTTCATTTGTTCATTTGTTCATTTGTTCATTTGTTCATTTGTTCATTTGTTCATTTGTTCATTTGTTCATTTGTTCATTTGTTCATTCGTTCTATTTTCTATTCCCTAATTTGTTCATTCGTTCATTTGCCTATTCGCTCATTTGTTCACTTGTTAATTATTTCATTTGTTCATTTGTTCATTTGTTAATTTTTTCATTTGTTCATTTGTTCATTGTCTATTCGCTCATTTGTTCAATTGTTCATTTGTTCGTTTGTTCGTTTGTTCATTTGTTCATTTGTCCATTTGTTCATTTGTTCATTTGTTCCTTTGTTCATTTGATCATTTTTTCATTCGCTCATTTGTTCATTCGCTCATTTATTCATTCGCTCATTTGTTCATTTGTACATTTGCTCATTTGTTCATTTGTTCGTTTGTTCATTCGTTCATTTGTTCATTTGTTCATTTGTTCACTTGTTCATTTGTTCACTTGTTCATTTGTTCACTTGTTCATTTGTTCACTTGTTCACTTGCTCACTTGTTCATTTGTTCATTTGTTCATTCGCTCATTTGTTCATTCGCTCATTTATTCATTCGGTCATTTGTTAATTTGTACATTTGTTCATTTGTTCATTTGTTCATTTGTCCATTTGTTCATTTGTTCATTTGTTCATTTGTTCATTTGTTCATTTATTCATTTGTTCATTTGTTCATTTGTTCATTTGTTCATTTGTTCATTTGTTCATTTGTTCATTTGTTCATCTGTCCATTTGATCAATTGTCCATTTGTCCATTTGTTCATTTGTTCATTTGTTCATTTGTTCATTTGTTCATTTGTTCATTTGTACATTTGTTCATTTGTTCATTTGTTCATTTGTTCATTTGTTCATTTGTTCATTTGTTCATTTGTTCATTTGCTCATTTGTTCATTTGTTCATTTGTTCATTTGTTCATTTGTTCATTTGTTCATTTGTTCATTTGTTCATTTGATCATTTGTTCATTAGTTCATTTGTTCATTTGTTCATTTGTTCATTTGTTCATTTGTTCATTTGTTCATTTGTTCATTTGATCATTTGTTCATTTGTTCATTTGTTCATTTGTTCATTTGTTCACTTGTTCACTTGTTCACTTGTTCACTTGTTCACTTGTTCACTTGTTCACTTGTTCACTTGTTCACTTGTTCACTTGTTCATTTGTTCATTTGTTCATTTGTTCATTTGTTCATTTGTTCATTTGTTCATTTGTTCATTTGTTCATTTGTTCATTTGTACATTTGTTCATCTGTCCATTTGATCAATTGTCCATTTGTCCATTTGTTCATTTGTTCATTTGTTCATTTGTTCATTTGTTCATTTGTTCATTTGTTCATTTGTACATTTGTTCATTTGTTCATTTGTTCATTTGTTCATTAGTTCATTTGTACATTTGTTCATCTGTCCATTTGATCAATTGTCCATTTGTCCATTTGTTCATTTGTTCATTTGTTCATTTGTTCATTTGTTCATTTGTACATTTGTTCATTTGTTCATTTGTTCATTTGTTCATTTGTTCATTTGTTCACTTGTTCACTTGTTCATTTGTTCATTTGTTCATTTGTTCATTTGTTCATTTGTTCATTTGTTCACTTGTTCACTTGTTCATTTGTTCATTTGTTCATTTGTTCGTTTCTTCATTTGTTCAATTGTTCACTTCTTCATTTGTTCATTTGTTCATTTGTTCATTTGTTCCTTCGTTCGTTTGTCTATTCGCACATTTGTTCATTTGTTAATTCGTTCATTTGTCTATTCGCTCATTTGTTCATTTGTTAATTCGTTCATTTGTCTATTCGCTCATTTGTTCATTTGTTAATTCGTTCATTTGTCTATTCGCTCATTTGTTCATTTGTCATTTGTTCATTTGTTCACTTGTTCATTTGTTCATTTGTTCATTTGTTCATTTGTTCATTTGTTCATTTGTTCATTTGTTCATTTGTTCATTTGTTCATTTGTTTATTTGTTCATTTGTTCATTTGTTCATTTGTTCATTTGTTCATTTGTTCATTTGTTCATTTGTTCATTTGTTCATTTGTTCACTTGTTCACTTGTTCATTTGTTCATTTGTTCATTTCTTCGTTTCTTCGTTTCTTCATTTCTTCGTTTGTTCATTTGTTCATTTGTACATTTGTTCATTTGTTCATTTGTTCATTTGTTCATTTCTTCATTTGTTCAATTGTTCATTTGTTCATTTGTTCACTTGTTCATTTGTTCATTTGTTCACTTGTTCACTTGTTCACTTGTTCACTTGTTCACTTGTTCACTTGTTCATTTGTTCATTTGTTCATTTGTTCATTTGTTCATTTGTTCATTTGTTCATTTGTTCATTTGTTCATTTGTTCATTTGTTCATTTGTACATTTGTTCATCTGTCCATTTGATCAATTGTCCATTTGTCCATTTGTTCATTTGTTCATTTGTTCATTTGTTCATTTGTTCATTTGTTCATTTGTTCATTTGTACATTTGTTCATTTGTTCATTTGTTCATTTGTTCATTTGTCCATTTGTTCATTTGTCCATCTGTCCATTTGATCAATTGTCCATTTGTCCATTTGTTCATTTGTTCATTTGTTCATTTGTTCATTTGTTCATTTGTACATTTGTTCATTTGTTCATTTGTTCATTTGTTCATTTGTTCATTTGTTCATTTGTTCATTTGTACACTTGTTCACTTGTTCATTTGTTCATTTGTTCATTTGTTCATTTGTTCATTTGTTCATTTGTTCATTTGTTCATTTGTTCATTTGTTCATTTGTTCATTTGTTCATTTGTTCATTTGTTCATTTGTTCATTTGTTCATTTGTTCATTTGTTCATTTGTTCATTTGTTCATTTGTTCATTTGTTTATTTGTTCATTTGTTCATTTGTTCATTTGTTCATTTGTTCATTTGTTCATTTGTTCATTTGTTCATTTGTTCATTTGTTCATTTGTTCATTTGATCATTTGTTCATTCGCTCATTTGTTCATTTGTTCATTTGTTCATTTGATCATTTGTTCATTCGCTCATTTGTTCATTCGCTCATTTATTCATTCGCTCATTTGTTCATTTGTTAATTATTTCATTTGTTCATTTGTTCATTTGTTCATTTGTTCATTTGTTCATTTGTTCATTTGTTCATTTGTTCATTTGTTCATTTGTTCATTTGTTCATTTGTTCATTTGTTCATTTGTTCATTTGTTCATTTGTTCATTTGTTCATTTGTTCATTTGTTCATTTGTTCATTTGTTCATTTGTTTATTTGTTCATTTGTTCATTTGTTCATTTGTTCATTTGTTCATTCGCTCATTTGTTCATTCGCTCATTTGTTCATTCGCTCATTTATTCATTCGCTCATTTGTTCATTTGTACATTTGCTCATTTGTTCATTTGTTCATTTGTTCATTTGTTCATTCGTTCGATTTTCTATTCCCTAATTTGTTCATTCGTTCATTTGCCTATTCGCTCATTTGTTCACTTGTTAATTATTTCATTTGTTCATTTGTTCATTTGTTCATTTGTTCATTTGTTCATTTGTTCATTTGTTCATTTGTTCATTTGTTCATTTGTTCATTTGTTCATTTGTTCATTTGTTCATTTGTTCATTTGTTCATTTGTTCATTTGTTCATTTGTTCATTTGTTCATTTGTTCATTTGTTCATTTGTTCATTTGTTCATTTGTTCATTTGTTCATTTGTTCATTTGTTCATTTGTTCATTTGTTCATTTGTTCATTTGTTCATTTGTTCATTTGTTCATTTGTTCATATGTTCATTTGTTCATTTGTTCATTTGTTCATTCGTTCGATTTTCTATTCCCTAATTTGTTCATTCGTTCATTTGCCTATTCGCTCATTTGTTCACTTGTTAATTATTTCATTTGTTCATTTGTTCATTTGTTCATTTGTTAATTTTTTCATTTGTTCATTTGTTCATTGTCTATTCGCTCGTTTGTTCAATTGTTCATTTGTTCGTTTGTTCGTTTGTTCATTTGTTCATTTGTTCATTTGTTCATTTGTTCATTTGTTCATTTTTTTCATTTGTTCATTTGTTCATTTGTTCATTTGTTCATTTGTTCATTTGTTCATTTGTTCATTTGTTCATTTGTTCATTTGTTCATTTGTTCATTTGTTCATTTGTTCATTTGTTCATTTGTTCATTTGTTCATTTGTTCATTTGTTCATTTGTTCATTTGTTCATTTGTTCATTTGTTCATTTTTTCATTTGATCATTTGTCATTTGTTCATTTGTCATTTGTTCATTTGTTCATTTGTTCGTTTGTTCATTTGTTCATTAGTTCATTTTTTCATTTGTTCATACGTTCATTTGTTCAATATTTTAATTTGTTCATTTTTTACATTTGTTCATTTGCTCATTTGTTCATTTGTTCATTTGTTCATTTGTTCATTCGTTCATTTGTTCATTTGTTCATTTGTTCACTTGTTCATTTGTTCACTTGTTCATTTGTTCACTTGTTCATTTGTTCACTTGTTCACTTGCTCACTTGTTCATTTGTTCATTTGTTCATTTGTTCATTTGTTCATCTGTTCATTTGTTCATTCGCTCATTTGTTCATTCGCTCATTTGTTCATTCGCTCATTTATTCATTCGCTCATTTGTTCATTCGTACATTTGCTCATTTGTTCATTTGTTCATTTGTTCATTTGTTCATTCGTTCGATTTTCTATTCCCTAATTTGTTCATTCGTTCATTTGCCTATTCGCTCATTTGTTCACTTGTTAATTATTTCATTTGTTCATTTGTTCATTTGTTCATTTGTTCATTTGTTCATTTGTTCATTTGTTCATTTGTTCATTTGTTCATTTGTTCATTTGTTCATTTGTTCATTTGTTCATTTGTTCATTTGTTCATTTGTTCATTTGTTCATTTGTTCATTTGTTCATTTGTTCATTTGTTCATTTGTTCATTTGTTCATTTGTTCATTTGTTCATTTGTTCATTTGTTCATTTGTTCATTTGTTCATTCGTTCGATTTTCTATTCCCTAATTTGTTCATTCGTTCATTTGCCTATTCGCTCATTTGTTCACTTGTTAATTATTTCATTTGTTCATTTGTTCATTTGTTCATATGTTAATTTTTTCATTTGTTCATTTGTTCATTGTCTATTCGCTCGTTTGTTCATTTGTTCGTTTGTTCGTTTGTTCATTTGTTCATTTGTTCATTTGTTCATTTGTTCATTTGTTCATTTGTTCATTTGTTCATTTGTTCATTTGTTCATTTGTTCATTTGTTCATTTGTTCATTTGTTCATTTGTTCATTTGTTCATTTGTTCATTTGTTCATTTGTTCATTTGTTCATTTGTTCATTTGTTCATTTGTTCATTTGTTCATTTGTTCATTTGTTCATTTTTTCATTTGATCATTTGCCATTTGTTCATTTGTCACTTGTTCATTTGTTCATTTGTTCGTTTGTTCATTTGTTCATTAGTTCATTTTTTCATTTGTTCATACGTTCATTTGTTCAATATTTTAATTTGTTCATTTTTTACATTTGTTCATTTGCTCATTTGTTCATTTGTTCATTTGTTCATTTGTTCATTTGTTCATTTGTTCATTTGTTCATTTGTTCATTTGTTCATTTGTTCATTCGTTCATTCGTTCATTCGTTCATTCGTTCAATTGTTCATTTGTTCATTTGTTCATTTGTTCATTTGTTCGTTTGTTCATTTGTTCATTTGTTCATTTGTTCATTTGTTCATTTGTTCATTCGTTCATTCGTTCATTCGTTCATTCGTTCAATTGTTCATTTGTTCATTTGTTCATTTGTTCATTTGTTCGTTTGTTCATTTGTTCATTTGTTCATTTGTTCATTTGTTCATTTGTTCATGTGTTCATTTGTTCATTTGTTCATTTGTTCATTTGTTCATTCGTTCATTCGTTCATTCGTTCAATTGTTCATTTGCCTATTCGCTCATTTGTTCATTTGTTCGTTTGTTCGTTTGTTCATTTGTTCGTTTGTTCATTTGTTCATTTGTTCATTTGTTCATTTGTTCATTTGTTCGTTTGTTCATTTGTTCATTTGTTCATTTATTCCTTTGTTCATTTGTTCATTTGTTCATTTGTTCGTTTGTTCATTTGTTCATTTGTTCATTTGTTCATTTGTTCATTTGATCATTTGTTCGTTTGTTCATTTGTTCATTTGTTCATTTGTTCATTTGTTCATTTGTTCATTTGTTCAATTGTTCGTTTGTTCATTTGTTCATTTGTTCATTTATTCATTTGTTCATTTGTTCATTTGTTCATTTGTTCATTTGTTCATTTGTGTATTCGCTCATTTGTTCATTTGTTCATTTGTTCATTTGTTCATTTGTTCATTTGTTCATTTGTTCATTTGCTCATTTGTTCATTTGTTCATTTGTTCATTTGTTCATTTGTTCATTTGTTCATTTGTTCATTTGTTCATTTGTTCATTAGTTCATTTGTACATTTGTTCATTTGTTCATTTGTTCATTTGTTCATTTGTTCATTTGTTCATTCGTTCATTCGTTCATTCGTTCATTCGTTCAATTGTTCATTTGTTCATTTGTTCATTTGTTCATTTGTTCGTTTGTTCATTTGTTCATTTGTTCATTTGTTCATTTGTTCATTTGTTCATGTGTTCATTTGTTCATTTGTTCATTTGTTCATTTGTTCATTTGTTCATGTGTTCATTTGTTCATTTGTTCATTTGTTCATTTGTTCATTTGTTCATTTGTCTATTCGCTCATTTGTTCATTTGTTCATTTGTTCGTTTGTTCATTTGTTCGTTTGTTCATTTGTTCATTTGTTCATTTGTTCATTTGTTCATTTGTTCATTTGTTCATTTGTTCATTTGTTCACTTGTTCATTTGTTTATTTGTTCATTTTCCACTTGTTCATTTCTTCATTTGTTCATTTGTTCATTTGTTCATTTGTTCGTTTGTTCATTTGTTCATTTGTTCATTTATTCATTTGTTCATTTGTTCATTTGTTCATTTGTTCATTTGTTCATTTGTTCATTTGTTCATTTGTTCATTAGTTCATTTGTACATTTGTTCATTTGTTCATTTGTTCATTTGTTCATTTGTTCATTTGTTCATTCGTTCATTCGTTCATTCGTTCATTCGTTCAATTGTTCATTTGTTCATTTGTTCATTTGTTCATTTGTTCGTTTGTTCATTTGTTCATTTGTTCATTTGTTCATTTGTTCATTTGTTCATGTGTTCATTTGTTCATTTGTTCATTTGTTCATTTGTTCATTTGTTCATGTGTTCATTTGTTCATTTGTTCATTTGTTCATTTGTTCATTTGTTCATTTGTCTATTCGCTCATTTGTTCATTTGTTCATTTGTTCGTTTGTTCATTTGTTCGTTTGTTCATTTGTTCATTTGTTCATTTGTTCATTTGTTCATTTGTTCATTTGTTCATTTGTTCATTTGTTCATTTGTTCGTTTGTTCATTTGTTCATTTGTTCATTTGTTCATTTCTTCATTTGTTCATTTGTTCATGTGTTCATTTGTTCATTTGTTCATTTGTTCATTTGTTCATTTGTTCATTTGTTCATTTGTTCACTTGTTCATTTGTTTATTTGTTCATTTTCCACTTGTTCATTTGTTCATTTGTTCATTTGTTCATTTGTTCATTTGTTCATTTGTTCGTTTGTTCATTTGTTCATTTGTTCATTTATTCATTTGTTCATTTGTTCATTTGTTCATTTGTTCATTTGTTCATTTGTTCATTTGTTCATTTGTTCATTTGTTCATTTGTTCATTCGTTCATTTGCCTATTCGCTCATTTGTTCATTTGTTCATTTGTTCATTTGTTCATTTGTTCATTTGTTCATTCGTTCATTTGCCTATTCGCTCATTTGTTCACTTGATCATTTGTTCATTTGTTCATTTGTCCATTTGTTCATTTGTTCATTTGTTCATTTGTTCATTTGTTCATTTGTTCATTTGATCATTTGTTCATTTGTTCATTTGTTCATTTGTTCATTTTTTCGTTTGTTCATTTGTTCATTTGTTCATTTGTTCGTTTGTTCATTTGTTCATTTGTTCATTCGTTCATTTGCCTATTCGCTCATTTGTTGATTTGTTCATTCGCTTATTTGTTCATTCGCTCATTTGTTCATTCGTTCATTTGCCTATTCGCTCATTTGTTCATTTGTTCGTTTGTTCGTTTGTTCATTTGTTCGTTTGTTCATTTGTTCATTTGTTCATTTGTTCATTTGTTCATTTGTTCGTTTGTTCATTTGTTCATTTGTTCATTTATTCCTTTGTTCATTTGTTCATTTGTTCATTTGTTCGTTTGTTCATTTGTTCATTTGTTCATTTGTTCATTTGTTCATTTGTTCATTTGATCATTTGTTCGTTTGTTCATTTGTTCATTTGTTCATTTGTTCATTTGTTCATTTGTTCATTTGTTCATTTGTTCAATTGTTCGTTTGTTCATTTGTTCATTTGTTCATTTATTCATTTGTTCATTTGTTCATTTGTTCATTTGTTCATTTGTTCATTTGTGTATTCGCTCATTTGTTCATTTGTTCATTTGTTCATTTGTTCATTTGTTCATTTGTTCATTTGCTCATTTGTTCATTTGTTCATTTGTTCATTTGTTCATTTGTTCATTTGTTCATTTGTTCATTTGTTCATTTGTTCATTTGTTCATTTGTTCATTTGCTCATTTGTTCATTTGTTCATTCGTTCATTCGTTCATTCGTTCATTTGTTCATTTGTTCATTTGTTCATTTGTTCATTTGTTCATTTGTTCATTTGTTCATTTGTTCATTTGTTCATTTGTTCATTCGTTCATTCGTTCATTCGTTCAATTGTTCATTTGTTCATTTGTTCATTTGTTCATTTGTTCGTTTGTTCATTTGTTCATTTGTTCATTTGTTCATTTGTTCATTTGTTCATGTGTTCATTTGTTCATTTGTTCATTTGTTCATTTGTTCATTTGTTCATTTGTCTATTCGCTCATTTGTTCAGTTGTCCATTTGTTCGTTTGTTCATTTGTTCGTTTGTTCATTTGTTCATTTGTTCATTTGTTCATTTGTTCATTTGTTCGTTTGTTCGTTTGTTCATTTGTTCATTTGTTCATTTGTTCATTTGTTCATTTGTTCATGTGTTCATTTGTTCATTTGTTCATTTGTTCATTTGTTCACTTGTTCATTTGTTTATTTGTTCATTTTCCACTTGTTCATTTGTTCATTTGTTCATTTGTTCATTTGTTCATTTGTTCATTTTCCATTTGTTCATTTGTTCATTTGTTCATTTGTCTATTCGCTCATTTGTTCATTTGTTCATTTGTTCATTTGTTCATTTGTTCATTTGTTCATTTGTTCATTTGTTCATTTGTTCATTTGTTCATTCGTTCATTTGCCTATTCGCTCATTTGTTCACTTGATCATTTGTTCATTTGTTCATTTGTCCATTTGTTCATTTGTCCATTTGTTCATTTGTTCATTTGTTCATTTGTTCATTTGTTCATTTGTTCATTTGATCATTTGTTCATTTGTTCATTTGTTCATTTTTTCGTTTGTTCATTTGTTCGTTTGTTCATTTGTTCATTTGTTCATTCGTTCATTTGCCTATTCGCTCATTTGTTGATTTGTTCATTCGCTTATTTGTTCATTCGTTCATTTGCCTATTCGCTCATTTGTTCATTTGTTCATTTGTTCGTTTGTTCGTTTGTTCATTTGTTCGTTTGTTCATTTGTTCATTTGTTCATTTGTTCGTTTGTTCATTTGTTCATTTGTTCATTTATTCATTTGTTCATTTGTTCATTTGTTCATTTGTTCGTTTGTTCATTTGTTCATTTGTTCATTTGTTCATTTGTTCGTTTGTTCATTTGTTCATTTGTTCATTTGTTCATTTGTTCATTTGTTCATTTGTTCATTTGATCATTTGTTCATTTGTTCATTTGTTCATTTGTTCATTTGTTCATTTGTTCATTTGTTCATTTGTTCATTTGTTCATTTGTTCATTTGTTCATTTGTTCATTTGTTCATTTGTTCATTTGTTCATTTGTTCATTTGTTCATTTGTTCATTTGTTCATTTGTTCATTTGTTCATTTGTTCATTTGTTCATTTGTTCATTTGTTCATTTGTTCATTCGTTCGATTTTCTATTCCCTAATTTGTTCATTCGTTCATTTGCCTATTCGCTCATTTGTTCACTTGTTAATTATTTCATTTGTTCATTTGTTCATTTGTTCATTTGTTCATTTGTTAATTTTTTCATTTGTTCATTTGTTCATTGTCTATTCGCTCGTTTGTTCAATTGTTCATTTGTTCGTTTGTTCGTTTGTTCGTTTGTTCATTTGTTCATTTGTTCATTTGTTCATTTGTTCATTTGTTCATTTGTTCATTTGTTCATTTGTTCATTTGTTCATTTGTTCATTTGTTCATTTGTTCATTTGTTCATTTGTTCATTTGTTCATTTGTTCATTTGTTCATTTGTTCATTTGTTCATTTGTTCATTTGTTCATTTGTTCATTTGTTCATTTTTTCATTTGATCATTTGTCATTTGTTCATTTGTCATTTGTTCATTTGTTCATTTGTTCGTTTGTTCATTTGTTCATTAGTTCATTTTTTCATTTGTTCATACGTTCATTTGTTCAATATTTTAATTTGTTCATTTTTTACATTTGTTCATTTGCTCATTTGTTCATTTCTTCATTTGTTCATTTGTTCATTCGTTCATTTGTTCATTTGTTCATTTGCCTATTCGCTCATTTGTTCACTTGTTAATTATTTCATTTGTTCATTTGTTCGTTTGTTCATTTGTTCATTTGTTCATTCGTTCATTTGCCTATTCGCTCATTTGTTGATTTGTTCATTCGCTTATTTGTTCATTCGCTCATTTGTTCATTCGTTCATTTGCCTATTCGCTCATTTGTTCATTTGTTCGTTTGTTCGTTTGTTCATTTGTTCGTTTGTTCATTTGTTCATTTGTTCATTTGTTCATTTGTTCATTTGTTCATTTGTTCGTTTGTTCATTTGTTCATTTGTTCATTTGTTCATTTGTTCATTTGTTCATTTGTTCATTTGTTCGTTTGTTCATTTGTTCATTTGTTCATTCGTTCATTTGCCTATTCGCTCATTTGTTGATTTGTTCATTCGCTTATTTGTTCATTCGCTCATTTGTTCATTCGTTCATTTGCCTATTCGCTCATTTGTTCATTTGTTCGTTTGTTCGTTTGTTCATTTGTTCGTTTGTTCATTTGTTCATTTGTTCATTTGTTCATTTGTTCATTTGTTCGTTTGTTCATTTGTTCATTTGTTCATTTATTCCTTTGTTCATTTGTTCATTTGTTCATTTGTTCGTTTGTTCATTTGTTCATTTGTTCATTTGTTCATTTGTTCGTTTGTTCATTTGTTCATTTGTTCATTTGTTCATTTGTTCATTTGTTCATTTGTTCATTTGTTCAATTGTTCGTTGGTTCATTTGTTCATTTGTTCATTTATTCATTTGTTCATTTGTTCATTTGTTCATTTGTTCATTTGTGTATTCGCTCATTTGTTCATTTGTTCATTTGTTCATTTGTTCATTTGTTCATTTGTTCATTTGTTCATTTGTTCATTTGCTCATTTGTTCATTTGTTCATTTGTTCATTTGTTCATTTGTTCATTTGTTCATTTGTTCATTTGTTCATTTGTTCATTTGTTCATTTGTTCATTTGCTCATTTGTTCATTTGTTCATTCGTTCATTCGTTCATTTGTTCATTTGTTCATTTGTTCATTTGTTCATTTGTTCATTTGTTCATTTGTTCATTTGTTCATTTGTTCATTTGTTCATTTGTTCATTTGTTCATTTGTTCATTTGTTCATTCGTTCATTCGTTCATTCGTTCAATTGTTCATTTGTTCATTTGTTCATTTGTTCATTTGTTCGTTTGTTCATTTGTTCATTTGTTCATTTGTTCATTTGTTCATTTGTTCATGTGTTCATTTGTTCATTTGTTCATTTGTTCATTTGTTCATTTGTTCATTTGTTCATTTGTCTATTCGCTCATTTGTTCATTTGTTCATTTGTTCGTTTGTTCATTTGTTCGTTTGTTCATTTGTTCATTTGTTCATTTGTTCATTTTCCACTTGTTCATTTGTTCATTTGTTCATTTGTTCATTTGTTCATTTGTTCATTTTCCATTTGTTCATTTGTTCATTTGTTCATTTGTCTATTCGCTCATTTGTTCATTTGTTCATTTGTTCATTTGTTCATTTGTTCATTTGTTCATTTGTTCATTTGTTCATTTGTTCATTTGTTCATTCGTTCATTTGCCTATTCGCTCATTTGTTCACTTGATCATTTGTTCATTTGTTCATTTGTCCATTTGTTCATTTGTTCATTTGTCCATTTGTTCATTTGTCCATTTGTTCATTTGTTCATTTGTTCATTTGTTCATTTGTTCATTTGTTCATTTGTTCATTTGTTCATTTGTTCATTTGTTCATTTGTTCATTTGTTCATTTGTTCATTTGTTCATTTGTTCATTTGTTCATTTGTTCATTTGTTCATTTGTTCATTCGTTCATTCGTTCATTCGTTCAATTGTTCATTTGTTCATTTGTTCATTTGTTCATTTGTTCGTTTGTTCATTTGTTCATTTGTTCATTTGTTCATTTGTTCATTTGTTCATGTGTTCATTTGTTCATTTGATCATTTGTTCATTTGTTCATTTGTTCATTTGTTCATTTGTTCATTTGTTCATGTGTTCATTTGTTCATTTGTTCATTTGTTCATTTGTTCACTTGTTCATTTGTTTATTTGTTCATTTTCCACTTGTTCATTTGTTCATTTGTTCATTTGTTCATTTGTTCATTTGTTCATTTTCCATTTGTTCATTTGTTCATTTGTTCATTTGTCTATTCGCTCATTTGTTCATTTGTTCATTTGTTCATTTGTTCATTTGTTCATTTGTTCATTTGTTCATTTGTTCATTTGTTCATTTGTTCATTCGTTCATTTGCCTATTCGCTCATTTGTTCACTTGATCATTTGTTCATTTGTTCATTTGTCCATTTGTTCATTTGTTCATTTGTCCATTTGTTCATTTGTCCATTTGTTCATTTGTTCATTTGTTCATTTGTTCATTTGTTCATTTGATCATTTGTTCATTTGTTCATTTGTTCATTTTTTCGTTTGTTCATTTGTTCATTTGTTCGTTTGTTCATTTGTTCATTTGTTCATTCGTTCATTTGCCTATTCGCTCATTTGTTGATTTGTTCATTCGCTTATTTGTTCATTCGTTCATTTGCCTATTCGCTCATTTGTTCATTTGTTCATTTGTTCGTTTGTTCGTTTGTTCATTTGTTCGTTTGTTCATTTGTTCATTTGTTCATTTGTTCATTTGTTCGTTTGTTCATTTGTTCATTTGTTCATTTATTCATTTGTTCATTTGTTCATTTGTTCATTTGTTCGTTTGTTCATTTGTTCATTTGTTCATTTGTTCATTTGTTCGTTTGTTCATTTGTTCATTTGTTCATTTGTTCATTTGTTCATTTGTTCATTTGTTCATTTGTTCATTTGTTCATTTGTTCATTTGTTCATTTGTTCATTTGTTCATTTGTTCATTTGTTCATTTGTTCATTTGTTCATTTGTTCATTTGTTCATTTGTTCATTTGTTCATTTGTTCATTTGTTCATTTGTTCATTTGTTCATTTGTTCATTTGTTCATTTGTGCGATTGTCTATTCGCTCATTTGTTCATTTGTGCGATTGTCTATTCGCTCATTTGTTCATTTGTGCGATTGTCTATTCGCTCATTTGTTCATTCGTTCATTTGCCTATTCGCTCATTTGTTCATTTGTGCGATTGTCTATTCGCTCATTTGTTCATTTGTGCGATTGTCTATTCGCTCATTTGTTCATTCGTTCATTTGCCTATTCGCTCATTTGTTCACTTGTTCATTTGTTCATTTGTTCATTTGTTCGTTTGTTCATTTGTTCATTTGTTCATTTGTTCATTTGTTCATTTGTTCATTTGTTCATTTGTTCATTTGTTCATTTGTTCTTTTGTTCATTTGTTCATTTGTTCATTTGTTCATTTGTTCATTTGTTCATTTGTTCATTTGTTCATTTGTTCATTAGTTCATTTGTTCATTTGTTCATTTGTTCATTTGTTCATTTGTTCATTTGTTCATTTGTTCATTTGTTCATTTGTTCATTTGTTCATTTGTTCATTTGTTCATTTGTTCATTTGTTCATTTGTTCATTTGTTCATTTGTTCATTTGTTCATTTGTTCATTTGTTCATTTGTTCATTTGTTCATTTGTTCATTTGTTCATTTGTTCATTTGTTCATTTGTTCATTTGTTCATTTGTTCATTTGTTCATTTGTTCATTTGTTCATTTGTTCATTTGTTCATTTGTTCATTTGTTCATTTGTTCATTTGTGCGATTGTCTATTCGCTCATTTGTTCATTCGTTCATTTGCCTATTCGCTCATTTGTTCATTTGTTCATTTGTTCATTTGTTCATTTGTTCGTTTGTTCATTTGTTCATTTGTTCATTTGTTCGTTTGTTCATTTGTTCATTTGTTCATTTGTTCATTTGTTCATTTGTTCATTTGTTCATTTGTTCATTTGTTCATTTGTTCATTTGTTCGTTTGTTCGTTTGTTCATTTGTTCATTTGTTCATTTGTGCGATTGTCTATTCGCTCATTTGTTCATTCGTTCATTTGCCTATTCGCTCATTTGTTCACTTGTTCATTTGTTCATTTGTTCATTTGTTCGTTTGTTCATTTGTTCATTTGTTCATTTGTTCATTTGTTCATTTGTTCATTTGTTCATTTGTTCATTTGTTCTTTTGTTCATTTGTTCATTTGTTCATTTGTTCATTTGTTCATTTGTTCATTTGTTCATTTGTTCATTTGTTCATTTGTTCATTAGTTCATTTGTTCATTTGTTCATTTGTTCATTAGTTCATTTGTTCATTTGTTCATTTGTTCATTTGTTCATTTGTTCATTTGTTCATTTGTTCATTTGTTCATTTGTTCATTTGTTCATTTGTTCATTTGTTCATTTGTTCATTTGTTCATTTGTTCATTTGTTCATTTGTTCATTTGTTCATTTGTTCATTTGTTCATTTGTTCATTTGTTCATTTGTTCATTTGTTCATTTGTTCATTTGTTCATTTGTTCATTTGTTCATTTGTTCATTTGTTCATTTGTTCATTTGTTCATTTGTTCATTTGTTCATTTGTTCATTTGTTCATTTGTTCATTTGTTCATTTGTTCATTTGTTCATTTGTTCATTTGTGCGATTGTCTATTCGCTCATTTGTTCATTCGTTCATTTGCCTATTCGCTCATTTGTTCATTTGTTCATTTGTTCATTTGTTCATTTGTTCGTTTGTTCATTTGTTCATTTGTTCATTTGTTCGTTTGTTCATTTGTTCATTTGTTCATTTGTTCATTTGTTCATTTGTTCATTTGTTCATTTGTTCATTTGTTCATTTGTTCATTTGTTCATTTGTTCATTTGTTCATTTGTTCATTTGTTCATTTGTTCGTTTGTTCATTTGTTCATTTGTTCATTTGTTCATTTGTTCATTTGTGCGATTGTCTATTCGCTCATTTGTTCATTTGTTCATTTGTTCATTTGTTCATTTGTTCATTTGTTCATTTGTTCATTTGTTCATTTGTTCATTTGTTCATTTGTTCATTTGTTCATTTGTTCATTTGTTCATTTGTTCATTTGTTCATTTGTTCATATGTTCATTTGTTCATTTGTTCATTTGTTCATTTGTTCATTTGTTCATTTGTTCATTTGTTCATTTGTTCATTTGTTCGTTTGTTCGTTTGTTCGTTTGTTCATTTGTTCATTTGTTCATTTGTTCATTTGATCATTTGTACATCTGTTCATTTGTTCATTTGTTCATTAGTTCATTTGTTCATTTGTTCATTTGTTCATTTGTTCATTTGTTCATTTGTTCATTTGCTCATTTGTTCATTTGTTCATTTGTTCATTTGTTCATTTGTTCGTTTGTTCTTTTGTTCGTTTGTTCATTTGTTCATTTGTTCATTTGTTCATTTGTTCATTTGTTCATTTGTTCATGTGTTCATTTGTTCATTTGTTCATTTGTTCACTTGTTCATTTGTTTATTTGTTCATTTTCCACTTGTTCATTTGTTCATTTGTTCATTTTTCATTTGTTCATTTGTTCATTTGTTCACTTGTTCATTCGTTCATTCGTTCATTCGTTCATTCGTTCATTCGTTCAATTGTTCATTTGTTCATTTGTTCATTTGTTCATTTGTTCGTTTGTTCATTTGTTCATTTGTTCATTTGTTCATTTGTTCATTTGTTCATTTGTTCATGTGTTCATTTGTTCATTTGTTCATTTGTTCACTTGTTCATTTGTTTATTTGTTCATTTTCCACTTGTTCATTTGTTCATTTGTTCATTTTTCATTTGTTCATTTGTTCATTTGTTCATTTGTCTATTCGCTCATTTGTTCATTTGTTCATTTGTTCATTTGTTCGTTTGTTCATTTGTTCATTTGTTCATATGTTCATTTGTTCATTTGTTCATTTGTTCATTTGTTCATTTGTTCATTTGTTCATTTGTTCATTTGTTCATTTGTTCATTTGTTCATTTGTTCATTTGTTCATTTGTTCATTTGTTCATTTGTTCATTTGTTTATTCGCTCATTTGTTCATTCGCTCATTTGTTCATTCGCTCATTTGTTCATTCGCTCATTTATTCATTCGCTCATTTGTTCATTTGTACATTTGCTCATTTGTTCATTTGTTCATTTGTTCATTTGTTCATTCGTTCGATTTTCTATTCCCTAATTTGTTCATTCGTTCATTTGCCTATTCGCTCATTTGTTCACTTGTTAATTATTTCATTTGTTCATTTGTTCATTTGTTCATTTGTTCATTTGTTCATTTGTTCATTTGTTCATTTGTTCATTTGTTCATTTGTTCATTTGTTCATTTGTTCATTTGTTCATTTGTTCATTTGTTCATTTGTTCATTTGTTCATTTGTTCATTCGTTCGATTTTCTATTCCCTAATTTGTTCATTCGTTCATTTGCCTATTCGCTCATTTGTTCACTTGTTAATTATTTCATTTGTTCATTTGTTCATTTGTTCATTTGTTCATTTGTTAATTTTTTCATTTGTTCATTTGTTCATTGTCTATTCGCTCGTTTGTTCAATTGTTCATTTGTTCGTTTGTTCGTTTGTTCATTTGTTCATTTGTTCATTTGTTCATTTGTTCATTTGTTCATTTGTTCATTTGTTCATTTGTTCATTTGTTCATTTGTTCATTTGTTCATTTGTTCATTTGTTCATTTGTTCATTTGTTCATTTGTTCATTTGTTCATTTGTTCATTTGTTCATTTGTTCATTTGTTCATTTGTTCATTTGTTCATTTGTTCATTTGTTCATTTGTTCATTTTTTCATTTGATCATTTGTCATTTGTTCATTTGTCATTTGTTCATTTGTTCATTTGTTCGTTTGTTCATTTGTTCATTAGTTCATTTTTTCATTTGTTCATACGTTCATTTGTTCAATATTTTAATTTGTTCATTTTTTACATTTGTTCATTTGCTCATTTGTTCATTTCTTCATTTGTTCATTTGTTCATTCGTTCATTTGTTCATTTGTTCATTTGTTCACTTGTTCATTTGTTCACTTGTTCATTTGTTCACTTGTTCATTTGTTCACTTGTTCACTTGCTCACTTGTTCATTTGTTCATTTGTTCATTTGTTCATTTGTTCATTTGTTCATTCGCTCATTTGTTCATTCGCTCATTTGTTCATTCGCTCATTTATTCATTCGCTCATTTGTTCATTTGTACATTTGCTCATTTGTTCATTTGTTCATTTGTTCATTTGTTCATTCGTTCGATTTTCTATTCCCTAATTTGTTCATTCGTTCATTTGCCTATTCGCTCATTTGTTCACTTGTTAATTATTTCATTTGTTCATTTGTTCATTTGTTCATTTGTTCATTTGTTCATTTGTTCATTTGTTCATTTGTTCATTTGTTCATTTGTTCATTTGTTCATTTGTTCATTTGTTCATTTGTTCATTTGTTCATTTGTTCATTTGTTCATTTGTTCATTTGTTCATTTGTTCATTTGTTCATTTGTTCATTTGTTCATTTGTTCATTTGTTCATTCGTTCGATTTTCTATTCCCTAATTTGTTCATTCGTTCATTTGCCTATTCGCTCATTTGTTCACTTGTTAATTATTTCATTTGTTCATTTGTTCATTTGTTCATTTGTTAATTTTTTCATTTGTTCATTTGTTCATTGTCTATTCGCTCGTTTGTTCATTTGTTCGTTTGTTCGTTTGTTCATTTGTTCATTTGTTCATTTGTTCATTTGTTCATTTGTTCATTTGTTCATTTGTTCATTTGTTCATTTGTTCATTTGTTCATTTGTTCATTTGTTCATTTGTTCATTTGTTCATTTGTTCATTTGTTCATTTGTTCATTTGTTCATTTGTTCATTTGTTCATTCGTTCATTTGTTCATTTGTTCATTTGTTCATTTGTTCATTTGTTCATTTGTTCATTTGTTCATTTGTTCATTTGTTCATTTGTTCATTTGTTCATTCGTTCATTTGCCTATTCGCTCATTTGTTCATTAGTTCATTTGTACATTTGTTCATTTGTTCATTTGTTCATTTGTTCATTTGTTCATTTGTTCATTCGTTCATTCGTTCATTCGTTCATTCGTTCAATTGTTCATTTGTTCATTTGTTCATTTGTTCATTTGTTCGTTTGTTCAATTGTTCATTTGTTCATTTGTTCATTTGTTCATTTGTTCATGTGTTCATTTGTTCATTTGTTCATTTGTTCATTTGTCTATTCGCTCATTTGTTCATTTGTTCATTTGTTCGTTTGTTCATTTGTTCGTTTGTTCATTTGTTCGTTTGTTCATTTGTTCATTTGTTCATTTGTTCATTTGTTCATTTGTTCATTTGTTCATTTGTTCATTTGTTCATTTGTTCGTTTGTTCGTTTGTTCATTTGTTCATTTGTTCATTTGTTAATTTGTTCATTTGTTCATTTGTTCATGTGTTCATTTGTTCATTTGTTCATTTGTTCATTTGTTCATTTGTTCACTTGTTCATTTGTTTATTTGTTCATTTTCCACTTGTTCATTTGTTCATTTGTTCATTTGTTCATTTGTTCATTTGTTCATTTGTTCATTTGTTCGTTTGTTCATTTGTTCATTTGTTCATTTATTCATTTGTTCATTTGTTCATTTGTTCATTTGTTCATTTGTTCATTTGTTCATTTGTTCATTTGTTCATTTGTTCATTTGTTCATTTGTTCATTCGTTCATTTGCCTATTCGCTCATTTGTTCATTTGTTCATTTGTTCATTTGTTCATTTGTTCATTCGTTCATTTGCCTATTCGCTCATTTGTTCACTTGATCATTTGTTCATTTGTTCATTTGTCCATTTGTTCATTTGTTCATTTGTTCATTTGTTCATTTGTTCATTTGTTCATTTGTTCATTTGTTCATTTGATCATTTGTTCATTTGTTCATTTGTTCATTTGTTCATTTGTTCATTTGTTCATTTGTTCATTTGTTCATTTGTTCATTTGTTCATTTGTTCATTTGTTCATTTGTTCGTTTGTTCATTTGTTCATTTGTTCATTCGTTCATTTGCCTATTCGCTCATTTGTTGATTTGTTCATTCGCTTATTTGTTCATTCGCTCATTTGTTCATTCGTTCATTTGCCTATTCGCTCATTTGTTCATTTGTTCGTTTGTTCGTTTGTTCATTTGTTCGTTTGTTCATTTGTTCATTTGTTCATTTGTTCATTTGTTCATTTGTTCGTTTGTTCATTTGTTCATTTGTTCATTTATTCCTTTGTTCATTTATTCCTTTGTTCATTTGTTCATTTGTTCATTTGTTCGTTTGTTCATTTGTTCATTTGTTCCTTTGTTCATTTGTTCATTTGTTCGTTTGTTCATTTGTTCATTTGTTCATTTGTTCATTTGTTCATTTGTTCATTTGTTCATTTGTTCAATTGTTCGTTTGTTCATTTGTTCATTTGTTCATTTATTCATTTGTTCATTTGTTCATTTGTTCATTTGTTCATTTGTGTATTCGCTCATTTGTTCATTTGTTCATTTGTTCATTTGTTCATTTGTTCACTTGTTCATTTGTTCATTTGCTCATTTGTTCATTTGTTCATTTGTTCATTTGTTCATTTGTTCATTTGTTCATTTGTTCATTTGTTCATTTGTTCATTTGTTCACTTGTTCATTTGTTTATTTGTTCATTTTCCACTTGTTCATTTGTTCATTTGTTCATTTGTTCATTTGTTCATTTGTTCATTTGTTCATTTGTTCATTTGTTCATTTGTTCATTTGTTCGTTTGTTCATTTGTTCATTTGTTCATTTATTCATTTGTTCATTTGTTCATTTGTTCATTTGTTCATTTGTTCATTTGTTCATTTGTTCATTTGTTCATTTGTTCATTTGTTCATTTGTTCATTCGTTCATTTGCCTATTCGCTCATTTGTTCATTTGTTCATTTGTTCATTTGTTCATTTGTTCATTCGTTCATTTGCCTATTCGCTCATTTGTTCACTTGATCATTTGTTCATTTGTTCATTTGTCCATTTGTTCATTTGTTCATTTGTTCATTTGTTCATTTGTTCATTTGTTCATTTGATCATTTGTTCATTTGTTCATTTGTTCATTTGTTCATTTTTTCGTTTGTTCATTTGTTCATTTGTTCATTTGTTCGTTTGTTCATTTGTTCATTTGTTCATTCGTTCATTTGCCTATTCGCTCATTTGTTGATTTGTTCATTCGCTTATTTGTTCATTCGCTCATTTGTTCATTCGTTCATTTGCCTATTCGCTCATTTGTTCATTTGTTCGTTTGTTCGTTTGTTCATTTGTTCGTTTGTTCATTTGTTCATTTGTTCATTTGTTCATTTGTTCATTTGTTCGTTTGTTCATTTGTTCATTTGTTCATTTGTTCATTTGTTCATTTGTTCATTTGTTCATTTGTTCATTTGTTCGTTTGTTCATTTGTTCATTTGTTCATTCGTTCATTTGCCTATTTGCTCATTTGTTGATTTGTTCATTCGCTTATTTGTTCATTCGCTCAATTGTTCATTCGTTCATTTGCCTATTCGCTCATTTGTTCATTTGTTCGTTTGTTCGTTTGTTGATTTGTTCGTTTGTTCATTTGTTCATTTGTTCATTTGTTCATTTGTTCATTTGTTCGTTTGTTCATTTGTTCATTTGTTCATTTATTCCTTTGTTCATTTGTTCATTTGTTCATTTGTTCGTTTGTTCATTTGTTCATTTGTTCATTTGTTCATTTGTTCATTTGTTCGTTTGTTCATTTGTTCATTTGTTCATTTGTTCATTTGTTCATTTGTTCATTTGTTCATTTGTTCATTTGTTCAATTGTTCGTTGGTTCATTTGTTCATTTGTTCATTTATTCATTTGTTCATTTGTTCATTTGTTCATTTGTTCATTTGTGTATTCGCTCATTTGTTCATTTGTTCATTTGTTCATTTGTTCATTTGTTCATTTGTTCATTTGTTCATTTGCTCATTTGTTCATTTGTTCATTTGTTCATTTGTTCATTTGTTCATTTGTTCATTTGTTCATTTGTTCATTTGTTCATTTGTTCATTTGTTCATTTGTTCATTTGTTCATTTGTTCATTTGTTCATTTGTTCATTTGTTCATTCGTTCATTCGTTCATTTGTTCATTTGTTCATTTGTTCATTTGTTCATTTGTTCATTTGTTCATTTGTTCATTTGTTCATTTGTTCATTTGTTCATTTGTTCATTTGTTCATTTGTTCATTTGTTCATTTGTTCATTTGTTCATTTGTTCATTTGTTCATTTGTTCATTTGTTCATTTGTTCATTTGTTCATTTGTTCATTTGTTCATTTGTTCATTTGTTCATTTGTTCATTCGTTCATTTGTTCATTTGTTCATTTGTTCATTTGTTCATTTGTTCATTTGTTCATTTGTTCATTTGTTCATTTGTTCATTTGTTCATTCGTTCATTTGCCTATTCGCTCATTTGTTCATTAGTTCATTTGTACATTTGTTCATTTGTTCATTTGTTCATTTGTTCATTTGTTAATTTTTTCATTTGTTCATTTGTTCATTGTCTATTCGCTCGTTTGTTCATTTGTTCGTTTGTTCGTTTGTTCATTTGTTCATTTGTTCATTTGTTCATTTGTTCATTTGTTCATTTGTTCATTTGTTCATTTGTTCATTTGTTCATTTGTTCATTTGTTCATTTGTTCATTTGTTCATTTGTTCATTTGTTCATTTGTTCATTTGTTCATTTGTTCATTTGTTCATTTGTTCATTTGTTCATTCGTTCATTTGTTCATTTGTTCATTTGTTCATTTGTTCATTTGTTCATTTGTTCATTTGTTCATTTGTTCATTTGTTCATTTGTTCATTTGTTCATTTGTTCATTCGTTCATTTGCCTATTCGCTCATTTGTTCATTAGTTCATTTGTACATTTGTTCATTTGTTCATTTGTTCATTTGTTCATTTGTTCATTTGTTCATTCGTTCATTCGTTCATTCGTTCATTCGTTCAATTGTTCATTTGTTCATTTGTTCATTTGTTCATTTGTTCGTTTGTTCATTTGTTCATTTGTTCATTTGTTCATTTGTTCATTTGTTCATGTGTTCATTTGTTCATTTGTTCATTTGTTCATTTGTCTATTCGCTCATTTGTTCATTTGTTCATTTGTTCGTTTGTTCATTTGTTCGTTTGTTCATTTGTTCGTTTGTTCATTTGTTCATTTGTTCATTTGTTCATTTGTTCATTTGTTCATTTGTTCATTTGTTCATTTGTTCATTTGTTCGTTTGTTCGTTTGTTCATTTGTTCATTTGTTCATTTGTTAATTTGTTCATTTGTTCATTTGTTCATGTGTTCATTTGTTCATTTGTTCATTTGTTCATTTGTTCATTTGTTCATTTGTTTATTTGTTCATTTTCCACTTGTTCATTTGTTCATTTGTTCATTTGTTCATTTGTTCATTTGTTCATTTGTTCATTTGTTCGTTTGTTCATTTGTTCATTTGTTCATTTATTCATTTGTTCATTTGTTCATTTGTTCATTTGTTCATTTGTTCATTTGTTCATTTGTTCATTTGTTCATTTGTTCATTTGTTCATTTGTTCATTCGTTCATTTGCCTATTCGCTCATTTGTTCATTTGTTCATTTGTTCATTTGTTCATTTGTTCATTCGTTCATTTGCCTATTCGCTCATTTGTTCACTTGATCATTTGTTCATTTGTTCATTTGTCCATTTGTTCATTTGTTCATTTGTTCATTTGTTCATTTGTTCATTTGTTCATTTGTTCATTTGTTCATTTGATCATTTGTTCATTTGTTCATTTGTTCATTTGTTCATTTGTTCATTTGTTCATTTGTTCATTTGTTCATTTGTTCATTTGTTCATTTGTTCATTTGTTCGTTTGTTCATTTGTTCATTTGTTCATTCGTTCATTTGCCTATTCGCTCATTTGTTGATTTGTTCATTCGCTTATTTGTTCATTCGCTCATTTGTTCATTCGTTCATTTGCCTATTCGCTCATTTGTTCATTTGTTCGTTTGTTCGTTTGTTCATTTGTTCGTTTGTTCATTTGTTCATTTGTTCATTTGTTCATTTGTTCATTTGTTCGTTTGTTCATTTGTTCATTTGTTCATTTATTCCTTTGTTCATTTATTCCTTTGTTCATTTGTTCATTTGTTCATTTGTTCGTTTGTTCATTTGTTCATTTGTTCCTTTGTTCATTTGTTCATTTGTTCGTTTGTTCATTTGTTCATTTGTTCATTTGTTCATTTGTTCATTTGTTCATTTGTTCATTTGTTCAATTGTTCGTTTGTTCATTTGTTCATTTGTTCATTTATTCATTTGTTCATTTGTTCATTTGTTCATTTGTTCATTTGTGTATTCGCTCATTTGTTCATTTGTTCATTTGTTCATTTGTTCATTTGTTCACTTGTTCATTTGTTCATTTGCTCATTTGTTCATTTGTTCATTTATTCATTTGTTCATTTGTTCATTTGTTCATTTGTTCATTTGTTCATTTGTTCATTTGTTCACTTGTTCATTTGTTTATTTGTTCATTTTCCACTTGTTCATTTGTTCATTTGTTCATTTGTTCATTTGTTCATTTGTTCATTTGTTCATTTGTTCATTTGTTCATTTGTTCATTTGTTCGTTTGTTCATTTGTTCATTTGTTCATTTATTCATTTGTTCATTTGTTCATTTGTTCATTTGTTCATTTGTTCATTTGTTCATTTGTTCATTTGTTCATTTGTTCATTTGTTCATTTGTTCATTCGTTCATTTGCCTATTCGCTCATTTGTTCATTTGTTCATTTGTTCATTTGTTCATTTGTTCATTTGTTCATTCGTTCATTTGCCTATTCGCTCATTTGTTCACTTGATCATTTGTTCATTTGTTCATTTGTCCATTTGTTCATTTGTTCATTTGTTCATTTGTTCATTTGTTCATTTGTTCATTTGATCATTTGTTCATTTGTTCATTTGTTCATTTGTTCATTTTTTCGTTTGTTCATTTGTTCATTTGTTCATTTGTTCGTTTGTTCATTTGTTCATTTGTTCATTCGTTCATTTGCCTATTCGCTCATTTGTTGATTTGTTCATTCGCTTATTTGTTCATTCGCTCATTTGTTCATTCGTTCATTTGCCTATTCGCTCATTTGTTCATTTGTTCGTTTGTTCGTTTGTTCATTTGTTCGTTTGTTCATTTGTTCATTTGTTCATTTGTTCATTTGTTCATTTGTTCGTTTGTTCATTTGTTCATTTGTTCATTTGTTCATTTGTTCATTTGTTCATTTGTTCATTTGTTCGTTTGTTCATTTGTTCATTTGTTCATTCGTTCATTTGCCTATTTGCTCATTTGTTGATTTGTTCATTCGCTTATTTGTTCATTCGCTCATTTGTTCATTCGTTCATTTGCCTATTCGCTCATTTGTTCATTTGTTCGTTTGTTCGTTTGTTGATTTGTTCGTTTGTTCATTTGTTCATTTGTTCATTTGTTCATTTGTTCATTTGTTCGTTTGTTCATTTGTTCATTTGTTCATTTATTCCTTTGTTCATTTGTTCATTTGTTCATTTGTTCGTTTGTTCATTTGTTCATTTGTTCATTTGTTCATTTGTTCATTTGTTCGTTTGTTCATTTGTTCATTTGTTCATTTGTTCATTTGTTCATTTGTTCATTTGTTCATTTGTTCATTTGTTCAATTGTTCGTTGGTTCATTTGTTCATTTGTTCATTTATTCATTTGTTCATTTGTTCATTTGTTCATTTGTTCATTTGTGTATTCGCTCATTTGTTCATTTGTTCATTTGTTCATTTGTTCATTTGTTCATTTGTTCATTTGTTCATTTGTTCATTTGCTCATTTGTTCATTTGTTCATTTGTTCATTTGTTCATTTGTTCATTTGTTCATTTGTTCATTTGTTCATTTGTTCATTTGTTCATTTGTTCATTTGTTCATTTGCTCATTTGTTCATTTGTTCATTCGTTCATTCGTTCATTTGTTCATTTGTTCATTTGTTCATTTGTTCATTTGTTCATTTGTTCATTTGTTCATTTGTTCATTTGTTCATTTGTTCATTTGTTCATTTGTTCATTTGTTCATTTGTTCATTCTTTCATTCGTTCATTCGTTCAATTGTTCATTTGTTCATTTGTTCATTTGTTCATTTGTTCGTTTGTTCATTTGTTCATTTGTTCATTTGTTCATTTGTTCATTTGTTCATGTGTTCATTTGTTCATTTGTTCATTTGTTCATTTGTTCATTTGTTCATTTGTCTATTCGCTCATTTGTTCATTTGTTCATTTGTTCGTTTGTTCATTTGTTCGTTTGTTCATTTGTTCATTTGTTCATTTGTTCATTTGTTCATTTGTTCGTTTGTTCGTTTGTTCATTTGTTCATTTGTTCATTTGTTCATTTGTTCATTTGTTCATTTGTTCATGTGTTCATTTGTTCATTTGTTCATTTGTTCATTTGTTCACTTGTTCATTTGTTTATTTGTTCATTTTCCACTTGTTCATTTGTTCATTTGTTCATTTGTTCATTTGTTCATTTGTTCATTTGTTCATTTTCCATTTGTTCATTTGTTCATTTGTTCATTTGTCTATTCGCTCATTTGTTCATTTGTTCATTTGTTCATTTGTTCATTTGTTCATTTGTTCATTTGTTCATTTGTTCATTTGTTCATTTGTTCATTCGTTCATTTGCCTATTCGCTCATTTGTTCACTTGATCATTTGTTCATTTGTTCATTTGTCCATTTGTTCATTTGTCCATTTGTTCATTTGTTCATTTGTTCATTTGTTCATTTGTTCATTTGTTCATTTGTTCATTTGATCATTTGTTCATTTGTTCATTTGTTCATTTTTTCGTTTGTTCATTTGTTCATTTGTTCGTTTGTTCATTTGTTCATTTGTTCATTCGTTCATTTGCCTATTCGCTCATTTGTTGATTTGTTCATTCGCTTATTTGTTCATTCGTTCATTTGCCTATTCGCTCATTTGTTCATTTGTTCATTTGTTCGTTTGTTCGTTTGTTCATTTGTTCGTTTGTTCATTTGTTCATTTGTTCATTTGTTCATTTGTTCGTTTGTTCATTTGTTCATTTGTTCATTTATTCATTTGTTCATTTGTTCATTTGTTCATTTGTTCGTTTGTTCATTTGTTCATTTGTTCATTTGTTCATTTGTTCGTTTGTTCATTTGTTCATTTGTTCATTTGTTCATTTGTTCATTTGTTCATTTGTTCATTTGTTCATTTGTTCATTTGTTCATTTGTTCATTTGTTCATTTGTTCATTTGTTCATTTGTTCATTTGTTCATTTGTTCATTTGTTCATTTGTTCATTTGTTCATTTGTTCATTTGTTCATTTGTTCATTTGTTCATTTGTTCATTTGTTCATTTGTGCGATTGTCTATTCGCTCATTTGTTCATTTGTGCGATTGTCTATTCGCTCATTTGTTCATTTGTGCGATTGTCTATTCGCTCATTTGTTCATTCGTTCATTTGCCTATTCGCTCATTTGTTCACTTGTTCATTTGTTCATTTGTTCATTTGTTCGTTTGTTCATTTGTTCATTCGCTCATTTGTTCATTCGCTCATTTATTCATTCGCTCATTTGTTCATTTGTACATTTGCTCATTTGTTCATTTGTTCATTTGTTCATTTGTTCATTCGTTCGATTTTCTATTCCCTAATTTGTTCATTCGTTCATTTGCCTATTCGCTCATTTGTTCACTTGTTAATTATTTCATTTGTTCATTTGTTCATTTGTTCATTTGTTCATTTGTTCATTTGTTCATTTGTTCATTTGTTCATTTGTTCATTTGTTCATTTGTTCATTTGTTCATTTGTTCATTTGTTCATTTGTTCATTTGTTCATTTGTTCATTTGTTCATTTGTTCATTTGTTCATTTGTTCATTTGTTCATTTGTTCATTTGTTCATTTGTTCATTTGTTCATTTGTTCATTTGTTCATTCGTTCGATTTTCTATTCCCTAATTTGTTCATTCGTTCATTTGCCTATTCGCTCATTTGTTCACTTGTTAATTATTTCATTTGTTCATTTGTTCATTTGTTCATTTGTTCATTTGTTAATTTTTTCATTTGTTCATTTGTTCATTGTCTATTCGCTCGTTTGTTCAATTGTTCATTTGTTCGTTTGTTCGTTTGTTCGTTTGTTCATTTGTTCATTTGTTCATTTGTTCATTTGTTCATTTGTTCATTTGTTCATTTGTTCATTTGTTCATTTGTTCATTTGTTCATTTGTTCATTTGTTCATTTGTTCATTTGTTCATTTGTTCATTTGTTCATTTGTTCATTTGTTCATTTGTTCATTTGTTCATTTGTTCATTTGTTCATTTGTTCATTTGTTCATTTGTTCATTTGTTCATTTGTTCATTTGTTCATTTGTTCATTTGTTCATTTGTTCATTTGTTCATTTGTTCATTTGTTCATTTGTTCATTTGTTCATTTGTTCATTTGTTCATTTGTTCATTTGTTCATTTGTTCATTTGTTCATTTGTTCATTTGTTCATTTGTTCATTTGTTCATTTGTTCATTTGTTCATTTGTTCATTTGTTCATTTGTTCATTTGTTCATTTGTGCGATTGTCTATTCGCTCATTTGTTCATTCGTTCATTTGCCTATTCGCTCATTTGTTCATTTGTTCATTTGTTCATTTGTTCATTTGTTCGTTTGTTCATTTGTTCATTTGTTCATTTGTTCGTTTGTTCATTTGTTCATTTGTTCATTTGTTCATTTGTTCATTTGTTCATTTGTTCATTTGTTCATTTGTTCATTTGTTCATTTGTTCATTTGTTCATTTGTTCATTTGTTCATTTGTTCGTTTGTTCGTTTGTTCATTTGTTCATTTGTTCATTTGTTCATTTGTTCATTTGTGCGATTGTCTATTCGCTCATTTGTTCATTCGTTCATTTGCCTATTCGCTCATTTGTTCATTTGTTCATTTGTTCATTTGTTCATTTGTTCGTTTGTTCATTTGTTCATTTGTTCATTTGTTCATTTGTTCATTTGTTCATTTGTTCATTTGTTCATTTGTTCATTTGTTCATTTGTTCATTTGTTCATTTGTTCATTTGTTCATTTGTTCATTTGTTCATATGTTCATTTGTTCATTTGTTCATTTGTTCATTTGTTCATTTGTTCATTTGTTCATTTGTTCATTTGTTCATTTGTTCGTTTGTTCGTTTGTTCGTTTGTTCATTTGTTCATTTGTTCATTTGTTCATTTGATCATTTGTACATTTGTTCATTTGTTCATTTGTACATTTGTTCATTTGTTCATTTGTTCATTAGTTCATTTGTTCATTTGTTCATTTGTTCATTTGTTCATTTGTTCATTTGTTCATTTGCTCATTTGTTCATTTGTTCATTTGTTCATTTGTTCATTTGTTCGTTTGTTCTTTTGTTCATTTGTTCATTTGTTCATTTGTTCATTTGTTCATTTGTTCATTTGTTCATTTGTTCTTTTGTTCTTTTGTTCTTTTGTTCATTTGTTCATTCGTTCATTCGTTCATTCGTTCAATTGTTCATTTGTTCATTTGTTCATTTGTTCATTTGTTCGTTTGTTCATTTGTTCATTTGTTCATTTGTTCATTTGTTCACTTGTTCATTCGTTCATTCGTTCATTCGTTCATTCGTTCATTCGTTCAATTGTTCATTTGTTCATTTGTTCATTTGTTCATTTGTTCATTTGTTCATTTGTTCATTTGTTCATTTGTTCATTTGTTCATTTGTTCATTTGTTCATTTGTTCATTTGTTCATTTGTTCATTTGTTCATTTGTTCATTTGTCCATTCGCTCATTTGTTCATTCGCTCATTTGTTCATTCGCTCATTTATTCATTCGCTCATTTGTTCATTTGTACATTTGCTCATTTGTTCATTTGTTCATTTGTTCATTTGTTCATTCGTTCGATTTTCTATTCCCTAATTTGTTCATTCGTTCATTTGCCTATTCGCTCATTTGTTCACTTGTTAATTATTTCATTTGTTCATTTGTTCATTTGTTCATTTGTTCATTTGTTCATTTGTTCATTTGTTCATTTGTTCATTTGTTCATTTGTTCATTTGTTCATTTGTTCATTTGTTCATTTGTTCATTTGTTCATTTGTTCATTTGTTCATTTGTTCATTTGTTCATTTGTTCATTTGTTCATTTGTTCATTCGTTCGATTTTCTATTCCCTAATTTGTTCATTCGTTCATTTGCCTATTCGCTCATTTGTTCACTTGTTAATTATTTCATTTGTTCATTTGTTCATTTGTTAATTTTTTCATTTGTTCATTTGTTCATTGTCTATTCGCTCGTTTGTTCAATTGTTCACTTGTTAATTATTTCATTTGTTCATTTGTTCATTTGTTAATTTTTTCATTTGTTCATTTGTTCATTGTCTATTCGCTCGTTTGTTCAATTGTTCATTTGTTCGTTTGTTCGTTTGTTCATTTGTTCATTTGTTCATTTGTTCATTTGTTCATTTGTTCATTTGTTCATTTGTTCATTTGTTCATTTGTTCATTTGTTCATTTGTTCATTTGTTCATTTGTTCATTTGTTCATTTGTTCATTTGTTCATTTGTTCATTTGTTCATTTGTTCATTTGTTCATTTGTTCATTTGTTCATTTGTTCATTTGTTCATTTGTTCATTTGTTCATTTGTTCATTTTTTCATTTGATCATTTGTCATTTGTTCATTTGTCATTTGTTCATTTGTTCATTTGTTCATTTTTTCATTTGTTCATACGTTCATTTGTTCAATATTTTAATTTGTTCATTTTTTACATTTGTTCATTTGCTCATTTGTTCATTTGTTCATTTGTTCATTTGTTCATTCGTTCATTTGTTCATTTGTTCATTTGTTCACTTGTTCATTTGTTCACTTGTTCATTTGTTCACTTGTTCATTTGTTCACTTGTTCACTTGCTCACTTGTTCATTTGTTCATTTGTTCATTTGTTCATTTGTTCATTTGTTCATATGTTCATTCGCTCATTTGTTCATTCGCTCATTTGTTCATTCGCTCATTTATTCATTCGCTCATTTGTTCATTTGTACTTTTGCTCATTTGTTCATTTGTTCATTTGTTCATTTGTTCATTCGTTCGATTTTCTATTCCCTAATTTGTTCATTCGTTCATTTGCCTATTCGCTCATTTGTTCACTTGTTAATTATTTCATTTGTTCATTTGTTCATTTGTTCATTTGTTCATTTGTTCATTTGTTCATTTGTTCATTTGTTCATTTGTTCATTTGTTCATTTGTTCATTTGTTCATTTGTTCATTTGTTCATTCGTTCGATTTTCTATTCCCTAATTTGTTCATTCGTTCATTTGCCTATTCGCTCATTTGTTCACTTGTTAATTATTTCATTTGTTCATTTGTTCATTTGTTCATTTGTTAATTTTTTCATTTGTTCATTTGTTCATTGTCTATTCGCTCGTTTGTTCATTTGTTCGTTTGTTCGTTTGTTCATTTGTTCATTTGTTCATTTGTTCATTTGTTCATTTGTTCATTTGTTCATTTGTTCATTTGTTCATTTGTTCATTTGTTCATTTGTTCATTTGTTCATTTGTTCATTTGTTCATTTGTTCATTTGTTCATTTGTTCATTTGTTCATTTGTTCATTTGTTCATTTGTTCATTTGTTCATTTGTTCATTTGTTCATTTGTTCATTTGTTCATTTGTTCATTTTTTCATTTGATCATTTGTCATTTGTTCATTTGTCATTTGTTCATTTGTTCATTTGTTCGTTTGTTCATTTGTTCATTAGTTCATTTTTTCATTTGTTCATACGTTCATTTGTTCAATATTTTAATTTGTTCATTTTTTACATTTGTTCATTTGCTCATTTGTTCATTTGTTCATTTGTTCATTTGTTCATTTGTTCATTTGTTCATTTGTTCATTTGTTCATTTGTTCATTTGTTCATTTGTTCATTCGTTCATTTGCCTATTCGCTCATTTGTTCATTAGTTCATTTGTACATTTGTTCATTTGTTCATTTGTTCATTTGTTCATTTGTTCATTTGTTCATTCGTTCATTCGTTCATTCGTTCATTCGTTCAATTGTTCATTTGTTCATTTGTTCATTTGTTCATTTGTTCGTTTGTTCATTTGTTCATTTGTTCATTTGTTCATTTGTTCATTTGTTCATTTGTTCATGTGTTCATTTGTTCATTTGTTCATTTGTTCATTTGTCTATTCGCTCATTTGTTCATTTGTTCATTTGTTCGTTTGTTCATTTGTTCGTTTGTTCATTTGTTCATTTGTTCATTTGTTCATTTGTTCATTTGTTCAATTGTTCATTTGTTCATTTGTTCGTTTGTTCGTTTGTTCATTTGTACATTTGTTCATTTGTTCATTTGTTCATTTGTTCATTTGTTCATGTGTTCATTTGTTCATTTGTTCATTTGTTCATTTGTTCATTTGTTCATTTGTTCATTTGTTCACTTGTTCATTTGTTTATTTGTTCATTTTCCACTTGTTCATTTGTTCATTTGTTCATTTGTTCATTTGTTCATTTGTTCATTTGTTCATTTGTTCATTTGTTCATTTGTTCATTTGTTCATTTGTTCATTTGTTCATTTGTTCATTTGTTCATTTGTTCATTCGTTCATTTGCCTATTCGCTCATTTGTTCATTTGTTCATTTGTTCATTTGTTCATTTGTTCATTTGTTCATTTGTTCATTCGTTCATTTGCCTATTCGCTCATTTGTTCACTTGATCATTTGTTCATTTGTTCATTTGTCCATTTGTTCATTTGTTCATTTGTTCATTTGTTCATTTGTTCATTTGTTCATTTGTTCATTTGTTCATTTGATCATTTGTTCATTTGTTCATTTGTTCATTTGTTCATTTTTTCGTTTGTTCATTTGTTCATTTGTTCATTTGTTCGTTTGTTCATTTGTTCATTTGTTCATTCGTTCATTTGCCTATTCGCTCATTTGTTGATTTGTTCATTCGCTTATTTGTTCATTCGCTCATTTGTTCATTCGTTCATTTGCCTATTCGCTCATTTGTTCATTTGTTCGTTTGTTCGTTTGTTCATTTGTTCGTTTGTTCATTTGTTCATTTGTTCATTTGTTCGTTTGTTCATTTGTTCATTTGTTCATTTATTCCTTTGTTCATTTGTTCATTTGTTCGTTTGTTCATTTGTTCATTTGTTCATTTGTTCATTTGTTCATTTGTTCATTTGTTCATTTGTTCGTTTGTTCATTTGTTCATTTGTTCATTTGTTCATTTGTTCGTTTGTTCATTTGTTCACTTGTTCATTTGTTCATTTGTTCATTTGTTCATTTGTTCATTTGTTCATTTGTTCATTTGTTCAATTGTTCGTTTGTTCATTTGTTCATTTGTTCATTTATTCATTTGTTCATTTGTTCATTTGTTCATTTGTTCATTTGTGTATTCGCTCATTTGTTCATTTGTTCATTTGTTCATTTGTTCATTTGTTCATTTGTTCATTTGTTCATTTGTTCATTTGTTCATTTGTTCATTTGTTCATTTGTTCATTTGTTCATTTGTCTATTCGCTCATTTGTTCATTTGTTCATTTGTTCGTTTGTTCATTTGTTCGTTTGTTCATTTGTTCATTTGTTCATTTGTTCATTTGTTCATTTGTTCATTTGTTCGTTTGTTCGTTTGTTCATTTGTTCATTTGTTCGTTTGTTCGTTTGTTCATTTGTTCATTTGTTCATGTGTTCATTTGTTCATTTGTTCATTTGTTCATTTGTTCACTTGTCCATTTGTTTATTTGTTCATTTTCCACTTGTTCATTTGTTCATTTGTTCATTTTCCATTTGTTCATTTGTTCATTTGTTCATTTGTCTATTCGCTCATTTGTTCATTTGTTCATTTGTTCATTTGTTCATTTGTTCATTTGTTCATTTGTTCATTCGTTCATTTGCCTATTCGCTCATTTGTTCACTTGATCATTTGTTCATTTGTTCATTTGTCCATTTGTTCATTTTTCCATTTGTTCATTTGTTCATTTGTTCATTTGTTCATTTGTTCATTTGTTCATTTGTTCATTTGTTCATTTGTTCATTTGATCATTTGTTCATTTGTTCATTTGTTCATTTTTTTGTTTGTTCATTTGTTCATTTGTTCGTTTGTTCATTTGTTCATTTGTTCATTCGTTCATTTGCCTATTCGCTCATTTGTTGATTTGTTCATTCGCTTATTTGTTCATTCGTTCATTTGCCTATTCGCTCATTTGTTCATTTGTTCATTTGTTCGTTTGTTCGTTTGTTCATTTGTTCGTTTGTTCATTTGTTCATTTGTTCATTTGTTCATTTGTTCGTTTGTTCATTTGTTCATTTGTTCATTTATTCATTTGTTCATTTGTTCATTTGTTCATTTGTTCGTTTGTTCATTTGTTCATTTGTTCATTTGTTCATTTGTTCGTTTGTTCATTTGTTCATTTGTTCATTTGTTCATTTGTTCATTTGTTCATTTGTTCATTTGTTCATTTGTTCATTTGTTCATTTGTTCATTTGTTCATTTGTTCATTTGTTCATTTGTTCATTTGTTCATTTGTTAATTTGTTCATTTGTTCATTTGTTCATTTGTTCATTTGTTCATTTGTTCATTTGTTCATTTGTTCATTTGTTCATTTGTTCATTTGTTCATTTGTTCATTTGTTCATTTGTTCATTTGTGCGATTGTCTATTCGCTCATTTGTTCATTTGTGCGATTGTCTATTCGCTCATTTGTTCATTTGTGCGATTGTCTATTCGCTCATTTGTTCATTCGTTCATTTGCCTATTCGCTCATTTGTTCATTTGTGCGATTGTCTATTCGCTCATTTGTTCATTCGTTCGTTTGCCTATTCGCTCATTTGATCATTTGTGCGATTGTCTATTCGCTCATTTGTTCATTTGTGCGATTGTCTATTCGCTCATTTGTTCATTCGTTCATTTGTTCACTTGTTCATTTGTTCATTTGTTCATTTGTTCGTTTGTTCATTTGTTCATTTGTTCATTTGTTCATTTGTTCATTTGTTCATTTGTTCATTTGTTCTTTTGTTCATTTGTTCATTTGTTCATTTGTTCATTTGTTCATTTGTTCATTTGTTCATTTGTTCATTTGTTCATTTGTTCATTTGTTCATTTGTTCATTAGTTCATTTGTTCATTTGTTCATTTGTTCATTTGTTCATTTGTTCATTTGTTCATTTGTTCATTTGTTCATTTGTTCATTTGTTCATTTGTTCATTTGTTCATTTGTTCATTTGTTCATTTGTTCATTTGTTCATTTGTTCATTTGTTCATTTGTTCATTTGTTCATTTGTTCATTTGTTCATTTGTTCATTTGTTCATTTGTTCATTTGTTCATTTGTTCATTTGTTCATTTGTTCATTTGTTCATTTGTTCATTTGTTCATTTGTTCATTTGTTCATTTGTTCATTTGTTCATTTGTTCATTTGTTCATTTGTTCATTTGTTCATTTGTTCATTTGTTCATTTGTTCATTTGTTCATTTGTTCATTTGTTCATTTGTTCATTTGTTCATTTGTTCATTTGTTCATTTGTACATTTGTTCATTTGTTCATTTGTTCATTTGTTCATTTGTTCATTTGTTCATTTGTTCATTTGTTCATTTGTTCATTTGTTCATTTGTTCATTTGTTCATTTGTTCATTTGTTCATTTGTTCATTTGTTCATTTGTTCATTTGTTCATTTGTTCATTTGTGCGATTGTCTATTCGCTCATTTGTTCATTCGTTCATTTGCCTATTCGCTCATTTGTTCATTTGTTCATTTGTTCATTTGTTCATTTGTTCGTTTGTTCATTTGTTCATTTGTTCATTTGTTCGTTTGTTCATTTGTTCATTTGTTCATTTGTTCATTTGTTCATTTGTTCATTTGTTCATTTGTTCATTTGTTCATTTGTTCATTTGTTCATTTGTTCATTTGTTCATTTGTTCATTTGTTCATTTGTTCATTTGTTCATTTGTTCATTTGTTCATTTGTTCGTTTGTTCATTTGTTCATTTGTTCATTTGTTCATTTGTTCATTTGTGCGATTGTCTATTCGCTCATTTGTTCATTCGTTCATTTGCCTATTCGCTCATTTGTTCATTTGTTCATTTGTTCATTTGTTCATTTGTTCGTTTGTTCATTTGTTCATTTGTTCATTTGTTCATTTGTTCATTTGTTCATTTGTTCATTTGTTCATTTGTTCATTTGTTCATTTGTTCATTTGTTCATTTGTTCATTTGTTCATTTGTTCATTTGTTCATTTGTTCATATGTTCATTTGTTCATTTGTTCATTTGTTCATTTGTTCATTTGTTCATTTGTTCATTTGATCATTTGTTCGTTTGTTCGTTTGTTCGTTTGTTCATTTGTTCATTTGTTCATTTGTTCATTTGCTCATATGTTCATTTGTTCGTTTGTTCATTCGCTCATTTGTTCATTTGTTCATTTGTTCATTTGTTCATTTGTTCATTTGTTCATTTGTTCATTTGTTCATTTGTTCATTTGTTCATTTGTTCATTTGTTCATTTGTTCATTTGTTCATTTGTTCATTTGTTCATTTGTTCATTTGTTCATTTGTTCATTTGTTCATTTGTCCATTTGTTCATTTGTTCATTTGTTCATTTGTTCATTGGTACATTTGTTCATTTGTTCATTTGTTCATTTGTTCATTTGTTCATTTGTTCATTTGTTCATTTGTTCACTTGTTCATTTGTTCATTTGTTCATTTGTTCATTTCTTCGTTTCTTCATTTCTTCGTATGTTCATTTGTTCATTTGTTCATTTGTTCCTTCGTTCATTTGTCTATTCGCACATTTGTTCATTTGTTAATTCGTTCATTTGTCTATTCGCTCATTTGTTCATTTGTTAATTCGTTCATTTGTCTATTCGCTCATTTGTTCATTTGTTCATTTGTCATTTGTTCATTTGTTCACTTGTTCATTTGTTCATTTGTTCACTTGTTCACTTGTTCATTTGTTCATTTGTTCATTTGTCCATTTGTTCATTTGTCCATTTGTTCATTTGTCCATTTGTTCATTTGTCCATTTGTCCATTTGTTCATTTGTTCATTTGTTCATTTGTTCATTTGTTCATTTGTTCATTTGTTCATTTGTTCATTTGTTCATTTGTTCATTTGTTCATTTGTTCATTTGTTCATTTGTTCATTTGTTCATTTGTTCATTTGTCCATTTGTCCATTTGTTCATTTGTTCATTTGTTCATTTGTTCATTTGATCATTTGTTCATTCGCTCATTTGTTCATTCGCTCATTTATTCATTCGCTCATTTGTTCACTTGTTCACTTGTTCACTTGTTCACTTGTTCACTTGTTCATTTGTTCATTTGTTCATTTGTTCATTTGTTCATTAGTTCATTTGTACATTTGTTCATCTGTCCATTTGATCAATTGTCCATTTGTCCATTTGTTCATTTGTTCATTTGTTCATTTGTTCATTTGTTCATTTGTTCATTTGTTCATTTGTTCATTTGTACATTTGTTCATTTGTTCATTTGTTCATTTGTTCATTTGTTCATTTGTTCATTTGTTCATTTGCTCATTTGTTCATTTGTTCATTTGTTCATTTGTTCATTTGTTCATTTGTTCATTTGTTCATTTGTTCATTTGTTCATTTGTTCATTTGTTCATTTGTTCATTTGTTCATTTGTTCATTTGTTCATTTGTTCATTTGTTCATTTGTCCATTTGTCCATTTGTTCATATGTTCATTTGATCATTTTTTCATTCGCTCATTTGTTCATTCGCTCATTTATTCATTCGCTCATTTGTTCATTTGTACATATGCTCATTTGTTCATTTGTACATATGCTCATTTGTTCATTTGTTCATTTGTTCATTCGTTCATTTGTTCATTTGTTCATTTGTTCACTTGTTCATTTGTTCACTTGTTCATTTGTTCACTTGTTCATTTGTTCACTTGTTCACTTGCTCACTTGTTCATTTGTACATTCGCTCATTTGTTCATTTGTACATTTGCTCATTTGTTCATTTGTTCATTTGTTCATTCGTTCATTTGTTCATTTGTTCATTTGTTCACTTGTTCATTTGTTCACTTGTTCATTTGTTCACTTGTTCATTTGTTCACTTGTTCACTTGCTCACTTGTTCATTTGTTCATTTGTTCATTTGTTCATTTGTTCATTTGTTCATTTGTTCATTTGTTCATTTGTTCATTTGTCCATTTGTTCATTTGTTCATTTGTCCATTTGTTCATTTGTTCATTTGTTCATTTGTTCATTTGTTCATCTGTCCATTTGATCAATTATCCATTTGTCCATTTGTTCATTTGTTCATTTGTTCATTTGTACATTTGTTCATTTGTTCATTTGTTCATTTGTTCATTTGTCCATTTGCTCATTTGCTCATTTGTTCATTTGTTCATTTGTTCAGTTGTTCATTTGTTCATTTGTTCATTAGTTCATTTGTACATTTGTTCATCTGTCCATTTGATCAATTGTCCATTTGTCCATTTGTTCATTTGTTCATTTGTTCATTTGTTCATTTGTACATTTGTTCATTTGTTCATTTGTTCATTTGTTCATTTGTTCATTTGTTCATTTGTTCATTTGTTCATTTGTTCATTTGTTCATTTGTTCATTTGTTCATTTGTTCATTTGTTCATTTGTTCATTTGTTCATTTGTTCATTTGTTCATTTGTTCATTTGTTCATTTGTTCATTTGTTCATTTGTCATTTGTTCATTTGTTCATTTGTTCATTTGTTCATTTGTTCATTTGTTCATTTGTTCATTTGTTCATTTGATCATTTGTTCATTTGTTCATTTGTTCATTTGTTCATTTTTTCGTTTGTTCATTTGTTCATTTGTTCATTTGTTCGTTTGTTCATTTGTTCATTTGTTCATTCGTTCATTTGCCTATTCGCTCATTTGTTGATTTGTTCATTCGCTTATTTGTTCATTCGCTCATTTGTTCATTCGTTCATTTGCCTATTCGCTCATTTGTTCATTTGTTCGTTTGTTCGTTTGTTCATTTGTTCGTTTGTTCATTTGTTCATTTGTTCATTTGTTCATTTGTTCATTTGTTCGTTTGTTCATTTGTTCATTTGTTCATTTATTCCTTTGTTCATTTGTTCATGTGTTCATTTGTTCGTTTGTTCATTTGTTCATTTGTTCATTTGTTCATTTGTTCATTTGATCATTTGTTCGTTTGTTCATTTGTTCATTTGTTCATTTGTTCATTTGTTCATTTGTTCATTTGTTCATTTGTTCAATTGTTCGTTTGTTCAGTTGTTCATTTGTTCATTTATTCATTTGTTCATTTGTTCATTTGTTCATTTGTTCATTTGTTCATTTGTGTATTCGCTCATTTGTTCATTTGTTCATTTGTTCATTTGTTCATTTGTTCATTTGTTCATTTGTTCATTTGCTCATTTGTTCATTTGTTCATTTGTTCATTTGTTCATTTGTTCATTTGTTCATTTGTTCATTTGTTCATTTGTTCATTTGTTCATTTGTTCATTTGCTCATTTGTTCATTTGTTCATTCGTTCATTCGTTCATTCGTTCATTTGTTCATTTGTTCATTTGTTCATTTGTTCATTTGTTCATTTGTTCATTTGTTCATTTGTTCATTTGTTCATTTGTTCATTCGTTCATTCGTTCATTCGTTCAATTGTTCATTTGTTCATTTGTTCATTTGTTCATTTGTTCGTTTGTTCATTTGTTCATTTGTTCATTTGTTCATTTGTTCATTTGTTCATGTGTTCATTTGTTCATTTGTTCATTTGTTCATTTGTTCATTTGTTCATTTGTCTATTCGCTCATTTGTTCAGTTGTCCATTTGTTCGTTTGTTCATTTGTTCGTTTGTTCATTTGTTCATTTGTTCATTTGTTCATTTGTTCATTTGTTCGTTTGTTCGTTTGTTCATTTGTTCATTTGTTCATTTGTTCATTTGTTCATTTGTTCATGTGTTCATTTGTTCATTTGTTCATTTGTTCATTTGTTCACTTGTTCATTTGTTTATTTGTTCATTTTCCACTTGTTCATTTGTTCATTTGTTCATTTGTTCATTTGTTCATTTGTTCATTTGTTCATTTTCCATTTGTTCATTTGTTCATTTGTTCATTTGTCTATTCGCTCATTTGTTCATTTGTTCATTTGTTCATTTGTTCATTTGTTCATTTGTTCATTTGTTCATTTGTTCATTCGTTCATTTGCCTATTCGCTCATTTGTTCACTTGATCATTTGTTCATTTGTTCATTTGTCCATTTGTTCATTTGTCCATTTGTTCATTTGTTCATTTGTTCATTTGTTCATTTGTTCATTTGTTCATTTGATCATTTGTTCATTTGTTCATTTGTTCATTTTTTCGTTTGTTCATTTGTTCGTTTGTTCATTTGTTCATTTGTTCATTCGTTCATTTGCCTATTCGCTCATTTGTTGATTTGTTCATTCGCTTATTTGTTCATTCGTTCATTTGCCTATTCGCTCATTTGTTCATTTGTTCATTTGTTCGTTTGTTCGTTTGTTCATTTGTTCGTTTGTTCATTTGTTCATTTGTTCATTTGTTCGTTTGTTCATTTGTTCATTTGTTCATTTATTCATTTGTTCATTTGTTCATTTGTTCATTTGTTCGTTTGTTCATTTGTTCATTTGTTCATTTGTTCATTTGTTCGTTTGTTCATTTGTTCATTTGTTCATTTGTTCATTTGTTCATTTGTTCATTTGTTCATTTGATCATTTGTTCATTTGTTCATTTGTTCATTTGTTCATTTGTTCATTTGTTCATTTGTTCATTTGTTCATTTGTTCATTTGTTCATTTGTTCATTTGTTCATTTGTGCGATTGTCTATTCGCTCATTTGTTCATTTGTGCGATTGTCTATTCGCTCATTTGTTCATTTGTGCGATTGTCTATTCGCTCATTTGTTCATTCGTTCATTTGCCTATTCGCTCATTTGTTCATTTGTGCGATTGTCTATTCGCTCATTTGTTCATTTGTGCGATTGTCTATTCGCTCATTTGTTCATTCGTTCATTTGCCTATTCGCTCATTTGTTCACTTGTTCATTTGTTCATTTGTTCATTTGTTCGTTTGTTCATTTGTTCATTTGTCTATTCGCTCATTTGTTCATTTGTTCATTTGTTCGTTTGTTCGTTTGTTCATTTGTTCATTTGTTCATATGTTCATTTGTTCATTTGTTCATTTGTTCATTTGTTCATTTGTTCATTTGTTCATTTGTTCATTTGTTCATTTGTTCATTTGTTCATTTGTTCATTTGTTCATTTGTTCATTTGTTCATTTGTTCATTTGTTCATTTGTTCATTTGTTCATTCGCTCATTTGTTCATTCGCTCATTTGTTCATTCGCTCATTTATTCATTCGCTCATTTGTTCATTTGTACATTTGCTCATTTGTTCATTTGTTCATTTGTTCATTTGTTCATTCGTTCGATTTTCTATTCCCTAATTTGTTCATTCGTTCATTTGCCTATTCGCTCATTTGTTCACTTGTTAATTATTTCATTTGTTCATTTGTTCATTTGTTCATTTGTTCATTTGTTCATTTGTTCATTTGTTCATTTGTTCATTTGTTCATTTGTTCATTTGTTCATTTGTTCATTTGTTCATTTGTTCATTTGTTCATTTGTTCATTTGTTCATTTGTTCATTTGTTCATTTGTTCATTTGTTCATTTGTTCATTTGTTCATTTGTTCATTTGTTCATTTGTTCATTTGTTCATTTGTTCATTTGTTCATTTGTTCATTTGTTCATTTGTTCATTCGTTCGATTTTCTATTCCCTAATTTGTTCATTCGTTCATTTGCCTATTCGCTCATTTGTTCACTTGTTAATTATTTCATTTGTTCATTTGTTCATTTGTTCATTTGTTCATTTGTTAATTTTTTCATTTGTTCATTTGTTCATTGTCTATTCGCTCGTTTGTTCAATTGTTCATTTGTTCGTTTGTTCGTTTGTTCGTTTGTTCATTTGTTCATTTGTTCATTTGTTCATTTGTTCATTTGTTCATTTGTTCATTTGTTCATTTGTTCATTTGTTCATTTGTTCATTTGTTCATTTGTTCATTTGTTCATTTGTTCATTTGTTCATTTGTTCATTTGTTCATTTGTTCATTTGTTCATTTGTTCATTTGTTCATTTGTTCATTTTTTCATTTGATCATTTGTCATTTGTTCATTTGTCATTTGTTCATTTGTTCATTTGTTCGTTTGTTCATTTGTTCATTAGTTCATTTTTTCATTTGTTCATACGTTCATTTGTTCAATATTTTAATTTGTTCATTTTTTACATTTGTTCATTTGCTCATTTGTTCATTTCTTCATTTGTTCATTTGTTCATTCGTTCATTTGTTCATTTGTTCATTTGCCTATTCGCTCATTTGTTCACTTGTTAATTATTTCATTTGTTCATTTGTTCGTTTGTTCATTTGTTCATTTGTTAATTCGTTCATTTGCCTATTCGCTCATTTGTTGATTTGTTCATTCGCTTATTTGTTCATTCGCTCATTTGTTCATTCGTTCATTTGCCTATTCGCTCATTTGTTCATTTGTTCGTTTGTTCGTTTGTTCATTTGTTCGTTTGTTCATTTGTTCATTTGTTCATTTGTTCATTTGTTCATTTGTTCATTTGTTCGTTTGTTCATTTGTTCATTTGTTCATTTGTTCATTTGTTCATTTGTTCATTTGTTCATTTGTTCGTTTGTTCATTTGTTCATTTGTTCATTCGTTCATTTGCCTATTCGCTCATTTGTTGATTTGTTCATTCGCTTATTTGTTCATTCGCTCATTTGTTCATTCGTTCATTTGCCTATTCGCTCATTTGTTCATTTGTTCGTTTGTTCGTTTGTTCATTTGTTCGTTTGTTCATTTGTTCATTTGTTCATTTGTTCATTTGTTCATTTGTTCGTTTGTTCATTTGTTCATTTGTTCATTTATTCCTTTGTTCATTTGTTCATTTGTTCATTTGTTCGTTTGTTCATTTGTTCATTTGTTCATTTGTTCATTTGTTCGTTTGTTCATTTGTTCATTTGTTCATTTGTTCATTTGTTCATTTGTTCATTTGTTCATTTGTTCAATTGTTCGTTGGTTCATTTGTTCATTTGTTCATTTATTCATTTGTTCATTTGTTCATTTGTTCATTTGTTCATTTGTGTATTCGCTCATTTGTTCATTTGTTCATTTGTTCATTTGTTCATTTGTTCATTTGTTCATTTGTTCATTTGTTCATTTGCTCATTTGTTCATTTGTTCATTTGTTCATTTGTTCATTTGTTCATTTGTTCATTTGTTCATTTGTTCATTTGTTCATTTGTTCATTTGCTCATTTGTTCATTTGTTCATTCGTTCATTCGTTCATTTGTTCATTTGTTCATTTGTTCATTTGTTCATTTGTTCATTTGTTCATTTGTTCATTTGTTCATTTGTTCATTTGTTCATTTGTTCATTTGTTCATTCGTTCATTCGTTCATTCGTTCAATTGTTCATTTGTTCATTTGTTCATTTGTTCATTTGTTCGTTTGTTCATTTGTTCATTTGTTCATTTGTTCATTTGTTCATTTGTTCATGTGTTCATTTGTTCATTTGTTCATTTGTTCATTTGTTCATTTGTTCATTTGTCTATTCGCTCATTTGTTCATTTGTTCATTTGTTCGTTTGTTCATTTGTTCGTTTGTTCATTTGTTCATTTGTTCATTTGTTCATTTTCCACTTGTTCATTTGTTCATTTGTTCATTTGTTCATTTGTTCATTTGTTCATTTTCCATTTGTTCATTTGTTCATTTGTTCATTTGTCTATTCGCTCATTTGTTCATTTGTTCATTTGTTCATTTGTTCATTTGTTCATTTGTTCATTTGTTCATTTGTTCATTTGTTCATTTGTTCATTCGTTCATTTGCCTATTCGCTCATTTGTTCACTTGATCATTTGTTCATTTGTTCATTTGTCCATTTGTTCATTTGTTCATTTGTCCATTTGTTCATTTGTCCATTTGTTCATTTGTTCATTTGTTCATTTGTTCATTTGTTCATTTGTTCATTTGTTCATTTGTTCATTTGTTCATTTGTTCATTTGTTCATTTGTTCATTTGTTCATTTGTTCATTTGTTCATTTGTTCATTTGTTCATTTGTTCATTTGTACATTCGTTCATTCGTTCATTCGTTCAATTGTTCATTTGTTCATTTGTTCATTTGTTCATTTGTTCGTTTGTTCATTTGTTCATTTGTTCATTTGTTCATTTGTTCATTTGTTCATGTGTTCATTTGTTCATTTGTTCATTTGTTCATTTGTTCATTTGTTCATTTGTTCATTTGTTCATTTGTTCATGTGTTCATTTGTTCATTTGTTCATTTGTTCATTTGTTCACTTGTTCATTTGTTTATTTGTTCATTTTCCACTTGTTCATTTGTTCATTTGTTCATTTGTTCATTTGTTCATTTGTTCATTTTCCATTTGTTCATTTGTTCATTTGTTCATTTGTCTATTCGCTCATTTGTTCATTTGTTCATTTGTTCATTTGTTCATTTGTTCATTTGTTCATTTGTTCATTTGTTCATTTGTTCATTTGTTCATTCGTTCATTTGCCTATTCGCTCATTTGTTCACTTGATCATTTGTTCATTTGTTCATTTGTCCATTTGTTCATTTGTTCATTTGTCCATTTGTTCATTTGTCCATTTGTTCATTTGTTCATTTGTTCATTTGTTCATTTGTTCATTTGTTCATTTGATCATTTGTTCATTTGTTCATTTGTTCATTTTTTCGTTTGTTCATTTGTTCATTTGTTCGTTTGTTCATTTGTTCATTTGTTCATTCGTTCATTTGCCTATTCGCTCATTTGTTGATTTGTTCATTCGCTTATTTGTTCATTCGTTCATTTGCCTATTCGCTCATTTGTTCATTTGTTCATTTGTTCGTTTGTTCGTTTGTTCATTTGTTCGTTTGTTCATTTGTTCATTTGTTCATTTGTTCATTTGTTCGTTTGTTCATTTGTTCATTTGTTCATTTATTCATTTGTTCATTTGTTCATTTGTTCATTTGTTCGTTTGTTCATTTGTTCATTTGTTCATTTGTTCATTTGTTCGTTTGTTCATTTGTTCATTTGTTCATTTGTTCATTTGTTCATTTGTTCATTTGTTCATTTGTTCATTTGTTCATTTGTTCATTTGTTCATTTGTTCATTTGTTCATTTGTTCATTTGTTCATTTGTTCATTTGTTCATTTGTTCATTTGTTCATTTGTTCATTTGTTCATTTGTTCATTTGTTCATTTGTTCATTTGTTCATTTGTTCATTTGTTCATTTGTTCATTTGTTCATTTGTTCATTTGTTCATTTGTGCGATTGTCTATTCGCTCATTTGTTCATTTGTGCGATTGTCTATTCGCTCATTTGTTCATTTGTGCGATTGTCTATTCGCTCATTTGTTCATTCGTTCATTTGCCTATTCGCTCATTTGTTCATTTGTGCGATTGTCTATTCGCTCATTTGTTCATTCGTTCATTTGCCTATTCGCTCATTTGTTCACTTGTTCATTTGTTCATTTGTTCATTTGTTCGTTTGTTCATTTGTTCATTTGTTCATTTGTTCATTTGTTCATTTGTTCATTTGTTCATTTGTTCATTTGTTCATTTGTTCTTTTGTTCATTTGTTCATTTGTTCATTTGTTCATTTGTTCATTTGTTCATTTGTTCATTTGTTCATTTGTTCATTAGTTCATTTGTTCATTTGTTCATTTGTTCATTTGTTCATTTGTTCATTTGTTCATTTGTTCATTTGTTCATTTGTTCATTTGTTCATTTGTTCATTTGTTCATTTGTTCATTTGTTCATTTGTTCATTTGTTCATTTGTTCATTTGTTCATTTGTTCATTTGTTCATTTGTTCATTTGTTCATTTGTTCATTTGTTCATTTGTTCATTTGTTCATTTGTTCATTTGTTCATTTGTTCATTTGTTCATTTGTTCATTTGTTCATTTGTTCATTTGTTCATTTGTTCATTTGTGCGATTGTCTATTCGCTCATTTGTTCATTCGTTCATTTGCCTATTCGCTCATTTGTTCATTTGTTCATTTGTTCATTTGTTCATTTGTTCGTTTGTTCATTTGTTCATTTGTTCATTTGTTCGTTTGTTCATTTGTTCATTTGTTCATTTGTTCATTTGTTCATTTGTTCATTTGTTCATTTGTTCATTTGTTCATTTGTTCGTTTGTTCGTTTGTTCATTTGTTCATTTGTTCATTTGTTCATTTGTTCATTTGTGCGATTGTCTATTCGCTCATTTGTTCATTTGTGCGATTGTCTATTCGCTCATTTGTTCATTCGTTCATTTGCCTATTCGCTCATTTGTTCACTTGTTCATTTGTTCATTTGTTCATTTGTTCGTTTGTTCATTTGTTCATTTGTTCATTTGTTCATTTGTTCATTTGTTCATTTGTTCATTTGTTCATTTGTTCTTTTGTTCATTTGTTCATTTGTTCATTTGTTCATTTGTTCATTTGTTCATTTGTTCATTTGTTCATTTGTTCATTTGTTCATTAGTTCATTTGTTCATTTGTTCATTTGTTCATTAGTTCATTTGTTCATTTGTTCATTTGTTCATTTGTTCATTTGTTCATTTGTTCATTTGTTCATTTGTTCATTTGTTCATTTGTTCATTTGTTCATTTGTTCATTTGTTCATTTGTTCATTTGTTCATTTGTTCATTTGTTCATTTGTTCATTTGTTCATTTGTTCATTTGTTCATTTGTTCATTTGTTCATTTGTTCATTTGTTCATTTGTTCATTTGTTCATTTGTTCATTTGTTCATTTGTTCATTTGTTCATTTGTTCATTTGTTCATTTGTTCATTTGTTCATTTGTTCATTTGTTCATTTGTTCATTTGTTCATTTGTTCATTTGTTCATTTGTTCATTTGTGCGATTGTCTATTCGCTCATTTGTTCATTCGTTCATTTGCCTATTCGCTCATTTGTTCATTTGTTCATTTGTTCATTTGTTCATTTGTTCGTTTGTTCATTTGTTCATTTGTTCATTTGTTCGTTTGTTCATTTGTTCATTTGTTCATTTGTTCATTTGTTCATTTGTTCATTTGTTCATTTGTTCATTTGTTCATTTGTTCATTTGTTCATTTGTTCATTTGTTCATTTGTTCATTTGTTCATTTGTTCGTTTGTTCATTTGTTCATTTGTTCATTTGTTCATTTGTTCATTTGTGCGATTGTCTATTCGCTCATTTGTTCATTTGTTCATTTGTTCATTTGTTCATTTGTTCATTTGTTCATTTGTTCATTTGTTCATTTGTTCATTTGTTCATTTGTTCATTTGTTCATTTGTTCATTTGTTCATTTGTTCATTTGTTCATTTGTTCATTTGTTCATTTGTTCATATGTTCATTTGTTCATTTGTTCATTTGTTCATTTGTTCATTTGTTCATTTGTTCATTTGTTCATTTGTTCATTTGTTCGTTTGTTCGTTTGTTCGTTTGTTCATTTGTTCATTTGTTCATTTGTTCATTTGATCATTTGTACATCTGTTCATTTGTTCATTTGTTCATTAGTTCATTTGTTCATTTGTTCATTTGTTCATTTGTTCATTTGTTCATTTGTTCATTTGCTCATTTGTTCATTTGTTCATTTGTTCATTTGTTCATTTGTTCGTTTGTTCTTTTGTTCGTTTGTTCATTTGTTCATTTGTTCATTTGTTCATTTGTTCATTTGTTCATTTGTTCATGTGTTCATTTGTTCATTTGTTCATTTGTTCACTTGTTCATTTGTTTATTTGTTCATTTTCCACTTGTTCATTTGTTCATTTGTTCATTTTTCATTTGTTCATTTGTTCATTTGTTCACTTGTTCATTCGTTCATTCGTTCATTCGTTCATTCGTTCATTCGTTCAATTGTTCATTTGTTCATTTGTTCATTTGTTCATTTGTTCGTTTGTTCATTTGTTCATTTGTTCATTTGTTCATTTGTTCATTTGTTCATTTGTTCATTTGTTCATGTGTTCATTTGTTCATTTGTTCATTTGTTCACTTGTTCATTTGTTTATTTGTTCATTTTCCACTTGTTCATTTGTTCATTTGTTCATTTTTCATTTGTTCATTTGTTCATTTGTTCATTTGTCTATTCGCTCATTTGTTCATTTGTTCATTTGTTCATTTGTTCGTTTGTTCATTTGTTCATTTGTTCATATGTTCATTTGTTCATTTGTTCATTTGTTCATTTGTTCATTTGTTCATTTGTTCATTTGTTCATTTGTTCATTTGTTCATTTGTTCATTTGTTCATTTGTTCATTTGTTCATTTGTTCATTTGTTCATTTGTTCATTTGTTCATTTGTTCATTTGTTCATTTGTTCATTTGTTCATTTGTTCATTCGCTCATTTGTTCATTCGCTCATTTGTTCATTCGCTCATTTGTTCATTCGCTCATTTATTCATTCGCTCATTTGTTCATTTGTACATTTGCTCATTTGTTCATTTGTTCATTTGTTCATTTGTTCATTCGTTCGATTTTCTATTCCCTAATTTGTTCATTCGTTCATTTGCCTATTCGCTCATTTGTTCACTTGTTAATTATTTCATTTGTTCATTTGTTCATTTGTTCATTTGTTCATTTGTTCATTTGTTCATTTGTTCATTTGTTCATTTGTTCATTTGTTCATTTGTTCATTTGTTCATTTGTTCATTTGTTCATTTGTTCATTTGTTCATTCGTTCGATTTTCTATTCCCTAATTTGTTCATTCGTTCATTTGCCTATTCGCTCATTTGTTCACTTGTTAATTATTTCATTTGTTCATTTGTTCATTTGTTCATTTGTTCATTTGTTAATTTTTTCATTTGTTCATTTGTTCATTGTCTATTCGCTCGTTTGTTCAATTGTTCATTTGTTCGTTTGTTCGTTTGTTCATTTGTTCATTTGTTCATTTGTTCATTTGTTCATTTGTTCATTTGTTCATTTGTTCATTTGTTCATTTGTTCATTTGTTCATTTGTTCATTTGTTCATTTGTTCATTTGTTCATTTGTTCATTTGTTCATTTGTTCATTTGTTCATTTGTTCATTTGTTCATTTGTTCATTTGTTCATTTGTTCATTTGTTCATTTGTTCATTTTTTCATTTGATCATTTGTCATTTGTTCATTTGTCATTTGTTCATTTGTTCATTTGTTCGTTTGTTCATTTGTTCATTAGTTCATTTTTTCATTTGTTCATACGTTCATTTGTTCAATATTTTAATTTGTTCATTTTTTACATTTGTTCATTTGCTCATTTGTTCATTTCTTCATTTGTTCATTTGTTCATTCGTTCATTTGTTCATTTGTTCATTTGTTCACTTGTTCATTTGTTCACTTGTTCATTTGTTCACTTGTTCATTTGTTCACTTGTTCACTTGCTCACTTGTTCATTTGTTCATTTGTTCATTTGTTCATTTGTTCATTTGTTCATTCGCTCATTTGTTCATTCGCTCATTTGTTCATTCGCTCATTTATTCATTCGCTCATTTGTTCATTTGTACATTTGTTCATTCGTTCGATTTTCTATTCCCTAATTTGTTCATTCGTTCATTTGCCTATTCGCTCATTTGTTCACTTGTTAATTATTTCATTTGTTCATTTGTTCATTTGTTCATTTGTTCATTTGTTCATTTGTTCATTTGTTCATTTGTTCATTTGTTCATTTGTTCATTTGTTCATTTGTTCATTTGTTCATTTGTTCATTTGTTCATTTGTTCATTTGTTCATTTGTTCATTTGTTCATTTGTTCATTTGTTCATTTGTTCATTTGTTCATTTGTTCATTTGTTCATTTGTTCATTCGTTCGATTTTCTATTCCCTAATTTGTTCATTCGTTCATTTGCCTATTCGCTCATTTGTTCACTTGTTAATTATTTCATTTGTTCATTTGTTCATTTGTTCATTTGTTAATTTTTTCATTTGTTCATTTGTTCATTGTCTATTCGCTCGTTTGTTCATTTGTTCGTTTGTTCGTTTGTTCATTTGTTCATTTGTTCATTTGTTCATTTGTTCATTTGTTCATTTGTTCATTTGTTCATTTGTTCATTTGTTCATTTGTTCATATGTTCATTTGTTCATTTGTTCATTTGTTCATTTGTTCATTTGTTCATTTGTTCATTTGTTCATTTGTTCGTTTGTTCGTTTGTTCGTTTGTTCATTTGTTCATTTGTTCATTTGTTCATTTGATCATTTGTACATTTGTTCATTTGTTCATTTGTTCATTAGTTCATTAGTTCATTTGTTCATTTGTTCATTTGTTCATTTGTTCATTTGTTCATTTGCTCATTTGTTCATTTGTTCATTTGTTCATTTGTTCATTTGTTCGTTTGTTCTTTTGTTCATTTGTTCATTTGTTCATTTGTTCATTTGTTCATTTGTTCTTTTGTTCTTTTGTTCATTTGTTCATTCGTTCATTCGTTCATTCGTTCAATTGTTCATTTGTTCATTTGTTCATTTGTTCATTTGTTCGTTTGTTCATTTGTTCATTTGTTCATTTGTTCATTTGTTCACTTGTTCATTCGTTCATTCGTTCATTCGTTCATTCGTTCATTCGTTCAATTGTTCATTTGTTCATTTGTTCATTTGTTCATTTGTTCATTTGTTCATTTGTTCATTTGTTCATTTGTTCATTTGTTCATTTGTTCATTTGTTCATTTGTTCATTTGTTCATTCGCTCATTTGTTCATTCGCTCATTTGTTCATTCGCTCATTTATTCATTCGCTCATTTGTTCATTTGTACATTTGCTCATTTGTTCATTTGTTCATTTGTTCATTTGTTCATTCGTTCGATTTTCTATTCCCTAATTTGTTCATTCGTTCATTTGCCTATTCGCTCATTTGTTCACTTGTTAATTATTTCATTTGTTCATTTGTTCATTTGTTCATTTGTTCATTTGTTCATTTGTTCATTTGTTCATTTGTTCATTTGTTCATTTGTTCATTTGTTCATTTGTTCATTTGTTCATTTGTTCATTTGTTCATTTGTTCATTCGTTCGATTTTCTATTCCCTAATTTGTTCATTCGTTCATTTGCCTATTCGCTCATTTGTTCACTTGTTAATTATTTCATTTGTTCATTTGTTCATTTGTTAATTTTTTCATTTGTTCATTTGTTCATTGTCTATTCGCTCGTTTGTTCAATTGTTCACTTGTTAATTATTTCATTTGTTCATTTGTTCATTTGTTAATTTTTTCATTTGTTCATTTGTTCATTGTCTATTCGCTCGTTTGTTCAATTGTTCATTTGTTCGTTTGTTCGTTTGTTCATTTGTTCATTTGTTCATTTGTTCATTTGTTCATTTGTTCATTTGTTCATTTGTTCATTTGTTCATTTGTTCATTTGTTCATTTGTTCATTTGTTCATTTGTTCATTTGTTCATTTGTTCATTTGTTCATTTGTTCATTTGTTCATTTGTTCATTTGTTCATTTGTTCATTTGTTCATTTGTTCATTTGTTCATTTGTTCATTTGTTCATTTGTTCATTTTTTCATTTGATCATTTGTCATTTGTTCATTTGTCATTTGTTCATTTGTTCATTTGTTCATTTTTTCATTTGTTCATACGTTCATTTGTTCAATATTTTAATTTGTTCATTTTTTACATTTGTTCATTTGCTCATTTGTTCATTTGTTCATTTGTTCATTTGTTCATTCGTTCATTTGTTCATTTGTTCATTTGTTCACTTGTTCATTTGTTCACTTGTTCATTTGTTCACTTGTTCATTTGTTCACTTGTTCACTTGCTCACTTGTTCATTTGTTCATTTGTTCATTTGTTCATTTGTTCATTTGTTCATATGTTCATTCGCGCATTTGTTCATTCGCTCATTTGTTCATTCGCTCATTTATTCATTCGCTCATTTGTTCATTTGTACTTTTGCTCATTTGTTCATTTGTTCATTTGTTCATTTGTTCATTCGTTCGATTTTCTATTCCCTAATTTGTTCATTCGTTCATTTGCCTATTCGCTCATTTGTTCACTTGTTAATTATTTCATTTGTTCATTTGTTCATTTGTTCATTTGTTCATTTGTTCATTTGTTCATTTGTTCATTTGTTCATTTGTTCATTTGTTCATTTGTTCATTTGTTCATTTGTTCATTTGTTCATTTGTTCATTTGTTCATTTGTTCATTTGTTCATTTGTTCATTCGTTCGATTTTCTATTCCCTAATTTGTTCATTCGTTCATTTGCCTATTCGCTCATTTGTTCACTTGTTAATTATTTCATTTGTTCATTTGTTCATTTGTTCATTTGTTAATTTTTTCATTTGTTCATTTGTTCATTGTCTATTCGCTCGTTTGTTCATTTGTTCGTTTGTTCGTTTGTTCATTTGTTCATTTGTTCATTTGTTCATTTGTTCATTTGTTCATTTGTTCATTTGTTCATTTGTTCATTTGTTCATTTGTTCATTTGTTCATTTGTTCATTTGTTCATTTGTTCATTTGTTCATTTGTTCATTTGTTCATTTGTTCATTTGTTCATTTGTTCATTTGTTCATTTGTTCATTTTTTCATTTGATCATTTGTCATTTGTTCATTTGTCATTTGTTCATTTGTCCATTTGTTCGTTTGTTCATTTGTTCATTAGTTCATTTTTTCATTTGTTCATACGTTCATTTGTTCAATATTTTAATTTGTTCATTTTTTACATTTGTTCATTTGCTCATTTGTTCATTTGTTCATTTGTTCATTTGTTCATTTGTTCATTTGTTCATTTGTTCATTTGTTCATTTGTTCATTTGTTCATTTGTTCATTTGTTCATTTGTTCATTTGTTCATTCGTTCATTTGCCTATTCGCTCATTTGTTCATTAGTTCATTTGTACATTTGTTCATTTGTTCATTTGTTCATTTGTTCATTTGTTCATTTGTTCATTCGTTCATTCGTTCATTCGTTCATTCGTTCAATTGTTCATTTGTTCATTTGTTCATTTGTTCATTTGTTCGTTTGTTCATTTGTTCATTTGTTCATTTGTTCATTTGTTCATTTGTTCATTTGTTCATGTGTTCATTTGTTCATTTGTTCATTTGTTCATTTGTCTATTCGCTCATTTGTTCATTTGTTCATTTGTTCGTTTGTTCATTTGTTCGTTTGTTCATTTGTTCATTTGTTCATTTGTTCATTTGTTCATTTGTTCATTTGTTCAATTGTTCATTTGTTCATTTGTTCGTTTGTTCGTTTGTTCATTTGTACATTTGTTCATTTGTTCATTTGTTCATTTGTTCATTTGTTCATGTGTTCATTTGTTCATTTGTTCATTTGTTCATTTGTTCATTTGTTCATTTGTTCATTTGTTCACTTGTTCATTTGTTTATTTGTTCATTTTCCACTTGTTCATTTGTTCATTTGTTCATTTGTTCATTTGTTCATTTGTTCATTTGTTCATTTGTTCATTTGTTCATTTGTTCATTTGTTCATTTGTTCATTTGTTCATTTGTTCATTTGTTCATTTGTTCATTTGTTCATTTGTTCATTCGTTCATTTGCCTATTCGCTCATTTGTTCATTTGTTCATTTGTTCATTTGTTCATTTGTTCATTTGTTCATTTGTTCATTCGTTCATTTGCCTATTCGCTCATTTGTTCACTTGATCATTTGTTCATTTGTTCATTTGTCCATTTGTTCATTTGTTCATTTGTTCATTTGTTCATTTGTTCATTTGTTCATTTGTTCATTTGTTCATTTGATCATTTGTTCATTTGTTCATTTGTTCATTTGTTCATTTTTTCGTTTGTTCATTTGTTCATTTGTTCATTTGTTCGTTTGTTCATTTGTTCATTTGTTCATTCGTTCATTTGCCTATTCGCTCATTTGTTGATTTGTTCATTCGCTTATTTGTTCATTCGCTCATTTGTTCATTCGTTCATTTGCCTATTCGCTCATTTGTTCATTTGTTCGTTTGTTCCTTTGTTCATTTGTTCGTTTGTTCATTTGTTCATTTGTTCATTTGTTCGTTTGTTCATTTGTTCATTTGTTCATTTATTCCTTTGTTCATTTGTTCATTTGTTCGTTTGTTCATTTGTTCATTTGTTCATTTGTTCATTTGTTCATTTGTTCATTTGTTCATTTGTTCGTTTGTTCATTTGTTCATTTGTTCATTTGTTCATTTGTTCGTTTGTTCATTTGTTCATTTGTTCATTTGTTCATTTGTTCATTTGTTCATTTGTTCATTTGTTCATTTGTTCATTTGTTCAATTGTTCGTTTGTTCATTTGTTCATTTGTTCATTTATTCATTTGTTCATTTGTTCATTTGTTCATTTGTTCATTTGTGTATTCGCTCATTTGTTCATTTGTTCATTTGTTCATTTGTTCATTTGTTCATTTGTTCATTTGTTCATTTGTTCATTTGTTCATTTGTTCATTTGTTCATTTGTTCATTTGTTCATTTGTTCATTTGTTCATTTGTTCATTTGTTCGTTTGTTCGTTTGTTCGTTTGTTCGTTCGTTCGTTCGTTCGTTCGTTCGTTTGTTCGTTTGTTCATTTGTTCGTTTGTTCGTTTGTTCGTTTGTTCGTTTGTTCATTTGTTCGTTTGTTCGTTTGTTCGTTTGTTCATTTGTTCCTTTGTTCATTTGTTCATTTGTTCATTTGTTCATTTGTTCATTCGTTCATTCGTTCATTTGTTCATTTGTTCATTTGTTCATTTGTTCATTTGTTCATTTGTTCATTTGTTCATTTGTTCATTTGTTCATTTGTTCATTTGTTCATTTGTTCATTCGTTCATTCGTTCATTCGTTCAATTGTTCATTTGTTCATTTGTTCGTTTGTTCATTTGTTCATTTGTTCATTTGTTCATTTGTTCATTAGTTCATTTGTTCATGTGTTCATTTGTTCATTTGTTCATTTGTTCATTTGTTCATTTGTTCATTTGTCTATTCGCTCATTTGTTCATTTGTTCATTTGTTCGTTTGTTCATTTGTTCGTTTGTTCATTTGTTCATTTGTTCATTTGTTCATTTGTTCATTTGTTCGTTTGTTCGTTTGTTCATTTGTTCATTTGTTCGTTTGTTCGTTTGTTCATTTGTTCATTTGTTCATGTGTTCATTTGTTCATTTGTTCATTTGTTCATTTGTTCACTTGTCCATTTGTTTATTTGTTCATTTTCCACTTGTTCATTTGTTCATTTGTTCATTTTCCATTTGTTCATTTGTTCATTTGTTCATTTGTCTATTCGCTCATTTGTTCATTTGTTCATTTGTTCATTTGTTCATTTGTTCATTTGTTCATTTGTTCATTCGTTCATTTGCCTATTCGCTCATTTGTTCACTTGATCATTTGTTCATTTGTTCATTTGTCCATTTGTTCATTTTTCCATTTGTTCATTTGTTCATTTGTTCATTTGTTCATTTGTTCATTTGTTCATTTGTTCATTTGTTCATTTGTTCATTTGATCATTTGTTCATTTGTTCATTTGTTCATTTTTTTGTTTGTTCATTTGTTCATTTGTTCGTTTGTTCATTTGTTCATTTGTTCATTCGTTCATTTGCCTATTCGCTCATTTGTTGATTTGTTCATTCGCTTATTTGTTCATTCGTTCATTTGCCTATTCGCTCATTTGTTCATTTGTTCATTTGTTCGTTTGTTCGTTTGTTCATTTGTTCGTTTGTTCATTTGTTCATTTGTTCATTTGTTCATTTGTTCGTTTGTTCATTTGTTCATTTGTTCATTTATTCATTTGTTCATTTGTTCATTTGTTCATTTGTTCGTTTGTTCATTTGTTCATTTGTTCATTTGTTCATTTGTTCGTTTGTTCATTTGTTCATTTGTTCATTTGTTCATTTGTTCATTTGTTCATTTGTTCATTTGTTCATTTGTTCATTTGTTCATTTGTTCATTTGTTCATTTGTTCATTTGTTCATTTGTTCATTTGTTCATTTGTTCATTTGTTCATTTGTTAATTTGTTCATTTGTTCATTTGTTCATTTGTTCATTTGTTCATTTGTTCATTTGTTCATTTGTTCATTTGTTCATTTGTTCATTTGTTCATTTGTTCATTTGTTCATTTGTTCATTTGTGCGATTGTCTATTCGCTCATTTGTTCATTTGTGCGATTGTCTATTCGCTCATTTGTTCATTTGTGCGATTGTCTATTCGCTCATTTGTTCATTCGTTCATTTGCCTATTCGCTCATTTGTTCATTTGTGCGATTGTCTATTCGCTCATTTGTTCATTCGTTCATTTGCCTATTCGCTCATTTGATCATTTGTGCGATTGTCTATTCGCTCATTTGTTCATTTGTGCGATTGTCTATTCGCTCATTTGTTCATTCGTTCATTTGTTCACTTGTTCATTTGTTCATTTGTTCATTTGTTCGTTTGTTCATTTGTTCATTTGTTCATTTGTTCATTTGTTCATTTGTTCATTTGTTCATTTGTTCTTTTGTTCATTTGTTCATTTGTTCATTTGTTCATTTGTTCATTTGTTCATTTGTTCATTTGTTCATTTGTTCATTTGTTCATTTGTTCATTAGTTCATTTGTTCATTTGTTCATTTGTTCATTTGTTCATTTGTTCATTTGTTCATTTGTTCATTTGTTCATTTGTTCATTTGTTCATTTGTTCATTTGTTCATTTGTTCATTTGTTCATTTGTTCATTTGTTCATTTGTTCATTTGTTCATTTGTTCATTTGTTCATTTGTTCATTTGTTCATTTGTTCATTTGTTCATTTGTTCATTTGTTCATTTGTTCATTTGTTCATTTGTTCATTTGTTCATTTGTTCATTTGTACATTTGTTCATTTGTTCATTTGTTCATTTGTTCATTTGTTCATTTGTTCATTTGTTCATTTGTACATTTGTTCATTTGTTCATTTGTTCATTTGTTCATTTGTTCATTTGTTCATTTGTTCATTTGTTCATTTGTTCATTTGTTCATTTGTTCATTTGTTCATTTGTTCATTTGTTCATTTGTGCGATTGTCTATTCGCTCATTTGTTCATTCGTTCATTTGTCTATTCGCTCATTTGTTCATTTGTTCATTTGTTCATTTGTTCATTTGTTCGTTTGTTCATTTGTTCATTTGTTCATTTGTTCGTTTGTTCATTTGTTCATTTGTTCATTTGTTCATTTGTTCATTTGTTCATTTGTTCATTTGTTCATTTGTTCATTTGTTCATTTGTTCATTTGTTCATTTGTTCATTTGTTCATTTGTTCATTTGTTCATTTGTTCATTTGTTCATTTGTTCATTTGTTCGTTTGTTCATTTGTTCATTTGTTCATTTGTTCATTTGTTCATTTGTGCGATTGTCTATTCGCTCATTTGTTCATTCGTTCATTTGCCTATTCGCTCATTTGTTCATTTGTTCATTTGTTCATTTGTTCATTTGTTCGTTTGTTCATTTGTTCATTTGTTCATTTGTTCATTTGTTCATTTGTTCATTTGTTCATTTGTTCATTTGTTCATTTGTTCATTTGTTCATTTGTTCATTTGTTCATTTGTTCGTTTGTTCATTTGTTCATTTGTTCATATGTTCATTTGTTCATTTGTTCATTTGTTCATTTGTTCATTTGTTCATTTGTTCATTTGATCATTTGTTCGTTTGTTCGTTTGTTCGTTTGTTCATTTGTTCATTTGTTCATTTGTTCATTTGATCATTTGTACATTTGTTCATTTGTTCATTTGTTCATTAGTTCATTTGTTCATTTGTTCATTTGTTCATTTGTTCATTTGTTCATTTGCTCATATGTTCATTTGTTCGTTTGTTCATTCGCTCATTTGTTCATTTGTTCATTTGTTCATTTGTTCATTTGTTCATTTGTTCATTTGTTCATTTGTTCATTTGTTCATTTGTTCATTTGTTCATTTGTCCATTTGTTCATTTGTTCATTTGTTCATTTGTTCATTGGTACATTTGTTCATTTGTTCATTTGTTCATTTGTTCATTTGTTCATTTGTTCATTTGTTCACTTGTTCACTTGTTCATTTGTTCATTTGTTCATTTGTTCATTTCTTCGTTTCTTCATTTCTTCGTATGTTCATTTGTTCATTTGTTCATTTGTTCATTTGTTCATTTGTTCATTTGTTCATTTGTTCAATTGTTCATTTCTTCATTTGTTCATTTGTTCATTTGTTCCTTCGTTCATTTGTCTATTCGCACATTTGTTCATTTGTTAATTCGTTCATTTGTCTATTCGCTCATTTGTTCATTTGTTAATTCGTTCATTTGTCTATTCGCTCATTTGTTCATTTGTTCATTTGTCATTTGTTCATTTGTTCACTTGTTCATTTGTTCATTTGTTCACTTGTTCACTTGTTCATTTGTTCATTTGTTCATTTGTCCATTTGTTCATTTGTCCATTTGTTCATTTGTCCATTTGTTCATTTGTTCATTTGTCCATTTGTTCATTTGTTCATTTGTTCATTTGTTCATTTGTTCATTTGTTCATTTGTTCATTTGTTCATTTGTTCATTTGTTCATTTGTTCATTTGTTCATTTGTTCATTTGTTCATTTGTTCATTTGTTCATTTGTCCATTTGTCCATTTGTTCATTTGTTCATTTGTTCATTTGTTCATTTGATCATTTGTTCATTCGCTCATTTGTTCATTCGCTCATTTATTCATTCGCTCATTTGTTCACTTGTTCACTTGTTCACTTGTTCACTTGTTCACTTGTTCATTTGTTCATTTGTTCATTTGTTCATTTGTTCATTTGTTCATTAGTTCATTTGTACATTTGTTCATCTGTCCATTTGATCAATTGTCCATTTGTCCATTTGTTCATTTGTTCATTTGTTCATTTGTTCATTTGTTCATTTGTTCATTTATTCATTTGTTCATTTGTACATTTGTTCATTTGTTCATTTGTTCATTTGTTCATTTGTTCATTTGTTCATTTGTTCATTTGCTCATTTGTTCATTTGTTCATTTGTTCATTTGTTCATTTGTTCATTTGTTCATTTGTTCATTTGTTCATTTGTTCATTTGTTCATTTGTTCATTTGTTCATTTGTTCATTTGTTCATTTGTTCATTTGTTCATTTGTTCATTTGTTCATTTGTTCATTTGTTCATTTGTCCATTTGTCCATTTGTTCATATGTTCATTTGATCATTTTTTCATTCGCTCATTTGTTCATTCGCTCATTTATTCATTCGCTCATTTGTTCATTTGTACATATGCTCATTTGTTCATTTGTACATATGCTCATTTGTTCATTTGTTCATTTGTTCATTCGTTCATTTGTTCATTTGTTCATTTGTTCACTTGTTCATTTGTTCACTTGTTCATTTGTTCACTTGTTCATTTGTTCACTTGTTCACTTGCTCACTTGTTCATTTGTACATTCGCTCATTTGTTCATTTGTACATTTGCTCATTTGTTCATTTGTTCATTTGTTCATTCGTTCATTTGTTCATTTGTTCATTTGTTCACTTGTTCATTTGTTCACTTGTTCATTTGTTCACTTGTTCATTTGTTCACTTGTTCACTTGCTCACTTGTTCATTTGTTCATTTGTTCATTTGTTCATTTGTTCATTTGTTCATTTGTTCATTTGTTCATTTGTTCATTTGTCCATTTGTTCATTTGTTCATTTGTCCATTTGTTCATTTGTTCATTTGTTCATTTGTTCATTTGTTCATCTGTCCATTTGATCAATTATCCATTTGTCCATTTGTTCATTTGTTCATTTGTTCATTTGTACATTTGTTCATTTGTTCATTTGTTCATTTGTTCATTTGTTCATTTGTCCATTTGCTCATTTGCTCATTTGTTCATTTGTTCATTTGTTCATTTGTTCATTTGTTCATTTGTTCATTAGTTCATTTGTACATTTGTTCATCTGTCCATTTGATCAATTGTCCATTTGTCCATTTGTTCATTTGTTCATTTGTTCATTTGTTCATTTGTACATTTGTTCATTTGTTCATTTGTTCATTTGTTCATTTGTTCATTTGTTCATTTGTTCATTTGTTCATTTGTTCATTTGTTCATTTGTTCATTTGTTCATTTGTTCATTTGTTCATTTGTTCATTTGTTCATTTGTTCATTTGTTCATTTGTTCATTTGTTCATTTGTTCATTTGTCATTTGTTCATTTGTTCATTTGTTCATTTGTTCATTTGTTCACTTGTTCACTTGTTCATTTGTTCATTTGTTCATTTGTTCATTTGTTCATTTGTCCATTTGTTCATTTGTCCATTTGTTCATGTGTCCATTTGTTCATTTGTTCATTTGTCCATTTGTTCATTTGTTCATTTGTTCATTTGTTCATTTGTTCATTTGTTCATTTGTTCATTTGTTCATTTGTTCATTTGTTCATTTGTCCATTTGTTCATTTGTTCATTTGTCCATTTGTTCATTTGTTCATTTGTTCATTTGTTCATTTGTTCATTTGTTCATTTGTTCATTTGTTCATTTGTTCATTTGTCCATTTGTTCATTTGTTCATTTGTTCATTTGTTCATTTGATCATTTTTTCATTCGCTCATTTGTTCATTCGCTCATTTATTCATTCGCTCATTTGTTCATTTGTACATATGCTCATTTGTACATATGCTCATTTGTTCATTTGTACATATGCTCATTTGTTCATTTGTTCATTTGTTCATTCGTTCATTTGTTCATTTGTTCATTTGTTCACTTGTTCATTTGTTCACTTGTTCATTTGTTCACTTGTTCACTTGCTCACTTGTTCATTTGTACATTCGCTCATTTGTTCATTTGTACATTTGCTCATTTGTTCATTTGTTCATTTGTTCATTCGTTCATTTGTTCATTTGTTCATTTGTTCACTTGTTCATTTGTTCACTTGTTCATTTGTTCACTTGTTCATTTGTTCACTTGTTCACTTGCTCACTTGTTCATTTGTTCATTTGTTCATTCGCTCATTTGTTCATTCGCTCATTTATTCATTCGCTCATTTGTTCATTTGTACATTTGCTCATTTGTTCATTTGTTCATTTGTTCATTTGTTCATTTGTTCGTTTGTTCATTTGTTCATTTGTTCATTTGTTCATTTGATCATTTGTTCATTTGTTCATTAGTTCATTAGTTCATTTGTTCATTTCTTCATTTGTTCATTTGTTCATTTGTTCATTTGTCCATTTGTTCATTTGTTCATTTGTTCATTTGTTCATTTGTTCATTTGTTCATTTGTTCATTTGTACATTTGTTCATTTGTTCATTTGTTCATTTGTTCATTTGTTCATTTGTTCATTTGTTCATTTGTTCATTTGTTCATTTGTTCATTTGTTCATTTGTTCATTTGTACATTTGTTCATTTGTACATTTGTTCATTTGTTCATTTGTCCATTTGTTCATTTGTTCATTTGTTCATTTGTTCATTTGTTCACTTGTTCATTTGTTCATTTGTTCATTTGTTCATTCGCTCATTTATTCATTCGCTCATTTGTTCATTTGTACATTTGCTCATTTGTTCATTTGTTCATTTGTTCATACGTTCATTTGTTCATTTGTTCATTTGTTCATTTGTTCACTTGTTCATTTGTTCACTTGTTCATTTGTTCACTTGTTAACTTGTTCATTTGTTCACTTGTTCACTTGCTCACTTGTTCATTTGTTCATTTGTTCATTCGCTCATTTGTTCATTCGCTCATTTATTCATTCGCTCATTTGTTCATTTGTACATTTGCCCATTTGTTCATTTGTACATTTGTTCATTTGTACATTTGTTCATTTGTTCATTTGTTCATTTGTTCATTTGTTCATTTGTTCATTAGTTCATTTGTTCATTTGTTCATTTGTTCATTTGTTCATTTGTTCATTTGTTCATTTGTTCATTTGTCCATTTGTTCATTTGTTCATTTGTTCATTTGTTCATTTGTTCATTTATTCATTTGTTCATTTGTTCATTTGTTCATTTGTTCATTTGTTCATTTGTTCATTTGTTCATTTGTTCATTTGTTCATTTGTTCATTTGTTCATTTGTTCATCTGTCCATTTGATCAATTGTCCATTTGTCCATTTGTTCATTTGTTCATTTGTTCATTTGTTCATTTGTTCATTTGCTCATTTGTTCATTTGTTCATTTGCTCATTTGTTCATTTGTTCATTTGTTCATTTGTTCATTAGTACATTTGTTCATTTGTTCATTTGTTCATTTGTTCATTTGTTCATTTGTTCATTTGTTCATTTGTTCATTTGTTCATTTGTTCATTTGTTCATTTGTTCATTTGTTCATTTGTTCATTTGTTCATTTGTTCATTTGTTCATTTGTTCATTTGTTCATTTGTTCATTTGTTCATTTGTTCATTTGTTCATTTGTTCATTTGTTCATATGTTCATTTGTTCATTTCTTCATTTGTTCATTTCTTCATTTGTTCATTTGTTCATTTCTTCATTTGTTCATTTGTTCATTTGTTCATTTGTTCATTTGTTCATTTGTTCATTTGTTCATTTGTTCATTTGTTCATTTGTTCATTTGTTCATTTGTTCATTTGTTCATTTGTTCATTTGTTCATTTGTTCACTTGTTCACTTGTTCATTTGTTCATTTGTTCATTTCTTCGTTTCTTCGTTTCTTCATTTCTTCGTTTGTTCATTTGTTCATTTGTACATTTGTTCATTTGTTCATTTGTTCATTTGTTCATTTCTTCATTTGTTCAATTGTTCATTTGTTCATTTGTTCATTTGTTCATTTGTTTATTAGTTCATTTGTTCATTTGTTCATTTGTTCATTTGTTCATTTGTTCATTTGTTCATTTGTTCATTTGTCCATTTGTTCATTTGTTCATTTGTTCATTTGATCATTTGTTCATTTATTCATTTGTTCATTTGTTCATTTGTTCATTTGTTCATTTGATCATTTGTTCATTTGTTCATTTGTTCATTTGTTCATTTGTTCATTTGTTCATCTGTCCATTTGATCAATTGTCCATTTGTCCATTTGTTAATTTGTTCATTTGTTCATTTGTTCATTTGTTCATTTGTACATTTGTTCATTTGTTCATTTGTTCATTTGTTCATTTGTTCATTTGTTCATTTGTTCATTTGTTCATTTGTTCATTTGTTCATTAGTTCATTTGTACATTTGTTCATTTGTTCATTTGTTCATTTGTTCATTTGTTCATTTGTTCATTTGTTCATTTGTTCATTTGTTCATTTGTTCATTTGTTCATTTGTTCATTTGTTCATTTGTTCATTAGTTCATTTGTACATTTGTTCATTTGTTCATTTGTTCATTTGTTCATTTGTTCATTTGTTCATTTGTTCATTTGTTCATTTGTTCATTAGTTCATTTGTACATTTGTTCATCTGTCCATTTGATCAATTGTCCATTTGTCCATTTGTTCATTTGTTCATTTGTTCATTTGTTCATTTGTTCATTTGTTCATTTGTTCATTTGTTCATTTGTACATTTGTTCATTTGTTCATTTGTTCATTTGTTCATTTGTTCATTTGTTCATTTGTTCATTTGTTCATTTGTTCATTTCCTCATTTGTTCATTTGTTCATTTGTTCACTTGTTCACTTGTTCACTTGTTCACTTGTTCACTTGTTCACTTGTTCACTTGTTCACTTGTTCACTTGTTCACTTGTTCATTTGTTCATTTGTTCATTTGTTCATTTTTCATTTGTTCATTTGTTCATTAGTTCATTTGTACATTTGTTCATCTGTCCATTTGATCAATTGTCCATTTGTCCATTTGTTCATTTGTTCATTTGTTCATTTGTTCATTTGTTCATTTGTTCATTTGTTCATTTGTACATTTGTTCATTTGTTCAATTGTTCATTTGTTCATTTGTTCATTAGTTCATTTGTACATTTGTTCATCTGTCCATTTGATCAATTGTCCATTTGTCCATTTGTTCATTTGTTCATTTGTTCATTTGTTCATTTGTTCATTTGTATATTTGTTCATTTGTTCATTTGTTCATTTGTTCATTTGTTCATTTGTTCATTTGTTCATTTGTTCACTTGTTCACTTGTTCATTTGTTCATTTGTTCATTTGTTCATTTGTTCATTTGTTCATTTGTTCACTTGTTCACTTGTTCATTTGTTCATTTGTTCATTTGTTCATTTGTTCGTTTCTTCATTTGTTCAATTGTTCACTTCTTCATTTGTTAATTCGTTCATTTGTCTATTCGCTCATTTGTTCATTTGTTAATTCGTTCATTTGTCTATTCGCTCATTTGTTCATTTTTTTAATTCGTTCATTTGTCTATTCGCTCATTTGTTCATTTGTCATTTGTTCATTTGTTCACTTGTTCATTTGTTCATTTGTTCACTTGTTCACTTGTTCATTTGTTCATTTGTTCATTTGTTCATTTGTTCATTTGTACATTTGTCCATTTGTTCATTTGTCCATTTGTTCATTTGTCCATTTGTTCATTTGTTCATTTGTCCATTTGTTCATTTGTCCATTTGTTCATTTGTTCATTTGTTCATTTGTTCATTTGATCATTTGTTCATTCGCTCATTTGTTCATTCGCTCATTTATTCATTCGCTCATTTGTTCACTTGTTCACTTGTTCACTTGTTCATTTGTTCATTTGTTCATTTGTTCATTTGTTCATTTGTACATTTGTTCATTTGTTCATTTGTTCATTTCTTCATTAGTTCATTTGTACATTTGTTCATCTGTCCATTTGATCAATTGTCCATTTGTCCTTTTGTTCATTTGTTCATTTGTTCATTTGTTCATTTGTTCATTTGTTCATTTGATCAATTGTCCATTTGTCCATTTGTTCATTTGTTCATTTGTTCATTTGTTCATTTGTTCATTTGTTCATTTGTTCATTTGTACATTTGTTCATTTGTTCATTTGTTCATTTGTTCATTTGTTCATTTGTCCATTTGTCCACTTGTTCACTTGTTCACTTGTTCACTTGTTCATTTGTTCACTTGTTCACTTGTTCACTTGTTCATTTGTTCATTTGTTCATTTGTTCATTTGTTCATATGTTCATTTGTTCATTTCTTCATTTCTTCATTTCTTCATTTGTTCATTTGTTCATTTGTTCATTTGTTCATTGGTTCATTTGTTCATTTGTTCATTTGTTCATTTGTTCACTTGTTCACTTGTTCATTTGTTCATTTGTTCATTTCTTCGTTTCTTCGTTTCTTCATTTCTTCGTTTGTTCATTTGTTCATTTGTACATTTGTTCATTTGTTCATTTGTTCATTTCTTCATTTGTTCAATTGTTCATTTGTTCATTTGTTCATTTGTTCATTTGTTCATGTGTTCATTTGTTCATTTGTTCATTTGTCCATTTGTCCACTTGTTCACTTGTTCACTTGTTCACATGTTCATTTGTTCATTTGTTCATTTGTTCATTTGTTCATTTGTTCATTAGTTCATTTGCACATTTGTTCATCTGTCCATTTGATCAATTGTCCATTTGTCCATTTGTTCATTTGTTCATTTGTTCATTTGTTCATTTGTTCATTTGTTCATTTGTTCATTTGTACATTTGTTCATTTGTTCATTTGTTCATTTGTTCATTTGTTCATTTGTTCATTTGTTCATTTGTTCACTTGTTCACTTGTTCATTTGTTCTTTTGTTCATTTGTTCACTTGTTCATTTGTTCATTTGTCCATTTGTTCATTTGTTCATTTGTCCATTTGTTCATTTGTTCATTTGTCCATTTGTTCATTTGTTCATTTGTTCATTTGTTCATTTGTTCATTTGTTCATTTGTTCATGTGTTCATTTGTTCATTTGTCCATTTGTCCACTTGTCCATTTGTTCATTTGTTTATTTGTTCATTTGTTCATTTTTTCGTTTGTTCATTTGTTCATTTGTTCATTTGTTCCTTCGTTCATTTGTCTATACGCCCATTTGTTCATTTGTTAATTCGTTCATTTGTCTATTCGCTCATTTGTTCATTTGTTAATTCGTTCATTTGTCTATTCGCTCATTTGTTCATTTGTTCATTTGTTCATTTGTCCATTCGTTCATTTGTCCATTTGTTCATTTGTTCATTTGTTCATTTGTTCATTTGTTCATTTGTTCATTTGTTCATTTGTACATTTGTTCATTTGTTCATTTGGTCATTTGTTCATTAGTTCATTAGAACATTTGTTCATCTGTCCATTTGATCAATTGTCCATTTGTCCATTTGTTCATTTGTTCATTTGTTCATTTGTTCATTTGTTCATTTGTTCATTTGTTTATTTGTTCATTTTCCACTTGTTCATTTGTTCATTTGTTCATTTGTTCATTTGTTCATTTTCCATTTGTTCATTTGTTCATTTGTTCATTTGTCTATTCGCACATTTGTTCATTTGTTCGTTTGTTCATTTGTTCGTTTGTTCATTTGTTTATTTGTTCATTTGTTCATTTGTTCATTTGTTCATTTGTTCATTTGTTCATTTGTTCGTTTGTTCATTTGTTCATTTGTTCATTTATTCATTTGTTCATTTGTTCATTTGTTCATTTGTTCATTTGTTCATTTGTTCATTTGTTCATTCGTTCATTTGCCTATTCGCTCATTTGTTCATTTGTTCATTTGTTCATTTGTTCATTTGTTCATTTGTTCATTTGTTCATTTGTTCATTTGTTCATTCGTTCATTTGCCTATTCGCTCATTTGTTCACTTGATCATTTGTTCATTTGTTCATTTGTCCATTTGTTCATTTGTTCATTTGTTCATTTGTTCATTTGTTCATTTGTTCATTTGTTCATTTGATCATTTGTTCATTTGTTCATTTGTTCATTTGTTCATTTTTTCGTTTGTTCATTTGTTCATTTGTTCGTTTGTCCATTTGTTCATTTGTTCGTTTGTTCATTTGTTCATTTGTTCATTCGTTCATTTGCCTATTCGCTCATTTGTTGATTTGTTCATTCGCTTATTTGTTCATTCGCTCATTTGTTCATTCGTTCATTTGCCTATTCGCTCATTTGTTCATTTGTTCATTTGTTCGTTTGTTCATTTGTTCATTTGTTCATTTGTTCATTTGTTCATTTGTTCATTTGTTCATTTGTTCATTTGTTCATTTGTTCATTCGTTCATTTGTTCATTTGTTCATTTGTTCATTTGTTCATTTCTTCATTTGTTCAATTGTTCATTAGTTCATTTGTTCATTTGTTCATTTCTTCATGTGTTCATTTGTTCATTTGTCCATTTGTCCACTTGTCCATTTGTTCATTTGTTTATTTGTTCATTTGTTCATTTTTTCGTTTGTTCATTTGTTCATTTGTTCATTTGTTCCTTCGTTCATTTGTCTATACGCACATTTGTTCATTTGTTAATTCGTTCATTTGTCTATTCGCTCATTTGATCATTTGTTAATTCGTTCATTTGTCTATTCGCTCATTTGTTCATTTGTTCATTTGTTCATTTGTCCATTCGTTCATTTGTCCATTTGTTCATTTGTTCATTTGTTCATTTGTTCATTTGTTCATTTGTTCATTTGTTCATTTGTACATTTGTTCATTTGTTCATTTGGTCATTTGTTCATTAGTTCATTAGAACATTTGTTCATCTGTCCATTTGATCAATTGTCCATTTGTCCATTTGTTCATTTGTTCATTTGTTCATTTGTTCATTTGTTCATTTGTTCATTTGTTCATTTGTTCATTTGTTCATTTGTTCATTTGTTCATTTGTTCATTTGTTCATTTGTTCATTTGTTCATTAGTTCATTTGTACATTTGTTCATCTGTCCATTTGATCAATTGTCCATTTGTCCATTTGTTCATTTGTTCATTTGTTCATTTGTTCATTTGTTCATTTGTACATTTGTTCATTTGTTCATTTGTTCATTTGTTCATTTGTTCATTTGTTCATTTGTTCATTTGTTCATTTGTTCATTTGTTCATTTGTTCATTTGTTCATTTGTTCATTTGTTCATTTGTTAATTTGTTCATTTGTTCATTTGTTCATTTGTTCATTTGTTCATTTGTTCATTTGTTCATTTGTTCATTTGTTCATTTGTTCCTTTGTTCATTTGTTCATTTGTTCATTTGTTCATTTGTTCATTTGATCATTTGTTCATTTGTTCATTTGTTCATTTGTTCATTTGATCATTTGTTCATTCGCTCATTTGTTCATTCGCTCATTTATTCATTCGCTCATTTGTTCACTTGTTCACTTGTTCACTTGTTCACTTGTTCACTTGTTCATTTGTTCATTTGTTCATTTGTTCATTTGTTCATTAGTTCATTTGTACATTTGTTCATCTGTCCATTTGATCAATTGTCCATTTGTCCATTTGTTCATTTGTTCATTTGTTCATTTGTTCATTTGTTCATTTGTTCATTTGTTCATTTGTACATTTGTTCATTTGTTCATTTGTTCATTTGTTCATTTGTTCATTTTTTCGTTTGTTCATTTGTTCATTTGTTCATTTGTTCCTTCGTTCATTTGTCTATTCGCACATTTGTTCATTTGTTAATTCGTTCATTTGTCTATTCGCTCATTTGTTCATTTGTTAATTCGTTCATTCGTCTATTCGCTCATTTGTTCATTTGTTCATTTGTTCATTTGTCCATTCGTTCATTTGTCCATTTGTTCATTTGTTCATTTGTTCATTTGTTCATTTGTTCATTTGTTCATTTGTTCATTTGTTCATTTGTACATTTGTTCATTTGTTCATTTGGTCATTTGTTCATTAGTTCATTAGAACATTTGTTCATCTGTCCATTTGATCAATTGTCCATTTGTCCATTTGTTCATTTGTTCATTTGTTCATTTGTTCATTTGTTCATTTGTTCATTTGTTCATTTGTTCATTAGTTCATTTGTAAATTTGTTCATTTGTTCATTTGTTCATTTGATCATTTGTTCATTCGCTCATTTGTTCATTTGTTCATTTGTTCATTTGATCATTTGTTCATTCGCTCATTTGTTCATTCGCTCATTTATTCATTCGCTCATTTGTTCATTTGTACATTTGCTCATTTGTTCACTTGTTCATTTGTTCATTCGTTCATTTGTTCATTTGTTCATTTGTTCACTTGTTCATTTGTTCACTTGTTCATTTGTTCACTTGTTCATTCGTTCACTTGTTCACTTGCTCACTTGTTCATTTGTTCATTCGCTCATTTGTTCATTTGTTCATTTGTTCATTCGCTCATTTGTTCATTCGCTCATTTGTTCATTCGCTCATTTATTCATTCGCTCATTTGTTCATTTGTACATTTGCTAATTTGTTCATTTGTTCATTCGTTCGATTTTCTATTCCCTAATTTGTTCATTCGTTCATTTGCCTATTCGCTCATTTGTTCACTTGTTAATTATTTCATTTGTTCATTTGTTCATTTGTTCATTTGTTAATTTTTTCATTTGTTCATTTGTTCATTGTCTATTCGCTCATTTGTTCAATTGTTCATTTGTTCGTTTGTTCGTTTGTTCATTTGTTCATTTGTTCATTTGTTCATTTGTTCATTTGTTCATTTGTTCATTTGTACATTTGTTCATTTGTTCATTTGTTCAGTAGTTCATTTTTTCATTTGTTCATACGTTCATTTGTTCAATATTTTAATTTGTTCATTTTTTACATTTGTTCATTTGCTCATTTGTTCATTTGTTCATTTGTTCATTTGTTCATTTGTTCATTTGTTCATTTGTTCACTTGTTCATTTGTTTATTTGTTCATTTTCCACTTGTTCATTTGTTCATTTGTTCATTTGTTCATTTGTTCATTTTCCATTTGTTCATTTGTCTATTCGCTCATTTGTTCATTCGCTCATTTGTTCGTTTGTTCATTTGTTCGTTTGTTCATTTGTTCATTTGTTCATTTGTTCATTTGTTCATTTGTTCATTTGTTCATTTGTTCGTTTGTTCATTTGTTCATTTGTTCATTTATTCATTTGTTCATTTGTTCATTTGTTCATTTGTTCATTTGTTCATTTGTTCATTTGTTCATTTGTTCATTTGTTCATTTGTTCATTTGTTCATTCGTTCATTTGCCTATTCGCTCATTTGTTCATTTGTTCATTTGTTCATTTGTTCATTTGTTCATTTGTTCATTTGTACATTCGTTCATTTGCCTATTCGCTCATTTGTTCACTTGATCATTTGTTCATTTGTTCATTTGTCCATTTGTTCATTTGTTCGTTTGTTCATTTGTTCATTTGTTCATTTGTTCATTTGTTCATTTGTTCATGTGTTCATTTGTTCATTTGTTCATTTGTTCATTTGTTCATTTGTTCATTTGTCTATTCGCTCATTTGTTCATTTGTTCATTTGTTCGTTTGTTCATTTGTTCATTTGTTCATTTGTTCATTTGTTCATTTGTTCATTTGTTCATTTGTTCATTTGTTCATTTGTTCATTTGTTCATTTGTTCATTTGTTCATTTGTTCATTTGTTCATTTGTTCATTTGTTCATTTGTTCATTTGTTCATTTGTTCATTTGTTCATTTGTTCATTTGTTCATTTGTTCATTTGTTCATTTGTTCATTTGTTCATTTGTTCATTTGTTCATTTGTTCATTTGTTCATTTGTTTATTTGTTCATTTGTTCATTTGTTCATTTGTTCATTTGTTCATTTGTTCATTTGTTCATTTGTTCATTTGTTCATTTGTTCATTTGTTCATTTGATCATTTGTTCATTCGCTCATTTGTTCATTTGTTCATTTGTTCATTTGATCATTTGTTCATTCGCTCATTTGTTCATTCGCTCATTTATTCATTCGCTCATTTGTTCATTTGTACATTTGCTCATTTGTTCACTTGTTCATTTGTTCATTCGTTCATTTGTTCATTTGTTCATTTGTTCACTTGTTCATTTGTTCACTTGTTCATTTGTTCACTTGTTCATTTGTTCACTTGTTCACTTGCTCACTTGTTCATTTGTTCATTTGTTCATTTGTTCATTTGTTCATTTGTTCATTCGCTCATTTGTTCATTCGCTCATTTGTTCAATCGCTCATTTATTCATTCTCTCATTTGTTCATTTGTACATTTGCTCATTTGTTCATTTGTTCATTTGTTCATTTGTTCATTCGTTCGATTTTCTATTCCCTAATTTGTTCATTCGTTCATTTGCCTATTCGCTCATTTGTTCACTTGTTAATTATTTCATTTGTTCATTTGTTCATTTGTTCATTTGTTCATTTGTTCATTTGTTCATTTGTTCATTTGTTCATTTGTTCATTTGTTCATTTGTTCATTTGTTCATTTTTTCATTTGTTCATTTGTTCATTTGTTCATTTGTTCACTTGTTCACTTGTTCACTTGTTCACTTGTTCATTTGTTCATTTGTTCATTTCTTCGTTTCTTCATTTCTTCGTTTGTTCATTTGTTCATTTGTACATTTGTTCATTTGTTCATTTGTTCATTTGTTCATTTGTTCATTTGTTCATTTGTTCATTTGTTCATTTGTTCATTTGTTCATTTGTTCATTTGTTCATTTGTTCATTTGTTCATTTGTTCATTTGTTCATTTGTTCATTTGTTCATTTAATCATTTGTTCATTTGTTCATTTGTTCATTTGTTCATTTGTTCATTTGTTTATTTGTTCATTTGTTCATTTGTTCATTTGTTCATTTGTTCATTTGTTCATTTGTTCATTTGTTCATTTGTTCATTTGTTCATTTGTTCATTTGATCATTTGTTCATTCGCTCATTTGTTCATTTGTTCATTTGTTCATTTGATCATTTGTTCATTCGCTCATTTGTTCATTCGCTCATTTATTCATTCGCTCATTTGTTCATTTGTACATTTGCTCATTTGTTCACTTGTTCATTTGTTCATTCGTTCATTTGTTCATTTGTTCATTTGTTCACTTGTTCATTTGTTCACTTGTTCATTTGTTCACTTGTTCATTCGTTCACTTGTTCACTTGCTCACTTGTTCATTTGTTCATTCGCTCATTTGTTCATTTGTTCATTTGTTCATTCGCTCATTTGTTCATTCGCTCATTTGTTCATTCGCTCATTTATTCATTCGCTCATTTGTTCATTTGTACATTTGCTCATTTGTTCATTTGTTCATTCGTTCGATTTTCTATTCCCTAATTTGTTCATTCGTTCATTTGCCTATTCGCTCATTTGTTCACTTGTTAATTATTTCATTTGTTCATTTGTTCATTTGTTCATTTGTTCATTTGTTCATTTGTTCATTTGTTCATTTGTTCATTTGTTCATTTGTTCATTTGTTCATTTGTTCATTTGTTCATTCGTTCGATTTTCTATTCCCTAATTTGTTCATTCGTTCATTTGCCTATTCGCTCATTTGTTCACTTGTTAATTATTTCATTTGTTCATTTGTTCATTTGTTCATTTGTTAATTTTTTCATTTGTTCATTTGTTCATTGTCTATTCGCTCATTTGTTCAATTGTTCATTTGTTCGTTTGTTCGTTTGTTCATTTGTTCATTTGTTCATTTGTTCATTTGTTCATTTGTTCATTTGTTCATTTGTTCATTTGTTCATTTGTTCATTTGTTCATTTGTTCATTTGTTCATTTGTTCATTTGTTCATTTGTTCATTTGTTCATTTGTTCATTTGTTCATTTGTTCATTTGTTCATTTGTTCATTTGTTCATTTGTTCATTTGTTCATTTGTTCATTTGTTCATTTGTTCATTTGTTCATTTGTTCATTTGTTCATTTGTTCATTTGTTCATTTGTTCATTTGTTCATTTGTTCATTTGTTCATTTGTTCATTTGTTCATTTGTTCATTTGATCATTTGTCATTTGTTCATTTGTCATTTGTTCATTTGTTCATTTGTTCATTTGTTCATTTGTACATTTGTTCATTTGTTCATTTGTTCAGTAGTTCATTTTTTCATTTGTTCATACGTTCATTTGTTCAATATTTTAATTTGTTCATTTTTTACATTTGTTCATTTGCTCATTTGTTCATTTGTTCATTTGTTCATTTGTTCATTTGTTCATTTGTTCACTTGTTCATTTGTTTATTTGTTCATTTTCCACTTGTTCATTTGTTCATTTGTTCATTTGTTCATTTGTTCATTTTCCATTTGTTCATTTGTCTATTCGCTCATTTGTTCATTCGCTCATTTGTTCGTTTGTTCATTTGTTCGTTTGTTCATTTGTTCATTTGTTCATTTGTTCATTTGTTCATTTGTTCATTTGTTCATTTGTTCGTTTGTTCATTTGTTCGTTTGTTCATTTGTTCATTTGTTCATTTGTTCATTTGTTCATTTGTTCATTTGTTCATTTGTTCATTTGTTCATTTGTTCATTTGTTCATTTGTTCATTTGTTCATTTGTTCATTCGTTCATTTGTTCATTTGTTCATTTGTTCATTTGTTCATTTGTTCATTTGTTCATTTGTTCATTTGTTCATTTGTTCATTTGTTCAGTAGTTCATTTTTTCATTTGTTCATACGTTCATTTGTTCAATATTTTAATTTGTTCATTTTTTACATTTGTTCATTTGCTCATTTGTTCATTTGTTCATTTGTTCATTTGTTCATTTGTTCATTTGTTCATTTGCTCATTTGCTCATTTGTTCATTTGTTCATTTGTTCATTTGTTCATTTGTTCATTTGTTCATTTGTTCATTTGTTCATTTGTTCATTCGTTCATTTGTTCATTTGTTCATTTGTTCATTTGTTCATTTGTTCATTTGTTCATTTGTTCATTTGTTCATTTGTTCATTTGTTCATTTGTTCATTTGTTCATTTGTTCATTTGTTCGTTTGTTCGTTTGTTCGTTCGTTCGTTTGTTCGTTTGTTCGTTTGTTCGTTTGTTCATTTGTTCGTTTGTTCATTTGTTCGTTTGTTCGTTTGTTCGTTTGTTCATTTGTTCGTTTGTTCGTTTTTTCGTTTGTTCATTTGTTCCTTTGTTCATTTGTTCATTTGTTCACTTGTTCATTTGTTCATTCGTTCATTCGTTCATTCGTTCATTTGTTCATTTGTTCATTTGTTCATTTGTTCATTTGTTCATTTGTTCATTTGTTCATTCGTTCATTCGTTCATTCGTTCATTCGTTCAATTGTTCATTTGTTCATTTGTTCATTTGTTCATTTGTTCGTTTGTTCATTTGTTCATTTGTTCATTTGTTCATTTGTTCATTTGTTCATTTGTTCATTTGTTCATTTGTCCATTTGTTCATTTGTTCATTTGTTCATTTGTTCATTTGTTCATTTGTTCATTTGTCTATTCGCTCATTTGTTCATTTGTTCATTTGTTCGTTTGTTCATTTGTTCGTTTGTTCATTTGTTCATTTGTTCATTTGTTCATTTGTTCGTTTGTTCGTTTGTTCATTTGTTCATTTGTTCATTTGTTCATTTGTTCATTTGTTCATTTGTTCATTTGTTCATTTGTTCATGTGTTCATTTGTTCATTTGTTCATTTGTTCATTTGTTCACTTGTTCATTTGTTTATTTGTTCATTTTCCACTTGTTCATTTGTTCATTTGTTCATTTGTTCATTTGTTCATTTTCCATTTGTTCATTTGTTCATTTGTTCATTTGTCTATTCGCTCATTTGTTCATTTGTTCATTTGTTCGTTTGTTCATTTGTTCGTTTGTTCATTTGTTTATTTGTTCATTTGTTCATTTGTTCATTTGTTCATTTGTTCATTTGTTCATTTGTTCGTTTGTTCATTTGTTCATTTGTTCATTTGTCTATTCGCTCATTTGTTCATTTGTTCATTTGTTCGTTTGTTCATTTGTTCGTTTGTTCATTTGTTCGTTTGTTCATTTGTTCATTTGTTCATTTATTCATTTGTTCATTTGTTCATTTGTTCATTTGTTCGTTTGTTCATTTGTTCATTTGTTCATTTGTTCGTTTGTTGATTTGTTCACTTGTTCATTTGTTCATTTGTTCATTTGTTCATTTGTTCATTTGTCCATTTGTTCATTTGTTCATTTGTTCATTTGTTCATTTGTTCATTTGTTCATTTGTTCATTTGATCATTTGTTCATTTGTTCATTTGTTCATTTGTTCATTTGTTCATTTTTTCGTTTGTTCATTTGTTCATTTGTTCGTTTGTCCATTTGTTCATTTGTTCGTTTGTTCATTTGTTCATTTGTTCATTCGTTCATTTGCCTATTCGCTCATTTGTTGATTTGTTCATTCGCTTATTTGTTCATTCGCTCATTTGTTCATTCGTTCATTTGCCTATTCGCTCATTTGTTCATTCGTTCATTTGCCTATTCGCTCATTTGTTCATTTGTTCATTTGTTCGTTTGTTCGTTTGTTCATTTGTTCGTTTGTTCATTTGTTCATTTGTTCATTTGTTCATTTGTTCATTTGTTCGTTTGTTCATTTGTTCATTAGTTCATTTATTCATTTGTTCATTTGTTCATTTGTTCATTTGTTCGTTTGTTCATTTGTTCATTTGTTCATTTGTTCATTTGTTCGTTTGTTCATTTGTTCATTTGTTCATTTGTTCATTTGTTCATTTGTTCATTTGTTCATTTGTTCATTTGTTCATTTGTTCAATTGTTCGTTTGTTCATTTGTTCATTTGTTCATTTATTCATTTGTTCATTTGTTCATTTGTTCATTTGTTCATTTGTGTATTCGCTCATTTGTTCATTTGTTCATTTGTTCATTTGTTCATTTGTTCATTTGCTCATTTGTTCATTTGTTCATTTGTTCATTTGTTCATTTGTTCATTTGTTCATTTGTTCATTTGTTCATTTGTTCATTTGTTCATTTGTTCATTTGTTCATTTGTTCATTTGTTCATTTGTTCATTTGTTCATTTGTTCATTTGTTCATTTGTTCATTTGTTCATTTGTTCATTTGTTCATTTGTTCATTTGTTCGTTTGTTCGTTTGTTCGTTCGTTCGTTTGTTCGTTTGTTCGTTTGTTCATTTGTTCGTTTGTTCATTTGTTCGTTTGTTCGTTTGTTCGTTTGTTCATTTGTTCGTTTGTTCGTTTGTTCGTTTGTTCATTTGTTCCTTTGTTCATTTGTTCATTTGTTCACTTGTTCATTTGTTCATTCGTTCATTCGTTCATTCGTTCATTTGTTCATTTGTTCATTTGTTCATTTGTTCATTTGTTCATTTGTTCATTTGTTCATTTGTTCATTCGTTCATTCGTTCATTCGTTCATTCGTTCAATTGTTCATTTGTTCCTTTGTTCATTTGTTCATTTGTTCGTTTGTTCATTTGTTCATTTGTTCATTTGTTCATTTGTTCATTTGTTCATTTGTTCATTTGTTCATTTGTCCATTTGTTCATTTGTTCATTTGTTCATTTGTTCATTTGTTCATTTGTTCATTTGTTCATTTGTCTATTCGCTCATTTGTTCATTTGTTCATTTGTTCGTTTGTTCATTTGTTCGTTTGTTCATTTGTTCATTTGTTCATTTGTTCATTTGTTCGTTTGTTCGTTTGTTCATTTGTTCATTTGTTCATTTGTTCATTTGTTCATTTGTTCATTTGTTCATTTGTTCATTTGTTCATTTGTTCATTTGTTCATTTGTTCATTTGTTCATTTGTTCATTTGTTCACTTGTTCATTTGTTTATTTGTTCATTTTCCACTTGTTCATTTGTTCATTTGTTCATTTGTTCATTTGTTCATTTTCCATTTGTTCATTTGTTCATTTGTTCATTTGTCTATTCGCTCATTTGTTCATTTGTTCATTTGTTCGTTTGTTCATTTGTTCGTTTGTTCATTTGTTTATTTGTTCATTTGTTCATTTGTTCATTTGTTCATTTGTTCATTTGTTCATTTGTTCATTTGTTCGTTTGTTCATTTGTTCATTTGTTCATTTATTCATTTGTTCATTTGTTCATTTGTTCATTTGTTCATTTGTTCATTTGTTCATTTGTTCATTTGTTCATTTGTTCATTCGTTCATTTGCCTATTCGCTCATTTGTTCATTTGTTCATTTGTTCATTTGTTCATTTGTTCATTCGTTCATTTGCCTATTCGCTCATTTGTTCACTTGATCATTTGTTCATTTGTTCATTTGTCCATTTGTTCATTTGTTCATTTGTTCATTTGTTCATTTGTTCATTTGTTCATTTGTTCATTTGATCATTTGTTCATTTGTTCATTTGTTCATTTGTTCATTTGTTCATTTTTTCGTTTGTTCATTTGTTCATTTGTTCGTTTGTCCATTTGTTCATTTGTTCGTTTGTTCATTTGTTCATTTGTTCATTCGTTCATTTGCCTATTCGCTCATTTGTTGATTTGTTCATTCGCTTATTTGTTCATTCGCTCATTTGTTCATTCGTTCATTTGCCTATTCGCTCATTTGTTCATTTGTTCATTTGTTCGTTTGTTCATTTGTTCGTTTGTTCATTTGTTCGTTTGTTCATTTGTTCATTTGTTCATTTATTCATTTGTTCATTTGTTCATTTGTTCATTTGTTCGTTTGTTCATTTGTTCATTTGTTCATTTGTTCGTTTGTTGATTTGTTCACTTGTTCATTTGTTCATTTGTTCATTTGTTCATTTGTTCATTTGTTCATTTGTTCATTTGTTCATTTGTTCATTTGTTCATTCGTTCATTTGTTCATTTGTTCATTTGTTCGTTTGTTCGTTTGTTCGTTTGTTCGTTTGATCGTTTGTTCGTTTGTTCGTTTGTTCATTCGTTCATTTGTTCATTCGTTCATTTGTTCATTTGATCATTTGTTCACTTGATCATTTGTTCACTTGATCATTTGTTCATTTGTTCATTTGTTCATTTGTTCATTTGTTCATTTGTTCACTTGTTCATTTGTTCATTTGTTCATTTGTTCATTTGTTCTTTTGTTCATTTGTTCATTTGTTCATTTGTTCACTTGATCATTTGTTCATTTGTTCATTTGCTCTTTTGTTCATTTGTTCATTTGTTCATTTGTACATTTGTTCATTTGTTCATTTGTTCATTTGTTCATTTGTTCATTTGTTCATTTGTTCATTTGTTCATTTGTTCATTTGTTCATTTGTTCATTTGTTCATTTGTTCATTTGTTCATTTGTTCATTTAATCATTTGTTCATTTGTTCATTTGTTCATTTGTTCATTTGTTCATTTGTTTATTTGTTCATTTGTTCATTTGTTCATTTGTTCATTTGTTCATTTGTTCATTTGTTCATTTGTTCATTTGTTCATTTGTTCATTTGATCATTTGTTCATTCGCTCATTTGTTCATTTGTTCATTTGTTCATTTGATCATTTGTTCATTCGCTCATTTGTTCATTCGCTCATTTATTCATTCGCTCATTTGTTCATTTGTACATTTGCTCATTTGTTCACTTGTTCATTTGTTCATTCGTTCATTTGTTCATTTGTTCATTTGTTCACTTGTTCATTTGTTCACTTGTTCATTTGTTCACTTGTTCATTCGTTCACTTGTTCACTTGCTCACTTGTTCATTTGTTCATTCGCTCATTTGTTCATTTGTTCATTTGTTCATTCGCTCATTTGTTCATTCGCTCATTTGTTCATTCGCTCATTTGTTCATTCGCTCATTTATTCATTCGCTCATTTGTTCATTTGTACATTTGCTCATTTGTTCATTTGTTCATTCGTTCGATTTTCTATTCCCTAATTTGTTCATTCGTTCATTTGCCTATTCGCTCATTTGTTCACTTGTTAATTATTTCATTTGTTCATTTGTTCATTTGTTCATTTGTTCATTTGTTCATTTGTTCATTTGTTCATTTGTTCATTTGTTCATTTGTTCATTTGTTCATTTGTTCATTTGTTCATTTGTTCATTTGTTCATTTGTTCATTTGTTCATTTGTTCATTTGTTCATTCGTTCGATTTTCTATTCCCTAATTTGTTCATTCGTTCATTTGCCTATTCGCTCATTTGTTCACTTGTTAATTATTTCATTTGTTCATTTGTTCATTTGTTCATTTGTTAATTTTTTCATTTGTTCATTTGTTCATTGTCTATTCGCTCATTTGTTCAATTGTTCATTTGTTCGTTTGTTCGTTTGTTCATTTGTTCATTTGTTCATTTGTTCATTTGTTCATTTGTTCATTTGTTCATTTGTTCATTTGTTCACTTGTTCATTTGTTCATTTGTTCATTTGTTCGTCTGTTCATTTGTTCATTTGTTCATTTGTTCATTTGTTCATTTGTTCATTTGTTCATTTGTTCATTTGTTCATTTGTTCATTTGTTCATTTGTTCATTTGTTCATTTGTTCATTTGTTCATTTGTTCATTTGTTCATTTGTTCATTTGTTCATTTGTTCATTTGTTCATTTGTTCATTTGTTCATTTGTTCATTTGTTCATTTGTTCATTTGTTCATTCGTTCGATTTTCTATTCGCTCATTTGTTCATTCGTTCATTTGCCTATTCGCTCATTTGTTCACTTGTTCATTTGTTCATTTGTTCATTTGTTCGTTTGTTCATTTGTTCATTTGTTCATTGTCTATTCGCTCATTTGTTCAATTGTTCATTTGTTCGTTTGTTCGTTTGTTCATTTGTTCATTTGTTCATTTGTTCATTTGTTCATTTGTTCATTTGTTCATTTGTTAATTTGTTCATTTGTTCATTTGTTCATTTGTTCATTTGTACATTTGTCCATTTGTTCATTTGTTCATTTGTTCGTTTGTTCATTTGTTCATTTGTTCATTCGTTCATTTGCCTATTCGCTCATTTGTTGATTTGTTCATTCGCTTATTTGTTCATTCGCTCATTTGTTCATTCGTTCATTTGCCTATTCGCTCATTTGTTCATTTGTTCATTTGTTCGTTTGTTCGTTTGTTCATTTGTTCGTTTGTTCATTTGTTCATTTGTTCATTTGTTCATTTGTTCGTTTGTTCATTTGTTCATTTGTTCATTTATTCATTTGTTCATTTGTTCATTTGTTCATTTGTTCGTTTATTCATTTGTTCAATTGTTCATTTGTTCATTTGTTCGTTTGTTCATTTGTTCATTTGTTCATTTGTTCATTTGTTCATTTGTTCATTTGTTCATTTGTTCATTTGTTCATTTGTTCAATTGTTCGTTTGTTCGTTTGTTCATTTGTTCATTTGTTCATTTGTTCATTTATTCATTTGTTCGTTTGTTCATTTGTTCATTTGTTCATTTGTCCATTTGTTCATTTGTTCATTTGTTCATTTGTTCACTTGTTCATTTGTTCATTTGTCCATTTGTTCATTTGTTCATTTGTCCATTTGTTCGTTTGTTCATTTGTCCATTTGTTCATTTGTTCATTTGTTCATTTGTTCATTTGTTCATTTGTTCATTTGTTCATTTGTCAATTTGTTCATTTGTTCATTTGTCCATTTGTTCATTTGTTCATTTGTACATTTGTTCATCTGTCAATTTGATCAATTGTCCATTTGTTCATTTATTCATTCGCTCATTTGTTCACTTGTTCACTTGTTCACTTGTTCACTTGTTCACTTGTTCATTTGTTCATTTGTTCATTTGTTCATTTGTTCATTTGTTCATTAGTTCATTTGTACATTTGTTCATCTGTCCATTTGATCAATTGTCCATTTGTCCATTTGTTCATTTGTTCATTTGTTCATTTGTTCATTTGTTCATTTGTTCATTTGTTCATTTGTTCATTTGTACATTTGTTCATTTGTTCATTTGTTCATTTGTTCATTTGTTCATTTGTTCATTTGTTCATTTGTTCATTTGTTCATTTGCTCATTTGTTCATTTGTTCATTTGTTCATTTGTTCATTTGTTCATTTGTTCATTTGTTCATTTGTTCATTTGTTCAGTTGTTCATTTGTTCATTTGTTCATTTGTTCATTTGTTCATTTGTTCATTTGTTCATTTGTTCATTTGTTCATTTGATCATTTGTTCATTTGTTCATTTGTTCATTTGTTCATTTGTTCATTTGTTCATTTGTTCATTTGTTCATTTGTTCATTTGTTCATTTGTTCATTTGTTCATTTGTTCATTTGTTCATATGTTCATTTGTTCATTTGTTCATTTCTTCATTTCTTCATTTGTTCATTTGTTCATTTGTTCATTTGTTCATTTGTTCATTTGTTCATTTGTTCATTTGTTCATTTGTTCATTTGTTCATTTGTTCATTTGTTCATTTGTTCATTTGTTCATTTGTTCATTTGTTCATTTGTTCATTTGTTCATTTGTTCATTTGTTCATTTGTTCATTTGTTCATTTGTTCATTTGTTCATTTGTTCATTTGTTCATTTGTTCATTTGTTCATTTGTTCATTTGTTCATTTGTTCATTTGTTCATTTGTTCTTTTGTTCATTTGTTCATTTGTTCATTTGTTCATTTGTTCATTTGTTCATTTGTTCATTTGTTCATTTGTTCATTTGTTCATTTGTTCATTTGTTCATTTGTTCATTTGTTCATTTGTTCATTTGTACATTTGTTCATTTGTTCATTGGTTCATTTGTTCATTTGTTCATTTGTTCATTTGTTCATTTGTTCATTTCTTCATTTGTTCATTTGTTCGTTTGTTCGTTTGTTCGTTTGTTCGTTTGTTCGTTTGTTCGTTTGTTCGTTTGTTCGTTTGTTCGTTTGTTCGTTTGTTCGTTTGTTCATTCGTTCATTTGTTCATTTGATCATTTGTCCATTTGTTCATTTGTTCATTTGTTCATTTGTTCCTTTGTTCATTTGTTCTTTTGTTCATTTGTTCATTTTTTTCTTTTGTTCATTTGATCATTTGTTCACTTGATCATTTGTTCACTTGATCATTTGTTCATTTGTTCATTTGTTCATTTGTTCATTTGTTCATTTGATCATTTGTTCATTTGTTCACTTGTTCATTTGTTCATTTGTTCATTTGTTCTTTTGTTCATTTGTTCATTTGTTCATTTGTTCATTAGTACATTTGTACATTTGTTCATTTGTTCATTTGTTAATTTGTTCATTTGGTCATTTGTTCATTTGGTCATTTGTTCATTTGTTCATTTGTTCATTTGTTCATTTGTTCGTTTGTTCGTTTGTTCGTTTGTTCATTTGTTCATTTTGCTCATTTTGCTCATTTGTTCATTCGATCATTTGTTCATTTGTTCATTTGTTCATTTGTTCATTTGTTCGTTTGTTCGTTTGTTCGTTTGTTCATTCGTTCATTTGTTCATTCGTTCATTCGTTCATTTGATCATTTGTTCATTTGTTCATTTGTTCATTTGTTCATTTGTTCATTTGTTCATTTGTTCATTTGTTCATTTGTTCATTTGTTCATTTGTTCATTTGTTCATTTGTTCATTTGTTCATTTGTTCATTTGTTCATTTGTTCATTTGTTCATTTGTTCATTTGTTCATTTGTTCATTTGTTCATTTGTTCATTTGTTCATTTGTTCATTTGTTCATTTGTTCATTTGTTCATTTGTTCATTTGTGCGATTGTCTATTCGCTCATTTGTTCATTTGTGCGATTGTCTATTCGCTCATTTGTTCATTTGTGCGATTGTCTATTCGCTCATTTGTTCATTCGTTCATTTGCCTATTCGCTTATTTGTTCATTTGTGCGATTGTCTATTCGCTCATTTGTTCATTCGTTCATTTGCCTATTCGCTCATTTGTTCATTTGTTCATTTGTCCGTTTGTTCATTTGTTCATTGTTCATTTGTTAATTTGTTCATTTGTTCATTTCTCCATTTGTTCATTTGTTCGTTTGTTCGTTTGTTCGTTTGTTCGTTTGTTCGTTTGTTCGTTTGTTCGTTTGTTCGTTTGTTCATTTGTTCGTTTGTTCATTTGTTCGTTTGTTCATTCGTTCATTTGTTCATTTGTTCATTTGTTCATTTGTTCATTTGTTCATTTGTTCATTTGTTCAATTGTTCATTTGTTCATTTGTTCATTTGTTCATTTCTCCATTTGTTCATTTGTTCGTTTGTTCGTTTGTTCGTTTGTTCGTTTGTTCGTTTGTTCGTTTGTTCGTTTGTTCGTTTGTTCATTTGTTCGTTTGTTCATTTGTTCGTTTGTTCATTCGTTCATTTGTTCATTTGTTCATTTGTTCATTTGTTCATTTGTTCATTTGTTCATTTGTTCATTTGTTCATTTGTGCGATTGTCTATTCGCTCATTTGTTCATTCGTTCATTTGCCTATTCGCACATTTGTTCATTTGTTCATTTGTTCGTTGGTTCATTTGTTCATTTGGTTATTTGTTCATTTGTTCATTTGTTCATTTGTTCAATTGTTCATTTGTTCATTTGTTCGTTTGTTCATTCGCTCATTTGTTCATTTGTTCATTTGTTCATTTGTTCATTTGTCCATTTGTTCATTTGTTCATTTGTTCATTTGTTCATTTGTTCATTTGTTCATTTGTTCATTTGTTCATTTGTTCATTTGTGCGATTGTCTATTCGCTCATTTGTTCAATTGTTCATTTGTTCAATTGTTCGTTTGTTCATTTGTTCAATTCTTCATTTGTTCATTTGTTCATTTGTTCATTTGTGCGATTGTCTATTCGCTCATTTGTTCATTTGTGCGATTATCTATTCGCTCATTTGTTCATTCGTTCATTTTCCTATTCGCTCATTTGTTCATTCGTTCATTTGCCTATTCGCTCATTTGTTCATTTGTTCATTTGTTCGTTTGATCATTTGTTCATTTGTTAATTTGTTCATTTGTTGATTTGTTCATTTGTTGATTTGTTCATTTGTCATTTGTTCATTTGTCATTTGTTCATTTGTTCATTTGTTCATTTGTTCATTTGTGCGATTGTCTATTCGCTCATTTGTTCATTCGTTCATTTGCCTATTCGCTCGTTTGTTCATTTGTTCATTTGTTCATTTGTTCATTTGTTCGTTTGTTCATTTGTTAATTTGTTAATTTGTTCATTTGTTCATTTGTTCATTTGTTCATTTGTTCATTTGTTCATTTGTTCATTTGTTCATTTGTTCATTTGTTCCTTTGTTCATTTGTTCTTTTGTTCATTTGTTCATTTGTTCATTTGTTCATTTGTTCATTTGTTCATTTGTTCATTTGTTCATTTGTTCACTTGATCATTTGTTCATTTGTTCATTTATTCATTTGTTCATTTGTTCATTTGTTCACTTGTTCATTTGTTCATTTGTTCATTTGTTCTTTTGTTCATTTGTTCATTTGTTCACTTGATCATTTGTTCATTTGTTCATTTGTTCATTTGTTCATTTGTTCATTTGTTCATTTGTTCATTTGTTCCTTTGTTCATTTGTTCTTTTGTTCTTTTGTTCATTTGTTCATTTGTTCATTTGTTCATTTGTTCATTTGTTCATTTGTTCATTTGTTCATTTGTTCATTTGTTCATTTGTTCATTTGTTCATTTGTTCATTTGTTCATTTGTTCATTTGTTCATTTGTTCCTTTGTTCATTTGTTCTTTTGTTCATTTGTTCATTTGTTCATTTGTTCATTTGTTCATTTGTTCATTTGTTCATTTGTTCATTTGTTCATTTGTTCCTTTGTTCATTTGTTCTTTTGTTCATTTGTTCATTTGTTCTTTTGTTCATTTGTTCATTTGTTCACTTGATCATTTGTTCACTTGATCATTTGTTCATTTGTTCATTTGTTCATTTGTTCATTTGTTCACTTGTTCATTTGTTCATTTGTTCATTTGTTCTTTTGTTCATTTGTTCATTTGTTCATTTGTTCACTTGATCATTTGTTCATTTGTTCATTTTCTCTTTTGTTCACTTGTTCATTTGTTCATTTGTTCATTTGTTCATTTGTTCATTTGTTCATTTGTTCATTTGTTCATTTGTTCATTTGTTCATTTGTTCATTTGTTCATTTGTTCATTTGTTCATTTGTTCATTTGTTCATTTGTTCATTTGTTCATTTGTTCATTTGTTCATTTGTGCGATTGTCTATTCGCTCATTTGTTCATTTGTGCGATTGTCTATTCGCTCATTTGTTCATTTGTGCGATTGTCTATTCGCTCATTTGTTCATTTGTGCGATTGTCTATTCGCTCATTTGTTCATTTGTGCGATTGTCTATTCGCTCATTTGTTCATTCGTTCATTTGCCTATTCGCTCATTTGTTCATTTGTTCATTTGTTCCTTTGTTCGTTTATTCATTTGTTCATTTGTTCATTTGTTCATTTGTTCATTTGTTCATTTGTTCATTTGTTCAATTGTTCATTTGTTCATTTGTTCATTTGTTCATTTGTTCATTTGTTCATTTGTTCATTTGTTCATTTGTTCATTTGTTCATTTGTTCATTTGTTCATTTGTTCATTTGTTCATTTGTTCATTTGTTCATTTGTTCATTTGTTCATTTGTTCATTTGTTCATTTGTTCATTTGTTCATTTGTTCATTTGTTCATTTGTTCATTTGTTCATTTGTTCATTTGTTCATTTGTTAATTTGTTAATTTGTTAATTTGTTCATTTGTTCATTTGTTCATTTGTTCATTTGTTCATTTGTTCATTTGTTCATTTGTTCATTTGTTCATTTGTTCATTTGTTCATTTGTTCATTTGTTCATTTGTTCATTTGTTCATTTGTTCATTTGTTCATTTGTTCATTTGTGCGATTGTCTATTCGCTCATTTGTTCATTTGTGCGATTGTCTATTCGCTCATTTGTTCATTTGTGCGATTGTCTATTCGCTCATTTGATCATTCGTTCATTTGCCTATTCGCTCATTTGTTCATTTGTGCGATTGTCTATTCGCTCATTTGTTCATTTGTGCGATTGTCTATTCGCTCATTTGTTCATTTGTGCGATTGTCTATTCGCTCATTTGTTCATTCGTTCATTTGCCTATTCGCTCATTTGTTCACTTGTTCATTTGTTCATTTGTTCATTTGTTCGTCTGTTCATTTGTTCATTTGTTCATTTGTTCATTTGTTCATTTGTTCATTTGTTCATTTGTTCATTTGTTCATTTGTTCATTTGTTCATTTGTTCATTTGTTCATTTGTTCATTTGTTCATTTGTTCATTTGTTCATTTGTTCATTTGTTCATTTGTTCATTTGTTCATTTGTTCATTTGTTCATTTGTTCATTTGTTCATTTGTTCATTTGTTCATTTGTTCATTTGTTCATTCGTTCGATTTTCTATTCGCTCATTTGTTCATTCGTTCATTTGCCTATTCGCTCATTTGTTCACTTGTTCATTTGTTCATTTGTTCATTTGTTCGTTTGTTCATTTGTTCATTTGTTCATTGTCTATTCGCTCATTTGTTCAATTGTTCATTTGTTCGTTTGTTCGTTTGTTCATTTGTTCATTTGTTCATTTGTTCATTTGTTCATTTGTTCATTTGTTCATTTGTTAATTTGTTCATTTGTTCATTTGTTCATTTGTTCATTTGTACATTTGTCCATTTGTTCATTTGTTCATTTGTTCGTTTGTTCATTTGTTCATTTGTTCATTCGTTCATTTGCCTATTCGCTCATTTGTTGATTTGTTCATTCGCTTATTTGTTCATTCGCTCATTTGTTCATTCGTTCATTTGCCTATTCGCTCATTTGTTCATTTGTTCATTTGTTCGTTTGTTCGTTTGTTCATTTGTTCGTTTGTTCATTTGTTCATTTGTTCATTTGTTCATTTGTTCGTTTGTTCATTTGTTCATTTGTTCATTTATTCATTTGTTCATTTGTTCATTTGTTCATTTGTTCGTTTATTCATTTGTTCATTTGTTCATTTGTTCATTTGTTCGTTTGTTCATTTGTTCATTTGTTCATTTGTTCATTTGTTCATTTGTTCATTTGTTCATTTGTTCATTTGTTCATTTGTTCAATTGTTCGTTTGTTCGTTTGTTCATTTGTTCATTTGTTCATTTGTTCATTTATTCATTTGTTCGTTTGTTCATTTGTTCATTTGTTCATTTGTCCATTTGTTCATTTGTTCATTTGTTCATTTGTTCACTTGTTCATTTGTTCATTTGTCCATTTGTTCATTTGTTCATTTGTCCATTTGTTCGTTTGTTCATTTGTCCATTTGTTCATTTGTTCATTTGTTCATTTGTTCATTTGTTCATTTGTTCATTTGTTCATTTGTCAATTTGTTCATTTGTTCATTTGTCCATTTGTTCATTTGTTCATTTGTACATTTGTTCATCTGTCAATTTGATCAATTGTCCATTTGTTCATTTATTCATTCGCTCATTTGTTCACTTGTTCACTTGTTCACTTGTTCACTTGTTCACTTGTTCATTTGTTCATTTGTTCATTTGTTCATTTGTTCATTTGTTCATTAGTTCATTTGTACATTTGTTCATCTGTCCATTTGATCAATTGTCCATTTGTCCATTTGTTCATTTGTTCATTTGTTCATTTGTTCATTTGTTCATTTGTTCATTTGTTCATTTGTTCATTTGTACATTTGTTCATTTGTTCATTTGTTCATTTGTTCATTTGTTCATTTGTTCATTTGTTCATTTGTTCATTTGTTCATTTGCTCATTTGTTCATTTGTTCATTTGTTCATTTGTTCATTTGTTCATTTGTTCATTTGTTCATTTGTTCATTTGTTCAGTTGTTCATTTGTTCATTTGTTCATTTGTTCATTTGTTCATTTGTTCATTTGTTCATTTGTTCATTTGTTCATTTGATCATTTGTTCATTTGTTCATTTGTTCATTTGTTCATTTGTTCATTTGTTCATTTGTTCATTTGTTCATTTGTTCATTTGTTCATTTGTTCATTTGTTCATTTGTTCATTTGTTCATTTGTTCATATGTTCATTTGTTCATTTGTTCATTTGTTCATTTCTTCATTTGTTCATTTGTTCATTTGTTCATTTGTTCATTTGTTCATTTGTTCATTTGTTCATTTGTTCATTTGTTCATTTGTTCATTTGTTCATTTGTTCATTTGTTCATTTGTTCATTTGTTCATTTGTTCATTTGTTCATTTGTTCATTTGTTCATTTGTTCATTTGTTCATTTGTTCATTTGTTCATTTGTTCATTTGTTCATTTGTTCATTTGTTCATTTGTTCATTTGTTCATTTGTTCATTTGTTCATTTGTTCTTTTGTTCATTTGTTCATTTGTTCATTTGTTCATTTGTTCATTTGTTCATTTGTTCATTTGTTCATTTGTTCATTTGTTCATTTGTTCATTTGTTCATTTGTTCATTTGTTCATTTGTTCATTTGTACATTTGTTCATTTGTTCATTGGTTCATTTGTTCATTTGTTCATTTGTTCATTTGTTCATTTGTTCATTTCTTCATTTGTTCATTTGTTCGTTTGTTCGTTTGTTCGTTTGTTCGTTTGTTCGTTTGTTCGTTTGTTCGTTTGTTCGTTTGTTCGTTTGTTCGTTTGTTCGTTTGTTCATTCGTTCATTTGTTCATTTGATCATTTGTCCATTTGTTCATTTGTTCATTTGTTCATTTGTTCCTTTGTTCATTTGTTCTTTTGTTCATTTGTTCATTTTTTTCTTTTGTTCATTTGATCATTTGTTCACTTGATCATTTGTTCACTTGATCATTTGTTCATTTGTTCATTTGTTCATTTGTTCATTTGTTCATTTGATCATTTGTTCATTTGTTCACTTGTTCATTTGTTCATTTGTTCATTTGTTCTTTTGTTCATTTGTTCATTTGTTCATTTGTTCATTAGTACATTTGTACATTTGTTCATTTGTTCATTTGTTAATTTGTTCATTTGGTCATTTGTTCATTTGGTCATTTGTTCATTTGTTCATTTGTTCATTTGTTCATTTGTTCGTTTGTTCGTTTGTTCGTTTGTTCATTTGTTCATTTTGCTCATTTTGCTCATTTGTTCATTCGATCATTTGTTCATTTGTTCATTTGTTCATTTGTTCATTTGTTCGTTTGTTCGTTTGTTCGTTTGTTCATTCGTTCATTTGTTCATTCGTTCATTCGTTCATTTGATCATTTGTTCATTTGTTCATTTGTTCATTTGTTCATTTGTTCATTTGTTCATTTGTTCATTTGTTCATTTGTTCATTTGTTCATTTGTTCATTTGTTCATTTGTTCATTTGTTCATTTGTTCATTTGTTCATTTGTTCATTTGTTCATTTGTTCATTTGTTCATTTGTTCATTTGTTCATTTGTTCATTTGTTCATTTGTTCATTTGTTCATTTGTTCATTTGTTCATTTGTTCATTTGTTCATTTGTTCATTTGTTCATTTGTTCATTTGTTCATTTGTGCGATTGTCTATTCGCTCATTTGTTCATTTGTGCGATTGTCTATTCGCTCATTTGTTCATTTGTGCGATTGTCTATTCGCTCATTTGTTCATTCGTTCATTTGCCTATTCGCTTATTTGTTCATTTGTGCGATTGTCTATTCGCTCATTTGTTCATTTGTTCATTTGTTCATTTGTTCATTTGTTCATTTGTTCAATTGTTCATTTGTTCATTTGTTCATTTGTTCATTTCTCCATTTGTTCATTTGTTCGTTTGTTCGTTTGTTCGTTTGTTCGTTTGTTCGTTTGTTCGTTTGTTCGTTTGTTCGTTTGTTCGTTTGTTCATTTGTTCGTTTGTTCATTTGTTCGTTTGTTCATTCGTTCATTTGTTCATTTGTTCATTTGTTCATTTGTTCATTTGTTCATTTGTTCATTTGTTCATTTGTTCATTTGTGCGATTGTCTATTCGCTCATTTGTTCATTCGTTCATTTGCCTATTCGCACATTTGTTCATTTGTTCATTTGTTCGTTGGTTCATTTGTTCATTTGGTTATTTGTTCATTTGTTCATTTGTTCATTTGTTCAATTGTTCATTTGTTCATTTGTTCGTTTGTTCATTCGCTCATTTGTTCATTTGTTCATTTGTTCATTTGTTCATTTGTCCATTTGTTCATTTGTTCATTTGTTCATTTGTTCATTTGTTCATTTGTTCATTTGTTCATTTGTTCATTTGTTCATTTGTGCGATTGTCTATTCGCTCATTTGTTCAATTGTTCATTTGTTCAATTGTTCGTTTGTTCATTTGTTCAATTCTTCATTTGTTCATTTGTTCATTTGTTCATTTGTGCGATTGTCTATTCGCTCATTTGTTCATTTGTGCGATTATCTATTCGCTCATTTGTTCATTCGTTCATTTTCCTATTCGCTCATTTGTTCATTCGTTCATTTGCCTATTCGCTCATTTGTTCATTTGTTCATTTGTTCGTTTGATCATTTGTTCATTTGTTAATTTGTTCATTTGTTGATTTGTTCATTTGTTGATTTGTTCATTTGTCATTTGTTCATTTGTCATTTGTTCATTTGTTCATTTGTTCATTTGTTCATTTGTGCGATTGTCTATTCGCTCATTTGTTCATTCGTTCATTTGCCTATTCGCTCGTTTGTTCATTTGTTCATTTGTTCATTTGTTCATTTGTTCGTTTGTTCATTTGTTAATTTGTTAATTTGTTCATTTGTTCATTTGTTCATTTGTTCATTTGTTCATTTGTTCATTTGTTCATTTGTTCATTTGTTCATTTGTTCCTTTGTTCATTTGTTCTTTTGTTCATTTGTTCATTTGTTCATTTGTTCATTTGTTCATTTGTTCATTTGTTCATTTGTTCATTTGTTCACTTGATCATTTGTTCATTTGTTCATTTATTCATTTGTTCATTTGTTCATTTGTTCACTTGTTCATTTGTTCATTTGTTCATTTGTTCTTTTGTTCATTTGTTCATTTGTTCACTTGATCATTTGTTCATTTGTTCATTTGTTCATTTGTTCATTTGTTCATTTGTTCCTTTGTTCATTTGTTCTTTTGTTCTTTTGTTCATTTGTTCATTTGTTCATTTGTTCATTTGTTCATTTGTTCATTTGTTCATTTGTTCATTTGTTCATTTGTTCATTTGTTCATTTGTTCATTTGTTCATTTGTTCATTTGTTCATTTGTTCATTTGTTCCTTTGTTCATTTGTTCTTTTGTTCATTTGTTCATTTGTTCATTTGTTCATTTGTTCATTTGTTCATTTGTTCATTTGTTCATTTGTTCATTTGTTCATTTGTTCATTTGTTCCTTTGTTCATTTGTTCTTTTGTTCATTTGTTCATTTGTTCTTTTGTTCATTTGTTCATTTGTTCACTTGATCATTTGTTCACTTGATCATTTGTTCATTTGTTCATTTGTTCATTTGTTCATTTGTTCACTTGTTCATTTGTTCATTTGTTCATTTGTTCTTTTGTTCATTTGTTCATTTGTTCATTTGTTCACTTGATCATTTGTTCATTTGTTCATTTTCTCTTTTGTTCACTTGTTCATTTGTTCATTTGTTCATTTGTTCATTTGTTCATTTGTTCATTTGTTCATTTGTTCATTTGTTCATTTGTTCATTTGTTCATTTGTTCATTTGTTCATTTGTTCATTTGTTCATTTGTTCATTTGTTCATTTGTTCATTTGTTCATTTGTTCATTTGTTCATTTGTGCGATTGTCTATTCGCTCATTTGTTCATTTGTGCGATTGTCTATTCGCTCATTTGTTCATTTGTGCGATTGTCTATTCGCTCATTTGTTCATTTGTGCGATTGTCTATTCGCTCATTTGTTCATTTGTGCGATTGTCTATTCGCTCATTTGTTCATTCGTTCATTTGCCTATTCGCTCATTTGTTCATTTGTTCATTTGTTCCTTTGTTCGTTTATTCATTTGTTCATTTGTTCATTTGTTCATTTGTTCATTTGTTCATTTGTTCATTTGTTCAATTGTTCATTTGTTCATTTGTTCATTTGTTCATTTGTTCATTTGTTCATTTGTTCATTTGTTCATTTGTTCATTTGTTCATTTGTTCATTTGTTCATTTGTTCATTTGTTCATTTGTTCATTTGTTCATTTGTTCATTTGTTCATTTGTTCATTTGTTCATTTGTTCATTTGTTCATTTGTTCATTTGTTCATTTGTTCATTTGTTCATTTGTTCATTTGTTCATTTGTTCATTTGTTAATTTGTTAATTTGTTAATTTGTTCATTTGTTCATTTGTTCATTTGTTCATTTGTTCATTTGTTCATTTGTTCATTTGTGCGATTGTCTATTCGCTCATTTGTTCATTTGTGCGATTGTCTATTCGCTCATTTGTTCATTTGTGCGATTGTCTATTCGCTCATTTGTTCATTTGTGCGATTGTCTATTCGCTCATTTGTTCATTTGTGCGATTGTCTATTCGCTCATTTGTTCATTCGTTCATTTGCCTATTCGCTCATTTGTTCATTTGTTCATTTGTTCATTTGTTCATTTGTTCATTTGTTCGTTTGTTCGTTTGTTCATTTGTTCATTTGTTCATTTGTTCATTTGTTCATTTGTTCATTTGTTCATTTGTTCATTTGTTCATTTGTTCATTTGGTCATTTGTTCATTTGTTCATTTGTTCATTTGTTCATTTGTTCATTTGTTCATTTGTTCGTTTGTTCGTTTGTACGTTTGTTCGTTTGTTCGTTTGTTCATTTGATCATTTGTTCATTTGTTCATTTGATCATTTGTTCATTTGTTCATTTGTTCATTTGTTCATTTGTTCATTTGTTCATTTGTTCATTTGTTCATTTGTTCATTTGTTCATTTGTTCATTTGTTCATTTGTTCATTTGTTCATTTGTTCATTTGTTCATTTGTTCATTTTTTCGTTTGTTCGTTTGTTCATTTGTTCACTTGCTCACTTGTTCATTTGTTCATTTGTTCACTTGTTCACTTGTTCATTTGTTCATTTGTTCATTTGTTCATTTGTTCATTTGCTCATTTGTTCATTCGTTCATTTGTTCATTCGTTCATTTGTTCATTTGTTCATTCGTTAATTTGTTCATTTGTTCATTTGTTCATATGTTCATTTGTTCATTTGTTCATTTGTTCATTTGTTCATTTGTTCATTTGTTCATTTGTTCATTTGTTCATTTGTTCATTTGTTCATTTGTTCATTTGTTCATTTGTTCATTTGTTCATTTGTTCATTTGTTCATTTGTTCATTTGTTCATTTGTTCATTTGTTCATTTGTTCATTTGTTCATTTGTTCATTTGTTCATTTGTTCATTTGTTCATTTGTTCATTTGTTCATTTGTTCATTTGTTCATTTGTTCATTTGTTCATTTGTTCATTTGTTCATTTGTTCATTTGTTCATTTGTTCATTTGTTCATTTGTGCGAATGTCTATTCGCTCATTTGTTCATTCGTTCATTTGCCTATTCGCTCATTTGTTCATTTGTTCATTTGTTAATTTGTTCATTTGTTCATTTGTTCGTTTGTTCATTCGTTCATTTGTTCATTCGTTCATTTGTTCATTTGATCATTTGTTCATTTGTTCATTTGTTCATTTGTTCATTTGTTCATTTGTTCATTTGTTCATTTGTTCATTTGTTCATTTGTTCATTTGTTCATTTGTTCCTTTGTTCATTTGTTCTTTTGTTCATTTGTTCATTTGTTCATTTGTTCTTTTGTTCATTTGTTCATTTGTTCACTTGATCATTTGTTCACTTGATCATTTGTTCATTTGTTCATTTGTTCATTTGTTCATTTGTTCACTTGTTCATTTGTTCATTTGTTCATTTGTTCTTTTGTTCATTTGTTCATTTGTTCATTTGTTCACTTGATCATTTGTTCATTTGTGCGATTGTCTATTCGCTCATTTGTTCATTTGTGCGATTGTCTATTCGCTCATTTGTTCATTTGTGCGATTGTCTATTCGCTCATTTGTTCATTCGTTCATTTGCCTATTCGCTCATTTGTTCATTTGTGCGATTGTCTATTCGCTCATTTGTTCATTTGTGCGATTGTCTATTCGCTCATTTGTTCATTCGTTCATTTGCCTATTCGCTCATTTGTTCATTTGTTCATTTGTTCATTTGTTCATTTGTTCATTTGTTCATTTGTTCATTTGTTCATTTGTTCATTTGTTCATTTGATCATTTGTTCATTTGTTCATTTGTTCATTTGTTCATTTGTTCATTTGTTCATTTGTTCATTTGGTCATTTGTTCATTTGTTCATTTGTTCATTTGTTCATTTGTTCATTTGTTCATTTGTTCGTTTGTTCGTTTGTTCGTTTGTTCGTTTGTTCGTTTGTTCATTTGATCATTTGTTCATTTGTTCATTTGATCATTTGTTCATTTGTTCATTTGTTCATTTGTTCATTTGTTCATTTGTTCATTTGTTCATTTGTTCATTTGTTCATTTGTTCATTTGTTCATTTGTTCATTTGTTCATTTTTTCGTTTGTTCGTTTGTTCATTTGTTCACTTGCTCACTTGTTCATTTGTTCATTTGTTCACTTGTTCACTTGTTCATTTGTTCATTTGTTCATTTGTTCATTTGTTCATTTGCTCATTTGTTCATTCGTTCATTTGTTCATTCGTTCATTTGTTCATTTGTTCATTCGTTAATTTGTTCATTTGTTCATATGTTCATTTGTTCATTTGTTCATTTGTTCATTTGTTCATTTGTTCATTTGTTCATTTGTTCATTTGTTCATTTGTTCATTTGTTCATTTGTTCATTTGTTCATTTGTTCATTTGTTCATTTGTTCATTTGTTCATTTGTTCATTTGTTCATTTGTTCATTTGTTCATTTGTTCATTTGTTCATTTGTTCATTTGTTCATTTGTTCATTTGTTCATTTGTTCATTTGTTCATTTGTGCGATTGTCTATTCGCTCATTTGTTCATTCGTTCATTTGCCTATTCGCTCATTTGTTCATTTGTTCATTTGTTAATTTGTTCATTTGTTCATTTGTTCGTTTGTTCATTCGTTCATTTGTTCATTCGTTCATTTGTTCATTTGATCATTTGTTCATTTGTTCATTTGTTCATTTGTTCATTTGTTCATTTGTTCATTTGTTCATTTGTTCATTTGTTCATTTGTTCCTTTGTTCATTTGTTCTTTTGTTCATTTGTTCATTTGTTCATTTGTTCATTTGTTCTTTTGTTCATTTGTTCATTTGTTCACTTGATCATTTGTTCACTTGATCATTTGTTCATTTGTTCATTTGTTCATTTGTTCATTTGTTCACTTGTTCATTTGTTCATTTGTTCATTTGTTCTTTTGTTCATTTGTTCATTTGTTCATTTGTTCACTTGATCATTTGTTCATTTGTGCGATTGTCTATTCGCTCATTTGTTCATTTGTGCGATTGTCTATTCGCTCATTTGTTCATTTGTGCGATTGTCTATTCGCTCATTTGTTCATTCGTTCATTTGCCTATTCGCTCATTTGTTCATTTGTGCGATTGTCTATTCGCTCATTTGTTCATTTGTGCGATTGTCTATTCGCTCATTTGTTCATTCGTTCATTTGCCTATTCGCTCATTTGTTCATTTGTTCATTTGTTCATTTGTTCATTTGTTCGTTTGTTCATTTGTTCATTTGTTCATTTGTTCATTTGTTCATTTGTTCATTTGTTCATTTGTTCATTTGTTCATTTGTTTATTTGTTCATTTGTTCATTTGTTCATTTGTTCATTTGTTCATTTGTTCATTTGTTCATTTGTTCATTTGTTCATTAGTTCATTTGTTCATTTGTTCATTTGTTCATTTGTCCAATCGATGTTTCCCGGCAAACTAATGGGATATTAATTAAACTTTATACACGAAATTACTCGTTTTGATCCCTGCTACACAGCCGTATACTTTTTATAATTTTGTGGAATCGGGAACCTTTTAATATTTAACATAACGCGGATCGTCTATCTCTGTCTCTTTCTAGATCGGAATAATCGATGTTTCCCGGCAAAGTAATGGGATATTAATTAAACTTTATACACGAAATTACTCGTTTTGATCCCCGCTACACAGCCGTATACTTTTTATAATTTTGTGGAATCGGGAACCTTGAAATATTTATCATAACGCGGATCGACTGTCTCTGTCTCTTTCTAGATCGGAAGAATCGATGTTTCCCGGCAAACTATTGGGAGTTTAATTAAACTTTATACATGAAATTACTCGTTCTGATCCCCGCTACACAGCCGTATACTTTTTATAATTTTGTGGAATCGGGAACCTCGAAATATTTATCATAACGCGGATCGACTGTCTCTGTCTCTTTCTAGATCGGAAGAATCGATGTTTCCCGGCAAACTATTGGGAGTTTAATTAAACTTTATACATGAAATTACTCGTTTTGGTCCCCGCTACACAGCCGTATACTTTTTATAATTTTGTGGAATCGGGAACCTCGAAATATTTATCATAACGCGGATCGACTGTCTCTGTCTCTTTCTAGATCGGAAGAATCGATGTTTCCCGGCAAACTATTGGGAGTTTAATTAAACTTTATACATGAAATTACTCGTTCTGATCCCCGCTACACAGCCGTATACTTTTTATAATTTTGTGGAATCGGGAACCTTGAAATATTTAACATAACGCGGATCGACTGTCTCTGTCTCTTTCTAGATCGGAATAATCGATGTTTCCCGGCAAACTAATGGGATATTAATTAAACTTTATACACGAAATTACTCGTTTTGATCCCTGCTACACAGCCGTATACTTTTTATAATTTTGTGGAATCGGGAACCTTGAAATATTTAACATAACGCGGATCGACTGTCTCTGTCTCTTTCTAGATCGGAATAATCGATGTTTCCCGGCAAACTAATGGGATATTAATTAAACTTTATACATGAAATTACTCGTTTTGATCCCCGCTACACAGCCGTATACTTTTTATAATTTTGTGGAATCGGGAACCTCGAAATATTTATCATAACGCGGATCGACTGTCTCTGTCTCTTTCTAGATCGGAAGAATCGATGTTTCCCGGCAAACTATTGGGAGTTTAATTAAACTTTATACATGAAATTACTCGTTCTGATCCCCGCTACACAGCCGTATACTTTTTATAATTTTGTGGAATCGGGAACCTTGAAATATTTAACATAACGCGGATCGACTGTCTCTGTCTCTTTCTAGATCGGAATAATCGATGTTTCCCGGCAAACTATTGGGAGATTAATTAAACTTTATACACGAAATTACTCGTTTTGATCCCCGCTACACAGCCGTATACTTTTTATAATTTTGTGGAATCGGTAACCTTGAGATATTTAACATAACGCGGATCGACTGTCTCTGTCTCTTTCTAGATCGGAATTATCGATGTTTCCCGGCAAACTATTGGGAGATTAATTAAACTTTATACATGAAATTACTCGTTTTGATCCCCGCTACACAGCCGTATACTTTTTATAATTTTGTGGAATCGGTAACCTGGAGATATTTAACATAACGCGGATCGACTGTCTCTGTCTCTTTCTAGATCGGAAGAATCGATGTTTCCCGGCAAACTATTGGGAGATTAATTAAACTTTATACATGAAATTACTCGTTTTGATCCCCGCTACACAGCCGTATACTTTTTATAATTTTGTGGAATCGGGAACCTTGAAATATTTATCATAACGCGGATCGACTGTCTCTGTCTCTTTCTAGATCGGAATAATCGATGTTTCCCGGCAAACTATTGGGAGATTAATTAAACTTTATACACGAAATTACTCGTTTTGATCCCCGCTACACAGCCGTATACTTTTTATAATTTTGTGGAATCGGTAACCTTGAGATATTTAACATAACGCGGATCGACTGTCTCTGTCTCTTTCTAGATCGGAATTATCGATGTTTCCCGGCAAACTATTGGGAGATTAATTAAACTTTATACATGAAATTACTCGTTTTGATCCCCGCTACACAGCCGTATACTTTTTATAATTTTGTGGAATCGGGAACCTTGAGATATTTAACATAACGCGGATCGACTGTCTCTGTCTCTTTCTAGATCGGAATTATCGATGTTTCCCGGAAACTAATGGGATATTAATTAAACTTTATACACGAAATTACTCGTTTTGGTCCCTGCTACACAGCCGTATACTTTTTATAATTTTGTGGAATCGGGAACCTTGAAATATTTAACATAACGCGGATCGACTGTCTCTCTCTCTTTCTAGATCGGAATAATCGATGTTTCCCGGCAAACTATTGGGAGATTAATTAAACTTTATACATGAAATTACTCGTTTTGGTCCCCGCTACACAGCCGTATACTTTTTATAATTTTATGGAATCGGGAACCTTGAAATATTTAACATAACGCGGATCGACTGTCTCTGTCTCTTTCTAGATCGGAATAATCGATGTTTCCCGGCAAACTATTGGGAGATTAATTAAACTTTATACACGAAATTACTCGTTTTGATCCCCGCTACACAGCCGTATACTTTTTATAATTTTGTGGAATCGGTAACCTTGAGATATTTAACATAACGCGGATCGACTGTCTCTGTCTCTTTCTAGATCGGAATTATCGATGTTTCCCGGCAAACTATTGGGAGATTAATTAAACTTTATACATGAAATTACTCGTTTTGATCCCCGCTACACAGCCGTATACTTTTTATAATTTTGTGGAATCGGTAACCTGGAGATATTTAACATAACGCGGATCGTCTATCTCTGTCTCTTTCTAGATCGGAATAATCGATGTTTCCCGGCAAAGTAATGGGAGATTAATTAAACTTTATACACGAAATTACTCGTTTTGATCCCCGCTACACAGCCGTATACTTTTTATAATTTTGTGGAATCGGGAACCTTGAAATATTTAACATAACGCGGATCGACTGTCTCTGTCTCTTTCTAGATCGGAATAATCGATGTTTCCCGGCAAACTATTGGGAGTTTAATTAAACTTTATACATGAAATTACTCGTTTTGATCCCCGCTACACAGCCGTATACTTTTTATAATTTTGTGGAATCGGTAACCTTGAGATATTTAACATAACGCGGATCGACTGTCTCTGTCTCTTTCTAGATCGGAATAATCGATGTTTCCCGGCAAACTATTGGGAGTTTAATTAAACTTTATACATGAAATTACTCGTTTTGATCCCCGCTACACAGCCGTATACTTTTTATAATTTTGTGGAATCGGGAACCTTGAGATATTTAACATAACGCGGATCGACTGTCTCTGTCTCTTTCTAGATCGGAATTATCGATGTTTCCCGGAAACTAATGGGATATTAATTAAACTTTATACACGAAATTACTCGTTTTGGTCCCTGCTACACAGCCGTATACTTTTTATAATTTTGTGGAATCGGGAACCTTGAAATATTTAACATAACGCGGATCGACTGTCTCTCTCTCTTTCTAGATCGGAATAATCGATGTTTCCCGGCAAACTATTGGGAGATTAATTAAACTTTATACATGAAATTACTCGTTTTGGTCCCCGCTACACAGCCGTATACTTTTTATAATTTTATGGAATCGGGAACCTTGAAATATTTAACATAACGCGGATCGACTGTCTCTGTCTCTTTCTAGATCGGAATAATCGATGTTTCCCGGCAAACTATTGGGAGATTAATTAAACTTTATACACGAAATTACTCGTTTTGATCCCCGCTACACAGCCGTATACTTTTTATAATTTTGTGGAATCGGTAACCTTGAGATATTTAACATAACGCGGATCGACTGTCTCTGTCTCTTTCTAGATCGGAATTATCGATGTTTCCCGGCAAACTATTGGGAGATTAATTAAACTTTATACATGAAATTACTCGTTTTGATCCCCGCTACACAGCCGTATACTTTTTATAATTTTGTGGAATCGGTAACCTTGAAATATTTAACATAACGCGGATCGTCTATCTCTGTCTCTTTCTAGATCGGAAGAATCGATGTTTCCCGGCAAACTAATGGGAGTTTAATTAAACTTTATGCATCAAATCATTCAGTTTGACTCCTGCAACACAACCAAACACTCTCTGTAATTTTCTGAACTGAAAAACCACTGAAATTGCGCTCGAAATGCGGAGCGACGGGTCGACGCGTCTGCACTGTGCGACAGCTAGTCAAAACGTCCGAACAGCGTATTGTTTTCGATCTCTTGGTATAATATTCGTATTCCTTGCTGTGTATAGCTTCCGATCGATTATTGCAATGGTCAAAGTTCCAGCGGCGTAATGCTTTCCATAAGATTACATTAATATAACCAGCGGCATATTGCTTTCTATCTTGTAATGAAAATTTTATAACCAAGTACCAACGGCGTATTGCTTTCGTTCGGATAATGGAGATTTTACAACCAAGTACCAGCGGTTTCTGTCTTATAATTAAATTATTATAATAAAATAAAGTACCAGCGGCGTGTTACTTTCGTTCGGATAATGGAGATTTT